>NW_024544598.1:1319362-2638724 GCF_018167655.1 Microtus oregoni
GTGCTCAGTGCTCAGTACTCAGGGTGCTGGGTGCTCAGTGCTCAGAGTGCTGTGTGCTCAGTGCTCAGGGTGCTGGGTGCTCAGTGCTCAGGGTGCTGGGTACTCAGTACTCAGGGTGCTGGGTGCTCAGTACTCAGGGTGCTGGGTGCTCAGTGCTCCGGGTGCTGGGTGCTCAGTGCTCGCAGTGCTGGGTGCTCAGTGCTCGGGGTGCTCGGTGCTCAGTACTCAGGGTGCAGGGTGCTCAGTGCTCGAGGTGCTCAGTACTCAGGGTGCTCTGTGTTCAGTGCTCAGGTTGCTGGGTGCTCAGTACTCAGGAGGCTCGGTGCTTAGTACTCAGGGTGCTGGGTGCTCAGTACTCCGGGTGCTGGGTGCTCAGTGCTCGGGGTGCTCGGTGCTCAGTGCTCAAGATGCTGGGTGCTCAGTACTCAGGGTGCTTATTGCTCAGGGTGCTGGGTGCTCAGTACTCAGGTTGCTGGGTGCTCAGTGCTCAGGGTGCTCGGTGCTCAGTGCTCAGGGTGCTCAGTGCTCGGGGTGCTCGGAGCTCAGTACTCAGGGTGCTGGGTGCTCAGTGCTCAGGGTGCTTGGTACTCAGTGCTCAGGGTGCTGGGTGCTCAGTACTCAGGGTGCTGGGTGCTCAGTACTCAGGGTGCTGGGTGATCAGTGCTCGGGGTGCTATGTGCTCAGTACTCGGGGTGCTGGGTGCTCATTGCTCGGGGTGCTGGGTGCTCAGTGCTCAGTACTCAGGGTGCTGGGTGCTCAGTGCTCAGGGTGCTGGGTGCTCAGTGCTCGGGGTGCTATGTGCTCAGTGCTCAGTGCTCAGGGTGCTGAGTGCTCGGGGTGCTCGGAGCTCAGTACTCAGGGTGCTGGGTGCTCAGTGCACGGGGTGCTCGGTGCTCAGTACTCAGGGTGCTGGGTGCTCAGTGCTCAGGGTGCTGGGTGCTCAGTGCTCAGGGTGCTGTGTGCTCAGTGCTCAGGGTGCTTGGTACTCAGTGCTCAGGGTGCTGGGTGCTCAGTACTCAGGGTGCTCAGTGCTCAGTACTCGGGGTGCTGGGTGCTCATTGCTCGGGGTGCTGGGTGCTCAGTGCTCAGTACTCAGGGTGCTGGGTGCTCAGTGCTCAGGGTGCTGGGTGCTCAGTGCTCAGGGTGCTGTGTGCTCAGTGCTCAGGGTGCTGGGTACTCAGTGCTCAGGGTGCTCGGTGCTCAGTGCTCAGGGTGCTGAGTGCTCGGGGTGCTCGGAGCTCAGTACTCAGGGTGCTGGGTGCTCAGTGCACGGGGTGCTCGGTGCTCAGTACTCAGGGTGCTGGGTGCTCAGTGCTCAGGGTGCTGGGTGCTCAGTGCTCAGTACTCAGGGTGCTGGGTGCTCAGTGCTCAGGGTGCTGTGTGCTCAGTGCTCAGGGTGCTGGGTGCTCAGTGCTCAGGGTGCTGGGTACTCAGTGCTCAGGGTACTGGGTGCTCAGTACTCAGGGTGCTGGGTGCTCAGTACTCAGGGTGCTGGGTGATCAGTGCTCGGGGTGCTATGTGCTCAGTGCTCGCGATGCTGGGTGCTCAGTGCTCGGGGTGCTCGGTGCTCAGTGCTCAAGGTGCTGGGTGCTCAGTACTCAGGGTGCTCATTGCTCAGGGTGCAGGGTGCTCAGTACTCAGGGTTCTGGGTGCTCAGTGCTCAGGGTGCTCGGTGCTCGGGGTGCTGGGTGCTCAGTGCTCGGGGTGCTCGGAGCTCAGTACTCAGGGTGCTGGGTGCTCAGTACTCAGGGTGCTGGGTGCTCAGTACTCAGGGTGCTGGGTGCTCAGTACTCAGGGTGCTGGGTGCTCAGTGCTCGCAGTGCTGGGTGCTCAGTGCTCGGGGTGCTCTGTGCTCAGTACTCAGGGTGCAGGGTGCTCAGTGCTCGAGGTGCTCAGTACTCAGGGTTCTGTGTGTTCAGTGCTCAGGGTGCTGGGTGCTCAATACTCAGGGTGCTCGGTGCTTAATACTCAGGTTGCTGGGTGCTCAGTACTCCGGGTGCTGGGTGCTCAGTGCTCGGGGTGCTGGGTGCTCAGTACTCAGGGTGCTGGGTGCTCAGTACTCGGGTGCTGGGTGCTCATTGCTCAGGGTGCTGGGTGCCCAGTGCTCGGGGTGCTGGGTGCTTAGTGCTCAGTACTCAGGGTGCTGGGTGCTCAGTGCTCAGGGTGCTGGGTGCTCAGTGCTCAGGGTGCTGGGTGCTCAGTGCTCAGGGTGCTTGGTACTCAGTGCTCAGGGTGCTGGGTGCTCAGTACTCAGGGTGCTCAGTGCTCAGTACTCGGGGTGCTGGGTGCTCATTGCTCGGGGTGCTGGGTGCTCAGTGCTCAGTACTCAGGGTGCTGGGTGCTCAGTGCTCAGGGTGCTGGGTGCTCAGTGCTCAGGGTGCTGTGTGCTCAGTGCTCAGGGTGCTGGGTACTCAGTGCTCAGGGTGCTCGGTGCTCAGTGCTCAGGGTGCTGAGTGCTCGGGGTGCTCGGAGCTCAGTACTCAGGGTGCTGGGTGCTCAGTGCACGGGGTGCTCGGTGCTCAGTACTCAGGGTGCTGGGTGCTCAGTGCTCGGGGTGCTGGGTGCTCAGTGCTCAGTACTCAGGGTGCTGGGTGCTCAGTGCTCAGGGTGCTGTGTGCTCAGTGCTCAGGGTGCTGGGTGCTCAGTGCTCAGGGTGCTGGGTACTCAGTGCTCAGGGTACTGGGTGCTCAGTACTCAGGGTGCTGGGTGCTCAGTACTCAGGGTGCTGGGTGATCAGTGCTCGGGGTGCTATGTGCTCAGTGCTCGCGGTGCTGGGTGCTCAGTGCTCGGGGTGCTCGGTGCTCAGTACTCAGGGTGCTGGGTGCTCATTGCTCGAGGTGCTCAGTACTCAGGGTGCTGTGTGTTCAGTGCTCAGGGTGCTGGGTGCTCAGTACTCAGGGTGCTCGGTGCTTAGTACTCAGGGTGCTGGGTGATCAGTACTCCGGGTGCTGGGTGCTCAGTGCTCGGGGTGCTCGGTGCTCAGTGCTCAAGGTGCTGGGTGCTCAGTACTCAGGGTGCTCATTGCTCAGGGTGCAGGGTGCTCAGTACTCAGGGTTCTGGGTGCTCAGTGCTCAGGGTGCTCGGTGCTCGGGGTGCTGGGTGCTCAGTGCTCGGGGTGCTCGGAGCTCAGTACTCAGGGTGCTGGGTGCTCAGTACTAAGGGTGCTGGGTGCTCAGTACTCAGGGTGCTGGGTGCTCAGTACTCAGGGTGCTGGGTGCTCAGTGCTCGCAGTGCTGGGTGCTCAGTGCTCGGGGTGCTCGGTGCTCAGTACTCAGGGTGCAGGGTGCTCAGTGCTCGAGGTGCTCAGTACTCAGGGTTCTGTGTGTTCAGTGCTCAGGGTGCTGGGTGCTCAATACTCAGGGTGCTCGGTGCTTAATACTCAGGTTGCTGGGTGCTCAGTACTCCGGGTGCTGGGTGCTCAGTGCTCGGGGTGCTCGGTGCTCAGTGCTCAAGGTGCTGGCTGCTCAGTACTCAGGGTGCTTATTGCTCAGGGTGCTGGGTCCTCAGTACTCAGGGTGCTGGGTGCTCAGTGCTCAGGGTGCTCGGTGCTCAGTGCTCAGGGTGCTCAGTGCTCGGGGTGCTCGGAGCTCAGTACTCAGGGTGCTGGGTGCTCAGTGCTCGGGGTGCTCGGTGCTCAGTACTCAAGGTGCTGGGTGCTCAGTGCTCGGGGTGCTGGGTGCTCAGTGCTCAGTACTCAGGGTGCTGGGTGCTCAGTGCTCATGGTGCTGTGTGCTCAGTGCTCAGGGTGCTGGGTGCTCAGTGCTCAGGGTGCTGGGTACTCAGTGCTCAGGGTTCTGGGTGCTCAGTACTCAGGGAGCTGGGTGCTCAGTACTCAGGGTGCTGGGTGCTGAGTGCTCGGGGTGCTATGTGCTCATTGCTCGCGGTGCTGGGTGCTCAGTACTCAGGGTGCTGGGTGCTCAGTGCTCAGGGTGCTCGGTGCTCAGTACTCAGGGTGCTGGGTGCTCAGTGCGCGAGGTGCTCAGTACTCAGGGTGCTGTGTGTTCAGTGCTCAGGGTGCTGGGTGCTCAGTACTCAGGGTGCTGGGTGCTCAGTACTCGGGGTGCTTTGTGCTCAGTACTCAGGGTGCTGGGTGCTCAGTACTCAGGGTGCTGGGTGCTCAGTACTCGGGTGCTGGGTGCTCAGTGCTCAGGGTGCTGGGTGCTCAGTGCTCGGGGTGCTCGGTGCTCAGTACGTTGGGTGCTCACTACTCAGTGTGCTGGGTGCTCAGTGCTCAGGGTGCTGGGTGCTCAGTGCTCAGGGTGCTGGGTGCTCAGTGCTCAGGGTGCTGGGTGCTCAGTACTCAGGGTGCTGGGTGCTCAGTGCTCGGGGTGCTATGTGCTCAGTGCTCAGGGTGCTGGGTGCTCAGTACTCAGGGTGCTGGGTGCTCAGTACTCGGGGTGCTGGGTGCTCAGTACTCAGGGTGCAGGGTGCTCAGTACTCAGGGTGCTGGGTGCTCAGTACTCGGGTGCTGGGTGCTCAGTGCTCAGGGTGCTGGGTGCTCAGTGCTCGGGGTGCTGGGTGCTCAGTGCTCAGTACTCAGGGTGCTGGATGCTCAGTGCTCAGGGTGCTGGGTGCTCAGTGCTCAGTACTCAGGGTGCTGGGTGCTCAGTGCTCAGAGTGCTGTGTGCTCAGTGCTCAGGGTGCTGGGTGCTCAGTGCTCAGGGTGCTGGGTACTCAGTACTCAGGGTGCTGGGTGCTCAGTACTCAGGGTGCTGGGTGCTCAGTGCTCCGGGTGCTGGGTGCTCAGTGCTCGCAGTGCTGGGTGCTCAGTGCTCGGGGTGCTCGGTGCTCAGTACTCAGGGTGCAGGGTGCTCAGTGCTCGAGGTGCTCAGTACTCAGGGTGCTCTGTGTTCAGTGCTCAGGTTGCTGGGTGCTCAGTACTCAGGAGGCTCGGTGCTTAGTACTCAGGGTGCTGGGTGCTCAGTACTCCGGGTGCTGGGTGCTCAGTGCTCGGGGTGCTCGGTGCTCAGTGCTCAAGATGCTGGGTGCTCAGTACTCAGGGTGCTTATTGCTCAGGGTGCTGGGTGCTCAGTACTCAGGTTGCTGGGTGCTCAGTGCTCAGGGTGCTCGGTGCTCAGTGCTCAGGGTGCTCAGTGCTCGGGGTGCTCGGAGCTCAGTACTCAGGGTGCTGGGTGCTCAGTGCTCAGGGTGCTTGGTACTCAGTGCTCAGGGTGCTGGGTGCTCAGTACTCAGGGTGCTGGGTGCTCAGTACTCAGGAGGCTCGGTGCTTAGTACTCAGGGTGCTGGGTGCTCAGTACTCCGGGTGCTGGGTGCTCAGTGCTCGGGGTGCTCGGTGCTCAGTGCTCAAGATGCTGGGTGCTCAGTACTCAGGGTGCTTATTGCTCAGGGTGCTGGGTGCTCAGTACTCAGGTTGCTGGGTGCTCAGTGCTCAGGGTGCTCGGTGCTCAGTGCTCAGGGTGCTCAGTGCTCGGGGTGCTCGGAGCTCAGTACTCAGGGTGCTGGGTGCTCAGTGCTCGGGGTGCTCGGTGCTCAGTACTCAAGGTGCTGGGTGCTCAGTGCTCGGGGTGCTGGGTGCTCAGTGCTCAGTACTCAGGGTGCTGGGTGCTCAGTGCTCAGGGTGCTGTGTGCTCAGTGCTCAGGGTGCTGGGTGCTCAGTGCTCAGGGGGCTGGGTACTCAGTGCTCAGGGTGCTGGGTGTTCAGTACTCAGGGTGCTGGGTGCTCAGTACTCAGGGTGCTGGGTGCTCAGTGCTCGGGGTGCTATGTGCTCAGTGCTCGCGGTGCTGGGTGCTCAGTACTCAGGGTGCTGGGTGCTCAGTGCTCAGGGTGCTCGGTGCTCAGTACTCAGGGTGCTGGGTGCTCAGTGCTCGGGGTGCTATGTGCTCAGTGCTCGCGGTGCTGGGTGCTCAGTACTCAGGGTGCTGGGTGCTCACTGCTCGGGGTGCTCGGTGCTCAATACTCAGGGTGCTGGGTGCTCACTGCTCGAGGTGCTCAGTACTCAGGGTGCTGTGTGTTCAGTACTCAGGGTGCTGTGTGTTCAGTGCTCAGGGTGCTGGGTGCTCAGTACTCAGGGTGCTCGGTGCTTAGTACTCAGGGTGCTGGGTGCTCAGTACTCCGGGTGCTGGGTGCTCAGTGCTCGGGGTGCTCGGTGCTCAGTGCTCAAGGTGCTGGGTGCTCAGTACTCAGGGTGCTCATTGCTCAGTGTGCTGGGTGCTCAGTACTCAGGGTGCTGGGTGCTCAGTGCTCAGGGTGCTCGGTGCTCGGGGTGCTGCGTGCTCAGTGCTTGGGTTGCTCGGAGCTCAGTACTCAGGGTGCTGGGTGCTCAGTGCTCAGGGTGCTCGGTGCTCAGTACTCAGGGTTCTGGGTGCTCAGTGCTCGGGGTGCTCGGTGCTCAGTACGTTGGGTGCTCACTACTCAGGGTGCTGGGTGCTCAGTGCTCAGGGTGCTGGGTGCTCAGTGCTCAGGAAGATGGGTGCTCAGTGCTCAGGGTGCTGGGTGCTCAGTACTCAGGGTGCTGGGTGCTCAGTGCTCAGGGTGCTGGGTGCTCAGTGCTCAGGGTGCTGGGTGCTCAGTACTGACGGTGCTGGGTGCTCAGTACTCGAGGTGCTGAGTGCTCAGTACTCAGGGTGCTGGGTGCTCAGTACTCAGGGTGCTGGGTGCTCAGTACTCGGGTGCTGGGTGCTCATTGCTCAGGGTGCTGGGTGCCCAGTGCTCGGGGTGCTGGGTGCTTAGTGCTCAGTACTCAGGGTGCTGGGTGCTCAGTGCTCAGGGTGCTGGGTGCTCAGTGCTCAGGGTGCTGGGTGCTCAGTGCTCAGGGTGCTTGGTACTCAGTGCTCAGGGTGCTGGGTGCTCAGTACTCAGGGTGCTCAGTGCTCAGTACTCGGGGTGCTGGGTGCTCATTGCTCGGGGTGCTGGGTGCTCAGTGCTCAGTACTCAGGGTGCTGGGTGCTCAGTGCTCAGGGTGCTGGGTGCTCAGTGCTCAGGGTGCTGTGTGCTCAGTGCTCAGGGTGCTGGGTACTCAGTGCTCAGGGTGCTCGGTGCTCAGTGCTCAGGGTGCTGAGTGCTCGGGGTGCTCGGAGCTCAGTACTCAGGGTGCTGGGTGCTCAGTGCACGGGGTGCTCGGTGCTCAGTACTCAGGGTGCTGGGTGCTCAGTGCTCGGGGTGCTGGGTGCTCAGTGCTCAGTACTCAGGGTGCTGGGTGCTCAGTGCTCAGGGTGCTGTGTGCTCAGTGCTCAGGGTGCTGGGTGCTCAGTGCTCAGGGTGCTGGGTACTCAGTGCTCAGGGTACTGGGTGCTCAGTACTCAGGGTGCTGGGTGCTCAGTACTCAGGGTGCTGGGTGATCAGTGCTCGGGGTGCTATGTGCTCAGTGCTCGCGGTGCTGGGTGCTCAGTGCTCGGGGTGCTCGGTGCTCAGTACTCAGGGTGCTGGGTGCTCATTGCTCGAGGTGCTCAGTACTCAGGGTGCTGTGTGTTCAGTGCTCAGGGTGCTGGGTGCTCAGTACTCAGGGTGCTCGGTGCTTAGTACTCAGGGTGCTGGGTGATCAGTACTCCGGGTGCTGGGTGCTCAGTGCTCGGGGTGCTCGGTGCTCAGTGCTCAAGGTGCTGGGTGCTCAGTACTCAGGGTGCTCATTGCTCAGGGTGCAGGGTGCTCAGTACTCAGGGTTCTGGGTGCTCAGTGCTCAGGGTGCTCGGTGCTCGGGGTGCTGGGTGCTCAGTGCTCGGGGTGCTCGGAGCTCAGTACTCAGGGTGCTGGGTGCTCAGTACTCAGGGTGCTGGGTGCTCAGTACTCAGGGTGCTGGGTGCTCAGTACTCAGGGTGCTGGGTGCTCAGTGCTCGCAGTGCTGGGTGCTCAGTGCTCGGGGTGCTCGGTGCTCAGTACTCAGGGTGCAGGGTGCTCAGTGCTCGAGGTGCTCAGTACTCAGGGTTCTGTGTGTTCAGTGCTCAGGGTGCTGGGTGCTCAATACTCAGGGTGCTCGGTGCTTAATACTCAGGTTGCTGGGTGCTCAGTACTCCGGGTGCTGGGTGCTCAGTGCTCGGGGTGCTGGGTGCTCAGTACTCAGGGTGCTGGGTGCTCAGTACTCGGGTGCTGGGTGCTCAATGCTCAGGGTGCTGGGTGCCCAGTGCTCGGGGTGCTGGGTGCTTAGTGCTCAGTACTCAGGGTGCTGGGTGCTCAGTGCTCAGGGTGCTGGGTGCTCAGTGCTCAGGGTGCTGGGTGCTCAGTGCTCAGGGTGCTTGGTACTCAGTGCTCAGGGTGCTGGGTGCTCAGTACTCAGGGTGCTCAGTGCTCAGTACTCGGGGTGCTGGGTGCTCATTGCTCGGGGTGCTGGGTGCTCAGTGCTCAGTACTCAGGGTGCTGGGTGCTCAGTGCTCAGGGTGCTGGGTGCTCAGTGCTCAGGGTGCTGTGTGCTCAGTGCTCAGGGTGCTGGGTACTCAGTGCTCAGGGTGCTCGGTGCTCAGTGCTCAGGGTGCTGAGTGCTCGGGGTGCTCGGAGCTCAGTACTCAGGGTGCTGGGTGCTCAGTGCACGGGGTGCTCGGTGCTCAGTACTCAGGGTGCTGGGTGCTCAGTGCTCGGGGTGCTGGGTGCTCAGTGCTCAGTACTCAGGGTGCTGGGTGCTCAGTGCTCAGGGTGCTGTGTGCTCAGTGCTCAGGGTGCTGGGTGCTCAGTGCTCAGGGTGCTGGGTACTCAGTGCTCAGGGTACTGGGTGCTCAGTACTCAGGGTGCTGGGTGCTCAGTACTCAGGGTGCTGGGTGATCAGTGCTCGGGGTGCTATGTGCTCAGTGCTCGCGGTGCTGGGTGCTCAGTGCTCGGGGTGCTCGGTGCTCAGTACTCAGGGTGCTGGGTGCTCATTGCTCGAGGTGCTCAGTACTCAGGGTGCTGTGTGTTCAGTGCTCAGGGTGCTGGGTGCTCAGTACTCAGGGTGCTCGGTGCTTAGTACTCAGGGTGCTGGGTGATCAGTACTCCGGGTGCTGGGTGCTCAGTGCTCGGGGTGCTCGCTGCTCAGTGCTCAAGGTGCTGGGTGCTCAGTACTCAGGGTGCTCATTGCTCAGGGTGCAGGGTGCTCAGTACTCAGGGTTCTGGGTGCTCAGTGCTCAGGGTGCTCGGTGCTCGGGGTGCTGGGTGCTCAGTGCTCGGGGAGCTCGGAGCTCAGTACTCAGGGTGCTGGGTGCTCAGTACTCAGGGTGCTGGGTGCTCAGTACTCAGGGTGCTGGGTGCTCAGTACTCAGGGTGCTGGGTGCTCAGTGCTTGCAGTGCTGGGTGCTCAGTGCTCGGGGTGCTCGGTGCTCAGTACTCAGGGTGCAGGGTGCTCAGTGCTCGAGGTGCTCAGTACTCAGGGTTCTGTGTGTTCAGTGCTCAGGGTGCTGGGTGCTCAATACTCAGGGTGCTCGGTGCTTAATACTCAGGTTGCTGGGTGCTCAGTACTCCGGGTGCTGGGTGCTCAGTGCTCGGGGTGCTGTGTGCTCAGTGCTCAAGGTGCTGGCTGCTCAGTACTCAGGGTGCTTATTGCTCAGGGTGCTGGGTCCTCAGTACTCAGGGTGCTGGGTGCTCAGTGCTCAGGGTGCTCGGTGCTCAGTGCTCAGGGTGCTCAGTGCTCGGGGTGCTCGGAGCTCAGTACTCAGGGTGCTGGGTGCTCAGTGCTCGGGGTGCTCGGTGCTCAGTACTCAAGGTGCTGGGTGCTCAGTGCTCGGGGTGCTGGGTGCTCAGTGCTCAGTACTCAGGGTGCTGGGTGCTCAGTGCTCATGGTGCTGTGTGCACAGTGCTCAGGGTGCTGGGTGCTCAGTGCTCAGGGTGCTGGGTACTCAGTGCTCAGGGTGCTGGGTGCTCAGTACTCAGGCAGCTGGGTGCTCAGTACTCAGGGTGCTGGGTGCTGAGTGCTCGGGGTGCTATGTGCTCATTGCTCGCGGTGCTGGGTGCTCAGTACTCAGGGTGCTGGGTGCTCAGTGCTCAGGGTGCTCGGTGCTCAGTACTCAGGGTGCTGGGTGCTCAGTGCGCGAGGTGCTCAGTACTCAGGGTGCTGTGTGTTCAGTGCTCAGGGTGCTGGGTGCTCAGTACTCAGGGTGCTCGGTGCTCAGTACTCTGGGTGCTGGGTGCTCAGTGCTCGGGGTGCTCGGTGCTCAGTACGTTGGGTGCTCACTACTCAGGGTGCTGGGTGCTCAGTGCTCAGGGTGCTGGGTGCTCAGTGCTCAGGGTGCTGGGTGCTCAGTGCTCAGGGTGCTGGGTGCTCAGTAGTCAGGGCGCTGGGTGCTCAGTGCTCGGGGTGCTCGGAGCTCAGTACTCAGGGAGCTGGGTGCTCAGTGCTCGGGGTGCTGGGTGCTCAGTGCTCGGGGTGCTGGGTGCTCAGTGCTCAGGATGCTGGGTGCTCAGTACTCAGCGTGTTGGGTGCTCAGTACTCGGGGTTCTGGGTTCTCAGTGCTCAGTACTCAGGGTGCTGGCTGCTCAGTGCTCAGGGTGCTGGGTGCTCAGTGCTCAGTACTCAGGGTGCTGGGTGCTCAGTGCTCGGGGTGCTGGGTGCTCAGTGCTCGGGGTGCTGGGTGCTCAGTGCTCAGTACTCAGGGTGCTGGGTGCTCAGTGCTCGTGGTGCTGGGTGCTCAGTGCTCAGTACTCAGGGTGCTGGGTGCTCAGTGCTCAGGGTGCTGGGTGCTCAGTGCTCAGTACTCAGGGTGCTGGGTGCTCAGTGCTCAGGGTGCTGGGTGCTCAGTGCTCAGGGTGCTGTGTGCTCAGTGCTCGGGGTGCTGGGTGCTCAGTGCTCAGTACTCAGGGTTCTGCGTGCTCAGTGCTCGGTGTGCTGGGTGCTCAGTGCTCAGTACTCAGGGTGCTGGGTGCTCAGTGCTCAGGGTGCTGGGTGCTCAGTGCTCGGGGTGCTGGGTGCTCAGTACTCAGAATGCTGGGTGCTCAGTACTCCGGGTGCTGGGTGCTCAGTTCTCGGGGTGCTCGGTGCTCAGTACTCAGTGATCTGGGTGCTCAGTGCTCAGTGCTCAGGGTGCTGGGTGTTCAGTACTCAGGGTGCTGGGTGCTCAGTACTCAGGGTGCTGGGTGCTCAGTGCTCAGGGTGCTGGGTGCTCAGTGCTCGGGGTGCTGGGTGCTCAGTACTCAGGGTGCTGGGTGCTCAGTACTCCGGGTGCTGGGTGCTCAGTTCTCGGGGTGCTCGGTGCTCAGTACTCAGGTTGCTCAGTGCTCAGGGTGCTGGGTGCTCAGTGCTCAGTGCTCAGGGTGCTGGGTGCTCAGTACTCAGGGTGCTGGGTGCTCAGTTCTCAGGGTGCTGGTTGCTCAGTACTCAGGTTGCTCAGTACTCAGGGTGCTGGGTGCTCAGTGCCCGGGGTGCTGGGTGCTCAGTGCTCAGGGTGATCGGTGCTCAGTACTCAGGGTGCTGGGTGCTCAGTGCTCAGGGTGCTGGGTGCTCAGTCCTCAGGGTGCTCAGTGCTCAGGGTGCTGCGTGCTCAGTGCTCGGGGTGCTCGCTGCTCAGTACTCAGGGTGCTGAGTGCTCAGTACTCAGGGTGCTGGGTGCTCAGTACTCAGGTTGCTGGGTGCTCAGTGCTCAGGGTGCTCGGTGCTCAGTACTCAGGGTGCTGGGTGCTCAGTGCGCGAGGTGCTAAGTACTCAGGGTGCTGTGTGTTCAGTGCTCAGGGTGCTGGGTGCTCAGTACTCAGCGTGCTCGGTGCTTAGTACTCAGGGTGCTGGGTGCTCAGTAATCCGGGTGCTGGGTGCTCAGTGCTCGGGGTGCTGGGTGCTCAGTGCTTGGGGTGCTCGGAGCTCAGTACTCAGGGTTCTGGGTGCTCAGTGCTCAGGGTGCTCGGTGCTCAGTACTCAGGGTGCTGGGTGCTCAGTGCTCGGGGTGCTCGGTGCTCAGTACGTTGGGTGCTCACTACTCAGGGTGCTGGGTGCTCAGTGCTCAGGGTGCTGGGTGCTCAGTGCTCAGGGTGCTGGGTGCTCAGTGCTCAGGGATCTGGGTGCTCAGTACTCAGGGTGCTGGGTGCTCAGTGCTCAGGGTGCTGGGTGCTCAGTACTCGGGGTGCTCATTGCTCAGGATGCAGGGTGCTCAGTACTCAGGGTTCTGGGTGCTCAGTGCTCAGGGTGCTCGGTGCTCGGGGTGCTGGGTGCTCAGTGCTCGGGGTGCTCGGAGCTCAGTACTCAGGGTGCTGGGTGCTCAGTGCTCAGGGTGCTCGGTGCTCAGTACTCAGGGTGCTGGATGTTCAGTGCTCGGGGTGATCGGTGCTTAGTACGTTGGGTGCTCACTACTCAGGGTGCTGGGTGCTCAGTGCTCAGGGTGCTGGGTGCTCAGTGCTCAGGGTGCTGGGTGCTCAGTGCTCAGGGTGCTGGGTGCTCAGTACTCAGGGTGCTGGGTGCTCAGTGCTCGGGGTGCTGGGTGCTCAGTGCTCAAGGTGCTGAGTGCTCAGTACTCAGGGTGCTGGGTGCTCAGTACTCGGGGTGCTGGGTGCTCAGTACTCAGGGTGCTGGGTGCTCAGTACTCAGGGTGCTGGGTGCTCAGTACTCGGGTGCTGGGTGCTCAGTGCTCATGGTGCTGGGTGCTCAGTGCTCGGGGTGCTGGGTGCTCAGTGCTCAGTACTCAGGGTGCTGGGTGCTCAGTGCTCGGGGTGCTGGGTGCTCAGTGCTCAGTACTCAGGGTGCTGGGTGCTCAGTGCTCAGGGTGCTGGGTGCTCAGTGCTCAGGGTGCTGGGTGCTCAGTGCTCAGGGTGCTGGGTACTCAGTGCTCAGGGTGCTGGGTGCTCAGTACTCAGGGTGCTCAGTGCTCAGTACTCTAGGTGCTTCGTGCTCAGTGCTCAGGGTGCTCACTGCTCAGTACTCGGGGTGCTGTGTGCTCAGTGCTCAGGGTGCTCAGTGCTCAGTGCTCGGGGTGCTGGGTGTTCAGTACTCGGGGTGCTGGATGCTAAGTACTCAGGATGCTGGGTGCTCAGTGCTCAGGGTGCTGGGTGCTCAGTGCTCGGGGCGCTGGGTGCTCAGTACTCAGGGTGCTGGGTGCTCAGTACTCAGGGTGCTGGGTGCTCAGTACTCGGGGTGCTGGGTGCTCAGTACTCAGGGTGCTGGGTGCTCAGTACTCAGGGTGCTGGGTGCTCAGTACTCGGGTGCTGGGTGCTCAGTGCTCAGGGTGCTGGGTGCTCAGTGCTCGGGGTGCTGGGTGCTCAGTGCTCAGTACTCAGGGTGCTGGGTGCTCAGTGCTCAGGGTGCTGTGTGCTCAGTGCTCAGGGTGCTGGGTGCTCAGTGCTCAGGGTGCTGGGTACTCAGTGCTCAGGTTGCTGGGTGCTCAGTACTCAGGGTGCAGGGTGCTCAGTACTCAGGGTGCTGGGTGCTCAGTGCTCGGGGTGCTGGGTGCTCAGTGCTCACGTTGCTGGGTGGTCAGTGCTCGGGGTACTCGGTGCTCATTCCTCAGGGTGCTGGGTGCTCAGTGCTCGAGGTGCTCAGTACTCAGGGTGCTGAGTTTTCAGTGCTCAGGGTGCTGGGTGCTCAGTATTCAGGGTGCTCAGTGCTTAGTACTCAGGGTGCTGGGTGCTCAGTACTCCGGGTGCTGGGTGCTCAGTGCTCGGGGTGCTCGGTGCTCAGTGCTCAAGGTGCTGGGTGCTCAGTACTCAAGTTGCTCATTGCTCAGGGTGCTGGGTGCTCAGTAGTCAGGGTGCTGGGTGCTCAGTGCTCAGGGTGCTCGGTGCTCGGGGCGCTGGGTGCTCAGTGCTCGGGGTGCTCGGAGCTCAGTACTCAGGGAGCTGGGTGCTCAGTGCTCGGGGTGCTGTGTGCTCAGTGCTCGGGGTGCTGGGTGCTCAGTGCTCAGTGTGCTCGGTGCACAGTACTCAGGGTGTTGGGTGCTCAGTACTCGGGGTGCTGGGTTCTCAGTGCTCAGTACTCAGGGTGCTGGCTGCTCAGTGCTCAGGGTGCTGGGTGCTCAGTGCTCAGTACTCAGGGTGCTGGGTGCTCAGTGCTCGGGGTGCTGGGTGCTCAGTGCTCGGGGTGCTGGGTGCTCAGTGCTCAGTACTCAGGGTGCTGGGTGCTCAGTGCTCGTGGTGCTGGGTGCTCAGTGCTCAGTACTCAGGGTGCTGGGTGCTCAGTGCTCAGGGTGCTGGGTGCTCAGTGCTCAGTACTCAGGGTGCTGGGTGCTCAGTGCTCAGGGTGCTGGGTGCTCAGTGCTCAGGGTGCAGGGTGCTCAGTGCTCGGGGTGCTGGGTGCTCAGTGCTCAGTACTCAGGGTTCTGCGTGCTCAGTGCTCGGTGTGCTGGGTGCTCAGTGCTCAGTACTCAGGGTGCTGGGTGCTCAGTGCTCAGGGTGCTGGGTGCTCAGTGCTCGGGGTGCTGGGTGCTCAGTACTCAGAATGCTGGGTGCTCAGTACTCCGGGTGCTGGGTGCTCAGTTCTCGGGGTGCTCGGTGCTCAGTACTCAGTGATCTGGGTGCTCAGTGCTCAGTGCTCAGGGTGCTGGGTGTTCAGTACTCAGGGTGCTGGGTGCTCAGTACTCAGGGTGCTGGGTGCTCAGTGCTCAGGGTGCTGGGTGCTCAGTGCTCGGGGTGCTGGGTGCTCAGTACTCAGGGTGCTGGGTGCTCAGTACTCAGGGTGCTGGGTGCTCAGTTCTCGGGGTGCTCGGTGCTCAGTACTCAGGTTGCTCAGTGCTCAGGGTGCTGGGTGCTCAGTGCTCAGTGCTCAGGGTGCTGGGTGCTCAGTGCCCGGGGTGCTGGGTGCTCAGTGCTCAGGGTGATCGGTGCTCAGTACTCAGGGTGCTGGGTGCTCAGTGCTCAGGGTGCTGGGTGCTCAGTCCTCAGGGTGCTCAGTGCTCAGGGTGCTGCGTGCTCAGTGCTCGGGGTGCTCGCTGCTCAGTACTCAGGGTGCTGAGTGCTCAGTACTCAGGGTGCTGGGTGCTCAGTACTCAGGTTGCTGGGTGCTCAGTGCTCAGGGTGCTCGGTGCTCAGTACTCAGGGTGCTGGGTGCTCAGTGCGTGAGGTGCTAAGTACTCAGGGTGCTGTGTGTTCAGTGCTCAGGGTGCTGGGTGCTCAGTACTCAGGGTGCTCGGTGCTTAGTACTCAGGGTGCTGGGTGCTCAGTAATCCGGGTGCTGGGTGCTCAGTGCTCGGGGTGCTGGGTGCTCAGTGCTTGGGGTGCTCGGAGCTCAGTACTCAGGGTTCTGGGTGCTCAGTGCTCAGGGTGCTCGGTGCTCAGTACTCAGGGTGCTGGGTGCTCAGTGCTCGGGGTGCTCGGTGCTCAGTACGTTGGGTGCTCACTACTCAGGGTGCTGGGTGCTCAGTGCTCAGGGTGCTGGGTGCTCAGTGCTCAGGGTGCTGGGTGCTCAGTGCTCAGGGATCTGGGTGCTCAGTACTCAGGGTGCTGGGTGCTCAGTGCTCAGGGTGCTGGGTGCTCAGTACTCGGGGTGCTCATTGCTCAGGATGCAGGGTGCTCAGTACTCAGGGTTCTGGGTGCTCAGTGCTCAGGGTGCTCGGTGCTCGGGGTGCTGGGTGCTCAGTGCTCGGGGTGCTCGGAGCTCAGTACTCAGGGTGCTGGGTGCTCAGTGCTCAGGGTGCTCGGTGCTCAGTACTCAGGGTGCTGGATGTTCAGTGCTCGGGGTGATCGGTGCTTAGTACGTTGGGTGCTCACTACTCAGGGTGCTGGGTGCTCAGTGCTCAGGGTGCTGGGTGCTCAGTGCTCAGGGTGCTGGGTGCTCAGTGCTCAGGGTGCTGGGTGCTCAGTACTCAGGGTGCTGGTTGCTCAGTGCTCGGGGTGCTGGGTGCTCAGTGCTCAAGGTGCTGAGTGCTCAGTACTCAGGGTGCTGGGTGCTCAGTACTCGGGGTGCTGGGTGCTCAGTACTCAGGGTGCTGGGTGCTCAGTACTCAGGGTGCTGGGTGCTCAGTACTCGGGTGCTGGGTGCTCAGTGCTCATGGTGCTGGGTGCTCAGTGCTCGGGTTGCTGGGTGCTCAGTGCTCAGTACTCAGGGTGCTGGGTGCACAGTGCTCGGGGTGCTGGGTGCTCAGTGCTCAGTACTCAGGGTGCTGGGTGCTCAGTGCTCAGGGTGCTGGGTGCTCAGTGCTCAGGGTGCTGGGTGCTCAGTGCTCAGGGTGCTGGGTACTCAGTGCTCAGGGTGCTGGGTGCTCAGTACTCAGGGTGCTCAGTGCTCAGTACTCGGGGTGCTGGGTGCTCAGTGCTCAGGGTGCTCACTGCTCAGTACTCGGGGTGCTGTGTGCTCAGTGCTCAGGGTGCTCAGTGCTCAGTGCTCGGGGTGCTGGGTGTTCAGTACTCGGGGTGGTGGATGCTAAGTACTCAGGATGCTGGGTGCTCAGTGCTCAGGGTGCTGGGTGCTCAGTGCTCGGGGCGCTGGGTGCTCAGTACTCAGGGTGCTGGGTGCTCAGTACTCAGGGTGCTGGGTGCTCAGTACTCGGGGTGCTGGGTGCTCAGTACTCAGGGTGCTGGGTGCTCAGTACTCAGGGTGCTGGGTGCTCAGTACTCGGGTGCTGGGTGCTCAGTGCTCAGGGTGCTGGGTGCTCAGTGCTCGGGGTGCTGGGTGCTCAGTGCTCAGTACTCAGGGTGCTGGGTGCTCAGTGCTCAGGGTGCTGTGTGCTCAGTGCTCAGGGTGCTGGGTGCTCAGTGCTCAGGGTGCTGGGTACTCAGTGCTCAGGTTGCTGGGTGCTCAGTACTCAGGGTGCAGGGTGCTCAGTACTCAGGGTGCTGGGTGCTCAGTGCTCGGGGTGCTGGGTGCTCAGTGCTCACGTTGCTGGGTGGTCAGTGCTCGGGGTACTCGGTGCTCATTCCTCAGGGTGCTGGGTGCTCAGTGCTCGAGGTGCTCAGTACTCAGGGTGCTGAGTTTTCAGTGCTCAGGGTGCTGGGTGCTCAGTATTCAGGGTTCTCAGTGCTTAGTACTCAGGGTGCTGGGTGCTCAGTACTCCGGGTGCTGGGTGCTCAGTGCTCGGGGTGCTCGGTGCTCAGTGCTCAAGGTGCTGGGTGCTCAGTACTCAAGTTGCTCATTGCTCAGGGTGCTGGGTGCTCAGTAGTCAGGGTGCTGGGTGCTCAGTGCTCAGGGTGCTCGGTGCTCGGGGCGCTGGGTGCTCAGTGCTCGGGGTGCTCGGAGCTCAGTACTCAGGGAGCTGGGTGCTCAGTGCTCGGGGTGCTGTGTGCTCAGTGCTCGGGGTGCTGGGTGCTCAGTGCTCAGTGTGCTCGGTGCTCAGTACTCAGGGTGTTGGGTGCTCAGTACTCGGGGTGCTGGGTTCTCAGTGCTCAGTACTCAGGGTGCTGGCTGCTCAGTGCTCAGGGTGCTGGGTGCTCAGTGCTCAGTACTCAGGGTGCTGGGTGCTCAGTGCTCGGGGTGCTGGGTGCTCAGTGCTCGGGGTGCTGGGTGCTCAGTGCTCAGTACTCAGGGTGCTGGGTGCTCAGTGCTCGTGGTGCTGGGTGCTCAGTGCTCAGTACTCAGGGTGCTGGGTGCTCAGTGCTCAGGGTGCTGGGTGCTCAGTGCTCAGTACTCAGGGTGCTGGGTGCTCAGTGCTCAGGGTGCTGGGTGCTCAGTGCTCAGGGTGCAGGGTGCTCAGTGCTCGGGGTGCTGGGTGCTCAGTGCTCAGTACTCAGGGTTCTGCGTGCTCAGTGCTCGGTGTGCTGGGTGCTCAGTGCTCAGTACTCAGGGTGCTGGGTGCTCAGTGCTCAGGGTGCTGGGTGCTCAGTGCTCGGGGTGCTGGGTGCTCAGTACTCAGAATGCTGGGTGCTCAGTACTCCGGGTGCTGGGTGCTCAGTTCTCGGGGTGCTCGGTGCTCAGTACTCAGTGATCTGGGTGCTCAGTGCTCAGTGCTCAGGGTGCTGGGTGTTCAGTACTCAGGGTGCTGGGTGCTCAGTACTCAGGGTGCTGGGTGCTCAGTGCTCAGGGTGCTGGGTGCTCAGTGCTCGGGGTGCTGGGTGCTCAGTACTCAGGGTGCAGGGTGCTCAGTACTCCGGGTGCTGGGTGCTCAGTTCTCGGGGTGCTCGGTGCTCAGTACTCAGGGTGCTCAGTGCTCAGGGTGCTGGGTGCTCAGTGCTCAGTGCTCAGGGTGCTGGGTGCTCAGTACTCAGGGTGCTGGGTGCTCAGTTCTCAGGGTGCTGGTTGCTCAGTACTCAGGTTGCTCAGTACTCAGGGTGCTGGGTGCTCAGTGCCCGGGGTGCTGCGTGCTCAGTGCTCAGGGTGATCGGTGCTCAGTACTCAGGGTGCTGGGTGCTCAGTCCTCAGGATGCTCAGTGCTCAGGGTGCTGCGTGCTCAGTGCTCGGGGTGCTCGCTGCTCAGTACTCAGGGTGCTGAGTGCTCAGTACTCAGGGTGCTGGGTGCTCAGTACTCAGGGTGCTGGGGGCTCAGTGCTCAGTGTGCTGGGTGATCAGTGCTCATGGTGCTGGGTGCTCAGTGCTCAGTGTGCTGGGTGCTCAGTGCTCGGGGTGCTGGGTGCTCAGTACTCAGGGTGCTGGGTACTCAGTGATCGTGGTGCTCGGTGCTCAGTACGTTGGGTGCTCACTACTCAGGGTGCTGGGTGCTCCGTGCTCAGGGTGCTGGGTGCTCAGTGCTCAGGGTGCTCGGTGCTCAGTGCTCAGGGTGCTGGGTGCTCAGTACTCAGGGTGCTGGTTGCTCAATACTCAGGGTGCTCAGTGCTCAGTACTCAGGGTGCTCAGTGCTCAGTACTCAGGGTGCTCAGTGCTCAGGGTGCTGGGTGCTCAGTCCTCAGGGTGCTGGGTGCTCAGTGCTCAGGGTGCTCGGTGCTCAGTGCTCAGGGTGCTGGGTGCTCAGTACTCAGGGTGCTGGGTGCTCAGTGCTCGGGGTGCTGGGTGCTCAGTGCTCAGGGTGCTGGGTGCTCAGTACTCAGGGTGCTGGTTGCTCAATGCTCAGGGTGCTCAGTGCTCAGTACTCAGGGTGCTCAGTGCTCAGTACTCAGGGTGCTTAGTACTCAGGGTGCTGGGTGCTCAGTACTCCGGGTGCTGGGTGCTCAGTGCTCGGGGTGCTCGGTGCTCAGTGCTCAAGGTGCTGGGTGCTCAGTACTCAATTTGCTCATTGCTCAGGGTGCTGGGTGCTCAGTAGTCAGGGTGCTGGGTGCTCAGTGCTCAGGGTGCTCGGTGCTCGGGGCGCTGGGTGCTCAGTGCTCGGGGTGCTCGGAGCTCAGTACTCAGGGAGCTGGGTGCTCAGTGCTCGGGGTGCTGGGTGCTCAGTGCTCGGGGTGCTGGGTGCTCAGTGCTCAGGGTGCTGGGTGCTCAGTGCTCAGGGATCTGGGTGCTCAGTACTCAGGGTGCTGGGTGCTCAGTGCTCAGGGTGCTGGGTGCTCAGTGCTCAGGGTGCTGGGTGCTCAGTACTGACGGTGCTGGGTGCTCAGTACTCAAGGTGCTGAGTGCTCAGTACTCAGGGTGCTGGGTGCTCAGTACTCAGGGTGCTGTGTGCTCAGTACTCGGGTGCTGGGTGCTCATTGCTCAGGGTGCTGGGTGCTCAGTGCTCGGGGTGCTGGGTGCTTAGTGCTCAGTACTCAGGGTGCTGGGTGCTCAGTGCTCAGGGTGCTGGGTGCTCAGTGCTCAGGGTGCTGGGTGCTCAGTGCTCAGGGTGCTTGGTACTCAGTGCTCAGGGTGCTGGGTGCTCAGTACTCAGGGTGCTCAGTGCTCAGTACTCGGGGTGCTGGGTGCTCAGTGCTCGCGGTGCTGGGTGCTCAGTTCTCAGTACTCAGGGTGCTGGGTGCTCAGTGCTCAGGGTGCTGGGTGCTCAGTGCTCAGGGTGCTGTGTGCTCAGTGCTCAGGGTGCTGGGTACTCAGTGCTCAGGGTGCTCGGTGCTCAGTGCTCAGGGTGCTCAGTGCTCGGGGTGCTCGGAGCTCAGTACTCAGGGTGCTGGGTGCTCAGTGCTCGGGGTGCTCGGTGCTCAGTACTCAGGGTGCTGGGTGCTCAGTGCTCGGGGTGCTGGGTGCTCAGTGCTCAGTACTCAGGGTGCTGGGTGCTCAGTGCTCAGGGTGCTGTGTGCTCAGTGCTCAGGGTGCTGGGTGCTCAGTGCTCAGGGTGCTGGGTACTCAGTGCTCAGGGTGCTGGGTGCTCAATACTCAGGGTGCTGGGTGCTCAGTACTCAGGGTGCTGGGTGCTCAGTGCTCGGGGTACTATGTGCTCAGTGCTCGCGGTGCTGGGTGCTCAGTGCTCGGGGTGCTCGGTGCTCAGTACTCAGGGTGCTGGTTGCTCAGTGCTCGAGGTGCTCAGTACTCAGGGTGCTGTGTGTTCAGTGCTCAGGGTGCTGGGTGCTCAGTACTCAGGGTGCTCGGTGCTTAGTACTCAGGGTGCTGGGTGATCAGTACTCCGGGTGCTTGGTGCTCAGTGCTCGGGGTGCTCGGTGCTCAGTGCTCAAGGTGCTGGGTGCTCAGTACTCAGGGTGCTCATTGCTCAGGATGCAGGGTGCTCAGTACTCAGGGTTCTGGGTGCTCAGTGCTCAGGGTGCTCGGTGCTCGGGGTGCTGGGTGCTCAGTGCTCGGGGTGCTCGGAGCTCAGTACTCAGGGTGCTGGGTGCTCAGTGCTCAGGGTGCTCGGTGCTCAGTACTCAGGGTGCTGGATGTTCAGTGCTCGGGGTGATCGGTGCTCAGTACGTTGGGTGCTCACTACTCAGGGTGCTGGGTGCTCAGTGCTCAGGGTGCTGGGTGCTCAGTGCTCAGGGTGCTGGGTGCTCAGTACTCAGGGTGCTGGGTGCTCAGTGCTCGGTGTGCTGGGTGCTCAGTGCTCAAGGTGCTGAGTGCTCAGTACTCAGGGTGCTGGGTGCTCAGTACTCGGGGTGCTGGGTGCTCAGTACTCAGGGTGCTGGGTGCTCAGTACTCAGGGTGCTGGGTGCTCAGTACTCGGGTGCTGGGTGCTCAGTGCTCAGGGTGCTGGGTGCTCAGTGCTCGGGGTGCTGGGTGCTCAGTGCTCAGTACTCAGGGTGCTGGGTGCTCAGTGCTCGGGGTGCTGGGTGCTCAGTGCTCAGTACTCAGGATGCTGGGTGCTCAGTGCTCAGGGTGCTGGGTGCTCAGTGCTCAGGGTGCTGGGTGCTCAGTGCTCAGGGTGCTGGGTACTCAGTGCTCAGGGTGCTGGGTGCTCAGTACTCAGGGTGCTCAGTGCTCAGTACTCGGGGTGCTGGGTGCTCAGTGCTCAGGGTGCTGGGTGCTCAGTGCTCGGGGTGCTGGGTGCTCAGTGCTCAGTACTCCGGGTGCTGGGTGCTCAGTGCTCGGTGTGCTGGGTGCTCAGTGCTCAGTACTCAGGGTGCTGGGTGCTCAGTGCTCAGGGTGCTGTGTGCTCAGTGCTCAGGGTGCTGGGTGCTCAGTGCTCAGGGTGCTGGGTACTCAGTGCTCAGGTTGCTGGTTGCTCAGTACTCAGGGTGCTGGGTGCTCAGTACTCAGGGTGCTGGGTGCTCAGTGCTCGGGGTGCTGGGTGCTCAGTGCTCACGTTGCTGGGTGGTCAGTGCTCGGGGTACTCGGTGCTCATTCCTCAGGGTGCTGGGTGCTCAGTGCTCGAGGTGCTCAGTACTCAGGGTGCTGTGTGTTCAGTGCTCAGGGTGCTGGGTGCTCAGTACTCAGGGTGCTCAGTGCTTAGTACTCAGGGTGCTGGGTGCTCAGTACTCCGGGTGCTGGGTGCTCAGTGCTCGGGGTGCTCGGTGCTCAGTGCTCAAGGTGCTGGGTGCTCAGTACTCAAGTTGCTCATTGCTCAGGGTGCTGGGTGCTCAGTAGTCAGGGTGCTGGGTGCTCAGTGCTCAGGGTGCTCGGTGCTCGGGGCGCTGGGTGCTCAGTGCTCGGGGTGCTCGGAGCTCAGTACTCAGGGAGCTGGGTGCTCAGTGCTCGGGGTGCTGGGTGCTCAGTGCTCGGGGCGCTGGGTGCTCAGTGCTCAGTGTGCTGGGTGCTCAGTACTCAGGGTGTTGGGTGCTCAGTACTCGGGGTGCTGCGTTCTCAGTGCTCAGTACTCAGGGTGCTGGCTGCTCAGTGCTCAGGGTGCTGGGTGCTCAGTGCTCAGTACTCAGGGTGCTGGGTGCTCATTGCTCGGGGTGCTGGGTGCTCAGTGCTCGGGGTGCTGGGTGCTCAGTGCTCAGTACTCAGGGTGCTGGGTGCTCAGTGCTCGTGGTGCTGGGTGCTCAGTGCTCAGTACTCAGGGTGCTGGGTGCTCAGTGCTCAGGGTGCTGGGTGCTCAGTGCTCAGTACTCAGGGTGCTGGGTGCTCAGTGCTCAGGGTGCTGGGTGCTCAGTGCTCAGGGTGCTGGGTGCTCAGTGCTCGGGGTGCTGGGTGCTCAGTGCTCAGTACTCATGGTTCTGCGTGCTCAGTGCTCGGTGTGCTGGGTGCTCAGTGCTCAGTACTCAGGGTGCTGGGTGCTCAGTGCTCAGGGTGCTGGGTGCTCAGTGCTCGGGGTGCTGGGTGCTCAGTACTCAGAATGCTGGGTGCTCAGTACTCCGGATGCTGGGTGCTCAGTTCTCGGGGTGCTCGGTGCTCAGTACTCAGTGATCTGGGTGCTCAGTGCTCAGTGCTCAGGGTGCTGGGTGTTCAGTACTCAGGGTGCTGGGTGCTCAGTACTCAGGGTGCTGGGTGCTCAGTGCTCAGGGTGCTGGGTGCTCAGTGCTCGGGGTGCTGGGTGCTCAGTACTCAGGGTGCTGGGTGCTCAGTACTCCGGGTGCTGGGTGCTCAGTTCTCAGGGTGCTCGGTGCTCAGTACTCAGGGTGCTCAGTGCTCAGGGTGCTGGGTGCTCAGTGCTCAGTGCTCAGGGTGCTGGGTGCTCAGTACTCAGGGTGCTGGGTGCTCAGTTCTCAGGGTGCTGGTTGCTCAGTACTCAGGTTGCTCAGTACTCAGGGTGCTGGGTGCTCAGTGCCCGGGGTGCTGGGTGCTCAGTGCTCAGGGTGATCGGTGCTCAGTACTCAGGGTGCTGGGTGCTCAGTGCTCAGGGTGCTGGGTGCTCAGTCCTCAGGGTGCTCTGTGCTCAGGGTGCTGCGTGCTCAGTGCTCGGGGTGCTCGCTGCTCAGTACTCAGGGTGCTGAGTGCTCAGTACCCAGGGTGCTGGGTGCTCAGTACTCAGGGTGCTGGGTGCTCAGTGCTCAGGGTGCTGGGTGATCAGTGCTCATGGTGCTGGGTGCTCAGTGCTCAGTGTGCTGGGTGCTCAGTGCTCGGGGTGCTGGGTGCTCAGTACTCAGGGTGCTGGGTACTCAGTGATCGTGGTGCTCGGTGCTCAGTGTGCTGGGTGCTCACTACTCAGGGTGCTGGGTGCTCAGTGCTCAGGGTGCTGGGTGCTCAGTGCTCAGGGTGCTCGGTGCTCAGTGCTCAGGGTGCTGGGTGCTCAGTACTCAGGGTGCTGGTTGCTCAATACTCAGGGTGCTCAGTGCTCAGTACTCAGGGTGCTCAGTGCTCAGTACTCAGGGTGCTTAGTACTCAGGGTCCTGGGTGCTCAGTACTCCGGGTGCTGGGTGCTCAGTGCTCGGGGTGCTCGGTGCTCAGTGCTCAAGGTGCTGGGTGCTCAGTACTCAAGTTGCTCATTGCTCAGGGTGCTGGGTGCTCAGTAGTCAGGGTGCTGGGTGCTCAGTGCTCAGGGTGCTCGGTGCTCGGGGCGCTGGGTGCTCAGTGCTCGGGGTGCTCAGAGCTCAGTACTCAGGGAGCTGGGTGCTCAGTGCTCGGGGTGCTGGGTGCTCAGTGCTCGGGGTGCTGGGTGCTCAGTGCTCAGGGTGCTGGGTGCTCAGTACTCAGGGTGCTGGGTGCTCAGTACTCGGGGTGCTGGGTTCTCAGTGCTCAGTACTCAATGTGCTGGGTGCTCAGTGCTCAGGGTGCTGGGTGCTCAGTGCTCAGTACTCAGGGTGCTGGGTGCTCAGTGCTCGGGGTGCTGGGTGCTCAGTGCTCAGTACTCAGGGTGCTGGGTGCTCAGTGCTCGGGGTGCTGGTTGCTCAGTGCTCAGTACTCACGGTGCTGGGTGCTCAGTGCTCAGGGTGCTGGGTGCTCAGTGCTCAGTACTCAGGGTGCTGGGTGCTCAGTGCTCAGGGTGCTGGGTGCTCAGTGCTCAGGGTGCTGGGTGCTCAGTGCTCGGGGTGCTGGGTGCTCAGTGCTCAGTACTCAGGGTTCTGCGTGCTCAGTGCTCGGTGTGCTGGGTGCTCAGTGCTCAGTACTCAGGGTGCTGGGTGCTCAGTGCTCAGGGTGCTGGGTGCTCAGTGATCGGGGTGCTGGGTGCTCAGTACTCAGAATGCTGGGTGCTCAGTAATCCGGGTGCTGGGTGCTCAGTTCTCGGGGTGCTCGGTGCTCAGTACTCAGTGATCAGGGTGCTCAGTGCTCAGGGTGCTGGGTGTTCAGTACTCAGGGTGCTGGGTGCTCAGTACTCAGGGTGCTGGGTGCTCAGTGCTCAGGGTGCTGGGTGCTCAGTGCTCGGGGTGCTGGGTGCTCAGTACTCAGGGTGCTGGGTGCTCAGTACTCCGGGTGCTGGGTGCTCAGTTCTCGGGGTGCTCAGTGCTCAGTACTCAGTGATCAGGGTGCTCAGTGCTCAGTGCTCAGGGTGCTGGGTGTTCAGTACTCAGGGTGCTGGGTGCTCAGTACTCAGGGTGCTGGGTACTCAGTGCTCAGGGTGCTCGGTGCTCAGTACTCGGGGTGCTGGGTGCTCATTCTCGGGGTGCTGGGTGCTCAGTGCTCGGGGTGCTGGGTGCTCAGTACTCAGGGTGCTGGGTGCTCAGTGCTCAGGGTGCTGGGTGCTCAGTACTCAGGGTGCAGGGTGCTCAGTTCTCAGGGTGCTGGGTGCTCAGTACTGAGGTTGCTCAGTACTCAGGGTGCTGGGTGCTCAGTGCTCGGGGTGCTGGGTGCTCAGTGCTCAGGGTGATCGGTGCTCAGTACTCAGGGTGCTGGGTGCTCAGTGCTCAGGGTTCTGGGTGCTCAGTCCTCAGGGTGCTCAGTGCTCAGGGTGCTGCGTGCTCAGTGCTCGGGGTGCTCGGTGCTCAGTACTCAGGGTGCTGAGTGCTCAGTACTCAGGTTGCTGGGTGCTCAGTACTCAGGGTGCTGGGTGCTCAGTGCTCAGGGTGCTGGGTGATCAGTGCTCATGGTGCTGGGTGCTCAGTGCTCAGGGTGCTGGGTGCTCAGTGCTCGGGGTGCTGGGTGCTCAGTACTCAGGGAGCTGGGTACTCAGTGATCGGGGTGCTCGGTGCTCATTACGTTCGGTGCTCACTACTCAGGGTGCTGGGTGCTCAGTGCTCAGGGTGCTGGGTGCTCAGTGCTCAGGGTGCTCGGTGCTCAGTGCTCAGGGTGCTGGGTGCTCAGTACTCAGGGTGCTGGTTGCTCAATACTCAGGGTGCTCAGTGCTCAGTACTCAGGGTGCTCAGTGCTCTGTACTCAGGGTGCTCAGTAATCAGGGTGCTGGGTGCTCAGTCCTCAGGGTGCTGGGTGCTAAGTGCTCAGGGTGCTCGGTGCTCAGTGCTCAGGGTGCTGGGTGCTCAGTACTCAGGGTGCTGGGTGCTCAGTGCTCGGGGTGCTGGGTGCTCAGTACTCAGGGTGCTGGTTGCTCAGTACTCAGGTTGCTGGGTGCTCAATACTCAGGGTGCTCAGTGCTTGGGGTGCTGGGTGCTCAGTACTTAGGGTGCTCAGTGCTTGGGGTGTTGGGTGCTCAGTACTCAGGTTGCTGGGTGCTCAATACTCAGGGTGCTCAGTGCTCGGGGTGATGGGTGCTCAGTACTCAGGGTGCTGGGTGCTCAGTACTCAGGTTGCTGGGTGCTCAATACTCAGGCTGCTCAGTGATCAGGGTGCTGGGTGCTCAGGAATCGTGGTGCTCAGTGCTCAGTACTCAGGGTGCTGGGTGCTCAGTGCTTAGGGTGCTGGGTGCTCAGTGCTCAGGGTGCTGGCTGCTCAGTACTCAGGGTGCTGGGTGCTCAGTACTCAGGGTGCTGGGTGCTCATTGCTTGGGGTGCTGGGTGCTCAGTGCTCGCTGTGCTGGGTGCTCATTGCTCGGGGTGCTTGGTGCTCAGTGCTCGGGGCGCTGGGTGCTCAGTGCTCGGGGCGCTGGGTGCTCAGTGCTCGGGGTGCTCGGAGCTCAGTACTCAGGGTGCTGGGTGCTCAGTGCTCAGGGTGCTGGGTGCTCAGTGCTCAGGGTGCTGGGTGCTCAGTGCTCAGGGTGCTGGGTGCTCAGTACTCAGGGTGCTGGGTGCTCAGTGCTCGGGGTGCTCGGTGCTCAGTACGTTGGGTGCTGGCTGCTCAGTGCTCAGGGTGCTGGGTCCTCAGTACTCAGGGTGCTGGGTGCTCAGTGCTCGGAGCGCTGGGTGCTCAGTGCTCAGGGTGCTGGGTGCTCAGTACTCAGGGTGCTGGGTGCTCAGTTCTCAGGGTGCTGGTTGCTCAGTACTCAGGTTGCTCAGTACTCAGGGTGCTGGGTGCTCAGTGCCCGGGGTGCTGGGTGCTCAGTGCTCAGGGTGATCGGTGCTCAGTACTCAGGGTGCTGGGTGCTCAGTGCTCAGGGTGCTGGGTACTCAATCCTCAGGGTGCTCAGTGCTCAGGGTGCTGCGTGCTCAGTGCTCGGGGTGCTCGCTGCTCAGTACTCAGGGTGCTGAGTGCTCAGTACTCAGGGTGCTGGGTGCTCAGTACTCAGGGTGCTGGGTGCTCAGTGCTCAGGGTGCTGGGTGATCAGTGCTCATGGTGCTGGGTGCTCAGTGCTCAGTGTGCTGGGTGCTTAGTGCTCGGGGTGCTGGGTGCTCAGTACTCAGGGTGTTGGGTACTCAGTGATCGTGGTGCTCGGTGCTCAGTGTGCTGGGTGCTCACTACTCAGGGTGCTGGGTGCTCAGTGCTCAGGGTGCTGGGTGCTCAGTGCTCAGGGTGCTCGGTGCTCAGTGCTCAGGGTGCTGGGTGCTCAGTACTCAGGGTGCTGGTTGCTCAATACACAGGGTGCTCAGTGCTCAGTACTCAGGGTGCTCAGTGCTCAGTACTCAGGGTGCTCAGTGCTCAGGGTGCTGGGTGCTCAGTCCTCAGGGTGCTGGGTGCTCAGTGTTCAGGGTGCTCGGAGCTCAGTGCTCAGGGTGCTGGGTGCTCAGTACTCAGGGTGCTGGGTGCTCAGTGCTCGGGGTGCTGGGTGCTCAGTGCTCAGGGTGCTGGGTGCTCAGTACTCAGGGTGCTGGTTGCTCAATACTCAGGGTGCTCAGTGCTCAGTACTCAGGGTGCTCAGTGCTCAGTACTCAGGGTGCTTAGTACTCAGGGTGCTGGGTGCTCAGTACTCCGGGTGCTGGGTGCTCAGTGCTCGGGGTGCTCGGTGCTCAGTGCTCAAGGTGCTGGGTGCTCAGTACTCAAGTTGCTCATTGCTCAGGGTGCTGGGTGCTCAGTAGTCAGGGTGCTGGGTGCTCAGTGCTCAGGGTGCTTGGTGCTAAGGGCGCTGGGTGCTCAGTGCTCGGGGTGCTCGGAGCTCAGTACTCAGGGAGCTGGGTGCTCAGTGCTCGGGGTGCTGGGTGCTCAGTGCTCGGGGTGCTGGGTGCTCAGTGCTCAGGGTGCTGGGTGCTCAGTACTCAGGGTGCTGGGTGCTCAGTACTCGGGGTGCTGGGTTCTCAGTGCTCAGTACTCAGTGTGCTGGGTGCTCAGTGCTCAGGGTGCTGGGTGCTCAGTGCTCAGTACTCAGGGTGCTGGGTGCTCAGTGCTCGGGGTGCTGGGTGCTCAGTGCTCAGTACTCAGGGTGCTGGGTGCTCAGTGCTCGGGGTGCTGGGTGCTCAGTGCTCAGTACTCACGGTGCTGGGTGCTCAGTGCTCGGGGTGCTGGGTGCTCAGTGCTCAGTACTCAGGGTGCTGGGTGCTCAGTGCTCAGGGTGCTGGGTGCTCAGTGCTCAGGGTGCTGGGTGCTCAGTGCTCGGGGTGCTGGGTGCTCAGTGCTCAGTACTCAGGGTTCTGCGTGCTCAGTGCTCGGTGTGCTGGGTGCTCAGTGCTCAGTACTCAGGGTGCTGGGTGCTCAGTACTCCGGGTGCTGGGTGCTCAGTTCTCGGGGTGCTCGGTGCTCAGTACTCAGTGATCAGGGTGCTCAGTGCTCAATGCTCAGGGTGCTGGGTGTTCAGTACTCAGGGTGCTGGGTGCTCAGTACTCAGGGTGCTGGGTACTCAGTGCTCAGGGTGCTCGGTGCTCAGTACTCGGGGTGCTGGGTGCTCATTCTCGGGGTGCTGGGTGCTCAGTGCTCGGGGTGCTGGGTGCTCAGTACTCATTGTGCTGGGTGCTCAGTGCTCAGGGTGCTGGGTGCTCAGTACTCAGGGTGCTGGGTGCTCAGTTCTCAGGGTGCTGGGTGCTCAGTACTCAGGTTGCTCAGTACTCAGGGTGCTGGGTGCTCAGTGCTCGGGGTGCTGGGTGCTCAGTGCTCAGGGTGATCGGTGCTCAGTACTCAGGGTGCTGGGTGCTCAGTCCTCAGGGTTCTGGGTGCTCAGTCCTCAGGGTGCTCAGTGCTCAGGGTGCTGCGTGCTCAGTGCTCGGCGTGCTCGGTGCTCAGTACTCAGGGTGCTGAGTGCTCAGTACTCAGGGTGCTGGGTGCTCAGTACTCAGGGTGCTGGGTGCTCAGTGCTCAGGGTGCTGGGTGATCAGTGCTCATGGTGCTGGGTGCTCAGTGCTCAGGGTGCTGGGTGCTCAGTGCTCGGGGTGCTGGGTGCTCAGTACTCAGGGAGCTGGGTACTCAGTGATCGGGGTGCTCGGTGCTCAGTACATTGGGTGCTCACTACTCAGGGTGCTGGGTGCTCAGTGCTCAGGGTGCTGGGTGCTCAGTGCTCAGGGTGCTCGGTGCTCAGTGCTCAGGGTGCTGGGTGCTCAGTACTCAGGGTGCTGGTTGCTCAATACTCAGCGTGCTCAGTGCTCAGTACTCAGGGTGCTCAGTGCTCAGTACTCAGGGTGCTCAGTAATCAGGGTGCTGGGTGCTCAGTCCTCAGGGTGCTGGGTGCTCAGTGCTCGGGGTGCTGGGTGCTCAGTACTCAGGGTGCTGGGTGCTCAGTACTCAGGTTGCTGGGTGCTCAATACTCAGGGTGCTCAGTGCTTGGGGTGCTGGGTGCTCAGTACTTAGGGTGCTCAGTGCTTGGGGTGTTGGGTGCTCAGTACTCAGGGTGTTGGGTGCTCAGTGATCAGGGTGCTGGGTGCTCAGTACTCGTGGTGCTCAGTGCTCAGTACTCAGGGTGCTGGGTGCTCAGTGCTTAGGGTGCTGGGTGCTCAGTGCTCAGGGTGCTGGCTGCTCAGTACTCAGGGTGCTGGGTGCTCAGTACTCAGGGTGCTGGGTGCTCATTGCTTGGGGTGCTGGGTGCTCAGTGCTCGGGGTGCTGGGTGCTCATTGCTCGGGGTGCTTGGTGCTCAGTGCTCGGGGCGCTGGGTGCTCAGTGCTCGGGGCGCTGGGTGCTCAGTGCTCGGGGTGCTCGGAGCTCAGTACTCAGGGTGCTGGGTGCTCAGTGCTCAGGGTGCTGGGTGCTCAGTGCCAGGGTGCTGGGTGCTCAGTGCTCAGGGTGCTGGGTGCTCAGTACTCAGGGTGCTGGGTGCTCAGTGCTCGGGGTGCTCGGTGCTCAGTACGTTGGGTGCTGGCTGCTCAGTGCTCAGGGTGCTGGGTCCTCAGTACTCAGGGTGCTGGGTGCTCAGTGCTCGGAGCGCTGGGTGCTCAGTGCTCGGGGTGCTCGGAGCTCAGTACTCAGGGTGCTGGGTGCTCAGTGCTCAGGGTGCTGGGTGCTCAGTGCTCAGGGTGCTGGGTGCTCAGTGCTCAGGGTGCTGGGTGCTCAGTACTCAGGGTGCTGGGTGCTCAGTGCTCGGGGTGCTGGGTGCTCAGTGCTCAGGGTGCTGGGTGCTCAGTACTCAGGGTGCTGGGTTATCAGTCCTCGGGGTGCTGGGTGCTCAGTGTTCAGGGTGCTGGGTGCTCAGTACTCAGGGTGCTGGGTGCTCAGTACTCAGGGTGCTGGGTGCTCAGTACTCGGGTGCTGGGTGCTCAGTGCTCAGGGTGCTGGGTGCTCAGGGCTCGGGGTGCGGGGTGCTCAGTGCTCAGTACTCAGGGTGCTGGGTGCTCAGTGCTCGGGGTGCTCGGTGCTCAGTACGTTGGGTGCTCACTAATCAGGGTGCTGGGTGCTCAGTGCTCAGGGTGCTGGGTGCTCAGTGCTCAGGGTGCTGGGTGCTCAGTGCTCAGGGTGCTGGGTGCTCAGTACTCAGGGTGCTGGGTGCTCAGTCTCGGGGTGCTGGGTGCTAGGTGCTCGCGGTGCTGGGTGCTCAGTGCTCGGGGTGCTCGGTGCTCAGTACTTAGGGTGCTGGATGCTCAGTACTCGAGGTGCTCAGTACTCAGGGTGCTGTGTGTTCAGTGCTCAGGGTGCTGGGTGCTCAGTATTCAGGGTGCTCGGTGCTTAGTACTCAGGGTGCTGGGTGCTCAGTACTCCGGGTGCTGGGTGCTCAGTGCTCGGGGTGCTCGGTGCTCAGTGCTCAAGGTGCTGGGTGCTCAGTACTCAGGGTGCTCATTGCTCAGGGTGCTGGGTGCTCAGTACTCAGGGTGCTGGGTGCTCATTGCTCAGGGTGCTCGGTGCTCGGGGCGCTGGGTGCTCAGTGCTTGGGGTACTCGCAGCTCAGTACTCAGGGTGCTGGGTGCTCAGTACTCCGGGTGCTGGGTGCTCAGTTCTCGGGGTGCTCGGTGCTCAGTACTCAGTGATCAGGGTGCTCAGTGCTCAGTGCTTGGGGTGCTGGGTGTTCAGTACTCAGGGTGCTGGGTGCTCAGTACTCAGGGTGCTTTGTGATCAGTACTCGGGGTGCTCGGTGCTCAGTGCTCAGGGTGCTGGGTGCTCAGTACACAGGGTGCTGGGTACTCAGTGCTCAGGTTGCTCGGTGCTCAGTACTCGGGGTGCTGGGTGCTCATTCTCGGGGTGCTGGGTGCTCAGTGCTCAGGGTGCTGGGTGCTCAGTACTCAGGGTGCTGGGTGCTCAGTGCTCGGAGTGCTGGGTGCTCAGTGCTCAGGGTGATCGGTGCTCAGTACTCACGGTGCTGGGTGCTCAGTGCTCAGGGTGCTGGGTGCTCAGTCCTCAGGGTGCTCAGTGCTCAGGGTGCTGGGTGCTCAGGGCTCGGGGTGATCGGAGCTCAGTACTCACGGTGCTGGGTGCTCAGTGCTCAGGGTGCTGGGTGCTCAGTCCTCAGGGTGCTCAGTGATCAGGGTGCTCAGTGCTCAGTGCTTGGGGTGCTGGGTGTTCAGTACTCAGGGTGCTGGGTGCTCAGTACTCAGGGTGCTGGGTGCTCAGTGCTCAGGGTGCTGGGTGCTCAGTGCTCAGGGTGCTCGGTGCTCAGTGCTCAGGGTGCTGGGTGCTCAGTACTCAGTGTGCTGGTTGCTCAGTACTCAGGGTGCTCACTGCTCAGTACTCAGGGTGCTCAGTGCTCAGTACTCAGTGTGCTCAGTGCTCAGGGTGCTGGGTGCTCAGTCCTCAGGGTGCTGGGTGCTAAGTACTCAGGGTGCTGGGTGCTCAGTGCTCGGGGTGCTATGTGCTCAGTGCTCGCGGTGCTGGGTGCTCAGTACTCAGTGTGCTGGGTGCTCAGTGCTCAGGGTGCTCGGTGCTCAGTACTCAGGGTGCTGGGTGCTCAGTGCTCGAGGTGCTCAGTACTCAGGGTGCTGTGTGTTCAGTGCTCAGGGTGCTGGGTGCTCAGTACTCAGGGTGCTCGGTGCGTAGTACTCAGGGTGCTGGGTGCTCAGTACTCCGGGTGCTGGGTGCTCAGTGCTCGGGCTGCTCGGTGCTCAGTGCTCAAGGTGCTGGGTGCTCAGTACTCAGGGTGCTCATTGCTCAGGGTGCTGGGTGCTCAGTACACAGGGTGCTGGGTGCACAGTGCTCAGGGTGCTCGGTGCTCGGGGTGCTGGGTGCTCAGTACTCAGGGTGCTGGGTGCTCAGTGCTCAGGGTGCTCGGTGCTCAGTACTCAGGGTGCTGGGTGCTCAGTGCTCTGGGTGCTGGGTGCTCAGTACTGACGGTGCTGGGTGCTCAGTACTCGAGGTGCTGAGTGCTCAGTACTCAGGGTGCTGGGTGCTCAGTACTCAGGGTGCTGGGTGCTCAGTGCTCAGGGTGCTGGGTGCTCAGTGCTCAGGGTGCTTGGTACTCAGTGCTCAGGGTGCTGGGTGCTCAGTACTCAGGGTGCTCAGTGCTCAGTACTCGGGGTGCTGGGTGCTCAGTGCTCGGGGTGCTGGGTGCTCAGTGCTCAGTACTCAGGGTGCTGGGTGCTCAGTGCTCAGGGTGCTGGGTGCTCAGTGCTCAGGGTGCTGGGTACTCAGTGCTCAGGGTGCTCGGTGCTCAGTGCTCAGGGTGCTCAGTGCTCGGAGTGCTCGGAGCTCAGTACTCAGGGTGCTGGGTACTCAGTGCTCAGGGTGCTCGGTGCTCAGTACTCAGGGTGCTGGGTGCTCAGTGCTCGGGGTGCTGGGTGCTCAGTGCTCAGTGCTCGGGGTGCTGGGTGCTCAGTGCTCGGGGTGCTCGGTGCTCAGTGCTCAAGGTGCTGGGTGCTCAGTGCTCAGGGTGCTCGGTGCTCGGGGCGCTGGGTGCTCAGTGCTCGGGGTGCTCGGTGCTCAGTGCTCAGGGTGCTGCGTGCTCAGTGCTCAGGGTGCTCGGTTCTCAGTACTCAGGGTGCTGAGTGCTCAGTACTCAGGGTGCTGGGTGCTTAGTACTCAGGGTGCTGGGTGCTCAGTGCTCCGGGTGCTGGGTGATCAGTGCTCATGGTGCTGGGTGCTCAGTGCTCAGGGTGCTGTGTGCTCAGTGCTCGGGGTGCTGGGTGCTCAGTACTCAGGGAGCTGGGTGCTCAGTGATCGGGGTGCTCGGTGCTCAGTACGTTGGGTGCTCACTACTCAGGGTGCTGGGTGCTCAGTGCTCAGGGTGCTGGGTGCTCAGTGCTCAGGGTGCTCGGTGCTCAGTGCTCAGGGTGCTGGGTGCTCAGTACTCAGGGTGCTGGTTGCTCAGTACTCAGGGTGCTCAGTGCTCAGTACTCAGGGTGCTCAGTACTCAGGGTGCTCAGTGCTCAGGGTGCTGGGTGCTCAGTCCTCAGGGTGCTGGGTGCTCAGTGCTCAGGGTGCTCGGTGCTCAGTGCTCAGGGTGCTGGGTGCTCAGTACTCAGGGTGCTGGGTGCTCAGTGCTCGGGGTGCTGGGTGCTCAGTACTCAGGGTGCTGGCTGCTCAGTACTCAGGTTGCTGGGTGCTCAATACTCAGGGTGCTCAGTGCTTGGGGTGCTGGGTGCTCAGTACTTAGGGTGCTCAGTGCTTGGGGTTTTGGGTGCTCAGTACTCAGGGTGTTGGGTGCTCAGTGATCAGGGTGCTGGGTGCTCAGTACTCGTGGTGCTCAGTGCTCAGTACTCAGGGTGCTGTGTGCTCAGTGCTCAGGGTGCTGGGTGCTCAGTGCTCAGGGTGCTGGCTGCTCGGTGCTCAGGTTGCTGGTTGCTCAGAATTCGGGGTGCTGGGTGCTCAGTACTCAGGGTGCTGGGTGCTCATTGCTTGGGGTGCTGGGTGCTCAGTGCTCGGGGTGCAGGGTGCTCATTGCTCGGGGTGCTTGGTGCTCAGTGCTCGGGGCGCTGGGTGCTCAGTGCTCGGGGCGCTGGGTGCTCAGTGCTCGGGGTGCTCGGATCTCAGTACTCAGGGTGCTGGGTGCTCAGTGCTTGGGGTGTTCGGTGTTCAGTACGTTGGGTGCTGGGTGCTCAGTGCTCAGGGTGCAGGGTGCTCAGTACTCAGGGTGCTGGGTGCTCAGTGCTCGGGGCGCTGGGTGCTCAGTGCTCGGGGTGCTCGGAGCTCAGTACTCAGGGTGCTGGGTGCTCAGTGCTCAGGGTGCTGGGTGCTCAGTGCTCAGGGTGCTGGGTGCTCAGTGCTCAGGGTGCTGGGTTCTCAGTACTCAGGGTGCTGGGTGCTCAGTCCTCGGGGTGCTGGGTGCTCAGTGCTCAGGGTGCTGGGTGCTCAGTACTCAGGGTGCTGGGTGCTCAGTGCTCGGGGTGCTGGGTGCTCAGTGCTCAGGCTGCTGGGTGCTCAGTACTCAGGGTGCTGGGTGCTCAGTACTCAGGGTGCTGGGTGCTCAGTACTCGGGTGCTGGGTGCTCAGTGCTCTGGATGCTGGGTGCTCAGGGCTCGGTGTGCGGAGTGCTCAGTGCTCAGTACTCAGGGTGCTGGGTGCTCAGTGCTCAGGGTGCTGTGTGCTCAGTGCTCGGGGTGCTGGGTGCTCAGTACTCAGGGAGCTGGGTGCTCAGTGATCGGGGTGCTCGGTGCTCAGTACGTTGGGTGCTCACTACTCAGGGTGCTGGGTGCTCAGTGCTCAGGGTGCTGGGTGCTCAGTGCTCAGGGTGCTCGGTGCTCAGTGCTCAGGGTGCTGGGTGCTCAGTACTCAGGGTGCTGGTTGCTCAGTACTCAGGGTGCTCAGTGCTCAGTACTCAGGGTGCTCAGTGCTCAGTACTCAGGGTGCTCAGTGCTCAGGGTGCTGGGTGCTCAGTCCTCAGGGTGCTGGGTGCTCAGTGCTCAGGGTGCTCGGTGCTCAGTGCTCAGGGTGCTGGATGCTCAGTACTCAGGGTGCTGGGTGCTCAGTGCTCGGGGTGCTGGGTGCTCAGTACTCAGGGTGCTGGCTGCTCAGTACTCAGGTTGCTGGGTGCTCAATACTCAGGGTGCTCAGTGCTTGGGGTGCTGGGTGCTCAGTACTTAGGGTGCTCAGTGCTTGGGGTGTTGGGTGCTCAGTACTCAGGGTGTTGGGTGCTCAGTGATCAGGGTGCTGGGTGCTCAGTACTCGTGGTGCTCAGTGCTCAGTACTCAGGGTGCTGTGTGCTCAGTGCTCAGGGTGCTGGGTGCTCAGTGCTCAGGGTGCTGGCTGCTCGGTGCTCAGGTTGCTGGGTGCTCAGAATTCGGGGTGCTGGGTGCTCAGTACTCAGGGTGCTGGGTGCTCATTGCTTGGGGTGCTGGGTGCTCAGTGCTCGGGGTGTAGGGTGCTCATTGCTCGGGGTGCTTGGTGCTCAGTGCTCGGGGCGCTGGGTGCTCAGTGCTCGGGGCGCTGGGTGCTCAGTGCTCGGGGTGCTCGGATCTCAGTACTCAGGGTGCTGGGTGCTCAGTGCTCGGGGTGCTCGGTGTTCAGTACGTTGGGTGCTGGGTGCTCAGTGCTCAGGGTGCTGGGTGCTCAGTACTCAGGGTGCTGGGTGCTCAGTGCTCGGGGCGCTGGGTGCTCAGTGCTCGGGGTGCTCGGAGCTCAGTACTCAGGGTGCTGGGTGCTCAGTGCTCAGGGTGCTGGGTGCTCAGTGCTCAGGGTGCTGGGTGCTCAGTGCTCAGGGTGCTGGGTTCTCAGTACTCAGGGTGCTGGGTGCTCAGTCCTCGGGGTGCTGGGTGCTCAGTGCTCAGGGTGCTGGTTGCTCAGTACTCAGGGTGCTGGGTGCTCAGTGCTCGGGGTGCTGGGTGCTCAGTGCTCAGGCTGCTGGGTGCTCAGTACTCAGGGTGCTGGGTGCTCAGTACTCAGGGTGCTGGGTGCTCAGTACTCGGGTGCTGGGTGCTCAGTGCTCTGGATGCTGGGTGCTCAGGGCTCGGTGTGCGGAGTGCTCAGTGCTCAGTACTCAGGGTGCTGGGTGCTCAGTGCTCGGGGTGCTCGGTGCTCAGTAGGTTGGGTGCTCACTACTCAGGGTGCTGGGTGCTCAGTGCTCAGGGTGCTGGGTGCTCAGTGCTCAGGGTGCTGGGTGCTCAGTGCTCAGGGTGCTGGGAGCTCAGTACTCAGGGTGCTGGGTGCTCAGTCTCGGGGTGCTGGGTGCTCAGTGCTCGTGGTGCTGGGTGCTCAGTGCTCGGGGTGCTCGGTGCTCAGTACTCAGGGTGCTGGGTGCTCAGTGCTCGAGGTGCTCAGTACTCAGGATGCTGTGTGTTCAGTGCTCAGGGTGCTGGGTGCTCAGTATTCAGGGTGCTCGGTGCTCAGTGCTCAAGCTGCTGGGTGCTCAGTACTCAGGGTGCTCATTGCTCAGGGTGCTGGGTGCTCAGTACTCAGGGTGCTGGGTGCTCAGTGCTCAGGGTGCTGGGTAATCAGTGCTCAGGGTGCTGGGTGCTCAGTGCTCCGGGTGCTGGGTGATCAGTGCTCATGGTGCTGGGTGCTCAGTGCTCAGGGTGCTGGGTGCTCAGTGCTCGGGGTGCTGGGTGCTCAGTACTCAGGGAGCTGGGTGCTCAGTGATCGGGGTGCTCGGTGCTCAGTACGTTGGGTGCTCACTACTCAGGGTGCTGGGTGCTCAGTGCTCAGGGTGCTGGGTGCTCAGTGCTCAGGGTGCTCGGTGCTCAGTGCTCAGGGTGCTGGGTGCTCAGTACTCAGGGTGCTCAGTGCTCAGTACTCAGGGTGCTCAGTGCTCAGTACTCAGGGTGCTCAGTGCTCAGGGTGCTGGGTGCTCAGTCCTCAGGGTGCTGGGTGCTCAGTGCTCAGGGTGCTCGGTGCTCAGTGCTCAGGGTGCTGGGTGCTCAGTACTCAGGGTGCTGGGTGCTCAGTGCTCGGGGTGCTGGGTGCTCAGTACTCAGGTTGCTGTGTGCTCAGTACTCAGGGTGCTGGCTGCTCAGTACTCAGGTTGCTGGGTGCTCAATACTCAGGGTGCTCAGTGCTTGGGGTGCTGGGTGCTCAGTACTTAGGGTGCTCAGTGCTTGGGGTGTTGGGTGCTCAGTACTCAGGGTGTTGGGTGCTCAGTGATCAGGGTGCTGGGTGCTCAGTACTCGTGGTGCTCAGTGCTCAGTACTCAGGGTGCTGGGTGCTCAGTGCTCAGGGTGCTGGGTGCTCAGTGCTCAGGGTGCTGGCTGCTCGGTGCTCAGGTTGCTGGGTGCTCAGTATTCGGGGTGCGGGGTGCTCAGTACTCAGGGTGCTGGGTGCTCATCTCTTGGGGTGCTGGGTGCTCAGTGCTCGGGGTGCAGGGTGCTCATTGCTCGGGGTGCTTGGTGCTCAGTGCTCGGGGCGCTGGGTGCTCAGTGCTCGGGGCGCTGGGTGCTCAGTGCTCGGGGTGCTCGGAGCTCAGTACTCAGGGTGCTGGGTGCTCAGTGCTCGGGGTGCTCGGTGCTCAGTACGTTGGGTGCTGGGTGCTCAGTGCTCAGGGTGCTGGGTGCTCAGTACTCAGGGTCCTGGGTGCTCAGTGCTCGGGGCGCTGGGAGCTCAGTGCTCGGGGTGCTCGGAGCTCAGTACTCAGGGTGAAGGGTGCTCAGTGCTCAGGGTGCTGGGTGCTCAGTGCTCAGGGTGCTGGGTGCTCAGTGCTCAGGGTGCTGGGTTCTCAGTACTCAGGGTGCTGGGTGCTCAGTGCTCGGGGTGCTGGGTGCTCAGTGCTCAGGGTGCTGGGTGCTCAGTACTCAGGGTGCTGGGTGCTCAGTGCTCGGGGTGCTGGGTGCTCAGTGCTCAGGCTGCTGGGTGCTCAGTACTCAGGGTGCTGGGTGCTCAGTACTCAGGGTGCTGGGTGCTCAGTACTCGGGTGCTGGGTGCTCAGTGCTCAGGATGCTGGGTGCTCAGGGCTCGGTGTGCGGAGTGCTCAGTGCTCAGTACTCAGGGTGCTGGGTGCTCAGTGCTCGGGGTGCTCGGTGCTCAGTACGTTGGGTGCTCACTACTCAGGGTGCTGGGTGCTCAGTGCTCAGGGTGCTGGGTGCTCAGTGCTCAGGGTGCTGGGTGCTCAGTGCTCAGGGTGCTGGGTGCTCAGTACTCAGGGTGCTGGGTGCTCAGTCTCGGGGTGCTGGGTGCTCAGTGCTCGCGGTGCTGGGTGCTCAGTGCTCGGGGTGCTCGGTGCTCAGTACTCAGGGTGCTGGGTGCTCAGTGCTCGAGGTGCTCAGTACTCAGGGTGCTGTGTGTTCAGTGCTCAGGGTGCTGGGTGCTCAGTATTCAGGGTGCTCGGTGCTCAGTGCTCAAGGTGCTGGGTGCTCAGTACTCAGGGTGCTCATTGCTCAGGGTGCTGGGTGCTCAGTACTCAGGGTGCTGGGTGCTCAGTGTTCAGGGTGCTTGGTGCTCGGGGCGCTGGGTGCTCAGTGCTCGGGGTGCTCGGAGCTCAGTACTCAGGGTGCTGGGTGCTCAGTACTCAGGGTGCTGGGTGCTCAGTACTCAGGGTGCTGGGTGCTCAGTGCTCAGGGTGCTGGGTGATCAGTGCTCAGGGTGCTGGGTGCTCAGTGCTCCGGGTGCTGGGTGATCAGTGCTCATGGTGCTGGGTGCTCAGTGCTCAGGGTGCTGGGTGCTCAGTGCTCGGGGTGCTGGGTGCTCAGTACTCAGGGAGCTGGGTGCTCAGTGATCGGGGTGCTCGGTGCTCAGTACGTTGGGTGCTCACTATTCAGGGTGCTGGGTGCTCAGTGCTCAGGGTGCTGGCTGCTCAGTGCTCAGGGTGCTCGGTGCTCAGTGCTCAGGGTGCTGGGTGCTCAGTACTCAGGGTGCTGGTTGCTCAGTACTCAGGGTGCTCAGTGCTCAGTACTCAGGGTGCTCAGTGCTCAGTACTCAGGGTGCTCAGTGCTCAGGGTGCTGGGTGCTCAGTGCTCAGGGTGCTGGGTGCTCAGTCCTCAGGGTGCTGGGTGCTCAGTGCTCAGGGTGCTCGGTGCTCAGTGCTCAGGGTGCTGGGTGCTCAGTACTCAGGGTGCTGGGTGCTCAGTGCTCGGGGTGCTGGGTGCTCAGTACTCAGGTTGCTGTGTGCTCAGTACTCAGGGTGCTGGCTGCTCAGTACTCAGGTTGCTGGGTGCTCAATACTCAGGGTGCTCAGTGCTTGGGGTGCTGGGTGCTCAGTACTTAGGGTGCTCAGTGCTTGGGGTGTTGGGTGCTCAGTACTCAGGGTGTTGGGTGCTCAGTGATCAGGGTGCTGGGTGCTCAGTACTCGTGGTGCTCAGTGCTCAGTACTCAGGGTGCTGGGTGCTCAGTGCTCAGGGTGCTGGGTGCTCAGTGCTCAGGGTGCTGGCTGCTCGGTGCTCAGGTTGCTGGGTGCTCAGTATTCGGGGTGCGGGGTGCTCAGTACTCAGGGTGCTGGGTGCTCATCTCTTGGGGTGCTGGGTGCTCAGTGCTCGGGGTGCAGGGTGCTCATTGCTCGGGGTGCTTGGTGCTCAGTGCTCGGGGCGCTGGGTGCTCAGTGCTCGGGGCGCTGGGTGCTCAGTGCTCGGGGTGCTCGGAGCTCAGTACTCAGGGTGCTGGGTGCTCAGTGCTCGGGGTGCTCGGTGCTCAGTACGTTGGGTGCTGGGTGCTCAGTGCTCAGGGTGCTGGGTGCTCAGAACTCAGGGTCCTGGGTGCTCAGTGCTCGGGGCGCTGGGAGCTCAGTGCTCGGGGTGCTCGGAGCTCAGTACTCAGGGTGAAGGGTGCTCAGTGCTCAGGGTGCTGGGTGCTCAGTGCTCAGGGTGCTGGGTGCTCAGTGCTCAGGGTGCTGGGTTCTCAGTACTCAGGGTGCTGGGTGCTCAGTGCTCGGGGTGCTGGGTGCTCAGTGCTCAGGGTGCTGGGTGCTCAGTACTCAGGGTGCTGGGTGCTCAGTGCTCGGGGTGCTGGGTGCTCAGTGCTCAGGCTGCTGGGTGCTCAGTACTCAGGGTGCTGGGTGCTCAGTACTCAGGATGCTGGGTGCTCAGTACTCGGGTGCTGGGTGCTCAGTGCTCAGGATGCTGGGTGCTCAGGGCTCGGTGTGCGGAGTGCTCAGTGCTCAGTACTCAGGGTGCTGGGTGCTCAGTGCTCGGGGTGCTCGGTGCTCAGTACGTTGGGTGCTCACTACTCAGGGTGCTGGGTGCTCAGTGCTCAGGGTGCTGGGTGCTCAGTGCTCAGGGTGCTGGGTGCTCAGTGCTCAGGGTGCTGGGTGCTCAGTACTCAGGGTGCTGGGTGCTCAGTCTCGGGGTGCTGGGTGCTCAGTGCTCGCGGTGCTGGGTGCTCAGTGCTCGGGGTGCTCGGTGCTCAGTACTCAGGGTGCTGGGTGCTCAGTGCTCGAGGTGCTCAGTACTCAGGGTGCTGTGTGTTCAGTGCTCAGGGTGCTGGGTGCTCAGTATTCAGGGTGCTCGGTGCTCAGTGCTCAAGGTGCTGGGTGCTCAGTACTCAGGGTGCTCATTGCTCAGGGTGCTGGGTGCTCAGTACTCAGGGTGCTGGGTGCTCAGTGTTCAGGGTGCTTGGTGCTCGGGGCGCTGGGTGCTCAGTGCTCGGGGTGCTCGGAGCTCAGTACTCAGGGTGCTGGGTGCTCAGTACTCTGGGTGCTGGGTGCTCAGTACTCAGGGTGCTGGGTGCTCAGTGCTCAGGGTGCTGGGTGATCAGTGCTCAGGGTGCTGGGTGCTCAGTGCTCAGGGTGCTGGGTGCTCAGTGCTCGGGGCGCTGGGTGCTCAGTACTCAGGGAGCTGGGTGCTCAGTGATCGGGGTGCTCGGTGCTCAGTACGTTGGGTGCTCACTATTCAGGGTGCTGGGTGCTCAGTGCTCAGGGTGCTGGCTGCTCAGTGCTCAGGGTGCTCGGTGCTCAGTGCTCAGGGTGCTGGGTGCTCAGTACTCAGGGTGCTGGTTGCTCAGTACTCAGGGTGCTCAGTGCTCAGTACTCAGGGTGCTCAGTGCTCAGTACTCAGGGTGCTCAGTGCTCAGGGTGCTGGGTGCTCAGTCCTCAGGGTGCTGGGTGCTCAGTGCTCAGGGTGCTCGGTGCTCAGTGCTCAGGGTGCTGGGTGCTCAGTGCTCGGGGTGCTCGGAGCTCAGTACTCAGGGTGCTGGGTGCTCAGTGCTCGGGGTGCTCGGTGCTCAGTACGTTGGGTGCTGGGTGCTCAGTGCTCAGGGTGCTGGGTGCTCAGTACTCAGGGTCCTGGGTGCTCAGTGCTCGGGGCGCTGGGAGCTCAGTGCTCGGGGTGCTCGGAGCTCAGTACTCAGGGTGAAGGGTGCTCAGTGCTCAGGGTGCTGGGTGCTCAGTGCTCAGGGTGCTGGGTGCTCAGTGCTCAGGGTGCTGGGTTCTCAGTACTCAGGGTGCTGGGTGCTCAGTGCTCGGGGTGCTGGGTGCTCAGTGCTCAGGGTGCTGGGTGCTCAGTACTCAGGGTGCTGGGTGCTCAGTGCTCGGGGTGCTGGGTGCTCAGTGCTCAGGCTGCTGGGTGCTCAGTACTCAGGGTGCTGGGTGCTCAGTACTCAGGGTGCTGGGTGCTCAGTACTCGGGTGCTGCGTGCTCAGTGCTCAGGATGCTGGGTGCTCAGGGCTCGGTGTGCGGAGTGCTCAGTGCTCAGTACTCAGGGTGCTGGGTGCTCAGTGCTCGGGGTGCTCGGTGCTCAGTACGTTGGGTGCTCACTACTCAGGGTGCTGGGTGCTCAGTGCTCAGGGTGCTGGGTGCTCAGTGCTCAGGGTGCTGGGTGCTCAGTGCTCAGGGTGCTGGGTGCTCAGTACTCAGGGTGCTGGGTGCTCAGTCTCGGGGTGCTGGGTGCTCAGTGCTCGCGGTGCTGGGTGCTCAGTGCTCGGGGTGCTCGGTGCTCAGTACTCAGGGTGCTGGGTGCTCAGTGCTCGAGGTGCTCAGTACTCAGGGTGCTGTGTGTTCAGTGCTCAGGGTGCTGGGTGCTCAGTATTCAGGGTGCTCGGTGCTCAGTGCTCAAGGTGCTGGGTGCTCAGTACTCAGGGTGCTCATTGCTCAGGGTGCTGGGTGCTCAGTACTCAGGGTGCTGGGTGCTCAGTGTTCAGGGTGCTTGGTGCTCGGGGCGCTGGGTGCTCAGTGCTCGGGGTGCTCGGAGCTCAGTACTCAGGGTGCTGGGTCCTCAGGACTCAGGGTGCTGGGTGCTCAGTACTCAGGGTGCTGGGTGCTCAGTGCTCAGGGTGCTGGGTGATCAGTGCTCAGGGTGCTGGGTGCTCAGTGCTCAGGGTGCTGGGTGCTCAGTGCTCGGGGCGCTGGGTGCTCAGTACTCAGGGAGCTGGGTGCTCAGTGATCGGGGTGCTCGGTGCTCAGTACGTTGGGTGCTCACTATTCAGGGTGCTGGGTGCTCAGTGCTCAGGGTGCTGGCTGCGCAGTGCTCAGGGTGCTCGGTGCTCAGTGCTCAGGGTGCTGGGTGCTCAGTACTCAGGGTGCTGGTTGCTCAGTACTCAGGGTGCTCAGTGCTCAGTACTCAGGGTGCTCAGTGCTCAGTACTCAGGGTGCTCAGTGCTCAGGGTGCTGGGTGCTCAGTCCTCAGGGTGCTGGGTGCTCAGTGCTCAGGGTGCTCGGTGCTCAGTGCTCAGGATGCTGGGTGCTCAGTACTCAGGGTGCTGCGTGCTCAGTGCTCGGGGTGCTGGGTGCTCAGTACTCACTGTGCTGGGTGCTCAGTACTCAGGGTGCTGGCTGCTCAGTACTCAGGTTTCTGGGTGCTCAATACTCAGGGTGCTCAGTGCTTGGGGTGCTGAGTGCTCAGTACTTAGGGTGCTCAGTGCTTGGGGTGTTGGGTGCTCAGTACTCAGGGTGTTGGGTGCTCAGTACTCAGGGTGCTGGGTGCTCAGTGCTCAGGGTGCTGGGTGCTCAGTGCTCAGGGTGCTGGGTGCTCAGTGCTCAGGGTGCTGGGTTCTCAGTACTCAGGGTGCTGGGTGCTCAGTGCTCGGGGTGCTGGGTGCTCAGTGCTCAGGGTGCTGGGTGCTCAGTACTCAGGGTGCTGGGTGCTCAGTGCTCGGGGTGCTGGGTGCTCAGTGCTCAGGCTGCTGGGTGCTCAGTACTCAGGGTGCTGGGTGCTCAGTACTCAGGGTGCTGGGTGCTCAGTACTCGGGTGCTGGGTGCTCAGTGCTCAGGATGCTGGGTGCTCAGGGCTCGGTGTGCGGAGTGCTCAGTGCTCAGTACTCAGGGTGCTGGGTGCTCAGTGCTCGGGGTGCTCGGTGCTCAGTACGTTGGGTGCTCACTACTCAGGGTGCTGGGTGCTCAGTGCTCAGGGTGCTGGGTGCTCAGTGCTCAGGGTGCTGGGTGCTCAGTGCTCAGGGTGCTGGGTGCTCAGTACTCAGGGTGCTGGGTGCTCAGTCTCGGGGTGCTGGGTGCTCAGTGCTCGCGGTGCTGGGTGCTCAGTGCTCGGGGTGCTCGGTGCTCAGTACTCAGGGTGCTGGGTGCTCAGTGCTCGAGGTGCTCAGTACTCAGGGTGCTGTGTGTTCAGTGCTCAGGGTGCTGGGTGCTCAGTATTCAGGGTGCTCGGTGCTCAGTGCTCAAGGTGCTGGGTGCTCAGTACTCAGGGTGCTCATTGCTCAGGGTGCTGGGTGCTCAGTACTCAGGGTGCTGGGTGCTCAGTGTTCAGGGTGCTTGGTGCTCGGGGCGCTGGGTGCTCAGTGCTCGGGCTGCTCGGAGCTCAGTACTCAGGGTGCTGGGTGCTCAGTACTCAGGGTGCTGGGTGCTCAGTACTCAGGGTGCTGGGTGCTCAGTGCTCAGGGTGCTGGGTGATCAGTGCTCAGGGTGCTGGGTGCTCAGTGCTCCGGGTGCTGGGTGATCAGTGCTCATGGTGCTGGGTGCTCAGTGCTCAGGGTGCTGGGTGCTCAGTGCTCGGGGTGCTGGGTGCTCAGTACTCAGGGAGCTGGGTGCTCAGTGATCGGGGTGCTCGGTGCTCAGTACGTTGGGTGCTCACTATTCAGGGTGCTGGGTGCTCAGTGCTCAGGGTGCTGGCTGCTCAGTGCTCAGGGTGCTCGGTGCTCAGTGCTCAGGGTGCTGGGTGCTCAGTACTCAGGGTGCTGGTTGCTCAGTACTCAGGGTGCTCAGTGCTCAGTACTCAGGGTGCTCAGTGCTCAGTACTCAGGGTGCTCAGTGCTCAGGGTGCTGGGTGCTCAGTCCTCAGGGTGCTGGGTGCTCAGTGCTCAGGGTGCTCGGTGCTCAGTGCTCAGGGTGCTGGGTGCTCAGTACTCAGGGTGCTGCGTGCTCAGTGCTCGGGGTGCTGGGTGCTCAGTACTCAGGGTGCTGGGTGCTCAGTACTCAGGGTGCTGGCTGCTCAGTACTCAGGTTTCTGGGTGCTCAATACTCAGGGTGCTCAGTGCTTGGGGTGCTGGGTGCTCAGTACTTAGGGTGCTCAGTGCTTGGGGTGTTGGGTGCTCAGTACTCAGGGTGTTGGGTGCTCAGTGATCAGGGTGCTGGGTGCTCAGTACTCGTGGTGCTCAGTGCTCAGTACTCAGGGTGCTGGGTGCTCAGTGCTCAGGGTGCTGGGTGCTCAGTGCTCAGGGTGCTGGCTGCTCGGTGCTCAGGTTGCTGGGTGCTCAGTATTAGGGGTGCTGGGTGCTCAGTACTCAGGGTGCTGGGTGCTCATTGCTTGGGGTGCTGGGTGCTCAGTGCTCGGGGTGCAGGGTGCGCATTGCTCGGGGTGCTTGGTGCTCAGTGCTCGGGGCGCTGGGTGCTCAGTGCTCGGGGCGCTGGGTGCTCAGTGCTCGGGGTGCTCGGAGCTCAGTACTCAGGGTGCTGGGTGCTCAGTGCTCGGGGTGCTCGGTGCTCAGTACGTTGGGTGCTGGGTGCTCAGTGCTCAGGGTGCTGGGTGCTCAGTACTCAGGGTGCTGTGTGCTCAGTGCTCGGGGCGCTGGGTGCTCAGTGCTCGGGGTGCTTGGAGCTCAGTACTCAGGGTGCTGGGTGCTCAGTGCTCAGGGTGCTGGGTGCTCAGTGCTCAGGGTGCTGGGTTCTCAGTGCTCAGGGTGCTGGGTGCTCAGTGCTCGGGGTGCTGGGTGCTCAGTGCTCAGGGTGCTGGGTGCTCAGTGCTCAGGGTGCTGGGTGCTCAGTACTCAGGGTGCTGGGTGCTCAGTCTCGGGGTGCTGGGTGCTCAGTGCTCGCGGTGCTGGGTGCTCAGTGCTCGCGGTGCTCGGTGCTCAGTACTCAGGGTGCTGGGTGCTCAGTGCACGAGGTGCTCAGTACTCAGGGTGCTGTGTGTTCAGTGCTCAGGGTGCTGGGTGCTCAGTATTCAGGGTGCTCGGTGCTCAGTGCTCAAGGTGCTGGGTGCTCAGTACTCAGGGTGCTCATTGCTCAGGGTGCTGGGTGCTCAGTACTCAGGGTGCTGGGTGCTCAGTGCTCAGGGTGCTTGGTGCTCGGGGCGCTGGGTGCTCAGTGCTCGGGGTGCTCGGAGCTCAGTACTCAGGGTGCTGGGTGCTCAGTACTCAGGGTGCTGGGTGCTCAGTACTCAGGGTGCTGGGTGCTCAGTGCTCAGGGTGCTGGGTGATCAGTGCTCCGGGTGCTGGGTGCTCAGTACTCAGGGTGCTGGGTGCTCAGTACTCCGGGTGCTGGGTGCTCAGTTCTCGGGGTGCTCGGTGCTCAGTACTCAGTGATCAGGGTGCTCAGTGCTCAGTGCTCAGGGTGCTGGGTTTTCAGTACTCAGGGTACTGGGTGCTCAGTACTCAGGGTGCTGGGTGCTCAGTACTCAGGGTGCTTTGTGCTCAGTACTCGGGGTGCTCAGTGCTCAGTGCTCAGGGTGCTGGGTGCTCAGTACTCAGGGTGCTCGGTGCTCAGTACTCGGGGTGCTGTGTGCTCATTCTCGGGATGCTGGGTGCTCAGTGCTCAGGGTGCTGGGTGCTCAGTACTCAGGGTGCTTGGTGCTCAGTGCTCAGGGTGCTGTTTGCTCAGTACTCAGGGTGCTGGGTGCTCAGTGCTCAGGGTGCTGGGTGCTCAGTACTCAGGTTGCTCAGTACTCAGGTTGCTGGGTGCTCAGTGCTCGGGGTGCTGGGTGCTCAGTGCTCAGGGTGATTGGTGCTCAGTACTCAGGGTGCTGGGTCCTCAGTGCTCAGGGTGCTTGGTGCTCAGTCCTCAGGGTGCTCAGTGCTCAGGGTGCTGGTTGCTCAGTGCTCGGGGTGCTCGGTGGTCAGTACTCAGGGTGCTGAGTGCTCAGTACTCAGGGTGCTGGGTGCTCAGTACTCACGGTGCTGGGTGCTCAGTGCTCAGGGTGCTGGGTGATCAGTGCTCAGGGTGCTGGGTGCTCAGTGCTCAGGGTGCTGGGTGCTCAGTGCTCGGGGTGCTGGGTGCTCAGTACTCAGGGAGCTGGGTGCTCAGTGATCGGGTTGTTCGGTGCTCAGTACGTTGGGTGCTCACTACTCAGGGTGCTGGGTGCTCAGTGCTCAGGGTGCTGGGTGCTCAGTACTCAGGGTGCTGATTGCTCAGTACTCAGGGTGCTCAGTGCTCAGTACTCAGCGTGCTCAGTGCTCAGTACTCAGGGTGCTCAGTGCTCAGGGTGCTGGGTGCTCAGTCCTCAGGGTGCTGGGTTCTCAGTGCTCAGGGTGCTCGGTGCTCAGTGCTCAGGGTGCTGGGTGCTCATTACTCAGGGTGCTGGTTGCTCAGTACTCAGGGTGCTCAGTGCTCAGTACTCAGGGTGCTCAGTGCTCAGTACACTGGGTGCTCAGTGCTCAGGGTGCTGGGTGCTCAGTCCTCAGGGTGCTGGGTGCTCAGTGCTCATGGTGCTCGGTGCTCAGTGCTCAGGGTGCTGGGTGCTCAGTGCTCGGGGTGCTGGGTGCTCAGTACTCAGGGTGCTGGGTGCTCAGTACTCAGGGTGCTGGCTGCTCAGTACTCAGGTTGCTGGGTGCTCAATACTCAGGGTGCTCAGTGCTTGGGGTGCTGGGTGCTCAGTACTTAGGGTGCTCAGTGCTTGGGGTGTTGGGTGCTCAGTACTCAGGGTGTTGGGTGCTCAGTGATCAGGGTGCTGGGTGCTCAGTACTCGTGGTGCTCAGTGCTCAGTACTCAGGGTGCTGGGTGCTCAGTGCTCAGGGTGCTGGGTGCTCAGTGCTCAGGGTGCTGGTTGCTCGGTGCTCAAGTTGCTGGGTGCTCAGTATTCGGGGTGCTGGGTGCTCAGTACTCAGGGTGCTGGGTGCTAATTGCTTGGGGTGCTGGGTGCTCAGTGCTCGGGGTGCTGGGTGCTCATTGCTCGGGGTGCTTGGTGCTCAGTGCTCGGGGCGCTGGGTGCTCAGTGCTCGGGGCGCTGGGTGCTCAGTGCTCGGGGTGCTCGGAGGTCAGTACTCAGGGTGCTGGGTGCTCAGTGCTCGGGGTGCTCGGTTCTCAGTACGTTGGGTGCTGGGTGCTCAGTGCTCAGGGTGCTGGGTGCTCAGTACTCAGGGTGCTGGGTGCTCAGTGCTCGGGGCGCTGGGTGCTCAGTGCTCGGGGTGCTCGGAGCTCAGTACTCAGGGTGCTGGGTGCTCAGTGCTCAGGGTGCTGAGTGCTCAGTGCTCAGGGTGCTGGGTGCTCAGTGCTCAGGGTGCTGGGTGCTCAGTACTCAGGGTGCTGGGTGCTCAGTGCTCGGGGTGCTGGGTGCTCAGTGCTCAGGTTGCTGGGTGCTCAGTACTCAGGGTGCTGGGTGCTCAGTGCTCGGGGTGCTGGGTGCTCAGTGCTCAGGGTGCTGGGTGCTCAGTACTCAGGGTGCTGGGTGCTCAGTACTCAGGGTGCTGGGTGCTCAGTACTCGGGTGCTGGGTGCTCAGTGCTCAGGGTGCTGGGTGCTCAGTGCTCGGGGTGCGGGGTGCTCAGTGCTCAGTACTCAGGGAGCTGGGTGCTCAGTGCTCAGGGTGCTGGGTGCTCGGTGCTCAGTACGTTGGGTGCTCACTACTCAGGTTGCTGGGTGCTCAGTGCTCAGGGTGCTGGGTGCTCAGTGCTCAGGGTGCTGGGTGCTCATTGCTTGGGGTGCTGGGTGCTCAGTGCTCGGGGTGCAGGGTGCTCATTGCTCGGGGTGCTTGGTGCTCAGTGCTCGGGGCGCTGGGTGCTCAGTGCTCGGGGCGCTGGGTGCTCAGTGCTCGGGGTGCTCGGAGCTCAGTACTCAGGGTGCTGGGTGCTCAGTGCTCGGGGTGCTCGGTGCTCAGTACGTTGGGTGCTGGGTGCTCAGTGCTCAGGGTGCTGGGTGCTCAGTACTCAGGGTGCTGGGTGCTCAGTGCTCGGGGCGCTGGGTGCTCAGTGCTCGGGTTGCTCGGAGCTCAGTACTCAGGGTGCTGGGTGCTCAGTGCTCAGGGTGCTGGGTGCTCAGTGCTCAGGGTGCTGGGTGCTCAGTGCTCAGGGTGCTGGGTTCTCAGTACTCAGGGTGCTGGGTGCTCAGTGCTCGGGGTGCTGGGTGCTCAGTGCTCAGGGTGCTGGGTGCTCAGTACTCAGGGTGCTGGGTGCTCAGTGCTCGGGGTGCTGGATGCTCAGTGCTCAGGCTGCTGGGTGCTCAGTACTCAGGGTGCTGGGTGCTCAGTACTCAGGGTGCTGGGTGCTCAGTACTCGGGTGCTGGGTGCTCAGTGCTCAGGATGCTGGGTGCTCAGGGCTCGGGGTGCGGAGTGCTCAGTGCTCAGGCTGCTGGGTGCTCAGTTCTCAGGGTGCTGGGTGCTCAGTGCTCGGGGTGCTCGGTGCTCAGTACGTTGGGTGCTCACTACTCAGGGTGCTGGGTGCTCAGTGCTCAGGGTGCTGGGTGCTCAGTGCTCAGGGTGCTGGGTGCTCAGTACTCAGGGTGCTGGGTGCTCAGTCTCGGGGTGCTGGGTGCTCAGTGCTCGCGGTGCTGGTTGCTCAGTGCTCGCGGTGCTCGGTGCTCAGTACTCAGGGTGCTGGGTGCTCAGTGCACGAGGTGCTCAGTACTCAGGGTGCTGTGTGTTCAGTGCTCAGGGTGCTGGGTGCTCAGTATTCAGGGTGCTCGGTGCTCAGTGCTCAAGGTGCTGGGTGCTCAGTACTCAGGGTGCTCATTGCTCAGGGTGCTGGGTGCTCAGTACTCAGGGTGCTGGGTGCTCAGTGCTCAGGGTGCTTGGTGCTCGGGGCGCTGGGTGCTCAGTGCTCGGGGTGCTCGGAGCTCAGTACTCAGGGTGCTGGGTGCTCAGTACTCAGGGTGCTGGGTGCTCAGTACTCAGGGTGCTGGGTGCTCAGTGCTCAGGGTGCTGGGTGATCAGTGCTCAGGGTGCTGGGTGCTCAGTACTCAGGGTGCTGGGTGCTCAGTACTCCGGGTGCTGGGTGCTCAGTTCTCGGGGTGCTCGGTGCTCAGTACTCAGTGATCAGGGTGCTCAGTGCTCAGTGCTCAGGGTGCTGGGTTTTCAGTACTCAGGGTACTGGGTGCTCAGTACTCAGGGTGCTGGGTGCTCAGTACTCAGGGTGCTTTGTGCTCAGTACTCGGGGTGCTCAGTGCTCAGTGCTCAGGGTGCTGGGTGCTCAGTACTCAGGGTGCTCGGTGCTCAGTACTCGGGGTGCTGTGTGCTCATTCTCGGGATGCTGGGTGCTCAGTGCTCAGGGTGCTGGGTGCTCAGTACTCAGGGTGCTTGGTGCTCAGTGCTCAGGGTGCTGTTTGCTCAGTACTCAGGGTGCTGGGTGCTCAGTGCTCAGGGTGCTGGGTGCTCAGTACTCAGGTTGCTCAGTACTCAGGTTGCTGGGTGCTCAGTGCTCGGGGTGCTGGGTGCTCAGTGCTCAGGGTGATTGGTGCTCAGTACTCAGGGTGCTGGGTCCTCAGTGCTCAGGGTGCTTGGTGCTCAGTCCTCAGGGTGCTCAGTGCTCAGGGTGCTGGTTGCTCAGTGCTCGGGGTGCTCGGTGGTCAGTACTCAGGGTGCTGAGTGCTCAGTACTCAGGGTGCTGGGTGCTCAGTACTCACGGTGCTGGGTGCTCAGTGCTCAGGGTGCTGGGTGATCAGTGCTCAGGGTGCTGGGTGCTCAGTGCTCAGGGTGCTGGGTGCTCAGTGCTCGGGGTGCTGGGTGCTCAGTACTCAGGGAGCTGGGTGCTCAGTGATCGGGTTGTTCGGTGCTCAGTACGTTGGGTGCTCACTACTCAGGGTGCTGGGTGCTCAGTACTCAGGGTGCTGATTGCTCAGTACTCAGGGTGCTCAGTGCTCAGTACTCAGCGTGCTCAGTGCTCAGTACTCAGGGTGCTCAGTGCTCAGGGTGCTGGGTGCTCAGTCCTCAGGGTGCTGGGTTCTCAGTGCTCAGGGTGCTCGGTGCTCAGTGCTCAGGGTGCTGGGTGCTCATTACTCAGGGTGCTGGTTGCTCAGTACTCAGGGTGCTCAGTGCTCAGTACTCAGGGTGCTCAGTGCTCAGTACACTGGGTGCTCAGTGCTCAGGGTGCTGGGTGCTCAGTCCTCAGGGTGCTGGGTGCTCAGTGCTCATGGTGCTCGGTGCTCAGTGCTCAGGGTGCTGGGTGCTCAGTGCTCGGGGTGCTGGGTGCTCAGTACTCAGGGTGCTGGGTGCTCAGTACTCAGGGTGCTGGCTGCTCAGTACTCAGGTTGCTGGGTGCTCAATACTCAGGGTGCTCAGTGCTTGGGGTGCTGGGTGCTCAGTACTTAGGGTGCTCAGTGCTTGGGGTGTTGGGTGCTCAGTACTCATGGTGTTGGGTGCTCAGTGATCAGGGTGCTGGGTGCTCAGTACTCGTGGTGCTCAGTGCTCAGTACTCAGGGTGCTGGGTGCTCAGTGCTCAGGGTGCTGGGTGCTCAGTGCTCAGGGTGCTGGTTGCTCGGTGCTCAAGTTGCTGGGTGCTCAGTATTCGGGGTGCTGGGTGCTCAGTACTCAGGGTGCTGGGTGCTAATTGTTTGGGGTGCTGGGTGCTCAGTGCTCGGGGTGCTGGGTGCTCATTGCTCGGGGTGCTTGGTGCTCAGTGCTCGGGGCGCTGGGTGCTCAGTGCTCGGGGCGCTGGGTGCTCAGTGCTCGGGGTGCTCGGAGGTCAGTACTCAGGGTGCTGGGTGCTCAGTGCTCGGGGTGCTCGGTTCTCAGTACGTTGGGTGCTGGGTGCTCAGTGCTCAGGGTGCTGGGTGCTCAGTACTCAGGGTGCTGGGTGCTCAGTGCTCGGGGCGCTGGGTGCTCAGTGCTCGGGGTGCTCAGAGCTCAGTACTCAGGGTGCTGGGTGCTCAGTGCTCAGGGTGCTGAGTGCTCAGTGCTCAGGGTGCTGGGTGCTCAGTGCTCAGGGTGCTGGGTGCTCAGTACTCAGGGTGCTGGGTGCTCAGTGCTCGGGGTGCTGGGTGCTCAGTGCTCAGGTTGCTGGGTGCTCAGTACTCAGGGTGCTGGGTGCTCAGTGCTCGGGGTGCTGGGTGCTCAGTACTCAGGGTGCTTGGTGCTCAGTGCTCAGGGTGCTGGGTGCTCAGTACTCAGGTTGCTGGGTGCTCAGTACTCAGGGTGCTGGGTGCTCAGTACTCGGGTGCTGGGTGCTCAGTGCTCAGGGTGCTGGGTGCTCAGTGCTCGGGGTGCGGGGTGCTCAGTGCTCAGTACTCAGGGAGCTGGGTGCTCAGTGCTCAGGGTGCTGGGTGCTCGGTGCTCAGTACGTTCTGTGCTCACTACTCAGGTTGCTGGGTGCTCAGTGCTCAGGGTGCTGGGTGCTCAGTGCTCAGGGTGCTGGGTGCTCAGTGCTCAGGGTGCTGGGTGCTCAGTACTCAGGGTGCTGGGTGCTCAGTCTCGTTGTGCTGGGTGCACGGTGCTCGCGGTGCTGGGTGCTCAGTGCTCGGGGTGCTCGGTGCTCAGTACTCAGGGTGCTGGGTGCTCAGTACTCAGGGTGCTGGGTGCTCAGTGCTCAAGGTGCTGGGTGCTCAGTACTCAGGGTGCTCATTGCTCAGGGTGCTGGGTGCTCAGTACTCAGGGTGCTGGGTGCTCAGTGCTCAGGGTGCTCGGTGCTCGGGGCGCTGGGTGCTCAGTGCTCGGGGTGCTCGGAGCTAAGTACTCAGGGTGCAGGGTGCTCAGTACTCAGGGTGCTGGGTGCTCAGTACTCAGGGTGCTGGGTGCTCAGTGCTCAGGGTGCTGGGTGATCAGTGCTCAGGGTGCTGGGTGCTCAGTACTCAGGGTGCTGGGTGCTCAGTTCTCCGGGTGCTGGGTGCTCAGTTATCGGGGTGCTCGGTGCTCAGTTCTCAGTGATCATATTGCTCAGTGCTCAGTGCTCAGGGTGCTGGGTGTTCAGAACTCAGTGTGCTGGGTGCTCAGTACTCAGGGTGCTGGGTGCTCAGTGCTCAGGGTGCTTTGTGCTCAGTACTTGGGTTGCTCGGTGCTCAGTGCTCAGGGTCCTGGGTGCTCAGTACACAGGGTGCTGGGTACTCAGTGCTCAGGGTGCTCGGTGCTCAGTACTCGGGGTGCTGGGTGCTCATTCTCGGGGTGCTGGGTGCTCAGTGCTCGGGGTGCTGGGTGCTCAGTGCTCATGGTGCTCGGTGCTCAGTGCTCAGGGTGCTGGGTGCTCAGTACTCAGGGTGCTGGGTGCTCAGTGCTCGGGGTGCTGGGTGCTCAGTACTCAGGGTGCTGGGTGCTCAGTACTCAGGGTGCTGGCTGCTCAGTACTCAGGTTGCTGGGTGCTCAATACTCAGGGTGCTCAGTGCTTGGGGTGCTGGGTGCTCAGTTCTTAGGGTGCTCAGTGCTTGGGGTGTTGGGTGCTCAGTACTCAGGGTGTTGGGTGCTCAGTGATCAGGGTGCTGGGTGCTCAGTACTCGTGGTGCTCAGTGCTCAGTACTCAGGGTGCTGGGTGCTCAGTGCTCAGGGTGCTGGGTGCTCAGTGCTCAGAGTGCTGGCTTCTCGGTGCTCAGGTTGCTGGGTGCTCAGTATTCGGGGTGCTGGGTGCTCAGTACTCAGGGTGCTGGGTGCTCATCTCTTGGGGTGCTGGGTGCTCAGTGCTCGGGGTGCAGGGTGCTCATTGCTCGGCGTGCTTGGTGCTCAGTGCTCGGGGCGCTGGGTGCTCAGTGCTCGGGGCGCTGGGTGCTCAGTGCTCGGGGTGCTTGGAGCTCAGTACTCAGGGTGCTGGGTGCTCAGTGCTCGGGGTGCTCGGTGCTCAGTACGTTGGGTGCTGGGTGCTCAGTGCTCAGGGTGCTGGGTGCTCAGTACTCAGGGTCCTGGGTGCTCAGTGCTCGGGGCGCTGGGTGCTCAGTGCTCGGGGTGCTCGGAGCTCAGTACTCAGGGTGAAGGGTGCTCAGTGCTCAGGGTGCTGGGTGCTCAGTGCTCAGGGTGCTGGGTGCTCAGTGCTCAGGGTGCTGGGTTCTAAGTACTCAGGGTGCTGGGTGCTCAGTGCTCGGGGTGCTGGGTGCTCAGTGCTCAGGGTGCTGGGTGCTCAGTACTCAGGGTGCTGGGTGCTCAGTGCTCGGGGTGCTGGGTGCTCAGTGCTCAGGCTGCTGGGTGCTCAGTACTCAGGGTGCTGGGTGCTCAGTACTCAGGGTGCTGGGTGCTCAGTACTCGGGTGCTGGGTGCTCAGTGCTCAGGATGCTGGGTGCTCAGGGCTCGGTGTGCGGAGTGCTCAGTGCTCAGTACTCAGGGTGCTGGGTGCTCAGTGCTCGGGGTGCTCGGTGCTCAGTACGTTGGGTGCTCACTACTCAGGGTGCTGGGTGCTCAGTGCTCAGGGTGCTGGGTGCTCAGTGCTCAGGGTGCTGGGTGCTCAGTGCTCAGGGTGCTGGGTGCTCAGTACTCAGGGTGCTGGGTGCTCAGTCTCGGGGTGCTGGGTGCTCAGTGCTCGCGGTGCTGGGTGCTCAGTGCTCGGGGTGCTCGGTGCTCAGTACTCAGGGTGCTGGGTGCTCAGTGCTCGAGGTGCTCAGTACTCAGGGTGCTGTGTGTTCAGTGCTCAGGGTGCTGGGTGCTCAGTATTCAGGGTGCTCGGTGCTCAGTGCTCAAGGTGCTGGGTGCTCAGTACTCAGGGTGCTCATTGCTCAGGGTGCTGGGTGCTCAGTACTCAGGGTGCTGGGTGCTCAGTGTTCAGGGTGCTTGGTGCTCGGGGCGCTGGGTGCTCAGTGCTCGGGGTGCTCGGAGCTCAGTACTCAGGGTGCTGGGTGCTCAGTACTCAGGGTGCTGGGTGCTCAGTACTCAGGGTGCTGGGTGCCCAGTGCTCAGGGTGCTGGGTGATCAGTGCTCAGGGTGCTGGGTGCTCAGTGCTCCGGGTGCTGGGTGATCAGTGCTCATGGTGCTGGGTGCTCAGTGCTCAGGGTGCTGGGTGCTCAGTGCTCGGGGTGCTGGGTGCTCAGTACTCAGGGAGCTGGGTGCTCAGTGATCGGGGTGCTCGGTGCTCAGTACGTTGGGTGCTCACTATTCAGGGTGCTGGGTGCTCAGTGCTCAGGGTGCTGGGTGCTCAGTGCTCAGGGTGCTCGGTGCTCAGTGCTCAGGGTGCTGGGTGCTCAGTACTCAGGGTGCTGGTTGCTCAGTACTCAGGGTGCTCAGTGCTCAGTACTCAGGGTGCTCAGTGCTCAGTACTCAGGGTGCTCAGTGCTCAGGGTGCTGGGTGCTCAGTCCTCAGGGTGCTGGGTGCTCAGTGCTCAGGGTGCTCGGTGCTCAGTGCTCAGGGTGCTGGGTGCTCAGTACTCAGGGTGCTGCGTGCTCAGTGCTCGGGGTGCTGGGTGCTCAGTACTCAGGGTGCTGGGTGCTCAGTACTCAGGGTGCTGGCTGCTCAGTACTCAGGTTTCTGGGTGCTCAATACTCAGGGTGCTCAGTGCTTGGGGTGCTGGGTGCTCAGTACTTAGGGTGCTCAGTGCTTGGGGTGTTGGGTGCTCAGTACTCAGGGTGTTGGGTGCTCAGTATTCGGGGTGCTGGGTGCTCAGTACTCAGGGTGCTGGGTGCTCATTGCTTGGGGTGCTGGGTGCTCAGTGCTCGGGGTGCAGGGTGCTCATTGCTCGGGGTGCTTGGTGCTCAGTGCTCAGGGTGCTGGGTGCTCAGTGCTCAGGGTGCTGGGTGCTCAGTACTCAGGGTGCTGGGTGCTCAGTCTCGGGGTGCTGGGTGCTCAGTGCTCGCGGTGCTGGGTGCTCAGTGCTCGCGGTGCTCGGTGCTCAGTACTCAGGGTGCTGGGTGCTCAGTGCACGAGGTGCTCAGTACTCAGGGTGCTGTGTGTTCAGTGCTCAGGGTGCTGGGTGCTCAGTATTCAGGGTGCTCGGTGCTCAGTGCTCAAGGTGCTGGGTGCTCAGTACTCAGGGTGCTCATTGCTCAGGGTGCTGGGTGCTCAGTACTCAGGGTGCTGGGTGCTCAGTGCTCAGGGTGCTTGGTGCTCGGGGCGCTGGGTGCTCAGTGCTCGGGGTGCTCGGAGCTCAGTACTCAGGGTGCTGGGTGCTCAGTACTCAGGGTGCTGGGTGCTCAGTACTCAGGGTGCTGGGTGCTCAGTGCTCAGGGTGCTGGGTGATCAGTGCTCAGGGTGCTGGGTGCTCAGTACTCAGGGTGCTGGGTGCTCAGTACTCCGGGTGCTGGGTGCTCAGTTCTCGGGGTGCTCGGTGCTCAGTACTCAGTGATCAGGGTGCTCAGTGCTCAGTGCTCAGGGTGCTGGGTTTTCAGTACTCAGGGTACTGGGTGCTCAGTACTCAGGGTGCTGGTTGCTCAGTACTCAGGGTGCTTTGTGCTCAGTACTCGGGGTGCTCAGTGCTCAGTGCTCAGGGTGCTGGGTGCTCAGTACTCAGGGTGCTGGGTGCTCAGTGCTCGGGGTGCTCGGTGCTCAGTACGCTGGTTGCTCAGTACTCAGGGTGCTGGGTGCTCAGTACTCAGTGTGCTGGGTGCTTAGTACTCAGTGTGCTGGGTGCTCAGTGCTCGGGGTGCTGGGTGCTCAGTGCTCAGTACTCAGGGTGCTGGGTGCTCAGTGCTCAGGGTGCTGGGTGCTCAGTGCTCAGGGTGCTGGGTGCTCAGTGCTCATGGTGCTGGGTACTCAGTGCTCAGGGTGCTGGGTGCTCAGTACTCAGGGTGCTGGGTGCTCAGTACTCAGGGTGCTGGGTGCTCAGTGCTCGGGGTGCTGGGTGCTCAGTGCTCGGGGTGCTCGGTGCTCAGTACTCAGGGTGCTGGGTGCTCAGTGCTCGAGGTGGGCAGTACTCAGGGTGCTGTGTGTTTAGTGCTCAGGGTGCTGGGTGCTCAGTACTCAGGGTGCTCGGTGCTTAGTACTCAGGGTGCTGGGTGCTCAGTACTCCGGGTGCTGGTTGCTCAGTGCTGGGGGTGCTCAGTGCTCAGTACTCAGTGCTCAGTGTGCTCAGTGCACAGTGCTCAGGGTGCTGAGTGTTCAGTACTCAGGGTGCTCAGTGCTCAGTGCTCAAGGTGCTGGGTGCTCAGTACTCAGGGTGCTCATTGCTCAGGGTGCTGGGTGCTCAGTACTCAGGGTGCTGGGTGCTCAGTGTTCAGGGTGCTTGGTGCTCGGGGCGCTGGGTGCTCAGTGCTCGGGGTGCTCGGAGCTCAGTACTCAGGGTGCTGGGTGCTCAGTACTCAGGGTGCTGGGTGCTCAGTACTCAGGGTGCTGGGTGCCCAGTGCTCAGGGTGCTGGGTGATCAGTGCTCAGGGTGCTGGGTGCTCAGTGCTCCGGGTGCTGGGTGATCAGTGCTCATGGTGCTGGGTGCTCAGTGCTCAGGGTGCTGGGTGCTCAGTGCTCGGGGTGCTGGGTGCTCAGTACTCAGGGAGCTGGGTGCTCAGTGATCGGGGTGCTCGGTGCTCAGTACGTTGGGTGCTCACTATTCAGGGTGCTGGGTGCTCAGTGCTCAGGGTGCTGGGTGCTCAGTGCTCAGGGTGCTCGGTGCTCAGTGCTCAGGGTGCTGGGTGCTCAGTACTCAGGGTGCTGGTTGCTCAGTACTCAGGGTGCTCAGTGCTCAGTACTCAGGGTGCTCAGTGCTCAGTACTCAGGGTGCTCAGTGCTCAGGGTGCTGGGTGCTCAGTCCTCAGGGTGCTGGGTGCTCAGTGCTCAGGGTGCTCGGTGCTCAGTGCTCAGGGTGCTGGGTGCTCAGTACTCAGGGTGCTGCGTGCTCAGTGCTCGGGGTGCTGGGTGCTCAGTACTCAGGGTGCTGGGTGCTCAGTACTCAGGGTGCTGGCTGCTCAGTACTCAGGTTTCTGGGTGCTCAATACTCAGGGTGCTCAGTGCTTGGGGTGCTGGGTGCTCAGTACTTAGGGTGCTCAGTGCTTGGGGTGTTGGGTGCTCAGTACTCAGGGTGTTGGGTGCTCAGTATTCGGGGTGCTGGGTGCTCAGTACTCAGGGTGCTGGGTGCTCATTGCTTGGGGTGCTGGGTGCTCAGTGCTCGGGGTGCAGGGTGCTCATTGCTCGGGGTGCTTGGTGCTCAGTGCTCAGGGTGCTGGGTGCTCAGTGCTCAGGGTGCTGGGTGCTCAGTACTCAGGGTGCTGGGTGCTCAGTCTCGGGGTGCTGGGTGCTCAGTGCTCGCGGTGCTGGGTGCTCAGTGCTCGCGGTGCTCGGTGCTCAGTACTCAGGGTGCTGGGTGCTCAGTGCACGAGGTGCTCAGTACTCAGGGTGCTGTGTGTTCAGTGCTCAGGGTGCTGGGTGCTCAGTATTCAGGGTGCTCGGTGCTCAGTGCTCAAGGTGCTGGGTGCTCAGTACTCAGGGTGCTCATTGCTCAGGGTGCTGGGTGCTCAGTACTCAGGGTGCTGGGTGCTCAGTGCTCAGGGTGCTTGGTGCTCGGGGCGCTGGGTGCTCAGTGCTCGGGGTGCTCGGAGCTCAGTACTCAGGGTGCTGGGTGCTCAGTACTCAGGGTGCTGGGTGCTCAGTACTCAGGGTGCTGGGTGCTCAGTGCTCAGGGTGCTGGGTGATCAGTGCTCAGGGTGCTGGGTGCTCAGTACTCAGGGTGCTGGGTGCTCAGTACTCCGGGTGCTGGGTGCTCAGTTCTCGGGGTGCTCGGTGCTCAGTACTCAGTGATCAGGGTGCTCAGTGCTCAGTGCTCAGGGTGCTGGGTTTTCAGTACTCAGGGTACTGGGTGCTCAGTACTCAGGGTGCTGGTTGCTCAGTACTCAGGGTGCTTTGTGCTCAGTACTCGGGGTGCTCAGTGCTCAGTGCTCAGGGTGCTGGGTGCTCAGTACTCAGGGTGCTGGGTGCTCAGTGCTCGGGGTGCTCGGTGCTCAGTACGCTGGTTGCTCAGTACTCAGGGTGCTGGGTGCTCAGTACTCAGTGTGCTGGGTGCTTAGTACTCAGTGTGCTGGGTGCTCAGTGCTCGGGGTGCTGGGTGCTCAGTGCTCAGTACTCAGGGTGCTGGGTGCTCAGTGCTCAGGGTGCTGGGTGCTCAGTGCTCAGGGTGCTGGGTGCTCAGTGCTCATGGTGCTGGGTACTCAGTGCTCAGGGTGCTGGGTGCTCAGTACTCAGGGTGCTGGGTGCTCAGTACTCAGGGTGCTGGGTGCTCAGTGCTCGGGGTGCTGGGTGCTCAGTGCTCGGGGTGCTCGGTGCTCAGTACTCAGGGTGCTGGGTGCTCAGTGCTCGAGGTGGGCAGTACTCAGGGTGCTGTGTGTTTAGTGCTCAGGGTGCTGGGTGCTCAGTACTCAGGGTGCTCGGTGCTTAGTACTCAGGGTGCTGGGTGCTCAGTACTCCGGGTGCTGGTTGCTCAGTGCTGGGGGTGCTCAGTGCTTAGTACTCAGTGCTCAGTGTGCTCAGTGCACAGTGCTCAGGGTGCTGAGTGTTCAGTACTCAGGGTGCTTGGTGCTCAGTACTCGGGGTGCTGGGTGCTCAGTACTCAGGGTGCTGGGTGCTCAGTACTCAGTGCTCAGGGTGCTCAGTGCACAGTGCTCAGGGTGCTGGGTGCTCAGTGCTCGGGGTGCTGGGTGCTCAGTGCTCAGTATTCAGGGTGCTGGGTGCTCAGTGCTCGGGGTGCTGGGTGCTCAGTGCTCAGTACTCAGGGTGCTGGGTGCTCAGTGCTCAGGGTGCTGTGTGCTCAGTGCTCAGGGTGCTTGGTGCTCAGTGCTCAGGGTGCTGGGTACTCAGTGCTCAGGGTGCTGGGTGCTCAGTACTCAGGGTTCTGGGTGCTCAGTACTCAGGATGCTGGATGCTCTGTGCTCGGGGTGCTGGGTGCTCAGTGCTCGCGGTGCTGTGTGCTCAGTTCTCGGGGTGCTCGGTGCTCAGTACTCAGGGTGCTGGGTGCTCAGTGCTCAGGGTGCTGGGTGCTCAGTACTCAGGGTGCTCGGTGATTAGTACTCAGGGTGCTGGGTGCTCAGTACTCCGGGTGCTGGGTGCTCAGTGCTCGGGGTGCTCGGTGCTCAGTGCTCAAGGTGCTGGGTGCTCAGTACTCAGGGTGCTCATTGCTCAGGGTGCTGGGTGCTCAGTACTCAGGGTGCTGGGTGCTCAGTGCTCAGGGTGCTCGGTGCTCAGTACGTTGGGTGCTCAGTACTCAGGGTGCTGGGTGCTCAGTGCTCGGGGTGCTGGGTGCTCAGTGCTCGGGGTGCTGGGTGCTCAGTGCTCGGGGTGCTGGGTGCTCAGTGCTCGGGATGCTGGGTGCTCAGAGCTCGGGGTGCTGGGTGCTCAGTGCTCGGGGTGCTGGGTGCTCAGTGCTCAGGGTGCTTGATGCTCAGTACTCAGGGGGCTGGGTGCTCAGTGCTCAGGGTGCTGGGTGCTCAGTGCTTGGGGTGCTCGGTGCTCAGTACTCAGGGTGCTGGGTGCTCAGTAATGAGGGTGCTGGGTGCTCAGTACTCGGGGTGCTGGGTGCTCAGTGCTCAGCGTGCTGGGTGCTTAGTACTCAGTACTCAGGGTGCTGGGTGCTCAGTGCTCAGGGTGCTGGGTGCTCAGTGCTTGGGGTGCTCGGTGCTCAGTACTCAGGGTGCTGGGTGCTCAGTACTCAGTGTGCTGGGTGCTTAGTACTCAGTGTGCTGGGTGCTCAGTGCTCGGGGTGCTCGGTGCTCAGTGCTCAGTACTCAGGGTGCTGGGTGCTCAGTGCTCAGGGTGATGGGTGCTCAGTGCTCAGGGTGCTGGGTGCTCAGTGCTCATGGTGCTGGGTACTCAGTGCTCAGGGTGCTGGGTCCTCAGTACTCAGGGTGCTGGGTGCTCAGTACTCAGTGCTCAGGGTGCTCAGTGCACAGTGCTCAGGGTGCTGGGTGCTCAGTGCTCGGGGTGCTGGGTGCTCAGTGCTCAGTATTCAGGGTGCTGGGTGCTCAGTGCTCGGGGTGCTGGGTGCTCAGTGCTCAGTACTCAGGGTGCTGGGTGCTCAGTGATCAGGGTGCTGTGTGCTCAGTGCTCAGGGTGCTTGGTGCTCAGTGCTCAGGGTGCTGGGTACTCAGTGCTCAGGGTGCTGGGTGCTCAGTACTCAGGGTTCTGGGTGCTCAGTACTCAGGATGCTGGATGCTCTGTGCTCGGGGTGCTGGGTGCTCAGTGCTCGCGGTGCTGTGTGCTCAGTTCTCGGGGTGCTCGGTGCTCAGTACTCAGGGTGCTGGGTGCTCAGTGCTCAGGGTGCTGGGTGCTCAGTACTCAGGGTGCTCGGTGATTAGTACTCAGGGTGCTGGGTGCTCAGTACTCCGGGTGCTGGGTGCTCAGTGCTCGGGGTGCTCGGTGCTCAGTGCTCAAGGTGCTGGGTGCTCAGTACTCAGGGTGCTCATTGCTCAGGGTGCTGGGTGCTCAGTACTCAGGGTGCTGGGTGCTCAGTGCTCAGGGTGCTCGGTGCTCAGTACGTTGGGTGCTCAGTACTCAGGGTGCTGGGTGCTCAGTGCTCGGGGTGCTGGGTGCTCAGTGCTCGGGGTGCTGGGTGCTCAGTGCTCGGGGTGCTGGGTGCTCAGTGCTCGGGATGCTGGGTGCTCAGAGCTCGGGGTGCTGGGTGCTCAGTGCTCGGGGTGCTGGGTGCTCAGTGCTCAGGGTGCTTGATGCTCAGTACTCAGGGGGCTGGGTGCTCAGTGCTCAGGGTGCTGGGTGCTCAGTGCTTGGGGTGCTCGGTGCTCAGTACTCAGGGTGCTGGGTGCTCAGTAATCAGGGTGCTGGGTGCTCAGTACTCGGGGTGCTGGGTGCTCAGTGCTCAGCGTGCTGGGTGCTTAGTACTCAGTACTCAGGGTGCTGGGTGCTTAGTGCTCAGGGTGCTGGGTGCTCAGTGCTTGGGGTGCTCGGTGCTCAGTACTCAGGGTGCTGGGTGCTCAGTACTCAGTGTGCTGGGTGCTTAGTACTCAGTGTGCTGGGTGCTCAGTGCTCGGGGTGCTCGGTGCTCAGTGCTCAGTACTCAGGGTGCTGGGTGCTCAGTGCTCAGGGTGATGGGTGCTCAGTGCTCAGGGTGCTGGGTGCTCAGTGCTCATGGTGCTGGGTACTCAGTGCTCAGGGTGCTGGGTGCTCAGTACTCAGGGTGCTGGGTGCTCAGTACTCAGGGTGCTGGGTGCTCAGTGCTCAGGGTGCTGGGTGCTCAGTGCTCGGGGTGCTGGGTGCTCAGTGCTCGGGGTGCTCGGTGCTCAGTACTCAGGGTGCTGGGTGCTCAGTGCTCGAGGTGGGCAGTACTCAGGGTGCTGTGTGTTCAGTGCTCAGGGTGCTGGGTGCTCAGTACTCAGGGTGCTCGGTGCTTAGTACTCAGGGTGCTTGGTGCTCAGTACTCCGGGTGCTGGGTGCTCAGTGCTCGGGGTGCTCGGTTCTCAGTACTCAGTGCTCAGTGTGCTCAGTGCACAGTGCTCAGGGTGCTGGGTGTTCAGTACTCAGGGTGCTTGGTGCTCAGTACTCGGGGTGCTGGGTGCTCAGTACTCAGGGTGCTGGGTGCTCAGTACTCAGTGCTCAGGGTGCTCAGTGCACAGTGCTCAGGGTGCTGGGTGCTCAGTGCTCGGGGTGCTGCGTGCTCAGTGCTCAGTATTCAGGGTGCTGGGTGCTCAGTGCTCGGGGTGCTAGGTGCTCAGTGCTCAGTACTCAGGGTGCTGGGTGCTCAGTGCTCAGGGTGCTGTGTGCTCAGTGCTCAGGGTGCTTGGTGCTCAGTGCTCAGGGTGCTGGGTACTCAGTGCTCAGGGTGCTGGGTGCTCAGTACTCAGGGTTCTGGGTGCTCAGTACTCAGGATGCTGGATGCTCTGTGCTCGGGGTGCTGGGTGCTCAGTGCTCGCGGTGCTGTGTGCTCAGTTCTCGGGGTGCTCGGTGCTCAGTACTCAGGGTGCTGGGTGCTCAGTGCTCAGGGTGCTGGGTGCTCAGTACTCAGGGTGCTCGGTGCTTAGTACTCAGGGTGCTGGGTGCTCAGTACTCCGGGTGCTGGTTGCTCAGTGCTCGGGGTGCTCGGTGCTCAGTGCTCAAGGTGCTGGGTGCTCAGTACTCAGGGTGCTCATTGCTCAGGGTGCTGGGTGCTCAGTGCTCAGGGTGCTCGGTGCTCAGTACGTTGGGTGCTCAGTACTCAGGGTGCTGGGTGCTCAGTGCTCGGGGTGCTGGGTGCTCAGTGCTCGGGGTGCTGGGTGCTCAGTGCTCGGGGTGCTGGGTGCTCAGTGCTCGGGGTGCTGGGTGCTCAGTGCTCGGGGTGCTGGGTGCTCAGTGCTCGGGGTGCTGGGTGCTCAGTGCTCAGGGTGCTTGATGCTCAGTACTCAGGGTGCTGGGTGCTCAGTGCTCAGGGTGCTGGGTGCTCAGTGCTTGGGGTGCTCGGTGCTCAGTACTCAGGGTGCTGGGTGCTCAGTACTCAGGGTGCTGGGTGCTCAGTACTCGGGGTGCTGGGTGCTCAGTGCTCAGCGTGCTGGGTGCTCAGTACTCACGGTGCTCGGTGCTCAGTGCTTGGGGTGCTGGGTGCTCAGTACTCAGGGTGCTGGGTGCTCAGTGCTCAGGTTGCTGGGTGCTCAGGGCTCAGGGTGCTGGGTGCTCAGTACTCAGTGCTCAGGATGCTGGGTGCTCAGTGCTCGGGGTGCTGGGTGCTGAGTGCTCAGGGTGCTGGGTGCTCAGTGCTCAGTGCTCAGTGTCCTGGGTGCTCAGTACTCAGGGTGCTGGGTGCTTAGTACTCAGGGTGCTCAGTGCTCAGTACACACGGTGCTGGGTGCTCAGTGCTCGGGGTGCTGGGTGCTAAATGCTCAGGGTGCTGGGTACACAGTGCTCAGGGTGCTGGGTGCTCAGTACTCAGGGTGCTGGGTGCTCAGTACTCAGGATGCTGGGTGCTCTGTGCTCGGGGTGCTGGGTGCTCAGTGCTCAGTATTCAGGGTGCTGGGTGCTCAGTGCTCGGGGTGCTGGGTGCTCAGTGCTCAGTACTCAGGGTGCTGGGTGCTCAGTGCTCAGGGTGCTGTGTGCTCAGTGCTCAGGGTGCTTGGTGCTCAGTGCTCAGGGTGCTGGGTACTCAGTGCTCAGGGTGCTGGGTGCTCAGTACTCAGGGTTCTGGGTGCTCAGTACTCAGGATGCTGGATGCTCTGTGCTCGGGGTGCTGGGTGCTCAGTGCTCGCGGTGCTGTGTGCTCAGTTCTCGGGGTGCTCGGTGCTCAGTACTCAGGGTGCTGGGTGCTCAGTGCTCAGGGTGCTGGGTGCTCAGTACTCAGGGTGCTCGGTGATTAGTACTCAGGGTGCTGGGTGCTCAGTACTCCGGGTGCTGGGTGCTCAGTGCTCGGGGTGCTCGGTGCTCAGTGCTCAAGGTGCTGGGTGCTCAGTACTCAGGGTGCTCATTGCTCAGGGTGCTGGGTGCTCAGTACTCAGGGTGCTGGGTGCTCAGTGCTCAGGGTGCTCGGTGCTCAGTACGTTGGGTGCTCAGTACTCAGGGTGCTGGGTGATCAGTGCTCGGGGTGCTGGGTGCTCAGTGCTCGGGGTGCTGGGTGCTCAGTGCTCGGGGTGCTGGGTGCTCAGTGCTCGGGATGCTGGGTGCTCAGAGCTCGGGGTGCTGGGTGCTCAGTGCTCGGGGTGCTGGGTGCTCAGTGCTCAGGGTGCTTGATGCTCAGTACTCAGGGTGCTGGGTGCTCAGTGCTCAGGGTGCTGGGTGCTCAGTGCTTGGGGTGCTCGGTGCTCAGTACTCAGGGTGCTGGGTGCTCAGTAATCAGGGTGCTGGGTGCTCAGTACTCGGGGTGCTGGGTGCTCAGTGCTCAGCGTGCTGGGTGCTTAGTACTCAGTACTCAGGGTGCTGGGTGCTCAGTGCTCAGGGTGCTGGGTGCTCAGTGCTTGGGGTGCTCGGTGCTCAGTACTCAGGGTGCTGGGTGCTCAGTACTCAGTGTGCTGGGTGCTTAGTACTCAGTGTGCTGGGTGCTCAGTGCTCGGGGTGCTGGGTGCTCAGTGCTCAGTACTCAGGGTGCTGGGTGCTCAGTGCTCAGGGTGCTGGATGCTCAGTGCTCAGGGTGCTGGGTGATCAGTGCTCATGGTGCTGGGTACTCAGTGCTCAGGGTGCTGGGTGCTCAGTACTCAGGGTGCTGGGTGCTCAGTACTCAGGGAGCTGGGTGCTCAGTTCTCAGGGTGCTGGGTGCTCAGTGCTCGGGGTGCTGGGTGCTCAGTGCTCGGGGTGCTCGGTGCTCAGTACTCAGGGTGCTGGGTGCTCAGTGCTCGAGGTGGGCAGTACTCAGGGTGCTGTGTGTTCAGTGCTCAGGGTGCTGGGTGCTCAGTACTCAGGGTGCTCGGTGCTTAGTACTCAGGGTGCTGGGTGCTCAGTACTCCGGGTGCTGGGTGCTCAGTGCTCGGGGTGCTCGGTGCTCAGTACTCAGTGCTCAGTGTGCTCAGTGCACAGTGCTCAGGGTGCTGGGTGTTCAGTACTCAGGGTGCTTGGTGCTCAGTACTCGGGGTGCTGGGTGCTCAGTACTCAGGGTGCTGGGTGCTCAGTACTCAGTGCTCAGGGTGCTCAGTGCACAGTGCTCAGGGTGCTGGGTGCTCAGTGCTCGGGGTGCTGGGTGCTCAGTGCTCAGTATTCAGGGTGCTGGGTGCTCAGTGCTCGGGGTGCTGGGTGCTCAGTGCTCAGTACTCAGGGTGCTGGGTGCTCAGTGCTCACTGTGCTGTGTGCTCAGTGCTCAGGGTGCTTGGTGCTCAGTGCTCAGGGTGCTGGGTACTCAGTGCTCAGGGTGCTGGGTGCTCAGTACTCAGGGTTCTGGGTGCTCAGTACTCAGGATGCTGGATGCTCTGTGCTCGGGGTGCTGGGTGCTCAGTGCTCGCGGTGCTGTGTGCTCAGTTCTCGGGGTGCTCGGTGCTCAGTACTCAGGGTGCTGGGTGCTCAGTGCTCAGGGTGCTGGGTGCTCAGTACTCAGGGTGCTCGGTGCTTAGTACTCAGGGTGCTGGGTGCTCAGTACTCCGGGTGCTGGGTGCTCAGTGCTCGGGGTGCTCGGTGCTCAGTGCTCAAGGTGCTGGGTGCTCAGTACTCAGGGTGCTCATTGCTCAGGGTGCTGGGTGCTCAGTGCTCAGGGTGCTCGGTGCTCAGTACGTTGGGTGCTCAGTACTCAGGGTGCTGGGTGCTCAGTGCTCGGGGTGCTGGGTGCTCAGTGCTCGGGGTGCTGGGTGCTCAGTGCTCGGGGTGCTGGGTGCTCAGTGCTCAGGGTGCTTGATGCTCAGTACTCAGGGTGCTGGGTGCTCAGTGCTCAGGGTGCTGGGTGCTCAGTGCTTGGGGTGCTCGGTGCTCAGTACTCAGGGTGCTGGGTGCTCAGTACTCAGGGTGCTGGGTGCTCAGTACTCGGGGTGCTGGGTGCTCAGTGCTCAGCGTGCTGGGTGCTCAGTACTCACGGTGCTCGGTGCTCAGTGCTTGGGGTGCTGGGTGCTCAGTACTCAGGGTGCTGGGTGCTCAGTGCTCAGGTTGCTGGGTGCTCAGGGCTCAGGGTGCTGGGTGCTCAGTACTCTGTGCTCAGGATGCTGGGTGCTCAGTGCTCGGGGTGCTGGGTGCTGAGTGCTCAGGGTGCTGGGTGCTCAGTGCTCAGTGCTCAGTGTCCTGGGTGCTCAGTACTCAGGGTGCTGGGTGCTTAGTACTCAGGGTGCTCAGTGCTCAGTACACACGGTGCTGGGTGCTCAGTGCTCGGGGTGCTGGGTGCTCAATGCTCAGGGTGCTGGGTACTCAGTGCTCGGGGTGCTGGGTGCTCAGTGCTCGGGGTGCTGGGTGCTCAGTGCTCGGGGTGCTGGGTGCTCAGTGCTCGGGGTGCTGGGTGCTCAGTGCTCAGGGTGCTTGATGCTCAGTACTCAGGGTGCTGGGTGCTCAGTGCTCAGGGTGCTGGGTGCTCAGTGCTTGGGGTGCTCGGTGCTCAGTACTCAGGGTGCTGGGTGCTCAGTACTCAGGGTGCTGGGTGCTCAGTACTCGGGGTGCTGGGTGCTCAGTGCTCAGCGTGCTGGGTGCTCAGTACTCACGGTGCTCGGTGCTCAGTGCTTGGGGTGCTGGGTGCTCAGTACTCAGGGTGCTGGGTGCTCAGTGCTCAGGTTGCTGGGTGCTCAGGGCTCAGGGTGCTGGGTGCTCAGTACTCAGTGCTCAGGATGCTGGGTGCTCAGTGCTCGGGGTGCTGGGTGCTGAGTGCTCAGGGTGCTGGGTGCTCAGTGCTCAGTGCTCAGTGTCCTGGGTGCTCAGTACTCAGGGTGCTGGGTGCTTAGTACTCAGGGTGCTCAGTGCTCAGTACACACGGTGCTGGGTGCTCAGTGCTCGGGGTGCTGGGTGCTCAATGCTCAGGGTGCTGGGTACTCAGTGCTCAGGGTGCTGGGTGCTCAGTACTCAGGGTGCTGGGTGCTCAGTACTCAGGATGCTGGGTGCTCTGTGCTCGGGGTGCTGGGTGCTCAGTGCTCAGTATTCAGGGTGCTGGGTGCTCAGTGCTCGGGGTGCTGGGTGCTCAGTGCTCAGTACTCAGGGTGCTGGGTGCTCAGTGCTCAGGGTGCTGTGTGCTCAGTGCTCAGGGTGCTTGGTGCTCAGTGCTCAGGGTGCTGGGTACTCAGTGCTCAGGTTGCTGGGTGCTCAGTACTCAGGGTTCTGGGTGCTCAGTACTCAGGATGCTGGATGCTCTGTGCTCGGGGTGCTGGGTGCTCAGTGCTCGCGGTGCTGTGTGCTCAGTTCTCGGGGTGCTCGGTGCTCAGTACTCAGGGTGCTCGGTGATTAGTACTCAGGGTGCTGGGTGCTCAGTACTCAGGGTGCTGGGTGCTCAGTACTCAGGGTGCTCGGTGATTAGTACTCAGGGTGCTGGGTGCTCAGTACTCCGGGTGCTGGGTGCTCAGTGCTCGGGGTGCTCGGTGCTCAGTGCTCAAGGTGCTGGGTGCTCAGTACTCAGGGTGCTCATTGCTCAGGGTGCTGGGTGCTCAGTACTCAGGGTGCTGGGTGCTCAGTGCTCAGGGTGCTCGGTGCTCAGTACGTTGGGTGCTCAGTACTCAGGGTGCTGGGTGCTCAGTGCTCGGGGTGCTGGGTGCTCAGTGCTCGGGGTGCTGGGTGCTCAGTGCTCGGGGTGCTGGGTGCTCAGTGCTCGGGATGCTGGGTGCTCAGAGCTCGGGGTGCTGGGTGCTAAGTGCTCGGGGTGCTGGGTGCTCAGTGCTCAGGGTGCTTGATGCTCAGTCCTCAGGGTGCTGGGTGCTCAGTGCTCAGGGTGCTGGGTGCTCAGTGCTTGGGGTGCTCGGTGCTCAGTACTCAGGGTGCTGGGTGCTCAGTAATCAGGGTGCTGGGTGCTCAGTACTCGGGGTGCTGGGTGCTCAGTGCTCAGCGTGCTGGGTGCTTAGTACTCAGTACTCAGGGTGCTGGGTGCTCAGTGCTCAGGGTGCTGGGTGCTCAGTGCTTGGGGTGCTCGGTGCTCAGTACTCAGGGTGCTGGGTGCTCAGTACTCAGTGTGCTGGGTGCTTAGTACTCAGTGTGCTGGGTGCTCAGTGCTCGGGGTGCTGGGTGCTCAGTGCTCAGTACTCAGGGTGCTGGGTGCTCAGTGCTCAGGGTGCTGGGTGCTCAGTGCTCAGGGTGCTGGGTGCTCAGTGCTCATGGTGCTGGGTACTCAGTGCTCAGGGTGCTGGGTGCTCAGTACTCAGGGTGCTGGGTGCTCAGTACTCAGGGAGCTGGGTGCTCAGTGCTCAGGGTGCTGGGTGCTCAGTGCTCGGGGTGCTGGGTGCTCAGTGCTCGGGGTGCTCGGTGCTCAGTACTCAGGGTGCTGGGTGCTCAGTGCTCGAGGTGGGCAGTACTCAGGGTGCTGTGTGTTCAGTGCTCAGGGTGCTGGGTGCTCAGTACTCAGGGTGCTCGGTGCTTAGTACTCAGGGTGCTGGGTGCTCAGTACTCCGGGTGCTGGGTGCTCAGTGCTCGGGGTGCTCGGTGCTCAGTACTCAGTGCTCAGTGTGCTCAGTGCACATTGCTCAGGGTGCTGGGTGTTCAGTACTCAGGGTGCTTGGTGCTCAGTACTCGGGGTGCTGGGTGCTCAGTACTCAGGGTGCTGGGTGCTCAGTACTCAGTGCTCAGGGTGCTCAGTGCACAGTGCTCAGGGTGCTGGGTGCTCAGTGCTCGGGGTGCTGGGTGCTCAGTGCTCAGTATTCAGGGTGCTGGGTGCTCAGTGCTCGGGGTGATGGGTGCTCAGTGCTCAGTACTCAGGGTGCTGGGTGCTCAGTGCTCACTGTGCTGTGTGCTCAGTGCTCAGGGTGCTTGGTGCTCAGTGCTCAGGGTGCTGGGTACTCAGTGCTCAGGGTGCTGGGTGCTCAGTACTCAGGGTTCTGGGTGCTCAGTACTCAGGATGCTGGATGCTCTGTGCTCGGGGTGCTGGGTGCTCAGTGCTCGCGGTGCTGTGTGCTCAGTTCTCGGGGTGCTCGGTGCTCAGTACTCAGGGTGCTGGGTGCTCAGTGCTCAGGGTGCTGGGTGCTCAGTACTCAGGGTGCTCGGTGCTTAGTACTCAGGGTGCTGGGTGCTCAGTACTCCGGGTGCTGGGTGCTCAGTGCTCGGGGTGCTCGGTGCTCAGTGCTCAAGGTGCTGGGTGCTCAGTGCTCAGGGTGCTCGGTGCTCAGTACGTTGGGTGCTCAGTACTCAGGGTGCTGGGTGCTCAGTGCTCGGGGTGCTGGGTGCTCAGTGCTCGGGGTGCTGGGTGCTCAGTGCTCGGGGTGCTGGGTGCTCAGTGCTCGGGGTGCTGGGTGCTCAGTGCTCGGGGTGCTGGGTGCTCAGTGCTCGGGGTGCTGGGTGCTCAGTGCTCAGGGTGCTTGATGCTCAGTACTCAGGGTGCTGGGTGCTCAGTGCTCAGGGTGCTGGGTGCTCAGTGCTTGGGGTGCTCGGTGCTCAGTACTCAGGGTGCTGGGTGCTCAGTACTCAGGGTGCTGGGTGCTCAGTGCTCAGCGTGCTGGGTGCTCAGTACTCACGGTGCTCGGTGCTCAGTGCTTGGGGTGCTGGGTGCTCAGTACTCAGGGTGCTGGGTGCTCAGTGCTCAGGTTGCTGGGTGCTCAGGGCTCAGGGTGCTGGGTGCTCAGTACTCTGTGCTCAGGATGCTGGGTGCTCAGTGCTCGGGGTGCTGGGTGCTGAGTGCTCAGGGTGCTGGGTGCTCAGTGCTCAGTGCTCAGTGTCCTGGGTGCTCAGTACTCAGGGTGCTGGGTGCTTAGTACTCAGGGTGCTCAGTGCTCAGTACACACGGTGCTGGGTGCTCAGTGCTCGGGGTGCTGGGTGCTCAATGCTCAGGGTGCTGGGTACTCAGTGCTCGGGGTGCTGGGTGCTCAGTGCTCGGGGTGCTGGGTGCTCAGTGCTCGGGGTGCTGGGTGCTCAGTGCTCGGGGTGCTGGGTGCTCAGTGCTCAGGGTGCTTGATGCTCAGTACTCAGGGTGCTGGGTGCTCAGTGCTCAGGGTGCTGGGTGCTCAGTGCTTGGGGTGCTCGGTGCTCAGTACTCAGGGTGCTGGGTGCTCAGTACTCAGGGTGCTGGGTGCTCAGTACTCGGGGTGCTGGGTGCTCAGTGCTCAGCGTGCTGGGTGCTCAGTACTCACGGTGCTCGGTGCTCAGTGCTTGGGGTGCTGGGTGCTCAGTACTCAGGGTGCTGGGTGCTCAGTGCTCAGGTTGCTGGGTGCTCAGGGCTCAGGGTGCTGGGTGCTCAGTACTCAGTGCTCAGGATGCTGGGTGCTCAGTGCTCGGGGTGCTGGGTGCTGAGTGCTCAGGGTGCTGGGTGCTCAGTGCTCAGTGCTCAGTGTCCTGGGTGCTCAGTACTCAGGGTGCTGGGTGCTTAGTACTCAGGGTGCTCAGTGCTCAGTACACACGGTGCTGGGTGCTCAGTGCTCGGGGTGCTGGGTGCTCAATGCTCAGGGTGCTGGGTACTCAGTGCTCAGGGTGCTGGGTGCTCAGTACTCAGGGTGCTGGGTGCTCAGTACTCAGGATGCTGGGTGCTCTGTGCTCGGGGTGCTGGGTGCTCAGTGCTCAGTATTCAGGGTGCTGGGTGCTCAGTGCTCGGGGTGCTGGGTGCTCAGTGCTCAGTACTCAGGGTGCTGGGTGCTCAGTGCTCAGGGTGCTGTGTGCTCAGTGCTCAGGGTGCTTGGTGCTCAGTGCTCAGGGTGCTGGGTACTCAGTGCTCAGGTTGCTGGGTGCTCAGTACTCAGGGTTCTGGGTGCTCAGTACTCAGGATGCTGGATGCTCTGTGCTCGGGGTGCTGGGTGCTCAGTGCTCGCGGTGCTGTGTGCTCAGTTCTCGGGGTGCTCGGTGCTCAGTACTCAGGGTGCTCGGTGATTAGTACTCAGGGTGCTGGGTGCTCAGTACTCAGGGTGCTGGGTGCTCAGTACTCAGGGTGCTCGGTGATTAGTACTCAGGGTGCTGGGTGCTCAGTACTCCGGGTGCTGGGTGCTCAGTGCTCGGGGTGCTCGGTGCTCAGTGCTCAAGGTGCTGGGTGCTCAGTACTCAGGGTGCTCATTGCTCAGGGTGCTGGGTGCTCAGTACTCAGGGTGCTGGGTGCTCAGTGCTCAGGGTGCTCGGTGCTCAGTACGTTGGGTGCTCAGTACTCAGGGTGCTGGGTGCTCAGTGCTCGGGGTGCTGGGTGCTCAGTGCTCGGGGTGCTGGGTGCTCAGTGCTCGGGGTGCTGGGTGCTCAGTGCTCGGGATGCTGGGTGCTCAGAGCTCGGGGTGCTGGGTGCTCAGTGCTCGGGGTGCTGGGTGCTCAGTGCTCAGGGTGCTTGATGCTCAGTCCTCAGGGTGCTGGGTGCTCAGTGCTCAGGGTGCTGGGTGCTCAGTGCTTGGGGTGCTCGGTGCTCAGTACTCAGGGTGCTGGGTGCTCAGTAATCAGGGTGCTGGGTGCTCAGTACTCGGGGTGCTGGGTGCTCAGTGCTCAGCGTGCTGGGTGCTTAGTACTCAGTACTCAGGGTGCTGTGTGCTCAGTTCTCGGGGTGCTCGGTGCTCAGTACTCAGGGTGCTCGGTGATTAGTACTCAGGGTGCTGGGTGCTCAGTACTCAGGGTGCTGGGTGCTCAGTACTCAGGGTGCTCGGTGATTAGTACTCAGGGTGCTGGGTGCTCAGTACTCCGGGTGCTGGGTGCTCAGTGCTCGGGGTGCTCGGTGCTCAGTGCTCAAGGTGCTGGGTGCTCAGTACTCAGGGTGCTCATTGCTCAGGGTGCTGGGTGCTCAGTACTCAGGGTGCTGGGTGCTCAGTGCTCAGGGTGCTCGGTGCTCAGTACGTTGGGTGCTCAGTACTCAGGGTGCTGGGTGCTCAGTGCTCGGGGTGCTGGGTGCTCAGTGCTCGGGGTGCTGGGTGCTCAGTGCTCGGGGTGCTGGGTGCTCAGTGCTCGGGATGCTGGGTGCTCAGAGCTCGGGGTGCTGGGTGCTCAGTGCTCGGGGTGCTGGGTGCTCAGTGCTCAGGGTGCTTGATGCTCAGTCCTCAGGGTGCTGGGTGCTCAGTGCTCAGGGTGCTGGGTGCTCAGTGCTTGGGGTGCTCGGTGCTCAGTACTCAGGGTGCTGGGTGCTCAGTAATCAGGGTGCTGGGTGCTCAGTACTCGGGGTGCTGGGTGCTCAGTGCTCAGCGTGCTGGGTGCTTAGTACTCAGTACTCAGGGTGCTGGGTGCTCAGTGCTCAGGGTGCTGGGTGCTCAGTGCTTGGGGTGCTCGGTGCTCAGTACTCAGGGTGCTGGGTGCTCAGTACTCAGTGTGCTGGGTGCTTAGTACTCAGTGTGCTGGGTGCTCAGTGCTCGGGGTGCTGGGTGCTCAGTGCTCAGTACTCAGGGTGCTGGGTGCTCAGTGCTCAGGGTGCTGGGTGCTCAGTGCTCAGGGTGCTGGGTGCTCAGTGCTCATGGTGCTGGGTACTCAGTGCTCAGGGTGCTGGGTGCTCAGTACTCAGGGTGCTGGGTGCTCAGTACTCAGGGAGCTGGGTGCTCAGTGCTCAGGGTGCTGGGTGCTCAGTGCTCGGGGTGCTGGGTGCTCAGTGCTCGGGGTGCTCGGTGCTCAGTACTCAGGGTGCTGGGTGCTCAGTGCTCGAGGTGGGCAGTACTCAGGGTGCTGTGTGTTCAGTGCTCAGGGTGCTGGGTGCTCAGTACTCAGGGTGCTCGGTGCTTAGTACTCAGGGTGCTGGGTGCTCAGTACTCCGGGTGCTGGGTGCTCAGTGCTCGGGGTGCTCGGTGCTCAGTACTCAGTGCTCAGTGTGCTCAGTGCACATTGCTCAGGGTGCTGGGTGTTCAGTACTCAGGGTGCTTGGTGCTCAGTACTCGGGGTGCTGGGTGCTCAGTACTCAGGGTGCTGGGTGCTCAGTACTCAGTGCTCAGGGTGCTCAGTGCACAGTGCTCAGGGTGCTGGGTGCTCAGTGCTCGGGGTGCTGGGTGCTCAGTGCTCAGTATTCAGGGTGCTGGGTGCTCAGTGCTCGGGGTGATGGGTGCTCAGTGCTCAGTACTCAGGGTGCTGGGTGCTCAGTGCTCACTGTGCTGTGTGCTCAGTGCTCAGGGTGCTTGGTGCTCAGTGCTCAGGGTGCTGGGTACTCAGTGCTCAGGGTGCTGGGTGCTCAGTACTCAGGGTTCTGGGTGCTCAGTACTCAGGATGCTGGATGCTCTGTGCTCGGGGTGCTGGGTGCTCAGTGCTCGCGGTGCTGTGTGCTCAGTTCTCGGGGTGCTCGGTGCTCAGTACTCAGGGTGCTGGGTGCTCAGTGCTCAGGGTGCTGGGTGCTCAGTACTCAGGGTGCTCGGTGCTTAGTACTCAGGGTGCTGGGTGCTCAGTACTCCGGGTGCTGGGTGCTCAGTGCTCGGGGTGCTCGGTGCTCAGTGCTCAAGGTGCTGGGTGCTCAGTGCTCAGGGTGCTCGGTGCTCAGTACGTTGGGTGCTCAGTACTCAGGGTGCTGGGTGCTCAGTGCTCGGGGTGCTGGGTGCTCAGTGCTCGGGGTGCTGGGTGCTCAGTGCTCGGGGTGCTGGGTGCTCAGTGCTCGGGGTGCTGGGTGCTCAGTGCTCGGGGTGCTGGGTGCTCAGTGCTCGGGGTGCTGGGTGCTCAGTGCTCAGGGTGCTTGATGCTCAGTACTCAGGGTGCTGGGTGCTCAGTGCTCAGGGTGCTGGGTGCTCAGTGCTTGGGGTGCTCGGTGCTCAGTACTCAGGGTGCTGGGTGCTCAGTACTCAGGGTGCTGGGTGCTCAGTGCTCAGCGTGCTGGGTGCTCAGTACTCACGGTGCTCGGTGCTCAGTGCTTGGGGTGCTGGGTGCTCAGTACTCAGGGTGCTGGGTGCTCAGTGCTCAGGTTGCTGGGTGCTCAGGGCTCAGGGTGCTGGGTGCTCAGTACTCTGTGCTCAGGATGCTGGGTGCTCAGTGCTCGGGGTGCTGGGTGCTGAGTGCTCAGGGTGCTGGGTGCTCAGTGCTCAGTGCTCAGTGTCCTGGGTGCTCAGTACTCAGGGTGCTGGGTGCTTAGTACTCAGGGTGCTCAGTGCTCAGTACACACGGTGCTGGGTGCTCAGTGCTCGGGGTGCTGGGTGCTCAATGCTCAGGGTGCTGGGTACTCAGTGCTCGGGGTGCTGGGTGCTCAGTGCTCGGGGTGCTGGGTGCTCAGTGCTCGGGGTGCTGGGTGCTCAGTGCTCGGGGTGCTGGGTGCTCAGTGCTCAGGGTGCTTGATGCTCAGTACTCAGGGTGCTGGGTGCTCAGTGCTCAGGGTGCTGGGTGCTCAGTGCTTGGGGTGCTCGGTGCTCAGTACTCAGGGTGCTGGGTGCTCAGTACTCAGGGTGCTGGGTGCTCAGTACTCGGGGTGCTGGGTGCTCAGTGCTCAGCGTGCTGGGTGCTCAGTACTCACGGTGCTCGGTGCTCAGTGCTTGGGGTGCTGGGTGCTCAGTACTCAGGGTGCTGGGTGCTCAGTGCTCAGGTTGCTGGGTGCTCAGGGCTCAGGGTGCTGGGTGCTCAGTACTCAGTGCTCAGGATGCTGGGTGCTCAGTGCTCGGGGTGCTGGGTGCTGAGTGCTCAGGGTGCTGGGTGCTCAGTGCTCAGTGCTCAGTGTCCTGGGTGCTCAGTACTCAGGGTGCTGGGTGCTTAGTACTCAGGGTGCTCAGTGCTCAGTACACACGGTGCTGGGTGCTCAGTGCTCGGGGTGCTGGGTGCTCAATGCTCAGGGTGCTGGGTACTCAGTGCTCAGGGTGCTGGGTGCTCAGTACTCAGGGTGCTGGGTGCTCAGTACTCAGGATGCTGGGTGCTCTGTGCTCGGGGTGCTGGGTGCTCAGTGCTCAGTATTCAGGGTGCTGGGTGCTCAGTGCTCGGGGTGCTGGGTGCTCAGTGCTCAGTACTCAGGGTGCTGGGTGCTCAGTGCTCAGGGTGCTGTGTGCTCAGTGCTCAGGGTGCTTGGTGCTCAGTGCTCAGGGTGCTGGGTACTCAGTGCTCAGGTTGCTGGGTGCTCAGTACTCAGGGTTCTGGGTGCTCAGTACTCAGGATGCTGGATGCTCTGTGCTCGGGGTGCTGGGTGCTCAGTGCTCGCGGTGCTGTGTGCTCAGTTCTCGGGGTGCTCGGTGCTCAGTACTCAGGGTGCTCGGTGATTAGTACTCAGGGTGCTGGGTGCTCAGTACTCAGGGTGCTGGGTGCTCAGTACTCAGGGTGCTCGGTGATTAGTACTCAGGGTGCTGGGTGCTCAGTACTCCGGGTGCTGGGTGCTCAGTGCTCGGGGTGCTCGGTGCTCAGTGCTCAAGGTGCTGGGTGCTCAGTACTCAGGGTGCTCATTGCTCAGGGTGCTGGGTGCTCAGTACTCAGGGTGCTGGGTGCTCAGTGCTCAGGGTGCTCGGTGCTCAGTACGTTGGGTGCTCAGTACTCAGGGTGCTGGGTGCTCAGTGCTCGGGGTGCTGGGTGCTCAGTGCTCGGGGTGCTGGGTGCTCAGTGCTCGGGGTGCTGGGTGCTCAGTGCTCGGGATGCTGGGTGCTCAGAGCTCGGGGTGCTGGGTGCTCAGTGCTCGGGGTGCTGGGTGCTCAGTGCTCAGGGTGCTTGATGCTCAGTCCTCAGGGTGCTGGGTGCTCAGTGCTCAGGGTGCTGGGTGCTCAGTGCTTGGGGTGCTCGGTGCTCAGTACTCAGGGTGCTGGGTGCTCAGTAATCAGGGTGCTGGGTGCTCAGTACTCGGGGTGCTGGGTGCTCAGTGCTCAGCGTGCTGGGTGCTTAGTACTCAGTACTCAGGGTGCTGGGTGCTCAGTGCTCAGGGTGCTGGGTGCTCAGTGCTTGGGGTGCTCGGTGCTCAGTACTCAGGGTGCTGGGTGCTCAGTACTCAGTGTGCTGGGTGCTTAGTACTCAGTGTGCTGGGTGCTCAGTGCTCGGGGTGCTGGGTGCTCAGTGCTCAGTACTCAGGGTGCTGGGTGCTCAGTGCTCAGGGTGCTGGGTGCTCAGTGCTCAGGGTGCTGGGTGCTCAGTGCTCATGGTGCTGGGTACTCAGTGCTCAGGGTGCTGGGTGCTCAGTACTCAGGGTGCTGGGTGCTCAGTACTCAGGGAGCTGGGTGCTCAGTGCTCAGGGTGCTGGGTGCTCAGTGCTCGGGGTGCTGGGTGCTCAGTGCTCGGGGTGCTCGGTGCTCAGTACTCAGGGTGCTGGGTGCTCAGTGCTCGAGGTGGGCAGTACTCAGGGTGCTGTGTGTTCAGTGCTCAGGGTGCTGGGTGCTCAGTACTCAGGGTGCTCGGTGCTTAGTACTCAGGGTGCTGGGTGCTCAGTACTCCGGGTGCTGGGTGCTCAGTGCTCGGGGTGCTCAGTACTCAGTGCTCAGTGTGCTCAGTGCACAGTGCTCAGGGTGCTGGGTGTTCAGTACTCAGGGTGCTTGGTGCTCAGTACTCGGGGTGCTGGGTGCTCAGTACTCAGGGTGCTGGGTGCTCAGTACTCAGTGCTCAGGGTGCTCAGTGCACAGTGCTCAGGGTGCTGGGTGCTCAGTGCTCGGGGTGCTGGGTGCTCAGTGCTCAGTATTCAGGGTGCTGGGTGCTCAGTGCTCGGGGTGATGGGTGCTCAGTGCTCAGTACTCAGGGTGCTGGGTGCTCAGTGCTCACTGTGCTGTGTGCTCAGTGCTCAGGGTGCTTGGTGCTCAGTGCTCAGGGTGCTGGGTACTCAGTGCTCAGGGTGCTGGGTGCTCAGTACTCAGGGTTCTGGGTGCTCAGTACTCAGGATGCTGGATGCTCTGTGCTCGGGGTGCTGGGTGCTCAGTGCTCGCGGTGCTGTGTGCTCAGTTCTCGGGGTGCTCGGTGCTCAGTACTCAGGGTGCTGGGTGCTCAGTGCTCAGGGTGCTGGGTGCTCAGTACTCAGGGTGCTCGGTGCTTAGTACTCAGGGTGCTGGGTGCTCAGTACTCCGGGTGCTGGGTGCTCAGTGCTCGGGGTGCTCGGTGCTCAGTGCTCAAGGTGCTGGGTGCTCAGTGCTCAGGGTGCTCGGTGCTCAGTACGTTGGGTGCTCAGTACTCAGGGTGCTGGGTGCTCAGTGCTCGGGGTGCTGGGTGCTCAGTGCTCGGGGTGCTGGGTGCTCAGTGCTCGGGGTGCTGGGTGCTCAGTGCTCGGGGTGCTGGGTGCTCAGTGCTCGGGGTGCTGGGTGCTCAGTGCTCAGGGTGCTTGATGCTCAGTACTCAGGGTGCTGGGTGCTCAGTGCTCAGGGTGCTGGGTGCTCAGTGCTTGGGGTGCTCGGTGCTCAGTACTCAGGGTGCTGGGTGCTCAGTACTCAGGGTGCTGGGTGCTCAGTACTCGGGGTGCTGGGTGCTCAGTGCTCAGCGTGCTGGGTGCTCAGTACTCACGGTGCTCGGTGCTCAGTGCTTGGGGTGCTGGGTGCTCAGTACTCAGGGTGCTGGGTGCTCAGTGCTCAGGTTGCTGGGTGCTCAGGGCTCAGGGTGCTGGGTGCTCAGTACTCTGTGCTCAGGATGCTGGGTGCTCAGTGCTCGGGGTGCTGGGTGCTGAGTGCTCAGGGTGCTGGGTGCTCAGTGCTCAGTGTCCTGGGTGCTCAGTACTCAGGGTGCTGGGTGCTTAGTACTCAGGGTGCTCAGTGCTCAGTACACAGGGTGCTGGGTGCTCAGTGCTCGGGGTGCTGGGTGCTCAATGCTCAGGGTGCTGGGTACTCAGTGCTCAGGGTGCTGGGTGCTCAGTACTCAGGGTGCTGGGTGCTCAGTACTCAGGATGCTGGGTGCTCTGTGCTCGGGGTGCTGGGTGCTCAGTGCTCGCGGTGCTGGGTGCTCAGTGCTCGAGGTGCTCAGTACTCAGGGTGCTGTGTGTTCAGTGTTCAGGGTGCTGGGTGCTCAGTACTCAGGGTGCTGGGTGCTCAGTACTCCGGGTGCTGGGTGCTCAGTGCTCGGGGTGCTCGGTTCTCAGTGCTCAAGGTGCTGGGTGCTCAGTACTCAGGGTGCTCATTGCTCAGGGTGCTGGGTGCTCAGTACTCAGGGTGCTGGGTGCTCAGTGCTCAGGGTGCTCGGTGCTCAGTATGTTGGGTGCTCAGTACTCATGGTGCTGGGTGCTCAGTACTCGGGGTGCTGGGTGCTCATTAATCAGGGTGCTGGGTGCTCAGTACTTAGGGTGCTCAGTGCTTGGGTTGCTGGGTGCTCAGTACTCAGGGTGCTCTGTGCTTGGGGTGCTGGGTGCTCAGTACTCAGGGTGCTGGGTGCTCAGTGCTCGGGGTGCTCGGTGCTCAGTGCTCGGGGTGCTGGGTGCTCAGTGCTCGGGGTGCTGGGTACTCAGTGCTCGGGGTGTTTGGTGCTCAGTGCTCGGGGTGCTGTGTGCTCAGTGCTCAGGGTGCTGGGTGCTCGGTGCTCGGGGTGCTGGGTGCTTAGTGCTCGGGGTGCCCGGTGCTCAGTACTCGGGTTGCTGGGTGCTCAGTGCTCAGGGTACTCGGTGCTCAGTACGTTGGGTGCTCAGTACTCAGGGTGCTGGGTGCTTAGTACTCAGGGTGCTGGGTGCTCAGTACTCAGGGTGCTGGGTGCTCAGTGCTCGGGGAGCCCGGTGCTCAGTGCTCGGGGTTGCTCAGTGCTCGGGGTGCTCGGTGCTCAGTACTCAGGGTGCTGGGTGCTCAGTGCTCTTGGTGCTCGGTGCTCAGTACTCAGGGGGCTGGGTGCTCAGTGCTGGGTGCTCAGTGATCGGGGTGCTGGGTGCTCAGTGCTCCGGGTGCTGGGTGCTCAGTACTCAGGGTGCTCGGTGCTCAGTTCTCAGGGTGCTGGGTGCTCAGTGCTCGGGGTGCTGGGTGCTCAGTACTCAGGGGGCTGGGTGCTCAGTGCTCGGGGTGCTCGGTGCTCAGTACGTTGGGTGCTCAGTACTCAGGGTGCTGGGTGCTCAGTGCTCAGGGTGCTGGGTGCTCAGTGCTCAGGGTGCTGGGTGCTCAGTGCTCAGGGTGCTGGGTGCTCAGTGCTCAGGGTGCTTGATGCTCAGTACTCAGGGTGCTGGGTGCTCAGTGCTCAGGGTGCTGGGTGCTCAGTGCTTGGGGTGCTCGGTGCTCAGTACTCAGGGTGCTGGGTGCTCAGTGCTCAGCGTGCTGGGTGCTCAGTACTCACGGTGCTCGGTGCTCAGTGCTTGGGGTGCTGGGTGCTCAGTACTCAGGGTGCTGGGTGCTCAGTGCTCAGGTTGCTGGGTGCTCAGTGCACAGGGTGCTGGGTGCTCAGTACTCAGTGCTCAGGATGCTGGGTGCTCAGTGCTCGGGGTGCTGTGTGCTGAGTGCTCAGGGTGCTGGGTGCTCAGTGCTCAGTGCTCAGTGTCCTGGGTGCTCAGTACTCAGAGTGCTGGGTGCTTAGTACTCAGGGTGCTCAGTGCTCAGTACACACGGTGCTGGGTGCTCAGTGCTCGGGGTGCTGGGTGCTCAGTGCTCAGGTTGCTGGGTACTCAGTGCTCAGGGTGCTGGGTGCTCAGTACTCAGGGTGCTGGGTGCTCAGTACTCAGGATGCTGGGTGCTCTGTGCTCGGGGTGCTGGGTGCTCAGTGCTCGCGGTGCTGGGTGCTCAGTTCTCGGGGTGCTCGGTGCTCAGTACTCAGGGTGCTGGGTGCTCAGTGCTCGAGGTGCTCAGTACTCAGGGTGCTGTGTGTTCAGTGCTCAGGGTGCTGGGTGCTCAGTACTCAGGGTGCTCGGTGCTTAGTACTCAGGGTGCTAGGTGCTCAGTACTCCGGGTGCAGGTTGCTCAGTGCACGGGGTGCTCGGTTCTCAGTGCTCAAGGTGCTGGGTGCTCAGTACTCCGGGTGCAGGTTGCTCAGTGCTCGGGGTGCTCGGTTCTCAGTGCTCAAGGTGCTGGGTGCTCAGTACTCAGGGTGCTCATTGCTCAGGGTGCTGGGTGCTCAGTGCTCAGGGTGCTGGGTGCTCAGTACTCAGGGTGCTGGGTGCTCAGTACTCAGGGTGCTCGGTGCTCAGTACTCAGGGTGCTGGGTGCTCAGTGCTCGGGGTGCTGGGTGCTCAGTACTCAGGGTGCTGGGTGCTCAGTGCTCGGGGTGGTCGGTGCTCAGTACGCTGGTTGCTCAGTACTCAGGGTGCTGGGTGCTCAGTACTCAGTGTGCTGGGTGCTTAGTACTCAGTGTGCTGGGTGCTCAGTGCTCGGGGTGCTGGGTGCTCAGTGCTCAGTACTCAGGGTGCTGGGTGCTCAGTGCTCAGGGTGCTGGGTGCTCAGTGCTCAGGGTGCTGGGTGCTCAGTGCTCATGGTGCTGGGTACTCAGTGCTCAGGGTGCTGGGTGCTCAGTACTCAGGGTGCTGGGTGCTCAGTACTCAGGGTGCTGGGTGCTCAGTGCTCGGGGTGCTGGGTGCTCAGTGCTCGGGGTGCTGGGTGCTCAGTGCTCGGGGTGCTCGGTGCTCAGTACTCAGGGTGCTGGGTGCTCAGTGCTCGAGGTGGGCAGTACTCAGGGTGCTGTGTGTTCAGTGCTCAGGGTGCTGGGTGCTCAGTACTCAGGGTGCTCGGTGCTTAGTACTCAGGGTGCTGGGTGCTCAGTGCTCAGGGTGCTGGGTGCTCAGTACTCAGGGTGCTCGGTGCTTAGTACTCAGGGTGCTGGGTGCTCAGTACTCCGGGTGCTGGGTGCTCAGTGCTCGGGGTGCTCGGTGCTCAGTGCTCAAGGTGCTGGGTGCTCAGTACTCAGGGTGCTCATTGCTCAGGGTGCTGGGTGCTCAGTACTCAGGGTGCTGGGTGCTCAGTGCTCGGGCTGCTCGGTGCTCAGTGCTCAAGGTGCTGGGTGCTCAGTACTCAGGGTGCTCATTGCTCAGGGTGCTGGGTGCTCAGTACTCCGGGTGCTGGGTGCTCAGTGCTCGGGGTGCTCGGTGCTCAGTGCTCAAGGTGCTGGGTGCTCAGTACTCAGGGTGCTCATTGCTCAGGGTGCTGGGTGCTCAGTACTCAGGGTGCTGGGTGCTCAGTGCTCAGCGTGCTCGGTGCTCAGTTCGTTGGGTGCTCAGTACTCAGGGTGCTGGGTGCTCAGTGCTCGGGGTGCTGGGTGCTCAGTGCTCGGGGTGCTGGGTGCTCAGTGCTCGGGGTGCTGGGTGCTCAGTGCTCGGGGTGCTGGGTGCTCAGAGCTCGGGGTGCTGGGTGCTCAGTGCTCGGGGTGCTGGGTGCTCAGTGCTCAGGGTGCTTGATGCTCAGTACTCAGGGTGCTGGGTGCTCAGTGCTCAGGGTGCTGGGTGCTCAGTGCCTGGGGTGCTCGGTGCTCAGTACTCAGGGTGCTGGGTGCTCAGAAATCAGGGTGCTGGGTGCTCAGTACTCGGGGTGCTGGGTGCTCAGTGCTCAGCGTGCTGGGTGCTTAGTACTCAGTACTCAGGGTGCTGGGTGCTCAGTGCTCAGGGTGCTGGGTGCTCAGTGCTTGGGGTGCTCGGTGCTCAGTACTCAGGGTGCTGGGTGCTCAGTACTCAGTGTGCTGGGTGCTTAGTACTCAGTGTGCTGGGTGCTCAGTCCTCGGGGTGCTGGGTGCTCAGTGCTCAGTACTCAGGGTGCTGGGTGCTCAGTGCTCAGGGTGCTGGGTGCTCAGTGCTCAGGGTGCTGGGTGCTCAGTGCTCATGGTGCTGGGTACTCAGTGCTCAGGGTGCTGGGTGCTCAGTACTCAGGGTGCTGGGTGCTCAGTACTCAGGGTGCTGGGTGCTCAGTGCTCAGGGTGCTGGGTGCTCAGTGCTCGGGGTGCTGGGTGCTCAGTGCTCGGGGTGCTCGGTGCTCAGTACTCAGGGTGCTGGGTGCTCAGTGCTCGAGGTGGGCAGTACTCAGGGTGCTTTGTGTTCAGTGCTCAGGGTGCTGGGTGCTCAGTACTCAGGGTGCTCGGTGCTTAGTACTCAGGGTGCTGGGTGCTCAGTACTCCGGGTGCTGGGTGCTCAGTGCTCGAGGTGCTCGGTGCTCAGTACTCAGTGCTCAGCGTGCTCAGTGCACAGTGCTCAGGGTGCTGGGTGTTCAGTACTCAGGGTGCTTGGTGCTCAGTACTCGGGGTGCTGGGTGCTCAGTACTCAGGGTGCTGGGTGCTCAGTACTCAGTGCTCAGGGTGCTCAGTGCACAGTGCTCAGGGTGCTGGGTGCTCAGTGCTCGGGGTGCTGGGTGCTCAGTGCTCAGTATTCAGGGTGCTGGGTGCTCAGTGCTCGGGGTGCTGGGTGCTCAGTGCTCAGTACTCAGGGTGCTCGGTGCTTAGTACTCAGGGTGCTGGGTGCTCAGTACTCCGGGTGCTGGGTGCTCAGTGCTCGGGGTGCTCGGTGCTCAGTGCTCAAGGTGCTGGGTGCTCAATACTCAGGGTGCCCATTGCTCAGGGTGCTGGGTGCTCAGTACTCAGGGTGCTGGGTGCTCAGTGCTCAGGGTGCTCGGTGCTCAGTACGTTGGGTGCTCAGTACTCAGGGTGCTGGGTGCTCAGTGCTCGGGGTGCTGGGTGCTCAGTGCTCGGGGTGCTGGGTGCTCAGTGCTCGGGGTGCTGGGTGCTCAGTGCTCAGGGTGCTTGATGCTCAGTACTCAGGGTGCTGAGTGCTCAGTGCTCAGGGTGCTGGGTGCTCAGTGCTTGGGGTGCTCGGTGCTCAGTACTCAGGGTGCTGGGTGCTCAGTACTCAGGGTGCTGGGTGCTCAGTACTCGGGGTGCTGGGTGCTCAGTGCTCAGCGTGCTGGGTGCTCAGTACTCACGGTGCTCGGTGCTCAGTGCTTGGGGTGCTGGGTGCTCAGTACTCACGGTGCTGGGTGCTCAGTGCTCAGGTTGCTGGGTGCTCAGGGCTCAGGGTGCTGGGTGCTCAGTACTCAGTGCTCAGGATGCTGGGTGCTCAGTGCTCGGGGTGCTGGGTGCTGAGTGCTCAGGGTGCTGGGTGCTCAGTGCTCAGTGCTCAGTGTCCTGGGTGCTCAGTACTCAGGGGGCTGGGTGCTTAGTACTCAGGGTGCTCAGTGCTCAGTACACACGGTGCTGGGTGCTCAGTGCTCGGGGTGCTGGGTGCTCAATGCTCAAGGTGCTGGGTACTCAGTGCTCAGGGTGCTGGGTGCTCAGTACTCAGGGTGCTGGGTGCTCAGTACTCAGGATGCTGGGTGCTCTGTGCTCTGGGTGCTGGGTGCTCAGTGCTCGCGGTGCTGGGTGCTCAGTGCTCGAGGTGCTCAGTACTCAGGGTGCTGTGTGTTCAGTGTTCAGGGTGCTGTGTGCTCAGTACTCAGGGTGCTCGGTGCTTAGTACTCAGGGTGCTGGGTGCTCAGTACTCCGGGTGCTGGGTGCTCAGTGCTCGGGGTGCTCGGTTCTCAGTGCTCAAGGTGCTGGGTGCTCAGTACTCAGGGTGCTCATTGCTCAGGGTGCTGGGTGCTCAGTACTCAGGGTGCTGGGTGCTCAGTGCTCAGGGTGCTCGGTGCTCAGTATGTTGGGTGCTCAGTACTCATGGTGCTGGGTGCTCAGTACTCGGGGTGCTGGGTGCTCATTAATCAGGGTGCTGGGTGCTCAGTACTTAGGGTGCTCAGTGCTTGGGGTGCTGGGTGCTCAGTATTCAGGGTGCTCTGTGCTTGGCGTGCTGGGTGCTCAGTACTCAGGGTGCTGGGTGCTCAGTGCTCAGGGTGTTGGGTGCTCAGTACTCAGGTTGCTGGGTGCTCAGTACTCAGGGTGCTGGGTGCTCAGTGCTCGGGGTGCTGGGTGCTCAGTGCTCGGGGTGCTGGGTGCTCAGTGCTCGGGGTGCTGGGTACTCAGTGCTCGGGGTGTTTGGTGCTCAGTGCTCGGGGTGCTGTGTGCTCAGTGCTCAGGGTGCTGGGTGCTCGGTGCTCGGGGTGCTGGGTGCTTAGTGCTCGGGGTGCCCGGTGCTCAGTACTCGGGTTGCTGGGTGCTCAGTGCTCAGGGTGCTGGGTGCTCAGTACTCAGGGTGCTGGGTGCTCAGTGCTCGGGGAGCCCGGTTATCAGTGCTCGGGGTTGCTCAGTGCTCGGGGTGCTCGGTGCTCAGTACTCAGGGTGCTGGGTGCTCAGTGCTCTTGGTGCTCGGTGCTCAGTACTCAGGGGGCTGGGTGCTCAGTGCTGGGTGCTCAGTGATCGGGGTGCTGGGTGCTCAGTGCTCCGGGTGCTGGGTGCTCAGTACTCAGGGTGCTCGGTGCTCAGTTCTCAGGGTGCTGGGTGCTCAGTGCTCGGGGTGCTGGGTGCTCAGTACTCAGGGGGCTGGGTGCTCAGTGCTCGGGGTGCTCGGTGCTCAGTACGTTGGGTGCTCAGTACTCAGGGTGCTGGGTGCTCAGTGCTCAGGGTGCTGGGTGCTCAGTGCTCAGGGTGCTGGGTGCTCAGTGCTCGGGGTGCTGGGTGCTCAGTGCTCAGGGTGCTTGATGCTCAGTACTCAGGGTGCTGGGTGCTCAGTGCTCAGGGTGCTGGGTGCTCAGTGCTTGGGGTGCTCGGTGCTCAGTACTCAGGGTGCTGGGTGCTCAGTGCTCAGCTTGCTGGGTGCTCAGTACTCACGGTGCTTGGTGCTCAGTGCTTGGGGTGCTGGGTGCTCAGTACTCAGGGTGCTGGGTGCTCAGTGCTCAGGTTGCTGGGTGCTCAGTGCTCAGGGTGCTGGGTGCTCAGTACTCAGTGCTCAGGATGCTGGGTGCTCAGTGCTCGGGGTGCTGTGTGCTGAGTGCTCAGGGTGCTGGGTGCTCAGTGCTCAGTGCTCAGTGTCCTGGGTGCTCAGTACTCAGAGTGCTGGGTGCTTAGTACTCAGGGTGCTCAGTGCTCAGTACACACGGTGCTGGGTGCTCAGTGCTCGGGGTGCTGGGTGCTCAGTGCTCAGGGTGCTGGGTACTCAGTGCTCAGGGTGCTGGGTGCTCAGTACTCAGGGTGCTGGGTGCTCAGTACTCAGGATGCTGGGTGCTCTGTGCTCGGGGTGCTGGGTGCTCAGTGCTCGGGGTGCTCGGTGCTCAGTACTCAGGGTGCTGGTTGCTCAGTGCTCGAGGTGCTCAGTACTCAGGGTGCTGTGTGTTCAGTACTCAGGGTGCTCGGTGCTTAGTACTCAGGGTGCTAGGTGCTCAGTACTCCGGGTGCAGGTTGCTCAGTGCACGGGGTGCTCGGTTCTCAGTGCTCAAGGTGCTGGGTGCTCAGTACTCCGGGTGCAGGTTGCTCAGTGCTCGGGGTGCTTGGTTCTCAGTGCTCAAGGTGCTGGGTGCTCAGTACTCAGGGTGCTCATTGCTCAGGGTGCTGGGTGCTCAGTGCTCAGGGTGCTGGGTGCTCAGTACTCAGGGTGCTGGGTGCTCAGTACTCAGGGTGCTCGGTGCTCAGTACTCAGGGTGCTGGGTGCTCAGTGCTCGGGGTGCTGGGTGCTCAGTACTCATGGTGCTGGGTGCTCAGTGCTCGGGGTGCTCGGTGCTCAGTACGCTGGTTGCTCAGTACTCAGGGTGCTGGGTGCTCAGTACTCAGTGTGCTGGGTGCTTAGTACTCAGGGTGCTGGGTGCTCAGTGCTCGGGGTGCTGGGTGCTCAGTGCTCAGTACTCAGGGTGCTGGGTGCTCAGTGCTCAGGGTGCTGGGTGCTCAGTGCTCAGGGTGCTGGGTGCTCAGTGCTCATGGTGCTGGGTACTCAGTGCTCAGGGTGCTGGGTGCTCAGTACTCAGGGTGCTGGGTGCTCAGTACTCAGGGTGCTGGGTGCTCAGTGCTCGGGGTGCTGGGTGCTCAGTGCTCGGGGTGCTGGGTGCTCAGTGCTCGGGGTGCTCGGTGCTCAGTACTCAGGGTGCTGGGTGCTCAGTGCTCGGGGTGCTGGGTGCTCAGTGCTCAGTATTCAGGGTGCTGGGTGCTCAGTGCTCGGGGTGCTGGGTGCTCAGTGCTCAGTACTCAGGGTGCTGGGTGCTCAGTGCTCAGGGTGCTGTGTGCTCAGTGCTCAGGGTGCTTGGTGCTCAGTGCTCAGGGTGCTGGGTACTCAGTGCTCAGGGTGCTGGGTGCTCAGTACTCAGGGTTCTGGGTGCTGAGTACTCAGGATGCTGGATGCTCTGTGCTCGGGGTGCTGGGTGCTCAGTGCTCGCGGTGCTGTGTGCTCAGTTCTCGGGGTGCTCGGTGCTCAGTACTCAGGGTGCTGGGTGCTCAGTGCTCAGGGTGCTGGGTGCTCAGTACTCAGGGTGCTCGGTTCTTAGTACTCAGGGTGCTGGGTGCTCAGTACTCCGAGTGCTGGGTGCTCAGTGCTCGGGGTGCTCGGTGCTCAGTGCTCAAGGTGCTGGGTGCTCAGTACTCAGGGTGCTCATTGCTCAGGGTGCTGGGTGCTCAGTACTCAGGGTGCTGGGTGCTCAGTGCTCAGGGTGCTCGGTGCTCAGAACGTTGGGTGCTCAGTACTTAGGGTGCTGGGTGCTCAGTGCTCGGGGTGCTGGGTGCTCAGTGCTCGGGGTGCTGGGTGATCAGTGCTCGGGGTGCTGGGTGCTCAGTGCTCGGGGTGCTGGGTGCTCAGAGCTCGGGGTGCTGGGTGCTCAGTGCTCGGGGTGCTGGGTGCTCAGTGCTCAGGGTGCTTGATGCTCAGTACTCAGGGTGCTGGGTGCTCAGTGCTCAGGGTGCTGGGTGCTCAGTGCCTGGGGTGCTCGGTGCTCAGTACTCAGGGTGCTGGGTGCTCAGTAATCAGGGTGCTGGGTGCTCAGTACTCGGGGTGCTGGGTGCTCAGTGCTCAGCGTGCTGGGTGCTTAGTACTCAGTACTCAGGGTGCTGGGTGCTCAGTGCTCAGGGTGCTGGGTGCTCAGTGCTTGGGGTGCTCGGTGTTCAGTACTCAGGGTGCTGGGTGCTCAGTACTCAGTGTGCTGGTTGCTTAGTACTCAGTGTGCTGGGTGCTCAGTGCTCGGGGTGCTGGGTGCTCAGTGCTCAGTACTCAGGGTGCTGGGTGCTCAGTACTCAGGGTGCTGGGTGCTCAGTACTCAGGGTGCTGGGTGCTCAGTGCTCAGGGTGCTGGGTGCTCAGTGCTCGGGGTGCTGGGTGCTCAGTGCTCGGGGTGCTCGGTGCTCAGTACTCAGGGTGCTGGGTGCTCAGTGCTCGAGGTGGGCAGTATTCAGGGTGCTGTGTGTTCAGTGCTCAGGGTGCTGGGTGCTCAGTACTCAGGGTGCTCGGTGCTTAGTACTCAGGGTGCTGGGTGCTCAGTACTCCGGGTGCTGGGTGCTCAGTGCTCGGGGTGCTCGGTGCTCAGTACTCAGTGCTCAGTGTGCTCAGTGCACAGTGCTCAGGGTGCTGGGTGTTCAGTACTCAGGGTGCTTGGTGCTCAGTACTCGGGGTGCTGGGTGCTCAGTACTCAGGGTGCTGGGTGCTCAGTACTCAGTGCTCAGGGTGCTCAGTGCACAGTGCTCAGGGTGCTGGGTGCTCAGTGCTCAGTACTCAGGGTGCTGGGTGCTCAGTGCTCAGGGTGCTGTGTGCTCAGTGCTCAGGGTGCTCAGTGCACAGTGCTCAGGGTGCTGGGTGCTCAGTGCTCAGTACTCAGGGTGCTGGGTGCTCAGTGCTCAGGGTGCTGTGTGCACAGTGCTCAGGGTGCTGGGTGTTCAGTACTCAGGGTGCTTGGTGCTCAGTATTCAGGGTGCTGGGTGCTCAGTGCTCGGGGTGCTGGGTGCTCAGTGCTCAGTACTCAGGGTGCTGGGTGCTCAGTGCTCAGGGTGCTGTGTGCTCAGTGCTCAGGGTGCTTGGTGCTCAGTGCTCAGGGTGCTGGGTACTCAGTGCTCAGGGTGCTGGGTGCTCAGTACTCAGGGTTCTGGGTGCTCAGTACTCAGGATGCTGGATGCTCTGTGCTCGGGGTGCTGGGTGCTCAGTGCTCGCGGTGCTGTGTGCTCAGTTCTCGGGGTGCTCGGTGCTCAGTACTCAGGGTGCTGGGTGCTCAGTGCTCAGGGTGCTGGGTGCTCAGTACTCAGGGTGCTCGGTGCTTAGTACTCAGGGTGCTGGGTGCTCAGTACTCCGGGTGCTGGGTGCTCAGTGCTCGGGGTGCTCGGTGCTCAGTGCTCAAGGTGCTGGGTGCTCAGTACTCAGGGTGCTCATTGCTCAGGGTGCTGGGTGCTCAGTACTCAGGGTGCTGGGTGCTCAGTGCTCAGGGTGCTCGGTGCTCAGTACGTTGGGTGCTCAGTACTCAGGGTGCTGGGTGCTCAGTGCTCGGGGTGCTGGGTGCTCAGTGCTCGGGGTGCTGGGTGCTCAGTGCTCGGGGTGCTGGGTGCTCAGTGCTCGGGGTGCTGGGTGCTCAGTGCTCGGGGTGCTGGGTGCTCAGTGCTCGGGGTGCTGGGTGCTCAGTGCTCAGGGTGCTTGATGCTCAGTACTCAGGGTGCTGGGTGCTCAGTGCTCAGGGTGCTGGGTGCTCAGTGCTTGGGGTGCTCGGTGCTCAGTACTCAGGGTGCTGGGTGCTCAGTACTCAGGGTGCTGGGTGCTCAGTACTCAGGGTGCTGGGTGCTCAGTGCTCAGCGTGCTGGGTGCTCAGTACTCACGGTGCTCGGTGCTCAGTGCTTGGGGTGCTGGGTGCTCAGTACTCAGGGTGCTGGGTGCTCAGTGCTCAGGTTGCTGGGTGCTCAGGGCTCAGGGTGCTGGGTGCTCTGTACTCAGTGCTCAGGATGCTGGGTGCTCAGTGCTCGGGGTGCTGGGTGCTGAGTGCTCAGGGTGCTGGGTGCTCAGTGCTCAGTGCTCAGTGTCCTGGGTGCTCAGTACTCAGGGTGCTGGGTGCTTAGTACTCAGGGTGCTCAGTGCTCAGTACACACGTTGCTGGGTGCTCAGTGCTCGGGGTGCTGGGTGCTCAATGCTCAGGGTGCTGGGTACTCAGTGCTCAGGGTGCTGGGTGCTCAGTACTCAGGGTGCTGGGTGCTCAGTACTCAGTGCTCAGGATGCTGGGTGCTCAGTGCTCGGGGTGCTGGGTGCTGAGTGCTCAGGGTGCTGGGTGCTCAGTGCTCAGTGCTCAGTGTCCTGGGTGCTCAGTACTCAGGGGGCTGGGTGCTTAGTACTCAGGGTGCTCAGTGCTCAGTACACACGGTGCTGGGTGCTCAGTGCTCGGGGTGCTGGGTGCTCAATGCTCAAGGTGCTGGGTACTCAGTGCTCAGGGTGCTGGGTGCTCAGTACTCAGGGTGCTGGGTGCTCAGTACTCAGGATGCTGGGTGCTCTGTGCTCTGGGTGCTGGGTGCTCAGTGCTCGCGGTGCTGGGTGCTCAGTGCTCGAGGTGCTCAGTACTCAGGGTGCTGTGTGTTCAGTGTTCAGGGTGCTGGGTGCTCAGTACTCAGGGTGCTCGGTGCTTAGTACTCAGGGTGCTGGGTGATCATTACTCCGGGTGCTGGGTGCTCAGTGCTCGGGGTGCTCGGTTCTCAGTGCTCAAGGTGCTGGGTGCTCAGTACTCAGGGTGCTCATTGCTCAGGGTGCTGGGTGCTCAGTACTCAGGGTGCTGGGTGCTCAGTGCTCAGGGTGCTCGGTGCTCAGTATGTTGGGTGCTCAGTACTCATGGTGCTGGGTGCTCAGTACTCGGGGTGCTGGGTGCTCATTAATCAGGGTGCTGGGTGCTCAGTACTTAGGGTGCTCAGTGCTTGGGGTGCTGGGTGCTCAGTATTCAGGGTGCTCTGTGCTTGGCGTGCTGGGTGCTCAGTACTCAGGGTGCTGGGTGCTCAGTGCTCAGGGTGTTGGGTGCTCAGTACTCAGGTTGCTGGGTGCTCAGTACTCAGGGTGCTGGGTGCTCAGTGCTCGGGGTGCTGGGTGCTCAGTGCTCGGGGTGCTGGGTGCTCAGTGCTCGGGGTGCTGGGTACTCAGTGCTCGGGGTGTTTGGTGCTCAGTGCTCGGGGTGCTGTGTGCTCAGTGCTCAGGGTGCTGGGTGCTCGGTGCTCGGGGTGCTGGGTGCTTAGTGCTCGGGGTGCCCGGTGCTCAGTACTCGGGTTGCTGGGTGCTCAGTGCTCAGGGTGCTGGGTGCTCAGTACTCAGGGTGCTGGGTGCTCAGTGCTCGGGGAGCCCGGTTATCAGTGCTCGGGGTTGCTCAGTGCTCGGGGTGCTCGGTGCTCAGTACTCAGGGTGCTGGGTGCTCAGTGCTCTTGGTGCTCGGTGCTCAGTACTCAGGGGGCTGGGTGCTCAGTGCTGGGTGCTCAGTGATCGGGGTGCTGGGTGCTCAGTGCTCCGGGTGCTGGGTGCTCAGTACTCAGGGTGCTCGGTGCTCAGTTCTCAGGGTGCTGGGTGCTCAGTGCTCGGGGTGCTGGGTGCTCAGTACTCAGGGGGCTGGGTGCTCAGTGCTCGGGGTGCTCGGTGCTCAGTACGTTGGGTGCTCAGTACTCAGGGTGCTGGGTGCTCAGTGCTCAGGGTGCTGGGTGCTCAGTGCTCAGGGTGCTGGGTGCTCAGTGCTCGGGGTGCTGGGTGCTCAGTGCTCAGGGTGCTTGATGCTCAGTACTCAGGGTGCTGGGTGCTCAGTGCTCAGGGTGCTGGGTGCTCAGTGCTTGGGGTGCTCGGTGCTCAGTACTCAGGGTGCTGGGTGCTCAGTGCTCAGCTTGCTGGGTGCTCAGTACTCACGGTGCTTGGTGCTCAGTGCTTGGGGTGCTGGGTGCTCAGTACTCAGGGTGCTGGGTGCTCAGTGCTCAGGTTGCTGGGTGCTCAGTGCTCAGGGTGCTGGGTGCTCAGTACTCAGTGCTCAGGATGCTGGGTGCTCAGTGCTCGGGGTGCTGTGTGCTGAGTGCTCAGGGTGCTGGGTGCTCAGTGCTCAGTGCTCAGTGTCCTGGGTGCTCAGTACTCAGAGTGCTGGGTGCTTAGTACTCAGGGTGCTCAGTGCTCAGTACACACGGTGCTGGGTGCTCAGTGCTCGGGGTGCTGGGTGCTCAGTGCTCAGGGTGCTGGGTACTCAGTGCTCAGGGTGCTGGGTGCTCAGTACTCAGGGTGCTGGGTGCTCAGTACTCAGGATGCTGGGTGCTCTGTGCTCGGGGTGCTGGGTGCTCAGTGCTCGGGGTGCTCGGTGCTCAGTACTCAGGGTGCTGGTTGCTCAGTGCTCGAGGTGCTCAGTACTCAGGGTGCTGTGTGTTCAGTACTCAGGGTGCTCGGTGCTTAGTACTCAGGGTGCTAGGTGCTCAGTACTCCGGGTGCAGGTTGCTCAGTGCACGGGGTGCTCGGTTCTCAGTGCTCAAGGTGCTGGGTGCTCAGTACTCCGGGTGCAGGTTGCTCAGTGCTCGGGGTGCTTGGTTCTCAGTGCTCAAGGTGCTGGGTGCTCAGTACTCAGGGTGCTCATTGCTCAGGGTGCTGGGTGCTCAGTGCTCAGGGTGCTGGGTGCTCAGTACTCAGGGTGCTGGGTGCTCAGTACTCAGGGTGCTCGGTGCTCAGTACTCAGGGTGCTGGGTGCTCAGTGCTCGGGGTGCTGGGTGCTCAGTACTCATGGTGCTGGGTGCTCAGTGCTCGGGGTGCTCGGTGCTCAGTACGCTGGTTGCTCAGTACTCAGGGTGCTGGGTGCTCAGTACTCAGTGTGCTGGGTGCTTAGTACTCAGGGTGCTGGGTGCTCAGTGCTCGGGGTGCTGGGTGCTCAGTGCTCAGTACTCAGGGTGCTGGGTGCTCAGTGCTCAGGGTGCTGGGTGCTCAGTGCTCAGGGTGCTGGGTGCTCAGTGCTCATGGTGCTGGGTACTCAGTGCTCAGGGTGCTGGGTGCTCAGTACTCAGGGTGCTGGGTGCTCAGTACTCAGGGTGCTGGGTGCTCATTGCTCGGGGTGCTGGGTGCTCAGTGCTCGGGGTGCTGGGTGCTCAGTGCTCGGGGTGCTCGGTGCTCAGTACTCAGGGTGCTGGGTGCTCAGTGCTCGGGGTGCTGGGTGCTCAGTGCTCAGTATTCAGGGTGCTGGGTGCTCAGTGCTCGGGGTGCTGGGTGCTCAGTGCTCAGTACTCAGGGTGCTGGGTGCTCAGTGCTCAGGGTGCTGTGTGCTCAGTGCTCAGGGTGCTTGGTGCTCAGTGCTCAGGGTGCTGGGTACTCAGTGCTCAGGGTGCTGGGTGCTCAGTACTCAGGGTTCTGGGTGCTGAGTACTCAGGATGCTGGATGCTCTGTGCTCGGGGTGCTGGGTGCTCAGTGCTCGCGGTGCTGTGTGCTCAGTTCTCGGGGTGCTCGGTGCTCAGTACTCAGGGTGCTGGGTGCTCAGTGCTCAGGGTGCTGGGTGCTCAGTACTCAGGGTGCTCGGTTCTTAGTACTCAGGGTGCTGGGTGCTCAGTACTCCGAGTGCTGGGTGCTCAGTGCTCGGGGTGCTCGGTGCTCAGTGCTCAAGGTGCTGGGTGCTCAGTACTCAGGGTGCTCATTGCTCAGGGTGCTGGGTGCTCAGTACTCAGGGTGCTGGGTGCTCAGTGCTCAGGGTGCTCGGTGCTCAGAACGTTGGGTGCTCAGTACTTAGGGTGCTGGGTGCTCAGTGCTCGGGGTGCTGGGTGCTCAGTGCTCGGGGTGCTGGGTGATCAGTGCTCGGGGTGCTGGGTGCTCAGTGCTCGGGGTGCTGGGTGCTCAGAGCTCGGGGTGCTGGGTGCTCAGTGCTCGGGGTGCTGGGTGCTCAGTGCTCAGGGTGTTTGATGCTCAGTACTCAGGGTGCTGGGTGCTCAGTGCTCAGGGTGCTGGGTGCTCAGTGCCTGGGGTGCTCGGTGCTCAGTACTCAGGGTGCTGGGTGCTCAGTAATCAGGGTGCTGGGTGCTCAGTACTCGGGGTGCTGGGTGCTCAGTGCTCAGCGTGCTTTGTGCTTAGTACTCAGTACTCAGGGTGCTGGGTGCTCAGTGCTCAGGGTGCTGGGTGCTCAGTGCTTGGGGTGCTCGGTGCTCAGTACTCAGGGTGCTGGGTGCTCAGTACTCAGTGTGCTGGTTGCTTAGTACTCAGTGTGCTGGGTGCTCAGTGCTCGGGGTGCTGGGTGCTCAGTGCTCAGTACTCAGGGTGCTGGGTGCTCAGTACTCAGGGTGCTGGGTGCTCAGTACTCAGGGTGCTGGGTGCTCAGTGCTCAGGGTGCTGGGTGCTCAGTGCTCGGGGTGCTGGGTGCTCAGTGCTCGGGGTGCTCGGTGCTCAGTACTCAGGGTGCTGGGTGCTCAGTGCTCGAGGTGGGCAGTATTCAGGGTGCTGTGTGTTCAGTGCTCAGGGTGCTGGGTGCTCAGTACTCAGGGTGCTCGGTGCTTAGTACTCAGGGTGCTGGGTGCTCAGTACTCCGGGTGCTGGGTGCTCAGTGCTCGGGGTGCTCGGTGCTCAGTACTCAGTGCTCAGTGTGCTCAGTGCACAGTGCTCAGGGTGCTGGGTGTTCAGTACTCAGGGTGCTTGGTGCTCAGTACTCGGGGTGCTGGGTGCTCAGTACTCAGGGTGCTGGGTGCTCAGTACTCAGTGCTCAGGGTGCTCAGTGCACAGTGCTCAGGGTGCTGGGTGCTCAGTGCTCAGTACTCAGGGTGCTGGGTGCTCAGTGCTCAGGGTGCTTTGTGCTCAGTGCTCAGGGTGCTCACTGCACAGTGCTCAGGGTGCTGGGTGCTCAGTGCTCAGTACTCAGGGTGCTGGGTGCTCAGTGCTCAGGGTGCTGTGTGCACAGTGCTCAGGGTGCTGGGTGTTCAGTACTCAGGGTGCTTGGTGCTCAGTATTCAGGGTGCTGGGTGCTCAGTGCTCGGGGTGCTGGGTGCTCAGTGCTCAGTACTCAGGGTGCTGGGTGCTCAGTGCTCAGGGTGCTGTGTGCTCAGTGCTCAGGGTGCTTGGTGCTCAGTGCTCAGGGTGCTGGGTACTCAGTGCTCAGGGTGCTGGGTGCTCAGTACTCAGGGTTCTGGGTGCTCAGTACTCAGGATGCTGGATGCTCTGTGCTCGGGGTGCTGGGTGCTCAGTGCTCGCGGTGCTGTGTGCTCAGTTCTCGGGGTGCTCGGTGCTCAGTACTCAGGGTGCTGGGTGCTCAGTGCTCAGGGTGCTGGGTGCTCAGTACTCAGGGTGCTCGGTGCTTAGTACTCAGGGTGCTGGGTGCTCAGTACTCCGGGTGCTGGGTGCTCAGTGCTCGGGGTGCTCGGTGCTCAGTGCTCAAGGTGCTGGGTGCTCAGTACTCAGGGTGCTCATTGCTCAGGGTGCTGGGTGCTCAGTACTCAGGGTGCTGGGTGCTCAGTGCTCAGGGTGCTCGGTGCTCAGTACGTTGGGTGCTCAGTACTCAGGGTGCTGGGGGCTCAGTGCTCGGGGTGCTGGGTGCTCAGTGCTCGGGGTGCTGGGTGCTCAGTGCTCGGGGTGCTGGGTGCTCAGTGCTCGGGGTGCTGGGTGCTCAGTGCTCGGGGTGCTGGGTGCTCAGTGCTCGGGGTGCTGGGTGCTCAGTGCTCAGGGTGCTTGATGCTCAGTACTCAGGGTGCTGGGTGCTCAGTGCTCAGGGTGCTGGGTGCTCAGTGCTTGGGGTGCTCGGTGCTCAGTACTCAGGGTGCTGGGTGCTCAGTACTCAGGGTGCTGGGTGCTCAGTACTCAGGGTGCTGGGTGCTCAGTGCTCAGCGTGCTGGGTGCTCAGTACTCACGGTGCTCGGTGCTCAGTGCTTGGGGTGCTGGGTGCTCAGTACTCAGGGTGCTGGGTGCTCAGTGCTCAGGTTGCTGGGTGCTCAGGGCTCAGGGTGCTGGGTGCTCTGTACTCAGTGCTCAGGATGCTGGGTGCTCAGTGCTCGGGGTGCTGGGTGCTGAGTGCTCAGGGTGCTGGGTGCTCAGTGCTCAGTGCTCAGTGTCCTGGGTGCTCAGTACTCAGGGTGCTGGGTGCTTAGTACTCAGGGTGCTCAGTGCTCAGTACACACGTTGCTGGGTGCTCAGTGCTCGGGGTGCTGGGTGCTCAATGCTCAGGGTGCTGGGTACTCAGTGCTCAGGGTGCTGGGTGCTCAGTACTCAGGGTGCTGGGTGCTCAGTACTCAGGATGCTGGGTGCTCTGTGCTCGGGGTGCTGGGTGCTCAGTGCTCGCGGTGCTGGGTGCTCAGTGCTCGAGGTGCTCAGTACTCAGGGTGCTGTGTGTTCAGTGTTCAGGGTGCTGGGTGCTCAGTACTCAGGGTGCTCGGTGCTTAGTACTCAGGGTGCTGGGTGCTCAGTACTCCGGGTGCTGGGTGCTCAGTGCTCGGGGTGCTCGGTTCTCAGTGCTCAAGGTGCTGGGTGCTCAGTACTCAGTGTGCTCATTGCTCAGGGTGCTGGGTGCTCAGTACTCAGGGTGCTGGGTGCTCAGTGCTCAGGGTGCTCGGTGCTCAGTATGTTGGGTGCTCAGTACTCATGGTGCTGGGTGCTCAGTACTCGGGGTGCTGGGTGCTCATTAATCAGGGTGCTGGGTGCTCAGTACTTAGGGTGCTCAGTGCTTGGGGTGCTGGGTGCTCAGTATTCAGGGTGCTCTGTGCTTGGGGTGCTGGGTGCTCAGTACTCAGGGTGCTGGGTGCTCAGTGCTCAGGGTGTTGGGTGCTCAGTACTCAGGTTGCTGGGTGCTCAGTACTCAGGGTGCTGGGTGCTCAGTGCTCGGGGTGCTGGGTGCTCAGTGCTCGGGGTGCTGGGTGCTCAGTGCTCGGGGTGTTGAGTGCTCAGTTCTCGGGGTGCTGGGTGCTCAGTGCTCGGGGTGCTGGGTGCTCAGTGCTCGGGGTGCTGGGTACTCAGTGCTCGGGGTCTTTGGTGCTCAGTGCTCGGGGTGCTGTGTGCTCAGTGCTCAGGGTGCTGGGTGCTCGGTGCTAGGGTTGCTGGGTGCTTAGTGCTCGGGGTGCCCGGTGCTCAGTACTCGGGTTGCTGGGTGCTCAGTGCTCAGGGTACTCGGTGCTCAGTACGTTGGGTGCTCAGTACTCAGGGTGCTGGGTGCTTAGTACTCAGGGTGCTGGGTGCTCAGTACTCAGGGTGCTGGGTGCTCAGTGCTCGGGGAGCACGGTGCTCAGTGCTCGGGGTTGCTCAGTGCTCGGGGTGCTCGGTGCTCAGTACTCAGGGTGCTGGGTGCTCAGTGCTCTTGGTGCTCGGTGCTCAGTACTCAGGGGGCTGGGTGCTCAGTGCTGGGTGCTCAGTGATCGGGGTGCTGGGTGCTCAGTGCTCCGGGTGCTGGGTGCTCAGTACTCAGGGTGCTCTGTGCTCAGTTCTCAGGGTGCTGGGTGCTCAGTGCTCGGGGTGCTGGGTGCTCAGTACACAGGGGGCTGGGTGCTCAGTGCTCGGGGTGCTCGGTGCTCAGTACGTTGGGTGCTCAGTACTCAGGGTGCTGGATGCTCAGTGCTCAGGGTGCTGGGTGCTCAGTGCTCAGGGTGCTGGGTGCTCAGTGCTCAGGGTGCTTGATGCTCAGTACTCAGGGTGCTGGGTGCTCAGTGCACAGGGTGCTGGGTGCTCAGTGCTCAGTGCTCAGGGTCCTGGGTGCTCAGTGCTCGGGGTGCTGGGTGCTCAGTGCTCGGGGTGCTGGGTGCTCAGTACTGAGGGTGCTCAGTACTCAGGGTGCTGGGTGCTTAGTGCTCGGGGTGTTGGGTGCTCAGTGCTCAGGGTGAACGGTGCTCAGTACTCAGGATGCTGGGTGCTCAGTACTCAGGGTGCTGGGTGCTCAGTACTCAGGGTGCTGGGTGCTCAGTCCTCAGTGTGCTCAGTGCTCAGGGTGCTGGGTGCTCAGTGCTCGGGGTGCTCGGTGCTCAGTACTCAGGGTGCTGAGTGCTCAGTACTCAGGGTGCTGGGTGCTCAGTACTCAGGGTCCTGGCTGCTCAGTGCTCTGGGTGCTGGGTGCTCAGTGCTCAGGGTGCTGGGTGCTCAGTGCTCGGGGTGCTGGGTGCTCAGAACTCAGGGTGCTTGGTGCTCAGTACTCAGGGTGCTGGGTGCTCAGTGCTCGGGGTGCTGGGTGCTCAGTGCTCTGGGTGCTGGGTGCTCAGTACTTAGGGTGCTGTGTGCTCAGTGCTCGGGGTGCTCGGTGCTCAGTACTCAAGGTGCTGGGTGCTCAGTGCTCACCGTGCTGGGTGCTCATTCCTCGGGGTGCTCCGTGCTCAGTGCTCAGGGTGCTGGGTGCTCAGTACTCAGGGTGCTCGGTGCTCAGTACTAAGGGTGCTCAGTGCTCAGTACTCAGGGTGCTCAGTGCTCAGTGCTCGTAGTACTGGGTGCTCAGTGCTCGGTGTGCTGGGTGCTCAGTACTCAGGGTGCTGGGTGCTCAGTGCTCAGTACTCAGCGTGCTGGGTGCTCAGTGGTCGGGGTGCTGGGTCCTCAGTGCTGAGTGTGCTGGGTGCTCAGTACTCAGGGTGCTGGGTGCTCAGTGCTCGGGGTGCTGGGTCCTCAGTGCTCAGGGTGCTGGGTGCTCAGTACTCAGGGTGCTGGGTGCTGAGTGCTCAGGGTCCTGGGTGCTCAGTACTCAGGGTGCTGGGTGCTTAGTACTCAGGGTGCTCAGTGCTCAGTACACACGGTTGATGGGTGCTCAGTGCTCCGGGTGCTGGGTGCTCAGTACTCAGGGTGCTAGGTGCTCAGTACTCAGGGTGCTGGGTGCTCAGTGCTCAGGGTGCTGGGTGCTCAGTGCTCAGGGTGCTGGGTGCTCAATGATCGGGTTCCTGGGTGCTCAGTACTCAGGGTGCTCAGTGCTCGGGGAGCTCGGTGCTCAGTACTCAGGGTCCTAGGTGCTCAGTACTCAGTGCTCGGGGTCCAGGGTGCTCTGTGCTCTGGGTGCTGGGTGCTCAATGCTCTGGGTGCTTAGTGCTCAGTACTCAGGGTGCTGGGTGCTCAGTACTCAGGGTGCTCAGTGCTCGTTGTGCTGGGTGCTCAGTACTCAGGGTGCTGGGTGCTCTTTCTCGGGGTGCTGGGTGCTCAGTGCTCGGGGTGCTGGGTGCTCAGTACTCAGGGTCCTGGGGCTCAGTACTCAGGGTGCTGGGTGCTCAGTACTCAGGGTGCTCGGTTCTCAGTACTCAGGGTGCTCAGTACTCAGGGTGCTGGATGCTCAGTACTCAGGGTGCTCAGTGCTCAGGGTGCTGGGTGCTCAGTGCTCAGGGTGCTGGGTGCTCAGTATTCAGGTTGCTCAGTACTCAGGGTGCTGGATGCTCAGTACTCAGGGTGCTCAGTACTCAGGGTGCTGGGTGCACAGTGCTCGGGGTGCTGGGTGCTCAGTGCTCAGGGTGAACGGTGCTCAGTACTCAGGATGCTGGGTGCACAGTGCTCGGGGTGCTGGGTGCTCTGTGCTCGGGGTGCTGGGTGCTCAGTGCTCGCGGTGCTGGGTGCTCAGTTCTCGGGGTGCTCGGTGCTCAGTACTCAGGGTGCTGGGTGCTCAGTGCTCGAGGTGCTCAGTTCTCAGGGTGCTGTGTGTTCAGTGCTCAGGGTGCTGGGTGCTCAGTACTCAGGGTGCTCGGTGCTTAGTACTCAGGGTGCTGGGTGCTCAGTACTCCGGGTGCTGGGTGCTCAGTGCTCGGGGTGCTTGGTTCTCAGTGCTCAAGGTGCTGGGTGCTCAGTACTCAGGGTCCTCATTGCTCAGGGTGCTGGGTGCTCAGTACTCAGGGTGCTTTGTGCTCAGTGCTCAGGGTGCTCGGTGCTCAGTACGTTGGGTGCTCAGTACTCAGGGTGCTGGGTGCTCAGTACTCGGGGTGCTGGGTGCTCATTAACCAGGGTGCTGGGTGCTCAGTACTCAGGGTGCTCAGTGCTTGGGGTGCTGGGTGCTCAGTACTCAGGGTGCTCTGTGCTTGGGGTGCTGGGTGCTCAGTATTCAGGGTGCTGGGTGCTCAGTGCTCAGGGTGTTGGGTGCTCAGTACTCAGGTTGCTGGGTGCTCAGTACTCAGGGTGCTGGGTGCTCAGTGCTCGGGGTGCTGGGTGCTCAGTGCTCGGGGTGCTGGGTGCTCAGTGCTCGGGGTGCTGAGTGCTCAGTTCTCAGGGTGCTGGGTGCACAGTGCTCGGTGTGCTGGGTGCTCAGTGCTCGGTGTGGTGGGTACTCAGTGCTCGGGGTGTTTGGTGCTCAGTGCTCTGGGTGCTGGGTGCTCAGTGTTCAGGGTGCTGGGTGCTCGGTGCTCGGGGAGCTGGGTGCTTAGTGCTCGGGGTGCCCGGTGCTCAGTACTCGGGTTGCTGGGTGCTCAGTGCTCAGGATACTCGGTGCTCAGTACGTTGGGTGCTCAGTACTCAGGGTGCTGGGTGCTCAGTGCTCAGGGTGCTGGGTGCTCAGTGCTCAGGGTGCTGGGTGCTCAGTGCTCAGGGTGCTGGGTGCTCAGTGCTCAGGGTGCTGGGTGCTCGGTGCTCGGGGTGCTGGGTGCTTAGTGCTCGGGGTGCCCGGTGCTCAGTACTCGGGGTGCTCAGTGCTCAGTACTCAGGGTGCTGGGTGCTCAGTACTCAGGGTGCTCGGTGCTCAGTACTCAGGGTGCTGGGTGCTCAGTGCTCTTGGTGCTGGGTGCTCAGTGCTCGGGGTGCTCGGTGCTCAGTACGCTGGGTGCTCAGTACTCAGGGTGCCTGGTGCTCAGTACTCAGGGTGCTGGGTGCTTAGTACTCAGGGTGCTGAGTGCTCAGTGGTCGGGGTGCCCGGTGCTCAGTGCTCGGGGTGCTCGGTGCTCAGTACTCAGCGTGCTGGGTGCTCAGTGCTCTTGGTGCTCGGTGCTCAGTACTCAGGGGGCTGGGTGCTCAGTGCTGGGTGCTCAGTGATCGGGGTGCTGGGTGCTCAGTGCCCCGGGTGCTGGGTGCTCAGTACTCAGGGTGCTCGGTGCTCAGTACTCAGGGTGCTGGGTGCTCAGTGCTCGGGGTGCTGGGTGCTCAGTACTCAGGGGGCTGGGTGCTCAGTGCTCGTGGTGCTCGGTGCTCAGTACGTTGGGTGCTCAGTACTCAGGGTGCTGGGTGCTCAGTGCTCAGGGTGCTGGGTGCTCAGTGCTCAGGGTGCTGGGTGCTCACTGCTCAGGGTGCTTGATGCTCAGTACTCAGGGTGCTGGGTGGTCAGTGCTCAGGGTGCTGGGTGCTCAGTGCTTGGGGTGCTCGGTGCTCAGTACTCAGGGTGCTGGGTGCTCAATACTCAGGGTGCTGGGTTCTCAGTACTCGGGGTGCTGGGTGCTCAGTGCTCAGCGTGCTGGGTGCTCAGTACTCACGGTGCTCGGTGCTCAGTGCTTGGGGTGCTGGGTGCTCAGTACTCAGGGTGCTGGGTGCTCAGTGCTCAGGGTGCTGGGTGCTCAGTGCTCAGGGTGCTGGGTGCTCAGTACTCAGTGCTCAGGATGCTGGGTGCTCAGTGCTCGGGGTGCTGGGTGCTGAGTGCTCAGGGTGCTGGGTGCTCAGTGCTCAGTGCTCAGTGTCCTGGGTGCTCAGTACTCAGGGTGCTCAGTACTCAGGGTGCTGGATGCTCAGTACTCAGGGTGCTCAGTGCTCAGGGTGCTGGGTGCTCAGTGCTCAGGGTGCTGGGTGCTCAGTACTCAGGGTGCTCAGTACTCAGGGTGCTGGATGCTCAGTACTCAGGGTGCTCAGTGCTCAGGGTGCTGGGTGCTCAGTGCTCAGGGTGCTGGGTACTCAGTATTCAGGTTGCTCAGTACTCAGGGTGCTGGATGCTCAGTACTCAGGGTGCTCAGTACTCAGGGTGCTGGGTGCACAGTGCTCGGGGTGCTGGGTGCTCAGTGCTCAGGGTGAACGGTGCTCAGTACTCAGGATGCTGGGTGCACAGTGCTCGGGGTGCTGGGTGCTCTGTGCTCGGGGTGCTGGGTGCTCAGTGCTCGCGGAGCTGGGTACTCAGTTCTCGGGGTGCTCGGTGCTCAGTACTCAGGGTGCTCGGTGCTTAGTACTCAGGGTGCTGGGTGCTCAGTACTCCGGGAGCTGGGTGCTCAGTGCTCGGGGTGCTCGGTTCTCAGTGCTCAAGGTGCTGGGTGCTCAGTACTCAGGGTGCTCATTGCTCAGGGTGCTGCGTGCTCAGTACTCAGGGTGCTGGGTGCTCAGTGCTCAGGGTGCTCAGTGCTTGGGGTGCTGGGTGCTCAGTACTCAGGGTGCTCTGTGCTTGGGGTGCTGGGTGCTCAGTACTCAGGGAGCTGGGTGCTCAGTGCTCAGGGTTTTGGGTGCTCAGTACTCAGGTTGCTGGGTGCTCAGTACTCAGGGTGCTGGGTGCTCAGTGCTCGGGGTGCTGGGTGCTCAGTGCTCGGGGTGCTGGGTGCTCAGTGCTCGGGGTGCTGAGTGCTCAGTTCTCGGGGTGCTGGGTGCACAGTGCTCGGGGTGCTGGGTGCTCAGTGCTCGGGGTGCTGGGTACTCAGTGATCGGGGTGTTTGGTGCTCAGTGCTCGGGGTGCTGGGTGCTCAGTGTTCAGGGTGCTGGTTGCTCGGTGCTCAGGGTGCTGGGTGCTTAGTGCTCGGGATGCCCGGTGCTCAGTACACGGGTTGCTGGGTGCTCAGTGCTCAGGGTACTCGGTGCTCAGTACGTTGGGTGCTCAGTACTCAGGGTGCTGGGTGCTCAGTGCTCAGGGTGCTGGGTGCTCAGTGCTCAGGATGCTGGGTGCTCAGTGCTCAGGGTGCTGGGTGCTCAGTGCTCAGGGTGCTGGGTGCTCGGTGCTCGGGGTGCTGGGTGCTTAGTGCTCGGGGTGCCCGGTGCTCAGTACTCGTGGTGCTCAGTGCTCAGTACTCAGGCTGCTGGGTGCTCAGTACTCAGGGTGCTCGGTGCTCAGTACTCAGGGTGCTGGGTGCTCAGTGCTCTTGGTGCTGGGTGCTCAGTACTCAGGGTGCTGGGTGCTCAGTGCTCGGGGTGCTCGGTGCTCAGTACGCTGGGTGCTCAGTACTCAGGGTGCTGGGTGCTCAGTACTCAGGGTGCTGGGTGCTTAGTACTCAGGGTGCTGGGTGCTCAGTGCTCGGTGTGCCCGGTGCTCAGTGCTCGGGGTGCTCGGTGCTCAGTACTCAGGGTGCTGGGTGCTCAGTGCTCTTGCTGCTCGGTGCTCAGTACTCAGGGGGCTGGGTGCTCAGTGCTGGGTGCTCAGTGATCGGGGTGCTGGGTGCTCAGTGCTCCGGGTGCTGGGTGCTCAGTACTCAGGGTGCTCGGTGCTCAGTACTCAGGGTGCTGGGTGCTCAGTGCTCGGGGTGCTGGGTGCTCAGTACTCAGGGGGCTGGGTGCTCAGTGCTCGGGGTGCTCGGTGCTCAGTACGTTGGGTGCTCAGTACTCAGGGTGCTGGGTGCTCAGTGCTCAGGGTGCTGGGTTCTCAGTGCTCAGGGTGCTGGGTGCTCAGTGCTCAGGGTGCTTGATGCTCAGTACTCAGGGTGCTGGGTGGTCAGTGCTCAGGGTGCTGGGTGCTCAGTGCTTGGGGTGCTCGGTGCTCAGTACTCAGGGTGCTGGGTGCTCAATACTCAGGTTGCTGGGTTCTCAGTACTCGGGGTGCTGGGTGCTCAGTGCTCAGCGTGCTGGGTGCTCAGTACTCACGGTGCTCGCTGCTCAGTGCTTGGGGTGCTGGGTGCTCAGTACTCAGGGTGCTGGGTGCTCAGTGCTCGAGGTGCTCAGTTCTCAGGGTGCTGTGTGTTCAGTGCTCAGGGTGCTGGGTGCTCAGTACTCAGGGTGCTCGGTGCTTAGTACTCAGGGTGCTGGGTGCTCAGTACTCCGGGTGCTGGGTGCTCAGTGCTCGGGGTGCTTGGTTCTCAGTGCTCAAGGTGCTGGGTGCTCAGTACTCAGGGTCCTCATTGCTCAGGGTGCTGGGTGCTCAGTACTCAGGGTGCTGGGTGCTCAGTGCTCAGGGTGCTCGGTGCTCAGTACGTTGGGTGCTCAGTACTCAGGGTGCTGGGTGCTCAGTACTCGGGGTGCTGGGTGCTCATTAATCAGGGTGCTGGGTGCTCAGTACTCAGGGTGCTCATTGCTTGGGGTGCTGGGTGCTCAGTACTCAGGGTGCTCTGTGCTTGGGGTGCTGGGTGCTCAGTACTCAGGGTGCTGGGTGCTCAGTGCTCAGGGTGTTGGGTGCTCAGTACTCAGGTTGCTGGGTGCTCAGTACTCAGGGTGCTGGGTGCTCAGTGCTCGGGGTGCTGAGTGCTCAGTGCTCGGGGTGCTGGGTGCTCAGTGCTCGGGGTGCTGAGTGCTCAGTTCTCAGGGTGCTGGGTGCACAGTGCTCGGGGTGCTGGGTGCTCAGTGCTCGGTGTGGTGGGTACTCAGTGCTCGGGGTGTTTGGTGCTCAGTGCTCGGGGTGCTGGGTGCTCAGTGTTCAGGGTGCTGGGTGCTCGGTGCTCGGGGTGCTGGGTGCTTAGTGCTCGGGGTGCCCGGTGCTCAGTACTCGGGTTGCTGGGTGCTCAGTGCTCAGGATACTCGGTGCTCAGTACGTTGGGTGCTCAGTACTCAGGGTGCTGGGTGCTCAGTGCTCAGGGTGCTGGGTGCTCAGTGCTCAGGGTGCTGGGTGCTCAGTGATCAGGGTGCTGGGTGCTCAGTGCTCAGGGTGCTGGGTGCTCGGTGCTCGGGGTGCTGGGTGCTTAGTGCTCGGGGTGCCCGGTGCTCAGTACTCGGGGTGCTCAGTGCTCAGTACTCAGGGTGCTGGGTGCTCAGTACTCAGGGTGCTCGGTGCTCAGTACTCAGGGTGCTGGGTGCTCAGTGCTCTTGGTGCTGGGTGCTCAGTACTCAGGGTGCTGGGTGCTCAGTGCTCGGGGTGCTCGGTGCTCAGTACGCTGGGTGCTCAGTACTCAGGGTGCTGGGTGCTCAGTACTCAGGGTGCTGGGTGCTTAGTACTCAGGGTGCTGAGTGCTCAGTGGTCGGGGTGCCCGGTGCTCAGTGCTCGGGGTGCTCGGTGCTCAGTACTCAGGGTGCTGGGTACTCAGTGCTCTTGGTGCTCGGTGCTCAGTACTCAGGGGGCTGGGTGCTCAGTGCTGGGTGCTCAGTGATCGGGGTGCTGGGTGCTCAGTGCTCCGGGTGCTGGGTGCTCAGTACTCAGGGTGCTCGGTGCTCAGTACTCAGGGTGCTGGGTGCTCAGTGCTCGGGGTGCTGGGTGCTCAGTACTCAGGGGGCTGGGTGCTCAGTGCTCGTGGTGCTCGGTGCTCAGTACGTTGGGTGCTCAGTACTCAGGGTGCTGGGTGCTCAGTGCTCAGGGTGCTGGGTGCTCAGTGCTCAGGGTGCTGGGTGCTCAGTGCTCAGGGTGATTGATGCTCAGTACTCAGGGTGCTGGGTGGTCAGTGCTCAGGGTGCTGGGTGCTCAGTGCTTGGGGTGCTCGGTGCTCAGTACTCAGGGTGCTGGGTGCTCAATACTCAGGGTGCTGGGTTCTCAGTACTCGGGGTGCTGGGTGCTCAGTGCTCAGCGTGCTGGGTGCTCAGTACTCACGGTGCTCGGTGCTCAGTGCTTGGGGTGCTGGGTGCTCAGTACTCAGGGTGCTGGGTGCTCAGTGCTCAGGGTGCTGGGTGCTCAGTGCTCAGGGTGCTGGGTGCTCAGTACTCAGTGCTCAGGATGCTGGGTGCTCAGTGCTCTGGGTGCTGGGTGCTGAGTGCTCAGGGTGCTGGGTGCTCAGTGCTCAGTGCTCAGTGTCCTGGGTGCTCAGTACTCAGGGTGCTCAGTACTCAGGGTGCTCAGTACTCAGGGTGCTGGATGCTCAGTACTCAGGGTGCTCAGTGCTCAGTGTGCTGGGTGCTCAGTGCTCAGGGTGCTGGGTGCTCAGTACTCAGGGTGCTCAGTACTCAGGGTGCTGGATGCTCAGTACTCAGGGTGCTCAGTGCTCAGGGTGCTGGGTGCTCAGTGCTCAGGGTGCTGGGTGCTCAGTATTCAGGTTGCTCAGTACTCAGGGTGCTGGATGCTCAGTACTCAGGGTGCTCAGTACTCAGGGTGCTGGGTGCACAGTGCTCGGGGTGCTGGGTGCTCAGTGTTCAGGGTGAACGGTGCTCAGTACTCAGGATGCTGGGTGCACAGTGCTCGGGGTGCTGGGTGCTCTGTGCTCGGGGTGCTGGGTGCTCAGTGCTCGCGGTGCTGGGTGCTCAGTTCTCGGGGTGCTCGGTGCTCAGTACTCAGGGTGCTGGGTGCTCAGTGCTCGAGGTGCTCAGTACTCAGGGTGCTGTGTGTTCAGTGCTCAGGGTGCTGGGTGCTCAGTACTCAGGGTGCTCGGTGCTTAGTACTCAGGGTGCTGGGTGCTCAGTACTCCGGGTGCTGGGTGCTCAGTGCTCGGGGTGCTCGGTTCTCAGTGCTCAAGGTGCTGGGTGCTCAGTACTCAGGGTGCTCATTGCTCAGGGTGCTGCGTGCTCAGTACTCAGGGTGCTGGGTGCTCAGTGCTCAGGGTGCTCGGTGCTCAGTACGTTGGGTGCTCAGTACTCAGGGTGCTGGGTGCTCAGTACTCGGGGTGCTGGGTGCTCATTAATCAGGGTGCTGGATGCTCAGTACTCAGGGTGCTCAGTGCTTGGGGTTCTGGGTGCTCAGTACTCAGGGTGCTCTGTGCTTGGGGTGCTGCGTGCTCAGTACTCAGGGAGCTGGGTGCTCAGTGCTCAGGGTGTTGGGTGCTCAGTACTCAGGTTGCTGGGTGCTCAGTACTCAGGGTGCTGGGTGCTCAGTGCTCGGGGTGCTGGGTGCTCAGTGCTCGGGGTGCTGGGTGCTCAGTGCTCGGGGTGCTGAGTGCTCAGTTCTCGGGGTGCTGGGTGCACAGTGCTCGGGGTGCTGGGTGCTCAGTGCTCGGGGTGCTGGGTACTCAGTGATCGGGGTGTTTGGTGCTCAGTGCTCGGGGTGCTGGGTGCTCAGTGTTCAGGGTGCTGGGTGCTCGGTGCTCAGGGTGCTGGGTGCTTAGTGCTCGGGGTGCCCGGTGCTCAGTACACGGGTTGCTGGGTGCTCAGTGCTCAGGGTACTCGGTGCTCAGTACGTTGGGTGCTCAGTACTCAGGGTGCTGGGTGCTCAGTGCTCAGGGTGCTGGGTGCTCAGTGCTCAGGGTGCTGGGTGCTCAGTGCTCAGGGTGCTGGGTGCTCAGTGCTCAGGGTGCTGGGTGCTCGGTGCTCGGGGTGCTGGGTGCTTAGTGCTCGGGGTGCCCGGTGCTCAGTACTCGTGGTGCTCAGTGCTCAGTACTCAGGGTGCTGGGTGCTCAGTACTCAGGGTGCTCGGTGCTCAGTACTCAGGGTGCTGGGTGCTCAGTGCTCTTGGTGCTGGGTGCTCAGTACTCAGGGTGCTGGGTGCTCAGTGCTCGGGGTACTCGGTGCTCAGTACGCTGGGTGCTCAGTACTCAGGGTGCTGGGTGCTCAGTACTCAGGGTGCTGGGTGCTTAGTACTCAGGGTGCTGGGTGCTCAGTGCTCGGTGTGCCCGGTGCTCAGTGCTCGGGGTGCTCGGTGCTCAGTACTCAGGGTGCTGGGTGCTCAGTGCTCTTGCTGCTCGGTGCTCAGTACTCAGGGGGCTGGGTGCTCAGTGCTGGGTGCTCAGTGATCGGGGTGCTGGGTGCTCAGTGCTCCGGGTGCTGGGTGCTCAGTACTCAGGGTGCTCGGTGCTCAGTACTCAGGGTGCTGGGTGCTCAGTGCTCGGGGTGCTGGGTGCTCAGTACACAGGGGGCTGGGTGCTCAGTGCTCGGGGTGCTCGGTGCTCAGTACGTTGGGTGCTCAGTACTCAGGGTGCTGGGTGCTCAGTGCTCAGGGTGCTGGGTTCTCAGTGCTCAGGGTGCTGGGTGCTCAGTGCTCAGGGTGCTGGGTGGTCAGTGCTCAGGGTGCTGGGTGCTCAGTGCTTGGGGTGCTCGGTGCTCAGTACTCAGGGTGCTGGGTGCTCAATACTCAGGGTGCTGGGTTCTCAGTACTCGGGGTGCTGGGTGCTCAGTGCTCAGCGTGCTGGGTGCTCAGTACTCACGGTGCTCGCTGCTCAGTGCTTGGGGTGCTGGGTGCTCAGTACTCAGGGTGCTGGGTGCTCAGTGCTCAGGGTGCTGGGTGCTCAGTGCTCAGGGTGCTGGGTGCTCAGTACTCAGTGGTCAGGATGCTGCCTGCTCAGTGCTCGGGGTGCTGGGTGCTGAGTGCTCAGGGTGCTGGGTGCTCAGTGCTCAGTGCTCAGGGTCCTGGGTGCTCAGTACTCAGGATGCTGGGTGCTTATTACTCAGGGTGCTCAGTGCTCAGTACACACGGTGCTGGGTGCTCAGTGCTCCGGGTGCTGGGTGCTCAGTGCTCAGTACTCAGGGTGCTGGGTGCTCAGTGCTCGCGGTGCTGGGTGCTCAGTACTCAGCGTGCTGGGTGCTCAGTACTCAGGGTGCTGGGTGCTCAGTGCTCAGGGTGCTGGGTGCTCAGTGCTCAGGGTGCTGGGTGCACAGTGATCGGGGTCCTGGGTGCTCAGTACTCAGGGTGCTCAGTGCTCGGGGAGCTCGGTGCTCAGTACTCAGGGTGCTAGGTGCTCAGTACTCAGTGCTCGGGGTCCTGGGTGCTCCGTACTCGGGGTGCTGGGTGCTCAATGCTCTGGGTGCTTAGTGCTCAGTACTCAGGGTGCTGGGTGCTCAGTACTCAGGGTGCTCAGTGCTAGGGGTGCTGGGTGCTCAGTACTCAGGGTGCTGGGTGCTCATTATAGGGGTGCTGGGTGCTCAGTGCTTGGGGTGCTGGGTGCTCAGTACTCAGGGTGCTGGGGCTCAGTACTCAGGGTGCTGGGTGCTCAGTACTCAGGGTGCTCGGTTCTCAGTACTCAGGGTGCTCGGTGCTCATACTCGGGGTGCTGGGTGCTCAGTGCTCGGGGTGCTGGGTGCTCACTACTCAGGGTGCTGGGGGCACAGTACTCAGGGTGCTGGGTGCTCAGTACTCAGGGTGATCTGTTCTCAGTACTCAGGGTGCTGGGTGCTCAGTGCTCGGGGTGCTGGGTGCTCAGTACACGGGGTGCTCCGTGCTCAGGGTGCTGGGTGCTCAGTGCTCGGGGTGCTGGGTGCTCAGTATTCAGGGTGCTCAGTACTCAGGGTGCTGGATGCTCAGTACTCAGGTTGCTCAGTGCTCAGGGTGCTGGATGCTCAGTGCTCAGGGTGCTGGGTGCTCAGTATTCAGGGTGCTCAGTACTCAGGGTGCTGGATGCTCAGTACTCAGGGTGCTCAGTACTCAGGGTGCTGGGTGCTCAGTGCTCGGGGTGCTGGGTGCTCAGTACTCAGGGTGCTCAGTACTCAGGGTGCTGGGTGCTTAGTGCTCGGGGTGCTGGGTGCTCAGTGCTCAGGGTGAACGGTGCTCAGTACTCAGGATGCTGGGTGATCAGTACTCAGGGTGCTGGGTGCTCAGTACTCAGGGTGCTGGGTGCTCAGTTCTCAGGGTGCTCAGTGCTCAGGGTGCTGGGTGCTCAGTGCTCGGGGTGCTTGGTGCTCAGTACTCAGGGTGCTGAGTGCTCAGTACTCAGGGTGCTGGGTGCTCAGTACTCAGGGTCCTGGGTGCTCAGTGCTCGGGGTGCTGGGTGTTCAGTGCTCAGGGTGCTGGGTGCTCAGTGCTCGGGGTGCTGTGTGCTCAGAACTCAGGGTGCTGGGTGCTCAGTACTCAGGGTGCTGGGTGCTCAGTGCTCGGGGTGCTGGGTGCTCAGTGCTCAGGGTGCTGGGTGCTCAGTACTTAGGGTGCTGGGTGCTCAGTGCTCGGGGTGCTCGGTGCTCAGTACTCAAGGTGCTGGGTGCTCAGTGCTCACGGTGCTGGGTGCTCAGTCCTCGGGGTGCTGCGTGCTCAGTGCTCAGGGTGCTGGGTGCTCAGTACTCAGGGTGCTCGGTGCTCAGTACTAAGGGTGCTCAGTGCTCAGTACTCAGGGTGCTCAGTGCTCAGTGCTCGGGATGCTGGGTGCTCAGTGCTCGGGGTGCAAGGGTGCTCAGTACTCAGGGTGCTGGGTGCTCAGTGCTCAGTACTCAGCGTGCTGGGTGCTCAGTGCTCGGGGTGCTGGGTCCTCAGTGCTCAGTGTGCTGGGTGCTCAGTACTCAGGGTGCTGGGTGCTCAGTGCTCGGGGTGCTGGGTCCTCAGTGCTCAGGGTGCTGGGTGCTCAGTACTCAGGGTGCTGGGTCCTCAGTGCTCAGGGTGCTGGGTGCTCAGTACTCAGTGTGCTCAGTGATCAGGGTGCTGGGTGCTCAGAACTCAGGATGCTGGGTCCTCAGTGCTCAGGGTGCTGGGTGCTCAGTACTCAGTGTGCTCATTGCTCAGGGTGCTGGGTGCTCAGAACTCAGGATGCTGGGTGCTCAGGGCTCAGGGTGCTCGGTGCTCAGTACTCATGGTGCTGGGTGCTCATTCTCGGGGTGCTGGGTGCTCAGTAATCAGGTTGATCACTACTCTGGGTGCTCGGTGCTCAGTACTCATGGTGCTGGGTGCTCAGTACTCAGGGTGCTCGGTGCTCAGTTCTCAGGGTGCTCGGTGCTCAGTGTTTGGGGTGCTGGCTGCTCAGTACTCAGGGTGCTGGGTGCTCAGTGCTCAGGGTGCTGTGTGATCAGTGCTCAGGGTGCTGGGTGCTCAGTACTCAGTGCTCAGGATGCTGGGTGCTCAGTGCTCAGGGTGCTGGGTGCTCAGTGCTCAGGGTGCTCAGTGCTCAGAGCTCAGTACTCAGGGTGCTGGGTGCTCAGTACTCAGGGTGCTGGGTGCTCAGTGCTCGGGGTGCCCGGTGCTCAGTGCTCAGGGTGCTTGATGCTCAGTACTCAGGGTGCTGGGTGCTCAGTGCTCAGGGTGCTGGGTGATCAGTGCTTGGGGTGCTCGGTGCTCAGTACTCAGGGTGCTGTGTGCTCAGTACTCATGGTGCTGGGTGCTCAGTACTCGGGTTGCTGGGTGCTCAGTGCTCAGCGTGCTGGGTGCTCAGTACACAGTGTGCTCAGTGCTCAGGGTGCTGGGTGCTCAGAACTCAGGATGCTGGGTGCTCAGTACTCAGGGTGCTGGGTGCTCAGTACTCAGGGTGCTTGGTGCTCAGTACTCAGGGTGCTGGGTGCTCAGGGCTCAGGGTGCTCGGTGCTCAGTACTCATGGTGCTGGGTGCTCATTCTCGGGGTGCTGGGTGCTCAGTAATCAGGTTGATCACTACTCTGGGTGCTCGGTGCTCAGTACTCATGGTGCTGGGTGCTCAGTACTCAGGGTGCTCGGTGCTCAGTTCTCAGGGTGCTCGGTGCTCAGTGTTTGGGGTGCTGGCTGCTCAGTACTCAGGGTGCTGGGTGCTCAGTGCTCAGGGTGCTGTGTGATCAGTGCTCAGGGTGCTGGGTGCTCAGTACTAAGTGCTCAGGATGCTGGGTGCTCAGTGCTCAGGGTGCTGGGTGCTCAGTGCTCAGGGTGCTCAGTGCTCAGAGCTCAGTACTCAGGGTGCTGGGTGCTCAGTACTCAGGGTGCTGGGTGCTCAGTGCTCGGGGTGCCCGGTGCTCAGTGCTCAGGGTGCTTGATGCTCAGTACTCAGGGTGCTGGGTGCTCAGTGCTCAGGGTGCTGGGTGATCAGTGCTTGGGTTGCTCGGTGCTCAGTACTCAGGGTGCTGTGTGCTCAGTACTCATGGTGCTGGGTGCTCAGTACTCGGGTTGCTGGGTGCTCAGTGCTCAGCGTGCTGGGTGCTCAGTACTCACGGTGCTCGGTGCTCAGTGCTTGGGGTGCTGGGTGCTCAGTACTCAGTGCTCAGGATGCTGGGTGCTCAGTGCTCGGGGTGCTGGGTGCTGAGTGCTCAGGGTCCTGGGTGCTCAGTACTCAGGGTGCTGGGTGCTTAGTACTCAGGGTGCTCAGTGCTCAGTACTCAGGGTGCTGGGTGCTCAGTGCTCGGGGTGCTGGGTGCTGAGTGCTCAGGGTCCTGGGTGCTCAGTACTCAGGGTGCTGGGTGCTTAGTACTCAGGGTGCTCAGTGCTCAGTGCTCAGGGTGCTGGGTGCTCAGTACTCAGGGTGCTGGGTGCTCAGTGCTCAGGGTGCTGGGTGCTCAGTGCTCAGGGTGCTGGGTGCTCAATGATCGGGGTCCTGGGTGCTCATTACTCAGGGTGCTCAGTGCTCGGGGAGCTCGGTGCTCAGTACTCAGGGTGCTAGGTGCTCAGTACTCAGTGCTCGGGGTCCTGGGTGCTCCGTGCTAGGAGTGCTGGGTGCTCAATGCTCTGGGTGCTTAGTGCTCAGTACTCAGGGTGCTGGGTGCTCAGTACTCAGGGTGCTCCGTGCTCAGGGTGCTGGGTGCTCAGTGCTCGGGGTGCTGGGTGCTCAGTATTCAGGGTGCTCAGTACTCAGGGTGCTGGATGCTCAGTACTCAGGTTGCTCCGTGCTCAGGGTGCTGGGTGCTCAGTGCTTGGGGTGCTGGGTGCTCAGTATTCAGGGTGCTCAGTACTCAGGGTGCTGGATGCTCAGTACTCAGGTTGCTCAGTGCTCAGGGTGCTGGGTGCTCAGTGCTCAGGGTGCTGGGTGCTCAGTATTCAGGGTGCTCAGTACTCAGGGTGCTGGATGCTCAGTACTCAGGGTGCTCAGTACTCAGGGTGCTGGGTGCTCAGTGCTCGGGGTGCTGGTTGCTCAGTACTCAGGGTGCTCAGTACTCAGGGTGCTGGGTGCTTAGTGCTCGGGGTGCTGGGTGCTCAGTGCTCAGGGTGAACGGTGCTCAGTACTCAGGATGCTGGGTGATCAGTACTCAGGGTGCTGGGTGCTCAGTACTCAGGGTGCTGGGTGCTCAGTTCTCAGGGTGCTCAGTGCTCAGGGTGCTGGGTGCTCAGTGCTCGGGGTGCTCGGTGCTCAGTACTCAGGGTGCTGAGTGCTCAGTACTCAGGGTGCTGGGTGCTCAGTACTCAGGGTCCTGGGTGCTCAGTGCTCGGGGTGCTGGGTGTTCAGTGCTCAGGGTGCTGGGTGCTCAGTGCTCGGGGTGCTGTGTGCTCAGAACTCAGGGTGCTGGGTGCTCAGTACTCAGGGTGCTGGGTGCTCAGTGCTCGGGGTGCTGGGTGCTCAGTGCTCAGGGTGCTGGGTGCTCAGTACTTAGGGTGCTGGGTGCTCAGTGCTCGGGGTGCTTGGTGCTCAGTACTCAAGGTGCTGGGTGCTCAGTGCTCACGGTGCTGGGTGCTCAGTCCTCGGGGTGCGGCGTGCTCAGTGCTCAGGGTGCTGGGTGCTCAGTACTCAGGGTGCTCGGTGCTCAGTACTAAGGGTGCTCAGTGCTCAGTACTCAGGGTGCTCAGTGCTCAGTGCTCGGGGTGCTGGGTGCTCAGTGCTCGGGGTGCAAGGGTGCTCAGTACTCAGGGTGCTGGGTGCTCAGTGCTCAGTACTCAGCGTGCTGGGTGCTCAGTGCTCGGGGTGCTGGGTCCTCAGTGCTCAGTGTGCTGGGTGCTCAGTACTCAGGGTGCTGGGTGCTCAGTGCTCGGGGTGCTGGGTCCTCAGTGCTCAGGGTGCTGGGAGCTCAGTACTCAGGGTGCTGGGTCCTCAGTGCTCAGGGTGCTGGGTGCTCAGTACTCAGTGTGCTCAGTGCTCAGGGTGCTGGGTGCTCAGAACTCAGGATGCTGGGTGCTCAGTACTCAGGGTGCTGGGTGCTCAGTACTCAGGGTGCTTGGTGCTCAGTACTCAGGGTGCTGGGTGCTCAGGGCTCAGGGTGCTCGGTGCTCAGTACTCATGGTGCTGGGTGCTCATTCTCGGGGTGATGGGTGCTCAGTAATCAGGTTGATCACTACTCTGGGTGCTCGGTGCTCAGTACTCATGGTGCTGGGTGCTCAGTACTCAGGGTGCTCGGAGCTCAGTTCTCAGGGTGCTCGGTGCTCAGTGTTTGGGGTGCTGGCTGCTCAGTACTCAGGGTGCTGGGTGCTCAGTGCTCAGGGTGCTGTGTGATCAGTGCTCAGGGTGCTGGGTGCTCAGTACTCAGTGCTCAGGATGCTGGGTGCTCAGTGCTCAGGGTGCTGGGTGCTCAGTGCTCAGGGTGCTCAGTGCTCAGAGCTCAGTACTCAGGGTGCTGGGTGCTCAGTACTCAGGGTGCTGGGTGCTCAGTGCTCGGGGTGCCCGGTGCTCAGTGCTCAGGGTGCTTGATGCTCAGTACTCAGGGTGCTGGGTGCTCAGTGCTTAGGGTGCTGGGTGATCAGTGCTTGGGGTGCTCGGTGCTCAGTACTCAGGGTGCTGTGTGCTCAGTACTCATGGTGCTGGGTGCTCAGTACTCGGGTTGCTGGGTGCTCAGTGCTCAGCGTGCTGGGTGCTCAGTACTCAGTGTGCTCAGTGCTCAGGGTGCTGGGTGCTCAGAACTCAGGATGCTGGGTGCTCAGTACTCAGGGTGCTGGGAGCTCAGTACTCAGGGTGCTTGGTGCTCAGTACTCAGGGTGCTGGGTGCTCAGGGCTCAGGGTGCTCGGTGCTCAGTACTCATGGTGCTGGGTGCTCATTCTCGGGGTGCTGGGTGCTCAGTAATCAGGTTGATCACTACTCTGGGTGCTCGGTGCTCAGTACTCATGGTGCTGGGTGCTCAGTACTCAGGGTGCTCGGTGCTCAGTTCTCAGGGTGCTCGGTGCTCAGTGTTTGGGGTGCTGGCTGCTCAGTACTCAGGGTGCTGCGTGCTCAGTGCTCAGGGTGCTGTGTGATCAGTGCTCAGGGTGCTGGGTGCTCAGTACTAAGTGCTCAGGATGCTGGGTGCTCAGTGCTCAGGGTGCTGGGTGCTCAGTGCTGAGGGTGCTCAGTGCTCAGAGCTCAGTACTCAGGGTGCTAGGTGCTCAGTACTCAGGGTGCTGGGTGCTCAGTGCTCGGGGTGCCCGGTGCTCAGTGCTCAGGGTGCTTGATGCTCAGTACTCAGGGTGCTGGGTGCTCAGTGCTCAGGGTGCTGGGTGATCAGTGCTTGGGGTGCTCGGTGCTCAGTACTCAGGGTGCTGTGTGCTCAGTACTCATGGTGCTGGGTGCTCAGTACTCGGGTTGCTGGGTGCTCAGTGCTCAGCGTGCTGGGTGCTCAGTACTCACGGTGCTCGGTGCTCAGTGCTTGGGGTGCTGGGTGCTCAGTACTCAGGGTGCTCGGTGCTCAGTGCTCAGGGTGCTGGGTGCTCAGTGATCAGGGTGCTGGGTGCTCAGTACTCAGTGCTCAGGATGCTGGGTGCTCAGTGCTCGGGATGCTGGGTGCTGAGTGCTCAGGGTCCTGGGTGCTCAGTACTCAGGGTGCTGGGTGCTTAGTACTCAGGGTGCTCAGTGCTCAGTACTCAGGGTGCTGGGTGCTCAGTGCTCAGGGTGCTGGGTGCTCAGTACTCAGGGTGCTGGGTGCTCAGTGCTCAGGGTGCTGGGTGCTCAGTGCTCAGGGTGCTGGGTGCTCAATGATCGGGGTCCTGGGTGCTCATTACTCAGGGTGCTCAGTGCTCGGGGAGCTCGGTGCTCAGTACTCAGGGTGCTAGGTGCTCAGTACTCAGTGCTCGGGGTCCTGGGTGCTCCGTGCTAGGAGTGCTGGGTGCTCAATGCTCTGGGTGCTTAGTGCTCAGTACTCAGGGTGCTGGGTGCTCAGTACTCAGGGTGCTCAGTGCTCGGGGTGCTGGGTGCTCAGTACTCAGGGTGCTGGGGCTCAGTACTCAGGGAGCTGGGTGCTCAGTACTCAGGGTGCTCGGTTCTCAGTACTCAGGGTGCTCAGTACTCAGGGTGCTGGATGCTCAGTACTCAGGGTGCTCAGTGCTCAGGGTGCTGGGTGCTCAGTGCTCAGGGTGCTGGGTGCTCAGTATTCAGGGTGCTCAGTACTCAGGGTGCTGGATGCTCAGTACTCAGGGTGCTCAGTACTCAGGGTGCTGGGTGCACAGTGCTCGGGGTGCTGGGTGCTCAGTGCTCAGGGTGAACGGTGCTCAGTACTCAGGATGCTGGGTGCTCAGTACTCAGGGTGCTGGGTGCTCAGTACTCAGGGTGCTGGGTGCTCAGTCCTCAGGGTGCTCACTGCTAAGGGTGCTGGGTGCTCAGTGCTCGGGGTGCTCGGTGCTCAGTACTCAGGGTGCTGAGTGCTCAGTACTCAGGGTGCTGGGTGCTCAGTACTCAGGGTCCTGGGTGCTCAGTGCTCAGGGTGCTGGGTGCTCAGAACTCAGGGTGCTGGGTGCTCAGTACTCAGGGTGCTGGGTGCTCTGTGCTCGGGTGCTGGGTGCTCAGTGCTCAGGGTGCTGGGTGCTCAGTACTTAGGGTGCTGGGTGCTCAATGCTCGGGGTGCTCGGTGCTCAGTACTCAAGGTGCTGGGTGCTCAGTGCTCACGGTGCTGGGTGCTCAGTCCTCGGGGTGCTCCGTGCTCAGTGCTCAGGGTGCTGGGAGCTCAGTACTCAGGGTGCTCAGTGCTCAGTACTAAGGGTGCTCAGTGCTCAGTACTCAGGGTGCTCAGTGCTCAGTGCTCGGGGTGCTGGGTGCTCAGTGCTCGGGGTGCTGGGTGCTCAGTACTCAGGGTGCTGGGTGCTCAGTGCTCAGTACTCAGCGTGCTGGGTGCTCAGTGCTCGGGGTGCTGGGTTCTCAGTGCTCAGGGTGCTGGGTCCTCAGTGCTCAGGGTGCTGGGTGCTCAGTACTCAGGGTGCTGGGTCCTCAGTGCTCAGGGTGCTGGGTGCTCAGTACTCAGTGTGCTCAGTGCTCAGGGTGCTGGCTGCTCAGAACTCAGGATGCTGGGTGCTCAGTACTCAGGGTGCTGGTTCCTCAGTACTCAGGGTGCTTGGTGCTCAGTACTCAGGGTGCTGGGTGCTCAGTGCTCAGGGTGCTCATTGCTCAGTACTCATGGTGCTGGGTGCTCATTCTCGGGGTGCTGGGTGCTCAGTACTCAGGTTGCTCAGTACTCTGGGTGCTCGGTGCTCAGTACTCATGGTGCTGGGTGCTCAGTACACAGGGTGCTCACTGCTCAGTTCTCAGGGTGCTCGGTGCTCAGTGTTTGGGGTGCTGGGTGCTCAGTACTCAGGGTGCTGGGTGCTCAGTGCTCAGGGTGCTGGGTGCTCAGTGCTCAGTGTGCTGGGTGCTCAGTGCTCGGGGTGCTGGGTGCTCAGTACTCAGGGTGCTCAGTACTCAGGGTGCTGGGTGCTTAGTGCTCGGGGTGCTGGGTGCTCAGTGCTCAGGGTGAACGGTGCTCAGTGCTCAGGGTGCTGGGTGCTCAGTGCTCAGTGTGCTGGGTGCTCAGTGCTCGGGGTGCTGGGTGCTCAGTACTCAGGGTGCTCAGTACTCAGGGTGCTGGGTGCTTAGTGCTCGGGGTGCTGGGTGCTCAGTGCTCAGGGTGAACGGTGCTCAGTACTCAGGATGCTGGGTGATCAGTACTCAGGGTGCTGGGTGCTCAGTCCTCGGGGTGCTCCGTGCTCAGTGCTCAGTTTGCTGGGAGCTCAGTACTCAGGGTGCTCGGTGCTCAGTACTAAGGGTGCTCAGGGCTCAGTACTCAGGGTGCTCAGCGCTCAGTGCTCGGGGTGCTGGGTGCTCAGTGCTCGGGGTGCTGGGTGCTCAGTACTCAGGGTGCTGGGTGCTCAGTGCTCAGTACTCAGCGTGCTGGGTGCTCAGTGCTCGGGGTGCTGGGTTCTCAGTGCTCAGGGTGCTGGGTCCTCAGTGCTCAGGGTGCTGGGTGCTCAGTACTCAGGGTGCTGGGTCCTCAGTGCTCAGGGTGCTGGGTGCTCAGTACTCAGTGTGCTCAGTGCTCAGAGTGCTGGCTGCTCAGAACTCAGGATGCTGGGTGCTCAGTACTCAGGGTGCTGGTTCCTCAGTACTCAGGGTGCTTGGTGCTCAGTACTCAGGGTGCTGGGTGCTCAGTGCTCAGGGTGCTCATTGCTCAGTACTCATGGTGCTGGGTGCTCATTCTCGGGGTGCTGGGTGCTCAGTACTCAGGTTGCTCAGTACTCTGGGTGCTCGGTGCTCAGTACTCATGGTGCTGGGTGCTCAGTACACAGGGTGCTCAGTGCTCAGTTCTCAGGGTGCTCGGTGCTCAGTGTTTGGGGTGCTGGGTGCTCAGTACTCAGGGTGCTGGGTGCTCAGTGCTCAGGGTGCTGGGTGCTCAGTGCTCAGGGTGCTGGGTGCTCAGTGCTCGGGGTGCTGGGTGCTCAGTACTCAGGGTGCTCAGTACTCAGGGTGCTGGGTGCTTAGTGCTCGGGGTGCTGGGTGCTCAGTGCTCAGGGTGAACGGTGCTCAGTACTCAGGATGCTGGGTGATCAGTACTCAGGGTGCTGGGTGCTCAGTACTCAGGGTGCTGGGTGCTCAGTCCTCAGGGTGCTCAGTGCTCAGGGTGCTGGGTGCTCAGTGCTCGGGGTGCTCGGTGCTCAGTACTCAGGGTGCTGAGTGCTCAGTACTCAGGGTGCTGGGTGCTCAGTACTCAGGGTCCTGGGTGCTCAGTGCTCGGGGTGCTGGGTGCTCAGTGCTCAGGTGCTGGGTGCTCAGTGCTCGGGGTGCTGTGTGCTCAGAACTCAGGGTGCTGGGTGCTCAGTACTCAGGGTGCTGGGTGCTCAGTGCTCGGGGTGCTGGGTGCTCAGTGCTCAGGGTGCTGGGTGCTCAGTACTTAGGGTGCTGGGTGCTCAGTGCTCGGGGTGCTCGGTGCTCAGTACTCAAGGTGCTGGGTGCTCAGTGCTCACGGTGCTGGGTGCTCAGTCCTCGGGGTGCTCAGTGCTCAGTACTCAGGGTGCTCAGTGCTCAGTGCTCGGGGTGCTGGGTGCTCAGTGCTCGGGGTGCAAGGGTGCTCAGTACTCAGGGTGCTGGGTGCTCAGTGCTCAGTACTCAGCGTGCTGGGTGCTCAGTGCTCGGGGTGCTGGGTCCTCAGTGCTCAGTGTGCTGGATGCTCAGTACTCAGGGTGCTGGGTGCTCAGTGCTCGGGGTGCTGGGTCCTCAGTGCTCAGGGTGCTGGGTGCTCAGTACTCAGGGTGCTGGGTCCTCAGTGCTCAGGGTGCTGGGTGCTCAGTACTCAGTGTGCTCAGTGCTCAGGGTGCTGGGTGCTCAGAACTCAGGATGCTGGGTGCTCAGTACTCAGGGTGCTGGGTGCTCAGTACTCAGGGTGCTTGGTGCTCAGTACTCAGGGTGCTGGGTGCTCAGGGCTCAGGGTGCTCGGTGCTCAGTACTCATGGTGCTGGGTGCTCATTCTCGGGGTGCTGGGTGCTCAGTACTCAGGTTGATCACTACTCTGGGTGCTCGGTGCTCAGTACTCATGGTGCTCGGTGCTCAGTACTCAGGGTGCTCGGTGCTCAGTTCTCAGGGTGCTCGGTGCTCAGTGTTTGGGGTGCTGGCTGCTCAGTACTCAGGGTGCTGGGTGCTCAGTGCTCAGGGTGCTGTGTGATCAGTGCTCAGGGTGCTGGGTGCTCAGTACTCAGTGCTCAGGATGCTGGGTGCTCAGTGCTCAGGGTGCTGGGTGCTCAGTGCTCAGGGTGCTCAGTGCTCAGAGTTCAGTACTCAGGGTGCTGGGTGCTCAGTACTCAGGGTGCTGGGTGCTCAGTGCTCGGGGTGCCCGGTGCTCAGTGCTCTGGGTGCTTGATGCTCAGTACTCAGGGTGCTGGGTGCTCAGTGCTCAGGGTGCTGGGTGATCAGTGCTTGGGGTGCTCGGTGCTCAGTACTCAGGGTGCTGTGTGCTCAGTACTCATGGTGCTGGGTGCTCAGTACTCGGGTTGCTGGGTGCTCAGTGCTCAGCGTGCTGGGTGCTCAGTACTCACGGTGCTCGGTGCTCAGTGCTTGGGGTGCTGGGTGCTCAGTACTCAGGGTGCTCGGTGCTCAGTGCTCAGGGTGCTGGGTGCTCAGTGATCAGGGTGCTGGGTGCTAAGTACTCAGTGCTCAGGATGCTGGGTGCTCAGTGCTCGGGGTGCTGGGTGCTGAGTGCTCAGGGTCCTGGGTGCTCAGTACTCAGGGTGCTGGGTGCTTAGTACTCAGGGTGCTCAGTGCTCAGTACTCAGGGTGCTGGGTGCTCAGTGCTCAGGGTGCTGGGTGCTCAGTACTCAGGGTGCTGGGTGCTCAGTGCTCAGGGTGCTGGGTGCTCAGTGCTCAGGGTGCTGGGTGCTCAATGATCGGGGTCCTGGGTGCTCAGTACTCAGGGTGCTCAGTGCTCGGGGAGCTCGGTGCTCAGTACTCAGGGTGCTAGGTGCTCAGTACTCAGTGCTCGGGGTCCTGGGTGCTCCGTGCTCGGGGTGCTGGGTGCTCAATGCTCTGGGTGCTTAGTGCTCAGTACTCAGGGTGCTGGGTGCTCAGTACTCAGGGTGCTCAGTGCTCGGGGTGCTGGGTGCTCAGTACTCAGGGTGCTGGGTGCTCATTCTCGGGGTGCTGGGTGCTCAGTGCTCGCCGTGCTGGGTGCTCAGTACTCAGGGTGCTGGGGCTCAGTACTCAGGGTGCTGGGTGCTCAGTACTCAGGGTGCTCGGTTCTCAGTACTCAGGGTGCTCAGTACTCAGGGTGCTGGATGCTCAGTACTCAGGGTGCTCAGTGCTCAGGGTGCTGGGTGCTCAGTGCTCAGGGTGCTGGGTGCTCAGTATTCAGGGTGCTCAGTACTCAGGGTGCTGGATGCTCAGTTCTCATGGTGCTCAGTACTCAGGGTGCTGGGTGCACAGTGCTCGGGGTGCTGGGTGCTCAGTGCTCAGGGTGAACGGTGCTCAGTACTCAGGATGCTGGGTGCTCAGTACTCAGGGTGCTGGGTGCTCAGTACTCAGGGTGCTGGGTGCTCAGTCCTCAGTGTGCTCAGTGCTCAGTGTGCAGGGTGCTCAGAACTCAGGATGCTGGGTGCTCAGTACTCAGGGTGCTGGGTGCTCAGTACTCAGGGTGCTTGGTGCTCAGTACTCAGGGTGCTGGGTGCTCAGGGCTCAGGGTGCTCGGTGCTCAGTACTCATGGTGCTGGGTGCTCATTCTCAGTGGGTCTGGGTGCTCAGTACTCAGGTTGATCACTACTCTGGGTGCTCGGTGCTCAGTACTCATGGTGCTGGGTGCTCAGTACTCAGGGTGCTCGGTGCTCAGTTCTCAGGGTGCTCGGTGCTCAGTGTTTGTTGTGCTGGCTGCTCAGTACTCAGGGTGCTGGGTGCTCAGTGCTCAGGGTGCTGTGTGATCAGTGCTCAGGGTGCTGGGTGCTCAGTACTCAGTGCTCAGGATGCTGGGTGCTCAGTGCTCAGGGTGCTGGGTGCTCAGTGCTCAGGGTGCTCAGTGCTCAGAGCTCAGTACTCAGGGTGCTGGGTGCTCAGTACTCAGGGTGCTGGGTGTTCAATGCTCGGGGTGCCCGGTGCTCAGTGCTCAGGGTGATTGATGCTCAGTACTCAGGGTGCTGGGTGCTCAGTGCTCAGGGTGCTGGGTGATCAGTGCTTGGGGTGCTCGGTGCTCAGTACTCAGGGTGCTGTGTGCTCAGTACTCATGGTGCTGGGTGCTCAGTACTCGGGTTGCTGGGTGCTCAGTGCTCAGCGTGCTGGGTGCTCAGTACTCACGGTGCTCGGTGCTCAGTTCTTGGGGTGCTGGGTGCTCAGTACTCAGGGTGCTCGGTGCTCAGTGCTCAGGGTGCTGGGTGCTCAGTGATCAGGGTGCTGGGTGCTCAGTACTCAGTGCTCAGGATGCTGGGTGCTCAGTGCTCGGGGTGCTGGGTGCTGAGTGCTCAGGGTCCTGGGTGCTCAGTACTCAGGGTGCTGGGTGCTTAGTACTCAGGGTGCTCAGTGCTCAGTACTCAGGGTGCTGGGTGCTCAGTGCTCAGGGTGCTGGGTGCTCAGTACTCAGAGTGCTGGGTGCTCAGTGCTCAGGGTGCTGGGTGCTCAGTGCTCAGGGTGCTGGGTGCTCAATGATCAGGGTCCTGGGTGCTCAGTACTCAGGGTGCTCAGTGCTCGGGGAGCTCGGTGCTCAGTACTCAGGGTGCTAGGTGCTCAGTACTCAGTGCTCGGGGTCCTGGGTGCTCCGTGCTCGGGGTGCTGGGTGCTCAATGCTCTGGGTGCTTAGTGCTCAGTATTCAGGGTGCTGGGTGCTCAGTACTCAGGGTGCTCAGTGCTCGGGGTGCTGGGTGCTCAGTACTCAGGGTGCTGGGTGCTCATTCTCGGGGTGCTGGGTGCTCAGTGATCGGCGTGCTGGGTGCTCAGTACTCAGGGTGCTGGGGCTCAGTACTCAGGGTGCTGGGTGCTCAGTACTCAGGGTGCTCGGTTCTCAGTACTCAGGGTGCTCAGTACTCAGGGTGCTGGATGCTCAGTACTCAGGGTGCTCAGTGCTCAGGGTGCTGGGTGCTCAGTGCTCAGGGTGCTGGGTGCTCAGTATTCAGGGTGCTCAGTACTCAGGGTGCTGGATGCTCAGTTCTCAGGGTGCTCAGTACTCAGGGTGCTGGGTGCACAGTGCTCGGGGTGCTGGGTGCTCAGTGCTCAGGGTGAACGGTGCTCAGTACTCAGGATGCTGGGTGCTCAGTACTCAGGGTGCTGGGTGCTCAGTACTCAGGGTGCTGGGTGCTCAGTCCTCAGGGTGCTCACTGCTAAGGGTGCTGGGTGCTCAGTGCTCGGGGTGCTCGGTGCTCAGTACTCAGGGTGCTGAGTGCTCAGTACTCAGGGTGCTGGGTGCTCAGTACTCAGGGTCCTGGGTGCTCAGTGCTCGGGGTGCTGGGTGCTCAGTGCTCAGGGTGCTGGGTGCTCAGTGCTCGGGGTGCTGGGTGCTCAGAACTCAGGGTGCTGGATGCTCAGTACTCAGGGTGCTGGGTGCTCTGTGCTCGGGTGCTGGGTGCTCAGTGCTCAGGGTGCTGGGTGCTCAGTACTTAGGGTGCTGGGTGCTCAGTGCTCACGGTGCTGGGTGCTCAGTCCTCGGGGTGCTCCGTGCTCAGTGCTCAGGGTGCTGGGAACTCAGTACTCAGGGTGCTCGGTGCTCAGTACTAAGGGTGCTCAGTGCTCAGTACTCAGGGTGCTCAGTGCTCAGTGCTCGGGGTGCTGGGTGCTCAGTACTCAGGGTGCTGGGTGCTCAGTGCTCAGTACTCAGCGTGCTGGGTGCTCAGTGCTCGGGGTGCTGGGTTCTCAGTGCTCAGGGTGCTGGGTGCTCAGTACTCAGGGTGCTGGGTGCTCAGTGCTCGGGGTGCTTGGTCCTCAGTGCTCAGGGTGCTGGGTGCTCAGTACTCAGGGTGCTGGGTCCTCAGTGCTCAGGGTGCTGGGTGCTCAGTACTCAGTGTGCTCAGTGCTCAGGGTGCTGGCTGCTCAGAACTCAGGATGCTGGGTGCTCAGTACTCAGGGTGCTGGTTCCTCAGTACTCAGGGTGCTTGGTGCTCAGTACTCAGGGTGCTGGGTGCTCAGTGCTCAGGGTGCTCAGTGCTCAGTACTCATGGTGCTGGGTGCTCATTCTCGGGGTGCTGGGTGCTCAGTACTCAGGTTGCTCAGTACTCTGGGTGCTCGGTGCTCAGTACTCATGGTGCTGGGTGCTCAGTACACAGGGTGCTCGGTGCTCAGTTCTCAGGGTGCTGGGTGCTCAGTGCTCAGGGTGCTGGGTGCTCAGTGCTCAGGGTGCTCAGTGCTCAGTGCTCAGTACTCAGGGTGCTGGGTGCTCAGTACTCAGGGTGCTGGGTGCTCAGTGCTCGGGGTGCCCGGTGCTCAGTGCTCAGGGTGCTTGATGCTCAGTACTCAGGGTGCTGGGTGCTCAGTGCTCAGGGTCTGGGTCCTCAGTGCTTGGGGTGCTCGGTGCTCAGTACTCAGGGTGCTGGGTGCTCAGTACTCAGGGTGCTTGGTGCTCAGTACTCGGGGAGCTGGGTGCTCAGTGCTCAGCGTGCTGGGTGCTCAGTACTCACGGTGCTCTGTGCTCAGTGCTTGGGGTGCTGGGTGCTCAGTACTCAGGGTGCTGGGTGCTCAGTGCTCAGGGTGCTGGGTGCTCAGTGCTCAGGGTGCTGGGTGCTCAGTACTCAGTGCTCAGGATGCTGGGTGCTCAGTGCTCGGGGTGCTGGGTGCTGAGTGCTCAGGTTGCTGGGTGCTCAGTGCTCGGGGTGCTCAGTGCTCAGTGCTCAGGGTCCTGGGTGCTCAGTACTCAGGGTCCTGGGTGCTCAGTGCTCAGGGTGCTGGGTGCTCAGTGCTCAGTAGTCAGGGTGCTGGGTGCTCAGTGCTCGCCGTGCTGGGTGCTCAATACTCAGGGTGCTCGGTGCTCAGTACTCAGGGCGCTCGGTGCTCAGTGCTAAGGGTGCTCAGTGCTCAGTGCTCAGTACTCAGGGTGCTGGGTGCTCAGTACTCAGGGTGCTGGGTGCTCAGTGCTCAGGGTGCTGGGTGCTCAGTGCTCAGGGTGCTGGGTGCTCAGTGCTCAGGGTGCTCAGTGCTCAGTGCTCAGTACTCAGGGTGCTGGGTGCTCAGTACTCAGGGTGCTGGGTGCTCAGTGCTCGGGGTGCCCGGTGCTCAGTGCTCAGGGTGCTTGGTGCTCAGTACTCAGGGTGCTGGGTGCTCAGTGCTCAGGGTCTGGGTGCTCAGTGCTTGGGGTGCTCGGTGCTCAGTACTCAGCGTGCTGGGTGCTCAGTACTCAGGGTGCTTGGTGCTCAGTACTCGGGGTGCTGGGTGCTCAGTGCTCAGCGTGCTGGGTGCTCAGTACTCACGGTGCTCTGTGCTCAGTGCTTGGGGTGCTGGGTGCTCAGTACTCAGGGTGCTGGGTGCTCAGTGCTCAGGGTGCTGGGTGCTCAGTGCTCAGGGTGCTGGGTGCTCAGTACTCAGTGCTCAGGATGCTGGGTGCTCAGTGCTCGGGGTGCTGGGTGCTGAGTGCTCAGGTTGCTGGGTGCTCAGTGCTCGGGGTGCTCAGTGCTCAGTGCTCAGGGTCCTGGGTGCTCAGTACTCAGGGTGCTGGGTGCTCAGTGCTCAGGGTGCTGGGTGCTCAGTGCTCAGTAGTCAGGGTGCTGGGTGCTCAGTGCTCGCGGTGCTGGGTGCTCAGTACTCAGGGTGCTCGGTGCTCAGTACTCAGGGTGCTCGGTGCTCAGTACTAAGGGTGCTCAGTGCTCAGTACTCAGGGTGCTCAGTGCTCAGTGCTCGGGGTGCTGGGTGCTCAGTGCTCGGCGTGCTGGGTGCGCAGTACTCAGCGTGCTGGGTGCTCAGTGCTCGGGGTGCTGGGTCCTCAGTGCTCAGGGTGCTGGGTGCTCAGTACTCAGGGTGCTGGGTGCTCAGTGCTCGGGGTGCTGGGTCCTCAGTGCTCAGGGTGCTGGGTGCTCAGTACACAGGGTGCTGGGTCCTCAGTGCTCAGGGTGCTGGGTGCTCAGTACTCAGTGTGCTCAGTGCTCAGGGTGCTGGCTGCTCAGAACTCAGGATGCTGGGTGCTCAGTACTCAGGGTGCTGGGTGCTCAGTACTCAGGGTGCTTGGTGCTCAGTACTCAGGGTGCTCGGTTCTCAGTACTCAGGGTGCTCAGTACTCAGGGTGCTGGATGCTCAGTACTCAGGGTGCTGGGGCTCAGTACTCAGGGTGCTGGGTGCTCAGTACTCAGGGTGCTCGGTTCTCAGTACTCAGGGTGCTCAGTACTCAGGGTGCTGGATGCTCAGTACTCAGGGTGCTCAGTGCTCAGGGTGCTGGGTGCTCAGTGCTCAGGGTGCTGGGTGCTCAGTATTCAGAGTGCTCAGTACTCAGGGTGCTGGATGCTCTGTTCCCAGGGTGCTCAGTACTCAGGGTGCTGGGTGCACAGTGCTCGGGGTGCTGGGTGCTCAGTGCTCAGGGTGAACGGTGCTCAGTACTCAGGATGCTGGGTGCTCAGTACTCAGGGTGCTGGGTGCTCAGTACTCAGGGTGCTGGGTGCTCAGTCCACAGGGTGCTCACTGCTAAGGGTGCTGGGTGCACAGTGCTCGGGGTGCTCGGTGCTCTGTACTCAGGGTGCTGAGTGCTCAGTACTCAGGGTGCTGGGTGCTCAGTACTCAGGGTCCTGGGTGCTCAGTGCTCAGGGTGCTGGGTGCTCAGTGCTCAGGGTGCTGGGTGCTCAGTGCTCGGGGTGCTGGGTGCTCAGAACTCAGGGTGCTGGGTGCTCAGTACTCAGGGTGCTGGGTGCTCTGTGCTCGGGTGCTGGGTGCTCAGTGCTCAGGGTGCTGGGTGCTCAGTACTTAGGGTGCTGGGTGCTCAGTGCTCACGGTGCTGGGTGCTCAGTCCTCGGGGTGCTCCGTGCTCAGTGCTCAGGGTGCTGGGAGCTCAGTACTCAGGGTGCTCGGTGCTCAGTACTAAGGTTGCTCAGTGCTCAGTACTCAGGGTGCTCAGTGCTCAGTGCTCGGGGTGCTGGGTGCTCAGTGCTCGGGGTGCTGGGTGCTCAGTACTCAGGGTGCTGGGTGCTCAGTGCTCAGTACTCAGCGTGCTGGGTGCTCAGTGCTCAGGGTGCTGGGTTCTCAGTGCTCAGGGTGCTGGGTGCTCAGTACTCAGGGTGCTGGGTGCTCAGTGCTCGGGGTGCTGGGTCCTCAGTGCTCAGGGTGCTGGGTGCTCAGTACTCAGGGTGCTGGGTCCTCAGTGCTCAGGGTGCTGGGTGCTCAGTACTCAGTGTGCTCAGTGCTCAGGGTGCTGGCTGCTCAGAACTCAGGATGCTGGGTGCTCAGTACTCAGGGTGCTGGTTCCTCAGTACTCAGGGTGCTTGGTGCTCAGTACTCAGGGTGCTGGGTGCTCAGTGCTCAGGGTGCTCAGTGCTCAGTACTCATGGTGCTGGGTGCTCATTCTCGGGGTGCTGGGTGCTCAGTACTCAGGTTGCTCAGTACTCTGGGTGCTCGGTGCTCAGTACTCATGGTGCTGGGTGCTCAGTACACAGGGTGCTCGGTGCTCAGTTCTCAGGGTGCTCGGTGCTCAGTGTTTGGGGTGCTGGGAGCTCAGTACTCAGGGTGCTGGGTGCTCAGTGCTCAGGGTGCTGGGTGCTCAGTGCTCAGGGTGCCCAGTGCTCAGTGCTCAGTACTCAGGGTGCTGGGTGCTCAGTACTCAGGGTGCTGGGTGCTCAGTGCTCGGGGTGCCCGGTGCTCAGTGCTCAGGGTGCTTGATGCTCAGTACTCAGGGTGCTGGGTGCTCAGTGCTCAGGGTCTGGGTGCTCAGTGCTTGGGGTGCTCGGTGCTCAGTACTCAGGGTGCTGGGTGCTCAGTACTCAGGGTGCTGGGTGCTCAGTACTCGGGGTGCTGGGTGCTCAGTGCTCAGCGTGCTGGGTGCTCAGTACTCACGGTGCTCTGTGCTCAGTGCTTGGGGTGCTGGGTGCTCAGTACTCAGGGTGCTGGGTGCTCAGTGCTCAGGGTGTTGGGTGCTCAGTGCTCAGGGTGCTGGGTGCTCAGTACACAGTGCTCAGGATGCTGGGTGCTCAGTGCTCGGGGTGCTGGGTGCTGAGTGCTCAGGTTGCTGGGTGCTCAGTGCTCGGGGTGCTCAGTGCTCAGTGCTCAGGGTCCTGGGTGCTCAGTACTCAGGGTGCTGGGTGCTCAGTGCTCAGGGTGCTGGGTGCTCAGTGCTCAGTAGTCAGGGTGCTGGGTGCTCAGTGCTCGCGGTGCTGGGTGCTCAGTACTCAGGGTGCTCGGTGCTCAGTACTCAGGGTGCTCGGTGCTCAGTACTAAGGGTGCTCAGTGCTCAGTACTCAGGGTGCTCAGTGCTCAGTGCTCGGGGTGCTGGGTGCTCAGTGCTCGGCGTGCTGGGTGCGCAGTACTCAGCGTGCTGGGTGCTCAGTGCTCGGGGTGCTGGGTCCTCAGTGCTCAGGGTGCTGGGTGCTCAGTACTCAGGGTGCTGGGTGCTCAGTGCTCGGGGTGCTGGGTCCTCAGTGCTCAGGGTGCTGGGTGCTCAGTACACAGGGTGCTGGGTCCTCAGTGCTCAGGGTGCTGGGTGCTCAGTACTCAGTGTGCTCAGTGCTCAGGGTGCTGGCTGCTCAGAACTCAGGATGCTGGGTGCTCAGTACTCAGGGTGCTGGGTGCTCAGTACTCAGGGTGCTTGGTGCTCAGTACTCAGGGTGCTGGGTGCTCAGTGCTCAGGGTGCTCGGTGCTCAGTACTCATGGTGCTGGGTGCTCATTCTCGGGGTGCAGGGTGCTCAGTACTCAGGTTGCTCAGTACTCTGAGTGCTCGGTGCTCAGTACTCATGGTGCTTTGTGCTCAGTACTCAGGGTGCTCGGTGCTCAGTTCTCAGGGTGCTCGGTGCTCAGTGTTTGGGGTGCTGGGTGCTCAGTACTCAGGGTGCTGGGTGCTCAGTGCTCAGGGTGCTGGGTGCACAGTGCTCAGGGTGCTGGGTGCTCAGTACTCAGTGCTCTGGATGCTGGGTACTCAGTGCTCAGGGTGCTGGGTGCTCAGTGCTCAGGGTGCTCAGTGCTCAGTGCTCAGTACTCAGGGTGCTGGGTGCTCAGTGCTCAGGGTGCTGGGTGCTCAGTGCTCAGGGTGCTGGGTACTCAGTACTCAGTGCTCAGGATGCTGGGTGCTCAGTGCTCGGGGTGCTGGGTGCTGAGTGCTCAGGTTGCTGGGTGCTCAGTGCTCGGGGTGCTGAGTGCTCAGTGCTCAGGGTCCTGGGTGCTCAGTACTCAGGGTGCTGGGTGCTTAGTACTCAGGGTGCTCAGTGCTCAGTACACAGGGTGCTGGGTGCTCAGTGCTCAGGGTGCTGGGTGCTCAGTGCTCAGTAGTCAGGGTGCTGGGTGCTCAGTGCTCGCGGTGCTGGGTGCTCAGTACTCAGCGTGCTGGGTGCTCAGTACTCAGGGTGCTGGGTGCTCAGTGCTCAGGGAGCTGGGTGCTCAGTGCTCAGGGTGCTGGGTGCTCAGTGATCGGGGTCCTGGGTGCTCAGTACTCAGGGTGCTCATTCTCGGGGTGCTGGGTGCTCAGTGCTCGGGGTGCAGGGTGCTCAGTACTCAGGGTGCTGGGGCTCAGTACTCAGGGTGCTGGGTGCTCAGTACTCAGGGAGCTCGGTTCTCAGTACTCAGGGTGCTGGGTGCTCATACTCGGGGTGCTGGGTGCTCAGTGCTCGGGGTGCTGGGTGCTCAGTACTCAGGGTGCTGGGGGCACAGTACTCAGGGTGCTGGGTGCTCAGTACTCAGGGTGATCTGTTCTCAGTACTCAGGGTGCTGGGTGCTCAGTGCTCGGGGTGCTGGGTGCTCAGTACTCGGGGTGCTCAGTGCTCAGTACTCAGGGTGCTGGGTACTCAGTGCTCGGGTTGCTATGTGCTGAGTACTCAGGGTGCTGGGTGCTCAGTGCTCAGGGTGCTGGGTGCTCAGTACTCAGCGTGCTGGGTGCTCAGTGCTCAGGGTGCTGGGTGCTGAGTATTCAGGGTGCTGGGTGATCAGTACCCAGGGTGCTGGCTGCTCAGTACTCAGGGTGCTCAGTACTCAGGGTGTTGGGTGCTCAGTGCTCAGGGTGCTGGGTACTCAGTGCTCAGTGTGCTGGGTGCTCAGTACTCAGGGTGCTCAGTGCTCAGTACTCGGGGTGCTCAGTACTCAGGGAGCTGGGTGCTCAGTGCTCGGGTTGCTGGGTGCTCAGTGCTCAGGGTGATCGGTGCTCAGTACTCAGGATGCTGGCTGCTCAGTACTCAGGGTGCTGGGTGCTCAGTACTCAGGGTGCTGGGTGCTCAGTCCTCAGGGTGCTCAGTGCTCAGGGTGCTGGGTGCTCAGTGCTCGGGGTGCTCGGTGCTCAGTACTCAGGGTGCTGAGTGCTCAGTACTCAGGGTGCTGGGTGCTCAGTACTCAGGGTGCTGGGTGCTCAGTGCTCGGGGTGCTGGGTACTCAGTGCTCAGGGTGCTCAGTGCTCAGTACTCAGGGTGCTGGGTGCTCATTACTCAGGGTGCTGGGTGCTCAGTGCTCGGGTGCTGGGTGCTCAGTACTCAGGGTGCTGGGTGCTCAGTGCTCAGGGTGCTGGGTGCTCAGTGCTCGGGGTGCTGGGTGCTCAGAACTCAGGGTGCTGGGTGCTCAGTGCTCAGGGTGCTGGGTAATCAGTACTTAGGGTGCTGGGTGCTCAGTGCTCAGTACTCAGCGTGCTGGGTGCTCAGTGCTCGGGGTGCTGGGTCCTCAGTGCTCAGGGTGCTGGGTGCTCAGTACTCAGGGTGCTGGGTGCTCAGTGCTCGGGGTGCTGGGTCCTCAGTGCTCAGCGTGCTGGGTGCTCAGTACTCAGGGTGCTGGGTCCTCAGTGCTCAGGGTGCTGGGTGCTCAGTACTCAGTGTGCTCAGTGCTCAGGGTGCTGGGTGCTCAGTACTCAGGGTGCTGGGTGCTCATTCTCGGGGTGCTGGGTGCTCAGTGCTCGGGGTGCTGGGTGCTCAGTACTCAGGGTGCTGGGGCTCAGTACTCAGGGTGCTGGGTGCTCAGTACTCAGGGTACTCGGTTCTCAGTACTCAGGGTGCTGGGTGCTCATTCTCGGGGTGATGGGTGCTCAGTGCTCGGGGTGCTGGGTGCTCAGTACTCAGGGTGCTGGGGGCTCAGTACTCAGGGTGCTGGGAGCTCAGTACTCAGGGTGATCTGTTCTCAGTACTGAGGGTGCTGGGTGCTCAGTGCTCGGGGTGCTGGGTGCTCAGTACTCGGGGTGCTGGGTGCTGAGTGCTCCGTACTCAGCGTGCTGGGTGCTCAGTGCTCAGGGTGCTGGGTGCTCGGGGAGCTCGGTGCTCAGTACTCAGGGTGCTGGGTGCTCAGTACTCTGGGTGCTGGGTGCTCAGTGCTCAGCGTGCTGGGTGCTCAGTACTCACGGTGCTCGGTGCTCAGTGCTTGGGGTGCTGGGTGCTCAGTACTCAGGGTGCTGGGTGCTCAGTGCTCAGGGTGCTGGGTGCTCAGTGCTCAGGGTGCTGGGTGCTCAGTACCCAGTGCTCAGGATGCTGGGTGCTCAGTGCTCGGGGTGCTGGGTGCTGAGTGCTCAGGTTGCTGGGTGCTCAGTACTCAGGGTGCTGGGTGCTCAGTGCTCAGTACTCAGCGTGCTGGGTGCTCAGTGCTCAGGGTGCTGGGTGCTCGGGGAGCTCGGTGCTCAGTACTCAGGGTGCTGGGTGCTCAGTGCTCGGGGTGCTGGGTGCTCAGTACTCAGGGTGCTGGGTGCTCAGTGCTCAGTACACAGCGTGCTGGGTGCTCAGTGCTCAGGGTGCTGGGTGCTCGGGGAGCTCGGTGCTCAGTACTCAGGGTGCTGGGTGCTCAGTACTCGGGGTGCTGGGTGCTCAGTGCTCAGCGTGCTGGGTGCTCAGTACTCACGGTGCTCGGTGCTCAGTGCTTGGGGTGCTGGGGGCTCAGTACTCAGGGTGCTGGGTGCTCAGTGCTCAGGGTGCTGGGTGCTCAGTGCTCAGGGTGCTGGGTGCTCAGTACTCAGTGCTCAGGATGCTGGGTGCTCAGTGCTCGAGGTGCTGGGTGCTGAGTGCTCAGGTTGCAGGGTGCTCAGTGCTCGGGGTGCTGAGTGCTCAGTGCTCAGGGTCCTGGGTGCTCAATACTCAGGGTGCTGGGTGCTTAGTACTCAGGGTGCTCAGTGCTCAGTACACAGGGTGCTGGGTGCTCAGTGCTCAGGGTGCTGGTTGCTCAGTACTCAGGGTGCTGGGTGCTCAGTGCTCGGGGTGCTCAGTGCTCAGGGTGCTGGGTGCTCAGTGCTCGGGGTGCTCGGTGCTCAGTACTCAGGGTGCTGAGTGCTCAGTACTCAGGGTGCTGGGTGCTCAGTACTCAGGGTGCTAAGTGCTCAGTGCTCGGGGTGCTGGGTACTCAGTGCTCAGGGTGCTCAGTGCTCAGTACTCAGGGTGCTGGGTGCTCATTACTCAGGGTGCTGAGTGCTCAGTGCTCGGGTGCTGGGTGCTCAGTACTCAGGGTGCTTGGTGCGCAGTGCTCAGGGTGCTGGGTGCTCAGTGCTCGGGGTGCTGGGTGCTCAGAACTCAGGGTGCTGGGTGCTCAGTGCTCAGGGTGCTGGGTACTCAGTACTTAGGGTGCTGGGTGCTCAGTACTCAGGGTGCTGGGTGCTCAGTCTCAGGGTGCTGGGTGCTCATACTCGGGGTGCTGGGTGCTCAGTGCTCGGGGTGCTGGGTGCTCAGTGCTCAGGGTGCTGGGTGCTCAGTACTTAGGGTGCTGGGTGCTCAGTGCTCAGTACTCAGCGTGCTGGGTGCTCAGTGCTCGGGGTGCTGGGTCCTCAGTGCTCAGGGTGCTGGGTGCTCAGTACTCAGGGTGCTGGGTGCTCAGTGCTCGGGGTGCTGGGTCCTCAGTGCTCAGCGTGCTGGGTGCTCAGTACTCAGGGTGCTGGGTCCTCAGTGCTCAGGGTGCTGGGTGCTCAGTACTCAGGGTGCTGGGTGCTCAGTACTCAGGGTGCTGGGTGCTCAGTGCTCAGGGTGCTGGGTGCTTAGTGCTCTGGGTGCTGGGTGCTCAGTGCTCAGGGTGCTGGGTGCTCAGTGCTCAGGGTGCTGGGTGCTCAGTGCTCGGGGTGCTGGGTGCTGAGTGCTCCGGGTGCTGGGTGCTCAGTGCTCGGGGTGCTCAGTGCTCATTGCTCAGGGTCCTGGGTGCTCAGTACTCAGGGTGCTGGGTGCTTAGTACTCAGGGTGCTCAGTGCTCAGTACACAGGGTGCTGTGTGCTCAGTGCTCGGGGTGCTGGGTGCTCAGTTCTCAGTAATCAGGGTGCTGGGTGCTCAGTGCTCGGGATGCTGGGTGCTCATTACTCAGGGTGCTCAGTTCTCGGGGAGCTCGGTGCTCAGTACTCAGGGTGCTAGGTGCTCAGTACTCAGTGCTCGGGGTCCTGGGTGCTCGGTGTTCGGGGTGCTGGGTGCTCAGTGCTCTGGGTGCTGGGTGCTCAGTACTCAGGGTGCTGGGTGCTCAGTACTCAGGGCGCTGGGTGCTCATTCTCGGGGTGCTGGGTGCTCAGTGCTCGGGGTGCTGGGTGCTCAGTACTCAGGGTGCTGGGGCTCAGTACTCAGGGTGCTGGGTGCTCAGTACTCAGGGTGCTCGGTTCTCAGTACTCAGGGTGCTGGGTGCTCATTCTCGGGGTGATGGGTGCTCAGTGCTCGGGGTGCTGGGTGCTCAGTACTCAGGGTGCTGGGGGCTCAGTACTCAGGGTGCTGGGTGCTCAGTACTCAGGGTGATCTGTTCTCAGTACTCAGGGTGCTGGGTGCTCAGTGCTCGGGGTGCTGGGTGCTCAGTACTCGGGGTGCTGGGTGCTGAGTGCTCAGTACTCAGCGTGCTGGGTGCTCAGTGCTCAGGGTGCTGGGTGCTCGGGGAGCTCGGTGCTCAGTACTCAGGGTGCTGGGTGCTCAGTACTCGGGGTGCTGGGTGCTCAGTGCTCAGCGTGCTGGGTGCTCAGTACTCACGGTGCTCAGTGCTCAGTGCTTGGGGTGCTGGGTGCTCAGTACTCAGGGTGCTGGGTGCTCAGTGCTCAGGGTGCTGGGTGCTCAGTGCTCAGGGTGCTGGGTGCTCAGTACTCAGTGCTCAGGATGCTGGGTGCTCAGTGCTCGGGGTGCTGGGTGCTGAGTGCTCAGGTTGCTGGGTGCTCAGTACTCATGGTGCTGGGTGCTCAGTGCTCGGGGTGCTGGGTGCTCAGTACTCAGGGTGCTGGGTGCTCAGTGCTCAGTACTCAGCGTGCTGGGTGCTCAGTGCTCAGGGTGCTGGGTGCTCGGGGAGCTCGGTGCTCAGTACTCAGGGTGCTGGGTGCTCAGTACTCGGGGTGCTGGGTGCTCAGTGCTCAGCGTGCTGGGTGCTCAGTACTCACGGTGCTCGGTGCTCAGTGCTTGCGGTGCTGGGTGCTCCGTACTCAGGGTGCTGGGTGCTCAGTGCTCAGGGTGCTGGGTGCTCAGTGCTCAGGGTGCTGGGTGCTCAGTACTCAGTGCTCAGGATGCTGGGTGCTCAGTGCTCGGGGTGCTGCGTGCTGAGTGCTCAGGTTGCAGGGTGCTCAGTGCTCGGGGTGCTGAGTGCTCAGTGCTCAGGGTCCTGGGTGCTCAGTACTCAGGGTGATGGGTGCTTAGTACTCAGGGTGCTCAGTGCTCAGTACACAGGGTGCTGGGTGCTCAGTGCTCAGGGTGCTGGTTGCTCAGTGCTCAGTAGTCAGGGTGCTGGGTGCTCAGTACTCAGGGTGCTGGGTGCTCAGTGATCAGGGAGCTGGGTGCTCAGTGCTCAGGGTGCTGGGTGCTCAGTGATCAGGGAGCTGGGTGCTCAGTGCTCAGGGTGCTGGGTGCTCAGTGATCGGGGTCCTGGGTGCTCAGTACTCAGGGTGCTCATTCTCGGGGTGCTGGGTGCTCAGTGCTCAGGGTGCTGGGTGCTCAGTGATCAGGGTGCTGGGTGCTCAGTACTCAGGGTGCTGGGTGCTCAGTACTCAGGGTGCTGGGTGCTCAGTGCTTGGGGTGCTGGGTGCTCAGTGCTCAGTACTCAGGGTGCTGGGTGCTCAGTGCTCAGGGTGCTGTGTGCTCAGTGCTCAGGGTGCTGGGTGCTCAATGCTCAGGGTGCTGGGTACTCAGTGCTCAGGGTGCTGGGTGCTCAGTACTCAGGGTGCTGGGTGCTCAGCGCTCGGGTTGCTGGGTGCTCAGTGCTCGCGGTGCTGGGTGCTCAGTGCTCGGGGTGCTCGGTGCTCAGGACTCAGGGTGCTGGGTGCTCAGTGCTCGAGGTGCTCAGTACTCAGGGTGCTGTCTGTTCAGTGCTCAGGGTGCTGGGTGCTCAGTGCTCAGGGTGCTGGGTGCTCAGTGATCGGGGTGCTGGGTGCTCATTACTCAGGGTGCTCAGTTCTCGGGGAGCTCGGTGCTCAGTACTCAGGGTGCTGGGTGCTCAGTACTCAGTGCTCGGGGTCCTGGGTGCTCGGTGCTCGGGGTGCTGGGTGCTCAGTGCTCTGGGTGCTGGGTGCTCAGTACTCAGGGTGCTGGGTGCTCAGTACTCAGGGTGCTGGGTGCTCATTCTCGGAGTGCTGGGTGCTCAGTGCTCGGGGTGCTGGGTGCTCAGTACTCAGGGTGCTGGTGCTCAGTACTCAGGGTGCTGGGTGCTCAGTACTCAGGGTGCTCGGTTCTCAGTACTCAGGGTGCTGGGTGCTCATTCTCGGGGTCCTGGGTGCTCAGTGCTCGGGGTGCTGGGTGCTCAGTACTCAGGGTGCTGGGGGCTCAGTACTCAGGGTGCTGGGTGCTCAGTACTCAGGGTGATCTGTTCTCAGTACTCAGGGTGCTGGGTGCTCAGTGCTCGGGGTGCTGGGTGCTCAGTACTCGGGGTGCTGGGTGCTCAGTACTCAGGGTGATGGGTGCACAGTGCTCGGGGGGCTCGGTGCTCAGTACACAGGGTGCTGGGTGCTCAGTGCTCGGGGTGCTGGGTGCTCAGTACTCAGGATGCTGGGTGCTCAGTGCTCAGGGTGCTGAGTGCTCAGTGCTCAGGGTGCTGGGTGCTCAGTACTCAGGGTGCTGGGTGCTCAGTGCTCAGTGCTCAGGGTGCTCAGTGCTCATGGTGCTGGGTGCTCAGGGTGCTGGGTGCTCAGTGCTCGGGGTGCTGGGTGCTCAGTGCTCAGAGTGCTGGGTGCTCAATGCTCAGGGTGCTGGGTGCTCAGTGCTCAGTGCTCAGGGTGCTGGGTGTTCAGTACTCAGTGTGCTGGGTGCTCAGTACTGAGGGTGCTCGGTGCTCAGTGCTCAGGGTGCTGGGTGCTCAGTGCTCGGGGTGCTGGGTGTTCAGTACTCAGGGTGCTGGGTGCTCAGTACTCAGGGTGCTGGGTGCTCAGTGCTCAGTGTGCTGGGTGCTCAGTGCTCAGGGTGCTGGGTGCTCAGTACTCAGGGTCCTGGGTGCTCAGTACTCAGGGTGCTCGGTGCTCAGTGCTCAGGGTGCTGGGTGCACAGTGCTCGGGGTGCTGGGTGCTCAGTACTCGGGGTGCTGGGTGCTCAGTACTCAGGGTGATGGGTGCTCAGTGCTCAGGGTGCTGGGTGCTCAGTGCTCGGGGTGCTGGGTGCTCTGTACTCGGTGTGCTGGGTGCTCAGTGCTCAGGGTGCTGGGTCTCAGTCCTCGGGGTACTGGGTACTCAGTGCTCAGTACACAGGGTGCTGGGTGCTCAGTGCTCGGGGTGCTGGGTGCTCAGTGCTCAGTACTCAGTGTGCTGGGTGCTCCGTGCTCGGGGTGCTGGGTGCTCAGTGCTCAGTACTCAGGGTGCTGGGTGCTCAGTGCTCAGGGTGTTGTGTGCTCAGTGCTCAGGGTGCTGGGTGCTCAATGCTCAGGGTGCTGGGTACTCAGTGCTCAGGGTGCTGGGTGCTCAGTACTCAGGGTGCTGGGTGCTCAGTACTCAGGGTGCTGGGTGCTCAGTGCTCAGGGTGCTGGGTGCTCAGTGCTCGGGGTGCTCGGTGCTCAGTACTCAGAGTGCTGGGTGCTCAGTGCTCGAGGTGCTCAGTACTCAGGGTGCTGTGTGTTCAGTGCTCAGGGTGCTGGGTGCTCAGTACTCAGGGTGCTCGGTGCTTAGTACTCAGGGTGCTGTGTGCTCAGTACTCAGGGTGCTCCTTGCTCAGGGTGCTGGGTGCTCAGTACTCAGGGTGCTCCTTGCTCAGGGTGCTGGGTGCTCAGTACTCAGGGTGCTGGGTGCTCAGTGCTCAGGGTGCTCGGTGCACAGTACGTTGGGAGCTCAGTACTCTGGGTGCTGGGTGCTCAGTACTCAGTGTGCTCGGTGCTCAGTACTCAGGGTGCTGGGTGCTCAGTGCTAGGGGTGCTGGGTGCTCATTAATCAGGGTGCTGGGTGCTCAGTACTCAGGGTGCTCAGTGCTTGGGGTGCTGGGTGCTCAATACTCAGGGTGCTCAGTACTTGGGGTGCTGGGTGCTCTGTTCTCAGGGTGCTGGGTGCTCAGTGCTCAGGGTGCTGGGTGCTCAATTCTCAGGGTGCTGGGTGCTCAGTGCTCAGGGTGCTGGGTGCTCAGTTCTCAGGGTGCTGCGTGCTCAGTGCTCAGGGTGCTGGGTGCTCAGTTCTCAGGGTGCTGCGTGCTCAGTGCTCAGGGTGCTGGGTGCTCAGTGCTCAGGGTGCTAGGTGCTCGGTGCTCGGTGTGCTGGGTGCTTAGTGATCGGGGTGCCCGGTGCTCAGTACTCGGGGTGCTCAGTGCTCAGTACTCAGGGTGCTGGGTGCTCAGTGCTCAGGGTGCAGGGTGCTCAGTACTCAGGGTGCTGGGTGCTCAGTACTCAGCGTGCTCGGTGCTCAGTACTCAGGGAGATGGGTGCTCAGTGCTCGGGGTGCTGGGTGCTCAGTACTCAGGGTGCTGGGTGCTCAGTGCTCTGGGTGCTCGGTGCTCAGTACGCTGGTTGCTCAGTACTCAGGGTGCTGGGTGCTCAGGACTCAGGGTGCTGGGTGCTTAGTACTCAGGGTGCTGGGTGCTCAGTGCTCGGGGTGCTGGGTGCTCAGTGCTCAGTACTCAGGGTGCTGGGTGCTCAGTGCTCAGGGTGCTGGGTGCTCAGTGCTCAGGGTGCTGGGTGCTCAGTGCTCGGGATGCTGGGTGCTCAGTGCTTGGGGTGCTCGGTGCTCAGTACTCAGGGTGCTGGGTGCTCAGTGCTCGAGGTGCTCAGTACTCAGGGTGCTGTGTGTTCAGTGCTCAGGGTGCTGGGTGCTCAGTACTCAGGGTGCTCGGTGCTTAGTACTCAGGGTGCTGGGTGCTCAGTACTCCGGGTGCTGGGTGCTCAGTGCTCGGGGTGCTCGGTGCTCAGTACTCAGTGCTCAGGGTGCTCAGTGCTCAGTACACAGGGTGCTGGGTGCTCAGTGCTCAGGGTACTGGGTGCTCAGTGCTCAGTAGTCAGGGTGCTGGGTGGTCAGTGCTCGCGGTGGTTGGTGCTCAATACTCAGCGTGCTGGGTGCTCAGTACTCAGGGTGCTTTGTGCTCAGTACTCAGGGTGCTGGGTGCTCAGTGCTCAGGGAGCTGGGTGCTCAGTGCTCAGGGTGCTGGGTGCTCAGTGATCGGGGTCCTGGGTGCTCAGTACTCAGGGTGCTCATTCTCGGGGTGCTGGGTGCTCAGTGCTCAGGGTGCTGGGTGCTCAGTGCTCAGGGTGCTGGGTGCTCAGTACTCAGGGTGCTGGGTGCTCAGTACTCAGGGTGCTCGGTGCTCAGTGCTCAGGGTGCTGGGTGCACAGTGCTCGGGGTGCTGGGTGCTCAGTGCTCAGTGCTCAGGGTGCTCAGTGCTCATGGTGCTGGGTGCTCAGGGTGCTGGGTGCTCAGTGCTCCGGATGCTGGGTGCTCAGTGCTCAGGGTGCTTGGTGCTCAGTGCTCAGGGTGCTGGGTGCTCAGTGCTCAATGCTCAGGGTGCTGGGTGTTCAGTACTCAGGGTGCTGGGTGCTCAGTACTCAGGGTGCTCGGTGCTCCGTGCTCAGGGTGCTGGGTGCTCAGTGCTCGGGGTGCTGGGTGTTCAGAACTCAGGGTGCTGGGTGCTCAGTACTCAGGGTGCTGGGTGCTCAGTGCTCAGGGTGCTGGGTGCTCATTGCTCAGGGTGCTGGGTGCTCAGTACTCAGGGTGCTGGGTGCTCAGTACTCAGGGTGCTCGGTGCTCAGTGCTCAGGGTGCTGGGTGCACAGTGCTCGGGGTGCTGGGTGCTCAGTACTCGGTGTGCTGGGTGCTCAGTACTCAAGGTGCTGGGTGCTCAGTGCTCAGGGTGCTGGGTGCTCAGTGCTCGGTGTGCTGGGTGCTCAGTACTCGGTGTGCTGGGTGCTCAGTGCTCAGGGTGCTGGGTCTCAGTGCTCGGGGTTCTGGGTACTCAGTGCTCAGTACACAGGGTGCTGGGTGCTCAGTGCTCGGGGTGCTGGGTGCTCAGTGCTCAGTACTCAGTATGCTGGGTTCTCAGTGCTTGGGGTGCTGGGTGCTCAGTGCTCAGTACTCAGGGTGCTGGGTGCTCAGTGCTCAGGGTGCTGTGTGCTCAGTGCTCAGGGTGCTGGGTGCTCAATGATCAGGGTGCTGGGTACTCAGTGCTCAGGGTGCTGGGTGCTCAGTACTCAGGGTGCTGGGTGCTCAGTGCTCGGGGTGCTGGGTGCTCAATGCTCGCGGTGCTGGGTGCTCAGTGCTCGGGGTGCTCGGTGCTCAGGACTCAGGTTGCTGGGTGCTCAGTGCTCGAGGTGCTCAGTACTCAGGGTGCTGTCTGTTCAGTGCTCAGGGTGCTGGGTGCTCAGTGCTCAGGGTGCTGGGTGCTCAGTGATCGGGGTGCTGGGTGCTCATTACTCAGTGTGCTCAGTTCTCGGGGAGCTCGGTGCTCAGTACTCAGGGTGCTGGGTGCTCAGTACTCAGTGCTCGGGGTCCTGGGTGCTCGGGGTGCTGGGTGCTCAGTGCTCTGGGTGCTGGGTGCTCAGTACTCAGGGTGCTGGGTGCTCAGTACTCAGGGTGCTGGGTGCTCATTCTCGGGGTGCTGGGTGCTCAGTGCTCGGGGTGCTGGGTGCTCAGTACTCAGGGTGCTGGGGCTCAGTACTCAGGGTGCTGGGTGCTCAGTACTCAGGGTGCTCGGTTCTCAGTACTCAGGGTGCTGGGTGCTCATTCTCGGGGTGCTGGGTGCTCAGTGCTCGGGGTGCTGGGTGCTCAGTACTCAGGGTGCTGGGGGCTCAGTACTCAGGGTGCTGAGTGCTCAGTACTCAGGGTGATCTGTTCTCAGTACTCAGGGTGCTGGGTGCTCAGTGCTCGGGGTGCTGGGTGCTCAGTACTCGGGATGCTGGGTGCTCAGTACTCAGGGTGCTGGGTGCACAGTGCTCGGGGTGCTCGGTGCTCAGTACACAGGGTGCTGGGTGCTCAGTGCTCTCGGTGCTGGGTGCTCAGTACTCAGGGTTCTGGGTGCTCAGTGCTCAGTACTCAGCGTGCTGGGGGCTCAGTGCTCAGGGTGCTGGGTGCTCAGTACTCAGGGTGCTGGGTGCTCAGTGCTCAGTGCTCAGGGTGCTCAGTGCTCATGGTGCTGGGTGCTCAGGGTGCTGTGTGCTCAGTGCTCGGGGTGCTGGGTGCTCAGTGCTCAGGGTGCTGGGTGCTCAGTGCTCAGGGTGCTGGGTGCTCAGTGCTCAGTGCTCAGGGTGCTGGGTGTTCAGTACTCAGGGTGCTGGGTGCTCAGTACTCAGGGTGCTCGGTGCTCAGTGCTCAGGGTGCTGGGTGCTCAGTGCTCGGGGTGCTGGGTGTTCAGTACTCAGGGTGCTGTGTGCTAAGTACTCAGGGTGCTGGGTGCTCAGTGCTCAGGGTGCTGGGTGCTCAGTGCTCAGGGTGCTGGGTGCTCAGTACTCAGGGTGCTGGGTGCTCAGTACTCAGGGTGCTCGGTGCTCAGTGCTCAGGGTGCTGGGTGCACAGTGCTCGGGGTGCTGGGTGCTCAGTACTCGGGGTGCTGGGTGCTCAGTACTCAGGGTGCTGGGTGCTCAGTGCTCAGGGTGCTGGGTGCTCAGTGCTCGGGGTGCTGGGTGCTCAGTACTCGGTGTGCTGGGTGCTCAGTGCTCAGGGTGCTGGGTCTCAGTCCTCGGGGTACTGGGTACTCAGTGCTCAGTACACAGGGTGCTGGGTGCTCAGTGCTCGGGGTGCTGGGTGCTCAGTGCTCAGTACTCAGTGTGCTGGGTGCTCAGTGCTCGGGGTGCTGGGTGCTCAGTGCTCAGTACTCCGGGTGCTGGTTGCTCAGTGCTCAGGGTGCTGTGTGCTCAGTGCTCAGGGTGCTGGGTGCTCAATGCTCAGGGTGCTGGGTACTCAGTGCTCAGGGTGCTGGGTGCTCAGTACTCAGGGTGCTGGGTGCTCAGTGCTTGGGGTGCTGGGTGCACAGTGCTCTCGGTGCTGGGTGCTCAGTGCTCAGGGTGCTCGGTGCTCAGTACTCAGGGTGCTGGGTGCTCAGTGCTCGAGGTGCTCAGTACTCAGGGTGCTTTGTGTTCAGTGCTCAGGGTGCTGGGTGCTCAGTACTCAGGGTGCTCGGTGCTTAGTACTCAGGGTGCTGGGTGCTCAGTACTCCGGGTGCTGGGTGCTCAGTGCTCGGGGTGCTCGGTACTCAGTGCTCAAGGTGCTGGGTGCTCAGTACACAGGGTGCTCATTGCTCAGGGTGCTGGGTGCTCAGTACTCAGGGTGCTGGGTGCTCAGTGCTTAGGGTGCTCGGTGCTCAGTACGTTGGGTGCTCAGTACTCTGGGTGCTGGGTGCTCAGTACTCAGTGTGCTCGGTGCTCAGTACTCAGGGTGCTGGGTGCTCAGTGCTCGGGGTGCTGGGTGCTCATTAATCAGGGTGCTGGGTGCTCAGTACTCAGGGTGCTCAGTGCTTGGGGTGCTGGGTGCTCAATACTCAGGGTGCTCAGTGCTTGTGGTGCTGGGTGCTCAGTTCTCAGGGTGCTGGGTGCTCAGTGCTCAGGGTGCTGGGTGCTCAATTCTCAGGGTGCTGGGTGCTCAGTGCTCAGGGTGCTGGGTGCTCAGTTCTCAGGGTGCTGCGTGCTCAGTGCTCAGGGTGCTGGGTGCTCAGTTCTCAGGGTGCTGGGTGCTCAGTGCTCAGGGTGCTGGGTGCTCAGTGCTCAGGGTTCTAGGTGCTCGGTGCTCGGTGTGCTGGGTGCTTAGTGATCGGGGTGCCCGGTGCTCAGTACTCGGGGTGCTCAATGCTCAGTACTCAGGGTGCTGGGTGCTCAGTGCTCAGGGTGCAGGGTGCTCAGTACTCAGGGTGCTGGGTGCTCAGTACTTAGGGTGCTCAGTGCGCAGTACTCAGGGTGCTGGGTGCTCAGTGCTCGGGGTGCTGGGTGCTCAGTACGCAGGGTGCTGGGTGCTCAGTGCTCGGGGTGCTTGGTGCTCAGTATGCTGGTTGCTCAGTACTCAGGGTGCTGGGTGCTCAGGACTCAGGGTGCTGGGTGCTTAGTACTCAGGTTGCTGGGTGCTCAGTGCTCGGGGTGCTGGGTGCTCAGTGCTCAGTACTCAGGGTGCTGGGTGCTCAGGGCTCAGGGTGCTGGGTGCTCAGTGCTCGGGATGCTGGGTGCTCAGTGCTCGGGGTGCTCGGTGCTCAGTACTCAGGGTGCTGGGTGTTCAGTGCTCGAGGTGCTCAGTACTCAGGGTGCTGTGTGTTCAGTGCTCAGGGTGCTGGGTGCTCAGTACTCAGGGTGCTCGGTGCTTAGTACTCAGGGTGCTGGGTGCTCAGTACTCCTGGTGCTGGGTGCTCAGTGCTCGGGGTGCTAGGTGCTCAGTACTCAGTGCTCAGGGTGCTCAGTGCTCAGGGTGCTGGGTGCTCAGTACTCAGGTTGCTGGGTGCTCAGTGCTCGGGGTGCTGGGTGCTCAGTGCTCGTGGTGCTGGGTGCTAAGTACTCAGGGTGCTCGGTGCTCAGTACTCAGGGTGCTGGGTGCTCAGTGCACGGGGTGCTGGGTGCTCAGTACACAGGGTGCTGGGTGCTCAGTGCTCGGGGTGCTCGGTGCTCAGTACGTTGGGTGCTCAGTACTCAGGGTGCTGGGTGCTCAGTGCTCAGGGTGCTGGGTGCTCAGTGCTCGGGCTACTGGGTGCTCAGTGCTCAGGGTGCTGGGTGCTCAGTACTCAGGGTGCTGGGTTCTCAGTACTCAGGGTGCTGGGTGCACAGTGCTTGGGCTGCTGGGTGCTCAGTGCTCGGGGTCTGGGTGCTCCGTACTCAGGGTACTGGGTGCTCAGTACTCAGGGTGCTGGGTGCTCAGTGCTCAGGGTGCTGGGTGCTCAGTGCTCTGGGTGCTGGGTGCTCAGTGCTCAGGGTGCTGGGTGCTCAGTGCTCAGGGTGCTGGGTGCTCAGTGCTCGGGGTGCTGGGTGCTGAGTGCTCAGGGTGCTGGGTGCTCAGTGCTCGGGGTGCTCAGTGCTCAGGGTGCTGGGTGCTCAGTGCTCAGGGTGCTAGGTGCTCGGTGCTCGGTGTGCTGGGTGCTTAGTGATCGGGGTGCACGGTGCTCAGTACTCGGGGTGCTCAGTGCTCAGTACTCAGGGTGCTGGGTGATCAGTGCTCAGGGTGCAGGGTGCTCAGTACTCAGGGTGCTGGGTGCTCAGTACTCAGCGTGCTCGGTGCTCAGTACTCAGGGTGCTGGGTGCTCAGTGCTCGGGGTGCTGGGTGCTCAGTACTCAGGGTGCTGGGTGCTCAGTGCTCTGGGTGCTCGGTGCTCAGTACGCTGGTTGCTCAGTACTCAGGGTGCTGGGTGCTCAGGACTCAGGGTGCTGGGTGCTTAGTACTCAGGGTGCTGGGTGCTCAGTGCTCGGGGTGCTGGGTGCTCAGTGCTCAGTACTCAGGGTGCTGGGTGCTCAGTGCTCAGGGTGCTGGGTGCTCAGTGCTCAGGGTGCTGGGTGCTCAGTGCTCGGGATGCTGGGTGCTCAGTGCTTGGGGTGCTCGGTGCTCAGTACTCAGGGTGCTGGGTGCTCAGTGCTCGAGGTGCTCAGTACTCAGGGTGCTGTGTGTTCAGTGCTCAGGGTGCTGGGAGCTCAGTACTCAGGGTGCTCGGTGCTTAGTACTCAGGGTGCTGGGTGCTCAGTACTCCGGGTGCTGGGTGCTCAGTGCTCGGTGTGCTCGGTGCTCAGTACTCAGTGCTCAGGGTGCTCAGTGCTCAGTACACAGGGTGCTGGGTGCTCAGTGCTCAGGGTGCTGGGTGCTCAGTGCTCAGTAGTCAGGGTGCTGGGTGCTCAGTGCTCGCGGTGGTGGGTGCTCAATACTCAGCGTGCTGGGTGCTCAGTACTCAGGGTGCTTTGTGCTCAGTACTCAGGGTGCTGGGTGCTCAGTGCTCAGGGAGCTGGGTGCTCAGTGCTCAGGGTGCTGGGTGCTCAGTGATCGGGGTGGTGGGTGCTCAATACTCAGCGTGCTGGGTGCTCAGTACTCAGGGTGCTGGGTGCTCAGTGCTCGCGGTGGTGGGTGCTCAATACTCAGCGTGCTGGGTGCTCAGTACTCAGGGTGCTTTGTGCTCAGTACTCAGGGAGCTGGGTGCTCAGTGCTCAGGGTGCTGGGTGCTCAGTGATCGGGGTCCTGGGTGCTCAGTACTCAGGGTGCTCATTCTCGGGGTGCTGGGTGCTCAGTGCTCAGGGTGCTGGGTGCTCAGTGCTCAGGGTGCTGGGTGCTCAGTACTCAGGGTGCTGGGTGCTCAGTACTCAGGGTGCTCGGTGCTCAGTGCTCAGGGTGCTGGGTGCACAGTGCTCGGGGTGCTGGTTGCTCAGTGCTCAGTGCTCAGGGTGCTCAGTGCTCATGGTGCTGGGTGCTCAGGGTGCTGGGTGCTCAGTGCTCCGGGTGCTGGGTGCTCAGTGCTCAGGGTGCTTGGTGCTCAGTGCTCAGGGTGCTGGGTGCTCAGTGCTCAATGCTCAGGGTGCTGGGTGTTCAGTACTCAGGGTGCTGGGTGCTCAGTACTCAGGGTGCTCGGTGCTCCGTGATCAGGGTGCTGGGTGCTCAGTGCTCGGGGTGCTGGGTGTTCAGTACTCAGGGTGCTGGGTGCTCAGTACTCAGGGTGCTGGGTGCTCAGTGCTCAGGGTGCTGGGTGCTCATTGCTCAGGGTGCTGGGTGCTCAGTACTCAGGGTGCTCGGTGCTCAGTACTCAGGGTGCTCGGTGCTCAGTGCTCAGGGTGCTGGGTGCACAGTGCTCGGGGTGCTGGGTGCTCAGTACTCGGGGTGCTGGGTGTTCAGTACTCAAGGTGCTGGGTGCTCAGTGCTCAGGGTGCTGGGTGCTCAGTGCTCGGTCTGCTGGGTGCTCAGTACTCGGTGTGCTGGGTGCTCAGTGCTCAGGGTGCTGGGTCTCAGTGCTCGGGGTACTGGGTACTCAGTGCTCAGTACACAGGGTGCTGGGTGCTCAGTGCTCGGGGTGCTGGGTGCTCAGTGCTCAGTACTCAGTGTGCTGGGTGCTCAGTGCTCGGGGTGCTGGGTGCTCAGTGCTCAGTACTCAGGGTGCTGGGTGCTCAGTGCTCCGGGTGCTGTGTGCTCAGTGCTCAGGGTGCTGGGTGCTCAATGCTCAGGGTGCTGGGTACTCAGTGCTCAGGGTGCTGGGTGCTCAGTACTCAGGGTGCTGGGTGCTCAGTGCTTGGGGTGCTGCATGCACAGTGCTCGCGGTGCTGGGTGCTCAGTGCTCAGGGTGCTCGGTGCTCAGTACTCAGGGTGCTGGGTGCTCAGTGCTCGAGGTGCTCAGTACTCAGGGTGCTGTGTGTTCAGTGCTCAGGGTGCTGGGTGCTCAGTACTCAGGGTGCTCGGTGCTTAGTACTCAGGGTGCTGGGTGCTCAGTACTCCGGGTGCTGGGTGCTCAGTGCTCGGGGTGCTCGGTACTCAGTGCTCAAGGTGCTGGGTGCTCAGTACACAGGGTGCTCATTGCTCAGGGTGCTGGGTGCTCAGTACTCAGGGTGCTGGGTGCTCAGTGCTTAGGGTGCTCGGTGCTCAGTACGTTGGGTGCTCAGTACTCTGGGTGCTGGGTGCTCAGTACTCAGTGTGCTCGGTGCTCAGTACTCAGGGTGCTGTGTGCTCAGTGCTCGGGGTGATGGGTGCTCATTAATCAGGGTGCTGGGTGCTCAGTACTCAGGGTGCTCAGTGCTTGGGGTGCTGGGTGCTCAATAATCAGGGTGCTCAGTGCTTGGGGTGCTGGGTGCTCAGTTCTCAGGGTGCTGGGTGCTCAGTGCTCAGGGTGCTGGGTGCTCAATTCTCAGTGTGCTGGGTGCTCAGTGCTCAGGGTGCTGGGTGCTCAGTTCTCAGGGTGCTGCGTGCTCAGTGCTCAGGGTGCTGGGTGCTCAGTTCTCAGGTTGCTGCGTGCTCAGTGCTCAGGGTGCTGGGTGCTCAGTGCTCAGGGTGCTAGGTGCTCGGTGCTCGGTGTGCTGGGTGCTTAGTGATCGGGGTGCCCGGTGCTCAGTACTCGGGGTGCTCGGTGCGCAGTACTCAGGGTGCTGGGTGCTCAGTGCTCGGGGTGCTGGGTGCTCAGTACGCAGGGTGCTGGGTGCTCAGTGCTCGGGGTGCTCGGTGCTCAGTACGCTGGTTGCTCAGTACTCAGGCTGCTGTTTGCTCAGGACTCAGGGTGCTGGGTGCTTAGTACTCAGGGTGCTGGGTGCTCAGTGCTCGGGGTGCTGGGTGCTCAGTGCTCAGTACTCAGGGTGCTGGGTGCTCAGGGCTCAGGGTGCTGGGTGCTCAGTGCTCAGGGTGCTGGGTGCTCAGTGCTCGGGATGCTGGGTGCTCAGTGCTCAGGGTGCTCGGTGCTCAGTACTCAGGGTGCTGGGTGCTCAGTGCTCGAGGTGCTCAGTACTCAGGGTGCTGTGTGTTCAGTGCTCAGGGTGCTGGGTGCTCAGTACTCAGGGTGCTCGGTGCTTAGTACTCAGGGTGCTGGGTGCTCAGTACTCCGGGTGCTGGGTGCTCAGTGCTCGGGGTGCTCGGTGCTCAGTACTCAGTGCTCAGGGTGCTCAGTGCTCAGGGTGCTGGGTGCTCAGTACTCAGGGTGCTGGGTGCTCAGTGCTCGGGGTGCTGGGTGCTCAGTGATCTTGGTGCTGGGTGCTAAGTACTCAGGGTGCTCGGTGCTCAGTACTCAGGGTGCTGGGTGCTCAGTGCACGGGGTGCTGGGTGCTCAGTACACAGGGTGCTGGGTGCTCAGTGCTCGGGGTGCTGGGTGCTCAGTGCTCGGGCTACTGGGTGCTCAGTGCTCAGGGTGCTGGGTGCTCAGTACTCAGGGTGCTGGGTTCTCAGTACTCAGGGTGCTGGGTGCACAGTGCTTGGGCTGCTGGGTGCTAAGTGCTCGGGGTCTTGGTGCTCCGTACTCAGGGTGCTGGGTGCTCAGTACTCAGGGTGCTGGGTGCTCAGTGCTCGGGTGCTGGGTGCTCAGTGCTAAGTACTCAGGGTGCTGGGTGCTCAGTGCTCGGGGTGCTGGGTGCTCAGTACTCAGCGTGCTGGGTGGTCAGTACTCAGGGTGCTGTGTGCTCAGTGCTCAGGGTGCTGGGTGCTCAGTGCTCAGGGTGCTGGGTGCTCAGTGATCGGGGTGCTGGGTGCTCAGTACACAGGGTGCTCAGTGATCGGGGTCCTGGGTGCTCCGTGCTCGGGGTGCTGGGTGCTCAGTGCTCTGGGTGCTGGGTGCTCAGTACTCAGCGTGCTGGGTGCTCAGTACTCAGGGTGCTGGGTGCTCATTCTCGGGGTGCTGGGTGCTCAGTGCTCGGGGTGCTCGGTGCTCAGTACTCAGGGTGCTGGGTGCTCAGTGCTCAGGGTGCTGGGTGCTCAGTACTCTTGGTGCTGGGTGCTCAGTGCTCAGGGTGCTGGGTGCTCAGTATTCAGGGTGCTCAGTACTCAGGGTGATGGATGCTCTGTACTCAGGGTGCTCAGTACTCAGGGTGCTGGGTGCTCAGTGCTCGGGGTGCTGGGTGCTCAGTACTCAGGGTGCTCAGTACTCAGGGTGCTGGGTGCTCAGTGCTCGGGGAGCTGGGTGCTCAGTGCTCAGGGTGATCGGTGCTCAGTACTCAGGATGCTGGGTGCTCAGTACTCAGGGTGCTGGGTGCTCAGTACTCAGGGTGCTGGGTGCTCAGTCCTCAGGGTGCTCAGTGCTCAATGTGCTGGGTGCTCAGTGCTCGGGGTGCTCGGTGCTCAGTACTCAGGGTGCTGAGTGCTCAGTACTCAGGGTGCTGGGTGCTCAGTACTCAGGGTGCTGGGTGCTCAGTGCTCGGGGTGCTGGGTGCTCATTGCTCAGGGTGCTCAGTGCTCAGTACTCAGGGTGCTGGGTGCTCAGTGCTCGGGGTGCTGGGTGCTCAGTACTCAGGGTGCTGGGTGCTCATTACTCAGGGTGCTGGGTGCTCAATGCTCGGGGTGCTGGGTGCTCAGTACTCAGGGTGCTGGGTGCTCAGTATTCCGGGTGCTCAGTACTCAGGGTGATGGATGCTCAGTACTCAGGGTGCTCAGTACTCAGGGTGCTGGGTGCTCAGTGCTCGGGGTGCTGGGTGCTCAGTACTCAGGGTGCTCAGTACTCAGGGTGCTGGGTGCTCAGTGCTCGGGGAGCTGGGTGCTCAGTGCTCAGGGTGATCGGTGCTCAGTACTCAGGATGCTGGGTGCTCAGTACTCAGGGTGCTGGGTGCTCAGTACTCAGGGTGCTGGGTGCTCAGTCCTCAGGGTGCTCAGTGCTCAATGTGCTGGGTGTTCAGTGCTCGGGGTGCTCGGTGCTCAGTACTCAGGGTGCTGAGTGCTCAGTACTCAGGGTGCTGGGTGCTCAGTACTCAGGGTGCTGGGTGCTCAGTGCTCGGGGTGCTGGGTGCTCATTGCTCAGGGTGCTCAGTGCTCAGTACTCAGGGTGCTGGGTGCTAGGTGCTCGGGGTGCTGGGTGCTCAGTACTCAGGGTGCTGGGTGCTCATTACTCAGGGTGATGGGTGCTCAGTGCTCGGGGTGCTGGGTGCTCAGTACTCAGGGTGCTGGGTGCTCAGTGCTCAGGGTGCTGGGTGCTCAGTACTCAGGGTGCTGGGTGCTCAGTACTCAGGGTGCTGGGTGCTCAGTACTCGGGGAGCTGGGTGCTCAGTGCTCAGCGTGCTGGGTGCTCAGTACTCACGGTGCTCGGTGCTCAGTGCTTGGGGTGCTGGGTGCTCAGTACTCAGGGTGCTGGGTGCTCAGTGCTCAGGGTGCTGGGTGCTCAGTGCTCAGGGTGCTGGGTGTTCAGTACTCAGTGCTCAGGATGCTGGGTGCTCAGTGCTCGGGGTGCTGGGTGCTGAGTGCTCAGGTTGCTGGGTGCTCAGTGCTCGGTGTGCTCAGTGCTCAGTGCTCAGGGTCCTGGGTGCTCAGTACTCAGGGTGCTGTGTGCTTAGTACTCAGGGTGCTCAGTACACAGGGTGCTGGGTGCTTAGTGCTCAGGTGCTGGGTGCTCAGTGCTAAGTACTCAGGGTGCTGGGTGCTCAGTGCTCGGGGTGCTGGGTGCTCAGTACTCAGCGTGCTGGGTGGTCAGTACTCAGGGTGCTGTGTGCTCAGTGCTCAGGGTGCTGGGTGCTCAGTGCTCAGGGTGCTGGGTGCTCAGTGATCGGGGTGCTGGGTGCTCAGTACTCAGGGTGCTCAGTGCTCGGGGAGCTCGGTGCTCAGTACTCAGGGTGCTGGGTGCTCAGTGCTCGGGGTGCTCGGTGCTCAGTACTCAGTGCTCAGGGTGCTCAGTGCTCAGGGTGCTGAGTGTTCAGTACTCAGGGTGCTTGTTGCTCAGTACTCGGGGTGCTGGGTGCTCAGTGCTCAGGGTGCTGGGTGCTCAGTGCTCAGGGTGCTGGGTGCTCAGTACACAGTGCTCAGGATGCTGGGTGCTCAGTGCTCAGGGTGCTGGGTGCCCTGTGCTCAGGGTGCTCAGTGCTCAGTGCTCAGTACTCAGGGTGCTGGGTGCTCAGTATTCAGGGTGCTGGGTTCTCAGTGCTCGGGGTGCCTGGTGCTCAGTGCTCGGGGTGCTCGGTGCTCAGTACTCAGGGTGCTGGGTGCTCAGTACTCAGGGTGCTGGGTGCTCAGTGCTCGGGGTGCTCGGTGCTCAGTACTCAGGGTGCTGGGTGCTCAGTGCTGGGTACTCAGTGCTCGGGGTGCTGGGTGCTCAGTGCTCGGGGTGCTGGGTGCTCAGTACTCAGGGTGCTCGGTGCTCAGTACTCAGGGTGCTGGGTGCTCAGTGCACGGGGTGCTGGGTGCTCAGTACTCAGGGTGCTGGGTGCTCAGTGCTAGGGGTGCTGGGTGCTCAGTGCTCGGTGTCTGGGTGCTCAGTACTCAGGGTGCTGGGTGCTCAGTACTCAGGGTGCTGGGTGCTCAGTGCTCAGGGTGCTGGGTGCTCAGTGCTCTGGGTGCTCGGTGCTCAGTACTCAGGGTGCTGGGTGCTCAGTGCTCAGGGTGCTGGGTGCTCAGTGCTCCGGGTGCTGGGTGCTGAGTGCTCAGGGTGCTGGGTGCTTAGTACTCAGGGTGCTCAGTGCTCAGTACACAGGGTGCTGGGTGCTCAGTGCTCGGGTGCTGGGTGCTCAGTACTCAGGGTGCTGGGTGCTCAGTGCTCGGGGTGCTGGGTGCTCAGTGATCTTGGTGCTGGGTGCTAAGTACTCAGGGTGCTCGGTGCTCAGTACTCAGGGTGCTGGGTGCTCAGTGATCGGGGTGCTGGGTGCTCAGTACTCAGGGTGCTCAGTGCTCGGGGAGCTCGGTGCTCAGTACTCAGGGTGCTGGGTGCTCAGTACTCAGTGCTCGGGGTCCTGGGTGCTCCGTGCTCGGGGTGCTGGGTGCTCAGTGCTCTGGGTGCTGGGTGCTCAGTACTCAGGGTGCTGGGTGCTCAGTACTCAGGGTGCTGGGTGCTCATTCTCGGGGTGCAGGGTGCTCAGTGCTCGGGGTCCTCGGTGCTCAGTACTCAGGGTGCTGGGTGCTCAGTGCTCAGGGTGCTGGGTGCTCAGTACTCAGGGTGCTGGGTGCTCAGTGCTCAGGGTGCTGGGTGCTCAGTATTCAGGGTGCTCAGTACTCAGGGTGCTGGATGCTCAGTACTCAGGGTGCTCAGTACTCAGGGTGCTGGGTGCTCAGTGCTCGGGGTGCTGGGTGCTCAGTACTCAGGGTGCTCAGTACTCATGGTGCTGGGTGCTCAGTGCTCGGGGTGCTCGGTGCTCAGTACTCGGGGTGCTGGGTGCTCAGTGCTCAGGGTGCTGGGTGCTCAGTACTCAGGGTGCTGGGTGCTCAGTGCTCAGGGTGCTGGGTGCTCAGTATTCAGGGTGCTCAGTACTCAGGGTGCTGGATGCTCAGTACTCAGGGTGCTCAGTACTCAGGGTGCTGGGTGCTCAGTGCTCGGGGTGCTGGGTGCTCAGTACTCAGGGTGCTCAGTACTCAGGGTGCTGGGTGCTCAGTGCTCGGGGAGCTGGGTGCTCAGTGCTCAGGGTGATCGGTGCTCAGTACTCAGGATGCTGGGTGCTCAGTACTCAGGGTGCTGGGTGCTCAGTACTCAGGGTGCTGGGTGCTCAGTCCTCAGGGTGCTCAGTGCTCAGGGTGCTGGGTGCTCAGTGCTCGGGGTGCTCGGTGCTCAGTACTCAGGGTGCTGAGTGCTCAGTACTCAGGGTGCTGGGTGCTCAGTACTCAGGGTGCTGGGTGCTCAGTGCTCGGGGTACTGGGTGCTCATTGCTCAGGGTGCTCAGTGCTCAGTACTCAGGGTGCTGGGTGCTCATTACTCAGGGTGCTGGGTGCTCAGTGCTCGGGGTGCTGGGTGCTCAGTACTCAGGGTGCTCGGTGCTTAGTACTCAGGGTGCTGGGTGCTCAGTACTCCGGGTGCTGGGTGCTCAGTGCTCGGGGTGCTCGTTGCTCAGTACTCAGTGCTCAGGGTGCTCAGTTCTCAGGGTGCTGAGTGTTCAGTACTCAGGGTGCTTGGTGCTCAGTACTCGGGGTGCTGGGTGCTCAGTACTCAGGGTGCTGGGTGCTCAGTGCTCAGGGTGCTGGGTGCTCAGTGTTTGGGGTGCTGGGTGCTCAGTACTCAGGGTGCTGGGTGCTCAGTGCTCAGGGTGCTGGGTGCTCAGTGCTCAGGGTGCTGGGTGCTCAGTACACAGTGCTCAGGATGCTAGGTGCTCAGTACTCAGGGTGCTGGGTGCTCTGTGCTCAGGGTGCTCAGTGCTCAGTGCTCAGTACTCAGGGTGCTGGGTGCTCAGTACTCAGGGTGCTGGGTTCTCAGTGCCCGGGGTGCCCGGTGCTCAGTGCTCGGGGTGCTCGGTGCTCAGTACTCAGGGTGCTGGGTGCTCAGTACTCAGGGTGCTGGGTGCTCAGTGCTCGGGGTGCTCGGTGCTCAGTACTCAGGGTGCTGGGTGCTCAGTGCTGGGTACTCAGTGCTCGGGGTGCTGGGTGCTCAGTGCTCGAGGTGCTGGGTGCTCAGTACTCAGGGTGCTCGGTGCTCAGTACTCAGGGTGCTGGGTGCTCAGTGCACGGGGTGCTGGGTGCTCAGTACTCAGGGTGCTGGGTGCTCAGTGCTAGGGGTGCTGGGTGCTCAGTGCTCGGAGTATGGGTGCTCAGTACTCAGGGTGCTGGGTGCTCAGTACTCAGGGTGCTGGGTGCTCAGTGCTCAGGGTGCTGGGTGCTCAGTGCTCTGGGTGCTCGGTGCTCAGTACTCAGGGTGCTGGGTGCTCAGTGCTCAGGGTGCTGGGTGCTCAGTGCTCCGGGTGCTGGGTGCTGAGTGCTCAGGGTGCTGGGTGCTCAGTGCTCGGGGTGCTCAGTGCTCAGTGCTCAGGGTCCTGGGTGCTCAGTACTCAGGGTGCTGGGTGCTTAGTACTCAGGGTGCTCAGTGCTCAGTACACAGGGTGCTGGGTGCTCAGTGCTCGGGTGCTGGGTGCTCAGTGCTAAGTACTCAGGGTGCTCGGTGCTCAGTGCTCGGGGTGCTGGGTGCTCAGTACTCAACATGCTGGGTGCTCAGTACTCAGGGTGCTGGGTGCTCAGTGCTCAGGGTGCTGGGTGCTCAGTGCTCAGGGTGCTGGGTGCTCAGTGATCGGGGTGCTGGGTGCTCAGTACTCAGGGTGCTCAGTGCTCGGGGAGCTCGGTGCTCAGTACTCAGGGTGCTGGGTGATCAGTACTCAGTGCTCGGGGTCCTGGGTGCTCCGTGCTCGGGGTGCTGGGTGCTCAGTGCTCTGGGTGCTGGGTGCTCAGTACTCAGGGTGCTGGGTGCTCAGTACTCAGGGTGCTGGGTGCTCATTCTCGGGGTGCTGGTTGCTCAGTGCTCGGGGTGCTCGGTGCTCAGTACTCAGGGTGCTGGGTGCTCAGTGCTCAGGGTGCTGGGTGCTCAGTACTCAGGGTGCTGGGTGCTCAGTGCTCAGGGTGCTGGGTGCTCAGTATTCAGGGTGCTCAGTACTCAGGGTGCTGGATGCTCAGTACTCAGGGTGCTCAGTACTCAGGGTGCTGGGTGCTCAGTGCTCGGGGTGCTGGGTGCTCAGTACTCAGGGTGCTCAGTACTCAGGGTGCTGGGTGCTCAGTGCTCGGGGTGCTCGGTGCTCAGTACTCGGAGTGCTGGGTGCTCAGTGCTCAGGGTGCTGGGTGCTCAGTACTCAGGGTGCTGGGTGCTCAGTGCTCAGGGTGCTGGGTGCTCAGTATTCAGGGTGCTCAGTACTCAGGGTGCTGGATGCTCAGTACTCAGGGTGCTCAGTACTCAGGGTGCTGGGTGCTCAGTGCTCGGGGTGCTGGGTGCTCAGTACTCAGGGTGCTCAGTACTCAGGGTGCTGGGTGCTCAGTGCTCGGGGAGCTGGGTGCTCAGTGCTCAGGGTGATCGGTGCTCAGTACTCAGGATGCTGGGTGCTCAGTACTCAGGGTGCTGCGTGCTCAGTACTCAGGGTGCTGGGTGCTCAGTCCTCAGGGTGCTCAGTGCTCAGGGTGCTGGGTGCTCAGTGCTCGGGGTGCTCGGTGCTCAGTACTCAGGGTGCTGAGTGCTCAGTACTCAGGGTGCTGGGTGCTCAGTACTCAAGGTGCTGGGTGCTCAGTGCTCGGGGTACTGGGTGCTCATTGCTCAGGGTGCTCAGTGCTCAGTACTCAGGGTACTGGGTGCTCATTACTCAGGGTGCTGGGTGCTCAGTGCTCGGGGTGCTGGGTGCTCAGTACTCAGGGTGCTGGGTGCTCAGTGCTCAGGGTGCTGGGTGCTCAGTGCTCGGGGTGCTGGGTACTCAGAACTCAGGGTGCTGGGTGCTCAGTACTCAGGGTGCTTTGTGCTCAGTGCTCGGGGTGCTGGGTGCTCAGTGCTCAGGGTGCTGGGTGCTCAGTACTTAGGGTGCTGGGTGCTCAGTGCTCGGGGTGCTCGGTGCTCAGTACTCAATGTGCTGGGTGCTCAGTGCTCACGGTGCTGGGTGCTCAGTCCTCGGGGTGCTCCGTGCTCAGTGCTCAGGGTGCTGGGTGCTCAGTACTCAGGGTGCTCGGTGCTCAGCACTAAGGGTGCTCAGTGCTCAGTACTCAGGGTGCTCAGTGCTCAGTGCTCGGTGTGCTGGGTGCTCAGTGCTCGGGGTGCTGGGTCCTCAGTGCTCAGTACTCAGCGTGCTGGGTGCTCAGTGCTCGGGGTGCTGGGTCCTCAGTGCTCAGGGTGCTGGGTGCTCAGTACTCAGGGTGCTGGGTCCTCAGTGCTCGGGGTGCTGGGTCCTCAGTGCTCAGGGTGCTGGGTGCTCAGTACTCAGGGTGCTGGGTCCTCAGTGGTCAGGGTGCTGGGTGCTCAGTACTCAGGGTGCTGGGTGCTCAGTGCTCAGGGTGCTCGGTGCTCAGTACTCATGGTGCTGGGTGCTCATTCTCGGGGTGCTGGGTGCTCAGTACTAAGGTTGCTCAGTACTCTGGGTGCTCGGTGCTCAGTACTCATGGTGCTGGGTGCTCAGTACTCAGGGTGCTCGGTGCTCAGTTCTCAGGGTGCTCGGTGCTCAGTGTTTGGGGTGCTGGGTGCTCAGTACTCGGGGTGCTGGGTGCTCAGTACTCAGTGCTCAGGATGCTGGGTGCTCAGTGCTCGGGCTGCTGGGTGATCAGTGCTCAGGGTGCTGGGTGCTCAGTACTCAGTGTGCTGGGTTCTCAGTACTCAGGGTGATGGGTGCACAGTGCTAGGGGTGCTGGGTGCTCAGTGCTCGGTGTCTGGGTGCTCAGTACTCAGGGTGCTGGGTGCTCAGTACTCAGGGTCCTGGGTGCTCAGTGCTCAGGGTGCTGGGTGCTCAGTGCTCTGGGTGCTGGGTGCTCAGTGCTCGGGGTGCTGGGTGCTGAGTGCTCAGGGTGCTGGGTGCTCAGTGCTCGGGGTGCTCAGTGCTCAGTGCTCAGGGTCCTGGGTGCTCAGTACTCAGGGTGCTGGGTGCTTAGTACTCAGGGTGCTCAGTGCTCAGTACACAGTGTGCTGGGTGCTCAGTGCTCGGGGTGCTGGGTGCTCAGTGCTCAGTACTCAGGGTGCTGGGTGCTCAGTGCTCGGGGTGCTGGGTGCTCAGTACTCAGCGTGCTGGGTGCTCAGTACTCAGGGTGCTGGGTGCTCAGTGCTCAGGGTGCTGGGTGCTCAGTGCTCAGGGTGCTGGGTGCTCAGTGATCGGGGTGCTGGGTGCTCATTACTCAGGGTGCTCAGTGCTCGGGGAGCTCGGTGCTCAGTACTCAGGGTGCTGGGTGCTCAGTACTCAGTGCTCAGGGTAATGGGTGCTCCGTGCTCGGGGTGCTGGGTGCTCAGTGCTCTGGGTGCTTAGTGCTCAGTACTCAGGGTGCTGGGTGCTCAGTACTCAGGGTGCTCAGTGCTCTGGGTGCTGGGTGCTCAGTACTCAGGGTGCTGGGTGCTCAGTACTCAGGGTGCTGGGTGCTCATTCTCGGGGTGCTGGGTGCTCAGTGCTCGGGGTGCTGGGTGCTCAGTACTCAGGGTGCTGGGGCTCAGTACTCAGGGTGCTGGGTGCTCAGTTCTCAGGGTGCTCAGTGCTCAGTGCTCAGGGTGCTGGGTGTTCAGTACTCAGGGTGCTGGGGGCTCAGTACTCAGGGTGCTCGGTGCTCAGTGCTCAGGGTGCTGGGTGCTCAGTGCTCGGGGTGCTGGGTGTTCAGTACTCAGGGTGCTGGGTGCTCAGTACTCAGGGTGCTGGGTGCTCAGTGCTCAGGGTGCTGGGTGCTCAGTGCTAAGGGTGCTGGGTGCTCAGTACTCAGGGTGCTGGGTGCTCAGTACATAGGGTGCTCGGTGCTCAGTGCTCAGGGTGCTGGGTGCACAGTGCTCGGGGTGCTGGGTGCTCAGTACTCGGGGTGCTGGGTGCTCAGTACTCAGGGTGCTGGGTGCTCAGTGCTCAGGGTGCTGTGTGCTCAGTGCTCGGGGTGCTGGGTGCTCAGTACTCGGTGTGCTGGGTGCTCAGTGCTCAGGGTGCTGGGTCTCAGTTCTCGCGGTACTGGGTACTCAGTGCTCAGTACACAGGGTGCTGGGTGCTCAGTGCTCGGGGTGCTGGGTGCTCAGTGCTCAGTACTCAGTGTGCTGGGTGCTCAGTGCTCGGGGTGCTGGGTGCTCAGTGCTCAGTACTCAGGGTGCTGGGTGCTCAGTGCTCAGGGTGCTGTGTGCTCAGTGCTCAGGGTGCTGGGTGCTCAATTCTCAGGGTGCTGGGTACTCAGTGCTCAGGGTGCTGGGTGCTCAGTACTCAGGGTGCTGGGTGCTCAGTGCTCGGGGTGCTGGGTGCTCAGTGCTCGCGGTGCTGGGTGCTCAGTGCTCGGGGTGCTCGGTGCTCAGTACTCAGGGTCCTGGGTGCTCAGTGCTCGAGGTGCTCAGTACTCAGGGTGCTGTGTGTTCAGTGCTCAGGGTGCTGGGTGCTCAGTACTCAGGGTGCTCGGTGCTTAGTACTCAGGGTGCTGGGTGCTCAGTACTCCGGGTGCTGGGTGCTCAGTGCTCGGGGCGCTCGGTACTCAGTGCTCAAGGTGCTGGGGGCTCAGTACTCAGGGTGCTCATTGCTCAGGGTGCTGGGTGCTCAGTACTCAGGGTGCTCGGTGCTCAGTGCTCAGGGTGCTCGGTGCTCAGTACGTTGGGTGCTCAGTACTCGGGGTGCTGGGTGCTCAGTACTCAGGGTGCTGGGTGCTCAGTGCTCAGGGTGCTGGGTGCTCAGTGTTTGGGGTGCTGGGTGCTCAGTACTCAGGGTGCTGGGTGCTCAGTGCTCAGGGTGCTGGGTGCTCAGTGCTCAGGGTGCTGGGTGCTCAGTACACAGTGCTCAGGATGCTAGGTGCTCAGTGCTCAGGGTGCTGGGTGCTCTGTGCTCAGGGTGCTCAGTGCTCAGTGCTCAGTACTCAGGGTGCTGGGTGCTCAGTACTCAGGGTGCTGGGTTCTCAGTGCACGGGGTGCCCGGTGCTCAGTGCTCGGGGTGCTCGGTGCTCAGTACTCAGGGTGCTGGGTGCTCAGTACTCAGGGTGCTGGGTGCTCAGTGCTCGGGGTGCTCGGTGCTCAGTACTCAGGGTGCTGGGTGCTCAGTGCTGGGTACTCAGTGCTCGGGGTGCTGGGTGCTCAGTGCTCGAGGTGCTGGGTGCTCAGTACTCAGGGTGCTCGGTGCTCAGTACTCAGGGTGCTGGGTGCTCAGTGCACGGGGTGCTGGGTGCTCAGTACTCAGGGTGCTGGGTGCTCAGTGCTAGGGGTGCTGGGTGCTCAGTGCTCGGGGTCTGGGTGCTCAGTACTCAGGGTGCTGGGTGCTCAGTACTCAGGGTGCTGGGTGCTCAGTGCTCAGGGTGCTGGGTGCTCAGTGCTCTGGGTGCTCGGTGCTCAGTACTCAGGGTGCTGGGTGCTCAGTGCTCAGGGTGCTGGGTGCTCAGTGCTCCGGGTGCTGGGTGCTGAGTGCTCAGGGTGCTGGGTGCTCAGTGCTCGGGGTGCTCAGTGCTCAGTGCTCAGGGTCCTGGGTGCTCAGTACTCAGGGTGCTGGGTGCTTAGTACTCAGGGTGCTCAGTGCTCAGTACACAGGGTGCTGGGTGCTCAGTGCTCGGGTGCTGGGTGCTCAGTGCTAAGTACTCAGGGTGCTCGGTGCTCAGTGCTCGGGGTGCTGGGTGCTCAGTACTCAACATGCTGGGTGCTCAGTACTCAGGGTGCTGGGTGCTCAGTGCTCAGGGTGCTGGGTGCTCAGTGCTCAGGGTGCTGGGTGCTCAGTGATCGGGGTGCTGGGTGCTCAGTACTCAGGGTGCTCAGTGCTCGGGGAGCTCGGTGCTCAGTACTCAGGGTGCTGGGTGCTCAGTACTCAGTGCTCGGGGTCCTGGGTGCTCCGTGCTCGGGGTGCTGGGTGCTCAGTGCTCTGGGTGCTGGGTGCTCAGTACTCAGGGTGCTGGGTGCTCAGTACTCAGGGTGCTGGGTGCTCATTCTCGGGGTGCTGGGTGCTCAGTGCTCGGGGTGCTCGGTGCTCAGTACTCAGGGTGCTGGGTGCTCAGTGCTCAGGGTGCTGGGTGCTCAGTACTCAGGGTGCTGGGTGCTCAGTGCTCAGGGTGCTGGGTGCTCAGTATTCAGGGTGCTCAGTACTCAGGGTGCTGGATGCTCAGTACTCAGGGTGCTCAGTACTCAGGGTGCTGGGTGCTCAGTGCTCGGGGTGCTGGGTGCTCAGTACTCAGGGTGCTCAGTACTCAGGGTGCTGGGTGCTCAGTGCTCGGGGTGCTCGGTGCTCAGTACTCGGAGTGCTGGGTGCTCAGTGCTCAGGGTGCTGGGTGCTCAGTACTCAGGGTGCTGGGTGCTCAGTGCTCAGGGTGCTGGGTGCTCAGTATTCAGGGTGCTCAGTACTCAGGGTGCTGGATGCTCAGTACTCAGGGTGCTCAGTACTCAGGGTGCTGGGTGCTCAGTGCTCGGGGTGCTGGGTGCTCAGTACTCAGGGTGCTCAGTACTCAGGGTGCTGGGTGCTCAGTGCTCGGGGAGCTGGGTGCTCAGTGCTCAGGGTGATCGGTGCTCAGTACTCAGGATGCTGGGTGCTCAGTACTCAGGGTGCTGCGTGCTCAGTACTCAGGGTGCTGGGTGCTCAGTCCTCAGGGTGCTCAGTGCTCAGGGTGCTGGGTGCTCAGTGCTCGGGGTGCTCGGTGCTCAGTACTCAGGGTGCTGAGTGCTCAGTACTCAGGGTGCTGGGTGCTCAGTACTCAGGGTGCTGGGTGCTCAGTGCTCGGGGTACTGGGTGCTCATTGCTCAGGGTGCTCAGTGCTCAGTACTCAGGGTGCTGGGTGCTCATTACTCAGGGTGCTGGGTGCTCAGTGCTCGGGGTGCTGGGTGCTCAGTACTCAGGGTGCTGGGTGCTCAGTGCTCAGGGTGCTGGGTGCTCAGTGCTCGGGGTGCTGGGTGCTCAGTGCTCGGGGTGCTGGGTGCTCAGTACTCAGGGTGCTCGGTGCTCAGCACTAAGGGTGCTCAGTGCTCAGTACTCAGGATGCTCAGTGCTCAGTGCTCGGTGTGCTGGGTGCTCAGTGCTCGGGGTGCTGGGTCCTCAGTGCTCAGTACTCAGCGTGCTGGGTGCTCAGTGCTCGGGGTGCTGGGTCCTCAGTGCTCAGGGTGCTGGGTGCTCAGTACTCAGGGTGCTGGGTCCTCAGTGCTCGGGGTGCTGGGTCCTCAGTGCTCAGGGTGCTGGGTGCTCAGTACTCAGGGTGCTGGGTCCTCAGTGGTCAGGGTGCTGGGTGCTCAGTACTCAGGGTGCTGGGTGCTCAGTGCTCAGGGTGCTCGGTGCTCAGTACTCATGGTGCTGGGTGCTCATTCTCGGGGTGCTGGGTGCTCAGTACTAAGGTTGCTCAGTACTCTGGGTGCTCGGTGCTCAGTACTCATGGTGCTGGGTGCTCAGTACTCAGGGTGCTCGGTGCTCAGTTCTCAGGGTGCTCGGTGCTCAGTGTTTGGGGTGCTGGGTGCTCAGTACTCGGGGTGCTGGGTGCTCAGTACTCAGTGCTCAGGATGCTGGGTGCTCAGTGCTCGGGCTGCTGGGTGCTCAGTGCTCAGGGTGCTGGGTGCTCAGTACTCAGTGTGCTGGGTTCTCAGTACTCAGGGTGATGGGTGCACAGTGCTAGGGGTGCTGGGTGCTCAATGCTCGGTGTCTGGGTGCTCAGTACTCAGGGTGCTGGGTGCTCAGTACTCAGGGTCCTGGGTGCTCAGTGCTCAGGGTGCTGGGTGCTCAGTGCTCTGGGTGCTGGGTGCTCAGTGCTCGGGGTGCTGGGTGCTGAGTGCTCAGGGTGCTGGGTGCTCAGTGCTCGGGGTGCTCAGTGCTCAGTGCTCAGGGTCCTGGGTGCTCAGTACTCAGGGTGCTGGGTGCTTAGTACTCAGGGTGCTCAGTGCTCAGTACACAGGGTGCTGGGTGCTCAGTGCTCGGGGTGCTGGGTGCTCAGTGCTCAGTACTCAGGGTGCTGGGTGCTCAGTGCTCGGGGTGCTGGGTGCTCAGTACTCAGCGTGCTGGGTGCTCAGTACTCAGGGTGCTGGGTGCTCAGTGCTCAGGGTGCTGGGTGCTCAGTGCTCAGGGTGCTGGGTGCTCAGTGATCGGGGTGCTGGGTGCTCATTACTCAGGGTGCTCAGTGCTCAGGGAGCTCGGTGCTCAGTACTCAGGGTGCTGGGTGCTCAGTACTCAGTGCTCAGGGTAATGGGTGCTCCGTGCTCGGGGTGCTGGGTGCTCAGTTCTCTGGGTGCTTAGTGCTCAGTACTCAGGGTGCTGGGTGCTCAGTACTCAGGGTGCTCAGTGCTCTGGGTGCTGGGTGCTCAGTACTCAGGGTGCTGGGTGCTCAGTACTCAGGGTGCTGGGTGCTCATTCTCGGGGTGCTGGGTGCTCAGTGCTCGGGGTGCTGGGTGCTCAGTACTCAGGGTGCTGGGGCTCAGTACTCAGGGTGCTGGGTGCTCAGTACTCAGGGTGCTGGGTGTTCAGTACTCAGGGTGCTGGGTGCTCAGTACTCAGGGTGCTGGGTGCTCAGTGCTCAGGGTGCTGGGTGCTCAGTGCTAAGGGTGCTGGGTGCTCAGTACTCAGGGTGCTGGGTGCTCAGTGCTCGGGGTGCTCGGTGCTCAGTACTCGGAGTGCTGGGTGCTCAGTGCTCAGGGTGCTGGGTGCTCAGTACTCAGGGTGCTGGGTGCTCAGTGCTCAGGGTGCTGGGTGCTCAGTATTCAGGGTGCTCAGTACTCAGGGTGCTGGATGCTCAGTACTCAGGGTGCTCAGTACTCAGGGTGCTGGGTGCTCAGTGCTCGGGGTGCTGGGTGCTCAGTACTCAGGGTGCTCAGTACTCAGGGTGCTGGGTGCTCAGTGCTCGGGGAGCTGGGTGCTCAGTGCTCAGGGTGATCGGTGCTCAGTACTCAGGATGCTGGGTGCTCAGTACTCAGGGTGCTGCGTGCTCAGTACTCAGGGTGCTGGGTGCTCAGTCCTCAGGGTGCTCAGTGCTCAGGGTGCTGGGTGCTCAGTGCTCGGGGTGCTCGGTGCTCAGTACTCAGGGTGCTGAGTGCTCAGTACTCAGGGTGCTGGGTGCTCAGTACTCAGGGTGCTGGGTGCTCAGTGCTCGGGGTACTGGGTGCTCATTGCTCAGGGTGCTCAGTGCTCAGTACTCAGGGTGCTGGGTGCTCATTACTCAGGGTGCTGGGTGCTCAGTGCTCGGGGTGCTGGGTGCTCAGTACTCAGGGTGCTGGGTGCTCAGTGCTCAGGGTGCTGGGTGCTCAGTGCTCGGGGTGCTGGGTGCTCAGAACTCAGGGTGCTGGGTGCTCAGTACTCAGGGTGCTTTGTGCTCAGTGCTCGGGGTGCTGGGTGCTCAGTGCTCAGGGTGCTGGGTGCTCAGTACTTAGGGTGCTGGGTGCTCAGTGCTCGGGGTGCTCGGTGCTCAGTACTCAATGTGCTGGGTGCTCAGTGCTCACGGTGCTGGGTGCTCAGTCCTCGGGGTGCTCCGTGCTCAGTGCTCAGGGTGCTGGGTGCTCAGTACTCAGGGTGCTCGGTGCTCAGCACTAAGGGTGCTCAGTGCTCAGTACTCAGGGTGCTCAGTGCTCAGTGCTCGGTGTGCTGGGTGCTCAGTGCTCGGGGTGCTGGGTCCTCAGTGCTCAGTACTCAGCGTGCTGGGTGCTCAGTGCTCGGGGTGCTGGGTCCTCAGTGCTCAGGGTGCTGGGTGCTCAGTACTCAGGGTGCTGGGTCCTCAGTGCTCGGGGTGCTGGGTCCTCAGTGCTCAGGGTGCTGGGTGCTCAGTACTCAGGGTGCTGGGTCCTCAGTGGTCAGGGTGCTGGGTGCTCAGTACTCAGGGTGCTGGGTGCTCAGTGCTCAGGGTGCTCGGTGCTCAGTACTCATGGTGCTGGGTGCTCATTCTCGGGGTGCTGGGTGCTCAGTACTAAGGTTGCTCAGTACTCTGGGTGCTCGGTGCTCAGTACTCATGGTGCTGGGTGCTCAGTACTCAGGGTGCTCGGTGCTCAGTTCTCAGGGTGCTCGGTGCTCAGTGTTTGGGGTGCTGGGTGCTCAGTACTCGGGGTGCTGGGTGCTCAGTACTCAGTGCTCAGGATGCTGGGTGCTCAGTGCTCGGGCTGCTGGGTGCTCAGTGCTCAGGGTGCTGGGTGCTCAGTACTCAGTGTGCTGGGTTCTCAGTACTCAGGGTGATGGGTGCACAGTGCTAGGGGTGCTGGGTGCTCAATGCTCGGTGTCTGGGTGCTCAGTACTCAGGGTGCTGGGTGCTCAGTACTCAGGGTCCTGGGTGCTCAGTGCTCAGGGTGCTGGGTGCTCAGTGCTCTGGGTGCTGGGTGCTCAGTGCTCGGGGTGCTGGGTGCTGAGTGCTCAGGGTGCTGGGTGCTCAGTGCTCGGGGTGCTCAGTGCTCAGTGCTCAGGGTCCTGGGTGCTCAGTACTCAGGGTGCTGGGTGCTTAGTACTCAGGGTGCTCAGTGCTCAGTACACAGGGTGCTGGGTGCTCAGTGCTCGGGGTGCTGGGTGCTCAGTGCTCAGTACTCAGGGTGCTGGGTGCTCAGTGCTCGGGGTGCTGGGTGCTCAGTACTCAGCGTGCTGGGTGCTCAGTACTCAGGGTGCTGGGTGCTCAGTGCTCAGGGTGCTGGGTGCTCAGTGCTCAGGGTGCTGGGTGCTCAGTGATCGGGGTGCTGGGTGCTCATTACTCAGGGTGCTCAGTGCTCGGGGAGCTCGGTGCTCAGTACTCAGGGTGCTGGGTGCTCAGTACTCAGTGCTCAGGGTAATGGGTGCTCCGTGCTCGGGGTGCTGGGTGCTCAGTGCTCTGGGTGCTTAGTGCTCAGTACTCAGGGTGCTGGGTGCTCAGTACTCAGGGTGCTCAGTGCTCTGGATGCTGGGTGCTCAGTACTCAGGGTGCTGGGTGCTCAGTACTCAGGGTGCTGGGTGCTCATTCTCGGGGTGCTGGGTGCTCAGTGCTCGGGGTGCTGGGTGCTCAGTACTCAGGGTGCTGGGGCTCAGTACTCAGGGTGCTGGGTGCTCAGTACTCAGGGTGCTCAGTGCTCAGTGCTCAGGGTGCTGGGTGTTCAGTACTCAGGGTGCTGGGGGCTCAGTACTCAGGGTGCTCGGTGCTCAGTGCTCAGGGTGCTGGGTGCTCAGTGCTCGGGGTGCTGGGTGTTCAGTACTCAGGGTGCTGGGTGCTCAGTACTCAGGGTGCTGGGTGCTCAGTGCTCAGGGTGCTGGGTGCTCAGTGCTAAGGGTGCTGGGTGCTCAGTACTCAGGGTGCTGGGTGCTCAGTACATAGGGTGCTCGGTGCTCAGTGCTCAGGGTGCTGGGTGCACAGTGCTCGGGGTGCTGGGTGCTCAGTACTCGGGGTGCTGGGTGCTCAGTACTCAGGGTGCTGGGTGCTCAGTGCTCAGGGTGCTGTGTGCTCAGTGCTCGGGGTGCTGGGTGCTCAGTACTTGGTGTGCTGGGTGCTCAGTGCTCAGGGTGCTGGGTCTCAGTTCTCGCGGTACTGGGTACTCAGTGCTCAGTACACAGGGTGCTGGGTGCTCAGTGCTCGGGGTGCTGGGTGCTCAGTGCTCAGTACTCAGTGTGCTGGGTGCTCAGTGCTCGGGGTGCTGGGTGCTCAGTGCTCAGTACTCAGGGTGCTGGGTGCTCAGTGCTCAGGGTGCTGTGTGCTCAGTGCTCAGGGTGCTGGGTGCTCAATTCTCAGGGTGCTGGGTACTCAGTGCTCAGGGTGCTGGGTGCTCAGTACTCAGGGTGCTGGGTGCTCAGTGCTCGGGGTGCTGGGTGCTCAGTGCTCGCGGTGCTGGGTGCTCAGTGCTCGGGGTGCTCGGTGCTCAGTACTCAGGGTCCTGGGTGCTCAGTGCTCGAGGTGCTCAGTACTCAGGGTGCTGTGTGTTCAGTGCTCAGGGTGCTGGGTGCTCAGTACTCAGGGTGCTCGGTGCTTAGTACTCAGGGTGCTGGGTGCTCAGTACTCCGGGTGCTGGGTGCTCAGTGCTCGGGGCGCTCGGTACTCAGTGCTCAAGGTGCTGGGGGCTCAGTACTCAGGGTGCTCATTGCTCAGGGTGCTGGGTGCTCAGTACTCAGGGTGCTCGGTGCTCAGTGCTCAGGGTGCTCGGTGCTCAGTACGTTGGGTGCTCAGTACTCAGGGTGCTGGGTGCTCAGTACTCGGGGTGCTGGGTGCTCAGTACTCCGGGTGCTGGGTGCTCAGTGCTCGGGGCGCTCGGTACTCAGTGCTCAAGGTGCTGGGGGCTCAGTACTCAGGGTGCTCATTGCTCAGGGTGCTGGGTGCTCAGTACTCAGGGTGCTCGGTGCTCAGTGCTCAGGGTGCTCGGTGCTCAGTACGTTGGGTGCTCAGTACTCAGGGTGCTGGGTGCTCAGTGCTCGGGGTGCTGGGTGCTCATTAATCATGGTGCTGGGTGCTCAGTACTCAGAGTGCTCAGTGCTTGGGGTGCTGGGTGCTCAATACTCAGGGTGCTCAGTGCTTGGGGTGCTGGGTGCTCAGTTCTCAGGGTGCTGGGTGCTCAGTGCTCAGGGTGCTGGTTGCTCAATTCTCAGGGTGCTGGGTGCTCAGTGCTCAGGGTGCTGGGTGCTCAGTTCTCAGGGTGCTGCGTGCTCAGTGCTCAGGGTGCTGTGTGCTCAGTTCTCAGGGTGCTGCGTGCTCAGTGCTCAGGGTGCTGGGTGCTCAGTGCTCAGGGTGCTGGGTGCTCGGTGCTCGGGGTGCTGGGTGCTTAGTGCTCGGGGTGCCCGGTGCTCAGTACTCGGGGTGCTCAGTGCTCAGTACTCACGGTGCTGTGTGCTCAGTCCTCAGGGTGCAGGGTGCTCAGTACTCAGGGTGCTGGGTGCTCAGTACTCAGGGTGCTCGGTGCTCAGTACTCAGGGTGCTGGGTGCTCAGTGCTCGGGGTGCTGGGTGCTCAGTACTCAGGGTGCTGGGTGCTCAGTGCTCGGGGTGCTCGGTGCTCAGTACGCTGGTTGCTCAGTACTCAGGGTGCTGGGTGCTCAGGACTCAGGGTGCTGGGTGCTTAGTACTCAGGGTGCTGGGTGCTCAGTGCTCGGGGTGCTGGGTGCTCAGTGCTCAGTACTCAGGGTGCTGGGTGCTCAGGGTTCAGGGTGCTGGGTGCTCAGTGCTCAGGGTGCTGGCTGCTCAGTGCTCGGGGTGCTGGGTGCTCATTGCTCAGGGAGCTGGGTGCTCAGTACTTAGGGTGCTGGGTGCTCAGTGCTCGGGGTGCTCGGTGCTCAGTACTCAATGTGCTGGGTGCTTAGTGCTCACGGTGCTGGGTGCTCAGTCCTCGGGGTGCTCCGTGCTCAGTGCTCAGGGTGCTGGGGGCTCAGTACTCAGGGTGCTCGGTGCTCAGCACTAAGGGTGCTCAGTGCTCAGTACTCAGGGTGCTCAGTGCTCAGTGCTCGGTGTGCTGGGTGCTCAGTGCTCGGGGTGCTGGGTGCTCAGTGCTCAGTACTCAGCGTGCTGAGTGCTCAGTGCTCGGGGTGCTGGGTCCTCAGTGCTCAGGGTGCTGGGTGCTCAGTACTCAGGGTGCTGGGTGCTCAGTGCTCGGGGTGCTGGGTCCTCAGTGCTCAGGGTGCTGGGTGCTCAGTACTCAGGGTGCTGGGTCCTCAGTGCTCAGGGTGCTGGGTGCTCAGTACTCAGTGTGCTCAGTGCTCAGGTTGCTGGGTGCTCAGAACTCAGGATGCTGGGTGCTCAGTACTCAGGGTGCTGGGTGCCCAGTACTCAGGGTGCTTGGTGCTCAGTACTCAGGGTGCTGGGTGCTCAGTGCTCAGGGTGCTCAGTGCTCAGTACTCATGGTGCTGGGTGCTCATTCTCGGGGTGCTGGTGCTCAGTACTCAGGTTGCTCAGTACTCTAGGTGCTCGGTGCTCAGTACTCATGGTGCTGGGTGCTCAGTACTCAGGGTGCTCCGTGCTCAGTTCTCAGGGTGCTCGGTGCTCAGTGTTTGGGGTGCTGGGTGCTCAGTACTCGGGGTGCTGGGTGCTCAGTACTCAGTGCTCAGGATGCTGGGTGCTCAGTGCTCGGGCTGCTGGGTGCTCAGTGCTCAGGGTGCTGGGTTCACAGTACTCAGGGTGCTGGGTTCTCAGTACTCAGGGTGATGGGTGCACAGTGCTGGGGGTGCTGGGTGCTCAGTGCTCGGGGTCTGGGTGCTCAGTACTCAGGGTGCTGGGTGCTCAGTACTCAGGGTGCTGGGTGCTCAGTGCTCAGGGTGCTGGGTGCTCAGTGCTCTGGGTGCTGGGTGCTCAGTGCTCGGGGTGCTGGGTGCTGAGTGCTCAGGGTGCTGGGTGCTCAGTGCTCGGGGTGCTCAGTGCTCAGTGCTCAGGGTCCTGGGTGCTCAGTACTCAGGGTTCTGGGTGCTTAGTACTCAGGGTGCTCAGTGCTCAGTACACAGGGTGCTGGGTGCTCAGTGCTCGGGGTGCTGGGTGCTCAGTGCTCAGTACTCAGGGTGCTGGGTGCTCAGTGCTCGGGGTGCTGGGTGCTCAGTACTCAGCGTGCTGGGTGCTCAGTACTCCGGGTGCTGGGTGCTCAGTGCTCAGGGTGCTCGGTGCTTAGTACTCAGGGTGCTGGGTGCTCAGTACTCCGGGTGCTGGGTGCTCAGTGCTCGGGGCGCTCGGTACTCAGTGCTCAAGGTGCTGGGTGCTAAGTACTCAGGGTGCTCATTGCTAAGGGTGCTGGGTGCTCAGTACTCAGGGTGCTGGGTGCTCAGTGCTCAGGGTGCTCGGTGCTCAGTACGTTGGGTGCTCAGTACTCAGGGTGCTGGGTGCTCAGTACTCAGTGTGCTCGGTGCTCAGTACTCAGGGTGCTGGGTGCTCAGTGCTCGGGGTGCTGGGTGCTCATAAATCAGGGTGCTGGGTGCTCAGTACTCAGGGTGCTCAGTGCTTGGGGTGCTAGGTGCTCAATACTCAGGGTGCTCAGTGCTTGTGGTGCTGGGTGCTCAGTTCTCAGGGTGCTGGGTGCTCAGTGCTCAGGGTGCTGGCTGCTCAATTCTCAGGGTGCTGGGTGCTCAGTGCTCAGGGTGCTGGGTGCTCAGTTCTCAGGGTGCTGCGTGCTCAGTGCTCAGGGTGCTGGGTGCTCAGTTCTCAGGGTGCTGCGTGCTCAGTGCTCAGGGTGCTGGGTGCTCAGTGCTCAGGGTGCTGGGTGCTCGGTGCTCGGGGTGCTGGGTGCTTAGTGCTCGGGGTGCCCGGTGCTCAGTACTCGGGGTGCTCAGTGCTCAGTACTCAGTGTGCCGGGTGCTCAGTCCTCAGGGTGCAGGGTGCTCAGTACTCAGGGTGCTGGGTGCTCAGTACTCAGGGTGCTCGGTGCTCAGTACTCAGGGTGCTGGGTGCTCCGTGCTCGGGGTGCTGGGTGCTCAGTACTCAGGGTGCTGGGTGCTCAGTGCTCGGGGTGCTCGGTGCTCAGTGCTAAGGGTGCTGGGTGCTCAGTACTCAGGGTGCTGGGTGCTCAGTACATAGGGTGCTCGGTGCTCAGTGCTCAGGGTGCTGGGTGCTCAGTGCTAAGGGTGCTGGGTGCTCAGTACTCAGGGTGCTGGGTGCTCAGTACATAGGGTGCTCGGTGCTCAGTGCTCAGGGTGCTGGGTGCACAGTGCTCGGGGTGCTGGGTGCTCAGTACTCGGGGTGCTGGGTGCTCAGTACTCAGGGTGCTGGGTGCTCAGTGCTCAGGGTGCTGTGTGCTCAGTGCTCGGGGTGCTGGGTGCTCAGTACTTGGTGTGCTGGGTGCTCAGTGCTCAGGGTGCTGGGTCTCAGTTCTCACGGTACTGGGTACTCAGTGCTCAGTACACAGGGTGCTGGGTGCTCAGTGCTCGGGGTGCTGGGTGCTCAGTGCTCAGTACTCAGTGTGCTGGGTGCTCAGTGCTCGGGGTGCTGGGTGCTCAGTGCTCAGTACTCAGGGTGCTGGGTGCTCAGTGCTCAGGGTGCTGTGTGCTCAGTGCTCAGGGTGCTGGGTGCTCAATTCTCAGGGTGCTGGGTACTCAGTGCTCAGGGTGCTGGGTGCTCAGTACTCAGGGTGCTGGGTGCTCAGTGCTCGGGGTGCTGGGTGCTCAGTGCTCGCGGTGCTGGGTGCTCAGTGCTCGGGGTGCTCGGTGCTCAGTACTCAGGGTCCTGGGTGCTCAGTGCTCGAGGTGCTCAGTACTCAGGGTGCTGTGTGTTCAGTGCTCAGGGTGCTGGGTGCTCAGTACTCAGGGTGCTCGGTGCTTAGTACTCAGGGTGCTGGGTGCTCAGTACTCCGGGTGCTGGGTGCTCAGTGCTCGGGGCGCTCGGTACTCAGTGCTCAAGGTGCTGGGGGCTCAGTACTCAGGGTGCTCATTGCTCAGGGTGCTGGGTGCTCAGTACTCAGGGTGCTCGGTGCTCAGTGCTCAGGGTGCTCGGTGCTCAGTACGTTGGGTGCTCAGTACTCAGGGTGCTGGGTGCTCAGTACTCGGGGTGCTGGGTGCTCAGTACTCCGGGTGCTGGGTGCTCAGTGCTCGGGGCGCTCGGTACTCAGTGCTCAAGGTGCTGGGGGCTCAGTACTCAGGGTGCTCATTGCTCAGGGTGCTGGGTGCTCAGTACTCAGGGTGCTCGGTGCTCAGTGCTCAGGGTGCTCGGTGCTCAGTACGTTGGGTGCTCAGTACTCAGGGTGCTGGGTGCTCAGTGCTCGGGGTGCTGGGTGCTCATTAATCATGGTGCTGGGTGCTCAGTACTCAGAGTGCTCAGTGCTTGGGGTGCTGGGTGCTCAATACTCAGGGTGCTCAGTGCTTGGGGTGCTGGGTGCTCAGTTCTCAGGGTGCTGGGTGCTCAGTGCTCAGGGTGCTGGTTGCTCAATTCTCAGGGTGCTGGGTGCTCAGTGCTCAGGGTGCTGGGTGCTCAGTTCTCAGGGTGCTGCGTGCTCAGTGCTCAGGGTGCTGTGTGCTCAGTTCTCAGGGTGCTGCGTGCTCAGTGCTCAGGGTGCTGGGTGCTCAGTGCTCAGGGTGCTGGGTGCTCGGTGCTCGGGGTGCTGGGTGCTTAGTGCTCGGGGTGCCCGGTGCTCAGTACTCGGGGTGCTCAGTGCTCAGTACTCACGGTGCTGTGTGCTCAGTCCTCAGGGTGCAGGGTGCTCAGTACTCAGGGTGCTGGGTGCTCAGTACTCAGGGTGCTCGGTGCTCAGTACTCAGGGTGCTGGGTGCTCAGTGCTCGGGGTGCTGGGTGCTCAGTACTCAGGGTGCTGGGTGCTCAGTGCTCGGGGTGCTCGGTGCTCAGTACGCTGGTTGCTCAGTACTCAGGGTGCTGGGTGCTCAGGACTCAGGGTGCTGGGTGCTTAGTACTCAGGGTGCTGGGTGCTCAGTGCTCGGGGTGCTGGGTGCTCAGTGCTCAGTACTCAGGGTGCTGGGTGCTCAGGGTTCAGGGTGCTGGGTGCTCAGTGCTCAGGGTGCTGGCTGCTCAGTGCTCGGGGTGCTGGGTGCTCATTGCTCAGGGAGCTGGGTGCTCAGTACTTAGGGTGCTGGGTGCTCAGTGCTCGGGGTGCTCGGTGCTCAGTACTCAATGTGCTGGGTGCTTAGTGCTCACGGTGCTGGGTGCTCAGTCCTCGGGGTGCTCCGTGCTCAGTGCTCAGGGTGCTGGGGGCTCAGTACTCAGGGTGCTCGGTGCTCAGCACTAAGGGTGCTCAGTGCTCAGTACTCAGGGTGCTCAGTGCTCAGTGCTCGGTGTGCTGGGTGCTCAGTGCTCGGGGTGCTGGGTGCTCAGTGCTCAGTACTCAGCGTGCTGAGTGCTCAGTGCTCGGGGTGCTGGGTCCTCAGTGCTCAGGGTGCTGGGTGCTCAGTACTCAGGGTGCTGGGTGCTCAGTGCTCGGGGTGCTGGGTCCTCAGTGCTCAGGGTGCTGGGTGCTCAGTACTCAGGGTGCTGGGTCCTCAGTGCTCAGGGTGCTGGGTGCTCAGTACTCAGTGTGCTCAGTGCTCAGGTTGCTGGGTGCTCAGAACTCAGGATGCTGGGTGCTCAGTACTCAGGGTGCTGGGTGCCCAGTACTCAGGGTGCTTGGTGCTCAGTACTCAGGGTGCTGGGTGCTCAGTGCTCAGGGTGCTCAGTGCTCAGTACTCATGGTGCTGGGTGCTCATTCTCGGGGTGCTGGTGCTCAGTACTCAGGTTGCTCAGTACTCTAGGTGCTCGGTGCTCAGTACTCATGGTGCTGGGTGCTCAGTACTCAGGGTGCTCCGTGCTCAGTTCTCAGGGTGCTCGGTGCTCAGTGTTTGGGGTGCTGGGTGCTCAGTACTCGGGGTGCTGGGTGCTCAGTACTCAGTGCTCAGGATGCTGGGTGCTCAGTGCTCGGGCTGCTGGGTGCTCAGTGCTCAGGGTGCTGGGTTCACAGTACTCAGGGTGCTGGGTTCTCAGTACTCAGGGTGATGGGTGCACAGTGCTAGGGGTGCTGGGTGCTCAGTGCTCGGGGTCTGGGTGCTCAGTACTCAGGGTGCTGGGTGCTCAGTACTCAGGGTGCTGGGTGCTCAGTGCTCAGGGTGCTGGGTGCTCAGTGCTCTGGGTGCTGTGTGCTCAGTGCTCGGGGTGCTGGGTGCTGAGTGCTCAGGGTGCTGGGTGCTCAGTGCTCGGGGTGCTCAGTGCTCAGTGCTCAGGGTCCTGGGTGCTCAGTACTCAGGGTTCTGGGTGCTTAGTACTCAGGGTGCTCAGTGCTCAGTACACAGGGTGCTGGGTGCTCAGTGCTCGGGGTGCTGGGTGCTCAGTGCTCAGTACTCAGGGTGCTGGGTGCTCAGTGCTCGGGGTGCTGGGTGCTCAGTACTCAGCGTGCTGGGTGCTCAGTACTCCGGGTGCTGGGTGCTCAGTGCTCAGGGTGCTCGGTGCTTAGTACTCAGGGTGCTGGGTGCTCAGTACTCCGGGTGCTGGGTGCTCAGTGCTCGGGGCGCTCGGTACTCAGTGCTCAAGGTGCTGGGTGCTAAGTACTCAGGGTGCTCATTGCTAAGGGTGCTGGGTGCTCAGTACTCAGGGTGCTGGGTGCTCAGTGCTCAGGGTGCTCGGTGCTCAGTACGTTGGGTGCTCAGTACTCAGGGTGCTGGGTGCTCAGTACTCAGTGTGCTCGGTGCTCAGTACTCAGGGTGCTGGGTGCTCAGTGCTCGGGGTGCTGGGTGCTCATAAATCAGGGTGCTGGGTGCTCAGTACTCAGGGTGCTCAGTGCTTGGGGTGCTAGGTGCTCAATACTCAGGGTGCTCAGTGCTTGTGGTGCTGGGTGCTCAGTTCTCAGGGTGCTGGGTGCTCAGTGCTCAGGGTGCTGGCTGCTCAATTCTCAGGGTGCTGGGTGCTCAGTGCTCAGGGTGCTGGGTGCTCAGTTCTCAGGGTGCTGCGTGCTCAGTGCTCAGGGTGCTGGGTGCTCAGTTCTCAGGGTGCTGCGTGCTCAGTGCTCAGGGTGCTGGGTGCTCAGTGCTCAGGGTGCTGGGTGCTCGGTGCTCGGGGTGCTGGGTGCTTAGTGCTCGGGGTGCCCGGTGCTCAGTACTCGGGGTGCTCAGTGCTCAGTACTCAGTGTGCCGGGTGCTCAGTCCTCAGGGTGCAGGGTGCTCAGTACTCAGGGTGCTGGGTGCTCAGTACTCAGGGTGCTCGGTGCTCAGTACTCAGGGTGCTGGGTGCTCCGTGCTCGGGGTGCTGGGTGCTCAGTACTCAGGGTGCTGGGTGCTCAGTGCTCGGGGTGCTCGGTGCTCAGTACGCTGGTTGCTCAGTACTCAGGGTGCTGGGTGCTCAGGACTCAGGGTGCTGGGTGCTTAGTACTCAGGGTGCTGGGTGCTCAGTGCTCGGGGTGCTGGGTGCTCAGTACTCAGGGTGCTGGGTGCTCAGGGCTCAGGGTGCTGGGTGCTCAGTGCTCAGGGTGCTGGGTGCTCAGTGCTCGGGGTGCTGGGTGCTCAGAACTCTGGGTGCTGGGTGCTCAGTACTCAGGGTGCTTTGTGCTCAGTGCTCGGGGTGCTGGGTGCTCAGTGCTCAGGGAGCTGGGTGCTCAGTACTTAGGGTGCTGGGTGCTCAGTGCTCGGGGTGCTCGGTGATCAGTACAAATGTGCTGGGTGCTCAGTGCTCACGGTGCTGGGTGCTCAGTCCTCGGGGTGCTCCGTGCTCAGTGCTCAGGGTGCTGGGTGCTCAGTACTCAGGGTGCTCGGTGCTCAGCACTAAGGGTGCTCAGTGCTCTGTACTCAGGGTGCTCAGTGCTCAGTGCTCGGTGTGCTGGGTGCTCAGTGCTCGGGGTGCTGGGTGCTCAGTGCTCAGTACTCAGCGTGCTGGGTGCTCAGTGCTCGGGGTCTGGGTGCTCAGTACTCAGGGTGCTGGGTACTCAGTACTCAGGGTGCTGGGTGCTGAGTGCTCAGGGTGCTGGGTGCTCAGTGCTCGGGGTGCTCAGTGCTCAGGGTCCTGGGTTCTCAGTACTCAGGTTCTGGGTGCTTAGTACTCATAGTGCTCAGTGCTCATTACACAGGGTGCTGGGTGCTCAGTGCTCGGGGTGCTGGGTGCTCAGTGCTCAGTACTCAGGGTGCTGGGTGCTCAGTGCTCAGGGTGCTGGGTGCTCAGTACTCAGCGTGCTGGGTGCTCAGTACTCAGGGTGCTGGGTGCTCAGTGCTCAGGGTGCTGGGTGCTCAGTGCTCAGGGTGCTGGGTGCTCAGTGATCGGGGTGCTGGGTGCTCATTATTCAGGGTGCTCAGTTCTCGGGGAGCTCGGTGCTCAGTACTCAGGGTGCTGGGTACTCAGTACTCAGTGCTCGGGGTCCTGGGTGCTCCGTGCTCGGGGTGCTGGGTGCTCAGTGCTCTGGGTGCTGGGTGCTCAGTACTCAGGGTGCTGGGTGCTCAGTACTCAGGGTGCTGGGTGCTCATTATCGGGGTGCTGGGTGCTCAGTGCTCAGGGTGCTGGCTGCTCAGTACTCAGTGTGCTGGGGGCTCAGTACTCAGGGTGCTGGGTGCTCAGTACTCAGGGTGATCTGTTCTCAGTACTCAGGGTGCTGGGTGCTCAGTGCTCGGGGTGCTGGGTGCTCAGTACTCGGGGTGCTGGGTGCTCAGTACTCAGGGTGCTGGGTGCTCAGTGCTCGGGGTGCTCGGTGCTCAGTACACAGGGTGCTGGGTGCTCAGTGCTCGGGGTGCTGGGTGCTCAGTACTCAGTGTGCTGGGTGCTAAGTGCTCAGTACACAGCGTGCTGGGTGCTCAGTACTCAGGGTGCTGGGTGCTCAGTGCTCAGTGCTCAGGGTGCTCAGTGCTCATGGTGCTGGGTGCTCAGGGTGCTGGGTGCTCAGTGCTCGGGGTGCTGGGTGCTCAGTGCTCAGGGTGCTGGGTGCTCAGTGCTCAGGGTGCTGGGTGCTCAGTGCTCAGTGCTCAGGGTGCTGGGTGTTCAGTACTCAGGGTGCTGGGTGCTCAGTACTCAGGGTGCTCGGTGCTCAGTGCTCAGGGTGCTGTGTGCTCAGTGCTCGGGGTGCTGGGTGTTCAGTACTCAGGGTGCTGGGTGCTCAGTACTCAGGGTGCTGGGTGCTCAGTGCTCAGGGTGCTGGGTGCTCAGTGCTCAGAGTGCTGGGTGCTCAGTACTCAGGGTGCTGGGTGCTCAGTACTCAGGGTGCTCGGTGCTCAGTGCTCAGGGTGCTGGGTGCACAGTGCTCGGGGTGCTGGGTGCTCAGTACTCGGGGTGCTGGGTGCTCAGTACTCAGGGTGCTGGGTGCTCAGTGCTCAGGGTGCTGGGTGCTCAGTGCTCGGGGTGCTGGGTGCTCAGTGCTCAGGGTGCTGGGTCTCAGTGCTCGGGGTACTGGGTACTCAGTGCTTAGTACACAGGGTGCTGGGTGCTCAGTGCTCGGGGTGCTGGGTGCTCAGTGCTCAGTAATCAGTGTGCTGGGTGCTCAGTGCTCGGGGTGCTGGGTGCTCAGTGCTCAGTACTCAGGGTGCTGGGTGCTCATTGCTCAGGGTGCTGTGTGCTCAGTGCTCAGGGTGCAGGGTGCTCAATGCTCAGGGTGCTGGGTACTCAGTGCTCAGGGTGCTGGGTGCTCAGTACTCAGGGTACTGGGTGCTCAGTGCTCGGGGTGCTGGGTGCTCAGTGCTCGCGGTGCTGTGTGCTCAGTGCTCGGGGTGCTCGGTGCTCAGTTCTCAGGGTGCTGGGTGCTCAGTGCTCGAGGTGCTCAGTACTCAGGGTGCTGTGTGTTCAGTGCTCAGGGTGCTGGGTGCTCAGTACTCAGGGTGCTCGGTGCTTAGTACTCAGGGTGCTGGGTGCTCAGTACTCCGGGTGCTGGGTGCTCAGTGCTCGGGGCGCTCGGTACTCAGTGCTCAAGGTGCTGGGTGCTCAGTACTCAGGGTGCTCATTGCTCAGGGTGCTGGGTGCTCAGTGCTCAGGGTGCTGGGTGCTCAGTGCTCAGGGTGCTCGGTGCTCAGTACGTTGGGTGCTCAGTACTCAGGGTGCTGGGTGCTCAGTACTCAGTGTGCTCGGTGCTCAGTACTCAGGGTGCTGGGTGCTCAGTGCTCGGGGTGCTGGGTGCTCATTAATCAGGGTGCTGGGTGCTCAGTACTCAGGGTGCTCAGTGCTTGGGGTGCTGGGTGCTCAATACTCAGGGTGCTCAGTGCTTGGGGTGCTGGGTGCTCAGTTCTCAGGGTGCTGGGTGCTTAGTGCTCAGGGTGCTGGGTGCTCAATTCTCAGGGTGCTGGGTGCTCAGTGCTCAGGGTGCTGGGTGCTCAGTTCTCAGGGTGCTGCGTGCTCAGTGCTCAGGGTGCTGGGTGCTCAGTTCTCAGGGTGCTGCGTGCTCAGTGCTCAGGGTGCTGGGTGCTCAGTGCTCAGGGTGCTGGGTGCTCGGTGCTCGGGGTGCTGGGAGCTTAGTGCTCGGGGTGCCCGGTGCTCAGTACTCGGGGTGCTCAGTGCTCAGTACTCAGAGTGCTGGGTGCTCAGTGCTCAGGGTGCAGGGTGCTCAGTACTCAGGGTGCTGGGTGCTCAGTACTCAGGGTGCTCGTTGCTCAGTACTCAGGGTGCTGTGTGCTTAGTGCTCGGGGTGCTGGGTGCTCAGTACTCAGGGTGCTGGGTGCTCAGTGCTCGGGGTGCTCGGTGCTCAGTACGCTGGTTGCTCAGTACTCAGGGTGCTGGGTGCTCAGGACTCAGTGTGCTGGGTGCTTAGTACTCAGGGTGCTGGGTGCTCAGTGCTCGGGGTGCTGGGTGCTCAGTGCTCAGTACTCAGGGTGCTGGGTGCTCAGGGCTCAGGGTGCTGGGTGCTCAGTGCTCAGGGTGCTGGGTGCTCAGTGCTCAGGGTGCTGGGCGCTCAGTGCTCAGGGTGCTGGGTGCTCAGTGTTTGGGGTGCTGGGTGCTCAGTACTCAGGGTGCTGGGTGCTCAGTGCTCAGTACTCAGGGTGCTCAGTGCTCAGTACTCAGGGTGCTTGGTGCTCAGTACTCGGGGTGCTGGGTGCTCAGTACTCAGGGTGCTGGGCGCTCAGTGCTCAGGGTGCTGGGTGCTCAGTGTTTGGGGTGCTGGGTGCTCAGTACTTAGGGTGCTGGGTGCTCAGTGCTCAGGGTGCTGGGTGCTCAGTGCTCAGGGTGCTGGGTGCTCAGTACACAGTGCTCAGGATGCTGGGTGCTCAGTGCTCAGGGTGCTGGGTGCTCAGTGCTCAGGGTGCTCAGTGCTCAGTGCTCAGTACTCAGGGTGCTGGGTGCTCAGTACTCAGGGTGCTCGGTTCTCAGTGCTCGGGGTGCCCGGTGCTCAGTGCTCGGGGTGCTCGGTGCTCAGTGCTGGGTGCTCAGTGCTCGGGGTGCTGGGTGCTCAGTGCTCGGGGTGCTGGGTGCTCAGTACTCAGGGTGCTCAGTGCTCAGTACTCAGGGTGCTGGGTGCTCAGTGCTGGGTGCTCAGTGCTCGGGGTGCTGGGTGCTCAGTGCTCGGGGTGCTGGGTGCTCAGTACTCAGGGTTCTCAGTGCTCAGTACTCAGGGTGCTGGGTGATCAGTGCACGGGGTCCTGGGTGCTCAGTACTCAGGGTGCTGGGTGCTCAGTGCTCAGGGTGCTGGCTGCTCAGTGCTCGGGGTGCTGGGTGCTCAGTACTCAGGGTGCTGGGTGCTCAGTACTCGGGGTGCTGGGTGCTCAGTACTCGGGGTGCTGGGTGCTCAGTACTCAGTGCTCAGGATGCTGGGTGCTCAGTGCTCGGGCTGCTGGGTGCTCAGTGCTCAGGGTGCTGGGTGCACAGTACTCAGGGTGCTGGGTTCTCAGTACTCAGGGTGCTGGGTGCACAGTGCTAGGGGTGCTGGGTGCTCAGTGCTCGCGGTCTGGGTGCTCAGTACTCAGGGTGCTGGGTGCTCAGTACTCAGGGTGTTGGGTGCTCAGTGCTCAGGGTGCTGGGTGCTCAGTGCTCTGGGTGCTGGGTGCTCAGTGCTCAGGGTGCTAAGTGCTCAGTGCTCAGGGTGCTGGGTGCTCAGTGCTCGGGGTGCTGGGTGCTGAGTGCTCAGGGTGCTGGGTGCTCAGTGCTCGGGGTGCTCAGTGCTCAGTGCTCAGGTTCCTGGGTGCTCAGTACTCAGGGTGCTGGGTGCTTAGTACTCGGGGTGCTCAGTGCTCAGTACACTGGGTGCTGGGTGCTCAGTGCTCGGGTGCTGGGTGCTCAGTGCTAAGTACTCAGGGTGCTGGGTGCTCAGTGCTCGGGGTGCTGGGTGCTCAGTACTCAGCGTGCTGGGTGCTCAGTACTCAGGGTGCTGGGTGCTCAGTGCTCAGGGTGCTGGGTGCTCAGTGCTCAGGGTGCTGGGTGCTCAGTGATCGGGGAGCTGGGTGCTCAGTACTCAGGGTGCTCAGTGCTCGAGGAGCTCGGTGCTCAGTACTCAGGGTGCTGGGTGCTCAGTACTCAGTGCTCGGGGTCCTGGGTGCTCCGTGCTCGGGGTGCTGGGTGCTCAGTGCTCTGGGTGCTGGGTGCTCAGTACTCTGGGTGCTGGTTGCTCAGTACTCAGGGTGCTGGGTGCTCATTCTCGGGGTGCTGGGTGCTCAGTGCTCGGGGTGCTCGGTGCTCAGTACTCAGTGTGCTGGGTGCTCAGTGCTCAGGGTGCTGGGTGCTCAGTACTCAGGGTGCTGGTTGCTCAGTGCTCAGGGTGCTGGGTGATCAGTATTCAAGGTGCTCAGTACTCAGGGTGCTGGATGCTCAGTACTCAGGGTGCTCAGTACTCAGGGTGCTGGGTGCTCAGTGCTCGGGGTGCTGGGTGCTCAGTACTCAGGGTGCTCAGTACTCAGGGTGCTGGGTGCTCAGTGCTCGGGGAGCTGGGTGCTCAGTGCTCAGGGTGATCGGTGCTCAGTACTCAGGATGCTGGGTGCTCAGTACTCAGGGTGCTGGGTGCTCAGTACTCAGGCTGCTGGGTGCTCAGTCCTCAGGGTGCTCAGTGCTCAGGGTGCTGGGTGCTCAGTGCTCGGGGTGCTGGGTGCTCAGTACTCAGGGTGCTCAGTACTCAGGGTGCTGGGTGCTCAGTACTCAGGGTGCTGAGTGCTCAGCACTCAGGGTGCTGGGTGCTCAGTACTCAGGGTGCTGGGTGCTCAGTGCTCGGGGTGCTGGGTGCTCATTGCTCAGTGTGCTCAGTGCTCAGAACTCAGGGTGCTGGGTGATCATTACTCAGGGTGCTGGGTGCTCAGTGCTCGGGGTGCTGGGTGCTCAGTACTCAGGGTGCTGGGTGCTCAGTGCTCAGGGTGCTGGGTGCTCAGTGCTCGGGGTGCTGGGTGCTCAGAACTCAGGATGCTGGGTGCTCAGTACTCAGGGTGCTGGGTGCTCAGTGCTCGTGGTGCTGGGTGCTCAGTGCTCAGGGTGCTCCGTGCTCAGTGCTCAGGGTGCTGGGTGCTCAGTACTCAGGGTGCTCGGTGCTCAGTACTAAGGGTGCTCAGTGCTCAGTACTCAGGGTGCTCAGTGCTCAGTGCTCGGTGTGCTGGGTGCTCAGTGCTGGGGAGCTGGTGCTCAGTACTCAGGGTGCTGGGTGCTCATTGCTCAGTACTCAGCGTGCTGGGTGCTCAGTGCTCGGGGTGCTGGGTCCTCAGTGCTCAGGGTGCTGGGTGCTCAGTACTCAGGGTGCTGGGTCCTCAGTACTCAGGGTGCTGGGTGCTCAGTACTCAGGGTGCTCGGTGCTCAGTGCTCAGGGTGCTGGGTGCACAGTGCTCGGGGTGCTGGGTGCTCAGTACTCGGGGTGCTGGGTGCTCAGTACTCAGGGTGCTGGGTGCTCAGTGCTCAGGGTGCTGGGTGCTCAGTGCTCGGGGTGCTGGGTGCTCAGTGCTCAGGGTGCTGGGTCTCAGTGCTCGGGGTACTGGGTACTCAGTGCTTAGTACACAGGGTGCTGGGTGCTCAGTGCTCGGGGTGCTGGGTGCTCAGTGCTCAGTACTCAGTGTGCTGGGTGCTCAGTGCTCGGGGTGCTGGGTGCTCAGTGCTCAGTACTCAGGGAGCTGGGTGCTCATTGCTCAGGGTGCTGTGTGCTCAGTGCTCAGGGTGCAGGGTGCTCAATGCTCAGGGTGCTGGGTACTCAGTGCTCAGGGTGCTGGGTGCTCAGTACTCAGGGTACTGGGTGCTCAGTGCTCGGGGTGCTGGGTGCTCAGTGCTCGCGGTGCTGTGTGCTCAGTGCTCGGGGTGCTCGGTGCTCAGTTCTCAGGGTGCTGGGTGCTCAGTGCTCGAGGTGCTCAGTACTCAGGGTGCTGTGTGTTCAGTGCTCAGGGTGCTGGGTGCTCAGTACTCAGGGTGCTCGGTGCTTAGTACTCAGGGTGCTGGGTGCTCAGTACTCCGGGTGCTGGGTGCTCAGTGCTCGGGGCGCTCGGTACTCAGTGCTCAAGGTGCTGGGTGCTCAGTACTCAGGGTGCTCATTGCTCAGGGTGCTGGGTGCTCAGTGCTCAGGGTGCTGGGTGCTCAGTGCTCAGGGTGCTCGGTGCTCAGTACGTTGGGTGCTCAGTACTCAGGGTGCTGGGTGCTCAGTACTCAGTGTGCTCGGTGCTCAGTACTCAGGGTGCTGGGTGCTCAGTGCTCGGGGTGCTGGGTGCTCATTAATCAGGGTGCTGGGTGCTCAGTACTCAGGGTGCTCAGTGCTTGGGGTGCTGGGTGCTCAATACTCAGGGTGCTCAGTGCTTGGGGTGCTGGGTGCTCAGTTCTCAGGGTGCTGGGTGCTTAGTGCTCAGGGTGCTGGGTGCTCAATTCTCAGGGTGCTGGGTGCTCAGTGCTCAGGGTGCTGGGTGCTCAGTTCTCAGGGTGCTGCGTGCTCAGTGCTCAGGGTGCTGGGTGCTCAGTTCTCAGGGTGCTGCGTGCTCAGTGCTCAGGGTGCTGGGTGCTCAGTGCTCAGGGTGCTGGGTGCTCGGTGTTCGGGGTGCTGGGAGCTTAGTGCTCGGGGTGCCCGGTGCTCAGTACTCGGGGTGCTCAGTGCTCAGTACTCAGAGTGCTGGGTGCTCAGTGCTCAGGGTGCAGGGTGCTCAGTACTCAGGGTGCTGGGTGCTCAGTACTCAGGGTGCTCGGTGCTCAGTACTCAGGGTGCTGTGTGCTTAGTGCTCGGGGTGCTGAGTGCTCAGTACTCAGGGTGCTGGGTGCTCAGTGCTCGGGGTGCTCGGTGCTCAGTACGCTGGTTGCTCAGTACTCAGGGTGCTGGGTGCTCAGGACTCAGTGTGCTGGGTGCTTAGTACTCAGGGTGCTGGGTGCTCAGTGCTCGGGGTGCTGGGTGCTCAGTGCTCAGTACTCAGGGTGCTGGGTGCTCAGGGCTCAGGGTGCTGGGTGCTCAGTGCTCAGGGTGCTGGGTGCTCAGTGCTCAGGGTGCTGGGCGCTCAGTGCTCAGGGTGCTGGGTGCTCAGTGTTTGGGGTGCTGGGTGCTCAGTACTCAGGGTGCTGGGTGCTCAGTGCTCAGTACTCAGGGTGCTCAGTGCTCAGTACTCAGGGTGCTTGGTGCTCAGTACTCGGGGTGCTGGGTGCTCAGTACTCAGGGTGCTGGGCGCTCAGTGCTCAGGGTGCTGGGTGCTCAGTGTTTGGGGTGCTGGGTGCTCAGTACTCAGGGTGCTGGGTGCTCAGTGCTCAGGGTGCTGGGTGCTCAGTGCTCAGGGTGCTGGGTGCTCAGTACACAGTGCTCAGGATGCTGGGTGCTCAGTGCTCAGGGTGCTGGGTGCTCAGTGCTCAGGGTGCTCAGTGCTCAGTGCTCAGTACTCAGGGTGCTGGGTGCTCAGTACTCAGGGTGCTCGGTTCTCAGTGCTCGGGGTGCCCGGTGCTCAGTGCTCGGGGTGCTCGGTGCTCAGTGCTGGGTGCTCAGTGCTCGGGGTGCTGGGTGCTCAGTGCTCGGGGTGCTGGGTGCTCAGTTCTCAGGGTGCTCAGTGCTCAGTACTCAGGGTGCTGGGTGCTCAGTGCTGGGTGCTCAGTGCTCGGGGTGCTGGGTGCTCAGTGCTCGGGGTGCTGGGTGCTCAGTACTCAGGGTTCTCAGTGCTCAGTACTCAGGGTGCTGGGTGATCAGTGCACGGGGTCCTGGGTGCTCAGTACTCAGGGTGCTGGGTGCTCAGTGCTCAGGGTGCTGGCTGCTCAGTGCTCGGGGTGCTGGGTGCTCAGTACTCAGTGCTCGGGGTCCTGGGTGCTCCGTGCTCGGGGTGCTGGGTGCTCAGTGCTCTGGGTGCTGGGTGCTCAGTACTCAGGGTGCTGGGTGCTCAGTACTCAGGGTGCTGGGTGCTCATTCTCGGGGTGCTGGGTGCTCAGTGCTCGGGGTGCTCGGTGCTCAGTACTCAGTGTGCTGGGTGCTCAGTGCTCAGGGTGCTGGGTGCTCAGTACTCAGGGTGCTGGTTGCTCAGTGCTCAGGGTGCTGGGTGATCAGTATTCAAGGTGCTCAGTACTCAGGGTGCTGGATGCTCAGTACTCAGGGTGCTCAGTACTCAGGGTGCTGGGTGCTCAGTGCTCGGGGTGCTGGGTGCTCAGTACTCAGGGTGCTCAGTACTCAGGGTGCTGGGTGCTCAGTGCTCGGGGAGCTGGGTGCTCAGTGCTCAGGGTGATCGGTGCTCAGTACTCAGGATGCTGGGTGCTCAGTACTCAGGGTGCTGGGTGCTCAGTACTCAGGCTGCTGGGTGCTCAGTCCTCAGGGTGCTCAGTGCTCAGGGTGCTGGGTGCTCAGTGCTCGGGGTGCTGGGTGCTCAGTACTCAGGGTGCTCAGTACTCAGGGTGCTGGGTGCTCAGTACTCAGGGTGCTGAGTGCTCAGCACTCAGGGTGCTGGGTGCTCAGTACTCAGGGTGCTGGGTGCTCAGTGCTCGGGGTGCTGGGTGCTCATTGCTCAGTGTGCTCAGTGCTCAGAACTCAGGGTGCTGGGTGATCATTACTCAGGGTGCTGGGTGCTCAGTTCTCGGGGTGCTGGGTGCTCAGTACTCAGGGTGCTGGGTGCTCAGTGCTCAGGGTGCTGGGTGCTCAGTGCTCGGGGTGCTGGGTGCTCAGAACTCAGGATGCTGGGTGCTCAGTACTCAGGGTGCTGGGTGCTCAGTGCTCGTGGTGCTGGGTGCTCAGTGCTCAGGGTGCTCCGTGCTCAGTGCTCAGGGTGCTGGGTGCTCAGTACTCAGGGTGCTCGGTGCTCAGTACTAAGGGTGCTCAGTGCTCAGTACTCAGGGTGCTCAGTGCTCAGTGCTCGGTGTGCTGGGTGCTCAGTGCTGGGGAGCTGGTGCTCAGTACTCAGGGTGCTGGGTGCTCATTGCTCAGTACTCAGCGTGCTGGGTGCTCAGTGCTCGGGGTGCTGGGTCCTCAGTGCTCAGGGTGCTGGGTGCTCAGTACTCAGGGTGCTGGGTCCTCAGTACTCAGGGTGCTGGGTGCTCAGTACTCAGGGTGCTCGGTGCTCAGTGCTCAGGGTGCTGGGTGCACAGTGCTCGGGGTGCTGGGTGCTCAGTACTCGGGGTGCTGGGTGCTCAGTACTCAGGGTGCTGGGTGCTCAGTGCTCAGGGTGCTGGGTGCTCAGTGCTCGGGGTGCTGGGTGCTCAGTGCTCAGGGTGCTGGGTCTCAGTGCTCGGGGTACTGGGTACTCAGTGCTTAGTACACAGGGTGCTGGGTGCTCAGTGCTCGGGGTGCTGGGTGCTCAGTGCTCAGTACTCAGTGTGCTGGGTGATCAGTGCTCGGGGTGCTGGGTGCTCAGTGCTCAGTACTCAGGGTGCTGGGTGCTCATTTCTCAGGGTGCTGTGTGCTCAGTGCTCAGGGTGCAGGGTGCTCAATGCTCAGGGTGCTGGGTACTCAGTGCTCAGGGTGCTGGGTGCTCAGTACTCAGGGTACTGGGTGCTCAGTGCTCGTGGTGCTGGGTGCTCAGTGCTCGCGGTGCTGTGTGCTCAGTGCTCGGGGTGCTCGGTGCTCAGTTCTCAGGGTGCTGGGTGCTCAGTGCTCGAGGTGCTCAGTACTCAGGGTGCTGTGTGTTCAGTGCTCAGGGTGCTGGGTGCTCAGTACTCAGGGTGCTCGGTGCTTAGTACTCAGGGTGCTGGGTGCTCAGTACTCCGGGTGCTGGGTGCTCAGTGCTCGGGGCGCTCGGTACTCAGTGCTCAAGGTGCTGGGTGCTCAGTACTCAGGGTGCTCATTGCTCAGGGTGCTGGGTGCTCAGTGCTCAGGGTGCTGGGTGCTCAGTGCTCAGGGTGCTCGGTGCTCAGTACGTTGGGTGCTCAGTACTCAGGGTGCTGGGTGCTCAGTACTCAGTGTGCTCGGTGCTCAGTACTCAGGGTGCTGGGTGCTCAGTGCTCGGGGTGCTGGGTGCTCATTAATCAGTGTGCTGGGTGCTCAGTACTCAGGGTGCTCAGTGCTTGGGGTGCTGGGTGCTCAATACTCAGGGTGCTCAGTGCTTGGGGTGCTGGGTGCTCAGTTCTCAAGGTGCTGGGTGCTTAGTGCTCAGGGTGCTGGGTGCTCAATTCTCAGGGTGCTGGGTGCTCAGTGCTCAGGGTGCTGGGTGCTCAGTTCTCAGGGTGCTGCGTTCTCAGTGCTCAGGGTGCTGGGTGCTCAGTTCTCAGGGTGCTGCGTGCTCAGTGCTCAGGGTGCTGGGTGCTCAGTGCTCAGGGTGCTGGGTGCTCGGTGCTCGGGCTGCTGGGAGCTTAGTGCTCGGGGTGCCCGGTGCTCAGTACTCGGGGTGCTCAGTGCTCAGTACTCAGAGTGCTGGGTGCTCAGTGCTCAGGGTGCAGGGTGCTCAGTACTCAGGGTGCTGGGTGCTCAGTACTCAGGGTGCTCGGTGCTCAGTACTCAGGGTGCTGTGTGCTTAGTGCTCGGGGTGCTGGGTGCTCAGTACTCAGGGTGCTGGGTGCTCAGTGCTCGGGGTGCTCGGTGCTCAGTACGCTGGTTGCTCAGTACTCAGGGTGCTGGGTGCTCAGGACTCAGTGTGCTGGGTGCTTAGTACTCAGGGTGCTGGGTGCTCAGTGCTCGGGGTGCTGGGTGCTCAGTGCTCAGTACTCAGGGTGCTGGGTGCTCAGGGCTCAGGGTGCTGGGTGCTCAGTGCTCAGGGTGCTGGGTGCTCAGTGCTCAGGGTGCTGGGCGCTCAGTGCTCAGGGTGCTGGGTGCTCAGTGTTTGGGGTGCTGGGTGCTCAGTACTCAGGGTGCTGGGTGCTCAGTGCTCAGTACTCAGGGTGCTCAGTGCTCAGTACTCAGGGTGCTTGGTGCTCAGTACTCGGGGTGCTGGGTGCTCAGTACTCAGGGTGCTGGGCGCTCAGTGCTCAGGGTGCTGGGTGCTCAATGTTTGGGGTGCTGGGTGCTCAGTACTCAGGGTGCTGGGTGCTCAGTGCTCAGGGTGCTGGGTGCTCAGTGCTCAGGGTGCTGGGTGCTCAGTACACAGTGCTCAGGATGCTGGGTGCTCAGTGCTCAGGGTGCTGGGTGCTCAGTGCTCAGGGTGCTCAGTGCTCAGTGCTCAGTACTCAGGGTGCTGGGTGCTCAGTACTCAGGGTGCTCGGTTCTCAGTGCTCGGGGTGCCCGGTGCTCAGTGCTCGGGGTGCTCGGTGCTCAGTGCTGGGTGCTCAGTGCTCGGGGTGCTGGGTGCTCAGTGCTCGGGGTGCTGGGTGCTCAGTACTCAGGGTGCTCAGTGCTCAGTACTCAGGGTGCTGGGTGCTCAGTGCTGGGTGCTCAGTGCTCGGGGTGCTGGGTGCTCAGTGCTCGGGGTGCTGGGTGCTCAGTACTCAGGGTTCTCAGTGCTCAGTACTCAGGGTGCTGGGTGATCAGTGCACGGGGTCCTGGGTGCTCAGTACTCAGGGTGCTGGGTGCTCAGTGCTCAGGGTGCTGGCTGCTCAGTGCTCGGGGTGCTGGGTGCTCAGTACTCAGGGTGCTGGGTGCTCAGTACTCGGGGTGCTGGGTGCTCAGTACTCGGGGTGCTGGGTGCTCAGTACTCAGTGCTCAGGATGCTGGGTGCTCAGTGCTCGGGCTGCTGGGTGCTCAGTGCTCAGGGTGCTGGGTGCACAGTACTCAGGGTGCTGGGTTCTCAGTACTCAGGGTGCTGGGTGCACAGTGCTAGGGGTGCTGGGTGCTCAGTGCTCGCGGTCTGGGTGCTCAGTACTCAGGGTGCTGGGTGCTCAGTACTCAGGGTGTTGGGTGCTCAGTGCTCAGGGTGCTGGGTGCTCAGTACTCTGGGTGCTGGGTGCTCAGTGCTCAGGGTGCTAAGTGCTCAGTGCTCAGGGTGCTGGGTGCTCAGTGCTCAGGGTGCTGGGTGCTGAGTGCTCAGGGTGCTGGGTGCTCAGTGCTCGGGGTGCTCAGTGCTCAGTGCTCAGGGTCCTGGGTGCTCAGTACTCAGGGTGCTGGGTGCTTAGTACTCGGGGTGCTCAGTGCTCAGTACACTGGGTGCTGGGTGCTCAGTGCTCGGGTGCTGGGTGCTCAGTGCTAAGTACTCAGGGTGCTGGGTGCTCAGTGCTCGGGGTGCTGGGTGCTCAGTACTCAGCGTGCTGGGTGCTCAGTACTCAGGGTGCTGGGTGCTCAGTGCTCAGGGTGCTATGTGCTCAGTGCTCAGGGTGCTGGGTGCTCAGTGATCGGGGAGCTGGGTGCTCAGTACTCAGGGTGCTCAGTGCTCGAGGAGCTCGGTGCTCAGTACTCAGGGTGCTGGGTGCTCAGTACTCAGTGCTCGGGGTCCTGGGTGCTCCGTGCTCGGGGTGCTGGGTGCTCAGTGCTCTGGGTGCTGGGTGCTCAGTACTCAGGGTGCTGGGTGCTCAGTGCTCAGTACTCAGGGTGCTGGGTGCTCAGTACTCAGGGTGCTCGGTTCTCAGTGCTCGGGGTGCCCGGTGCTCAGTGCTCGGGGTGCTCGGTGCTCAGTGCTGGGTGCTCAGTGCTCGGGGTGCTGGGTGCTCAGTGCTCGGGGTGCTGGGTGCTCAGTTCTCAGGGTGCTCAGTGCTCAGTACTCAGGGTGCTGGGTGCTCAGTGCTGGGTGCTCAGTGCTCGGGGTGCTGGGTGCTCAGTGCTCGGGGTGCTGGGTGCTCAGTACTCAGGGTTCTCAGTGCTCAGTACTCAGGGTGAAGGGTGATCAGTGCACGGGGTCCTGGGTGCTCAGTACTCAGGGTGCTGGGTGCTCAGTGCTCAGGGTGCTGGCTGCTCAGTGCTCGGGGTGCTGGGTGCTCAGTACTCAGTGCTCGGGGTCCTGGGTGCTCCGTGCTCGGGGTGCTGGGTGCTCAGTGCTCTGGGTGCTGGGTGCTCAGTACTCAGGGTGCTGGGTGCTCAGTACTCAGGGTGCTGGGTGCTCATTCTCGGGGTGCTGGGTGCTCAGTGCTCGGGGTGCTCGGTGCTCAGTACTCAGTGTGCTGGGTGCTCAGTGCTCAGGGTGCTGGGTGCTCAGTACTCAGGGTGCTGGTTGCTCAGTGCTCAGGGTGCTGGGTGATCAGTATTCAAGGTGCTCAGTACTCAGGGTGCTGGATGCTCAGTACTCAGGGTGCTCAGTACTCAGGGTGCTGGGTGCTCAGTGCTCGGGGTGCTGGGTGCTCAGTACTCAGGGTGCTCAGTACTCAGGGTGCTGGGTGCTCAGTGCTCGGGGAGCTGGGTGCTCAGTGCTCAGGGTGATCGGTGCTCAGTACTCAGGATGCTGGGTGCTCAGTACTCAGGGTGCTGGGTGCTCAGTACTCAGGCTGCTGGGTGCTCAGTCCTCAGGGTGCTCAGTGCTCAGGGTGCTGGGTGCTCAGTGCTCGGGGTGCTGGGTGCTCAGTACTCAGGGTGCTCAGTACTCAGGGTGCTGGGTGCTCAGTACTCAGGGTGCTGAGTGCTCAGCACTCAGGGTGCTGGGTGCTCAGTACTCAGGGTGCTGGGTGCTCAGTGCTCGGGGTGCTGGGTGCTCATTGCTCAGTGTGCTCAGTGCTCAGAACTCAGGGTGCTGGGTGATCATTACTCAGGGTGCTGGGTGCTCAGTTCTCGGGGTGCTGGGTGCTCAGTACTCAGGGTGCTGGGTGCTCAGTGCTCAGGGTGCTGGGTGCTCAGTGCTCGGGTGCTGGGTGCTCAGAACTCAGGATGCTGGGTGCTCAGTACTCAGGGTGCTGGGTGCTCAGTGCTCGTGGTGCTGGGTGCTCAGTGCTCAGGGTGCTCCGTGCTCAGTGCTCAGGGTGCTGGGTGCTCAGTACTCAGGGTGCTCGGTGCTCAGTACTAAGGGTGCTCAGTGCTCAGTACTCAGGGTGCTCAGTGCTCAGTGCTCGGTGTGCTGGGTGCTCAGTGCTGGGGAGCTGGTGCTCAGTACTCAGGGTGCTGGGTGCTCATTGCTCAGTACTCAGCGTGCTGGGTGCTCAGTGCTCGGGGTGCTGGGTCCTCAGTGCTCAGGGTGCTGGGTGCTCAGTACTCAGGGTGCTGGGTCCTCAGTACTCAGGGTGCTGGGTGCTCAGTACTCAGGGTGCTCGGTGCTCAGTGCTCAGGGTGCTGGGTGCACAGTGCTCGGGGTGCTGGGTGCTCAGTACTCGGGGTGCTGGGTGCTCAGTACTCAGGGTGCTGGGTGCTCAGTGCTCAGGGTGCTGGGTGCTCAGTGCTCGGGGTGCTGGGTGCTCAGTGCTCAGGGTGCTGGGTCTCAGTGCTCGGGGTACTGGGTACTCAGTGCTTAGTACACAGGGTGCTGGGTGCTCAGTGCTCAGGGTGCTGGGTGCTCAGTGCTCAGTACTCAGTGTGCTGGGTGATCAGTGCTCGGGGTGCTGGGTGCTCAGTGCTCAGTACTCAGGGTGCTGGGTGCTCATTGCTCAGGGTGCTGTGTGCTCAGTGCTCAGGGTGCAGGGTGCTCAATGCTCAGGGTGCTGGGTACTCAGTGCTCAGGGTGCTGGGTGCTCAGTACTCAGGGTACTGGGTGCTCAGTGCTCGTGGTGCTGGGTGCTCAGTGCTCGCGGTGCTGTGTGCTCAGTGCTCGGGGTGCTCGGTGCTCAGTTCTCAGGGTGCTGGGTGCTCAGGGCTCGAGGTGCTCAGTACTCAGGGTGCTGTGTGTTCAGTGCTCAGGGTGCTGGGTGCTCAGTACTCAGGGTGCTCGGTGCTTAGTACTCAGGGTGCTGGGTGCTCAGTACTCCGGGTGCTGGGTGCTCAGTGCTCGGGGCGCTCGGTACTCAGTGCTCAAGGTGCTGGGTGCTCAGTACTCAGGGTGCTCATTGCTCAGGGTGCTGGGTGCTCAGTGCTCAGGGTGCTGGGTGCTCAGTGCTCAGGGTGCTCGGTGCTCAGTACGTTGGGTGCTCAGTACTCAGGGTGCTGGGTGCTCAGTACTCAGTGTGCTCGGTGCTCAGTACTCAGGGTGCTGGGTGCTCAGTGCTCGGGGTGCTGGGTGCTCATTAATCAGTGTGCTGGGTGCTCAGTACTCAGATTGCTCAGTGCTTGGGGTGCTGGGTGCTCAATACTCAGGGTGCTCAGTGCTTGGGGTGCTGGGTGCTCAGTTCTCAAGGTGCTGGGTGCTTAGTGCTCAGGGTGCTGGGTGCTCAATTCTCAGGGTGCTGGGTGCTCAGTGCTCAGGGTGCTGGGTGCTCAGTTCTCAGGGTGCTGCGTGCTCAGTGCTCAGGGTGCTGGGTGCTCAGTTCTCAGGGTGCTGCGTGCTCAGTGCTCAGGGTGCTGGGTGCTCAGTGCTCAGGGTGCTGGGTGCTCGGTGCTCGGGGTGCTGGGAGCTTAGTGCTCGGGGTGCCCGGTGCTCAGTACTCGGGGTGCTCAGTGCTCAGTACTCAGAGTGCTGGGTGCTCAGTGCTCAGGGTGCAGGGTGCTCAGTACTCAGGGTGCTGGGTGCTCAGTACTCAGGGTGCTCGGTGCTCAGTACTCAGGGTGCTGTGTGCTTAGTGCTCGGGGTGCTGGGTGCTCAGTACTCAGGGTGCTGGGTGCTCAGTGCTCGGGGTGCTCGGTGCTCAGTACGCTGGTTGCTCAGTACTCAGGGTGCTGGGTGCTCAGGACTCAGTGTGCTGGGTGCTTAGTACTCAGGGTGCTGGGTGCTCAGTGCTCGGGGTGCTGGGTGCTCAGTGCTCAGTACTCAGGGTGCTGGGTGCTCAGGGCTCAGGGTGCTGGGTGCTCAGTGCTCAGGGTGCTGGGTGCTCAGTGCTCAGGGTGCTGGGCGCTCAGTGCTCAGGGTGCTGGGTGCTCAGTGTTTGGGGTGCTGGGTGCTCAGTACTCAGGGTGCTGGGTGCTCAGTGCTCAGTACTCAGGGTGCTCAGTGCTCAGTACTCAGGGTGCTTGGTGCTCAGTACTCGGGGTGCTGGGTGCTCAGTACTCAGGGTGCTGGGCGCTCAGTGCTCAGGGTGCTGGGTGCTCAGTGTTTGGGGTGCTGGGTGCTCAGTACTCAGGGTGCTGGGTGCTCAGTGCTCAGGGTGCTGGGTGCTCAGTGCTCAGGGTGCTGGGTGCTCAGTACACAGTGCTCAGGATGCTGGGTGCTCAGTGCTCAGGGTGCTGGGTGCTCAGTGCTCAGGGTGCTCAGTGCTCAGTGCTCAGTACTCAGGGTGCTGGGTGCTCAGTACTCAGGGTGCTCGGTTCTCAGTGCTCGGGGTGCCCGGTGCTCAGTGCTCGGGGTGCTCGGTGCTCAGTGCTGGGTGCTCAGTGCTCGGGGTGCTGGGTGCTCAGTGCTCGGGGTGCTGGGTGCTCAGTACTCAGGGTGCTCAGTGCTCAGTACTCAGGGTGCTGGGTGCTCAGTGCTGGGTGCTCAGTGCTCGGGGTGCTGGGTGCTCAGTGCTCGGGGTGATGGGTGCTCAGTACTCAGGGTTCTCAGTGCTCAGTACTCAGGGTGCTGGGTGATCAGTGCACGGGGTCCTGGGTGCTCAGTACTCAGGGTGCTGGGTGCTCAGTGCTCAGGGTGCTGGCTGCTCAGTGCTCGGGGTGCTGGGTGCTCAGTACTCAGGGTGCTGGGTGCTCAGTACTCGGGGTGCTGGGTGCTCAGTACTTGGGGTGCTGGGTGCTCAGTACTCAGTGCTCAGGATGCTGGGTGCTCAGTGCTCGGGCTGCTGGGTGCTCAGTGCTCAGGGTGCTGGGTGCACAGTACTCAGGGTGCTGGGTTCTCAGTACTCAGGGTGCTGGGTGCACAGTGCTAGGGGTGCTGGGTGCTCAGTGCTCGCGGTCTGGGTGCTCAGTACTCAGGGTGCTGGGTGCTCAGTACTCAGGGTGTTGGGTGCTCAGTGCTCAGGGTGCTGGGTGCTCAGTGCTCTGGGTGCTGGGTGCTCAGTGCTCAGGGTGCTAAGTGCTCAGTGCTCAGGGTGCTGGGTGCTCAGTGCTCAGGGTGCTGGGTGCTGAGTGCTCAGGGTGCTGGGTGCTCAGTGCTCGGGGTGCTCAGTGCTCAGTGCTCAGGGTCCTGGGTGCTCAGTACTCAGGGTGCTGGGTGCTTAGTACTCGGGGTGCTCAGTGCTCAGTACACTGGGTGCTGGGTGCTCAGTGCTCGGGTGCTGGGTGCTCAGTGCTAAGTACTCAGGGTGCTGGGTGCTCAGTGCTCGGGGTGCTGGGTGCTCAGTACTCAGCGTGCTGGGTGCTCAGTACTCAGGGTGCTGGGTGCTCAGTGCTCAGGGTGCTATGTGCTCAGTGCTCAGGGTGCTGGGTGCTCAGTGATCGGGGAGCTGGGTGCTCAGTACTCAGGGTGCTCAGTGCTCGAGGAGCTCGGTGCTCAGTACTCAGGGTGCTGGGTGCTCAGTACTCAGTGCTCGGGGTCCTGGGTGCTCCGTGCTCGGGGTGCTGGGTGCTCAGTGCTCTGGGTGCTGGGTGCTCAGTACTCAGGGTGCTGGGTGCTCAGTACTCAGGGTGCTGGGTGCTCATTCTCGGGGTGCTGGGTGCTCAGTGCTCGGGGTGCTCGGTGCTCAGTACTCAGTGTGCTGGGTGCTCAGTGCTCAGGGTGCTGGGTGCTCAGTACTCAGGGTGCTGGTTGCTCAGTGCTCAGGGTGCTGGGTGATCAGTATTCAAGGTGCTCAGTACTCAGGGTGCTGGATGCTCAGTACTCAGGGTGCTCAGTACTCAGGGTGCTGGGTGCTCAGTGCTCGGGGTGCTGGGTGCTCAGTACTCAGGGTGCTCAGTACTCAGGGTGCTGGGTGCTCAGTGCTCGGGGAGCTGGGTGCTCAGTGCTCAGGGTGATCGGTGCTCAGTACTCAGGATGCTGGGTGCTCAGTACTCAGGGTGCTGGGTGCTCAGTACTCAGGCTGCTGGGTGCTCAGTCCTCAGGGTGCTCAGTGCTCAGGGTGCTGGGTGCTCAGTGCTCGGGGTGCTGGGTGCTCAGTACTCAGGGTGCTCAGTACTCAGGGTGCTGGGTGCTCAGTACTCAGGGTGCTGAGTGCTCAGCACTCAGGGTGCTGGGTGCTCAGTACTCAGGGTGCTGGGTGCTCAGTGCTCGGGGTGCTGGGTGCTCATTGCTCAGTGTGCTCAGTGCTCAGAACTCAGGGTGCTGGGTGATCATTACTCAGGGTGCTGGGTGCTCAGTGCTCGGGGTGCTGGGTGCTCAGTACTCAGGGTGCTGGGTGCTCAGTGCTCAGGGTGCTGGGTGCTCAGTGCTCGGGGTGCTGGGTGCTCAGAACTCAGGATGCTGGGTGCTCAGTACTCAGGGTGCTGGGTGCTCAGTGCTCGTGGTGCTGGGTGCTCAGTGCTCAGGGTGCTCCGTGCTCAGTGCTCAGGGTGCTGGGTGCTCAGTACTCAGGGTGCTCGGTGCTCAGTACTAAGGGTGCTCAGTGCTCAGTACTCAGGGTGCTCAGTGCTCAGTGCTCGGTGTGCTGGGTGCTCAGTGCTGGGGAGCTGGTGCTCAGTACTCAGGGTGCTGGGTGCTCATTGCTCAGTACTCAGCGTGCTGGGTGCTCAGTGCTCGGGGTGCTGGGTCCTCAGTGCTCAGGGTGCTGGGTGCTCAGTACTCAGGGTGCTGGGTCCTCAGTGCTCAGGGTGCTGGGTGCTCAGTACTCAGTGTGCTCAGTGCTCAGTGTGCTGGGTGCTCAGTACTCAGGGTGCTTGGTGCTCAGTACTCAGGGTGCTGGGTGCTCAGTGCTCAGGGTGCTCGGTGCTCAGTACTCATGGTGCTGGGTGCTCATTCTCGGGGTGCTGGGTGCTCAGTACCCAGGTTGCTCAGTACTCTGGGTGCTCGGTGCTCAGTACTCATGGTGCTGGGTGCTCAGTACTCAGGGTGCTCGGTGCTCAGTTTTCAGGGTGCTCGGTGCTCAGTGTTTGGGGTGCTGGGTGCTCAGTACTCGGGGTGCTGGGTGCTAAGTACTCAGTGCTCAGGATGCTGGGTGCTCAGTGCTCGGGCTGCTGGGTGCTCAGTGCTCAGGGTGCTGGGTGCTCAGTGCTCGGGCTGCTGGGTGCTCAGTGCTCAGGGTGCTGGGTGCACAGTACTCAGGGTGCTGGGTTCTCAGTACTCAGGGTGCTGGGTGCACAGTGCTAGGGGTGCTGGGTGCTCAGTGCTCGCGGTCTGGGTGCTCAGTACTCAGGGTGCTGGGTGCTCAGTACTCAGGGTGTTGGGTGCTCAGTGCTCAGGGTGCTGGGTGCTCAGTGCTCTGGGTGCTGGGTGCTCAGTGCTCAGGGTGCTAAGTGCTCAGTGCTCAGGGTGCTGGGTGCTCAGTGCTCGGGGTGCTGGGTGCTGAGTGCTCAGGGTGCTGGGTGCTCAGTGCTCGGGGTGCTCAGTGCTCAGTGCTCAGGGTCCTGGGTGCTCAGTACTCAGGGTGCTGGGTGCTTAGTACTCGGGGTGCTCAGTGCTCAGTACACTGGGTGCTGGGTGCTCAGTGCTCGGGTGCTGGGTGCTCAGTGCTAAGTACTCAGGGTGCTGGGTGCTCAGTGCTCGGGGTGCTGGGTGCTCAGTACTCAGCGTGCTGGGTGCTCAGTACTCAGGGTGCTGGGTGCTCAGTGCTCAGGGTGCTGGGTGCTCAGTGCTCAGGGTGCTGGGTGCTCAGTGATCGGGGAGCTGGGTGCTCAGTACTCAGGGTGCTCAGTGCTCGAGGAGCTCGGTGCTCAGTACTCAGGGTGCTGGGTGCTCAGTACTCAGTGCTCGGGGTCCTGGGTGCTCCGTGCTCGGGGTGCTGGGTGCTCAGTGCTCTGGGTACTGGGTGCTCAGTACTCAGGGTGCTGGGTGCTCAGTACTCAGGGTGCTGGGTGCTCATTCTCGGGGTGCTGGGTGCTCAGTGCTCGGGGTGCTCGGTGCTCAGTACTCAGTGTGCTGGGTGCTCAGTGCTCAGGGTGCTGGCTGCTCAGTACTCAGGGTGCTGGTTGCTCAGTGCTCAGGGTGCTGGGTGATCAGTATTCAAGGTGCTCAGTACTCAGGGTGCTGGATGCTCAGTACTCAGGGTGCTCAGTACTCAGGGTGCTGGGTGCTCAGTGCTCGGGGTGCTGGGTGCTCAGTACTCAGGGTGCTCAGTACTCAGGGTGCTGGGTGCTCAGTGCTCGGGGAGCTGGGTGCTCAGTGCTCAGGGTGATCGGTGCTCAGTACTCAGGATGCTGGGTGCTCAGTACTCAGGGTGCTGGGTGCTCAGTACTCAGGGTGCTGGGTGCTCAGTCCTCAGGGTGCTCAGTGCTCAGGGTGCTGGAGGCTCAGTGCTCGGGGTGCTCGGTGCTCAGTACTCAGGGTGCTGAGTGCTCAGCACTCAGGGTGCTGGGTGCTCAGTACTCAGGGTGCTGGGTGCTCAGTGCTCGGGGTGCTGGGTGCTCATTGCTCAGTGTGCTCAGTGCTCAGAACTCAGGGTGCTGGGTGATCATTACTCAGGGTGCTGGGTGCTCAGTGCTCGGGGTGCTGGGTGCTCAGTACTCAGGGTGCTGGGTGCTCAGTGCTCAGGGTGCTGGGTGCTCAGTGCTCGGGGTGCTGGGTGCTCAGAACTCAGGATGCTGGGTGCTCAGTACTCAGGGTGCTGGGTGCTCAGTGCTCGTGGTGCTGGGTGCTCAGTGCTCAGGGTGCTCCGTGCTCAGTGCTCAGGGTGCTGGGTGCTCAGTACTCAGGGTGGTCGGTGCTCAGTACTAAGGGTGCTCAGTGCTCAGTACTCAGGGTGCTCAGTGCTCAGTGCTCGGTGTGCTGGGTGCTCAGTGCTGGGGAGCTGGTGCTCAGTACTCAGGGTGCTGGGTGCTCATTGCTCAGTACTCAGCGTGCTGGGTGCTCAGTGCTCGGGGTGCTGGGTCCTCAGTGCTCAGGGTGCTGGGTGCTCAGTACTCAGGGTGCTGGGTCCTCAGTGCTCAGGGTGCTGGGTGCTCAGTACTCAGTGTGCTCAGTGCTCAGGGTGCTGGGTGCTCAGTACTCAGGGTGCTTGGTGCTCAGTACTCAGGGTGCTGGGTGCTCAGTGCTCAGGGTGCTCGGTGCTCAGTACTCATGGTGCTGGGTGCTCATTCTCGGGGTGCTGGGTGCTCAGTACCCAGGTTGCTCAGTACTCTGGGTGCTCGGTGCTCAGTACTCATGGTGCTGGGTGCTCAGTACTCAGGGTGCTCGGTGCTCAGTTTTCAGGGTGCTCGGTGCTCAGTGTTTGGGGTGCTGGGTGCTCAGTACTCGGGGTGCTGGGTGCTAAGTACTCAGTGCTCAGGATGCTGGGTGCTCAGTGCTCGGGCTGCTGGGTGCTCAGTGCTCAGGGTGCTGGGTGCTCAGTACTCAGGGTGCTGGGTTCTCAGTACTCAGGGTGATGGGTGCACAGTGCTAGGGGTGCTGGGTGCTCAGTGCTCGGTGTCTGGGTGCTCAGTACTCAGGGTGCAGGGTGCTCAGTACTCAGGGTGCTGGGTGCTCAGTGCTCAGGGTGCTGGGTGCTCAGTGCTCTGGGTGCTGGGTGCTCAGTACTCAGGGTGCTCAGTACTCAGGGTGCTGGGTGCTCAGTGCTCGGGGAGCTGGGTGCTCAGTGCTCAGGGTGATCGGTGCTCAGTACTCAGGATGCTGGGTGCTCAGTACTCAGGGTGCTGGGTGCTCAGTACTCAGGGTGCTGGGTGCTCAGTCCTCAGGGTGCTCAGTGCTCAGGGTGCTGGGTGCTCAGTGCTCGGGGTGCTCGGTGCTCAGTACTCAGGGTGCTGAGTGCTCAGTACTCAGGGTGCTGGGTGCTCAGTACTCAGTGTGCTCAGTGCTCAGGGTGCTGGGTGCTCAGTACTCAGGGTGCTGGGTGCTCAGTACTCAGGGTGCTGGGTGCTCAGTGCTCAGGGTGCTGGGTGCTCAGTGCTCTGGGTGCTGGGTGCTCAGTGCTCGGGGTGCTGGGTGCTGAGTGCTCAGGGTGCTGGGTGCTCAGTGCTCGGGGTGCTCAGTGCTCAGGGTCCTGGGTGCTCAGTACTCAGGGTGCTGGGTGCTTAGTACTCAGGGTGCTGGGTGCTCAGTGCTCGGGGTGCTGGGTGCTCAGTGCTCAGTACTCAGGGTGATGGGTGCACAGTGCTAGGGGTGCTGGGTGCTCAGTGCTCGGTGTCTGGGTGCTCAGTACTCAGGGTGCTGGGTGCTCAGTACTCAGGGTGCTGGGTGCTCAGTGCTCAGGGTGCTGGGTGCTCAGTGTTTGGGGTGCTGGGTGCTCAGTACTCAGGGTGCTGGGTGCTCAGTGCTCGGGGTGCTGGGTGCTCAGTGCTCAGTACTCAGGGTGCTCAGTGCTCAGTACTCAGGGTGCTTGGTGCTCAGTACTCGGGGTGCTGGGTGCTCAGTACTCAGGGTGCTGGGCGCTCAGTGCTCAGGGTGCTGGGTGCTCAGTGTTTGGGGTGCTGGGTGCTCAGTACTCAGGGTGCTGGGTGCTCAGGGCTCAGGGTGCTGGGTGCTCAGTGCTCAGGGTGCTGGGTGCTCAGTACACAGTGCTCAGGATGCTGGGTGCTCAGTGCTCAGGGTGCTGGGTGCTCAGTGCTCAGGGTGCTCAGTGCTCAGTGCTCAGTACTCAGGGTGCTGGGTGCTCAGTACTCAGGGTGCTCGGTTCTCAGTGCTCGGGGTGCCCGGTGCTCAGTGCTCGGGGTGCTCGGTGCTCAGTGCTGGGTGCTCAGTGCTCGGGGTGCTGGGTGCTCAGTGCTCGGGGTGCTGGGTGCTCAGTACTCAGGGTGCTCAGTGCTCAGTACTCAGGGTGCTGGGTGCTCAGTGCTGGGTGCTCAGTGCTCGGGGTGCTGGGTGCTCAGTGCTCGGGGTGCTGGGTGCTCAGTACTCAGGGTTCTCAGTGCTCAGTACTCAGGGTGCTGGGTGATCAGTGCACGGGGTCCTGGGTGCTCAGTACTCAGGGTGCTGGGTGCTAAGTGCTCGGGGTGCTCGGTGCTCAGTACATTGGGTGCTCAGTACTCAGGGTGCTGGGTGCTCAGTGCTCAGGGTGCTGGGTGCTCAGTGCTCGGGGTGCTGGGTGCTCAGTACTCAGGGTGCTGGGTGCTCAGTACTCAGGGTGCTGGGTGCTCAGTACTCGGGGTGCTGGGTGCTCAGTACTCAGTGCTCAGGATGCTGGGTGCTCAGTGCTCGGGCTGCTGGGTGCTCAGTGCTCAGGGTGCTGGGTGCTCAGTACTCAGGGTGCTGGGTTCTCAGTACTCAGGGTGCTGGGTGCACAGTGCTAGGGGTGCTGGGTGCTCAGTGCTCGCGGTCTGGGTGCTCAGTACTCAGGGTGCTGGGTGCTCAGTACTCAGGGTGTTGGGTGCTCAGTGCTCAGGGTGCTGGGTGCTCAGTGCTCTGGGTGCTGGGTGCTCAGTGCTCAGGGTGCTAAGTGCTCAGTGCTCAGGGTGCTGGGTGCTCAGTGCTCGGGGTGCTGGGTGCTGAGTGCTCAGGGTGCTGGGTGCTCAGTGCTCGGGGTGCTCAGTGCTCAGTGCTCAGGGTCCTGGGTGCTCAGTACTCAGGGTGCTGGGTGCTTAGTACTCGGGGTGCTCAGTGCTCAGTACACTGGGTGCTGGGTGCTCAGTGCTCGGGTGCTGGGTGCTCAGTGCTAAGTACTCAGGGTGCTGGGTGCTCAGTGCTCGGGGTGCTGGGTGCTCAGTACTCAGCGTGCTGGGTGCTCAGTACTCAGGGTGCTGGGTGCTCAGTGCTCAGGGTGCTGGGTGCTCAGTGCTCAGGGTGCTGGGTGCTCAGTGATCGGGGAGCTGGGTGCTCAGTACTCAGGGTGCTCAGTGCTCGAGGAGCTCGGTGCTCAGTACTCAGGGTGCTGGGTGCTCAGTACTCAGTGCTCGGGGTCCTGGGTGCTCCGTGCTCGGGGTGCTGGGTGCTCAGTGCTCTGGGTGCTGGGTGCTCAGTACTCAGGGTGCTGGGTGCTCAGTACTCAGGGTGCTGGGTGCTCATTCTCGGGGTGCTGGGTGCTCAGTGCTCGGGGTGCTCGGTGCTCAGTACTCAGTGTGCTGGGTGCTCAGTGCTCAGGGTGCTGGGTGCTCAGTACTCAGGGTGCTGGTTGCTCAGTGCTCAGGGTGCTGGGTGATCAGTATTCAAGGTGCTCAGTACTCAGGGTGCTGGATGCTCAGTACTCAGGGTGCTCAGTACTCAGGGTGCTGGGTGCTCAGTGCTCGGGGTGCTGGGTGCTCAGTACTCAGGGTGCTCAGTACTGAGGGTGCTGGGTGCTCAGTGCTCGGGGAGCTGGGTGCTCAGTGCTCCGGGTGATCGGTGCTCAGTACTCAGGATGCTGGGTGCTCAGTACTCAGGGTGCTGGGTGCTCAGTACTCAGGGTGCTGGGTGCTCAGTCCTCAGGGTGCTCAGTGCTCAGGGTGCTGGAGGCTCAGTGCTCGGGGTGCTCGGTGCTCAGTACTCAGGGTGCTGAGTGCTCAGCACTCAGGGTGCTGGGTGCTCAGTACTCAGGGTGCTGGGTGCTCAGTGCTCGGGGTGCTGGGTGCTCAGTGCTCAGTGTGCTCAGTGCTCAGAACTCAGGGTGCTGGGTGATCATTACTCAGGGTGCTGGGTGCTCAGTGCTCGGGGTGCTGGGTGCTCAGTACTCAGGGTGCTGGGTGCTCAGTGCTCAGGGTGCTGGGTGCTCAGTGCTCGGGGTGCTGGGTGCTCAGTACCCAGGTTGCTCAGTACTCTGGGTGCTCGGTGCTCAGTACTCATGGTGCTGGGTGCTCAGTACTCAGGGTGCTCGGTGCTCAGTTTTCAGGGTGCTCGGTGCTCAGTGTTTGGGGTGCTGGGTGCTCAGTACTCGGGGTGCTGGGTGCTAAGTACTCAGTGCTCAGGATGCTGGGTGCTCAGTGCTCGGGCTGCTGGGTGCTCAGTACTCAGGGTGCTGGGTGCTCAGTACTCAGGGTGCTGGGTGCTCATTCTCGGGGTGCTGGGTGCTCAGTGCTCGGGGTGCTCGGTGCTCAGTACTCAGTGTGCTGGGTGCTCAGTGCTCAGGGTGCTGGCTGCTCAGTACTCAGGGTGCTGGTTGCTCAGTGCTCAGGGTGCTGGGTGATCAGTATTCAAGGTGCTCAGTACTCAGGGTGCTGGATGCTCAGTACTCAGGGTGCTCAGTACTCAGGGTGCTGGGTGCTCAGTGCTCGGGGTGCTGGGTGCTCAGTACTCAGGGTGCTCAGTACTCAGGGTGCTGGGTGCTCAGTGCTCGGGGAGCTGGGTGCTCAGTGCTCAGGGTGATCGGTGCTCAGTACTCAGGATGCTGGGTGCTCAGTACTCAGGGTGCTGGGTGCTCAGTACTCAGGGTGCTGGGTGCTCAGTCCTCAGGGTGCTCAGTGCTCAGGGTGCTGGAGGCTCAGTGCTCGGGGTGCTCGGTGCTCAGTACTCAGGGTGCTGAGTGCTCAGCACTCAGGGTGCTGGGTGCTCAGTACTCAGGGTGCTGGGTGCTCAGTGCTCGGGGTGCTGGGTGCTCATTGCTCAGTGTGCTCAGTGCTCAGAACTCAGGGTGCTGGGTGATCATTACTCAGGGTGCTGGGTGCTCAGTGCTCGGGGTGCTGGGTGCTCAGTACTCAGGGTGCTGGGTGCTCAGTGCTCAGGGTGCTGGGTGCTCAGTGCTCGGGGTGCTGGGTGCTCAGAACTCAGGATGCTGGGTGCTCAGTACTCAGGGTGCTGGGTGCTCAGTGCTCGTGGTGCTGGGTGCTCAGTGCTCAGGGTGCTCCGTGCTCAGTGCTCAGGGTGCTGGGTGCTCAGTACTCAGGGTGGTCGGTGCTCAGTACTAAGGGTGCTCAGTGCTCAGTACTCAGGGTGCTCAGTGCTCAGTGCTCGGTGTGCTGGGTGCTCAGTGCTGGGGAGCTGGTGCTCAGTACTCAGGGTGCTGGGTGCTCATTGCTCAGTACTCAGCGTGCTGGGTGCTCAGTGCTCGGGGTGCTGGGTCCTCAGTGCTCAGGGTGCTGGGTGCTCAGTACTCAGGGTGCTGGGTCCTCAGTGCTCAGGGTGCTGGGTGCTCAGTACTCAGTGTGCTCAGTGCTCAGGGTGCTGGGTGCTCAGTACTCAGGGTGCTTGGTGCTCAGTACTCAGGGTGCTGGGTGCTCAGTGCTCAGGGTGCTCGGTGCTCAGTACTCATGGTGCTGGGTGCTCATTCTCGGGGTGCTGGGTGCTCAGTACCCAGGTTGCTCAGTACTCTGGGTGCTCGGTGCTCAGTACTCATGGTGCTGGGTGCTCAGTACTCAGGGTGCTCGGTGCTCAGTTTTCAGGGTGCTCGGTGCTCAGTGTTTGGGGTGCTGGGTGCTCAGTACTCGGGGTGCTGGGTGCTAAGTACTCAGTGCTCAGGATGCTGGGTGCTCAGTGCTCGGGCTGCTGGGTGCTCAGTGCTCAGGGTGCTGGGTGCTCAGTACTCAGGGTGCTGGGTTCTCAGTACTCAGGGTGATGGGTGCACAGTGCTAGGGGTGCTGGGTGCTCAGTGCTCGGTGTCTGGGTGCTCAGTACTCAGGGTGCAGGGTGCTCAGTACTCAGGGTGCTGGGTGCTCAGTGCTCAGGGTGCTGGGTGCTCAGTGCTCTGGGTGCTGGGTGCTCAGTACTCAGGGTGCTCAGTACTCAGGGTGCTGGGTGCTCAGTGCTCGGGGAGCTGGGTGCTCAGTGCTCAGGGTGATCGGTGCTCAGTACTCAGGATGCTGGGTGCTCAGTACTCAGGGTGCTGGGTGCTCAGTACTCAGGGTGCTGGGTGCTCAGTCCTCAGGGTGCTCAGTGCTCAGGGTGCTGGGTGCTCAGTGCTCGGGGTGCTCGGTGCTCAGTACTCAGGGTGCTGAGTGCTCAGTACTCAGGGTGCTGGGTGCTCAGTACTCAGTGTGCTCAGTGCTCAGGGTGCTGGGTGCTCAGTACTCAGGGTGCTGGGTGCTCAGTACTCAGGGTGCTGGGTGCTCAGTGCTCAGGGTGCTGGGTGCTCAGTGCTCTGGGTGCTGGGTGCTCAGTGCTCGGGGTGCTGGGTGCTGAGTGCTCAGGGTGCTGGGTGCTCAGTGCTCGGGGTGCTCAGTGCTCAGGGTCCTGGGTGCTCAGTACTCAGGGTGCTGGGTGCTTAGTACTCAGGGTGCTGGGTGCTCAGTGCTCGGGGTGCTGGGTGCTCAGTGCTCAGTACTCAGGGTGATGGGTGCACAGTGCTAGGGGTGCTGGGTGCTCAGTGCTCGGTGTCTGGGTGCTCAGTACTCAGGGTGCTGGGTGCTCAGTACTCAGGGTGCTGGGTGCTCAGTGCTCAGGGTGCTGGGTGCTCAGTGTTTGGGGTGCTGGGTGCTCAGTACTCAGGGTGCTGGGTGCTCAGTGCTCGGGGTGCTGGGTGCTCAGTGCTCAGTACTCAGGGTGCTCAGTGCTCAGTACTCAGGGTGCTTGGTGCTCAGTACTCGGGGTGCTGGGTGCTCAGTACTCAGGGTGCTGGGCGCTCAGTGCTCAGGGTGCTGGGTGCTCAGTGTTTGGGGTGCTGGGTGCTCAGTACTCAGGGTGCTGGGTGCTCAGGGCTCAGGGTGCTGGGTGCTCAGTGCTCAGGGTGCTGGGTGCTCAGTACACAGTGCTCAGGATGCTGGGTGCTCAGTGCTCAGGGTGCTGGGTGCTCAGTGCTCAGGGTGCTCAGTGCTCAGTGCTCAGTACTCAGGGTGCTTCGTGCTCAGTACTCAGGGTGCTCGGTTCTCAGTGCTCGGGGTGCCCGGTGCTCAGTGCTCGGGGTGCTCGGTGCTCAGTGCTGGGTGCTCAGTGCTCGGGGTGCTGGGTGCTCAGTGCTCGGGGTGCTGGGTGCTCAGTACTCAGGGTGCTCAGTGCTCAGTACTCAGGGTGCTGGGTGCTCAGTGCTGGGTGCTCAGTGCTCGGGGTGCTGGGTGCTCAGTGCTCGGGGTGCTGGGTGCTCAGTACTCAGGGTTCTCAGTGCTCAGTACTCAGGGTGCTGGGTGATCAGTGCACGGGGTCCTGGGTGCTCAGTACTCAGGGTGCTGGGTGCTAAGTGCTCGGGGTGCTCGGTGCTCAGTACATTGGGTGCTCAGTACTCAGGGTGCTGGGTGCTCAGTGCTCAGGGTGCTGGGTGCTCAGTGCTCGGGGTGCTGGGTGCTCAGTACTCAGGGTGCTGGGTGCTCAGTACTCAGGGTGCTGGGTGCTCAGTACTCGGGGTGCTGGGTGCTCAGTACTCAGTGCTCAGGATGCTGGGTGCTCAGTGCTCGGGCTGCTGGGTGCTCAGTGCTCAGGGTGCTGGGTGCTCAGTACTCAGGGTGCTGGGTTCTCAGTACTCAGGGTGCTGGGTGCACAGTGCTAGGGGTGCTGGGTGCTCAGTGCTCGCGGTCTGGGTGCTCAGTACTCAGGGTGCTGGGTGCTCAGTACTCAGGGTGTTGGGTGCTCAGTGCTCAGGGTGCTGGGTGCTCAGTGCTCTGGGTGCTGGGTGCTCAGTGCTCAGGGTGCTAAGTGCTCAGTGCTCAGGGTGCTGGGTGCTCAGTGCTCGGGGTGCTGGGTGCTGAGTGCTCAGGGTGCTGGGTGCTCAGTGCTCGGGGTGCTCAGTGCTCAGTGCTCAGGGTCCTGGGTGCTCAGTACTCAGGGTGCTGGGTGCTTAGTACTCGGGGTGCTCAGTGCTCAGTACACTGGGTGCTGGGTGCTCAGTGCTCGGGTGCTGGGTGCTCAGTGCTAAGTACTCAGGGTGCTGGGTGCTCAGTGCTCGGGGTGCTGGGTGCTCAGTACTCAGCGTGCTGGGTGCTCAGTACTCAGGGTGCTGGGTGCTCAGTGCTCAGGGTGCTGGGTGCTCAGTGCTCAGGGTGCTGGGTGCTCAGTGATCGGGGAGCTGGGTGCTCAGTACTCAGGGTGCTCAGTGCTCGAGGAGCTCGGTGCTCAGTACTCAGGGTGCTGGGTGCTCAGTACTCAGTGCTCGGGGTCCTGGGTGCTCCGTGCTCGGGGTGCTGGGTGCTCAGTGCTCTGGGTGCTGGGTGCTCAGTACTCAGGGTGCTGGGTGCTCAGTACTCAGGGTGCTGGGTGCTCATTCTCGGGGTGCTGGGTGCTCAGTGCTCGGGGTGCTCGGTGCTCAGTACTCAGTGTGCTGGGTGCTCAGTGCTCAGGGTGCTGGGTGCTCAGTACTCAGGGTGCTGGTTGCTCAGTGCTCAGGGTGCTGGGTGATCAGTATTCAAGGTGCTCAGTACTCAGGGTGCTGGATGCTCAGTACTCAGGGTGCTCAGTACTCAGGGTGCTGGGTGCTCAGTGCTCGGGGTGCTGGGTGCTCAGTACTCAGGGTGCTCAGTACTGAGGGTGCTGGGTGCTCAGTGCTCGGGGAGCTGGGTGCTCAGTGCTCCGGGTGATCGGTGCTCAGTACTCAGGATGCTGGGTGCTCAGTACTCAGGGTGCTGGGTGCTCAGTACTCAGGGTGCTGGGTGCTCAGTCCTCAGGGTGCTCAGTGCTCAGGGTGCTGGAGGCTCAGTGCTCGGGGTGCTCGGTGCTCAGTACTCAGGGTGCTGAGTGCTCAGCACTCAGGGTGCTGGGTGCTCAGTACTCAGGGTGCTGGGTGCTCAGTGCTCGGGGTGCTGGGTGCTCAGTGCTCAGTGTGCTCAGTGCTCAGAACTCAGGGTGCTGGGTGATCATTACTCAGGGTGCTGGGTGCTCAGTGCTCGGGGTGCTGGGTGCTCAGTACTCAGGGTGCTGGGTGCTCAGTGCTCAGGGTGCTGGGTGCTCAGTGCTCGGGGTGCTGGGTGCTCAGTACCCAGGTTGCTCAGTACTCTGGGTGCTCGGTGCTCAGTACTCATGGTGCTGGGTGCTCAGTACTCAGGGTGCTCGGTGCTCAGTTTTCAGGGTGCTCGGTGCTCAGTGTTTGGGGTGCTGGGTGCTCAGTACTCGGGGTGCTGGGTGCTAAGTACTCAGTGCTCAGGATGCTGGGTGCTCAGTGCTCGGGCTGCTGGGTGCTCAGTACTCAGGGTGCTGGGTGCTCAGTACTCAGGGTGCTGGGTGCTCATTCTCGGGGTGCTGGGTGCTCAGTGCTCGGGGTGCTCGGTGCTCAGTACTCAGTGTGCTGGGTGCTCAGTGCTCAGGGTGCTGGGTGCTCAGTACTCAGGGTGCTGGTTGCTCAGTGCTCAGGGTGCTGGGTGATCAGTATTCAAGGTGCTCAGTACTCAGGGTGCTGGATGCTCAGTACTCAGGGTGCTCAGTACTCAGGGTGCTGGGTGCTCAGTGCTCGGGGTGCTGGGTGCTCAGTACTCAGGGTGCTCAGTACTGAGGGTGCTGGGTGCTCAGTGCTCGGGGAGCTGGGTGCTCAGTGCTCCGGGTGATTGGTGCTCAGTACTCAGGATGCTGGGTGCTCAGTACTCAGGGTGCTGTGTGCTCAGTACTCAGGGTGCTGGGTGCTCAGTCCTCAGGGTGCTCAGTGCTCAGGGTGCTGGAGGCTCAGTGCTCGGGGTGCTCGGTGCTCAGTACTCAGGGTGCTGAGTGCTCAGCACTCAGGGTGCTGGGTGCTCAGTACTCAGGGTGCTGGGTGCTCAGTGCTCGGGGTGCTGGGTGCTCATTGCTCAGTGTGCTCAGTGCTCAGAACTCAGGGTGCTGGGTGATCATTACTCAGGGTGCTGGGTGCTCAGTGCTCGGGGTGCTGGGTGCTCAGTACTCAGGGTGCTGGGTGCTCAGTGCTCAGGGTGCTGGGTGCTCAGTGCTCGGGGTGCTGGGTGCTCAGTACCCAGGTTGCTCAGTACTCTGGGTGCTCGGTGCTCAGTACTCATGGTGCTGGGTGCTCAGTACTCAGGGTGCTCGGTGCTCAGTTTTCAGGGTGCTCGGTGCTCAGTGTTTGGGGTGCTGGGTGCTCAGTACTCGGGGTGCTGGGTGCTAAGTACTCAGTGCTCAGGATGCTGGGTGCTCAGTGCTCGGGCTGCTGGGTGCTCAGTGCTCAGGGTGCTGGGTGCTCAGTACTCAGGGTGCTGGGTTCTCAGTACTCAGGGTGATGGGTGCACAGTGCTAGGGGTGCTGGGTGCTCAGTGCTCGGTGTCTGGGTGCTCAGTACTCAGGGTGCTGGGTGCTCAGTACTCAGGGTGCTGGGTGCTCAGTGCTCAGGGTGCTGGGTGCTCAGTGCTCTGGGTGCTGGGTGCTCAGTACTCAGGGTGCTCAGTACTCAGGGTGCTGGGTGCTCAGTGCTCGGGGAGCTGGGTGCTCAGTGCTCAGGGTGATCGGTGCTCAGTACTCAGGATGCTGGGTGCTCAGTACTCAGGGTGCTGGGTGCTCAGTACTCAGGGTGCTGGGTGCTCAGTCCTCAGGGTGCTCAGTGCTCAGGGTGCTGGGTGCTCAGTGCTCGGGGTGCTCGGTGCTCAGTACTCAGGGTGCTGAGTGCTCAGTACTCAGGGTGCTGGGTGCTCAGTACTCAGTGTGCTCAGTGCTCAGGGTGCTGGGTGCTCAGTACTCAGGGTGCTGGGTGCTCAGTACTCAGGGTGCTGGGTGCTCAGTGCTCAGGGTGCTGGGTGCTCAGTGCTCTGGGTGCTGGGTGCTCAGTGCTCGGGGTGCTGGGTGCTGAGTGCTCAGGGTGCTGGGTGCTCAGTGCTCGGGGTGCTCAGTGCTCAGGGTCCTGGCTGCTCAGTACTCAGGGTGCTGGGTGCTTAGTACTCAGGGTGCTGGGTGCTCAGTGCTCGGGGTGCTGGGTGCTCAGTGCTCAGTACTCAGGGTGATGGGTGCACAGTGCTAGGGGTGCTGGGTGCTCAGTGCTCGGTGTCTGGGTGCTCAGTACTCAGGGTGCTGGGTGCTCAGTACTCAGGGTGCTGGGTGCTCAGTGCTCAGGGTGCTGGGTGCTCAGTGCTCTGGGTGCTGGGTGCTCAGTGCTCGGGGTGCTGGGTGCTGAGTGCTCAGGGTGCTGGGTGCTCAGTGCTCGGGGTGCTCAGTGCTCAGGGTCCTGGGTGCTCTGTACTCAGGGTGCTGGGTGCTTAGTACTCAGGGTGCTCAGTGCTCAGTACACAGGGTGCTGGGTGCTCAGTGCTCGGGGTGCTGGGTGCTCAGTGCTCAGTACTCAGGGTGCTGGGTGCTCAGTGCTCGGGGTGCTGGGTGCTCAGTACTCAGCGTGCTGGGTGCTAAGTACTCAGGGTGCTGGGTGCTCAGTGCTCAGGGTGCTGGGTGCTCAGTGCTCAGGGTGCTGGGTGCTCAGTGATCGGGGTGCTGGGTGCTCATTCCTCAGGGTGCTCAGTTCTCGGGGAGCTCGGTGCTCAGTACTCAGGTTTCTGGGTGCTCAGTACTCAGTGCTCGGGGTTCTGGGTGCTCCGTGCTCGGGGTGCTGGGTGCTCAGTGCTCTGGGTGCTGGGTGCTCAGTACTCAGGGTGCTGGGTGCTCAGTACTCAGGGTGCTGGGTGCTCATTCTCAGGGTGCTGGGTGCTCAGTGCTCGGCGTGCTGGGTGCTCAGTACTCAGGGTGCTGGTGCTCAGTACTCAGGGTGCTGGGTGCTCAGTACTCAGGGTGCTCGGCTGTCAGTACTCAGGGTGCTGGGTGCTCATTCTCAGGGTGCTGGTTGCTCAGTGCTCGGGGTGCTGGGTGCTCAGTACTCAGGGTGCTGGGGGCTCAGTACTCAGGGTGCTGGGTGCTCAGTACTCAGGGTGATCTGTTCTCAGTACTCAGGGTGCTGGGTGCTCAGTGCTCGGGGTGCTGGGTGCTCAGTACTCGGGGTGCTGGGTGCTCAGTACTCAGGGTGCTGGGTGCTCAGTGCTCGGGGTGCTCGGTGCTCAGTACACAGGGTGCTGGGTGCTCAGTGTTCGGGGTGCTGGGTGCTCAGTACTCAGTGTGCAGGGTGCTCAGTGCTCAGTACTCAGCGTGCTGGGTGCTCAGTGCTCAGGGTGCTGGGTGCTCAGTACTCAGGGTGCTGGGTGCTCGATGCTCAGTGCTCAGGGTGCTCAGTGCTCATGGTGCTGGGTGCTCAGGGTGCTGGGTGCTCAGTGCTCGGGGTGATGGGTGCTCAGTGCTCAGGGTGCTGGGTGCTCAGTGCTCAGGGTGCTGGGTGCTCAGTGCTCAGTGCTCAGGGTGCTGGGTGTTCAGTACTCCGGGTGCTGGGTGCTCAGTACTCAGTGCTCAGGATGCTGGGTGCTCAGTGCTCGGGCTGCTGGGTGCTCAGTGCTCAGGGTGCTGGGTGCTCAGTACTCAGGGTGCTGGGTTCTCAGTACTCAGGGTGATGGGTGCAGAGTGCTAGGGGTGCTGGGTGCTCAGTGCTCGGTGTCTGGCTGCTCAGTACTCAGGGTGCTGGGTGCTCAGTACTCAGGGTGCTGGGTGCTCAGTGCTCAGGGTGCTGGGTGCTCAGTGCTCTGGGTGCTGGGTGCTCAGTGCTCGGGGTGCTCAGTGCTCAGGGTCCTGGGTGCTCAGTACTCAGGGTGCTGGGTGATTAGTACTCAGGGTGCTCAGTGCTCAGTACACAGGGTGCTGGATGCTCAGTGCTCGGGGTGCTGGGTGCTCAGTGCTCAGTACTCAGGGTGCTGGGTGCTCAGTGCTCGGGGTGCTGGGTGCTCAGTACTCAGCGTGCTGGGTGCTCAGTACTCAGGGTGCTGGGTGCTCAGTGCTCAGGGTGCTGGGTGCTCAGTGCTCAGGGTGCTGGGTGCTCAGTGCTCGGGGTGCTGGGTGCTCAGTACTCAGCGTGCTGGGTGCTCAGTACTCAGGGTGCTGGGTGCTCAGTACTCAGTGCTCGGGGTTCTGGGTGCTCCGTGCTCGGGGTGCTGGTTGCTCAGTGCTCTGGGTGCTGGGTGCTCAGTACTCAGGGTGCTGGGTGCTCAGTACTCAGGGTGCTGGGTGCTCATTCTCGGGGTGCTGGGTGCTCAGTGCTCGGGGTGCTGGGTGCTCAGTACTCAGGGTGCTGGGTCTCAGTACTCAGGGTGCTGGGTGCTCAGTACTCAGGGTGCTGGGTGCTCAGTGCTCGGGGTGCTGGGTGCTGATTGCTCAGGGTGCTGGGTGCTCAGTGCTCGGGGTGCTCAGTGCTCAGGGTCCTGGGTGCTCAGTACTCAGGGTGCTGGGTGCTTAGTACTCAGGGTGCTCAGTGCTCAGTACACAGGGTGCTGGGTGCTCAGTGCTCGGGGTGCTGGGTGCTCAGTGCTCAGTACTCAGAGTGCTGGGTGCTCAGTGCTCGGGGTGCTGGGTGCTCAGTACTCAGCGTGCTGGGTGCTCAGTACTCAGTGTGCTGGGTGCTCAGTGCTCAGGGTGCTGGGTGCTCAGTGCTCAGGGTGCTGGGTGCTCAGTGCTCGGGGTGCTGGGTGCTCAGTACTCAGGGTGCTGGTGCTCAGTACTCAGGGTGCTGGGTGCTCAGTACTCAGGGTGCTCGGTTGTCAGTACTCAGGGTGCTGGGTGCTCATTCTCAGGGTGCTGGTTGCTCAGTGCTCGGGGTGCTGGGTGCTCAGTACTCAGGGTGCTGGGGGCTCAGTACTCAGGGTGCTGGGTGCTCAGTACTCAGGGTGATCTGTTCTCAGTACTCAGGGTGCTGGGTGCTCAGTGCTCGGGGTGCTGGGTGCTCAGTACTCGGGGTGCTGGGTGCTCAGTACTCAGGGTGCTGGGTGCTCAGTGCTCGGGGTGCTGGGTGCTCAGTACTCAGTGTGCTGGGTGCTCAGTGCTCAGTACTCAGCGTGCTGGGTGCTCAGTGCTCAGGGTGCTGGGTGCTCAGTACTCAGGGTGCTGGGTGCTCAGTGCTCAGTGCTCAGGGTGCTCAGTGCTCATGGTGCTGGGTGCTCAGGGTGCTGGGTGCTCAGTGTTCGGGGTGATGGGTGCTCAGTGCTCAGGGTGCTGGGTGCTCAGTGCTCAGGGTGCTGGGTGCTCAGTGCTCAGGGTGCTGGGTGTTCAATACTCAGGGTGCTGGGTGCTCAGTACTCAGGGTGCTCGGTGCTCAGTGCTCAGGGTGCTGGGTGCTCAGTGCTCGGGGTGCTGCGTGTTCAGTACTCAGGGTGCTGGGTGCTCAGTACTCAGGGTGCTGGGTGCTCAGTGCTCAGGGTGCTGGGTGCTCAGTGCTAACGGTGCTGGGTGCTCAGTACTCAGGGTGCTGGGTGCTCAGTACTCAGGGTGCTCGGTGCTCAGTGCTCAGGGTGCTGGGTTCACAGTGCTAGGGGTGCTGGGTGCTCAGTACTCGGGGTGCTGGGTGCTTAGTGCTCGGGTGCCCGGTGCTCAGTACTCGGGGTGCTGGGTGCTAAGTACTCAGTGCTCAGGATGCTGGGTGCTCAGTGCTCGGGCTGCTGGGTGCTCAGTGCTCAGGGTGCTGGGTGCTCAGTACTCAGGGTGCTGGGTTCTCAGTACTCAGGGTGATGGGTGCACAGTGCTAGGGGTGCTGGGTGCTCAGTGCTCGGTGTCTGGCTGCTCAGTACTCAGGGTGCTGGGTGCTCAGTGCTCAGGGTGCTGGGTGCTCAGTGCTCAGGGTGCTGGGTGCTCAGTGCTCTGGGTGCTGGGTGCTCAGTGCTCGGGGTGCTGGGTGCTGAGTGCTCAGGGTGCTGGGTGCTCAGTGCTCGGGGTGCTCAGTGCTCAGGGTCCTGGGTGCTCAGTACTCAGGGTGCTGGGTGCTTAGTACTCAGGGTGCTCAGTGCTCAGTACACAGGGTGCTGGATGCTCAGTGCTCGGGGTGCTGGGTGCTCAGTGCTCAGTACTCAGGGTGCTGGGTGCTCAGTGCTCGGGGTGCTGGGTGCTCAGTACTCAGCGTGCTGGGTGCTCAGTACTCAGGGTGCTGGGTGCTCAGTGCTCAGGGTGCTGGGTGCTCAGTGCTCAGGGTGCTGGGTGCTCAGTACTCAGGGTGCTGGGTCTCAGTACTCAGGGTGCTGGGTGCTCAGTACTCAGGGTGCTCGGTTCTCAGTACTCAGGGTGCTGGGTGCTCATTCTCGGGGTGCTGGGTGCTCAGTGCTCGGGGTGCTGGGTGCTCAGTACTCAGGGTGCTGAGGGCTCAGTACTCAGGGTGCTGGGTGCTCAGGGCTCAGGGTGCTGGGTGCTCAGTGCTCGGGGTGCTGGGTGCTCAGTACTAAGGGTGCCCAGTGCTCAGTACTCAGGGTGCTGGGTGCTCAGGGCTCAGGGTGCTGGGTGCTCTGTGCTCAGGGTTCTGGGTGCTCAGTGCTCGGGGTGCTGGGTGCTCAGAACTCAGGGTGCTGGGTGCTCAGTACTCAGGGTGCTTTGTGCTCAGTGCTCGGGGTGCTGGGTGCTCAGTGCTCAGGGTGCTGGGTGCTCAGTACTTAGGGTGCAGGGTGCTCAGTGCTCGGGGTGCTCGGTGCTCAGTACTCAATGTGCTGGGTGCTCAGTGCTCACGGTGCTGGGTGCTCAGTCCTCGGGGTGCTCCATGCTCAGTGCTCAGGGTGCTGGGTGCTCAGTACTCAGGGTGCTCGGTGCTCAGCACTAAGGGTGCTCAGTGCTCAGTACTCAGGGTGCTCAGTGCTCAGTGCTCGGTGTGCTGGGTGCTCAGTGCTCAGGGTGCTGGGTGCTCAGTGCTCAGTACTCAGCGTGCTGGGTGCTCAGTGCTCGGGGTGCTGGGTCCTCAGTGCTCAGGGTGCTGGGTGCTCAGTACTCAGGGTGCTGGGTGCTCAGTGCTCGGGGTGCTGGGTCCTCAGTGCTCAGGGTGCTGGGTGCTCAGTACTCAGGGTGCTGGGTCCTCAGTGCTCAGGGTGCTGGGTGCTCAGTACTCAGGGTGCTGGGTCCTCAGTGCTCAGGGTGCTGGGTGCTCAGTACTCAGTGTGCTCAGTGCTCAGGGTGCTGGGTGCTCAGAACTCAGGATGCTGGGTGCTCAGTACTCAGGGTGCTGGGTGATCAGTACTCAGGGTGCTTGGTGCTCAGTACTCAGGGTGCTGGGTGCTCAGTGCTCAGGGTGCTCGGTGCTCAGTACTCATGGTGCTGGGTGCTCATTCTCGGGGTGCTGAGTGCTCAGTCCTCAGGTTGCTCAGTACTCTGGGTGCTCGGTGCTCAGTACTCATGGTGCTGGGTGCTCAGTACTCAGGGTGCTCGGTGGTCAGTTCTCAGGGTGCTCGGTGCTCAGTGCTCTGGGTGCTGGGTGCTCAGTACTCAGGGTGCTCAGTGCTCAGTACTCAGGGTGCTCAGTGCTCAGTACTCAGGGTGCTCAGTGCTCAGGGTGCTGGGTGCTCAGTGCTCAGGGTGCTGGGTGCTCAGTGCTCAGGGTGCTGGGTGCTCAGTGCTCAGTGTGCTGGGTACTCAGTGCTCAGGGTGCTGGGTACTCAGTGCTTGGGGTGCTGGGTGCTCAGTACTCAGGGTGCTGGGTGCTCAGTACTCAGGGTGCTCAGTGCTCAGTACTCAGGGTGCTCAGTGCTCAGTACTCAGGGTGCTCAGTGCCCGGGGTGCTGGGTGCTCAGTCCTCAGGGTGCTGGGTGCTCAGTGCTCAGGGTGCTGGGTGCTCAGTACTCAGGGTGCTGGGTGCTCAGTGATCGGGGTGCTGTGTGCTCATTACTCAGGGTGCTGTGTGCTCAGTGCTCATGGTGCTGGGTGTTCAGTGCTCAGGGTGCTCGGTGCTTAGTACTCAGGGTGCTCGGTGCTCGGGGTGCTGGGTGCTCAGTGCTCGGGGTGCTGGGTGCTCAGTGCTCGGGGTGCTGCGTGCTCAGTGCTCGGGGTGCTGGGTGCTCAGTACTCGGGTTGCTCAGTGCTCAGTACTCAGGGTGCTGGGTGCTCCGTGCTCAGGGTGCTGGGTGCTCAGTACTCAGGGTGCTGGGTGCTCGGTGCTCAGTACGCTGGGTGCTCAGTACTCAGGGTGCTGGCTGCTCAGTACTCAGGGTGCTCGGTGCTCAGTACTCAGGGTGCTGGGTGCTCAGTGCTCGGGGTGCTGGGTGCTCATTACTCAGGGTGCTGGGTGCTCAGTACTCAGGGTGCTCAATGCTTGGGGTGCTGGGTGCTCAGTACACAGGGTGCTGTGTGCTCAATGCTCAGGGTGCTGGGTGCTCAGTACTCAGGGTGCTGGGTGCTCAGTACTCAGGGTGCTGGGTGCTCAGTGCTCGGGGTGCTGGGTGTTCAGTGCTCGGGGTGCTGGGTGCTCAGTGCTCGGGGTGCTGGGTGCTCAGTGCTCAGTACTCAGGGTGCTGGGTGCTCAGTGCTCAGGGTGCTCGGTGCTCAGTACTCAGGGGGCTGGGTGCTCGGTGCTCAGTACACTGGGTGCTCAGTACTCAGGGTGCTGGGTGCTCAGTACTCAGGGTTCTGGGTGCTCAGTACTCAGGGTGCTCGGTGCTCAGTACTCAGGGTGCTGGGTGCTCAGTGCTCGGGGTGCTCGGTGCTCAGTACGCTGGGTGCTCAGTACTCAGGGTGCTGGGTGCTCAGTACTCAGGGTGCTGGGTGCTCAGTACTCAGGGTGCTGGGTGCTTAGTACTCAGGGTGCGGGGTGCTCAGTGCTCGGGGTGCTGGGTGCTCAGTGCTCAGGGTGCTCGGTGCTCAGTGCTCAGGGTGCTTGGTGCTCAGTAATCAGCGTGCTGGGTGCTCAGTACTCGTTGTGCTGGGTGCTCAGTGCTCAGGGTGCTGGGTGCTCAGTGCTCAGGGTGATCAGTGCTCAGTACTCAGCGTGCTGGGTGCTCAGTGGTCAGGGTGCTCGGTGCTCAGTACTCAGGGTGCTTGGTGCTCAGTAATCAGCGTGCTGGGTGCTCAGTACTCGTTGTGCTGGGTGCTCAGTGCTCAGGGTGCTGGGTGCTCAGTGCTCAGGGTGCTCAGTGCTCAGTACTCAGCGTGCTGGGTGCTCAGTGGTCAGGGTGCTCGGTGCTCAGTACTCAGGGTGCTCAGTGCTCAGGGTGCTGGGTGCTCAGTGCTCAGGGTGCTGGTTGCTCAGTGCTCAGGGTGCTGGGTGCTCAGTGCTCAGTGTGCTGGGTACTCAGTGCTCAGGGTGCTGGGTACTCAGTGCTTGGGGTGCTGGGTGCTCAGTACTCAGGGTGCTGGGTGCTCAGTACTCAGGGTGCTCAGTGCTCAGTACTCAGGGTGCTCAGTGCTCAGTACTCAGGGTGCTCAGTGCACGCGGTGCTGGGTGCTCAGTCCTCAGGGTGCTGGGTGCTCAGTGCTCAGTGCTCAGGGTGCTCAGTGCTCATGGTGCTGGGTGCTCAGGGTGCTGGGTGCTCAGTGCTCGGGGTGATGGGTGCTCAGTGCTCAGGGTGCTGGGTGCTCAGTGCTCAGGGTGCTGGGTGCTCAGTGCTCAGTGCTCAGTTTGCTGGGTGTTCAGTACTCAGGGTGCTCTGTGCTCAGTACTCAGGGTGTTCGGTGCTCAGTGCTCAGGGTGCTCTGTGCTCAGTACTCAGGGTGCTCGGTGCTCAGTGCTCAGGGTGCTGGGTGCTCAGTGCTCGGGGTGCTGGGTGTTCAGTACTCAGGGTGCTGGGTGCTCAGTACTCAGGGTGCTGGGTGCTCAGTGCTCAGGGTGCTGGGTGCTCAGTGCTAAGGGTGCTGGGTGCTCAGTACTCAGGGTGCTGGGTGCTCAGTGCTCGGGGTGCTGGGTGCTCAGTGCTCAGTACTCAGTGTGCTGGTTGCTCAGTGCTCGGGGTGCTGGGTGCTCAGTGCTCAGTGCTCAGGGTGCTGGGTGCTCAATGCTCAGGGTGCTGGGTACTCAGTGCTCAGGGTGCTGGGTGCTCAGTACTCAGGGTGCTGGGTGCTCAGTGCTCGGGGTGCAGGGTGCTCAGTGCTCGCGGTGCTGGGTGCTCAGTGCTCGGGGTGCTCGGTGCTCAGTACTCAGGGTGCTGGGTGCTCAGTGCTCGAGGTGCTCAGTACTCAGGGTGCTGTGTGTTCAGTGCTCAGGGTGCTGGGTGCTCAGTACTCAGGGTGCTCGGTGCTTAGTACTCAGGGTGCTGGGTGCTCAGTACTCCGGGTGCTGGGTGCTCAGTGCTCGGGGTGCTGGGTGCTCATAAATCAGGGTGCTGGGTGCTCAGTACTCAGGGTGCTCAGTGCTTGGGGTGCTGGGTGCTCAATACTCAGGGTGCTCAGTGCTTGGGGTGCTGGGTGCTCAGATCTCAGGGTGCTGGGTGCTCAGTGCTCAGGGTGCTGGGTGCTCAGTACTCAGTGTGCTCGGTGCTCAGTACTCAGGGTGCTGGGTGCTCAGTGCTCGGGGTGCTGGGTGCTCATTTATCAGGGTGCTGGGTGCTCAGTACTCAGGGTGCTCAGTGCTTGGGGTGCTGGGTGCTCAATACTCAGGGTGCTCAGTGCTTGGGGTGCTGGGTGCTCAGTTCTCAGGGTGCTGGGTGCTCAGTGCTCAGGGTGCTGGGTGCTCAATTCTCAGGGTGCTGGGTGCTCAGTGCTCAGGGTGCTGGGTGCTCAGTTCTCAGGGTGCTGCGTGCTCAGTGCTCTGGGTGCTGGGTGCTCAGTGCTCAGGGTGCTGGGTGCTCGGTGCTCGGGGTGCTGGGTGCTTAGTGCTCGGGGTGCCCGGTGCTCAGTACTCGGGGTGCTCAGTGCTCAGTACTCAGGGTGCTGGGTGCTCAGTGCTCAGGGTGCAGGGTGCTGAGTACTCAGGGTGCTGGGTGCTCAGTACTCAGTGTGCTCGGTGCTCAGTACTCAGGGTGCTGGGTGCTCAGTGCTCGGGGTGCTGGGTGCTCAGTACTCAGGGTGCTGGGTGCTCAGTGCTTGGGGTGCTCGTTGCTCAGTACGCTGGTTGCTCAGTACTCAGGGTGCTGGGTGCTCAGGACTCAGGGTGCTGGGTGCTTAGTACTCAGGGTGCTGGGTGCTCAGTGCTCGGGGTGCTGGGTGCCCAGTGCTCAGTACTCAGGGTGCTGGGTGCTCAGGGCTCAGGGTGCTGGGTGCTCTGTGCTCAGGGTGCTGGGTGCTCAGTGCTCGGGGTGCTGGGTGCTCAGAACTCAGGGTGCTGGGTGCTCAGTACTCAGGGTGCTTTGTGCTCAGTGCTCGGGGTGCTGGGTGCTCAGTGCTCAGGGTGCTGGGTGCTCAGTACTTAGGGTGCGGGGTGCTCAGTGCTCGGGGTGCTCGGTGCTCAGTACTCAATGTGCTGGGTGCTCAGTGCTCACGGTGCTGGGTGCTCAGTCCTCGGGGTGCTCCATGCTCAGTGCTCAGGGTGCTGGGTGCTCAGTACTCAGGGTGCTCGGTGCTCAGCACTAAGGGTGCTCAGTGCTCAGTACTCAGGGTGCTCAGTGCTCAGTGCTCGGTGTGCTGGGTGCTCAGTGCTCGGGGTGCTGGGTGCTCAGTGCTCAGTACTCAGCGTGCTGGGTGCTCAGTGCTCGGGGTGCTGGGTCCTCAGTGCTCAGGGTGCTGGGTGCTCAGTACTCAGGGTGCTGGGTGCTCAGTGCTCGGGGTGCTGGGTCCTCAGTGCTCAGGGTGCTGGGTGCTCAGTACTCAGGGTGCTGGGTCCTCAGTGCTCAGGGTGCTGGGTGCTCAGTTCTCAGGGTGCTGCGTGCTCAGTGCTCAGGGTGCTGGGTGCTCAGTTCTCAGGGTGCTGCGTGCTCAGTGCTCAGGGTGCTGGGTGCTCAGTGCTCAGGGTGCTGGGTGCTCGGTGCTCGGGGTGCTGGGTGCTTAGTGCTCAGGGTGCCCGGTGCTCAGTACTCCGGGTGCTCAGTGCTCAGTACTCAGGGTGCTGGGTGCTCAGTGCTCAGGGTGCAGGGTGCTGAGTACTCAGGGTGCTGGGTGCTCAGTACTCAGTGTGCTCGGTGCTCAGTACTCAGGGTGCTGGGTGCTCAGTGCTCGGGGTGCTGGGTGCTCAGTACTCAGTGTGCTGGGTGCTCAGTGCTCGGGGTGCTCGTTGCTCAGTACGCTGGTTGCTCAGTACTCAGGGTGCTGGGTGCTCAGGACTCAGGGTGCTGGGTGCTTAGTACTCAGGGTGCTGGGTGCTCAGTGATCGGGGTGCTGGGTGCCCAGTGCTCAGTACTCAGGGTGCTGGGTGCTCAGGGCTCAGGGTGCTTGGTGCTCTGTGCTCAGGGTGCTGGGTGCTCAGTGCTCGGGGTGCTGGGTGCTCAGAACTCAGGGTGCTGGGTGCTCAGTACTCAGGGTGCTTTGTGCTCAGTGCTCGGGGTGCTGGGTGCTCAGTGCTCAGGGTGCTGGGTGCTCAGTACTTAGGGTGCGGGGTGCTCAGTGCTCGGGGTGCTCGGTGCTCAGTACTCAATGTGCTGGGTGCTCAGTGCTCACGGTGCTGGGTGCTCAGTCCTCGGGGTGCTCCATGCTCAGTGCTCAGGGTGCTGGGTGCTCAGTACTCAGGGTGCTCGGTGCTCAGCACTAAGGGTGCTCAGTGCTCAGTACTCAGGGTGCTCAGTGCTCAGTGCTCGGTGTGCTGGGTGCTCAGTGCTCGGGGTGCTGGGTGCTCAGTGCTCAGTACTCAGCGTGCTGGGTGCTCAGTGCTCGGGGTGCTGGGTCCTCAGTGCTCAGGGTGCTGGGTGCTCAGTACTCAGGGTGCTGGGTGCTCAGTGCTCGGGGTGCTGGGTCCTCAGTGCTCAGGGTGCTGGGTGCTCAGTACTCAGGGTGCTGGGTGCTTAGTACTCAGGGTGCGGGGTGCTCAGTGCTCGGGGTGCTGGGTGCTCAGTGCTCGGGGTGCTCGGTGCTCAGTGCTCAGGGTGCTTGGTGCTCAGTAATCAGCGTGCTGGGTGCTCAGTACTCGTTGTGCTGGGTGCTCAGTGCTCAGGGTGCTGGGTGCTCAGTGCTCAGGGTGCTCAGTGCTCAGTACTCAGCGTGCTGGGTGCTCAGTGGTCAGGGTGCTCGGTGCTCAGTACTCAGGGTGCTTGGTGCTCAGTAATCAGCGTGCTGGGTGCTCAGTACTCGTTGTGCTGGGTGCTCAGTGCTCAGGGTGCTGGGTGCTCAGTGCTCAGGGTGCTCAGTGCTCAGTACTCAGCGTGCTGGGTGCTCAGTGGTCAGGGTGCTCGGTGCTCAGTACTCAGGGTGCTCAGTGCTCAGGGTGCTGTGTGCTCAGTGCTCAGGGTGCTGGGTACTCAGTGCTCAGGGTGCTGGGTACTCAGTGCTTGGGGTGCTGGGTGCTCAGTACTCAGGGTGCTGGGTGCTCAGTACTCAGTGTGCTCAGTGCTCAGTACTCAGGGTGCTCAGTGCTCAGTACTCAGGGTGCTCAGTGCACGGGGTGCTGGGTGCTCAGTCCTCAGGGTGCTGGGTGCTCAGTGCTCAGTGCTCAGGGTGCTCAGTGCTCATGGTGCTGGGTGCTCAGGGTGCTGGGTGCTCAGTGCTCGGGGTGATGGGTGCTCAGTGCTCAGGGTGCTGGGTGCTCAGTGCTCAGGGTGCTGGGTGCTCAGTGCTCAGTGCTCAGGGTGCTGGGTGTTCAGTACTCAGGGTGCTCTGTGCACAGTACTCAGGGTGCTCGGTGCTCAGTGCTCAGGGTGCTCTGTGCTCAGTACTCAGTGTGCTCGGTGCTCAGTGCTCAGGGTGCTGGGTGCTCAGTGCTCGGGGTGCTGGGTGTTCAGTACTCAGGGTGCTGGGTGCTCAGTACTCAGGGTGCTGGGTGCTCAGTGCTCAGGGTGCTGGGTGCTCAGTGCTAAGGGTGCTTGGTGCTCAGTACTCAGGGTGCTGGGTGCTCAGTGCTCGGGGTGCTGGGTGCTCAGTGCTCAGTACTCAGTGTGCTGGTTGCTCAGTGCTCGGGGTGCTGGGTGCTCAGTGCTCAGTGCTCAGGGTGCTGGGTGCTCAATGCTCAGGGTGCTGGGTACTCAGTGCTCAGGGTGCTGGGTGCTCAGTACTCAGGGTGCTGGGTGCTCAGTGCTCGGGGTGCAGGGTGCTCAGTGCTCGCGGTGCTGGGTGCTCAGTGCTCGGGGTGCTCGGTGCTCAGTACTCAGGGTGCTGGGTGCTCAGTGCTCGAGGTGCTCAGTACTCAGGGTGCTGTGTGTTCAGTGCTCAGGGTGCTGGGTGCTCAGTACTCAGGGTGCTCGGTGCTTAGTACTCAGGGTGCTGGGTGCTCAGTACTCCGGGTGCTGGGTGCTTAGTGCTCGGGGTGCTGGGTGCTCATAAATCAGGGTGCTGGGTGCTCAGTACTCAGGGTGCTCAGTGCTTGGGGTGCTGGGTGCTCAATACTCAGGGTGCTCAGTGCTTGGCGTGCTGGGTGCTCAGTTCTCAGGGTGCTGGGTGCTCAGTGCTCAGGGTGCTGGGTGCTCAGTACTCAGTGTGCTCGGTGCTCAGTACTCAGGGTGCTGGGTGCTCAGTGCTCGGGGTGCTGGGTGCTCATTAATCAGGGTGCTGGGTGCTCAGTACTCAGGGTGCTCAGTGCTTGGGGTGCTGGGTGCTCAATACTCAGGGTGCTCAGTGCTTGGGGTGCTGGGTGCTCAGTTCTCAGGGTGCTGGGTGCTCAGTGCTCAGGGTGCTGGGTGCTCAATTCTCAGGGTGCTGGGTGCTCAGTGCTCAGGGTGCTGGGTGCTCAGTTCTCAGGGTGCTGCGTGCTCAGTGCTCAGGGTGCTGGGTGCTCAGTTCTCAGGGTGCTGCGTGCTCAGTGCTCAGGGTGCTGGGTGCTCAGTGCTCAGCGTGCTGGGTGCTCGGTGCTCGGGGTGCTGGGTGCTTAGTGCTCGGGTGCCCGGTGCTCAGTACTCGGGGTGCTCAGTGCTCAGTACTCAGGGTGCTGGGTGCTCAGTGCTCAGGGTGCAGGGTGCTGAGTACTCAGGGTGCTGGGTGCTCAGTACTCAGTGTGCTCGGTGCTCAGTACTCAGGGTGCTGGGTGCTCAGTGCTCGGGGTGCTGGGTGCTCAGTACTCAGGGTGCTGGGTGCTCAGTGCTTGGGGTGCTCGTTGCTCAGTACGCTGGTTGCTCAGTACTCAGGGTGCTGGGTGCTCAGGACTCAGGGTGCTGGGTGCTTAGTACTCAGGGAGCTGGGTGCTCAGTGCTCGGGGTGCTGGGTGCCCAGTGCTCAGTACTCAGGGTGCTGGGTGCTCAGGGCTCAGGGTGCTGGGTGCTCTGTGCTCAGGTTGCTGGGTGCTCAGTGCTCGGGGTGCTGGGTGCTCAGAACTCAGGGTGCTGGGTGCTCAGTACTCAGGGTGCTTTGTGCTCAGTGCTCGGGGTGCTGGGTGCTCAGTGCTCAGGGTGCTGGGTGCTCAGTAATTAGGGTGCGGGGTGCTCAGTGCTCGGGGTGCTCGGTGCTCAGTACTCAATGTGCTGGGTGCTCAGTGCTCACGGTGCTGGGTGCTCAGTCCTCGGGGTGCTCCATGCTCAGTGCTCAGGGTGCTGGGTGCTCAGTACTCAGGGTGCTCGGTGCTCAGCACTAAGGGTGCTCAGTGCTCAGTACTCAGGGTGCTCAGTGCTCAGTGCTCGGTGTGCTGGGTGCTCAGTGCTCGGGGTGCTGGGTGCTCAGTGCTCAGTACTCAGCGTGCTGGGTGCTCAGTGCTCGGGGTGCTGGGTCCTCAGTGCTCAGGGTGCTGGGTGCTCAGTACTCAGGGTGCTGGGTGCTCAGTGCTCGGGGTGCTGGGTCCTCAGTGCTCAGGGTGCTGGGTGCTCAGTACTCAGGGTGCTGGGTCCTCAGTGCTCAGGGTGCTGGGTGCTCAGTTCTCAGGGTGCTGCGTGCTCAGTGCTCAGGGTGCTGGGTGCTCAGTTCTCAGGGTGCTGCGTGCTCAGTGCTCAGGGTGCTGTGTGCTCAGTGCTCAGGGTGCTGGGTGCTCGGTGCTCGGGGTGCTGGGTGCTTAGTGCTCGGGGTGCCCGGTGCTCAGTACTCCGTGTGCTCAGTGCTCAGTACTCAGGGTGCTGGGTGCTCAGTGCTCAGGGTGCAGGGTGCTGAGTACTCAGGGTGCTGGGTGCTCAGTACTCAGTGTGCTCGGTGCTCAGTACTCAGGGTGCTGGGTGCTCAGTGCTCGGGGTGCTGGGTGCTCAGTACTCAGGGTGCTGGGTGCTCAGTGCTCGGGGTGCTCGTTGCTCAGTACGCTGGTTGCTCAGTACTCAGGGTGCTGGGTGCTCAGGACTCAGGGTGCTGGGTGCTTAGTACTCAGGGTGCTGGGTGCTCAGTGCTCGGGGTGCTGGGTGCCCAGTGCTCAGTACTCAGGGTGCTGGGTGCTCAGGGCTCAGGGTGCTGGGTGCTCTGTGCTCAGGGTGCTGGGTGCTCAGTGCTCGGGGTGCTGGGTGCTCAGAACTCAGGGTGCTGGGTGCTCAGTACTCAGGGTGCTTTGTGCTCAGTGCTCGGGGTGCTGGGTGCTCAGTGCTCAGGGTGCTGGGTGCTCAGTACTTAGGGTGCGGGGTGCTCAGTGCTCGGGGTGCTCGGTGCTCAGTACTCAATGTGCTGGGTGCTCAGTGCTCACGGTGCTGGGTGCTCAGTCCTCGGGGTGCTCCATGCTCAGTGCTCAGGGTGCTGGGTGCTCAGTACTCAGGGTGCTCGGTGCTCAGCACTAAGGGTGCTCAGTGCTCAGTACTCAGGGTGCTCAGTGCTCAGTGCTCGGTGTGCTGGGTGCTCAGTGCTCAGGGTGCTGGGTGCTCAGTGCTCAGTACTCAGCGTGCTGGGTGCTCAGTGCTCGGGGTGCTGGGTCCTCAGTGCTCAGGGTGCTGGGTGCTCAGTACTCAGGGTGCTGGGTGCTCAGTGCTCGGGGTGCTGGGTCCTCAGTGCTCAGGGTGCTGGGTGCTCAGTACTCAGGGTGCTGGGTCCTCAGTGCTCAGGGTGCTGGGTGCTCAGTACTCAGTGTGCTCAGTGCTCAGGGTGCTGGGTGCTCAGATCTCAGGATGCTGGGTGCTCAGTACTCAGGGTGCTGGGTGATCAGTACTCAGGGTGCTTGGTGCTCAGTACTCAGGGTGCTGGGTGCTCAGTGCTCAGGGTGCTCGGTGCTCAGTACTCATGGTGCTGGGTGCTCATTCTCGGGGTGCTGAGTGCTCAGTCCTCAGGTTGCTCAGTACTCTGGGTGCTCGGTGCTCAGTACTCATGGTGCTGGGTGCTCAGTACTCAGGGTGCTCGGTGGTCAGTTCTCAGGGTGCTCGGTGCTCAGTGCTCTGGGTGCTGGGTGCTCAGTACTCAGGGTGCTCAGTGCTCAGTACTCAGGGTGCTCAGTGCTCAGTACTCAGGGTGCTCAGTGCTCAGGGTGCTGGGTGCTCAGTGCTCAGGGTGCTGGGTGCTCAGTGCTCAGGGTGCTGGGTGCTCAGTGCTCAGTGTGCTGGGTACTCAGTGCTCAGGGTGCTGGGTACTCAGTGCTTGGGGTGCTGGGTGCTCAGTACTCAGGGTGCTGGGTGCTCAGTACTCAGGGTGCTCAGTGCTCAGTACTCAGGGTGCTCAGTGCTCAGTACTCAGGGTGCTCAGTGCCCGGGGTGCTGGGTGCTCAATCCTCAGGGTGCTGGGTGCTCAGTGCTCAGGGTGCTGGGTGCTCAGTACTCAGGGTGCTGGGTGCTCAGTGCTCGGGGTGCTGTGTGCTCATTACTCAGGGTGCTGTGTGCTCAGTGCTCATGGTGCTGGGTGTTCAGTGCTCAGGGTGCTCGGTGCTTAGTACTCAGGGTGCTCGGTGCTCGGGGTGCTGGGTGCTCAGTGCTCGGGGTGCTGGGTGCTCAGTGCTCGGGGTGCTGCGTGCTCAGTGCTCGGGGTGCTGGGTGCTCAGTACTCGGGTTGCTCAGTGCTCAGTACTCAGGGTGCTGGGTGCTCCGTGCTCAGGGTGCTGGGTGCTCAGTACTCAGGGTGCTGGGTGCTCGGTGCTCAGTACGCTGGGTGCTCAGTACTCAGGGTGCTGGCTGCTCAGTACTCAGGGTGCTCGGTGCTCAGTACTCAGGGTGCTGGGTGCTCAGTGCTCGGGGTGCTGGGTGCTCATTACTCAGGGTGCTGGGTGCTCATTACTCAGGGTGCTCAATGCTTGGGGTGCTGGGTGCTCAGTACACAGGGTGCTGTGTGCTCAATGCTCAGGGTGCTGGGTGCTCAGTACTCAGGGTGCTGGGTGCTCAGTACTCAGGGTGCTGGGTGCTCAGTGCTCGGGGTGCTGGGTGTTCAGTGCTCGGGGTGCTGGGTGCTCAGTGCTCGGGGTGCTGGGTGCTCAGTGCTCAGTACTCAGGGTGCTGGGTGCTCAGTGCTCAGGGTGCTCGGTGCTCAGTACTCAGGGGGCTGGGTGCTCGGTGCTCAGTACACTGGGTGCTCAGTACTCAGGGTGCTGGGTGCTCAGTACTCAGGGTTCTGGGTGCTCAGTACTCAGGGTGCTCGGTGCTCAGTACTCAGGGTGCTGGGTGCTCAGTGCTCGGGGTGCTCGGTGCTCAGTACGCTGGGTGCTCAGTACTCAGGGTGCTGGGTGCTCAGTACTCAGGGTGCTGGGTGCTCAGTACTCAGGGTGCTGGGTGCTTAGTACTCAGGGTGCGGGGTGCTCAGTGATCGGGGTGCTGGGTGCTCAGTGCTCGGGGTGCTCGGTGCTCAGTGCTCAGGGTGCTTGGTGCTCAGTAATCAGCGTGCTGGGTGCTCAGTACTCGTTGTGCTGGGTGCTCAGTGCTCAGGGTGCTGGGTGCTCAGTGCTCAGGGTGATCAGTGCTCAGTACTCAGCGTGCTGGGTGCTCAGTGGTCAGGGTGCTCGGTGCTCAGTACTCAGGGTGCTTGGTGCTCAGTAATCAGCGTGCTGGGTGCTCAGTACTCGTTGTGCTGGGTGCTCAGTGCTCAGGGTGCTGGGTGCTCAGTGCTCAGGGTGCTCAGTGCTCAGTACTCAGCGTGCTGGGTGCTCAGTGGTCAGGGTGCTCGGTGCTCAGTACTCAGGGTGCTCAGTGCTCAGGGTGCTGGGTGCTCAGTGCTCAGGGTGCTGGTTGCTCAGTGCTCAGGGTGCTGGGTGCTCAGTGCTCAGTGTGCTGGGTACTCAGTGCTCAGGGTGCTGGGTACTCAGTGCTTGGGGTGCTGGGTGCTCAGTACTCAGGGTGCTGGGTGCTCAGTACTCAGGGTGCTCAGTGCTCAGTACTCAGGGTGCTCAGTGCTCAGTACTCAGGGTGCTCAGTGCACGGGGTGCTGGGTGCTCAGTCCTCAGGGTGCTGGGTGCTCAGTGCTCAGTGCTCAGTTTGCTGGGTGTTCAGTACTCAGGGTGCTCTGTGCTCAGTACTCAGGGTGCTCGGTGCTCAGTGCTCAGGGTGCTCTGTGCTCAGTACTCAGGGTGCTCGGTGCTCAGTGCTCAGGGTGCTGGGTGCTCAGTGCTCGGGGTGCTGGGTGTTCAGTACTCAGGGTGCTGGGTGCTCAGTACTCAGGGTGCTGGGTGCTCAGTGCTCAGGGTGCTGGGTGCTCAGTGCTAAGGGTGCTGGGTGCTCAGTACTCAGGGTGCTGGGTGCTCAGTGCTCGGGGTGCTGGGTGCTCAGTGCTCAGTACTCAGTGTGCTGGTTGCTCAGTGCTCGGGGTGCTGGGTGCTCAGTGCTCAGTGCTCAGGGTGCTGGGTGCTCAATGCTCAGGGTGCTGGGTACTCAGTGCTCAGGGTGCTGGGTGCTCAGTACTCAGGGTGCTGGGTGCTCAGTGCTCGGGGTGCAGGGTGCTCAGTGCTCGCGGTGCTGGGTGCTCAGTGCTCGGGGTGCTCGGTGCTCAGTACTCAGGGTGCTGGGTGCTCAGTGCTCGAGGTGCTCAGTACTCAGGGTGCTGTGTGTTCAGTGCTCAGGGTGCTGGGTGCTCAGTACTCAGGGTGCTCGGTGCTTAGTACTCAGGGTGCTGGGTGCTCAGTACTCCGGGTGCTGGGTGCTCAGTGCTCGGGGTGCTGGGTGCTCATAAATCAGGGTGCTGGGTGCTCAGTACTCAGGGTGCTCAGTGCTTGGGGTGCTGGGTGCTCAATACTCAGGGTGCTCAGTGCTTGGGGTGCTGGGTGCTCAGTTCTCAGGGTGCTGGGTGCTCAGTGCTCAGGGTGCTGGGTGCTCAGTACTCAGTGTGCTCGGTGCTCAGTACTCAGGGTGCTGGGTGCTCAGTGCTCGGGGTGCTGGGTGCTCATTTATCAGGGTGCTGGGTGCTCAGTGCTCAGGGTGCTGGGTGCTCAGTTCTCAGGGTGCTGCGTGCTCAGTGCTCAGGGTGCTGGGTGCTCAGTTCTCAGGGTGCTGCGTGCTCAGTGCTCTGGGTGCTGGGTGCTCAGTGCTCAGGGTGCTGGGTGCTCGGTGCTCGGGGTGCTGGGTGCTTAGTGCTCGGGGTGCCCGGTGCTCAGTACTCGGGGTGCTCAGTGCTCAGTACTCAGGGTGCTGGGTGCTCAGTGCTCAGGGTGCAGGGTGCTGAGTACTCAGGGTGCTGGGTGCTCAGTACTCAGTGTGCTCGGTGCTCAGTACTCAGGGTGCTGGGTGCTCAGTGCTCGGGGTGCTGGGTGCTCAGTACTCAGGGTGCTGGGTGCTCAGTGCTTGGGGTGCTCGTTGCTCAGTACGCTGGTTGCTCAGTACTCAGGGTGCTGGGTGCTCAGGACTCAGGGTGCTGGGTGCTTAGTACTCAGGGTGCTGGGTGCTCAGTGCTCGGGGTGCTGGGTGCCCAGTGCTCAGTACTCAGGGTGCTGGGTGCTCAGGGCTCAGGGTGCTGGGTGCTCTGTGCTCAGGGTGCTGGGTGCTCAGTGCTCGGGGTGCTGGGTGCTCAGAACTCAGGGTGCTGGGTGCTCAGTACTCAGGGTGCTTTGTGCTCAGTGCTCGGGGTGCTGGGTGCTCAGTGCTCAGGGTGCTGGGTGCTCAGTACTTAGGGTGCGGGGTGCTCAGTGCTCGGGGTGCTCGGTGCTCAGTACTCAATGTGCTGGGTGCTCAGTGCTCACGGTGCTGGGTGCTCAGTCCTCGGGGTGCTCCATGCTCAGTGCTCAGGGTGCTGGGTGCTCAGTACTCAGGGTGCTCGGTGCTCAGCACTAAGGGTGCTCAGTGCTCAGTACTCAGGGTGCTCAGTGCTCAGTGCTCGGTGTGCTGGGTGCTCAGTGCTCGGGGTGCTGGGTGCTCAGTGCTCAGTACTCAGCGTGCTGGGTGCTCAGTGCTCGGGGTGCTGGGTCCTCAGTGCTCAGGGTGCTGGGTGCTCAGTACTCAGGGTGCTGGGTGCTCAGTGCTCGGGGTGCTGGGTCCTCAGTGCTCAGGGTGCTGGGTGCTCAGTACTCAGGGTGCTGGGTCCTCAGTGCTCAGGGTGCTGGGTGCTCAGTTCTCAGGGTGCTGCGTGCTCAGTGCTCAGGGTGCTGGGTGCTCAGTTCTCAGGGTGCTGCGTGCTCAGTGCTCAGGGTGCTGGGTGCTCAGTGCTCAGGGTGCTGGGTGCTCGGTGCTCGGGGTGCTGGGTGCTTAGTGCTCGGGGTGCCCGGTGCTCAGTACTCCGGGTGCTCAGTGCTCAGTACTCAGGGTGCTGGGTGCTCAGTGCTCAGGGTGCAGGGTGCTGAGTACTCAGGGTGCTGGGTGCTCAGTACTCAGTGTGCTCGGTGCTCAGTACTCAGGGTGCTGGGTGCTCAGTGCTCGGGGTGCTGGGTGCTCAGTACTCAGGGTGCTGGGTGCTCAGTGCTCGGGGTGCTCGTTGCTCAGTACGCTGGTTGCTCAGTACTCAGGGTGCTGGGTGCTCAGGACTCAGGGTGCTGGGTGCTTAGTACTCAGGGTGCTGGGTGCTCAGTGATCGGGGTGCTGGGTGCCCAGTGCTCAGTACTCAGGGTGCTGGGTGCTCAGGGCTCAGGGTGCTGGGTGCTCTGTGCTCAGGGTGCTGGGTGCTCAGTGCTCGGGGTGCTGGGTGCTCAGAACTCAGGGTGCTGGGTGCTCAGTACTCAGGGTGCTTTGTGCTCAGTGCTCGGGGTGCTGGGTGCTCAGTGCTCAGGGTGCTGGGTGCTCAGTACTTAGGGTGCGGGGTGCTCAGTGCTCGGGGTGCTCGGTGCTCAGTACTCAATGTGCTGGGTGCTCAGTGCTCACGGTGCTGGGTGCTCAGTCCTCGGGGTGCTCCATGCTCAGTGCTCAGGGTGCTGGGTGCTCAGTACTCAGGGTGCTCGGTGCTCAGCACTAAGGGTGCTCAGTGCTCAGTACTCAGGGTGCTCAGTGCTCAGTGCTCGGTGTGCTGGGTGCTCAGTGCTCGGGGTGCTGGGTGCTCAGTGCTCAGTACTCAGCGTGCTGGGTGCTCAGTGCTCGGGGTGCTGGGTCCTCAGTGCTCAGGGTGCTGGGTGCTCAGTACTCAGGGTGCTGGGTGCTCAGTGCTCGGGGTGCTGGGTCCTCAGTGCTCAGGGTGCTGGGTGCTCAGTACTCAGGGTGCTGGGTGCTTAGTACTCAGGGTGCGGGGTGCTCAGTGCTCGGGGTGCTGGGTGCTCAGTGCTCGGGGTGCTCGGTGCTCAGTGCTCAGGGTGCTTGGTGCTCAGTAATCAGCGTGCTGGGTGCTCAGTACTCGTTGTGCTGGGTGCTCAGTGCTCAGGGTGCTGGGTGCTCAGTGCTCAGGGTGCTCAGTGCTCAGTACTCAGCGTGCTGGGTGCTCAGTGGTCAGGGTGCTCGGTGCTCAGTACTCAGGGTGCTTGGTGCTCAGTAATCAGCGTGCTGGGTGCTCAGTACTCGTTGTGCTGGGTGCTCAGTGCTCAGGGTGCTGGGTGCTCAGTGCTCAGGGTGCTCAGTGCTCAGTACTCAGCGTGCTGGGTGCTCAGTGGTCAGGGTGCTCGGTGCTCAGTACTCAGGGTGCTCAGTGCTCAGGGTGCTGGGTGCTCAGTGCTCAGGGTGCTGGGTACTCAGTGCTCAGGGTGCTGGGTACTCAGTGCTTGGGGTGCTGGGTGCTCAGTACTCAGGGTGCTGGGTGCTCAGTACTCAGGGTGCTCAGTGCTCAGTACTCAGGGTGCTCAGTGCTCAGTACTCAGGGTGCTCAGTGCACGGGGTGCTGGGTGCTCAGTCCTCAGGGTGCTGGGTGCTCAGTGCTCAGTGCTCAGGGTGCTCAGTGCTCATGGTGCTGGGTGCTCAGGGTGCTGGGTGCTCAGTGCTCGGGGTGATGGGTGCTCAGTGCTCAGGGTGCTGGGTGCTCAGTGCTCAGGGTGCTGGGTGCTCAGTGCTCAGTGCTCAGGGTGCTGGGTGTTCAGTACTCAGGGTGCTCTGTGCTCAGTACTCAGGGTGCTCGGTGCTCAGTGCTCAGGGTGCTCTGTGCTCAGTACTCAGTGTGCTCGGTGCTCAGTGCTCAGGGTGCTGGGTGCTCAGTGCTCGGGGTGCTGGGTGTTCAGTACTCAGGGTGCTGGGTGCTCAGTACTCAGGGTGCTGGGTGCTCAGTGCTCAGGGTGCTGGGTGCTCAGTGCTAAGGGTGCTTGGTGCTCAGTGCTCGGGGTGCTGGGTGCTCAGTGCTCAGTACTCAGTGTGCTGGTTGCTCAGTGCTCGGGGTGCTGGGTGCTCAGTGCTCAGTGCTCAGGGTGCTGGGTGCTCAATGCTCAGGGTGCTGGGTACTCAGTGCTCAGGGTGCTGGGTGCTCAGTACTCAGGGTGCTGGGTGCTCAGTGCTCGGGGTGCAGGGTGCTCAGTGCTCGCGGTGCTGGGTGCTCAGTGCTCGGGGTGCTCGGTGCTCAGTACTCAGGGTGCTGGGTGCTCAGTGCTCGAGGTGCTCAGTACTCAGGGTGCTGTGTGTTCAGTGCTCAGGGTGCTGGGTGCTCAGTACTCAGGGTGCTCGGTGCTTAGTACTCAGGGTGCTGGGTGCTCAGTACTCCGGGTGCTGGGTGCTTAGTGCTCGGGGTGCTGGGTGCTCATAAATCAGGGTGCTGGGTGCTCAGTACTCAGGGTGCTCAGTGCTTGGGGTGCTGGGTGCTCAATACTCAGGGTGCTCAGTGCTTGGCGTGCTGGGTGCTCAGTTCTCAGGGTGCTGGGTGCTCAGTGCTCAGGGTGCTGGGTGCTCAGTACTCAGTGTGCTCGGTGCTCAGTACTCAGGGTGCTGGGTGCTCAGTGCTCAGGGTGCTGGGTGCTCATTAATCAGGGTGCTGGGTGCTCAGTACTCAGGGTGCTCAGTGCTTGGGGTGCTGGGTGCTCAATACTCAGGGTGCTCAGTGCTTGGGGTGCTGGGTGCTCAGTTCTCAGGGTGCTGGGTGCTCAGTGCTCAGGGTGCTGGGTGCTCAATTCTCAGGGTGCTGGGTGCTCAGTGCTCAGGGTGCTGGGTGCTCAGTTCTCAGGGTGCTGCGTGCTCAGTGCACAGGGTGCTGGGTGCTCAGTTCTCAGGGTGCTGCGTGCTCAGTGCTCAGGGTGCTGGGTGCTCAGTGCTCAGGGTGCTGGGTGCTCGGTGCTCGGGGTGCTGGGTGCTTAGTGCTCGGGGTGCCCGGTGCTCAGTACTCGGGGTGCTCAGTGCTCAGTACTCAGGGTGCTGGGTGCTCAGTGCTCAGGGTGCAGGGTGCTGAGTACTCAGGGTGCTGGGTGCTCATTACTCAGTGTGCTCGGTGCTCAGTACTCAGGGTGCTGGGTGCTCAGTGCTCGGGGTGCTGGGTGCTCAGTACTCAGGGTGCTGGGTGCTCAGTGCTTGGGGTGCTCGTTGCTCAGTACGCTGGTTGCTCAGTACTCAGGGTGCTGGGTGCTCAGGACTCAGGGTGCTGGGTGCTTAGTACTCAGGGAGCTGGGTGCTCAGTGCTCGGGGTGCTGGGTGCCCAGTGCTCAGTACTCAGGGTGCTGGGTGCTCAGGGCTCAGGGTGCTGGGTGCTCTGTGCTCAGGGTGCTGGGTGCTCAGTGCTCGGGGTGCTGGGTGCTCAGAACTCAGGGTGCTGGGTGCTCAGTACTCAGGGTGCTTTGTGCTCAGTGCTCGGGGTGCTGGGTGCTCAGTGCTCAGGGTGCTGGGTGCTCAGTAATTAGGGTGCGGGGTGCTCAGTGCTCGGGGTGCTCGGTGCTCAGTACTCAATGTGCTGGGTGCTCAGTGCTCACGGTGCTGGGTGCTCAGTCCTCGGGGTGCTCCATGCTCAGTGCTCAGGGTGCTGGGTGCTCAGTACTCAGGGTGCTCGGTGCTCAGCACTAAGGGTGCTCAGTGCTCAGTACTCAGGGTGCTCAGTGCTCAGTGCTCGGTGTGCTGGGTGCTCAGTGCTCGGGGTGCTGGGTGCTCAGTGCTCAGTACTCAGCGTGCTGGGTGCTCAGTGCTCGGGGTGCTGGGTCCTCAGTGCTCAGGGTGCTGGGTGCTCAGTACTCAGGGTGCTGGGTGCTCAGTGCTCGGGGTGCTGGGTCCTCAGTGCTCAGGGTGCTGGGTGCTCAGTACTCAGGGTGCTGGGTCCTCAGTGCTCAGGGTGCTGGGTGCTCAGTTCTCAGGGTGCTGCGTGCTCAGTGCTCAGGGTGCTGGGTGCTCAGTTCTCAGGGTGCTGCGTGCTCAGTGCTCAGGGTGCTGGGTGCTCAGTGCTCAGGGTGCTGGGTGCTCGGTGCTCGGGGTGCTGGGTGCTTAGTGCTCGGGGTGCCCGGTGCTCAGTACTCCGTGTGCTCAGTGCTCAGTACTCAGGGTGCTGGGTGCTCAGTGCTCAGGGTGCAGGGTGCTGAGTACTCAGGGTGCTGGGTGCTCAGTACTCAGTGTGCTCGGTGCTCAGTACTCAGGGTGCTGGGTGCTCAGTGCTCGGGGTGCTGGGTGCTCAGTACTCAGGGTGCTGGGTGCTCAGTGCTCGGGGTGCTCGTTGCTCAGTACGCTGGTTGCTCAGTACTCAGGGTGCTGGGTGCTCAGGACTCAGGGTGCTGGGTGCTTAGTACTCAGGGTGCTGGGTGCTCAGTGCTCGGGGTGCTGGGTGCCCAGTGCTCAGTACTCAGGGTGCTGGGTGCTCAGGGCTCAGGGTGCTGGGTGCTCTGTGCTCAGGGTGCTGGGTGCTCAGTGCTCGGGGTGCTGGGTGCTCAGAACTCAGGGTGCTGGGTGCTCAGTACTCAGGGTGCTTTGTGCTCAGTGCTCGGGGTGCTGGGTGCTCAGTGCTCAGGGTGCTGGGTGCTCAGTACTTAGGGTGCGGGGTGCTCAGTGCTCGGGGTGCTCGGTGCTCAGTACTCAATGTGCTGGGTGCTCAGTGCTCACGGTGCTGGGTGCTCAGTCCTCGGGGTGCTCCATGCTCAGTGCTCAGGGTGCTGGGTGCTCAGTACTCAGGGTGCTCGGTGCTCAGCACTAAGGGTGCTCAGTGCTCAGTACTCAGGGTGCTCAGTGCTCAGTGCTCGGTGTGCTGGGTGCTCAGTGCTCGGGGTGCTGGGTGCTCAGTGCTCAGTACTCAGCGTGCTGGGTGCTCAGTGCTCGGGGTGCTGGGTCCTCAGTGCTCAGGGTGCTGGGTGCTCAGTACTCAGGGTGCTGGGTGCTCAGTGCTCGGGGTGCTGGGTCCTCAGTGCTCAGGGTGCTGGGTGCTCAGTACTCAGGGTGCTGGGTCCTCAGTGCTCAGGGTGCTGGGTGCTCAGTACTCAGTGTGCTCAGTGCTCAGGGTGCTGGGTGCTCAGAACTCAGGATGCTGGGTGCTCAGTACTCAGGGTGCTGGGTGATCAGTACTCAGGGTGCTTGGTGCTCAGTACTCAGGGTGCTGGGTGCTCAGTGCTCAGGGTGCTCGGTGCTCAGTACTCATGGTGCTGGGTGCTCATTCTCGGGGTGCTGAGTGCTCAGTCCTCAGGTTGCTCAGTACTCTGGGTGCTCGGTGCTCAGTACTCATGGTGCTGGGTGCTCAGTACTCAGGGTGCTCGGTGGTCAGTTCTCAGGGTGCTCGGTGCTCAGTGCTCTGGGTGCTGGGTGCTCAGTACTCAGGGTGCTCAGTGCTCAGTACTCAGGGTGCTCAGTGCTCAGTACTCAGGGTGCTCAGTGCTCAGGGTGCTGGGTGCTCAGTGCTCAGGGTGCTGGGTGCTCAGTGCTCAGAGTGCTGGGTGCTCAGTGCTCAGTGTGCTGGGTACTCAGTGCTCAGGGTGCTGGGTACTCAGTGCTTGGGGTGCTGGGTGCTCAGTACTCAGGGTGCTGGGTGCTCAGTACTCAGGGTGCTCAGTGCTCAGTACTCAGGGTGCTCAGTGCTCAGTAATCAGGGTGCTCAGTGCCCGGGGTGCTGGGTGCTCAGTCCTCAGGGTGCTGGGTGCTCAGTGCTCAGGGTGCTGGGTGCTCAGTACTCAGGGTGCTGGGTGCTCAGTGCTCGGGGTGCTGTGTGCTCATTACTCAGGGTGCTGTGTGCTCAGTGCTCATGGTGCTGGGTGTTCAGTGCTCAGGGTGCTCGGTGCTTAGTACTCAGGGTGCTCGGTGCTCGGGGTGCTGGGTGCTCAGTGCTCGGGGTGCTGGGTGCTCAGTGCTCGGGGTGCTGGGTGCTCAGTGCTCGGGGTGCTGCGTGCTCAGTGCTCGGGGTGCTGGGTGCTCAGTACTCGGGTTGCTCAGTGCTCAGTACTCAGGGTGCTGGGTGCTCCGTGCTCAGGGTGCTGGGTGCTCAGTACTCAGGGTGCTGGGTGCTCGGTGCTCAGTACGCTGGGTGCTCAGTACTCAGGGTGCTGGCTGCTCAGTACTCAGGGTGCTCGGTGCTCAGTACTCAGGGTGCTGGGTGCTCAGTGCTCGGGGTGCTGGGTGCTCATTACTCTGGGTGCTGGGTGCTCAGTACTCAGGGTGCTCAGTGCTTGGGGTGCTGGGTGCTCAGTACACAGGGTGCTGTGTGCTCAATGCTCAGGGTGCTGGGTGCTCAGTACTCAGGGTGCTGGGTGCTCAGTACTCAGGGTGCTGGGTGCTCAGTGCTCGGGGTGCTGGGTGTTCAGTGCTCGGGGTGCTGGGTGCTCAGTGCTCGGGGTGCTGTGTGCTCAGTGCTCAGTACTCAGGGTGCTGGGTGCTCAGTGCTCAGGGTGCTCGGTGCTCAGTACTCAGGGGGCTGGGTGCTCGGTGCTCAGTACACTGGGTGCTCAGTACTCAGGGTGCTGGGTGCTCAGTACTCAGGGTGCTGGGTGCTCAGTATTCAGGGTGCTCGGTGCTCAGTACTCAGGGTGCTGGGTGCTCAGTGCTCGGGGTGCTCGGTGCTCAGTACGCTGGGTGCTCAGTACTCAGGGTGCTGGGTGCTCAGTACTCAGGGTGCTGGGTGCTCAGTACTCAGGGTGCTGGGTGCTTAGTACTCAGGGTGCGGGGTGCTCAGTGCTCGGGGTGCTGGGTGCTCAGTGCTCGGGGTGCTCGGTGCTCAGTGCTCAGGGTGCTTGGTGCTCAGTAATCAGCGTGCTGGGTGCTCAGTACTCGTTGTGCTGGGTGCTCAGTGCTCAGGGTGCTGTGTGCTCAGTGCTCAGGGTGCTCAGTGCTCAGTACTCAGCGTGCTGGGTGCTCAGTGGTCAGGGTGCTCGGTGCTCAGTACTCAGGGTGCTCAGTGCTCAGGGTGCTGGGTGCTCAGTGCTCAGGGTGCTGGGTGCTCAGTGCTCAGGGTGCTGGGTGCTCAGTGCTCAGTGTGCTGGGTACTCAGTGCTCAGGGTGCTGGGTACTCAGTGCTTGGGGTGCTGGGTGCTCAGTACTCAGGGTGCTGGGTGCTCAGTACTCAGGGTGCTCAGTGCTCAGTACTCAGGGTGCTCAGTGCTCAGTACTCAGGGTGCTCAGTGCCCGGGGTGCTGGGTGCTCAGTGCTCAGGGTGCTCGGTGCTCAGTGCTCAGGGTGCTGGGTGCTCAGTACTCAGGGTCCTGGGTGCTCAGTGCTCGGGGTGCTGGGTGCTCATTACTCAGGGTGCTGGGTGCTCAGTGCTCAGGGTGCTGGGTGTTCAGTGCTCAGGGTGCTCGGTGCTTAGTACTCAGGGTGCTCAGTGCTCGGGGTGCTGGGTGCTCAGTGCTCGGGGTGCTGGGTGCTCAGTACTCGGGGTGCTGGGTGCTCAGTGCTCGGGGTGCTGCGTGCTCAGTGCTCGGGGTGCTGGGTGCTCAGTACTCGGGTTGCTCGGTGCTCAGTACTCAGGGTGCTGGGTGTTCCGTGCTCAGGGTGCTGGGTGCTCAGTACTCAGGGTGCTGGGTGCTCGGTGCTCAGTACGCTGGGTGCTCAGTACTCACGGTGCTCGGTGCTCAGTACTCAGGGTGCTGGGTGCTCAGTGCTCGGGGTGCTGGGTGCTCATTACTCAGGGTGCTGGGTGCTCAGTACTCAGGGTGCTCAGTGCTTGGGGTGCTGGGTGCTCAGTACTCAGGGTGCTCAGTGCTTGGGGTGTTGGGTGCTCAGTACTCAGGGTGCTGTGTGCTCAGTGCTCAGGGTACTGGGTGCTCAGTACTCAGGGTGCTGGGTGCTCAGTACTCAGGGTGCTGGGTGCTCAGTGCTCGGGGTGCTGGGTGTTCTGTGCTCGGGGTGCTGGGTGCTCAGTGCTCAGGGTGCTGGGTGCTCAGTGCTCAGTACTCAGGGTGCTGGGTGCTCAGTGCTCAGGGTGCTGGGTGCTCAGTACTCAGGGTGCTGGGTGCTCGGTGCTCAGTACACTCGGTGTTCAGTACTCAGGGTGCTGGGTGCTCAGTACTCAGGGTGCTGGGTGCTCAGTACTCAGGGTGCTCGGTGCTCAGTACTCAGGGTGCTGGGTGCTCAGTGCTCGGGGTGCTCGGTGCTCAGTACGCTGGGTGCTCAGTACTCAGGGTGCTGGGTGCTCAGTACTCAGGGTGCTGGGTGCTCAGTACTCAGGGTGCTGGGTGCTTAGTACTCAGGTTGCGGGGTGCTCAGTGCTCGGGGTGCTGGGTGCTCAGTGCTCGGGGTGCTCGGTGCTCAGTGCTCGGGGTGCTCGGTGCTCAGTGCTCGGGGTGCTTGGTGCTCAGTAATCAGGGTGCTGGGTGCTCAGTACTCGTTGTGCTGGGTGCTCAGTGCTCAGGGTGCTCGGTGCTCAGTGCTCGGGGTGCTGGGTGCTCAGTACTCAGGGTGCTCAGTGCTCAGTACTCAGCGTGCTGGGTGCTCAGTGGTCAGGGTGCTCGGTGCTCAGTACTCATGGTGCTCAGTGCTCCGTACTCAGCGTGCTGGGTGCTCAGTGCTCAGGGTGCTGGGTGCTCAGTACTCAGGGTGCTGGGTGCTTAGTACTCAGGGTGTTCGGTCCTCAGTGCTCAGGGTGCTGGGTGCTCAGTACTCAGGGTGCAGGGTGCTCAGTGCTCAGTGTGCTCAGTGCTCAGTACTCAGTGTGCTCGGTGCTCAGTACTCAGGGTGCTGGGTGCTCAGTGCTCGGGGTGCTGGGTGCTCATTAATCAGGGTGCTGGGTGCTCAGTACTCAGGGTGCTCAGTGCTTGGGGTGCTGGGTGCTCAATACTCAGGGTGCTCAGTGCTTGGGGTGCTGGGTGCTCAGTTCTCAGGGTGCTGGGTGCTCAGTGCTCAGGGTGCTGGGTGCTCAATTCTCAGGGTGCTGGGTGCTCAGTGCTCAGGGTGCTGGGTGCTCAGTTCTCAGGGTGCTGCGTGCTCAGTGCTCAGGGTGCTGGGTGCTCAGTTCTCAGGGTGCTGCGTGCTCAGTGCTCAGGGTGCTGGGTGCTCAGTGCTCAGGGTGCTGGGTGCTCGGTGCTCGGGGTGCTGGGTGCTTAGTGCTCGGGGTGCCCGGTGCTCAGTACTCGGGGTGCTCAGTGCTCAGTACTCAGGGTGCTGGGTGCTCAGTGCTCAGGGTGCAGGGTGCTGAGTACTCAGGGTGCTGGGTGCTCAGTACTCAGTGTGCTCGGTGCTCAGTACTCAGGGTGCTGGGTGCTCAGTGCTCGGGGTGCTGGGTGCTCAGTACTCAGGGTGCTGGGTGCTCAGTGCTCGGGGTGCTCGTTGCTCAGTACGCTGGTTGCTCAGTACTCAGGGTGCTGGGTGCTCAGGACTCAGGGTGCTGGGTGCTTAGTACTCAGGGTGCTGGGTGCTCAGTGCTCGGGGTGCTGGGTGCCCAGTGCTCAGTACTCAGGGTGCTGGGTGCTCAGGGCTCAGGGTGCTGGGTGCTCTGTGCTCAGGGTGCTGGGTGCTCAGTGCTCGGGGTTCTGGGTGCTCAGAACTCAGGGTGCTGGGTGCTCAGTACTCAGGGTGCTTTGTTCTCAGTACTTAGGGTGCGGGGTGCTCAGTGCTCGGGGTGCTCGGTGCTCAGTACTCAATGTGCTGGGTGCTCAGTGCTCACGGTGCTGGGTGCTCAGTCCTCGGGGTGCTCCATGCTCAGTGCTCAGGGTGCTGGGTGCTCAGTACTCAGGGTGCTCGGTGCTCAGCACTAAGGGTGCTCAGTGCTCAGTACTCAGGGTGCTCAGTGCTCAGTGCTCGGTGTGCTGGGTGCTCAGTGCTCGGGGTGCTGGGTGCTCAGTGCTCAGTACTCAGCGTGCTGGGTGCTCAGTGCTCGGGGTGCTGGGTCCTCAGTGCTCAGGGTGCTGGGTGCTCAGTACTCAGGGTGCTGGGTGCTCAGTGCTCGGGGTGCTGGGTCCTCAGTGCTCAGGGTGCTGGGTGCTCAGTACTCAGGGTGCTGGGTCCTCAGTGCTCAGGGTGCTGGGTGCTCAGTACTCAGTGTGCTCAGTGCTCAGGGTGCTGGGTGCTCAGAACTCAGGATGCTGGGTGCTCAGTACTCAGGGTGCTGGGTGATCAGTACTCAGGGTGCTTGGTGCTCAGTACTCAGGGTGCTGGGTGCTCAGTGCTCAGGGTGCTCGGTGCTCAGTACTCATGGTGCTGGGTGCTCATTCTCGGGGTGCTGAGTGCTCAGTCCTCAGGTTGCTCAGTACTCTGGGTGCTCGGTGCTCAGTACTCATGGTGCTGGGTGCTCATTCTCGGGGTGCTGAGTGCTCAGTCCTCAGGTTGCTCAGTACTCAGGGTGCTCGGTGGTCAGTTCTCAGGGTGCTCGGTGCTCAGTGCTCTGGGTACTGGGTGCTAAGTACTCAGGGTGCTCAGTGCTCAGTGCTCAGGGTGCTGGGTGCTCAGTGCTCAGAGTGCTGGGTGCTCAGTGCTCAGTGTGCTGGGTACTCAGTGCTCAGGGTGCTGGGTACTCAGTGCTTGGGGTGCTGGGTGCTCAGTACTCAGGGTGCTGGGTGCTCAGTACTCAGGGTGCTCAGTGCTCAGTACTCAGGGTGCTCAGTGCTCAGTACTCAGGGTGCTCAGTGCCCGGGGTGCTGGGTGCTCAGTGCTCGGGGTGCTGGGTGCTCAGTGCTCGGGGGGCTGGGTGCTCAGTGCTCGGGGTGCTGCGTGCTCAGTGCTCGGGGTGCTGGGTGCTCAGTACTCGGGTTGCTCAGTGCTCAGTACTCAGGGTGCTGGGTGCTCCGTGCTCAGGGTGCTGGGTGCTCAGTACTCAGGGTGCTGGGTGCTCGGTGCTCAGTACGCTGGGTGCTCAGTACTCAGGGTGCTGGCTGCTCAGTACTCAGGGTGCTCGGTGCTCAGTACTCAGGGTGCTGGGTGCTCAGTGCTCGGGGTGCTGGGTGCTCATTACTCTGGGTGCTGGGTGCTCAGTACTCAGGGTGCTCAGTGCTTGGGGTGCTGGGTGCTCAGTACTCAGGGTGCTGGGTGCTCAGTACTCAGGGTGCTGGGTGCTCAGTACTCAGGGTGCTGGGTGCTTAGTACTCAGGTTGCGGGGTGCTCAGTGCTCGGGGTGCTGGGTGCTCAGTGCTCGGGGTGCTCGGTGCTCAGTGCTCGGGGTGCTCGGTGCTCAGTGCTCGGGGTGCTTGCTGCTCAGTAATCAGGGTGCTGGGTGCTCAGTACTCGTTGTGCTGGGTGCACAGTGCTCAGGGTGCTCGGTGCTCAGTGCTCGGGGTGCTGGGTGCTCAGTACTCAGGGTGCTCGGTGCTCAGTCCTCAGGGTGTTCAGTGCTCAGTACTCAGGGTGCTCAGGCTCAGTGCTCGGGGTGCTGGGTGCTCAGTGCTCGGGGGGCTGGGTGCTCAGTGCTAGGGGTGCTGGGTGCTCAGTGCTCAGGGTGCTCGGTGCTCAGTACTCAGGGTGCTGGGTGCTCAGTGCTCAGGGTGCTCAGTGCTCAGTACTCAGCGTGCTGGGTGCTCAGTGGTCAGGGTGCTCGGTGCTCAGTACTCATGGTGCTCAGTGCTCCGTACTCAGCGTGCTGGGTGCTCAGTGCTCAGGGTGCTGGGTGCTCAGTACTCAGGGTGCTGGGTGCTTAGTACTCAGGGTGTTCGGTCCTCAGTGCTCAGGGTGCTGGGTGCTCAGTACTCAGGGTGCAGGGTGCTCAGTGCTCAGTGTGCTCAGTGCTCAGTACTCAGGGTGCTCGGTGCTCAGTGCTCAGGGTGCTCAGTGCTCAGTACTCAGGGTGCTCAGTGCTCAGTGCTCTGGGTGCTGGGTGTTCAGTACTCGGGGTGCTGGGTGCTCAGTGCTCAGGGTGCTGGGTGCTCAGTACTCAGGGTGCTTTGTTCTCAGTACTTAGGGTGCGGGGTGCTCAGTGCTCGGGGTGCTCGGTGCTCAGTACTCAATGTGCTGGGTGCTCAGTGCTCACGGTGCTGGGTGCTCAGTCCTCGGGGTGCTCCATGCTCAGTGCTCAGGGTGCTGGGTGCTCAGTACTCAGGGTGCTCGGTGCTCAGCACTAAGGGTGCTCAGTGCTCAGTACTCAGGGTGCTCAGTGCTCAGTGCTCGGTGTGCTGGGTGCTCAGTGCTCGGGGTGCTGGGTGCTCAGTGCTCAGTACTCAGCGTGCTGGGTGCTCAGTGCTCGGGGTGCTGGGTCCTCAGTGCTCAGGGTGCTGGGTGCTCAGTACTCAGGGTGCTGGGTGCTCAGTGCTCGGGGTGCTGGGTCCTCAGTGCTCAGGGTGCTGGGTGCTCAGTACTCAGGGTGCTGGGTCCTCAGTGCTCAGGGTGCTGGGTGCTCAGTACTCAGTGTGCTCAGTGCTCAGGGTGCTGGGTGCTCAGAACTCAGGATGCTGGGTGCTCCGTACTCAGGGTGCTGGGTGATCAGTACTCAGGGTGCTTGGTGCTCAGTACTCAGGGTGCTGGGTGCTCAGTGCTCAGGGTGCTCGGTGCTCAGTACTCATGGTGCTGGGTGCTCATTCTCGGGGTGCTGAGTGCTCAGTCCTCAGGTTGCTCAGTACTCTGGGTGCTCGGTGCTCAGTACTCATGGTGCTGGGTGCTCATTCTCGGGGTGCTGAGTGCTCAGTCCTCAGGTTGCTCAGTACTCAGGGTGCTCGGTGGTCAGTTCTCAGGGTGCTCGGTGCTCAGTGCTCTGGGTGCTGGGTGCTAAGTACTCAGGGTGCTCAGTGCTCAGTACTCAGGGTGCTCAGTGCTCAGTACTCAGGGTGCTCAGTGCTCAGGGTGCTGGGTGCTCAGTGCTCAGGGTGCTGGGTGCTCAGTGCTCAGAGTGCTGGGTGCTCAGTGCTCAGTGTGCTGGGTACTCAGTGCTCAGGGTGCTGGGTACTCAGTGCTTGGGGTGCTGGGTGCTCAGTACTCAGGGTGCTGGGTGCTCAGTACTCAGGGTGCTCAGTGCTCAGTACTCAGGGTGCTCAGTGCTCAGTACTCAGGGTGCTCAGTGCCCGGGGTGCTGGGTGCTCAGTGCTCGGGGTGCTGGGTGCTCAGTGCTCGGGGGGCTGGGTGCTCAGTGCTCGGGGTGCTGCGTGCTCAGTGCTCGGGGTGCTGGGTGCTCAGTACTCGGGTTGCTCAGTGCTCAGTACTCAGGGTGCTGGGTGCTCCGTGCTCAGGGTGCTGGGTGCTCAGTACTCAGGGTGCTGGGTGCTCGGTGCTCAGTACGCTGGGTGCTCAGTACTCAGGGTGCTGGCTGCTCAGTACTCAGGGTGCTCGGTGCTCAGTACTCAGGGTGCTGGGTGCTCAGTGCTCGGGGTGCTGGGTGCTCATTACTCTGGGTGCTGGGTGCTCAGTACTCAGGGTACTCAGTGCTTGGGGTGCTGGGTGCTCAGTACTCAGGGTGCTGGGTGCTCAGTACTCAGGGTGCTGGGTGCTCAGTACTCAGGGTGCTGGGTGCTTAGTACTCAGGTTGCGGGGTGCTCAGTGCTCGGGGTGCTGGGTGCTCAGTGCTCGGGGTGCTCGGTGCTCAGTGCTCGGGGTGCTCGGTGCTCAGTGCTCGGGGTGCTTGGTGCTCAGTAATCAGGGTGCTGGGTGCTCAGTACTCGTTGTGCTGGGTGCACAGTGCTCAGGGTGCTCGGTGCTCAGTGCTCGGGGTGCTGGGTGCTCAGTACTCAGGGTGCTCGGTGCTCAGTCCTCAGGGTGTTCAGTGCTCAGTACTCAGGGTGCTCAGGCTCAGTGCTCGGGGTGCTGGGTGCTCAGTGCTCGGGGTGCTGGGTGCTCAGTGCTCGGGGTTCTGGGTGCTCAGTGCTCGGGGCGCTGGATGCTCAGTGCTCGGGGCGCTGGGTGCTCAGTGCTCAGGGTGCTGGGTGCTCAGTACTCAGGGTGCTGGGTGGGCAGTGCTTGGGATGCTGGGTGCTCAGTGCTCAGGGTGCTGGGGGCTCAGTGCTCAGGGTGCTTCGTGCTCAGTACTCGGGGTGCTGGGTGCTCAGTACTCAGGGAGCTGGGTGCTCAGTACTCGGGTGCTGGGTGCTCAGTGCTCAGGGTGCTGGGTGCTCAGTGCTCGGGGTGCAGGGTGCTCAGTGCTCAGTACTCAGGGTGCTGAGTGCTCAGTGCTCGGGGTGCTGGGTGCTCAGTGCTCAGTACTCAGGGTGCTGGGTGCTCAGTGCTCTGGGTGCTGGGTGCTTAGTACTCAGGGTGCTCAGTGCTCAGTACTCAGGGTGCTCAGTGCTCAGTACTCAGGGTGCTCAGTGCTCAGGGTGCTGGGTGCTCAGTGCTCAGGGTGCTGGGTGCTCAGACCTCAGGGTGCTGGGTGCTCAGTGCTCAGTGTGCTGGGTACTCAGTGCTCAGGGTGCTGGGTACTCAGTGCTTGGGGTGCTGGGTGCTCAGTACTCAGGTTGCTGGTTGCTCAGTGCTCAGGGTGCTGGGTGCTCAGTGCTCAGTGTGCTCGGTGCTTAGTACTCAGGGTGCTCGGTGCTCAGTACTCAGGGTGTTCAGTGCTCAGGACTCAGGGTGCTCAGGCTCAGTGCTCGGGGTGCTGGGTGCTCAGTGCTCGGGGTGCTGGGTGCTCTGTGCTCGGGGTGCTGGGTGCTCAGTGCTCGGGGTGCTGGGTGCTCAGTGCTCAGAGTGCTGGGTGCTCAGTACTCAGGGTGCTCGGTGCTCAGTACTCAGGGTGCTGGGTGCTCAGTGCTCAGGGTGCTCAGTGCTCAGTACTCAGCGTGCTGGGTGCTCAGTGCTCAGGGTGCTGGGTGCTCAGTGCTCAGGGTGCTGGGTGCTCAGTGCTCAGGGTGCTGGGTGCTCAGTGCTCAGTGTGCTGGGTACTCAGTGCTCAGGGTGCTGGGTACTCAGTGCTTGGGGTGCTGGGTGCTCAGTACTCAGGGTGCTGGGTGCTCAGTACTCAGGGTGCTCAGTGCTCAGTACTCAGGGTGCTCAGTGCCCGGGGTGCTGGGTGCTCAGTCCTCAGGGTGCTGGGTGCTCAGTGCTCAGGGTGCTCGGTGCTCAGTGCTCAGGGTGCTGGGTGCTCAGTACTCAGGGTGCTGCGTGCTCAGTGCTCGGGGTGCTGGGTGCTCATTACTCAGGGTGCTGGGTGCTCAGTGCTCAGGGTGCTGGGTGTTCAGTGCTCAGGGTGCTCGGTGCTTAGTACTCAGGGTGCTCGGTGCTCGGGGTGCTGGGTGCTCAGTGCTCGGGTTGCTGGGTGCTCAGTGCTCGGGGTGCTGGGTGCTCAGTGCTCGGGGTGCTGCTTGCTCAGTGCTCGGGGTGCTGGGTGCTCAGTACTCGGGTTGCTCGGTGCTCAGTACTCAGGGTGCTGGGTGCTCCGTGCTCAGGGTGCTGGGTGCTCAGTACTCAGGGTGCTGGGTGCTCGGTGCTCAGTACGCTGGGTGCTCAGTACTCAGGGAGCTCGGTGCTCAGTACTCAGGGTGCTGGGTGCTCAGTGCTCGGGGTGCTGGGTGCTCATTACTCAGGGGGCTGGGTGCTCAGTACTCAGGGTGCTCAGTGCTTGGGGTGCTGGGTGCTCAGTACTCAGGGTGCTCAGTGCTTGGGGTGTTGGGTGCTCAGTACTCAGGGTGCTGTGTGCTCAGTGCTCAGGGTGCTGGGTGCTCAGTACTCAGGGTGCTGGGTGCTCAGTACTCAGGGTGCTGGGTGCTCAGTGCTCGGGGTGCTGGGTGTTCTGTGCTCGGGGTGCTGGGTGCTCAGTGCTCGGGGTGCTGGGTGCTCAGTGCTCAGTACTCAGGGTGCTGGGTGCTCAGTGCTCAGGGTGCTGGGTGCTCAGTACTCAGGGTGCTGGGTGCTCGGTGCTCAGTACACTCGGTGTTCAGTACTCAGGGTGCTGGGTGCTCAGTACTCAGGGTGCTGGGTGCTCAGTACTCAGGGTGCTCGGTGCTCAGTACTCAGGGTGCTGGGTGCTCAGTGCTCGGGGTGCTCGGTGCTCAGTACGCTGGGTGCTCAGTACTCAGGGTGCTGGGTGCTCAGTACTCAGGGTGCTGGGTGCTCAGTACTCAGGGTGTTGGGTGCTTAGTACTCAGGTTGCGGGGTGCTCAGTGCTCGGGGTGCTGGGTGCTCAGTGCTCGGGGTGCTCGGTGCTCAATGCTCGGGGTGCTTGGTGCTCAGTAATCAGGGTGCTGGGTGCTCAGTACTCGTTGTGCTGGGTGCTCAGTGCTCAGGGTGCTGGGTGATCAGTACTCGGGTGCTGGGTGCTCTGTGCTCAGGGTGCTGGGTGCTCAGTGCTCGGGGTGCTGGGTGCTCAGTGCTCAGTACTCAGGGTGCTGGGTGCTCAGTGCTCGGGGTGCTGGGTGCTCAGTGCTCAGTACTCAGGGTGCTGGGTGCTCAGTGCTCTGGGTGCTGGGTGCTCAGTACTCAGGGTGCTCAGTTCTCAGTACTCAGGGTGTTGGGTGCTTAGTACTCAGGTTGCGGGGTGCTCAGTGCTCGGGGTGCTGGGTGCTCAGTGCTCGGGGTGCTCGGTGCTCAATGCTCGGGGTGCTTGGTGCTCAGTAATCAGGGTGCTGGGTGCTCAGTACTCGTTGTGCTGGGTGCTCAGTGCTCAGGGTGCTCGGTGCACAGTGCTCGGGGTGCTGGGTGCTCAGTACTCAGGGTGCTCGGTGCTCAGTCCTCAGGGTGTTCAGTGCTCAGTACTCAGGGTGCTCAGGCTCAGTGCTCGGGGTGCTGGGTGCTCAGTGCTCGGGGTGCTGGGTGCTCAGTGCTAGGGGTGCTGGGTGCTCAGTGCTCAGGGTGCTGGGTGCTCAGTGTTCAGAGTGCTGGGTGCTCAGTACTCAGGGTGCTCGGTGCTCAGTACTCAGGGTGCTGGGTGCTCAGTGCTCAGGGTGCTCAGTGCTCAGTACTCAGCGTGCTGGGTGCTCAGTGGTCAGGGTGCTCGGTGCTCAGTACTCATGGTGCTCAGTGCTCCGTACTCAGCGTGCTGGGTGCTCAGTGCTCAGGTTGCTGGGTGCTCAGTACTCAGGGTGCTGGGTGCTTAGTACTCAGGGTGTTCGGTCCTCAGTGCTCAGGGTGCTGGGTGCTCAGTACTCAGGGTGCAGGGTGCTCAGTGCTCAGTGTGCTCAGTGCTCAGTACTCAGGGTGCTCGGTTCTCAGTGCTCAGGGTGCTCAGTGCTCAGTACTCAGGGTGCTCAGTGCTCAGTGCTCTGGGTGCTGGGTGTTCAGTACTCGGGGTGCTGGGTGCTCAGTGCTCAGGGTGCTGGGTGCTCAGTACTCAGGGTGCTCAGTGCTCAGGGTGCTGGGTGCTCAGTGCTCGGGGTGCTGGGTACTCATTGATCAGTACACAGGGTGCTGGGTGCTCAGTGCTCAGGGTGCTGGGTGCTCAGTGCTCAGTACTCAGGGTGCTGGGTGCTCAGTGCTCAGGGTGCTGGATGCTCAGTACTCAGGGTGCTGGGTGCTCAGTACTCAGGGTGCTGGGTCCTCAGTGCTCAGGGTGCTGGGTGCTCAGTACTCGGGGTGCTCAGTACTCAGGGTGCTGTGTGTTCAGTGCTCAGGGTATTAGGTGCTCAGTACTCAGGGTGCTTGGTGCTTAGTACTCAGGGTGCTGGGTGCTCAGTACTCAGGGTGCTGGGTGCTCAGTACTCAGGGTGCTGGGTGCTCAGTACTCAGGGTGCTCAGTGCTCAGTACTCAGGGTGCTCAGGGCTCAGGGTGCTGGGTGGTCAGTGCTCGGGGTGCTGGGTGCTCAGTGTTCGGGGTGCTGGGTGCTCAGTACTCGGGGTGCTCGGTGCTCATTACTCAGGGTGCTGGGTGCTCAGTGCTCAGGGTGCTGGGTGCTCATTACTCAGGGTGCTGGGTGCTCGGTGCTCAGTACGCTGGGTGCTCAGTACTCAGGGTGCGGGCTGCTCAGTACTCAGGGTGCTCGGTGCTCAGTACTCAGGGTGCCGGGTGCTCAGTGCTCGGGGTGCTGGGTGCTCATTACTCAGGGTGCTGGGTGCTCAGTACTCAGTGTGCTCAGTGCTTGGGGTGCTGGGTGCTCAGTACTCAGGGTGCTCAGTGCTTGGGGTGTTGGGTGCTCAGTACTCAGTGTGCTGGGTGCTCAATGCTCAGGGTGCTGGGTGCTCAGTACTCAGGGTGCTGTGTGCTCAGTACTCATGGTGATGGGTGCTCAGTGCTCGGGGTGCTGGGTGCTCAGTGCTCGGGGTGCTGGGTGCTCAGTGCTCGGGGTTCTGGGTGCTCAGTGCTCGGGGCGCTGGATGCTCAGTGCTCGGGGCGCTGGGTGCTCAGTGCTCGGGGTGCTTGGAGCTCAGTACTCAGGTTGCTGGGTGCTCAGTGCTCGGGGTGCTCGGTGCTCAGTACTCAGGGTGCTGGGTGCTCAGTGCTCGGGGCGCTCGGTGCTCAGTACGTTGGGTGCTCACTACTCAGGGTGCTGGGTGCTCAGTACTCAGGGTGCTGGGTGCTCAGTGCTCAGGGTTCTGGGTGCTCAGTACTCAGGGTGCTAGGTGCGCAGTGCTTGGGATGCTGGGTGCTCAGTGCTCAGGGTGCTGGGTGCTCAGTGCTCAGGGTGCTTCGTGCTCAGTACTCGGGGTGCTGGGTGCTCAGTACTCTGGGAGCTGGGTGCTCAGTACTCAGGGTGCTGGGTGATCAGTACTCGGGTGCTGGGTGCTCAGTGCTCAGGGTGCTGGGTGCTCAGTGCTCGGGGTGCTGGGTGCTCAGTGCTCAGTACTCAGGGTGCTGGGTGCTCAGTGCTCGGGGTGCTGGGTGCTCAGTGCTCAGTACTCAGGGTGCTGGGTGCTCAGTGCTCTGGGTGCTGGGTGCTCAGTACTCAGGGTGCTCAGTGCTCAGTACTCAGGGTGCTCAGTGCTCAGTACTCAGGGTGCTCAGTGCTCAGGGTGCTGGGTGCTCAGTGCTCAGGGTGCTGGATGCTCAGACCTCAGGGTGCTGGGTGCTCAGTGCTCAGTGTGCTGGGTACTCAGTGCTCAGGGTGCTGGGTACTCAGTGCTTGGGGTGCTGGGTGCTCAGTACTCAGGGTGCTGGGTGCTCAGTACTCAGGGTGCTCAGTGCTCAGTACTCAGGGTGCTCAGTGCTCAGTACTCAGGGTGCTCAGTGCTCAGGGTGCTGGGTGCTCAGTACTCAGGGTGCAGGGTGCTCAGTGCTCAGTGTGCTCAGTGCTCAGTACTCAGGGTGCTCGGTTCTCAGTGCTCAGGGTGCTCAGTGCTCAGTACTCAGGGTGCTCAGTGCTCAGTGCTCTGGGTGCTGGGTGTTCAGTACTCGGGGTGCTGGGTGCTCAGTGCTCAGGGTGCTGGGTGCTCAGTACTCAGGGTGCTCAGTGCTCAGGGTGCTGGGTGCTCAGTGCTCGGGGTGCTGGGTACTCATTGATCAGTACACAGGGTGCTGGGTGCTCAGTGCTCAGGGTGCTGGGTGCTCAGTGCTCAGTACTCAGGGTGCTGGGTGCTCAGTGCTCAGGGTGCTGGATGCTCAGTACTCAGGGTGCTGGGTGCTCAGTACTCAGGGTGCTGGGTCCTCAGTGCTCAGGGTGCTGGGTGCTCAGTACTCGGGGTGCTCAGTACTCAGGGTGCTGTGTGTTCAGTGCTCAGGGTATTAGGTGCTCAGTACTCAGGGTGCTTGGTGCTTAGTACTCAGGGTGCTGGGTGCTCAGTACTCAGGGTGCTGGGTGCTCAGTACTCAGGGTGCTGGGTGCTCAGTACTCAGGGTGCTCAGTGCTCAGTACTCAGGGTGCTCAGGGCTCAGGGTGCTGGGTGGTCAGTGCTCGGGGTGCTGGGTGCTCAGTGTTCGGGGTGCTGGGTGCTCAGTACTCGGGGTGCTCGGTGCTCATTACTCAGGGTGCTGGGTGCTCAGTGCTCAGGGTGCTGGGTGCTCATTACTCAGGGTGCTGGGTGCTCGGTGCTCAGTACGCTGGGTGCTCAGTACTCAGGGTGCGGGCTGCTCAGTACTCAGGGTGCTCGGTGCTCAGTACTCAGGGTGCCGGATGCTCAGTGCTCGGGGTGCTGGGTGCTCATTACTCAGGGTGCTGGGTGCTCAGTACTCAGTGTGCTCAGTGCTTGGGGTGCTGGGTGCTCAGTACTCAGGGTGCTCAGTGCTTGGGGTGTTGGGTGCTCAGTACTCAGTGTGCTGGGTGCTCAATGCTCAGGGTGCTGGGTGCTCAGTACTCAGGGTGCTGTGTGCTCAGTACTCATGGTGATGGGTGCTCAGTGCTCGGGGTGCTGGGTGCTCAGTGCTCGGGGTGCTGGGTGCTCAGTGCTCGGGGTTCTGGGTGCTCAGTGCTCGGGGCGCTGGATGCTCAGTGCTCGGGGCGCTGGGTGCTCAGTGCTCGGGGTGCTTGGAGCTCAGTACTCAGGTTGCTGGGTGCTCAGTGCTCGGGGTGCTCGGTGTTCAGTACTCAGGGTGCTGGGTGCTCAGTGCTCGGGGCGCTCGGTGCTCAGTACGTTGGGTGCTCACTACTCAGGGTGCTGGGTGCTCAGTACTCAGGGTGCTGGGTGCTCAGTGCTCAGGGTTCTGGGTGCTCAGTACTCAGGGTGCTAGGTGCGCAGTGCTTGGGATGCTGGGTGCTCAGTGCTCAGGGTGCTGGGTGCTCAGTGCTCAGGGTGCTTCGTGCTCAGTACTCGGGGTGCTGGGTGCTCAGTACTCTGGGAGCTGGGTGCTCAGTACTCAGGGTGCTGGGTGATCAGTACTCGGGTGCTGGGTGCTCAGTGCTCAGGGTGCTGGGTGCTCAGTGCTCGGGGTGCTGGGTGCTCAGTGCTCAGTACTCAGGGTGCTGGGTGCTCAGTGCTCGGGGTGCTGGGTGCTCAGTGCTCAGTACTCAGGGTGCTGGGTGCTCAGTGCTCTGGGTGCTGGGTGCTCAGTACTCAGGGTGCTCAGTGCTCAGTACTCAGGGTGCTCAGTGCTCAGTACTCAGGGTGCTCAGTGCTCAGGGTGCTGGGTGCTCAGTGCTCAGGGTGCTGGATGCTCAGACCTCAGGGTGCTGGGTGCTCAGTGCTCAGTGTGCTGGGTACTCAGTGCTCAGGGTGCTGGGTACTCAGTGCTTGGGGTGCTGGGTGCTCAGTACTCAGGGTGCTGGGTGCTCAGTACTCAGGGTGCTCAGTGCTCAGTACTCAGGGTGCTCAGTGCTCAGTACTCAGGGTGCTCAGTGCCCGGGGTGCTGGGTGCTCAGTCCTCAGGGTGCTGGGTGCTCAGTGCTCAGGGTGCTCGGTGCTCAGTGCTCAGGGTGCTGGGTGCTCAGTACTCAGGGTGCTGGGTGCTCAGTGCTCGGGGTGCTGGGTGCTCATTACTCAGGTTGCTGGTTGCTCAGTGCTCAGGGTGCTGGGTGCTCAGTGCTCAGTGTGCTCGGTGCTTAGTACTCAGGGTGCTCGGTGCTCGGGGTGCTGGGTGCTCAGTGCTCGGGGTGCTGGGTGCTCAGTGCTCGGGGTGCTGGGTGCTCAGTGCTCGGGGTGCTGGGTGCTCAGTGCTCGGGGTGCTGCGTGCTCAGTGCTCGGGGTGCTGGGTGCTCAGTACTCGGGTTGCTCGGTGCTCAGTACTCAGGGTGCTGGGTGCTCAGTGCTCAGGGTGCTGTGTGCTCAATACTCAGGGTGCTGGGTGCTCGGTGCTCAGTACGCTGGGTGCTCAGTACTCAGGGTGCTGGCTGCTCAGTACTCAGGGTGCTCGGTGCTCAGTACTCAGGGTGCTGGGTGCTCAGTGCTCGGGGTGCTGGGTGCTCATTACTCAGGGTGCTGGGTGCTCAGTACTCAGGGTGCTCAGTGCTTGGGGTGCTGGGTGCTCAGTACTCAGGGTGCTCAGTGCTTGGGGTGTTGGGTGCTCAGTACTCAGGGTGCTCTGTGCTCAGTGCTCGGGGTGCTCGGTGCTCAGTGCTCGGGAGCTGGGTGCTCAGTACTCGGGGTGCTCAGTGCTCAGTTCTCAGGGTGCTGGGTGCACAGTGCTCAGGGTGCTGGGTGCTCAGTGCTCGGGGTGCTGGCTGCTCGGTGCTCAGGTTGCTGGGTGCTCAGTACTCGGGGTGCTGGGTGCTCAGTACTCGGGTTGCTGGGTGCTCAGTGCTCGGGGTGCTCAGTGCTCAGTACTCAGCGTGCTGGGTGCTCAGTGGTCTGGGTGTTCAGTACTCAGGGTGCTGTGTGTTCAGTGCTCAGGGTGCTGGGTGCTCAGTGCTCGGGGTGCTGGGTGCTTAGTGCTCGGGGTGCTGGGTGCTCAGTGCTCACGGTGCTTGGTGCTTAGTACTCAGGGTGCTCGTTGCTCAGGGTGCTTTTTGCTCAGTGCTCGTGGTGCTGGGTGCTCAGTGCTCCGGGTGCTGGGTGCTCAGTACTCGGGGTGCTCGTTGCTCAGTACTCAGGGTGCTGGGTGCTCAGTGCTCAGGGTGCTGGGTGCTCAGTACGCAGGGTGCTGGGTGCTCGGTGCTCAGTTCGCTGGGTGCTCAGTACTCAGGGTGCTGGCTGCTCAGTACTCAGGGTGCTCGGTGCTCAGTACTCAGGGTGCTGGGTGCTCAGTGCTCGGGGTGCTGGGTGCTCATTACTTAGGGTGCTGGGTGCTCAGTACTCAGTGTGCTCAGTGCTTGGGGTGCTGGGTGCTCAGTACTCAGGGTGCTCAGTGTTTGGGGTGTTGGGTGCTCAGTACTCAGGGTGCTGGGTGCTCAATGCTCAGGGTGCTGGGTGCTCAGTACTCAGGGTGCTGGGTGCTCAGTACTCAGGGTGCTGGGTGCTCAGTGCTCGGGGTGCTGGGTGCTTAGTGCTCGGGGTGCTGGGTGCTCAGTGCTCGGGGTGCTGGGTGCTCAGTGCTCGGGGTTCTGGGTGCTCAGTGCTCGGGGCGCTGGTTGCTCAGTGCTCGGGGCACTGGGTGCTCAGTGCTCGGGGTGCTCGGAGCTCAGTACTCAGTGTGCTGGGTGCTCAGTGCTCGGGGTGCTCGGTGCTCAGTACTCAGGGTGCTGGGTGCTCAGTGCTAGGTGTTCTCGGTGCTCAGTACGTTGGGTGCTCACTACTCAGGGTGCAGGGTGCTCAGTGCTCAGGGTGCTGGGTGCTCAGTGCTCAGGGTGCTGGGTGCTCAGTGCTCAGGGTGCTGGGTGCTCAGTACTCAGGGTGCTGGGTGCTCAGTGCTCAGGGTGCTGGGTGCTCAGTACTCGGGGTGCTGGGTGCTCAGTACTCAGGGTGCTGGGTGATCAGTACTCAGGGTGCTGGGTGATCAGTACTCGGGTGCTGGGTGCTCAGTGCTCAGGGTGCTGGGTGCTCAGTGCTCGGGGTGCTGGGTGCACAGTGCTCAGTACTCAGGGTGCTGGGTGCTCAGTGCTCGGGGTGCTGGGTGCTCAGTGCTCAGTACTCAGGGTGCTGGATGCTCAGTGCTCAGGGTGCTGGGTGCTCAGTACTCAGGGTGCTCAGTGCTCAGTTCTCAGGGTGCTCAGTGCTCAGGGTGCTGGGTGCTCAGTGCTCGGGGTGCTGGGTGCTCAGTGCTCAGGGTGCTGGGTGCTCAGTACTCAGGGTGCTGGGTGCTCAGTGCTCGGGGTGCTGGGTGCTCAGTGCTCGGGGTGCTGGGTGCTCAGTGCTCAGAGTGCTGGTTGCTCAGTACTCAGGGTGCTCGGTGCTCAGTACTCAGGGTGCTGGGTGCTCAGTGCTCAGGGTGCTCAGTGCTCAGTACTCAGCGTGCTGGGTGCTCTGTGCTCAGTGTGCTCGGTGCTCAGTACTCAGGGTGCTCAGTGCTCAGTACTCAGCGTGCTAGGTGCTCAGTGCTCAGGGTGCTGGGTGCTCAGTTCTCAGGGTGCTGGGTGCTTAGTACTCAGGGTGCTCGGTCCTCAGTGCTCAGGGTGCTGGGTGCTCAGTACTCAGGGTGCAGGGTGCTCAGTGCTCAGGGTGCTCAGTGCTCAGTACTCAGGGTGCTCGGTGCTCAGTACTCAGGGTGCTCGGTGCTCAGTGCTCAGGGTGCTCAGTGCTCAGTACTCAGGGAGCTCAGTGCTCAGTGCTCTGGGTGCTGGGTGCTCAGTGCTCAGGGTGCTTGGTGCTCAGTACTCAGGGTGCTGGGTGCTCAGTGCTCAGGGTGCTGGGTGCTCAGTACTCAGGGTGCTGGGAGCTCAGTGCTCGGGGTGATCGGTGCTCACTACTCATGGTGCTGGGTGCTCAGTGCCCAGGGTGCTGGGTGCTCAGTGCTCAGGGTGCAGGGTGCTCAGTGCTCGGGGTGCTCGGTGCTCAGTACTCAGGGAGCTGAGTGCTCAGTACTCAGGGTGCTGGGTGCTCAGTGCTCGGGGTGCTGGGTGCTCAGTGCTCAGGGTGATCGGTGCTCAGTACTCAGGGTGTTGGGTGCTCAGTGCTCAGGATGCTGGGTGCTCAGTCCTCAGGGTGCTCAGTGCTCAGGGTGCTGGGTGCTCAGTGCTCGGGGTGCTCGGTGCTCAGTACTCAGGGTGCTGGGTGCTCAGTACTCAGGGTGCTGGGTGCTCAGGCCTCAGTGCTCAGGGTGCTGGTTGCTCAGTACTCAGGGTGCTGGGTGCTCAGTACTCAGGGTGCTGGGTGCTCAGTGCTCAGGGTGCTGGGTGCTCAGTACTCAGGATGCTGGGTGATCAGTGCTCGGGGTGCTGGGTGCTCAGTGCTCACGTTGCTGGGTGCTCAGTGCTCAGGGTGCTGGGTGCTCAGTACTCAGGGTGCTGGGTGCTCAGTGCTCGGTGTGCTCGGTGCTCAGTACTCAAGGTGCTGGGTGCCCAGTGCTCAGGTTGCTGGGTGCTCAGTCCTCGTGGTGCTCCGTGCTCAGTGATCAGGGTGCTGGGTGCTCAGTACTCAGGGTGCTCGGTGCTCAGTACTCAGGGTGCTCAGTGCTCAGTACTCGGGGAGCTTGGGGCTCAGTACTCAGGGTGCTCAGTGCTCAGTACTCGGGGTGCTGGGTTCTCAGTGCTCGGGGCGCTGGGTGCTCAGTGCTCGGGGTGCTGGGTGCTCAGTACTCGGGGTGCTGGGTGCTCAGTGCTCAGGGTGCTCAGTGCTCAGTACTCAGTGCTCAGGGTGCTCAGTGCTCAGGGTGCTGGGTGTTCAGTACTCAGGGTGCTGGGTGCTCAGTACTCAGGGTGCTGGGTGCTCAGTACAAAGGGTGCTGGGTGCTCAGTGCTCAGGGTGCTGGGTGCTCAGTGCTCAGGGTGCTGGGTGCTCAGTACTCAGGGTACTGGGTACTCAGTACTCAGGGTGCTCGGTGCTCAGTACTCAGGGTGCTGGGTGCTCAATGCCCAGGGTGCTGGGTGCTCAGTACTCAGGGTGCTGGGTGCTCAGTACTCAGGGGCCTGGGTGCTCAGTGCTCAGGGTGCTGGGAGCTCAGTTCTCAGGGTGCTGGGTGCTCAGTGCTCGGGGTGCTGGGTGCTCAGTGCTCAGGTTGATCGGTGCTCAGTATTCAGGGTGCTGGGTGCTCAGTGCACAGGGTGCTGGGTGCTCAGTCCTCAAGGTGCTCAGTACTCAGGGTGCTTGGTGCTCAGTGCTCAGTACTCAGGGTGCTCAGTACTCAGGGTGCTTGGTGCTTAGTGCTCGGGGTGCTGGGTGCTCAGTACTCAGGGTGCTGGGCGCTCAGTGCTCAGGTTGCTGGGTGCTCAGTCCTCAGGGTGCTCAGTGCTCAGGGTGCTGGGTGCTCAGTACTCAGGGTGCTGTGTGCTCAGTGCTCGGGGTGCTGGGTGCTCAGTACTCAGGGTGCTGGGTGCTCAGTGCTCAGGGTGCTCAGTGCTCAGTACTCAGTGTGCTGGATGCTCAGTGCTCAGGGTGCTGGGTGCTCATTACTCAGGGTGCTGGGTGCTCAGTGCTCGGGGTGCTGGCTGCTCGGTGCTCAGGTTGCTGGGTGCTCAGTACTCGGGGTGCTGGGTGCTCAGTACTCGGGGTGCTGGGTGCTCAGTGCTCTGGGTGCTCAGTGCTCAGTACTCAGGGTGCTGGGTGCTCAGTGCTCGGGGTGCTCAGTACTCAGGGTGCTGTGTGTTCAGTGCTCAGGGTGCTGGGTGCTCAGTGCTCGGGGTGCTGGGTGCTCAGTGCTCGGGGTGCTGGGTGCTCAGTACTCGGGGTGCTCGGTGCTCAGTACTCTGGGTGCTGGGTGCTCAGTGCTCAGGGTGCTGGGTGCTCAGTACTCAGGGTGCTGGGTGCTCGGTGCTCAGGGTTCTGGGTCCTCCGTGGTCAGGGTGCTGGGTGCTCAGTGCTCAGGGTGCTCGGTGCTTAGTACTCAGGGTGCTCGTTGCTCAGGGTGCTGGGTGCTCAGTGCTCGTGGTGCTGGGTGCTCAGTGCTCCGGGTGCTGGGTGCTCAGTACTCGGGGTGCTCGTTGCTCAGTACTCATGGTGCTGGGTGCTCAGTGCTCAGGGTGCTGGGTGCTCAGTACGCAGGGTGCTGGGTGCTCGGTGCTCAGTACGCTGGGTGCTCAGTACTCAGGGTGCTGGCTGCTCAGTACTCAGGGTGCTCGGTGCTCAGTACTCAGGGTGCTGGGTGCTCAGTGCTCGGGGTGCTGGGTGCTCATTACTCAGGGTGCTGGGTGCTCAGTACTCAGTGTGCTCAGTGCTTGGGGTGCTGGGTGCTCAGTACTCAGGGTGCTCAGTGTTTGGGGTGTTGGGTGCTCAGTACTCAGGGTGCTGGGTGCTCAATGCTCAGGGTGCTGGGTGCTCAGTACTCAGGGTGCTGGGTGCTCAGTACTCAGGGTGCTGGGTGCTCAGTGCTCGGGGTGCTGGGTGCTTAGTGCTCGGGGTGCTGGGTGCTCAGTGCTCGGGGTGCTGGGTGCTCAGTGCTCGGGGTTCTGGGTGCTCAGTGCTCGGGGCGCTGGGTGCTCAGTGCTCGGGGCACTGGGTGCTCAGTGCTCGGGGTGCTCGGAGCTCAGTACTCAGTGTGCTGGGTGCTCAGTGCTCGGGGTGCTCGGTGCTCAGTACTCAGGGTGCTGGGTGCTCAGTGCTAGGTGTGCTCGGTGCTCAGTACGTTGGGTGCTCACTACTAAGGGTGCAGGGTGCTCAGTGCTCAGGGTGCTGGGTGCTCAGTGCTCAGGGTGCTGCGTGCTCAGTGCTCAGGGTGCTGGGTGCTCAGTACTCAGGGTGCTGGGTGCTCAGTGCTCAGGGTGCTGGGTGCTTAGTACTCGGGGTGCTAGGTGCTCAGTACTCAGGGTGCTGGGTGATCAGTACTCACGGTGCTGGGTGATCAGTACTCGGGTGCTGGGTGCTCAGTGTTCAGGGTGCTGGGTGCTCAGTGCTCGGGGTGCTGGGTGCACAGTGCTCAGTACTCAGGGTGCTGGGTGCTCAGTGCTCGGGGTGCTGGGTGCTCAGTGCTCATTACTCAGGGTGCTGGATGCTCAGTGCTCAGGGTGCTGGGTGCTCAGTACTCAGGGTGCTCAGTGCTCAGTTCTCAGGGTGCTCAGTGCTCAGGGTGCTGGGTGCTCAGTGCTCGGGGTGCTGGGTGCTCAGTGCTCAGGGTGCTGGGTGCTCAGACTCAGGGTGCTGGGTGCTCAGTGCTCGGCGTGCTGGGTGCTCAGTGCTCAGGGTGCTGGGTGCTCAGTGCTCAGGGTGCTGGGTGCTCAGGACTTAGGGTGCTTGGTGCTCAGTGCTCAGGGTGCTGGGTGCTCAGTACTCAGGGTGCTCAGTGCTCAGTACTCAGGGTGCTCAGTGCTCAGGGTGCTGGGTGCTCAGTGCTCGGGGTGCTCGGTGCTCAGTACTCAGGGTGCTGGGTGCTCAGTACTCAGGGTGCTGGGTGCTCAGTCCTCAGTGCTCAGGGTGCTGGTTGCTCAGTACTCAGGGTGCTGGGTGCTCAGTACTCAGGGTGCTGGGTGCTCAGTGCTCAGGGTGCTGGGTGCTCAGTACTCAGGGTGCTGGGTGATCAGTGCTCGGGGTGCTGGGTGCTCAGTGCTCACGTTGCTGGGTGCTCAGTGCTCAGGGTGCTGGGTGCTCAGTACTCAGGGTGCTGGGTGCTCAGTGCTCGGTGTGCTCGGTGCTCAGTACTCAAGGTGCTGGGTGCCCAGTGCTCAGGTTGCTGGGTGCTCAGTCCTCGTGGTGCTCCGTGCTCAGTGATCAGGGTGCTGGGTGCTCAGTACTCAGGGTGCTCGGTGCTCAGTACTCAGGGTGCTCAGTGCTCAGTACTCGGGGAGCTTGGGGCTCAGTACTCAGGGTGCTCAGTGCTCAGTACTCGGGGTGCTGGGTTTTCAGTGCTCGGGGCGCTGGGTGCTCAGTGCTCGGGGTGCTGGGTGCTCAGTACTCGGGGTGCTGGGTGCTCAGTGCTCAGGGTGCTCAGTGCTCAGTACTCAGTGCTCAGGGTGCTCAGTGCTCAGGGTGCTGGGTGTTCAGTACTCAGGGTGCTGGGTGCTCAGTACTCAGGGTGCTGGGTGCTCAGTACAAAGGGTGCTGGGTGCTCAGTGCTCAGGGTGCTGGGTGCTCAGTGCTCAGGGTGCTGGGTGCTCAGTACTCAGGGTACTGGGTACTCAGTACTCAGGGTGCTCGGTGCTCAGTACTCAGGGTGCTGGGTGCTCAATGCCCAGGGTGCTGGGTGCTCAGTACTCAGGGTGCTGGGTGCTCAGTACTCAGGGGCCTGGGTGCTCAGTGCTCAGGGTGCTGGGAGCTCAGTTCTCAGGGTGCTGGGTGCTCAGTGCTCGGGGTGCTGGGTGCTCAGTGCTCAGGTTGATCGGTGCTCAGTATTCAGGGTGCTGGGTGCTCAGTGCACAGGGTGCTGGGTGCTCAGTCCTCAAGGTGCTCAGTACTCAGGGTGCTTGGTGCTCAGTGCTCAGTACTCAGGGTGCTCAGTACTCAGGGTGCTGGGTGCTTAGTGCTCGGGGTGCTGGGTGCTCAGTACTCAGGGTGCTGGGCGCTCAGTGCTCAGGTTGCTGGGTGCTCAGTCCTCAGGGTGCTCAGTGCTCAGGGTGCTGGGTGCTCAGTACTCAGGGTGCTGTGTGCTCAGTGCTCGGGGTGCTGGGTGCTCAGTACTCAGGGTGCTGGGTGCTCAGTGCTCAGGGTGCTGGGTGCTCAGTACTCAGTGTGCTGGATGCTCAGTGCTCAGGGTGCTGGGTGCTCATTACTCAGGGTGCTGGGTGCTCAGTGCTCGGGGTGCTGGCTGCTCGGTGCTCAGGTTGCTGGGTGCTCAGTACTCGGGGTGCTGGGTGCTCAGTACTCGGGGTGCTGGGTGCTCAGTGCTCGGGGTGCTCAGTGCTCAGTACTCAGGGTGCTGGGTGCTCAGTGCTCGGGGTGCTCAGTACTCAGGGTGCTGTGTGTTCAGTGCTCAGGGTGCTGGGTGCTCAGTGCTCGGGGTGCTGGGTGCTCAGTGCTCGGGGTGCTGGGTGCTCAGTACTCGGGGTGCTCGGTGCTCAGTACTCTGGGTGCTGGGTGCTCAGTGCTCAGGGTGCTGGGTGCTCAGTACTCAGGGTGCTGGGTGCTCGGTGCTCAGGGTTCTGGGTCCTCCGTGGTCAGGGTGCTGGGTGCTCAGTGCTCAGGGTGCTCGGTGCTTAGTACTCAGGGTGCTCGTTGCTCAGGGTGCTGGGTGCTCAGTGCTCGTGGTGCTGGGTGCTCAGTGCTCCGGGTGCTGGGTGCTCAGTACTCGGGGTGCTCGTTGCTCAGTACTCATGGTGCTGGGTGCTCAGTGCTCAGGGTGCTGGGTGCTCAGTACGCAGGGTGCTGGGTGCTCGGTGCTCAGTACGCTGGGTGCTCAGTACTCAGGGTGCTGGCTGCTCAGTACTCAGGGTGCTCGGTGCTCAGTACTCAGGGTGCTGGGTGCTCAGTGCTCGGGGTGCTGGGTGCTCATTACTCAGGGTGCTGGGTGCTCAGTACTCAGTGTGCTCAGTGCTTGGGGTGCTGGGTGCTCAGTACTCAGGGTGCTCAGTGTTTGGGGTGTTGGGTGCTCAGTACTCAGGGTGCTGGGTGCTCAATGCTCAGGGTGCTGGGTGCTCAGTACTCAGGGTGCTGGGTGCTCAGTACTCAGGGTGCTGGGTGCTCAGTGCTCGGGGTGCTGGGTGCTTAGTGCTCGGGGTGCTGGGTGCTCAGTGCTCGGGGTGCTGGGTGCTCAGTGCTCGGGGTTCTGGGTGCTCAGAGCTCGGGGCGCTGGGTGCTCAGTGCTCGGGGCACTGGGTGCTCAGTGCTCGGGGTGCTCGGAGCTCAGTACTCAGTGTGCTGGGTGCTCAGTGCTCGGGGTGCTCGGTGCTCAGTACTCAGGGTGCTGGGTGCTCACTGCTAGGTGTGCTCGGTGCTCAGTACGTTGGGTGCTCACTACTAAGGGTGCAGGGTGCTCAGTGCTCAGGGTGCTGGGTGCTCAGTGCTCAGGGTGCTGCGTGCTCAGTGCTCAGGGTGCTGGGTGCTCAGTACTCAGGGTGCTGGGTGCTCAGTGCTCAGGGTGCTGGGTGCTCAGTACTCGGGGTGCTAGGTGCTCAGTACTCAGGGTGCTGGGTGATCAGTACTCACGGTGCTGGGTGATCAGTTCTCAGGGTGCTCAGTGCTCAGGGTGCTGGGTGCTCAGTACTCGGGGTGCTAGGTGCTCAGTGCTCAGGGTGCTGGGTGCTCAGTACTCAGGGTGCTCAGTGCTCAGTTCTCAGGGTGCTCAGTGCTCAGGGTGCTGGGTGCTCAGTGCTCGGGGTGCTGGGTGCTCAGTGCTCAGGGTGCTGGGTGCTCAGACTCAGGGTGCTGGGTGCTCAGTGCTCGGCGTGCTGGGTGCTCAGTGCTCAGGGTGCTGGGTGCTCAGGACTTAGGGTGCTTGGTGCTCAGTGCTCAGGGTGCTGGGTGCTCAGTACTCAGGGTGCTCAGTGCTCAGTACTCAGGGTGCTCAGTGCTCAGGGTGCTGGGTGCTCAGTGCTCGGGGTGCTCGGTGCTCAGTACTCACCGTGCTGGGTGCTCAGTGCTCAGGTTGCTGGGTGCTCAGTGCTCAGGGTTCTGGGTGCTCAGTGCTCAGGTTGCTGGGTGCTCAGTACTCAGGGTGCTCGGTGATCGGGGTGCTGGGTGCTCAGTGCTCGGGGTGCTCGGTGCTCAGTACTCGGGGTGCTCAGTGCTCAGTACTCAGGGTGCTGGTTGCTCAGTGCTCAGGGTGCTGGGTGCTCAGTACTCAGGGTGCTGGGTGCTCGGTGCTCAGTACGCTGGGTGCTCAGTACTCAGGGTGCTGGGTGCTCAGTACTCAGGGTGCTGGGTGCTCAGTACTCAGGGTGCTCAGTGCTCAGTACTCAGGGTGCTGGCTGCTCAGTGCTCAGGGTGCTGGGTGCTCAGTACTCAGGGTGCTGGATGCTCAGTGCTCGGGGTGCTCGGTGCTCAGTACGCTGGGTGCTCAGTGCTCAGGGTGCTGGGAGCTCAGAACTCAGGGTGCTGGGTGCTTAGTACTCAGGGTGCTGGGTGCTCAGTGCTCGGGGTGGTGGGTGCTCAGTGCTCGGGGTGCTCGGTGCTCAGTGCTCGGGGTGCTTGGTGCTCAGTAATCAGGGTGCTGGGTGCTCAGTACTCGTTGTGCTGGGTGCTCAGTGCTCAGGGTGCTGGGTGCTCAGTACTCAGGGTGCTCGGTGCTCAGTGCTCGGGGTGCCGGGTGCTCAGTACTCAGGGTGCTCGGTGCTCAGTACTCAGGGTGCTCAGTGCTCAGTACTCTGGGTGCTCAGGTTCAGTGCTCGGGGTGCTGGGTGCTCAATGCTAGGGGTGCTGGGTGCTCAGTGCTCGGGGTGCTGGGTGCTCAGTGCTCGGGGTGCTGGGTGCTCAGTGCTCAGAGTGCTGGTTGCTCAGTACTCAGGGTGCTCGGTGCTCAGTACTCAGGGAGCTGGGTGCTCAGTGCTCAGGGTGCTCAGTGCTCAGTACTCAGCGTGCTGGGTGCTCTGTGCTCAGTGTGCTCACTGCTCAGTACTCAGGGTGCTCAGTGCTCAGTACTCAGCGTGCTAGGTGCTCAGTGCTCAGGGTGCTGGGTGCTCAGTTCTCAGGGTGCTGGGTGCTTAGTACTCAGGGTGCTCGGTCCTCAGTGCTCAGGGTGCTGGGTGCTCAGTACTCAGGGTGCAGGGTGCTCAGTGCTCAGGGTGCTCAGTGCTCAGTACTCAGGGTGCTCGGTGCTCAGTACTCAGGGTGCTCGTTGCTCAGTGCTCAGGGTGCTCAGTGCTCAGTACTCAGGGTGCTCAGTGCTCAGTGCTCTGGGTGCTGGGTGCTCAGTGCTCAGGGTGCTTGGTGCTCAGTACTCAGGGTGCTGGGTGCTCAGTGCTCGGGGTGCTCGGAGCTCAGTACTCAGTGTGCTGGGTGCTCAGTGCTCGGGGTGCTCGGTGCTCAGTACTCAGGGTGCTGGGTGCTCAGTGCTAGGTGTGCTCGGTGCTCAGTACGTTGGGTGCTCACTACTAAGGGTGCAGGGTGCTCAGTGCTCAGGGTGCTGGGTGCTCAGTGCTCAGGGTGCTGCGTGCTCAGTGCTCAGGGTGCTGGGTGCTCAGTACTCAGGGTGCTGGGTGCTCAGTGCTCAGGGTGCTGGGTGCTCAGTACTCGGGGTGCTAGGTGCTCAGTACTCAGGGTGCTGGGTGATCAGTACTCACGGTGCTGGGTGATCAGTTCTCAGGGTGCTCAGTGCTCAGGGTGCTGGGTGCTCAGTACTCGGGGTGCTAGGTGCTCAGTGCTCAGGGTGCTGGGTGCTCAGTACTCAGGGTGCTCAGTGCTCAGTTCTCAGGTTGCTCAGTGCTCAGGGTGCTGGGTGCTCAGTGCTCGGGGTGCTGGGTGCTCAGTGCTCAGGGTGCTGGGTGCTCAGACTCAGGGTGCTGGGTGCTCAGTGCTCGGCGTGCTGGGTGCTCAGTGCTCAGGGTGCTGGGTGCTCAGGACTTAGGGTGCTTGGTGCTCAGTGCTCAGGGTGCTGGGTGCTCAGTACTCAGGGTGCTCAGTGCTCAGTACTCAGGGTGCTCAGTGCTCAGGGTGCTGGGTGCTCAGTGCTCGGGGTGCTCGGTGCTCAGTACTCAGGGTGCTGGGTGCTCAGTGCTCAGGTTGCTGGGTGCTCAGTGCTCAGGGTTCTGGGTGCTCAGTGCTCAGGTTGCTGGGTGCTCAGTACTCAGGGTGCTCGGTGATCGGGGTGCTGGGTGCTCAGTGCTCGGGGTGCTCGGTGCTCAGTACTCGGGGTGCTCAGTGCTCAGTACTCAGGGTGCTGGTTGCTCAGTGCTCAGGGTGCTGGGTGCTCAGTACTCAGGGTGCTGGGTGCTCGGTGCTCAGTACGCTGGGTGCTCAGTACTCAGGGTGCTGGGTGCTCAGTACTCAGGGTGCTGGGTGCTCAGTACTCAGGGTGCTCAGTGCTCAGTACTCAGGGTGCTGGCTGCTCAGTGCTCAGGGTGCTGGGTGCTCAGTACTCAGGGTGCTGGGTGCTCAGTGCTCGGGGTGCTCGGTGCTCAGTACGCTGGGTGCTCAGTGCTCAGGGTGCTGGGAGCTCAGAACTCAGGGTGCTGGGTGCTTAGTACTCAGGGTGCTGGGTGCTCAGTGCTCGGGGTGGTGGGTGCTCAGTGCTCGGGGTGCTCGGTGCTCAGTGCTCGGGGTGCTTGGTGCTCAGTAATCAGGGTGCTGGGTGCTCAGTACTCGTTGTGCTGGGTGCTCAGTGCTCAGGGTGCTGGGTGCTCAGTACTCAGGGTGCTCGGTGCTCAGTGCTCGGGGTGCCGGGTGCTCAGTACTCAGGGTGCTCGGTGCTCAGTACTCAGGGTGCTCAGTGCTCAGTACTCTGGGTGCTCAGGTTCAGTGCTCGGGGTGCTGGGTGCTCAATGCTAGGGGTGCTGGGTGCTCAGTGCTCGGGGTGCTGGGTGCTCAGTGCTCGGGGTGCTGGGTGCTCAGTGCTCAGAGTGCTGGTTGCTCAGTACTCAGGGTGCTCGGTGCTCAGTACTCAGGGAGCTGGGTGCTCAGTGCTCAGGGTGCTCAGTGCTCAGTACTCAGCGTGCTGGGTGCTCTGTGCTCAGTGTGCTCACTGCTCAGTACTCAGGGTGCTCAGTGCTCAGTACTCAGCGTGCTAGGTGCTCAGTGCTCAGGGTGCTGGGTGCTCAGTTCTCAGGGTGCTGGGTGCTTAGTACTCAGGGTGCTCGGTCCTCAGTGCTCAGGGTGCTGGGTGCTCAGTACTCAGGGTGCAGGGTGCTCAGTGCTCAGGGTGCTCAGTGCTCAGTACTCAGGGTGCTCGGTGCTCAGTACTCAGGGTGCTCGTTGCTCAGTGCTCAGGGTGCTCAGTGCTCAGTACTCAGGGTGCTCAGTGCTCAGTGCTCTGGGTGCTGGGTGCTCAGTGCTCAGGGTGCTTGGTGCTCAGTACTCAGGGTGCTGGGTGCTCAGTGCTCAGGGTGCTGGGTGCTCAGTACTCAGGGTGCTGGGAGCTCAGTGCTCGGGGTGATCGGTGCTCACTATTCATGGTGCTGGGTGCTCAGTGCCCAGGGTGCTGGGTGCTCAGTGCTCAGGGTGCTGGGTGCTCAGTGCTCGGGGTGCTCGGTGCTCAGTACTCAGGGAGCTGAGTGCTCAGTACTCAGGGTGCTGGGTGCTCAGTGCTCGGGGTGCTGGGTGCTCAGTGCTCATGGTGATCGGTGCTCAGTACTCAGGGTGTTGCGTGCTCAGTGCTCAGGATGCTGGGTGCTCAGTCCTCAGGGTGCTCAGTGCTCAGGGTGCTGGGTGCTCAGTGCTCGGGGTTCTCGGTGCTCAGTACTCAGGGTGCTGAGTGCTCAGTACTCAGGGTGCTGGGTGCTCAGTCCTCAGTGCTCAGGGTGCTGGTTGCTCAGTACTCAGGGTGCTGGGTGCTCAGTACTCAGGGTGCTGGGTGCTCAGTGCTCAGGGTGCTGGGTGCTCAGTACTCAGGGTGCTGGGTGATCAGTGCTCGGGGTGCTGGGTGCTCAGTGCTCACGGTGCTGGGTGCTCAGTGCTCAGGGTGCTGGGTGCTCAGTACTCAGGGTGCTGGGTGCTCAGTGCTCGGTGTGCTCGGTGCTCAGTACTCAAGGTGCTGGGTGCCCAGTGCTCAGGTTGCTGGGTGCTCAGTCCTCGTGGTGCTCCGTGCTCAGTGATCAGGGTGCTGGGTGCTCAGTACTCAGGGTGCTCGGTGCTCAGTACTCAGGGTTCTCAGTGCTCAGTACTCAGGGTGCTGGGTACTCAGTGCGCAGGGTGCTGGGTGCTCAGTACTCAGGGTGCTCAGTGCTCAGTACTCGGGGTGCTTGGGGCTCAGTACTCAGGGTGCTCAGTGCTCAGTACTCGGGGTGCTGGGTTCTCAGTGCTCGGGGCGCTGGGTGCTCAGTGCTCGGGGTGCTGGGTGCTCAGTACTCGGGGTGCTGGGTGCTCAGTGCTCAGGGTGCTCAGTGCTCAGTACTCAGTGCTCAGGGTGCTCAGTGCTCAGTGCTCAGGGTGCTGGGTGTTCAGTACTCAGGGTGCTGGGTGCTCAGTACTCAGGGTGCTGGGTGATCAGTACTCAGGGTGCTGGGTGCTCAGTGCTCAGGGTGCTGGGTGCTCAGTGCTCAGGGTGCTGGGTGCTCAGTACTCAGGGTACTGGGTACTCAGTACTCAGGGTGCTCGGTGCTCAGTACTCAGGCTGCTGGGTGCTCAGTGCCCAGGGTGCTGGGTGCTCAGTACTCAGGGTGCTGGGTGCTCAGTACTCAGGGGGCTGGGTGCTCAGTGCTCAGGGTGCTGGGTGCTCAGTACTCAGGGTGCTGGGTGCTCAGTGCTCGGGGTGCTGGGTGCTCAGTGCTCAGGTTGATCGGTGCTCAGTACTCATGGTGCTGGGTGCTCAGTGCACAGGGTGCTGGGTGCTCAGTCCTCAAGGTGCTCAGTACTCAGGGTGCTTGGTGCTCAGTGCTCAGTACTCAGGGTGCTCAGTACTCAGGGTGCTGGGTGCTCAGTGCTCGGGGTGCTGGGTGCTCAGTACTCAGGGTGCTGGGCGCTCAGTGCTCAGAGTGCTGGGTGCTCAGTCCTCAGGGTGCTCAGTGCTCAGGGTGCTGGGTGCTCAGTGCTCGCGGTGCTCGGTGCTCAGTACTCAGGGTGCTGGGTGCTCAGTACTCAGGGTGCTGTGTGCTCAGTGCTCGGGGTACTGGATTCTCAGTACTCAGGGTGCTGGGTGCTCAGTGCTCAGGGTGCTGGGTGCTCAGTACTCAGTGTGCTGGGTGCTCAGTGCTCAGGGTGCTGGGTGCTCAGTGCTCAGGGTGCTGGGTGCTCAGTACTCAGTGTGCTGGGTGCTCAGTGCTCAGGGTGCTGGGTTCTCAGTGCTCGGGGTGCTCGGTGCTCAGTACTCAGGGTGCTGAGTGCTCAGTACTCAGGGTGCTGGGTGCTCAGTCCTCAGTGCTCAGGGTGCTGGTTGCTCAGTACTCAGGGTGATGGGTGCTCAGTACTCAGGGTGCTGGGTGCTCAGTGCTCAGAGTGCTGGGTGCTCAGTACTCAGGGTGCTGGGTGATCAGTGCTCGGGGTGCTGGGTGCTCAGTGCTCAGGGTGCTGGGTGCTCAGTGCTCAGGGTGCTGGGTGCTCAGTACACAGGGTGCTGGGTGCTCAGTGCTCGGTGTGCTCGGTGCTCAGTACTCAAGGTGCTGGGTGCTCAGTGCTCAGGTTGCTGGGTGCTCAGTCCACGGGGTGCTCCGTGCTCAGTGATCAGGGTGCTTGGTGCTCAGTACTCAGGGTGCTCGGTGCTCAGTACTCAGGGTTCTCAGTGCTCAGTACTCAGGGTGCTGGGTACTCAGTGCTCAGGGTGCTGGGTGCTCAGTACTCAGGGTGCTCAGTAGTCAGTACTCGGGGTGCTTGGTGCTCAGTACTCAGGGTGCTCAGTGCTCAGTACTCGGGGTGCTGGGTTCTCAGTGCTCGGCGCGCTGGGTGCTCAGTGCTCGGGGTGCTGGGTGCTCAGTACTCGGGGTGCTCGGTGCTCAGTGCTCAGGGTGCTCAGTGATCAGTACTCAGTGCTCAGGGTGCTGGGTGCTCAGTGCTCAGGGTGCTGGGTGTTCAGTACTCAGGGTGCTGGGTGCTCAGTACTCAGGGTGCTGGGTGCTCAGTACCCAGGTTGCTGGGTGCTCAGTGCTCAGGGTGCTGGGTGCTCAGTGCTCAGGGTGCTGGGTGCTCAGTACTCAGGGTACTGGGTACTCAGTACTCAGGGTGCTCGGTGCTCAGTACTCAGGGTGCTGGGTGCTCAGTGCCCAGGGTGCTGGGTGCTCAGTACTCAGGGTGCTGGGTGCTCAGTACTCAGGGGGCTGGGTGCTCAGTGCTCAGGGTGCTGGGAGCTCAGTACTCAGGGTGCTGGGTGCTCAGTGCTCGAGGTGCTGGGTGCTCAGTGCTCAGGTTGAACGGTGCTCAGTACTCAGGGTGCTGGGTGCTCAGTGCACAGGGTGCTGGGTGCTCAATCCTCAAGGTGCTCAGTACTCAGGGTGCTTGGTGCTCAGTGCTCAGTACTCAGGGTGCTCAGTACTCAGGGTGCTGGGTGCTCAGTGCTCGGGGTGCTGGGTGCTCAGTACTCAGGGTGCTGGGCGCTCAGTGCTCAGGGTGCTGGGTGCTCAGTCCTCAGGGTGCTCAGTGCTCAGGGTGCTGGGTGCTCTGTACTCAGGGTGCTGTGTGCTCAGTGCTCGGGGTGCTGGGTGCTCAGTACTCAGGGTGCTGGGTGCTCAGTGCTCAGGGTGCTGGGTGCTCAGTACTCAGTGTGCTGGATGCTCAGTGCTCAGGGTGCTGGGTGCTCAGTACTCAGGGTGCTGGGTACTCAGTGCTCAGGGTGCTCGGTGCTCAGTACTCGGGGCGCTGGGTGCTCATTCTCAGGGTGCTGGGTTCTCAGTGCTCGGGGTGCTGGGTGCTCAGTACTCAGGGTGCTGGGTGCTCAGTGCTCAGAGTGCTGGGTGCTCAGTACTCAGGGTGCTGGGTGCTCAGTGCGCAGGGTGCTTGGTGCTCAGTACTCAGTGTGCTGGGTGCTCAGTACTCAGTGTGCTGGGTGCTCAGTACTCAGGGTGTTGGGAGCTCAGTGCTCAGGGTGATCGGTGCTCATTACTCATGGTGCTGGGTGCTCAGTGCTCAGGGTGCTGGGTGCTCAGTGCTCAGGGTGCTGGGTGCTCAGTGCTCGGGGTGCTCGGTGCTCAGTACTCAGGGTGCTGGGTGCTCAGTGCTCAGGGTGCTGGGTGCTCAGTGCTCAGGGTGATCGGTGCTCAGTACTCAGGGTGTTGGGTGCTCAGTGCTCCGGGTGCTGGGTGCTCAGTCCTCAGGGTGCTCAATGCTCAGGGTGCTGGGTGCTCAGTGCTCGGGGTGCTCGGTGCTCAGTACTCAGGGTGCTGAGTGCTCAGTACTCAGGGTGCTGGGTTCTCAGTCCTCAGTGCTCAGGGTGCTGGTTGCTCAGTACTCAGGGTGCTGGGTGCTCAGTACTCAGGGTGCTGGGTGCTCAGTGCTCAGGGTGCTGGGTGCTCAGTACTCAGGGTGCTGTGTGATCAGTGCTTGGGGTGCTGGGTTCTCAGTGCTCAGGGTGCTGGGTGCTCAGTGCTCAGGGTGCTGGGTGCTCAGTACTCAGGGTGCTGGGTGCTCAGTGCTCGGTGTGCTCGGTGCTCAGTACTCAAGGTGCTTGGTGCTCAGTGCTCAGGTTGCTGGGTGCTCAGTCCTCGGGGTGCTCCGTGCTCAGTGATCAGGGTGCTGGGTGCTCAGTACTCAGGGTGCTCGGTGCTCAGTACTCAGGGTTCTCAGTGCTCAGTACTCAGCGTGCTGGGTACTCAGTGCTCAGGGTGCTGGGTGCTCAGTACTCAGGGCGCTCAGTGCTCAGTTCTCGGGGTGCTTGGTGCTCAGTACTCAGGGTGCTCAGTGCTCAGTACTTGGGGTGCTGGGTTCTCAGTGCTTGGGGCGCTGGGTGCTCAGTGCTCGGGGTGCTGGGTGCTCAGTACTCGGAGTGCTTGGTGCTCAGTGCTCAGGGTGCTCAGTGCTCAGGGTGCTCAGTGCTCAGTGCTCAGGGTGCTGGGTGTTCAGTACTCAGGGTGCTGGGTGCTCAGTTCTCAGGGTGCTGGGTGCTCAGTACTCAGGGTGCTGGTTGCTCAGTGCTCAGGGTGCTGGGTGCTCAGTGCTCAGGGTGCTGGGTGCTCAGTACTCAGGGTACTGGGTACTCAGTACTCAGGGTGCTCGGTGCTCAGTACTCAGGGTGCTGGGTGCTCAGTGCCCAGGGTGCTGGGTGCTCAGTACTCAGGGTGCTGGGTGCTCAGTACTCAGGGGGCTGGGTGCTCAGTGCTCAGGGTGCTGGGTGCTCAGTACTCAGGGTGCTGGGTGCTCAGTGCTCGGGGTGCTGGGTGCTCAGTGCTCAGGTTGATCGGTGCTCAGTACTCATGGTGCTGGGTGCTCAGTGCACAGGGTGCTGGGTGCTCAGTCCTCAAGGTGCTCAGTACTCAGGGTGCTTGGTGCTCAGTGCTCAGTACTCAGGGTGCTCAGTACTCAGGGTGCTGGGTGCTCAGTGCTCGGGGTGCTGGGTGCTCAGTACTCAGGGTGCTGGGCGCTCAGTGCTCAGAGTGCTGGGTGCTCAGTCCTCAGGGTGCTCAGTGCTCAGGGTGCTGGGTGCTCAGTGCTCGCGGTGCTCGGTGCTCAGTACTCAGGGTGCTGGGTGCTCAGTACTCAGGGTGCTGTGTGCTCAGTGCTCGGGGTGCTGGATTCTCAGTACTCAGGGTGCTGGGTGCTCAGTGCTCAGGGTGCTGGGTGCTCAGTACTCAGTGTGCTGGGTGCTCAGTGCTCAGGGTGCTGGGTGCTCAGTGCTCAGGGTGCTGGGTGCTCAGTACTCAGTGTGCTGGGTGCTCAGTGCTCAGGGTGCTGGGTTCTCAGTGCTCGGGGTGCTCGGTGCTCAGTACTCAGGGTGCTGAGTGCTCAGTACTCAGGGTGCTGGGTGCTCAGTCCTCAGTGCTCAGGGTGCTGGTTGCTCAGTACTCAGGGTGATGGGTGCTCAGTACTCAGGGTGCTGGGTGTTCAGTGCTCAGAGTGCTGGGTGCTCAGTACTCAGGGTGCTGGGTGATCAGTGCTCGGGGTGCTGGGTGCTCAGTGCTCAGGGTGCTGGGTGCTCAGTGTTCAGGGTGCTGGGTGCTCAGTACACAGGGTGCTGGGTGCTCAGTGCTCGGTGTGCTCGGTGCTCAGTACTCAAGGTGCTGGGTGCTCAGTGCTCAGGTTGCTGGGTGCTCAGTCCACGGGGTGCTCCGTGCTCAGTGTTCAGGGTGCTTGGTGCTCAGTACTCAGGGTGCTCGGTGCTCAGTACTCAGGGTTCTCAGTGCTCAGTACTCAGGGTGCTGGGTACTCAGTGCTCAGGGTGCTGGGTGCTCAGTACTCAGGGTGCTCAGTAGTCAGTACTCGGGGTGCTTGGTGCTCAGTACTCAGGGTGCTCAGTGCTCAGTACTCGGGGTGCTGGGTTCTCAGTGCTCGGCGCGCTGGGTGCTCAGTGCTCGGGGTGCTGGGTGCTCAGTACTCGGGGTGCTGGGTGCTCAGTGCTCAGGGTGCTCAGTGATCAGTACTCAGTGCTCAGGGTGCTGGGTGCTCAGTGCTCAGGGTGCTGGGTGTTCAGTACTCAGGGTGCTGGGTGCTCAGTACTCAGGGTGCTGGGTGCTCAGTACCCAGGGTGCTGGGTGCTCAGTGCTCAGGGTGCTGGGTGCTCAGTGCTCAGGGTGCTGGGTGCTCAGTACTCAGGGTACTGGGTACTCAGTACTCAGGGTGCTCGGTGCTCAGTACTCAGGGTGCTGGGTGCTCAGTGCCCAGGGTGCTGGGTGCTCAGTACTCAGGGTGCTGGGTGCTCAGTACTCAGGGGGCTGGGTGCTCAGTGCTCAGGGTGCTGGGAGCTCAGTACTCAGGGTGCTGGGTGCTCAGTGCTCGAGGTGCTGGGTGCTCAGTGCTCAGGTTGAACGGTGCTCAGTACTCAGGGTGCTGGGTGCTCAGTGCACAGGGTGCTGGGTGCTCAATCCTCAAGGTGCTCAGTACTCAGGGTGCTTGGTGCTCAGTGCTCAGTACTCAGGGTGCTCAGTACTCAGGGTGCTGGGTGCTCAGTGCTCGGGGTGCTGGGTGCTCAGTACTCAGGGTGCTGGGCGCTCAGTGCTCAGGGTGCTGGGTGCTCAGTCCTCAGGGTGCTCAGTGCTCAGGGTGCTGGGTGCTCTGTACTCAGGGTGCTGTGTGCTCAGTGCTCGGGGTGCTGGGTGCTCAGTACTCAGGGTGCTGGGTGCTCAGTGCTCAGGGTGCTGGGTGCTCAGTACTCAGTGTGCTGGATGCTCAGTGCTCAGGGTGCTGGGTGCTCAGTACTCAGGGTTCTGGGTACTCAGTGCTCAGGGTGCTCGGTGCTCAGTACTCGGGGCGCTGGGTGCTCATTCTCAGGGTGCTGGGTTCTCAGTGCTCGGGGTGCTGGGTGCTCAGTACTCAGGGTGCTGGGTGCTCAGTGCTCAGAGTGCTGGGTGCTCAGTACTCAGGGTGCTGGGTGCTCAGTGCGCAGGGTGCTTGGTGCTCAGTACTCAGTGTGCTGGGTGCTCAGTACTCAGTGTGCTGGGTGCTCAGTACTCAGGGTGTTGGGAGCTCAGTGCTCAGGGTGATCGGTGCTCATTACTCATGGTGCTGGGTGCTCAGTGCTCAGGGTGCTGGGTGCTCAGTGCTCAGGGTGCTGGGTGCTCAGTGCTCGGGGTGCTCGGTGCTCAGTACTCAGGGTGCTGGGTGCTCAGTGCTCAGGGTGCTGGGTGCTCAGTGCTCAGGGTGATCGGTGCTCAGTACTCAGGGTGTTGGGTGCTCAGTGCTCCGGGTGCTGGGTGCTCAGTCCTCAGGGTGCTCAATGCTCAGGGTGCTGGGTGCTCAGTGCTCGGGGTGCTCGGTGCTCAGTACTCAGGATGCTGAGTGCTCAGTACTCAGGGTGCTGGGTGCTCAGTCCTCAGTGCTCAGGGTGCTGGTTGCTCAGTACTCAGGGTGCTGGGTGCTCAGTACTCAGGGTGCTGGGTGCTCAGTGCTCAGGGTGCTGGGTGCTCAGTACTCAGGGTGCTGTGTGATCAGTGCTCGGGGTGCTGGGTGCTCAGTGCTCAGGGTGCTGGGTGCTCAGTGCTCAGGGTGCTGGGTGCTCAGTACTCAGGGTGCTGGGTGCTCAGTGCTCAGTGTGCTCGGTGCTCAGTACTCAAGGTGCTTGGTGCTCAGTGCTCAGGTTGCTGGGTGCTCAGTCCTCGGCGTGCTCCGTGCTCAGTGATCAGGGTGCTGGGTGCTCAGTACTCAGGGTGCTCGGTGCTCAGTACTCAGGGTTCTCAGTGCTCAGTACTCAGCGTGCTGGGTACTCAGTGCTCAGGGTGCTTGGTGCTCAGTACTCAGGGTGCTCAGTGCTCAGTACTTGGGGTGCTGGGTTCTCAGTGCTTGGGGCGCTGGGTGCTCAGTGCTCGGGGTGCTGGGTGCTCAGTACTCGGAGTGCTTGGTGCTCAGTGCTCAGGGTGCTCAGTGCTCAGGGTGCTCAGTGCTCAGTGCTCAGGGTGCTGGGTGTTCAGTACTCAGGGTGCTGGGTGCTCAGTTCTCAGGGTGCTGGGTGCTCAGTACTCAGGGTGCTGGTTGCTCAGTGCTCAGGGTGCTGGGTGCTCAGTGCTCAGGGTGCTGGGTGCTCAGTACTCAGGGTACTGGGTACTCAGTACTCAGGGTGCTCGGTGCTCAGTACTCAGGGTGCTGGGTGCTCAGTGCCCAGGGTCCTGGGTGTTAAGTACTCAGGGTGCTGGGTGCTCAGTACTAAGGGGGCTGGGTGCTCAGTGCTCAGGGTGCTGGGTGCTCAGTACTCAGGGTGCTGGGTGCTCAGTGCTCGGGGTGCTGGGTGCTCAGTGCTCAGGTTGATCGGTGCTCAGTACTCATGGTGCTGGGTGCTCAGTGCACAGGGTGCTATGTGCTCAGTCCTCAAGGTGCTCAGTACTGAGGGTGCTTGGTGCTCAGTGCTCAGTACTCAGGGTGCTCAGTACTCAGGGTGCTGGGTGCTCAGTGCTCGGGGTGCTGGGTGCTCAGTACTCAGGGTGCTGGGCGCTCAGTGCTCAGGGTGCTGGGTGCTCAGTCCTCAGGGTGCTCATTGCTCAGGGTGCTGGGTTCTCAGTACTCAGGGTGCTGGGTGCTCAGTACTCAGGGTGCTCAGTGCTCAGTACTCAGGGTGCTCAGTGCTCAGTACTCAGGGTGCTCAGTGCTCAGGGTGCTGGGTGCTCAGTGCTCGGGGTGCTGGGTGCTCAGTGCTCACGGTGCTGTGTGCTTAGAACTCAGGGTGCTCAGTACTCAGGGTGCTGGGTGCTCAGTGCTCAGGGTGCTGGCTGCTCAGTGCTCAGGGTGCTGGGTGCTCAGTGCTCAGGGTGCTCGGTGCTCAGTGCTCAGGTTGCTGGGTGCTCAATACTCAGGGTGCTGGGTGCTCAGTACTCAGGGTGCTCAGTGCTCAGTACTCAGGGTGCTCAGTGCTCAGGGTGCTGGGTGCTCAGTGCTCGGGGTGCTGGGTACTCAGTCCTCAGGGTGCTGGGTGCTCAGTGCTCAGGGTGCTGGGTGCTCAGTACTCAGGGTGATGGGTGCTCAGTGCACGGGGTGCTAGGGGCTCAGTACTCAGGGTGCTGGGTGCTCAGTGCTCAGGGTGCTGGGTGCTCAGTGCTCAGGGTGCTCGGTTCTTAGTACTCATGGTGCTCGGTGCTCGGGGTGCTGGGTGCTCAGTGCTCGGTTTGCTGGGTGCTCAGTGCACGGGGTGCTGGGTGCTGAGTGCTCGGTGTGCTGGGTGCTCAGTGCTCGGGGTGCTGGGTGCTCAGTGCTCGGGGTGCTGGGTGCTCAGTACTCAGGGTGCTCGGTGCTCAGTACTCAGGGTGCTGGGTGCTCAGTGCTCAGGGTGCTGGGTGCTCAGTACTCAGGGTGCTGGGTGCTCGGTGCTCAGTACACTGGGTGCTCAGTACTCAGGGTGCTGGGTGCTCAGTACTCAGGGTGCTCGGTGCTTGGGGTGCTGGGTGCTCAGTTCTCAGGGTGCTCAGTGCTTGGGATGCAGGGTGCTCAGTACTCAGGGTGCTGGTTGCTCAGTGCTCAGGGTGCTGGGTGCTGAGTACTCAGGGTGCTGGGTGCTCAGTACTCAGGGTGCTGGGTGCTCAGTGCTCGGGGTGCTCGGTTCTCAGTACTCAGAGTGCTGGGTGCTCAGTGCTCGGGGTGCTGGGTGCTCAGTGCTCGGGTTGCTGGGTGCTCAGTGCTCGGGTTGCTGGGTGCTCAGTGCTCGGGGTGCTGGGTGCTCAGTGCTCAGGGTGCTGGGTGCTCAGTGCTCGGGTTGCTGGGTGCTCAGTGCTCGGGTTGCTGGGTGCTCAGTGCTCGGGGTGCTGGGTGCTCAGTGCTCAGGGTGCTGGGTGCTCAGTGCTCGGGGTGCTGGGTCCTCAGTGTTACGGGTTCTGGGTGCTCAGTGCTCGGGGTGCTGGGTGCTCAGTGCTCGGGGCCCTGGGTGCTCAGTGCTCGGGGTGCTCGGTGCTCAGTACTCAGGGTTCTGGGTGCTCAGTGCTCAGGGTGCTCGGTGCTCAGTACTCAGGGTGCTGGGTGCTCAGTGCTCAGTGTTCTCGGTGCTCAGTACGTTGGGTGCTCAGTACTCAGGGTGTTGGGTGCTCAGTGCTCAGGGTGATCGGTGCTCAGTACTCAGGGTGCTCAGTACTCAGGGTGCTGGGTGCTCAGGGCTCGGGGTGCTGGGAGCTCAGTACTCAGGGTGCTGGGTGCTGAGTGCTCAGGGTGCTGGGTGCTCAGTACTCGGGGTGCTCGGTGCTCAGTACTCAGGGTGCTGGGTGCTCAGTACTCAGGGTGCTGGGTGCTCAGTGCACGGGGTGCTAGGGGCTCAGTACTCAGGGTGCTGGGTGCTCAGTGCTCAGGGTGCTGGGTGCTTAGTGCTCAGGGTGCTCGGTTCTTAGTACTCATGGTGCTCGGTGCTCGGGGTGCTGGGTGCTAAGTGCTCGGTGTGCTGGGTGCTCAGTGCACGGGGTGCTGGGTGCTGAGTGCTCGGTGTGCTGGCTGCTCAGTGCTCGGGGTGCTGGGTGCTCAGTGCTCGGGGTGCTGGGTGCTCAGTACTCAGGGTGCTCGGTGCTCAGTACTCAGGGTGCTGGGTGCTCAGTGCTCAGGGTGCTGGGTGCTCAGTACTCAGGGTGCTGGGTGCTCGGTGCTCAGTACACTGGGTGCTCAGTACTCAGGGTGCTGGGTGCTCAGTTCTCAGGGTGCTCGGTGCTTGGGGCTGCTGGGTGCTCAGTTCTCAGGGTGCTCAGTGCTTGGGATGCAGGGTGCAAGGTACTCAGGGTGCTGGTTGCTCAGTGCTCAGGGTGCTGGGTGCTGAGTACTCAGGGTGCTGGGTGCTCAGTACTCAGGGTGCTGGGTGCTCAGTGCTCGGTGTGCTGGGTGCTCAGTGCTCGGGTTGCTGGGTGCTCAGTGCTCGGGTTGCTGGGTGCTCAGTGCTCGGGGTGCTGGGTGCTCAGTGCTCAGGGTGCTGGGTGCTCAGTGCACGGGTTGCTGGGTGCTCAGTGCTCGGGTTGCTGGGTGCTCAGTGCTCGGGGTGCTGGGTGCTCAGTGCTCAGGGTGCTGCGTGCTCAGTGCTCAGGGTGCTGGGTCCTCAGTGTTACGGGTGCTGGGTGCTCAGTGCTCGGGGTGCTGGGTGCTCAGTGCTCGGGGCCCTGGGTGCTCAGTGCTCGGGGTGCTCGGTGCTCAGTACTCAGGGTTCTGGGTGCTCAGTGCTCAGGGTGCTCGGTGCTCAGTACTCAGGGTGCTGGGTGCTCAGTGCTCAGTGTGCTCGGTGCTCAGTACGTTGGGTGCTCAGTACTCAGGGTGTTGGGTGCTCAGTGCTCAGGGTGATCGGTGCTCAGTACTCAGGGTGATCAGTACTCAGGGTGCTGGGTGCTCAGGGCTCGGGGTGCTGGGAGCTCAGTACTCAGGGTGCTGGGTGCTCAGTGCTCGGGGTGCTGGGTGCTGAGTGCTCAGGGTGCTGGGTGCTCAGTACTCGGGGTGCTCGGTGCTCAGTACTCAGGGTGCTGGGTGCTCAGTACTCAGGGTGCTGGGTGCTCAGTGATCAGGGTGCTCTCTGCTCAGTACTCAGGGTGCTGGGTGCTCAGTGCTCAGGATGCTGGGTGCTCAGTACTCAGGGTGCTGGGTGCTCAGTGCTCAGGGTGATCGGTGCTCAGTCCTCAGGGTGCTCAGTACTCAGGGTGCTGGGAGCTCAGTGCTCAGGTTGCTCAGTACTCAGGGTGCTGGGTACTCAGTACTCAGGGTGCTGTGTGCTCAGTGCTCGGGGTGCTGGGTGCTCAGTACTCAGGGTGCTGGGTGCTCAGTGCTCATGGTGCTGGGTGCTCAGTACTCAGGGTGCTGGGTGCTCATTCTCGTGGTGCTGGGTGCTCAGTGCTCGGGGTGCTGGGTGCTCAGTACTCGGGGTGCTGGGTGCTCAGTGCTCAGCGTGCTGGGTGCTCAGTACTCAGGGTGCTCGGTTCTCAGTACTCAGGGTGCTGGGTGCTAATTCTCGGGGTGCTGGGTGCTCAGTGCTCAGGGTCCTCGGTGCTCAGTACTCAGGGTGCTCAGTACTCAGCGTGCTTTGTGCTCAGTGCTCAGGGTGCTGGGTGCTCAGTACTCAGGGTGCTGGGTGCTCAGTACTCACGGTGCTGGGTGCTCAGTACTCGGGGTGCTGGGTGCTCATTACTCAGTGTGCTGGGTGCTCAGTGCTCAGGGTGCTCGCTGCTCAGTACTCTTTTTGCTGGGTGCTCAGTACTCAGGGTGCTGGGTGCTCAGTGCTCGGGGTGCTCGGTGCTCAGTGCTCAGGATGCTCGGTGCTCAGTACTTTTGGTGCTGGGTGCTCGGTACTCAGGGTGCTGGGTGCTCAGTGCTCGGGGTGCTCGGTGCTCAGTACTCAGGGTGCTGGGTGCTCAGTGCTCAGGATGCTGGGTGCTCAGTACTCAGGGTGGTCAGTACTCAGTACTCAGGGTGCTGGGTGCTCAGTGCTTGGGGTGTTGGGTGCTCAGTGCTCAGGGTGCTGGGTGCTCAGTGCTCGGGGTGCTGGGTGCTCAGTACTCGGAGTGCTCGGTGCTCAGTACTCAGGGTGCTGGGTGCTCAGTGCTCAGGTGCTGGGTGCTAAGTACTCAGGTTGCTGGGTGCTCAGTACTCAGGTTGCACAGTACTCAGGGTGCTGGGTGCTCAGTGCTCGCGGAGCTCGGTGCTCAGTACTCAGGGTGCTGAGTGCTCAGTACTCAGGGTGCTGGGTGCTCAGTACTCAGGGTGCTAGGTGCTCAGTGCTCGGGGTTTTGGGTGCTCAGTGCTCAGGGTGCTCAGTGCTCAGTACTCAGGGTGCTGGGTGCTCAGTACTCAGGGTGCTGGGTGCTCAGTGCTCGGGGTGCTGGATGCTCAGTACTCAGGGTGCTGTTTGCTCAGTGCTCGGGGTGCTCGGTGCTCAGTACACAAGGTGCTGGGTGCTCAGTGCTCACGGTGCTGGGTGCTCAGAACTCAGGGTGCTCAGTACTCAGGGTGCTGAGTGCTCAGTACTCAGGGTGCTGGGTGCTCAGTACTCAGGGTGCTGGGTGCTCAGTACTCAGGGTGCTGGGTGCTCAGTGCTCGGGGTGCTGGGTGCTCATTAATCAGGGTGCTGGGTGCTCAGTACTCAGGGTGCTCAGTGCTTGGGGTGCTGGGTGCTCAGTACTCAGGGTGCTCAGTGCTTGGGGTGCTGGGTTCTCAGTACTCAGGGTGCTGGTTGCTCAGTGCTCAGGGTGCTGGGTGCTGAGTACTCAGGGTGCTGTGTGCTCAGTACTCAGGGTGCTGGGTGCTCAGTGCTCGGGATGCTGGGTGCTCAGTGCTCAGGGTGCTGGGTGCTCAGTGCTCGGGGTGCTGGGTGCTCAGTGCTCAGGGTGCTGGGTGCTCAGTGCTCGGGGTGCTGGGTGCTCAGTGCTCGGGGTGCTGGGTGCTCAGTGCTCAGGGTGCTGGGTGCTCAGTGCTCGGGGTGCTGGGTGCTCAGTGCTCGGGGTGCTCGGTGCTCAGTGGTCGGGGTGCTGGGTACTCAGTACTCGGGGTGCTCAGTGCTCAGTACTCAGGGTGCTGGGTGCTCAGTGCTCAGGGTGCTGGGTGCTCAGTGCTCGGGGTGCTGGGTGCTCGGTGCTCAGGTTGCTGGGTGCTCAGTACTCGGGGTGCTGGGTGCTCAGTACTCAGGGTGCTGGGTGCTCATTGCTCGGGGTGCTGGGTGCTCAGTGCTCAGGGTGCTGGGTGCTCAGTGCTCGGGTTGCTGGGTGCTCAGTGCTCGGGTTGCTGGGTGCTCAGTGCTCGGGGTGCTGGGTGCTCAGTGCTCAGGGTGCTGGGTGCTCAGTGCTCGGGGTGCTGGGTCCTCAGTGTTACGGGTGCTGGGTGCTCAGTGCTCGGGGTGCTGGGTGCTCAGTGCTCGGGGCCCTGGGTGCTCAGTGCTCGGGGTGCTCGGTGCTCAGTACTCAGGGTTCTGGGTGCTCAGTGCTCAGGGTGCTCGGTGCTCAGTACTCAGGGTGCTGGGTGCTCAGTGCTCAGTGTGCTCGGTGCTCAGTACGTTGGGTGCTCAGTACTCAGGGTGTTGGGTGCTCAGTGCTCAGGGTGATCGGTGCTCAGTACTCAGGGTGCTCAGTACTCAGGGTGCTGGGTGCTCAGGGCTCGGGGTGCTGGGAGCTCAGTACTCAGGGTGCTGGGTGCTGAGTGCTCAGGGTGCTGGGTGCTCAGTACTCGGGGTGCTCGGTGCTCAGTACTCAGGGTGCTGGGTGCTCAGTACTCAGGGTGCTGGGTGCTCAGTGCACGGGGTGCTAGGGGCTCAGTACTCAGGGTGCTGGGTGCTCAGTGCTCAGGGTGCTGGGTGCTTAGTGCTCAGGGTGCTCGGTTCTTAGTACTCATGGTGCTCGGTGCTCGGGGTGCTGGGTGCTAAGTGCTCGGTGTGCTGGGTGCTCAGTGCACGGGGTGCTGGGTGCTGACTGCTCGGTGTGCTGGCTGCTCAGTGCTCGGGGTGCTGGGTGCTCAGTGCTCGGGGTGCTGGGTGCTCAGTACTCAGGGTGCTCGGTGCTCAGTACTCAGGGTGCTGGGTGCTCAGTGCTCAGGGTGCTGTGTGCTCAGTACTCAGGGTGCTGGGTGCTCGGTGCTCAGTACACTGGGTGCTCAGTACTCAGGGTGCTGGGTGCTCAGTACTCAGGGTGCTCGGTGCTTGGGGTGCTGGGTGCTCAGTTCTCAGGGTGCTCAGTGCTTGGGATGCAGGGTGCTCAGTACTCAGGGTGCTGGTTGCTCAGTGCTCAGGGTGCTGGGTGCTGAGTACTCAGGGTGCTGGGTGCTCAGTACTCAGGGTGCTGGGTGCTCAGTGCTCGGTGTGCTGGGTGCTCAGTGCTCGGGTTGCTGGGTGCTCAGTTCTCGGGTTGCTGGGTGCTCAGTGCTCGGGGTGCTGGGTGCTCAGTGCTCAGGGTGCTGGGTGCTCAGTGCTCGGGTTGCTGGGTGCTCAGTGCTCGGGTTGCTGGGTGCTCAGTGCTCGGGGTGCTGGGTGCTCAGTGCTCAGGGTGCTGCGTGCTCAGTGCTCGGGGTGCTGGGTCCTCAGTGTTACGGGTGCTGGGTGCTCAGTGCTCGGGGTGCTGGGTGCTCAGTGCTCGGGGCCCTGGGTGCTCAGTGCTCGGGGTGCTCGGTGCTCAGTACTCAGGGTTCTGGGTGCTCAGTGCTCAGGGTGCTCGGTGCTCAGTACTCAGGGTGCTGGGTGCTCAGTGCTCAGTGTGCTCGGTGCTCAGTACTCAGGGTGCTCAGTACTCAGGGTGCTGGGTGCTCAGGGCTCGGGGTGCTGGGAGCTCAGTACTCAGGGTGCTGGGTGCTCAGTGCTCGGGCTGCTGGGTGCTGAGTGCTCAGGGTGCTGGGTGCTCAGTATTCGGGGTGCTCGGTGCTCAGTACTCAGGGTGCTGGGTGCTCAGTACTCAGGGTGCTGGGTGCTCAGTGATCAGGGTGCTCTCTGCTCAGTACTCAGGGTGCTGGGTGCTCAGTGCTCAGGATGCTGGGTGCTCAGTACTCAGGGTGCTGGGTGCTCAGTGCTCAGGGTGATCGGTGCTCAGTCCTCAGGGTGCTCAGTACTCAGGGTGCTGGGAGCTCAGTGCTCAGGTTGCTCAGTACTCAGGGTGCTGGGTACTCAGTACTCAGGGTGCTGTGTGCTCAGTGCTCGGGGTGCTGGGTGCTCAGTACTCAGGGTGCTGGGTGCTCAGTGCTCATGGTGCTGGGTGCTCAGTACTCAGGGTGCTGGGTGCTCATTCTCGTGGTGCTGGGTGCTCAGTGCTCGGGGTGCTGGGTGCTCAGTACTCGGGGTGCTGGGTGCTCAGTGCTCAGCGTGCTGGGTGCTCAGTACTCAGGGTGCTCGGTTCTCAGTACTCAGGGTGCTGGGTGCTCATTCTCGGGGTGCTGGGTGCTCAGTGCTCAGGTTCCTCGGTGCTCAGTACTCAGGGTGCTCAGTACTCAGCGTGCTTTGTGCTCAGTGCTCAGGGTGCTGGGTGCTCAGTACTCAGGGTGCTGGGTGCTCAGTACTCACGGTGCTGGGTGCTCAGTACTCGGGGTGCTGGGTGCTCATTACTCAGTGTGCTGGGTGCTCAGTGCTCAGGGTGCTCGCTGCTCAGTACTCTTTTTGCTGGGTGCTCAGTACTCAGGGTGCTGGGTGCTCAGTGCTCGGGGTGCTCGGTGCTCAGTGCTCAGGATGCTCGGTGCTCAGTACTTTTGGTGCTGGGTACTCGGTACTCAGGGTGCTGGGTGCTCAGTGCTCGGGGTGCTCGGTGCTCAGTACTCAGGGTGCTGGGTGCTCAGTGCTCAGGATGCTGGGTGCTCAGTACTCAGGGTGCTCAGTACTCAGTACTCAGGGTGCTGGGTGCCCAGTGCTTGGGGTGTTGGGTGCTCAGTGCTCAGGGTGCTGGGTGCTCAGTGCTCGGGGTGCTGGGTGCTCAGTACTCGGAGTGCTCGGTGCTCAGTACTCAGGGTGCTGGGTGCTCAGTGCTCAGGTGCTGGGTGCTAAGTACTCAGGTTGCTGGGTGCTCAGTACTCAGGTTGCACAGTACTCAGGGTGCTGGGTGCTCAGTGCTCGGGGAGCTCGGTGCTCAGTACTCAGGGTGCTGAGTGCTCAGTACTCAGGGTGCTGGGTGCTCAGTACTCAGGGTGCTAGGTGCTCAGTGCTCGGGGTTTTGGGTGCTCAGTGCTCAGGGTGCTCAGTGCTCAGTACTCAGGGTGCTGGGTGCTCAGTACTCAGGGTGCTGGGTGCTCAGTGCTCGGGGTGCTGGATGCTCAGTACTCAGGGTGCTGTTTGCTCAGTGCTCGGGGTGCTCGGTGCTCAGTACACAAGGTGCTGGGTGCTCAGTGCTCACGGTGCTGGGTGCTCAGAACTCAGGGTGCTCAGTACTCAGGGTGCTGAGTGCTCAGTACTCAGGGTGCTGGGTGCTCAGTACTCAGGGTGCTGGGTGCTCAGTACTCAGGGTGCTGGGTGCTCAGTGCTCGGGGTGCTGGGTGCTCATTAATCAGGGTGCTGGGTGCTCAGTACTCAGGGTGCTCAGTGCTTGGGGTGCTGGGTGCTCAGTACTCAGGGTGCTCAGTGCTTGGGGTGCTGGGTTCTCAGTACTCAGGGTGCTGGTTGCTCAGTGCTCAGGGTGCTGGGTGCTGAGTACTCAGGGTGCTGTGTGCTCAGTACTCAGGGTGCTGGGTGCTCAGTGCTCGGGATGCTGGGTGCTCAGTGCTCAGGGTGCTGGGTGCTCAGTGCTCGGGGTGCTGGGTGCTCAGTGCTCAGGGTGCTGGGTGCTCAGTGCTCGGGGTGCTGGGTGCTCAGTGCTCGGGGTGCTCGGTGCTCAGTGGTCGGGGTGCTGGGTACTCAGTACTCGGGGTGCTCAGTGCTCAGTACTCAGGGTGCTGGGTGCTCAGTGCTCAGGGTGCTGGGTGCTCAGTGCTCGGGGTGCTGGGTGCTCGGTGCTCAGGTTGCTGGGTGCTCAGTACTCGGGGTGCTGGGTGCTCAGTACTCAGGGTGCTGGGTGCTCATTGCTCGGGGTGCTGGGTGCTTAGTGCTCCGGGTGCTGGGTGCTCAGTGCTCGGGGTGCTGGGTGCTCAGTGCTCAGGGTGCTGGGTGCTCAGTGCTCGGGGTGCTCGGTGCTCAGTACTCAGGGTTCTGTGTGCTCAGTGCTCAGGGTGCTCGGTGCTCAGTACTCAGGGTGCTGGGTGCTCAGTGCTCGGTGTGCTCGGTGCTCAGTACGTTGGGTGCTCAGTGCTCAGGGTGCTGGGTGCTCAGTGCTCAGGGTGATCGGTGATCACTACTCAGCGTGCACAGTAATCAGGGAGCTGGGTGCTCAGTATTCAGGGTGCTCAGTGCTCGGGGTGCTGGGTGCTCAGTACTCAGGTTGCTGGGTGCTCAGTACTCAGGGTTCTGGGTGCTCATTCTCGGGGTGCTGGGTGCTCAGTGCTCGGGGTGCTGGGTGCTCAGTACTCGGGGTGGTGGGTGCTCAGTGCTCAGCATGCTGGGTGCTCAGTACTCAGGGTGCTCGGTTCTCAGTACTCAGGGGGCTGGGTGCTCATTCTCGGTGTGCTGGGTGCTCAGTGCTCGGGGTGCTGGGTGCTCAGTGCTCAGGGTCCTCGGTGCTCAGTACTCAGGGTGCTCAGTACTCAGCGTGCTTTGTGCTCAGTGCTCAGGGTGCTGGGTGCTCAGTACTCAGGGTGCTGAGTGCTCAGTACTCACGGTGCTGGGTGCTCAGTACTCAGGGTGCTCAGTACTCAGTACTCAGGGTGCTGGGTGCTCAGTGCTTGTGGTACTAGGTGCTCAGTGCTCAGGGTGCTGGGTGATCAGTGCTCGGGGTGCTGGGTGCTCAGTACACGGGGTGCTCGGTGCTCAGTACTCAGGGTGCTGGGTGCTCAATACTCAGGGTGCTGGGTGCTCAGTGCTCAGGGTGCTGTGTGCTCAGTACTGAGGTTGCTGGGTGCTCAGTACTCAGGGTGCTGGGTGCTCAGTGCTCAGGGTGCTGGGTGCTCAGTGCTCGGGGTGCTAGGTGCTCAGTGCTCAGGGTGCTGGGTACTCAGTGCTCAGTACACAGGGTGCTGAGTGCTCAGTGCTCGGGGTGCTGGGTGCTCAGTGCTCAGGGTGCTGTGTGCTCAGTGCTCAGGGTGCTGGGTGCTCAGTACTCAGGGTGCTGGGTGCTCAGTGCTCAGGGTGCTGGGTGCTCAGTACTCAGGGTGCTGGGTCCTCAGTGCTCAGGGTGCTGGGTGCTCAGTGCTCGGGGTGCTCAGTACTCAGGGTGCTGGGTGTTCAGTGCTCAGGGTACTGGGTGCTCAGTACTCAGGGTGCTCGGTGCTTAGTACTCAGGGTGCTGGGTGCTCATTACTCCGGGTGCTGGGTGCTCAGTGCTCGGGGTGCTCGGTGCTCAGTGCTCAGGGTGCTGGGTGCTCAGTACTCAGGGTGCTCATTGCTCAGGGTGCTGGGTGCTCATTACTCAGGGTGCTGGGTGCTCAGTACTCAGGGTGCTCAGTGCTCAGTACTCAGGGTGCTCAGTGCTCAGGGTGCTGGGTGCTCAGTGCTCGGGGTGCTGGGTGCTCAGTGCTCACGGTGCTGTGTGCTCAGTACTCAGGGTGCTCAGTACTCAGGGTGCTGGGTGCTCAGTGCTCAGGGTGCTGGGTGCTCAGTGCTCAGGGTGCTGGGTGCTCAGAGCTCAGGGTGCTCGGTGCTCAGTGCTCAGGTTGCTGGGTGCTCATTACTCAGGGTGCTGGGTGCTCAGTACTCAGGGTGCTCAGTGCTCAGTACTCAGGGTGCTCAGTGCTCAGGGTGCTGGGTGCTCAGTGCTCGGGGTGCTGGGTACTCAGTCCTCAGGGTGCTGGGTGCTCAGTGCTCAGGGTGCTCGGTGCTCAGTGCTCAGGGTGCTGGGTGCTCAGTACTCAGGGTGCTGGGTGCTCAGTGCTCGGGGTGCTGGGGGCTCAGTACTCAGGGTGCTGGGTGCTCAGTGCTCAGGGTGCTGGGTGCTCAGTGCTCGGGGTGCTGGGTGCTCATTAATCAGGGTGCTGGGTGCTCAGTACTCAGGGTGCTCAGTGCTTGGGGTGCTGGGTGCTCAGTACACAGGGTGCTCAGTGCTTGGGGTGCTGTGTGCTCAGTACTCAGGGTGCTGGTTGCTCAGTGTTCAGGGTGCTGGGTGCTGAGTACTCAGGGTGCTGGGTGCTCAGTACTCAGGGTGCTGGGTGCTCAGTGCTCGGGATCCTGGGTGCTCAGTGCTCTGGGTGCTGGTTGCTCAGTACTCGGGTTGCTGGGTGCTCAGTGCTCAGGGTGCTGGGTGCTGAGTACTCAGGGTGCTGGGTGCTCAGTACTCAGGGTGCTGGGTGCTCAGTGCTCGGTGTGCTGGGTGCTCAGTGCTCAGGTTGCTGGGTGCTCAGTGCTCGGGTTGCTGGGTGCTCAGTGCTCGGGGTGCTGGGTGCTCAGTGCTCAGGGTGCTGGATGCTCAGTGCTCGGGGTGCTGGGTGCTCAGTGCTCGGTGTGCTCGGTGCTCAGTGCTCGGGGTGGTGGGTGCTCAGTACTCGGGGTGCTCAGTGCTCAGTACTCAGGGTGCTGGGTGCTCAGTACTCAGGGTGCTGGGTGCTCATTGCTCGGGGTGCTGGGTCCTCAGTGTTACGGGTGCTGGGTGCTCAGTGCTCGGGGTGCTGGGTGCTCAGTACTCAGGGTTCTGGGTGCTCAGTACTCAGGGTGCTGGGTGCTCAGTACTCAGGGTGCTGGGTGCTCATTGCTCGGGGTGCTGGGTCCTCAGTGTTACGGGTGCTGGGTGCTCAGTGCTCGGGGTGCTCGGTGCTCAGTACTCAGGGTTCTGGGTGCTCAGTGCTCAGGGTGCTCGGTGCTCAGTACTCAGGGTGCTGGGTGCTCAGTGCTCAGTGTGCTCGGTGCTTAGTACGTTGGGTGCTCAGTACTCAGGGTGTTGGGTGCTCAGTGCTCAGGGTGATCGGTGCTCAGTACTCAGGGTGCTCAGTACTCAGGGTGCTGGATGCTCAGGGCTCGGGGTGCTGGGAGCTCAGTACTCAGGGTGCTGGGTGCTCAGTGCTCGGGGTGCTGGGTGCTGAGTGCTCAGGGTGCTGGGTGCTCAGTACTCGGGTTGCTCGGTGCTCAGTACTCAGGGTGCTGGGTGCTCAGTACTCAGGGTGCTGGGTGCTCAGTGATCAGGGTGCTCTCTGCTCAGTACTCAGGGTGCTGGGTGCTCAGTGCTCAGGATGCTGGGTGCTCAGTACTCAGGGTGCTGGGTGCTCAGTGCTCAGGGTGATCGGTGCTCAGTCCTCAGGGTGCTCAGTACTCAGGGTGCTGGGTGCTCAGTGCTCAGGTTGCTCAGTACTCAGGGTGCTGGGTACTCAGTACTCAGCGTGCTGTGTGCTCAGTGCTCGGGGTGCTGCGTGCTCAGTACTCAGGGTGCTGGGTGCTCAGTGCTCAGGGTGATGGGTGCTCAGTACTCAGGGTGCTGGGTGCTCATTCTCGTGGTGCTGGGTGCTCAGGGCTCGGGGTGCTGGGTGCTCAGTACTCGGGGTGCAGGGTGCTCAGTGCTCAGCGTGCTGGGTGCTCAGTACTCAGGGTGCTCGGTTCTCAGTACTCAGGGTGCTGGGTGCTCATTCTCGGGGTGCTGGGTGCTCAGTGCTCAGGGTCCTCGGTGCTCAGTACTCAGGGTGCTCAGTACTCAGCGTGCTTTGTGCTCAGTGCTCAGGGTGCTGGGTGCTCAGTACTCAGGGTGCTGGGTGCTCAGTACTCACGGTGTTGGGTGCTCAGTACTCGGGGTGCTGGGTGCTCATTACTCAGTGTGCTGGGTGCTCAGTGCTCAGGGTACTCGCTGCTCAGTACTCTTTTTGCTGGGTGCTCAGTACTCAGGGTGCTGGGTGCTCAGTGCTCGGGGTGCTCGGTGCTCAGTGCTCAGGATGCTCGGTGCTCAGTACTTTTGGTGCTGGGTGCTCGGTACTCAGGGTGCTGGGTGCTCAGTGCTCGGGGTGCTCGATGCTCAGTACTCAGGGTGCTGGGTGCTCAGTGCTCAGGATGCTGAGTGCTCAGTACTCAGGGTGCTCAGTACTCAGTACTCAGGTTGCTGGGTGCTCAGTGCTTGGGGTGTTGGGTGCTCAGTGCTCAGGGTGCTGGGTGCTCTGTGCTCGGGGTGCTGGGTGCTCAGTACTCGGAGTGCTCGGTGATCAGTACTCAGGGTGCTGGGTGCTCAGTGCTCAGGTGCTGGGTGCTAAGTATTCAGGTTGCTGGGTGCTCAGTACTCAGGTTGCGCAGTACTCAGGGTGCTGGGTGCTCAGTGCTCGGGGTGCTGGGTGCTCAGTACTCAGGGTGCTCAGTACTCAGGATGCTGGGTGCTCAGTACTCAGGGTGCTGGGTGCTCAGTACTCAGGGTGCTGGGTGCTCAGTCCTCAGGGTGCTAAGTGCTCAGGGTGCTGGGAGCTCAGTGCTCGGGGTGTTGGGTGCTCAGTGCTCAGGGTGCTCAGTGCTCAGTACTCAGGGTGCTGGGTGCTCAGTACTCAGGGTGCTGGGTGCTCAGTGCTCGGGGTGCTGGGTGCTCAGTACTCAGGGTGCTGTTTGCTCAGTGCTCGGGGTGCTCGGTGCTCAGTACTCAAGGTGCTGGGTGCTCAGTGCTCACGGTGCTGGGTGCTCAGAACTCAGGGTGCTCAGTACTCAGGGTGCTGAGTGCTCAGTACTCAGGGTGCTGGGTGCTCAGTACTCAGGGTGCTGGGTGCTCAGTACTCAGGGTGCTGGGTGCTCAGTGCTCGGGGTGCTGGGTGCTCATTAATCAGGGTGCTGGGTGCTCAGTACTCAGGGTGCTCAGTGCTTGGGGTGCTGGGTGCTCAGTACTCAGGGTGCTCAGTGCTTGGGGTGCTGGGTGCTCAGTACTCAGGGTGCTGGTTGCTCAGTGCTCAGGGTGCTGGGTGCTGAGTACTCAGGGTGCTGGGTGCTCAGTACTCAGGGTGCTGGGTGCTCAGTGCTCGGGATGCTGGGTGCTCAGTGCTCGGGGTGCTGGGTGCTCAGTGCTCGGGGTGCTGGGTGCTCAGTGCTCAGGGTGCTGGGTGCTCAGTGCTCGGGGTGCTGGGTGCTCAGTGCTCGGGGTGCTCGGTGCTCAGTGCTCGGGGTGCTGGGTACTCAGTACTCGGGGTGCTCAGTGCTCAGTACTCAGGGTGCTGGGTGCTCAGTGCTCAGGGGGCTGGGTGCTCAGTGCTCGGGGTGCTGAGTGCTCGGTGCTCAGGTTGCTGGGTGCTCAGTACTCGGGGTGCTGGGTGCTCAGTACTCAGGGTGCTGGGTGCTCATTGCTCGGGGTGCTGGGTGCTCAGTGCTCCGGGTGCTGGGTGCTCAGTGCTCGGGGTGCTGGGTGCTCAGTGCTCAGGGTGCTGGGTGCTCAGTGCTCGGGGTGCTCGGTGCTCAGTACTCAGGGTTCTGTGTGCTCAGTGCTCAGGGTGCTCGGTGCTCAGTACTCAGGGTGCTGGGTGCTCAGTGCTCGGTGTGCTCGGTGCTCAGTACGTTGGGTGCTCAGTACTCAGGGTGCTGGGTGCTCAGTGCTCAGGGTGATCGGTGATCACTACTCAGCGTGCACAGTAATCAGGGAGCTGGGTGCTCAGTATTCAGGGTGCTCAGTGCTCGGGGTGCTGGGTGATCAGTACTCAGGGTGCTGGGTGCTCAGTACTCAGGGTTCTGGGTGCTCATTCTCGGGGTGCTGGGTGCTCAGTGCTCGGGGTGCTGGGTGCTCAGTACTCGGGGTGGTGGGTGCTCAGTGCTCAGCATGCTGGGTGCTCAGTACTCAGGGTGCTCGGTTCTCAGTACTCAGGGGGCTGGGTGCTCATTCTCGGTGTCCTGGGTGCTCAGTGCTCGGGGTGCTGGGTGCTCAGTGCTCAGGGTCCTCGGTGCTCAGTACTCAGGGTGCTCAGTACTCAGCGTGCTTTGTGCTCAGTGCTCAGGGTGCTGGGTGCTCAGTACTCAGGGTGCTGAGTGCTCAGTACTCACGGTGCTGGGTGCTCAGTACTCAGGGTGCTCAGTACTCAGTACTCAGGGTGCTGGGTGCTCAGTGCTTGGGGTACTGGGTGCTCAGTGCTCAGGGTGCTGGGTGCTCAGTGCTCGGGGTGCTGGGTGCTCAGTACACAGGGTGCTCGGTGCTCAGTACTCAGGGTGCTGGGTGCTCAGTACTCAGGGTGCTGGGTGCTCAGTGCTCAGGGTGCTGTGTGCTCAGTACTCAGGTTGCTGGGTGCTCAGTACTCAGTACACAGGGTGCTGGGTGCTCAGTGCTCAGGGTGCTGGGTGCTCAGTGCTCGGGGTGCTAGGTGCTCAGTGCTCAGGGTGCTGGGTACTCAGTGCTCAGTACACAGGGTGCTGAGTGCTCAGTGCTCGGGGTGCTGGGTGCTCAGTGCTCAGGGTGCTGGGTACTCAGTGCTCAGTACACAGGGTGCTGAGTGCTCAGTGCACAGGGTGCTGGGTGCTCAGTACTCAGGGTGCTCAGTGCTCAGGGTGCTGGGTGCTCAGTGCTCAGGGTGCTGGGTACTCAGTGCTCAGTACACAGGGTGCTGAGTGCTCAGTGCTCGGGGTGCTGGGTGCTCAGTGCTCAGGGTGCTGGGTGCTCAGTGCTCGGGGTGCTGAGTGCTCGGTGCTCAGGTTGCTGGGTGCTCAGTACTCGGGGTGCTGGGTGCTCAGTACTCAGGGTGCTGGGTGCTCATTGCTCGGGGTGCTGGGTGCTCAGTGCTCCGGGTGCTGGGTGCTCAGTGCTCGGGGTGCTGGGTGCTCAGTGCTCAGGGTGCTGGGTGCTCAGTGCTCGGGGTGCTCGGTGCTCAGTACTCAGGGTTCTGTGTGCTCAGTGCTCAGGGTGCTCGGTGCTCAGTACTCAGGGTGCTGGGTGCTCAGTGCTCGGTGTGCTCGGTGCTCAGTACGTTGGGTGCTCAGTACTCAGGGTGCTGGGTGCTCAGTGCTCAGGGTGATCGGTGATCACTACTCAGCGTGCACAGTAATCAGGGAGCTGGGTGCTCAGTATTCAGGGTGCTCAGTGCTCGGGGTGCTGGGTGATCAGTACACAGGGTGCTGGGTGCTCAGTACTCAGGGTTCTGGGTGCTCATTCTCGGGGTGCTGGGTGCTCAGTGCTCGGGGTGCTGGGTGCTCAGTACTCGGGGTGGTGGGTGCTCAGTGCTCAGCATGCTGGGTGCTCAGTACTCAGGGTGCTCGGTTCTCAGTACTCAGGGTGCTCAGTACTCAGCGTGCTTTGTGCTCAGTGCTCAGGGTGCTGGGTGCTCAGTACTCAGGGTGCTGAGTGCTCAGTACTCACGGTGCTGGGTGCTCAGTACTCAGGGTGCTCAGTACTCAGTACTCAGGGTGCTGGGTGCTCAGTGCTTGGGGTACTGGGTGCTCAGTGCTCAGGGTGCTGGGTGCTCAGTGCTCGGGGTGCTGGGTGCTCAGTACACAGGGTGCTCGGTGCTCAGTACTCAGGGTGCTGGGTGCTCAGTACTCAGGGTGCTGGGTGCTCAGTGCTCAGGGTGCTGTGTGCTCAGTACTCAGGTTGCTGGGTGCTCAGTACTCAGTACACAGGGTGCTGGGTGCTCAGTGCTCAGGGTGCTGGGTGCTCAGTGCTCGGGGTGCTAGGTGCTCAGTGCTCAGGGTGCTGGGTACTCAGTGCTCAGTACACAGGGTGCTGAGTGCTCAGTGCTCGGGGTGCTGGGTGCTCAGTGCTCAGGGTGCTGGGTACTCAGTGCTCAGTACACAGGGTGCTGAGTGCTCAGTGCACAGGGTGCTGGGTGCTCAGTACTCAGGGTGCTCAGTGCTCAGGGTGCTGGGTGCTCAGTGCTCAGGGTGCTGGGTACTCAGTGCTCAGTACACAGGGTGCTGAGTGCTCAGTGCTCGGGGTGCTGGGTGCTCAGTGCTCAGGGTGCTGGGTGCTCAGTGCTCAGGGTGCTGGGTGCTCAGTACTCAGGGTGCTGGGTGCTCAGTGCTCAGGGTGCTGGGTGCTCAGTACTCAGGGTGCTGGGTCCTCAGTGCTCAGGGTGCTGGGTGCTCATTGCTCGGGGTGCACAGTACTCAGGGTGCTGGGTGTTCAGTGCTCAGGGTACTGGGTGCTCAGTACTCAGGGTGCTCGGTGCTTAGTACTCAGGGTGCTGGGTGCTCAGTACTCCGGGTGCTGGGTGCTCAGTGCTCGGGGTGCTCGGTGCTCAGTGCTCAGGGTGCTGGGTGCTCAGTACTCAGGGTGCTCATTGCTCAGGGTGCTGGGTGCTCATTACTCAGGGTGCTGGGTGCTCAGTACTCAGGGTGCTCAGTGCTCAGTACTCAGGGTGCTCAGTGCTCAGTACTCAGGGTGCTCAGTGCTCAGGGTGCTGGGTGCTCAGTGCTCGGGGTGCTCGGTGCTCAGTACTCAGGGTGCTGAGTGCTCAGTACTCAGGGTGCTCGGTGCTCGGGGTGCTGGGTGTTCAGTGCTCGGGCTGCTCGGTGCTCAGTACTCGGGGTGCTCAGTGCTCAGTACTCAGGGTGCTGGGTGCTCAGTGCTCAGGGTGCTGGGTGCTCAGTCCTCAGTGTGCTGGGTGCTCGGTGCTCAGTACGATGGGTGCTCAGTACTCAGGGTGCTGGGTGCTCAGTACTCAGGGTGCTGGGTTCTCAGTACTCAGGGTGCTCGGTGCTCAGTACTCAGGGTGCTGGGTGCTCAGTGCTCAGGGTGCTGGGTGCTCAGTACTCAGGGTGCTGGGTGCGCAGTGCTCAGGGTGCTGGGTGCTCAGTACTCAGGGTGCTCGATGCTCAGTACTCAGGGTGCTGGGTGCTCAGTGCTCAGGGTCCTTTGTGCTCAGTACTCAGGGTGCTGGGTGCTCAGTGCTCAGGCTGCTGGGTGCTCAGTGCTCAGGGTGCTGGGTGTTCAGTGCTCAGGGTGCTTGGTGCTCAGTGATCGGGGTGCTGGGTGCTCAGTACTCAGGGTGCTGGGTGCTCAGTGCTCGGGGTGCTCGGTGCTCAGTACTAAGGGTGCTGGGTACTCAGTACTCAGGGTGCTGGGTGCTCAGTGCTCGGGGTGCTCAGTACTCAGGGTGCTGTGTGTTCAGTGCTCAGGGTGCTGGGTAATCAGTACTCAGGGTTCTCCGTGCTTAGTACTCAGGGTGCTGGGTGCTCAGTACTCCGGGTGCTGGGTGCTCAGTGCTCGGGGTACTCGGTGCTCAGTTCTCAAGGTGCTGGGTACTCAGTACTCAGGGTGATCATTGCTCAGGGTGCTGGTTGCTCGGTACTCAGGGTGCTGGGTGCTCAGTACTCATGGTGCTCAGTGCTCAGTACTCAGGGTGCTGGGTTCTCAGTACTCAGGGTGCTCGGTGCTCAGTATTCAGGGAGCTGGGTGCTCAGTGCTCAGGGTGTTGGGTGCTCAGTACTCAGGGTGCTGGGTGCTCAGTGCTCAGGGTGCTTGGTGCTCAGTTCTCAGGGTTCTCCGTGCTCAGTACTCAGTGTGCTGAGTGCTCAGTGCTCGGGGTGCTCGGTGCTCAGTACTCAGGGTGCTGGGTGCTCAGTGCTCGGGGTGCTTGGTGCTCAGTGCTCGGGGTGATCTGTGCTCAGTACTCAGGGTGCTGGGTGCTCAGTGCTCGGGGTGCTGGGTGCTCAGTACACAGGGTGCTGGGTGCTCAGTGCTCAGGGTGCTGGGTGCTCAGTGCTCGGGGTGCTCGGTGCTCAGTACTCAGGGTTCTGTGTGCTCAGTGCTCAGGGTGCTCGGTGCTCAGTACTCAGGGTGCTGGGTGCTCAGTGCTCGGTGTGCTCGGTGCTCAGTACGTTGGGTGCTCAGTACTCAGGGTGCTGGGTGCTCAGTGCTCAGGGTGATCGGTGATCACTACTCAGCGTGCACAGTAATCAGGGAGCTGGGTGCTCAGTATTCAGGGTGCTCAGTGCTCGGGGTGCTGGGTGATCAGTACTCAGGGTGCTGGGTGCTCAGTACTCAGGGTTCTGGGTGCTCATTCTCGGGGTGCTGGGTGCTCAGTGCTCGGGGTGCTGGGTGCTCAGTACTCGGGGTGGTGGGTGCTCTGTGCTCAGCATGCTGGGTGCTCAGTACTCAGGGTGCTCGGTTCTCAGTACTCAGGGGGCTGGGTGCTCATTCTCGGTGTGCTGGGTGCTCAGTGCTCGGGGTGCTGGGTGCTCAGTGCTCAGGGTCCTCGGTGCTCAGTACTCAGGGTGCTCAGTACTCAGCGTGCTTTGTGCTCAGTGCTCAGGGTGCTGGGTGCTCAGTACTCAGGGTGCTGAGTGCTCAGTACTCACGGTGCTGGGTGCTCAGTACTCAGGGTGCTCAGTACTCAGTACTCAGGGTGCTGGGTGCTCAGTGCTTGGGGTACTGGGTGCTCAGTGCTCAGGGTGCTGGGTGCTCAGTGCTCGGGGTGCTGGGTGCTCAGTACACAGGGTGCTCGGTGCTCAGTACTCAGGGTGCTGGGTGCTCAGTACTCAGGGTGCTGGGTGCTCAGTGCTCAGGGTGCTGTGTGCTCAGTACTCAGGTTGCTGGGTGCTCAGTACTCAGTACACAGGGTGCTGGGTGCTCAGTGCTCAGGGTGCTGGGTGCTCAGTGCTCGGGGTGCTAGGTGCTCAGTGCTCAGGGTGCTGGGTACTCAGTGCTCAGTACACAGGGTGCTGAGTGCTCAGTGCTCGGGGTGCTGGGTGCTCAGTGCTCAGGGTGCTGGGTACTCAGTGCTCAGTACACAGGGTGCTGAGTGCTCAGTGCACAGGGTGCTGGGTGCTCAGTACTCAGGGTGCTCAGTGCTCAGGGTGCTGGGTGCTCAGTGCTCAGGGTGCTGGGTACTCAGTGCTCAGTACACAGGGTGCTGAGTGCTCAGTGCTCGGGGTGCTGGGTGCTCAGTGCTCAGGGTGCTGGGTGCTCAGTGCTCAGGGTGCTGGGTGCTCAGTACTCAGGGTGCTGGGTGCTCAGTGCTCAGGGTGCTGGGTGCTCAGTACTCAGGGTGCTGGGTCCTCAGTGCTCAGGGTGCTGGGTGCTCATTGCTCGGGGTGCACAGTACTCAGGGTGCTGGGTGTTCAGTGCTCAGGGTACTGGGTGCTCAGTACTCAGGGTGCTCGGTGCTTAGTACTCAGGGTGCTGGGTGCTCAGTACTCCGGGTGCTGGGTGCTCAGTGCTCGGGGTGCTCGGTGCTCAGTGCTCAGGGTGCTGGGTGCTCAGTACTCAGGGTGCTCATTGCTCAGGGTGCTGGGTGCTCATTACTCAGGGTGCTGGGTGCTCAGTACTCAGGGTGCTCAGTGCTCAGTACTCAGGGTGCTCAGTGCTCAGTACTCAGGGTGCTCAGTGCTCAGGGTGCTGGGTGCTCAGTGCTCGGGGTGCTCGGTGCTCAGTACTCAGGGTGCTGAGTGCTCAGTACTCAGGGTGCTCGGTGCTCAGGGTGCTGGGTGCTCAGTGCTCGGGGTGCTCGGTGCTCAGTACTCAAGGTGCTGAGTGCTCAGTACTCAGGGTGCTCGGTGCTCGGGGTGCTGGGTGCGCAGTGCTCGGGGTGCTCGGTGCTCAGTGCTCAGGGTGCTGGGTGCTCAGTACTCAGGGTGCTCATTGCTCAGGGTGCTGGGTGCTCATTACTCAGGGTGCTGGGTGCTCAGTACTCAGGGTGCTCAGTGCTCAGTACTCATGGTGCTCAGTACTCAGTACTCAGGGTGCTCAGTGCTCAGGGTGCTGGGTGCTCAGTGCTCGGGGTGCTGGGTGCTCAGTGCTCACGGTGCTATGTGCTCAGTACTCAGGGTGCTCAGTACTCAGGGTGCTGGGTGCTCAGTGCTCAGGGTGCTGGGTGCTCAGTGCTCAGGGTGCTGGGTGCTCAGAGCTCAGGGTGCACGGTGCTCAGTGCTCAGGTTGCTGGGTGCTCAATACTCAGGGTGCTGGGTGCTCAGTACTCAGGGTGCTCAGTGCTCAGTACTCAGGGTGCTCAGTGCTCAGGGTGCTGGGTGCTCAGTGCTCGGGGTGCTGGGTACTCAGTCCTCAGGGTGCTGGGTGCTCAGTGCTCAGGGTGCTCGGTGCTCAGTGCTCAGGGTGCTGGGTGCTCAGTACTCAGGGTGCTGGGTGCTCAGTGCTCGGGGTGCTGGGGGCTCAGTACTCAGGGTGCTGGGTGCTCAGTGCTCAGGGTGCTGGGTGCTCAGTGCTCGGGGTGCTGGGTGCTCATTAATCAGGGTTTTGGGTGCTCAGTACTCAGGGTGCTCAGTGCTTGGGGTGCTGGGTGCTCAGTACTCAGGGTTCTCAGTGCTTGGGGTGCTGGGTGCTCAGTACTCAGGGTGCTGGTTGCTCAGTGCTCAGGGTGCTGGGTGCTGAGTACTCTGGTTGCTGGGTGCTCAGTACTCAGGGTGCTGGGTGCTCAGTGCTCGGGATGCTGGGTGCTCAGTGCTCGGGGTGCTGAGTGCTCAGTGCTCGGGGTGCTGGGTGCTCAGTGCTCAGGGTGCTGGGTGCTCAGTGCTCAGGGTGCTGGGTGCTCAGTACTCAGGGTGCTGGGTGCTCAGTGCTCAGGGTGCTGGGTGCTCAGTACTCAGGGTGCTGGGTCCTCAGTGCTCAGGGTGCTGGGTGCTCATTGCTCGGGGTGCACAGTACTCAGGGTGCTGGGTGTTCAGTGCTCAGGGTACTGGGTGCTCAGTACTCAGGGTGCTCGGTGCTTAGTACTCAGGGTGCTGGGTGCTCAGTACTCCGGGTGCTGGGTGCTCAGTGCTCGGGGTGCTCGGTGCTCAGTGCTCAGGGTGCTGGGTGCTCAGTACTCAGGGTGCTCATTGCTCAGGGTGCTGGGTGCTCATTACTCAGGGTGCTGGGTGCTCAGTACTCAGGGTGCTCAGTGCTCAGTACTCAGGGTGCTCAGTGCTCAGTACTCAGGGTGCTCAGTGCTCAGGGTGCTGGGTGCTCAGTGCTCGGGGTGCTCGGTGCTCAGTACTCAGGGTGCTGAGTGCTCAGTACTCAGGGTGCTCGGTGCTCAGGGTGCTGGGTGCTCAGTGCTCGGGGTGCTCGGTGCTCAGTACTCAAGGTGCTGAGTGCTCAGTACTCAGGGTGCTCGGTGCTCGGGGTGCTGGGTGCGCAGTGCTCGGGGTGCTCGGTGCTCAGTGCTCAGGGTGCTGGGTGCTCAGTACTCAGGGTGCTCATTGCTCAGGGTGCTGGGTGCTCATTACTCAGGGTGCTGGGTGCTCAGTACTCAGGGTGCTCAGTGCTCAGTACTCATGGTGCTCAGTACTCAGTACTCAGGGTGCTCAGTGCTCAGGGTGCTGGGTGCTCAGTGCTCGGGGTGCTGGGTGCTCAGTGCTCACGGTGCTATGTGCTCAGTACTCAGGGTGCTCAGTACTCAGGGTGCTGGGTGCTCAGTGCTCAGGGTGCTGGGTGCTCAGTGCTCAGGGTGCTGGGTGCTCAGAGCTCAGGGTGCACGGTGCTCAGTGCTCAGGTTGCTGGGTGCTCAATACTCAGGGTGCTGGGTGCTCAGTACTCAGGGTGCTCAGTGCTCAGTACTCAGGGTGCTCAGTGCTCAGGGTGCTGGGTGCTCAGTGCTCGGGGTGCTGGGTACTCAGTCCTCAGGGTGCTGGGTGCTCAGTGCTCAGGGTGCTCGGTGCTCAGTGCTCAGGGTGCTGGGTGCTCAGTACTCAGGGTGCTGGGTGCTCAGTGCTCGGGGTGCTGGGGGCTCAGTACTCAGGGTGCTGGGTGCTCAGTGCTCAGGGTGCTGGGTGCTCAGTGCTCGGGGTGCTGGGTGCTCATTAATCAGGGTTTTGGGTGCTCAGTACTCAGGGTGCTCAGTGCTTGGGGTGCTGGGTGCTCAGTACTCAGGGTTCTCAGTGCTTGGGGTGCTGGGTGCTCAGTACTCAGGGTGCTGGTTGCTCAGTGCTCAGGGTGCTGGGTGCTGAGTACTCTGGTTGCTGGGTGCTCAGTACTCAGGGTGCTGGGTGCTCAGTGCTCGGGATGCTGGGTGCTCAGTGCTCGGGGTGCTGGGTGCTCAGTGCTCGGGGTGCTGGGTGCTCAGTGCTCAGGGTGCTGGGTGCTCAGTGCTCGGGGTGCTGGGTGCTCAGTGCTCGGGGTGCTCGGTGCTCAGTGCTCGGGGTGCTGGGTACTCAGTACTCGGGGTGCTCAGTGCTCAGTACTCAGGGTGCTGGGTGCTCAGTGCTCAGGGTGCTGGGTGCTCAGTGCTCGGGGTGCTGGGTGCTCTGTGCTCAGGTTGCTGGTTGCTCAGTACTCGGGGTGCTGGGTGCTCAGTACTCAGGGTGCTGGGTGCTCATTGCTCGGGGTGCCGGGTGCTCAGTGCTCCGGGTGCTGGGTGCTCAGTGCTCGGGATGCTGGGTGCTCAGTGCTCAGGGTGCTGGGTGGTCAGTGCTCGGGGTGCTCGGTGCTCAGTACTCAGGGTTCTGTGTGCTCAGTGCTCAGGGTGCTCGTTGCTCAGTACTCAGGGTGCTGGGTGCTCAGTGCTCAGGGTGATCGGTGATCACTACTCAGCGTGCACAGTAATCAGGGAGCTGGGTGCTCAGTATTCAGGGTGCTCAGTGCTCGGGGTGCTGGGTGCTCAGTACTCAGGGTGCTGGGTGCTCAGTACTCAGGGTGCTGGGTGCTCATTCTCAGGGTGTTGGGTGCTCAGTGCTCGGGGTGCTGGGTGCTCAGTACTCGGGGTGGTGGGTGCTCAGTGCTCAGCATGCTGGGTGCTCAGTACTCAGGGTGCTCGGTTCTCAGTACTCAGGGGGCTGGGTGCTCATTCTCGGTGTGCTGGTTGCTCAGTGCTCGGGGTGCTGGGTGCTCAGTGCTCAGGGTCCTCGGTGCTCAGTACTCAGGGTGCTCAGTACTCAGCGTGCTTTGTGCTTAGTGCTCAGGGTGCTGGGTGCTCAGTACTCAGGGTGCTGAGTGCTCAGTACTAACGGTGCTGGGTGCTCAGTACTCAGGGTGCTCAGTACTCAGTACTCAGGGTGCTGGGTGTTCAGTGCTTGGGGTACTGAGTGCTCAGTGCTCAGGGTGCTGGGTGCTCAGTGCTCGGGGTGCTGGGTGCTCAGTACACGGGGTGCTCGGTGCTCAGTACTCAGGGTGCTGGGTGCTCTGTACTCAGGGTGCTGGGTGCTCAGTGCTCAGGGTGCTGTGTGCTCAGTACTCAGGTTGCTGGGTGCTCAGTACTCAGGGTGCTGGGTGCTCAGTGCTCAGGGTGCTGGGTGCTCAGGGCTCGGGGTGCTAGGTGCTCAGTACTCAGGGTGCTCAGTGCTCAGTACTCAGCGTGCTGGGTGCTCAGTGCTCAGGGTGCTCGGTGCTCAGTACTCAGGGTGCTGGGTGCTCAGTACTCAGGGTGCTGGGTGCTCAGTGCTCAGGGTGCTGGGTGCTCAGTACTCAGGGTGCTTTGTGCTTAGTACTCAGGGTGCTCGGTCCTCAGTGCTCAGGGTGCTGGGTGCTCAGTACTCAGGGTGCTGGGTGCTCAGTGGTCAGGGTGCTCAGTGCTCAGCAGTCAGGGTGCTCGGTGCTCAGTGCTCAGGGTGCTCAGTGCTCAGTACTCAGGGTGCTCAGTGCTCTGGGTGCTGGGTGCTCAGTGCTCAGGGTGCTGGGTGCTCAGTTCACAGGGTGCTGGGTGCTCAGTACTCAGGGTGCTCAGTGCTCAGGGTGCTGGGTGCTCAGTGCTCAGGGTGCTGGGTACTCAGTGCTCAGTATACAGTGTGCTGAGTGCTCAGTGCTCGGGGTGCTGGGTGCTCAGTCCTCAGGGTGCTGGGTGCTCAGTGCTCAGGGTGCTGGTTGCTCAGTACTCAGGGTGCTGGGTGCTCAGTGCTCAGGGTGCTGGGTGCTCAGTTCTCAGGATGCTGGGTCCTCAGTGCTCAGGGTGCTGGGTGCTCAGTGCTCGGGGTGCTCAGTACTCAGGGTGCTGGGTGTTCAGTGCTCAGGGTACTGGGTGCTCAGTACTCAGGGTGCTCGGTGCTTAGTACTCAGGGTGCTGGGTGCTCAGTACTCCGGGTGCTGGGTGCTCAGTGCTCCGGGTGCTCGGTGCTCAGTGCTCAGGGTGCTGGGTGCTCAGTACTCAGGGTGCTCATTGCTCAGGGTGCTGGGTGCTCATTACTCAGGGTGCTGGGTGCTCAGTACTCAGGGTGCTCAGTGATCAGTACTCAGGGTGCTCAGTGCTCAGTACTCAGGTTGCTCAGTGCTCTGGGTGCTGGGTGCTCAGTGCTCAGGGTGCTGGGTGCTCAGTGCACAGGGTGCTGGGTGCTCAGTACTCAGGGTGCTCAGTGCTCAGGGTGCTGGGTGCTCAGTGCTCAGGGTGCTGGGTGCTCAGTACTCAGGGTGCTGGGTGCTCAGTGCTCAGGGTGCTGGGTGCTCAGTACTCAGGGTGCTGGGTCCTCAGTGCTCAGGGTGCTGGGTGCTCAGTGCTCGGGGTGCTCAGTACTCAGGGTGCTGGGTGTTCAGTGCTCAGGGTACTGGGTGCTCAGTACTCAGGGTGCTCGGTGCTTAGTACTCAGGGTGCTGGGTGCTCAGTGCTCGGGGAGCTCGGTGCTCAGTGCTCAGGGTGCTGGGTGCTCAGTACTCAGTGTGCTCATTGCTCAGGGTGCTGGGTGCTCATTACTCAGGGTGCTGGGTGCTCAGTACTCAGGGTGCTCAGTGCTCAGTACTCAGGGTGCTCAGTGCTCAGTACTCAGGGTGCTCAGTGCTCAGGGTGCTGGGTGCTCAGTGCTCGGGGTGCTGGGTGTTCAGTGCTCACGGTGCTGTGTGCTCAGTACTCAGGGTGCTCAGTACTCAGGGTGCTGGGTGCTCAGTGCTAAGGGTGCTGGGTGCTCAGTGCTCAGGGTGCTGGGTGCTCAGAGCTCAGGGTGCTCGGTGCTCAGTGCTCAGGTTGCTGGGTGCTCAATACTCAGGGTGCTGGGTGCTCAGTACTCAGGGTGCTCAGTGCTCAGTACTCAGGGTGCTCAGTGCTCAGGGTGCTGGGTGCTCAGTGCTCGGGGTGCTGGGTACTCAGTCCTCAGGGTGCTGGGTGCTCAGTGCTCAGGGTGCTCGGTGCTCAGTGCTCAGGGTGCTGGGTGCTCAGTACTCAGGGTGCTGGGTGCTCAGTTCTCGGGGTGCTGTGGGCTCAGTACTCAGGGTGCTGGGTGCTCAGTGCTCAGGGTGCTGGGTGCTCAGTGCTCGGGGTGCTGGGTGCTCATTAATCAGGGTGCTGGGTGCTCAGTACTCAGGGTGCTCAGTGCTTGGGGTGCTGGGTGCTCAGTACTCAGGGTGCTCAGTGCTTGGGGTGCTGGGTGCTAAGTACTCAGGGTGCTGGTTGCTCAGTGCTCAGGGTGCTGGGTGCTGAGTACTCAGGGTGCTGGGTGCTCAGTACTCAGGGTGCTGGGTGCTCAGTGCTCGGGATGCTGGGTGCTCAGAGCTCGGGGTGCTGGGTGCTCAGTGCTCGGGGTGCTGGGTGCTCAGTGCTCAGGGTGCTGGGTGCTCAGTGCTCGGGGTGCTGGGTGCTCAGTGCTCGGGGTGCTCGGTGCTCAGTGCTCGGGGTGCTGGGTACTCAGTACTCGGGGTGCTCAGTGCTCAGTACTCAGGGTGCTGGGTGCTCAGTGCTCAGGGTGCTGGGTGCTCAGTGCTCGGGGTGCTGGGTGCTCGGTGCTCAGGTTGCTGGGTGCTCAGTACTCGGGGTGCTGGGTGCTCAGTACTCAGCGTGCTGGGTGCTCATTGCTCGGGGTGCTGGGTGCTCAGTGCTCCGGGTGCTGGGTGCTCAGTGCTCGGGGTGCTGGGTGCTCATTGCTCGGGGTGCTGGGTGCTCAGTGCTCGGGGTGCTCGGTGCTCAGTACTCAGGGTTCTGTGTGCTCAGTGCTCAGGGTGCTCGGTGCTCAGTACTCAGGGTGCTGGGTGCTCAGTGCTCGGTGTGCTCAGTACGTTGGGTGCTCAGTACTCAGGGTGCTGGGTGTTCAGTGCTCAGGGTGATCGGTGATCACTACTCAGTGTGCACAGTAAACAGGGAGCTGGGTGCTCAGTATTCAGGGTGCTCAGTGCTCGGGGTGCTGGGTGCTCAGTACTCAGGGTGCTGGGTGCTCAGTACTCAGGGTGCTGGGTGCTCATTCTCGGGGTGCTGGGTGCTCAGTGCTCGGGGTGCTGGGTGCTCAGTACTCGGGGTGGTGGGTGCTCAGTGCTCAGCATGCTGGGTGCTCAGTACTCAGGGTGCTCGGTTCTCAGTACTCAGGGGGCTGGGTGCTCATTCTCGGTGTGCTGGGTGCTCAGTGCTCGGGGTGCTGGGTGCTCAGTGCTCAGGGTCCTCGGTGCTCAGTACTCAGGGTGCTCAGTACTCAGCGTGCTTTGTGCTCAGTGCTCAGGGTGCTGGTTGCACAGTAATCAGGGTGCTGAGTGCTCAGTACTCACGGTGCTGGGAGCTCAGTACTCAGGGTGCTCAGTACTCAGTACTCAGGGTGCTGGGTGCTCAGTGCTTGGGGTACTGGGTGCTCAGTGCTCAGGGTGCTGGGTGCTCAGTGCTCGGGGTGCTGGGTGCTCAGTACACGGGGTGCTCAGTGATCAGTACTCAGGGTGCTCAGTGCTCAGTACTCAGGTTGCTCAGTGCTCTGGGTGCTGGGTGCTCAGTGCTCAGGGTGCTGGGTGCTCAGTGCACAGGGTGCTGGGTGCTCAGTACTCAGGGTGCTCAGTGCTCAGGGTGCTGGGTGCTCAGTGCTCAGGGTGCTGGGTGCTCAGTACTCAGGGTGCTGGGTGCTCAGTGCTCAGGGTGCTGGGTGCTCAGTACTCAGGGTGCTGGGTCCTCAGTGCTCAGGGTGCTGGGTGCTCAGTGCTCGGGGTGCTCAGTACTCAGGGTGCTGGGTGTTCAGTGCTCAGGGTACTGGGTGCTCAGTACTCAGGGTGCTCGGTGCTTAGTACTCAGGGTGCTGGGTGCTCAGTGCTCGGGGAGCTCGGTGCTCAGTGCTCAGGGTGCTGGGTGCTCAGTACTCAGGGTGCTCATTGCTCAGGGTGCTGGGTGCTCATTACTCAGGGTGCTGGGTGCTCAGTACTCAGGGTGCTCAGTGCTCAGTACTCAGGGTGCTCAGTGCTCAGTACTCAGGGTGCTCAGTGCTCAGGGTGCTGGGTGCTCAGTGCTCGGGGTGCTGGGTGTTCAGTGCTCACGGTGCTGTGTGCTCAGTACTCAGGGTGCTCAGTACTCAGGGTGCTGGGTGCTCAGTGCTAAGGGTGCTGGGTGCTCAGTGCTCAGGGTGCTGGGTGCTCAGAGCTCAGGGTGCTCGGTGCTCAGTGCTCAGGTTGCTGGGTGCTCAATACTCAGGGTGCTGGGTGCTCAGTACTCAGGGTGCTCAGTGCTCAGTACTCAGGGTGCTCAGTGCTCAGGGTGCTGGGTGCTCAGTGCTCGGGGTGCTGGGTACTCAGTCCTCAGGGTGCTGGGTGCTCAGTGCTCAGGGTGCTCGGTGCTCAGTGCTCAGGGTGCTGGGTGCTCAGTACTCAGGGTGCTGGGTGCTCAGTTCTCGGGGTGCTGTGGGCTCAGTACTCAGGGTGCTGGGTGCTCAGTGCTCAGGGTGCTGGGTGCTCAGTGCTCGGGGTGCTGGGTGCTCATTAATCAGGGTGCTGGGTGCTCAGTATTCAGGGTGCTCAGTGCTTGGGGTGCTGGGTGCTCAGTACTCAGGGTGCTCAGTGCTTGGGGTGCTGGGTGCTAAGTACTCAGGGTGCTGGTTGCTCAGTGCTCAGGGTGCTGGGTGCTGAGTACTCAGGGTGCTGGGTGCTCAGTACTCAGGGTGCTGGGTGCTCAGTGCTCGGGATGCTGGGTGCTCAGTGCTCGGGGTGCTGGGTGCTCAGTGCTCGGGGTGCTGGGTGCTCAGTGCTCAGGGTGCTGGGTGCTCAGTGCTCGGGGTGCTGGGTGCTCAGTGCTCGGGGTGCTCGGTGCTCAGTGCTCGGGGTGCTGGGTACTCAGTACTCGGGGTGCTCAGTGCTCAGTACTCAGGGTGCTGGGTGCTCAGTGCTCAGGGTGCTGGGTGCTCAGTGCTCGGGGTGCTGGGTGCTCGGTGCTCAGGTTGCTGGGTGCTCAGTACTCGGGGTGCTGGGTGCTCAGTACTCAGCGTGCTGGGTGCTCATTGCTCGGGGTGCTGGGTGCTCAGTGCTCCGGGTGCTGGGTGCTCAGTGCTCGGGGTGCTGGGTGCTCAGTGCTCATGGTGCTGGGTGCTCAGTGCTCGGGGTGCTCGGTGCTCAGTACTCAGGGTTCTGTGTGCTCAGTGCTCAGGGTGCTCGGTGCTCAGTACTCAGGGTGCTGGGTGCTCAGTGCTCGGTGTGCTCAGTACGTTGGGTGCTCAGTACTCAGGGTGCTGGGTGTTCAGTGCTCAGGGTGATCGGTGATCACTACTCAGCGTGCACAGTAAACAGGGAGCTGGGTGCTCAGTATTCAGGGTGCTCAGTGCTCGGGGTGCTGGGTGCTCAGTACTCAGGGTGCTGGGTGCTCAGTACTCAGGGTGCTGGGTGCTCATTCTCGGGGTGCTGGGTGCTCAGTGCTCGGGGTGCTGGGTGCTCAGTACTCGGGGTGGTGGTTGCTCAGTGCTCAGCATGCTGGGTGCTCAGTACTCAGGGTGCTCGGTTCTCAGTACTCAGGGGGCTGGGTGCTCATTCTCGGTGTGCTGGGTGCTCAGTGCTCGGGGTGCTGGGTGCTCAGTGCTCAGGGTCCTCGGTGCTCAGTACTCAGGGTGCTCAGTACTCAGCGTGCTTTGTGCTCAGTGCTCAGGGTGCTGGTTGCACAGTAATCAGGGTGCTGAGTGCTCAGTACTCACGGTGCTGGGTGCTCAGTACTCAGGGTGCTCAGTACTCAGTACTCAGGGTGCTGGGTGCTCAGTGCTTGGGGTACTGGGTGCTCAGTGCTCAGGGTGCTGGGTGCTCAGTGCTCGGGGTGCTGGGTGCTCAGTACACGGGGTGCTCGGTGCTCAGTACTCAGGGTGCTGGGTGCTCAGTACTCAGGGTGCTGGGTGCTCAGTGCTCAGGGTGCTGTGTGCTCAGTACTCAGGTTGCTGGGTGCTCAGTACTCAGGGTGCTGGGTGCTCATTACTCAGGGTGCTGGGTGCTCAGTACTCAGGGTGCTCAGTGCTCAGTACTCAGGGTGCTCAGTGCTCAGTACTCAGGGTGCTCAGTGCTCAGGGTGCTGGGTGCTCAGTGCTCGGGGTGCTGGGTGTTCAGTGCTCACGGTGCTGTGTGCTCAGTACTCAGGGTGCTCAGTACTCAGGGTGCTGGGTGCTCAGTGCTAAGGGTGCTGGGTGCTCAGTGCTCAGGGTGCTGGGTGCTCAGAGCTCAGGGTGCTCGGTGCTCAGTGCTCAGGTTGCTGGGTGCTCAATACTCAGGGTGCTGGGTGCTCAGTACTCAGGGTGCTCAGTGCTCAGTACTCAGGGTGCTCAGTGCTCAGGGTGCTGGGTGCTCAGTGCTCGGGGTGCTGGGTACTCAGTCCTCAGGGTGCTGGGTGCTCAGTGCTCAGGGTGCTCGGTGCTCAGTGCTCAGGGTGCTGGGTGCTCAGTACTCAGGGTGCTGGGTGCTCAGTTCTCGGGGTGCTGTGGGCTCAGTACTCAGGGTGCTGGGTGCTCAGTGCTCAGGGTGCTGGGTGCTCAGTGCTCGGGGTGCTGGGTGCTCATTAATCAGGGTGCTGGGTGCTCAGTATTCAGGGTGCTCAGTGCTTGGGGTGCTGGGTGCTCAGTACTCAGCGTGCTCAGTGCTTGGGGTGCTGGGTGCTAAGTACTCAGGGTGCTGGTTGCTCAGTGCTCAGGGTGCTGGGTGCTGAGTACTCAGGGTGCTGGGTGCTCAGTACTCAGGGTGCTGGGTGCTCAGTGCTCGGGATGCTGGGTGCTCAGTGCTCGGGGTGCTGGGTGCTCAGTGCTCGGGGTGCTGGGTGCTCAGTGCTCAGGGTGCTGGGTGCTCAGTGCTCGGGGTGCTGGGTGCTCAGTGCTCGGGGTGCTCGGTGCTCAGTGCTCGGGGTGCTGGGTACTCAGTACTCGGGGTGCTCAGTGCTCAGTACTCAGGGTGCTGGGTGCTCAGTGCTCAGGGTGCTGGGTGCTCAGTGCTCGGGGTGCTGGGTGCTCGGTGCTCAGGTTGCTGGGTGCTCAGTACTCGGGGTGCTGGGTGCTCAGTACTCAGCGTGCTGGGTGCTCATTGCTCGGGGTGCTGGGTGCTCAGTGCTCCGGGTGCTGGGTGCTCAGTGCTCGGGGTGCTGGGTGCTCAGTGCTCATGGTGCTGGGTGCTCAGTGCTCGGGGTGCTCGGTGCTCAGTACTCAGGGTTCTGTGTGCTCAGTGCTCAGGGTGCTCGGTGCTCAGTACTCAGGGTGCTGGGTGCTCAGTGCTCGGTGTGCTCAGTACGTTGGGTGCTCAGTACTCAGGGTGCTGGGTGTTCAGTGCTCAGGGTGATCGGTGATCACTACTCAGCGTGCACAGTAAACAGGGAGCTGGGTGCTCAGTATTCAGGGTGCTCAGTGCTCGGGGTGCTGGGTGCTCAGTACTCAGGGTGCTGGGTGCTCAGTACTCAGGGTGCTGGGTGCTCATTCTCGGGGTGCTGGGTGCTCAGTGCTCGGGGTGCTGGGTGCTCAGTACTCGGGGTGGTGGTTGCTCAGTGCTCAGCATGCTGGGTGCTCAGTACTCAGGGTGCTCGGTTCTCAGTACTCAGGGGGCTGGGTGCTCATTCTCGGTGTGCTGGGTGCTCAGTGCTCGGGGTGCTGGGTGCTCAGTGCTCAGGGTCCTCGGTGCTCAGTACTCAGGGTGCTCAGTACTCAGCGTGCTTTGTGCTCAGTGCTCAGGGTGCTGGTTGCACAGTAATCAGGGTGCTGAGTGCTCAGTACTCACGGTGCTGGGTGCTCAGTACTCAGGGTGCTCAGTACTCAGTACTCAGGGTGCTGGGTGCTCAGTGCTTGGGGTACTGGGTGCTCAGTGCTCAGGGTGCTGGGTGCTCAGTGCTCGGGGTGCTGGGTGCTCAGTACACGGGGTGCTCGGTGCTCAGTACTCAGGGTGCTGGGTGCTCAGTACTCAGGGTGCTGGGTGCTCAGTGCTCAGGGTGCTGTGTGCTCAGTACTCAGGTTGCTGGGTGCTCAGTACTCAGGGTGCTGGGTGCTCAGTGCTCAGGGTGCTGGGTGCTCAGTGCTCGGGGTGCTAGGTGCTCAGTACTCAGGGTGCTCAGTGCTCAGTACTCAGCGTGCTGGGTGCTCAGTGCTCAGGGTGCTCGGTGCTCAGTACTCAGGGTGCTCAGTGCTCAGTACTCAGGGTGCTGGGTGCTCAGTGCTCAGGTTGCTGGGTGCTCAGTACTCAGGGTGCTTTGTGCTTAGTACTCAGGGTGCTCGGTCCTCAGTGCTCAGGGTGCTGGGTGCTCAGTACTCAGGGTGCTGGGTGCTCAGTGGTCAGGGTGCTCAGTGCTCAGCAGTCAGGGTGCTCGGTGCTCAGTGCTCAGGGTGCTCAGTGCTCACTACTAAGGGTGCTCAGTGCTCTGGGTGCTGGGTTCTCAGTGCTCAGGTTGCTGGGTGATCAGTGCACAGGGTGCTGGGTGCTCAGTACTCAGGGTGCTCAGTGCTCAGGGTGCTGGGTGCTCAGTGCTCAGGGTGCTGGGTACTCAGTGCTCAGTACACAGGGTGCTGAGTGCTCAGTGCTCGGGGTGCTGGGTGCTCAGTGCTCAGGGTGCTGGGTGCTCAGTGCTCAGGGTGCTGGGTGCTCAGTACTCAGGGTGCTGGGTGCTCAGTGCTCAGGGTGCTGGGTGCTCAGTACTCAGGGTGCTGGGTCCTCAGTGCTCAGGGTGCTGGGTGCTCAGTGCTCGGGGTGCTCAGTACTCAGGGTGCTGGGTGCTCATTGCTCGGGGTGCTGGGTGCTTAGTGCTCAGGGTGCTGGGTACTCAGTGCTCAGTACACAGGGTGCTGAGTGCTCAGTGCTCGGGGTGCTGGGTGCTCAGTGCTCAGGGTGCTGGGTGCTCAGTGCTCATGGTGCTGGGTGCTCAGTACTCAGGGTGCTGGGTGCTCAGTGCTCAGGGTGCTGGGTGCTCAGTACTCAGGGTGCTGGGTGCTCGGTGCTCAGTACGATGGGTGCTCAGTACTCAGGGTGCTGGGGGCTCAGTACTCAGGGTGCTGGGTTCTCAGTACTCAGGGTGCTCCGTGCTCAGTACTCAGGGTGCTGGGTGCTCAGTGCTCAGGGTGCTGGGTGCTCAGTGCTCAGGGTGCTGGGTGCTCAGTGCTCAGGGTGCTTGGTGCTCAGTGATCAGGGTGCTGGGTGCTCAGTACTCAGGGTGCTGGGTGCTCAGTGCTCGGGGTGCTCGGTGCTCAGTACTCAGGGTGCTGGGTACTCAGTACTCAGGGTGCTGGGTGCTCAGTGCTCGGGGTGCTCAGTACTCAGGGTGCTGTGTGTTCAGTGCTCAGGGTGCTGGGTGCTCAGTACTCAGGGTTCTCGGTGCTTAGTACTCAGGGTGCTCGGTGCTCAGTACTCCGGGTGCTGGGTACTCAGTGCTCGGGGTACTCGGTGCTCAGTGCTCAAGGTGGTGGGTACTCAGTACTCAGGGTGATGATTGCTCAGGGTGCTGGGTGCTCCGAACTCAGGGTGCTGGGTGCTCAGTACTCAGGGTGCTCAGTGCTCAGGGTGCTGGGTGCTCAGTGCTACTGGTGCTCGGTGCTCAGTACTCAGGGTGCTGAGTGCTCAGTGCTCAGGGTGCTGGGTTCTCAGTGCTCGGGGTGCTCGGTGCTCAGTACTCAGGGTGCTGGGTGCTCAGTGCTCAGGGTGCTGGGTGCTCAGTGCTCAGGGTGCTGGGTGCTCAGTACTCAGGGTGCTCGGGGCTCGGGGTGCTGGGTGTTCAGTGCTCGGGGTGCTCGGTGCTCAGTACTCAGGGTGCTGTGTGCTCATTCTCGGGGTGCTGGGTGCACAGTGCTCGGGGTGCTGGGTGCTCAGTGCTCGGGGTGCTGGGTGCTCAGTACTCAGGGTGCTGGGTGCTCAGTGCTCGGGGTGCTCGGTGCTCAGTGATCAGGGTGCTGGGTGCTCAGTCCTCGGGGTGCTCCGTGCTCAGTGCTCAGGGTGCTGGGTGCTCAGTACTCAGGGTGCTGGGTGCTCAGTACTCAGGGTGCTCAGTGCTCAGGGTGCTGGGTGCTCAGTGCTCGGGGTGCTGGGTGCTCAGTGCTCACGGTGCTGTGTGCTCAGTACTCAGGGTGCTCAGTACTCAGGGTGCTGGGTGCTCAGTGCTAAGGGTGCTGGGTGCTCAGTGCTCAGGGTGCTGGGTGCTCAGTCCTCGGGGTGCTCCGTGCTCAGTGCTCAGGTTGCTGGGTGCTCAATACTCAGGGTGCTGGGTGCTCAGTACTCAGGGTGCTCAGTGCTCAGTACTCAGGGTGCTCAGTGCTCAGGGTGCTGGGTGCTCAGTGCTCGGGGTGCTGGGTACTCAGTCCTCAGGGTGCTGGGTGCTCAGTGCTCAGGGTGCTCGGTGCTCAGTGCTCAGGGTGCTGGGTGCTCAGTACTCAGGGTGCTGGGTGCTCAGTTCTCGGGGTGCTGTGGGCTCAGTACTCAGGGTGCTGGGTGCTCAGTGCTCAGGGTGCTGGGTGCTCAGTGCTCGGGGTGCTGGGTGCTCATTAATCAGGGTGCTTGGTGCTCAGTACTCAGGGTGCTCAGTGCTTGGGGTGCTGGGTGCTCAGTACTCAGGGTGCTCAGTGCTTGGGGTGCTGGGTGCTAAGTACTCAGGGTGCTGGTTGCTCAGTGCTCAGGGTGCTGGGTGCTGAGTACTCAGGGTGCTGGGTGCTCAGTACTCAGGGTGCTGGGTGCTCAGTGCTCGGGATGCTGGGTGCTCAGTGCTCGGGGTGCTGGGTGCTCAGTGCTCGGGGTGCTGGGTGCTCAGTGCTCAGGGTGCTGGGTGCTCAGTGCTCGGGGTGCTGGGTGCTCAGTGCTCGGGTTGCTCGGTGCTCAGTGCTCGGGGTGCTGGGTACTCAGTACTCGGGGTGCTCGGTGCTCAGTACTCAGGGTGCTCAGTGCTCAGGGTGCTGGGTGCTCAGTGCTCGGGGTGCTGGGTACTCAGTCCTCAGGGTGCTGGGTGCTCAGTGCTCAGGGTGCTCGGTGCTCAGTGCTCAGGGTGCTGGGTGCTCAGTACTCAGGGTGCTGGGTGCTCAGTTCTCGGGGTGCTGTGGGCTCAGTACTCAGGGTGCTGGGTGCTCAGTGCTCAGGGTGCTGGGTGCTCAGTGCTCGGGGTGCTGGGTGCTCATTAATCAGGGTGCTTGGTGCTCAGTACTCAGGGTGCTCAGTGCTTGGGGTGCTGGGTGCTCAGTACTCAGGGTGCTCAGTGCTTGGGGTGCTGGGTGCTAAGTACTCAGGGTGCTGGTTGCTCAGTGCTCAGGGTGCTGGGTGCTGAGTACTCAGGGTGCTGGGTGCTCAGTACTCAGGGTGCTGGGTGCTCAGTGCTCGGGATGCTGGGTGCTCAGTGCTCGGGGTGCTGGGTGCTCAGTGCTCGGGGTGCTGGGTGCTCAGTGCTCAGGGTGCTGGGTGCTCAGTGCTCGGGGTGCTGGGTGCTCAGTGCTCGGGTTGCTCGGTGCTCAGTGCTCGGGGTGCTGGGTACTCAGTACTCGGGGTGCTCAGTGCTCAGTACTCAGGGTGCTGGGTGCTCAGTGCTCAGGGTGCTGGGTGCTCAGTGCTCGGGGTGCTGGGTGCTCGGTGCTCAGGTTGCTGGGTGCTCAGTACTCGGGGTGCTGGGTGCTCAGTACTCAGCGTGCTGGGTGCTCATTGCTCGGGGTGCTGGGTGCTCAGTGCTCCGGGTGCTGGGTGCTCAGTGCTCGGGGTGCTGGGTGCTCAGTGCTCAATGTGCTGGGTGCTCAGTGCTCGGGGTGCTCGGTGCTCAGTACTCAGGGTTCTGTGTGCTCAGTGCTCAGGGTGCTCGGTGCTCAGTACTCAGGGTGCTGGGTGCTCAGTGCTCGGTGTGCTCAGTACGTTGGGTGCTCAGTACTCAGGGTGCTGGGTGTTCAGTGCTCAGGGTGATCGGTGATCACTACTCAGCGTGCACAGTAAACAGGGAGCTGGGTGCTCAGTATTCAGGGTGCTCAGTGCTCGGGGTGCTGGGTGCTCAGTACTCAGGGTGCTGGGTGCTCAGTACTCAGGGTGCTGGGTGCTCATTCTCGGGGTGCTGGGTGCTCAGTGCTCGGGGTGCTGGGTGCTCAGTACTCGGGGTGGTGGGTGCTCAGTGCTCAGCATGCTGGGTGCTCAGTACTCAGGGTGCTCGGTTCTCAGTACTCAGGGGGCTGGGTGCTCATTCTCGGTGTGCTGGGTGCTCAGTGCTCGGGGTGCTGGGTGCTCAGTGCTCAGGGTCCTCGGTGCTCAGTACTCAGGGTGCTCAGTATTCAGCGTGCTTTGTGCTCAGTGCTCAGGGTGCTGGTTGCTCAGTACTCAGGGTGCTGAGTGCTCAGTACTCACGGTGCTGGGTGCTCAGTACTCAGGGTGCTCAGTACTCAGTACTCAGGGTGCTGGGTGCTCAGTGCTTGGGGTACTGGGTGCTCAGTGCTCAGGGTGCTGGGTGCTCAGTGCTCGGGGTGCTGGGTGCTCAGTACACGGGGTGCTCGGTGCTCAGTACTCAGGGTGCTGGGTGCTCAGTACTCAGGGTGCTGGGTGCTCAGTGCTCAGGGTGCTGTGTGCTCAGTACTCAGGTTGCTGGGTGCTCAGTACTCAGGGTGCTGGGTGCTCAGTGCTCAGGGTGCTGGGTGCTCAGTGCTCGGGCTGCTAGGTGCTCAGTACTCAGGGTGCTCAGTGCTCAGTACTCAGCGTGCTGGGTGCTCAGTGCTCAGGGTGCTCGGTGCTCAGTACTCAGGGTGCTCAGTGCTCAGTACTCAGGGTGCTGGGTGCTCAGTGCTCAGAGTGCTCAGTGCTCAGGGTGCTGGGTGCTCAGTACTCGGGGTGCTGGGTGCTCAGTGCTCAGTGCTCAGGGTGCTGGGTGCTCAGTGCTCGGGGTGCTGGGTGCTCAGTGCTCAGGGTGATCAGTGCTCAGTACTCAGGGTGCTGGGTGCTCAGTGCTCAGGGTGCTGGGTGCTCAGTCCTCAGTGTGCTCAGTACTCAGGATGCTCGGTGCTCAGTGCTCAGTACTCAGGGTGCTCAGTACTCAGGGTGCTGGGTGCTCAGTGCTCGGGGTGCTGGGTGCTCAGTACTCAGGGTGCTGGGTGCTCAGTACTCGGGGTGCTGGGTGCTCAGTACTCAGGGTGCTGGGTGCTCAGTGCTCGGGGTGCTGGGTGCTTAGTGCTCAGGTTGATCGGTGCAAAGTGCTCATGGTGCTGGGTGCTCAGTCCTCCGGGTGCTCTGTGCTCAGGGTGCTGGGTGCTCAGTGCTCGGGGTGCTCGGTGCTCAGTACTCAGGGTGCTGAGTGCTCAGTACTCAGGGTGCTGTGTGCTCAGTACTCAGGGTGCTGGGTCCTCAATGCTCAGGGTGCCGGGTGCTCAGTGCTCAGGGTGCTGGGTGCTCAGTGCTCGGGGTGCTGGGTGCTCAGGGCTGTGGTGCTGGGTGCTCAGTGCTCAGTACTCAGGGTGCTGGGTGCTCAGTGCTCAGTGCTCAGGGTGCTGGTTGCTCAGTACTCAGGGTGCTGGGTGCTCAGTACTCAGGGTGCTGGGTGCTCAGTGCTCAGGGTGCTCTGTGCTCAGTACTCAGGATGCTGGGTGCTCAGTGCTCGGGGTGCTGCGTGCTCAGTGCTCAGGGTGCTGGGTGCTCAGTGCTCAGGGTGCAGGGTGCTCAGTACTCAGGGTGCTGGGTGCTCAGTGCTCGGGGTGCTCGGTGCTCAGTACTCAAGGTGCTGGGTGCTCAGTGCTCAGGGTGCTGGGTGCTCAGTCCTCGGGGTGCTCCGTGCTCAGTGATCAGGGTGCTGGGTGCTCAGTACTCAGGGTGCTCGGTGCTCAGTACTCAGGGTTCTCAGTGCTCAGTACTCAGGGTGCTGGGTGCTCAGTGCTCAGGGTGGTGGGTGCTCAGTACTCAGAGTGCTCAGTGCTCAGTAATCGGGTTGCTTGCTGCTCAGTACTCAGGGTGCTCAGTGCTCAGTACTCGGGGTGCTGGGTGCTCAGTGCTCAGGGTGCTCAGTGCTCAGTGCTCGGGGTGCTGGGTGCTCAGTGCTCGGGGCGCTGGGTGATCAGTGCTCGGGGTGCTGGGTGCTCAGTACTCGGGGTGCTGGGTGCTCAGTGCTCAGGGTGCTCATTGCCCAGTACTCAGTGCTCAGGGTGCTCAGTGCTCAGTGCTCAGGGTGCTGGGTGTTCAGTACTCAGTGTGCTGGGTGCTCAGTACTCAGGGTGCTGGGTGCTCAGTGCTCAGGGTGCTGGGTGCTCAGTACTCTGGGTGTTGGGTGCTCAGTACTCAGGGTGCTTTGTGCTCCGTGCTCAGGGTGCTGGGTGCTCAGTGCTCAGGGTGCTGGGTGCTCAGTGCTCAGGGTGCTGAGTGCTCAGTACTCAGGGTGCTTTGTGCTCCGTGCTCAGGGTGCTGGGTGCTCAGTGCTCAGGGTGCTGGGTTCTCAGTGCTCAGGGTGCTGGGTGGTCAGTGCTCGGGGTGCTGGGTGCTCAGTGCTCAGGGTGATCGGTGCTCAGTACTCAGGGTGCTGGGTGATCAGTACTCAGGGTGCTAGGTGCTCAGTCCTCAGGGTGCTCAGTGCTCAGGGTGCTGGGTGCTCAGTACTCAGGGTGCTCAGTGCTCAGTCCTCGGGGTGCTGGGTGCTCAGTACTCAGGGTGGTCAGTGCTCAGTACTCGGGGTGCTGGGTGCTCAGTGCTCAGTGTGCTCAGTGCTCAGTGCTCAGTGCTCGGGGTGCTGGGTGCTCAGTGCTCGGGGCGCTGGGTGCTCAGTGCTCGGGGTGCTGGGTGCTCAGTACTCAGGGTGCTGTGTGCTCAGTGCTCAGTACTCTGCGTGCTGGGTGCTCAGTGCTCAGAGTGTTGGGTGCTCAGTACTCAGGGTGCTGGGTGCTCAGTGCTCAGTGCTCAGGGTGCTCAGTGCTCAGGGTGCTCAGGGCTCAGGGTGCTGGGTGCTCAGTACTCGGGGTGCTGGGTGCTCAGTGCTCAGTGCTCAGGGTGCTGGGTGCTCAGTGCTCGGGGTGCTGGGTGCTCAGTGCTCAGGGTGATCATTGCTCAGTACTCAGTGTGCTGGGTGCTCAGTGCTCAGGGTGCTGGGTGCTCAGTCCTCAGGGTGCTCAGTACTCAGGATGCTCGGTGCTCAGTGCTCAGTACTCAGGGTGCTCAGTACTCAGGGTGCTGGGTGCTCAGTGCTCGGGGTGCTGGGTGCTCAGTACTCAGGGTGCTGGGTGCTCAGTACTCGGGGTGCTGGGTGCTCAGTACTCAGGGTGCTGGGTGCTCAGTGCTCGGGGTGCTGGGTGCTTAGTGCTCAGGGTGATCGGTGCAAAGTGCTCATGATGCTGGGTGCTCAGTCCTCCGGGTGCTCTGTGCTCAGGGTGCTGGGTGCTCAGTGATCGGGGTGCTCGGTGCTCAGTACTCAGGGTGCTGAGTGCTCAGTACTCAGGGTGCTGGGTGCTCAGTACTCAGGGTGCTGGGTCCTCAGTGCTCAGGGTGCTGGGTGCTCAGTGCTCAGGGTGCTGGGTGCTCAGTGCTCGGGGTGCTGGGTGCTCAGGGCTGTGGTGCTGGGTGCTCAGTGCTCAGTGCTCAGGGTGCTGGGTGCTCAGTGCTCAGTGCTCAGGGTGCTGGTTGCTCAGTACTCAGGGTGCTGGGTGCTCAGTACTCAGGGTGCTGGGTGCTCAGTGCTCAGGGTGCTCTGTGCTCAGTACTCAGGATGCTGGGTGCTCAGTGCTCGGGGTGCTGCGTGCTCAGTGCTCAGGGTGCTGGGTGCTCAGTGCTCAGGGTGCAGGGTGCTCAGTACTCAGGGTGCTGGGTGCTCAGTGCTCGGGGTGCTCGGTGCTCAGTACTCAAGGTGCTGGGTGCTCAGTGCTCAGGGTGCTGGGTGCTCAGTCCTGGGGTGCTCCGTGTTCAGTGATCAGGGTGCTGGGTGCTCAGTACTCAGGGTGCTCGGTGCTCAGTACTCAGGGTTCTCAGTGCTCAGTACTCAGGGTGCTGGGTGCTCAGTGCTCAGGGTGGTGGGTGCTCAGTACTCAGAGTGCTCAGTGCTCAGTAATCGGGTTGCTTGCTGCTCAGTACTCAGGGTGCTCAGTGCTCAGTACTCGGGGTGCTGGGTGCTCAGTGCTCAGGGTGCTCAGTGCTCAGTGCTCGGGGTGCTGGGTGCTCAGTGCTCGGGGCGCTGGGTGATCAGTGCTCGGGGTGCTGGGTGCTCAGTACTCGGGGTGCTGGGTGCTCAGTGCTCAGGGTGCTCATTGCCCAGTACTCAGTGCTCAGGGTGCTCAGTGCTCAGTGCTCAGGGTGCTGGGTGTTCAGTACTCAGGGTGCTGGTTGCTCAGTCCTCAGGGTGCTGGGTGCTCAGTGCTCTGGGTGCTGGGTGCTCAGTACTCTGGGTGTTGGGTGCTCAGTACTCATGGTGCTTTGTGCTCCGTGCTCAGGGTGCTGGGTGCTCAGTGCTCAGGGTGCTGGGTGCTCAGTGCTCAGGGTGCTGGGTGCTCAGTACTCAGGGTGCTTTGTGCTCCGTGCTCAGGGTGCTGCGTGCTCAGTGCTCAGGGTGCTGGGTGCTCATTGCTCAGGGTGCTGGGTGCTCAGTGCTCGGGGTGCTGGGTGCTCAGTGCTCAGGGTGATCGGTGCTCAGTACTCAGGGTGCTGGGTGATCAGTACTCAGGGTGCTAGGTGCTCAGTCCTCAGGGTGCTCAGTGCTCAGGGTGCTGGGTGCTCAGTGCTCGGGGTGCTCGGTGCTCAGTACTCAGGGTGCTGAGTGCTCAGTACTCAGGGTGCTGGGTGCTCAGTACTCATGGTGCTGGGTGCTCAGTGCTCGGGGTGCTGGGTGCTCAGTACTCAGCGTGCTGCGTGCTCAGTACTCAGGGTGCTGGGTGCTCAATACTCAGTGCTCGGGGTCCTGGGTTCTGAGTGCTCAGGGTGCTGGGTGCTCAGTGCTCTGGGTGCTGGGTGCTGAGTACTCAGGGTGCTGGGTGCTCAGTACTCAGGGTGCTGGGTGCTCAGTACTCAGGGTGCTGGGTGCTCAGTGCTCAGGGTGCTGGATCCTCAGTACTCAGGGTGCTGGGTGCTCAGTACTCAGGGTGCTGGGTGCTCAGTGCTCAGGGTCCTGGGTGCTCAGTGCTCAGGGTGCTGGGTGCTCAGTACTCAGGGTGCTGGGTGCTCAGTGCTCAGGGTGATCGGTGCTCAGTACTCAGGGTGCTCAGTACTCAGGGTGCTGGGTGCTCAGTGCTCAGGGTGCTGGGTGCTCATTACTCAGGGTGCTGGGTGCTCAGTGCTCAGGGTGATCGGTGCTCAGTACTCAGGGTGCTGGGTGCTCAGTGCTCAGGGTGCTGGGTGCTCAGTCCTCAGGGTGCTCAGTGCTCAGGGTGCTGGGTGCTCAGTGCTCGGGGTGCTCGGTGCTCAGTACTCAGGGTGCTGAGTGCTCAGTACTCAGGGTGCTAGGTTCTCAGTACTCATGGTGCTGGGCGCTCAGTACTCAGGGGACTGGGTGCTCAGTGCTCAGGGTGCTGGGTGCTCAGTGCTCAGGGCGCTAGGTGCTCAGTGCTCGGGGTGCTGGTTGCTCAGTGCTCGGGGTGCTGGGTGCTCAGTACTCAGGGTGCTCAGTGCTCAGTACTCGGGTTGCTTGGTGCTCAGTACTCAGGGTGCTCAGTGCTCAGTACTCGGGGTGCTGGGTGCTCAGTGCTCAGGGTGCTCAGTGCTCAGTGCTCGGGGTGCTGTGTGCTCAGTGCTCGGGGCGCTGGGTGCTCAGTGCTCAGGGTGCTGGGTGCTCAGTACTCGGGGTGCTGTGTGCTCAGTGCTCAGGGTGCTCAGTGCTCAGTGCTCAGGGTGCTGGGTGTTCAGTACTCAGGGTGCTGGGTGCTCAGTACTCAGGGTGCTGGGTGCTCAGTGCTCAGGGTGCTGGGTGCTCAGTACTCTGGGTGTTGGGTGCTCAGTACTCAGGGTGCTTTGTGCTCCGTGCTCGGGGTGCTGGGTGCTCAGTGCTCAGGGTGCTGGGTGCTCAGTGCTCAGGGTGCTGGGTGCTCAGTGCTCAGGGTGCTGGGTGCTCAGTGCTCGATGTGCTGGGTGCTCAGTACTCAGCGTGCTGCGTGCTCAGTACTCAGGGTGCTGGGTGCTCAGTGCTCAGGGTGATCGGTGCTCAGTACTCAGGGTGCTGGGTGCTCAGTACTCAGGGTGCTAGGTGCTCAGTCCTCAGGGTGCTCAGTGCTCAGGGTGCTGGGTGCTCAGTGCTCGGGGTGCTCGGTGCTCAGTACTCAGGGTGCTGAGTGCTCAGTACTCAGGGTGCTGGGTGCTCAGTACTCATGGTGCTGGGTGCTCAGTGCTCGGGGTGCTGGGTGCTCAGTACTCAGCGTGCTGCGTGCTCAGTACTCAGGGTGCTGGGTGCTCAATACTCAGTGCTCGGGGTCCTGGGTGCTGAGTGCTCAGGGTGCTGGGTGCTCAGTGCTCTGGGTGCTGGGTGCTGAGTACTCAGGGTGCTGGGTGCTCAGTACTCAGGGTGCTGGGTGCTCAGTACTCAGTGTGCTGGGTGCTCAGTGCTCAGGGTGCTGGATCCTCAGTACTCAGGGTGCTGGGTGCTCAGTACTCAGGGTGCTGGGTTCTCAGTGCTCAGTGTCCTGGGTGCTCAGTGCTCAGGGTGCTGGGTGCTCAGTACTCAGGGTGCTGGGTGCTCAGTGCTCAGGGTGATCGGTGCTCAGTACTCAGGGTGCTCAGTACTCAGGGTGCTGTGTGCTCAGTGCTCAGGGTGCTGGGTGCTCAGTACTCAGGGTGCTTGGTGCTCAGTGCTCGGGGTGCTGGGTGCTCAGTGCTCAGGGTGATCGGTGCTCAGTACTCAGGGTGCTGGGTGCTCAGTGCTTAGGGTGCTGGGTGCTCAGTCCTCAGGGTGCTCAGTGCTCAGGGTGCTGGGTGCTCAGTGCTCGGGGTGCTCGGTGCTCAGTACTCAGGGTGCTGAGTGCTCAGTACTCAGGTTGCTGGGTTCTCAGTACTCATGGTGCTGGGTGCTCAGTACTCAGGGGACTGGGTGCTCAGTGCTCAGGGTGCTGGGTGCTCAGTGCTCAGGGCGCTAGGTGCTCAGTGCTCGGGGTGCTGGGTGCTCAGTACTCAGGGTGCTCAGTACTCAGTACTCGGGGTGCTGGGTGCTCAGTGCTCAGGGTGCTCAGTGCTCAGTGCTCGGGGTGCTGGGTGCTCAGTACTCAGGGTGCTGGGTGCTCAGTGCTCAGGGTGCTCATTGCTCAGTACTCAGTGCTCAGGGTGCTCAGTGCTCAGTGCTCAGGGTGCTGGGTGTTCAGTACTCAGGGTGCTGGGTGCTCAGTACTCAGGGTGCTGGGTGCTCAGTGCTCAGGGTGCTGGGTGCTCAGTACTCTGGGTGTTGGGTGCTCAGTACTCAGGGTGCTTTGTGCTCCGTGCTCGGGGTGCTGGGTGCTCAGTGCTCAGTGTGCTGGGTGCTCAGTGCTCAGGGTGCTGGGTGCTCAGTACTCAGGGTGCTGGGTGCTTAGTGCTCGAGGGGCTCGGTGCTCAGTACTCAAGGTGCTGGGTGCTCAGTGCTCAGGGTGCTGGGTGCTCAGTCCTCGGGGTGCTCCGTGCTCAGGGTGCTGGGTGCTCAGTGCTCAGGGTGCTGGGTGCTCAGTGCTCGGGGTGCTGGGTGCTGAGTGCTCAGGGTGCTGGGTGCTCAGTGCTCGGGGTGCTCGGTGCTCAGTGCTCAGGGTCCTGGGTGCTCAGTACTCAGGGTGCTGGGTGCTCAGTGCTCAGGGTGCTGGGTGCTCAGTGCTCGGGGTGCTGGGTGCTCAGTGCTCAGGGTGATCGGTGCTCAGTACTCAGGGTGCTGGGTGCTCAGTGCTCAGGGTGCTGGGTGCTCAGTCCTCAGGGTGCTCAGGGCTCAGGGTGCTGGGTGCTCAGTGCTCGGGGTGCTCGGTGCTCAGTACTCAGGGTGCTGAGTGCTCAGTACTCAGGGTGCTGGGTGCTCAGTACTCATGGTGCTGGGTGCTCAGTGCTCGGGGTGCTGGGTGCTCAGTACTCAGCGTGCTGCATGCTCAGTACTCAGGGTGCTGGGTGCACAATACTCAGTGCTCGGGGTCCTGGGTGCTGAGTGCTCAGGGTGCTGGGTGCTCAGTGCTCTGGGTGCTGGGTGCTCAGTACTCAGGGTGCTGGGTGCTCAGTACTCAGGGTGCTGGGTGCTCAGTGCTTAGGGTGCTGGGTGCTCAGTACTCAGGGTGCTCGGTGCTCAGTACTCAGGGTGCTGTGTGCTCAGTGCTCAGGGTGCTGGGTACTCAGTACTCAGGGTGCTGGGTGCTCAGTACTCAGGGTGCTGGGTGCTCAGTGCGCAGGGTGCTGGGTGCTCAGTGCTCAGGGTGCTGGGTGCTCAGTACTCATGGTGCTGGGTGCTCAGTGCTCAGGGTGATCGGTGCTCAGTACTCAGGGTGCTCAGTACTCAGGATGCTGGGTGCTCAGTGCTCAGGGTGCTGGGTGCTCAGTACTCAGGGTGCTGGGTGCTCAGTGCTCGGGGTGCTGGGTGCTCAGTGCTCAGGGTGATCGGTGCTCAGTACTCAGGGTGCTGGGTGCTCAGGGTGCTGGGTGCTCAGGCCTCAGGGTGCTCAGTGCTCAGGGTGCTGGGTGCTCAGTGCTCGGGGTGCTCGGTGCTCAGTACTCAGGGTGCTGAGTGCTCGGTACTCAGGGTGCTGGGTGCTCAGTACTCATGGTGCTGGGTGCTCAGTTCTCAGGGGACTGGGTGCTCAGTGCTCAGGGTGCTGGGTGCTCAGTGCTCAGGGCGCTGGGTGCTCAGTGCTCGGGGTGCTGGGTGCTCAGTGCTCGGGGTGCTGGGTGGTCAGTGCTCAGTGCTCAAGGTGCTGGGTGCTCAGTGCTCAGGGTGCTGGGTGCTCAGTACTCAGGGTGCTGGGTGCTCAGTACTCAGGGTGCTGGGTGCTCAGTTCTCGGGGTGCTGGGTGCTCAGTGCTCAGTGCTCAGGGTGCTGGGTGCTCAGTACTCAGGGTGCTGGGTGCTCAGTACTCAGGGTGCTGGGTGCTCAGTTCTCGGGGTTCTGGGTGCTTAGTGCTCAGGGTGCTGGGTGCTCAGTGCTCAGGGTGCTGGGTGCTCAGTACTCAGGGTGCTGGGTGCTCAGTGCTCGGGGTGCTCGGTGCTCAGTACTCAAGGTGCTGGGTGCTCAGTGCTCAGGGTGCTGGGTGCTCAGTCCTCGGGGTGCTCCGTGCTCAGTGCTCAGGGTGCTGGGTGCTCAGTACTCAGGGTGCTGGGTGCTCAGTGCTCGGGGTGCTCGGTGCTCAGTACTCAAGGTGCTGGGTGCTCAGTGCTCAGGGTGCCGGGTGCTCAGTCCTCGGGGTGCTCCGTGCTCAGTGATCACCGTGCTGGGTGCTCAGTACTCAGGGTGCTCGGTGTTCAGTACTCAGGGTTCTCAGTGCTCAGTACTCAGGGTGCTGGGTGCTCAGTGCTCAGGGTGCTGGTTGCTCAGTACTCAGGGTGCTCAGTGCTCAGTACTCGGGGTGCTTGTTGCTCAGCACTCAGGTTGCTCAGTGCTCAGTGCTCGGGGTGCTGGGTGCTCAGTACTCAGGGTGCTCGGTGCTCAGTACTAAGGGTGCTCAGTGCTCAGTACTCAGGTTGCTCAGTGCTCAGTGCTTGGGTTGCTGGATGCTCAGTACTCAGGGTGCTGGGTGCTCAGTACTCAGGGTGCTGGGTGCTCAGTGCTCAGTACTCAGCGTGCTGGGTGCTCAGTGCTCGGGGTGCTGGGTCCTCAGTGCTCAGGGAGCTGGGTGCTCAGTACTCAGGGTGCTGGGTGCTCAGTGCTCGGTGTGCTGGGTCCTCAGTGCTCAGGGTGCTCAGTGCTCAGTGGTCGGGGTGCTGGGTGCTCAGTGCTCGGGGTGCTGGGTGCTCAGTGCTCAGGGTGCTGGTTGCTCAGTACTCAGTGTGCTCAGTGCTCAGGGTGCTGGGTGCTCAGAACTCAGGGTGCTGGGTGCGCAGTACTCAGGGTGCTGGGTGCTCAGAACTCAGGGTGCTTGATGCTCAGTACTCAGGGTGCTGGTTGCTCATTCTCTGGGTACTGGGTGCTCAGTACTCAGGTTGCTCAGTACTCTGGGTGCTCGGGGCTCAGTGCTCAGGGTGCTGGGTGCTCAGTACTCAGGGTGCTGGGTGCTCAGTGCTCGGGGTGCTGGGTCCTCAGTGCTCAGGGTGCTCAGTGCTCAGTGCTTGGGGTGCTGGGTGCTCAGTACTCAGGGTGCTTGGTGCTCAGTGCTCAGGGTGCTGGGTGCTCAGTGCTCAGTGTTCTGGGTGCTCAGTGCTCAGGGTGGTCAGTGCTCAGTGCTCAGTACTCAGGGTGCTTGGTGCTCAGTACTCAGGGTGCTGGGTGCTCAGTGCTCGGGTTACCCGGTGCTCAGTGCTCGGGTTGCTCGGTGCTCAGTACTCAGGGTGCTGAGTGCTCAGTGCTCAGGGTGCTGGGTGCTCAGTGCTCAGTGTTCTGGGTGCTCAGTGCTCAGGGTGGTCAGTGCTCAGTGCTCAGTACTCAGGGTGCTTGGTGCTCAGTACTCAGGGTGCTGGGTGCTCAGTGCTCGGGTTACCCGGTGCTCAGTGCTCGGGTTGCTCGGTGCTCAGTACTCAGGGTGCTGAGTGCTCAGTGCTCAGGGTGCTGGGTGCTCAGTGCTCGGGGTGCTCGGTGCTCAGTACTCAGGGTTCTGTGTGCTCAGTACTCAGGTTGCTGGGTTCTCAGTACTCATGGTGCTGGGTGCTCAGTACTCAGGGGACTGGGTGCTCAGTGCTCAGGGTTCTGGGTGCTCAGTGCTCAGGGCGCTAGGTGCTCAGTGCTCGGGGTGCTGGGTGCTCAGTACTCAGGGTGCTCAGTGCTCAGTACTCGGGTTGCTTGGTGCTCAGTACTCAGGGTGCTCAGTGCTCAGTACTCGGGGTGCTGGGTGCTCAGTGCTCAGGGTGCTCAGTGCTCAGTGCTCGGGGTGCTGTGTGCTCAGTGCTCGGGGCGCTGGGTGCTCAGTGCTCGGGGTGCTGGGTGCTCAGTACTCGGGGTGCTGGGTGCTCAGTGCTCAGGGTGCTCATTGCTCAGTACTCAGTGCTCAGGGTGCTCAGTGCTCAGTGCTCAGGGTGCTGGGTGTTCAGTACTCAGGGTGCTGGGTGCTCAGTACTCAGGGTGCTGGGTGCTCAGTGCTCAGGGTGCTGGCTGCTCAGTACTCTGGGTGTTGGGTGCTCAGTACTCAGGGTGCTTTGTGCTCCGTGCTCGGGGTGCTGGGTGCTCAGTGCTCAGGGTGCTGGGTGCTCAGTGCTCAGGGTGCTGGGTGCTCAGTACTCAGGGTCCTGGGTGCTTAGTGCTCGAGGGGCTCGTTGCTCAGTACTCAAGGTGCTGGGTGCTCAGTGCTCAGGGTGCTGGGTGCTCAGTCCTCGGGGTGCTCCGTGCTCAGGGTGCTGGGTGCTCAGTGCTCAGGGTGCTGGGTGCTCAGTGCTCGGGGTGCTGGGTGCTGAGTGCTCAGGGTGCTGGGTGCTCAGTGCTCGGGGTGCTCGGGGTGCTCGGTGCTCAGTGCTCAGGGTGCTGGGTGCTCAGTACTCAGGGGACTGGGTGCTCAGTGCTCAGGGTGCTGGGTGCTCAGTGCTCAGGGCGCTAGGTGCTCAGTGCTCGGGGTGCTGGGTGCTCAGTACTCAGGGTGCTCAGTACTCAGTACTCGGGGTGCTGGGTGCTCAGTGCTCAGGGTGCTCAGTGCTCAGTGCTCGGGGTGCTGGGTGCTCAGTACTCAGGGTGCTGGGTGCTCAGTGCTCAGGGTGCTCATTGCTCAGTACTCAGTGCTCAGGGTGCTCAGTGCTCAGTGCTCAGGGTGCTGGGTGTTCAGTACTCAGGGTGCTGGGTGCTCAGTACTCAGGGTGCTGGGTGCTCAGTGCTCAGGGTGCTGGGTGCTCAGTACTCTGGGTGTTGGGTGCTCAGTACTCAGGGTGCTTTGTGCTCCGTGCTCGGGGTGCTGGGTGCTCAGTGCTCAGTGTGCTGGGTGCTCAGTGCTCAGGGTGCTGGGTGCTCAGTACTCAGGGTGCTGGGTACTTAGTGCTCGAGGGGCTCGGTGCTCAGTACTCAAGGTGCTGGGTGCTCAGTGCTCAGGGTGCTGGGTGCTCAGTCCTCGGGGTGCTCCGTGCTCAGGGTGCTGGGTGCTCAGTGCTCAGGGTGCTGGGTGCTCAGTGCTCGGGGTGCTGGGTGCTGAGTGCTCAGGGTGCTGGGTGCTCAGTGCTCGGGGTGCTCGGTGCTCAGTGCTCAGGGTCCTGGGTGCTCAGTACTCAGGGTGCTGGGTGCTCAGTGCTCAGGGTGCTGGGTGCTCAGTGCTCGGGGTGCTGGGTGCTCAGTGCTCAGGGTGATCGGTGCTCAGTACTCAGGGTGCTGGGTGCTCAGTGCTCAGGGTGCTGGGTGCTCAGTCCTCAGGGTGCTCAGGGCTCAGGGTGCTGGGTGCTCAGTGCTCGGGGTGCTCGGTGCTCAGTACTCAGGGTGCTGAGTGCTCAGTACTCAGGGTGCTGGGTGCTCAGTACTCATGGTGCTGGGTGCTCAGTGCTCGGGGTGCTGGGTGCTCAGTACTCAGCGTGCTGCATGCTCAGTACTCAGGGTGCTGGGTGCACAATACTCAGTGCTCGGGGTCCTGGGTGCTGAGTGCTCAGGGTGCTGGGTGCTCAGTGCTCTGGGTGCTGGGTGCTCAGTACTCAGGGTGCTGGGTGCTCAGTACTCAGGGTGCTGGGTGCTCAGTGCTTAGGGTGCTGGGTGCTCAGTACTCAGGGTGCTCGGTGCTCAGTACTCAGGGTGCTGGGTGCTCAGTGCTCAGGGTGCTGGGTACTCAGTACTCAGGGTGCTGGGTGCTCAGTACTCAGGGTGCTGGGTGCTCAGTGCGCAGGGTGCTGGGTGCTCAGTGCTCAGGGTGCTGGGTGCTCAGTACTCATGGTGCTGGGTGCTCAGTGCTCAGGGTGATCGGTGCTCAGTACTCAGGGTGCTCAGTACTCAGGATGCTGGGTGCTCAGTGCTCAGGGTGCTGGGTGCTCAGTACTCAGGGTGCTGGGTGCTCAGTGCTCGGGGTGCTGGGTGCTCAGTGCTCAGGGTGATCGGTGCTCAGTACTCAGGGTGCTGGGTGCTCAGGGTGCTGGGTGCTCAGGCCTCAGGGTGCTCAGTGCTCAGGGTGCTGGGTGCTCAGTGCTCGGGGTGCTCGGTGCTCAGTACTCAGGGTGCTGAGTGCTCGGTACTCAGGGTGCTGGGTGCTCAGTACTCATGGTGCTGGGTGCTCAGTTCTCAGGGGACTGGGTGCTCAGTGCTCAGGGTGCTGGGTGCTCAGTGCTCAGGGCGCTGGGTGCTCAGTGCTCGGGGTGCTGGGTGCTCAGTGCTCGGGGTGCTGGGTGGTCAGTGCTCAGTGCTCAAGGTGCTGGGTGCTCAGTGCTCAGTGCTCAGGGTGCTGGGTGCTCAGTACTCAGGGTGCTGGGTGCTCAGTACTCAGGGTGCTGGGTGCTCAGTTCTCGGGGTGCTGGGTGCTCAGTGCTCAGTGCTCAGGGTGCTGGGTGCTCAGTACTCAGGGTGCTGGGTGCTCAGTACTCAGGGTGCTGGGTGCTCAGTTCTCGGGGTTCTGGGTGCTTAGTGCTCAGGGTGCTGGGTGCTCAGTGCTCAGGGTGCTGGGTGCTCAGTACTCAGGGTGCTGGGTGCTCAGTGCTCGGGGTGCTCGGTGCTCAGTACTCAAGGTGCTGGGTGCTCAGTGCTCAGGGTGCTGGGTGCTCAGTCCTCGGGGTGCTCCGTGCTCAGTGCTCAGGGTGCTGGGTGCTCAGTACTCAGGGTGCTGGGTGCTCAGTGCTCGGGGTGCTCGGTGCTCAGTACTCAAGGTGCTGGGTGCTCAGTGCTCAGGGTGCCGGGTGCTCAGTCCTCGGGGTGCTCCGTGCTCAGTGATCACCGTGCTGGGTGCTCAGTACTCAGGGTGCTCGGTGTTCAGTACTCAGGGTTCTCAGTGCTCAGTACTCAGGGTGCTGGGTGCTCAGTGCTCAGGGTGCTGGTTGCTCAGTACTCAGGGTGCTCAGTGCTCAGTACTCGGGGTGCTTGTTGCTCAGCACTCAGGTTGCTCAGTGCTCAGTGCTCGGGGTGCTGGGTGCTCAGTACTCAGGGTGCTCGGTGCTCAGTACTAAGGGTGCTCAGTGCTCAGTACTCAGGTTGCTCAGTGCTCAGTGCTTGGGTTGCTGGATGCTCAGTACTCAGGGTGCTGGGTGCTCAGTACTCAGGGTGCTGGGTGCTCAGTGCTCAGTACTCAGCGTGCTGGGTGCTCAGTGCTCGGGGTGCTGGGTCCTCAGTGCTCAGGGAGCTGGGTGCTCAGTACTCAGGGTGCTGGGTGCTCAGTGCTCGGTGTGCTGGGTCCTCAGTGCTCAGGGTGCTCAGTGCTCAGTGGTCGGGGTGCTGGGTGCTCAGTGCTCGGGGTGCTGGGTGCTCAGTGCTCAGGGTGCTGGTTGCTCAGTACTCAGTGTGCTCAGTGCTCAGGGTGCTGGGTGCTCAGAACTCAGGGTGCTGGGTGCGCAGTACTCAGGGTGCTGGGTGCTCAGAACTCAGGGTGCTTGATGCTCAGTACTCAGGGTGCTGGTTGCTCATTCTCTGGGTACTGGGTGCTCAGTACTCAGGTTGCTCAGTACTCTGGGTGCTCGGGGCTCAGTGCTCAGGGTGCTGGGTGCTCAGTACTCAGGGTGCTGGGTGCTCAGTGCTCGGGGTGCTGGGTCCTCAGTGCTCAGGGTGCTCAGTGCTCAGTGCTTGGGGTGCTGGGTGCTCAGTACTCAGGGTGCTTGGTGCTCAGTGCTCAGGGTGCTGGGTGCTCAGTGCTCAGTGTTCTGGGTGCTCAGTGCTCAGGGTGGTCAGTGCTCAGTGCTCAGTACTCAGGGTGCTTGGTGCTCAGTACTCAGGGTGCTGGGTGCTCAGTGCTCGGGTTACCCGGTGCTCAGTGCTCGGGTTGCTCGGTGCTCAGTACTCAGGGTGCTGAGTGCTCAGTGCTCAGGGTGCTGGGTGCTCAGTGCTCAGGGTGCTTGATGCTCAGTGCTCAGGGTGCTGGGTGCTCAGTGCTCGGGGTGCTCGGTGCTCAGTACTCAGGGTTCTGTGTGCTCAGTACTCAGGTTGCGGGGTTCTCAGTACTCATGGTGCTGGGTGCTCAGTACTCAGGGGACTGGGTGCTCAGTGCTCAGGGTTCTGGGTGCTCAGTGCTCAGGGCGCTAGGTGCTCAGTGCTCGGGGTGCTGGGTGCTCAGTACTCAGGGTGCTCAGTGCTCAGTACTCGGGTTGCTTGGTGCTCAGTACTCAGGGTGCTCAGTGCTCAGTACTCGGGGTGCTGGGTGCTCAGTGCTCAGGGTGCTCAGTGCTCAGTGCTCGGGGTGCTGTGTGCTCAGTGCTCGGGGCGCTGGGTGCTCAGTGCTCGGGGTGCTGGGTGCTCAGTACTCGGGGTGCTGGGTGCTCAGTGCTCAGGGTGCTCATTGCTCAGTACTCAGTGCTCAGGGTGCTCAGTGCTCAGTGCTCAGGGTGCTGGGTGTTCAGTACTCAGGGTGCTGGGTGCTCAGTACTCAGGGTGCTGGGTGCTCAGTGCTCAGGGTGCTGGGTGCTCAGTACTCTGGGTGTTGGGTGCTCAGTACTCAGGGTGCTTTGTGCTCCGTGCTCGGGGTGCTGGGTGCTCAGTGCTCAGGGTGCTGGGTGCTCAGTGCTCAGGGTGCTGGGTGCTCAGTACTCAGGGTCCTGGGTGCTTAGTGCTCGAGGGGCTCGTTGCTCAGTACTCAAGGTGCTGGGTGCTCAGTGCTCAGGGTGCTGGGTGCTCAGTCCTCGGGGTGCTCCGTGCTCAGGGTGCTGGGTGCTCAGTGCTCAGGGTGCTGGGTGCTCAGTGCTCGGGGTGCTGGGTGCTGAGTGCTCAGGGTGCTGGGTGCTCAGTGCTCGGGGTGCTCGGGGTGCTCGGTGCTCAGTGCTCAGGGTCCTGGGTGCTTAGTACTCAGGGTGATGGGTGCTCAGTGCTCAGGGTGCTGGGTGCTAAGTGCTCGGGGTGCTGGGTGCTCAGTGCTCAGGGTGATCGGTGCTCAGTACTCAGGGTGCTGGGTGCTCAGTGCTCAGGGTGCTGGGTGCTCAGTCCTCAGGGTGCTCAGGGCTCAGGGTGCTGGGTGCTCAGTGCTCGGGGTGCTCGGTGCTCAGTACTCAGGGTGCTGAGTGCTCAGTACTCAGGGTGCTGGGTGCTCAGTACTCATGGTGCTGGGTGCTCAGTGCTCGGGGTGCTGGGTGCTCAGTACTCAGCGTGCTGCGTGCTCAGTACTCAGGGTGCTGGGTGCACAATACTCAGTGCTCGGGGTCCTGGGTGCTGAGTGCTCAGGGTGCTGGGTGCTCAGTGCTCTGGGTGCTGGGTGCTCAGTACTCAGGGTGCTGGGTGCTCAGTACTCAGGGTGCTGGGTGCTCAGTGCTCAGGGTGCTGGGTGCTCAGTACTCAGGTTGCTGTGTGCTCAGTACTCAGGGTGCTCGGATGCTCAGTACTCAGGGTGCTGGGTGCTCAGTGCTCAGGGTGCTGGGTACTCAGTACTCAGGGTGCTGGGTGCTCAGTACTCAGGGTGCTGGGTGCTCAGTGCTCAGGGTGCTGGGTGCTCAGTGCTCAGGGTGCTGGTTGCTCAGTACTCAGGGTGCTGGGTGCTCAGTGCTCAGGGTGATCGGTGCTCAGTACTCAGGGTGCTCAGTACTCAGGATGCTGGGTGCTCAGTGCTCAGGGTGCTGGGTGCTCAGTACTCAGGGTGCTGGGTGCTCAGTGCTCGGGGTGCTGGGTGCTCAGTGCTCAGGGTGATCGGTGCTCAGTACTCAGGGTGCTGGGTGCTCAGTGCTCAGGGTGCTGGGTGCTCAGGCCTCAGGGTGCTCAGTGCTCAGGGTGCTGGATGCTCAGTGCTCGGGGTGCTCGGTGCTCAGTACTCAGGGTGCTGAGTGCTCGGTACTCAGGGTGCTGGGTGCTCAGTACTCATGGTGCTGGGTGCTCAGTATTCAGGGGACTGGGTGTTCAGTGCTCAGGGTGCTGGGTGCTCAGTGCTCAGGGCGCTGGGTGCTCAGTGCTCGGGGTGCTGGGTGCTCAGTGCTCGTGGTGCTGGGTGGTCAGTGCTCAGTGCTCAAGGTGCTGGGTGCTCAGTGCTCAGTGCTCAGGGTGCTGGGTGCTCAGTACTCAGGGTGCTGGGTGCTCAGTACTCAGGGTGCTGGGTGCTCAGTTCTCGGGGTGCTGGGTGCTTAGTGCTCAGGGTGCTGGGTGCTCAGTGCTCAGGGTGCTGGGTGCTCAGTACTCAGGGTGCTGGGTGCTCAGTGCTCAGGGTGCTGGGTGCTCAGTACTCAGGGTGCTGGGTGCTCAGTGCTCAGGGTGCCGGGTGCTCAGTACTCGGGGTGCTCCGTGCTCAGTGATCACCGTGCTGGGTGCTCAGTACTCAGGGTGCTCGGTGTTCAGTACTCAGGGTTCTCAGTGCTCAGTACTCGGGGTGCTTGTTGCTCAGCACTCAGGTTGCTCAGTGCTCAGTGCTCGGGGTGCTGGGTGCTCAGTACTCAGGGTGCTCAGTGCTCAGTACTAAGGGTGCTCAGTTCTCAGTACTCAGGTTGCTCAGTGATCAGTGCTTGGGTTGCTGGGTGCTCAGTACTCAGGGTGCTGGGTGCTCAGTACTCAGGGTGCTGGGTGCTAAGTGCTCAGTACTCAGCGTGCTGGGTGCTCAGTGCTCGGGGTGCTGGGTCCTCAGTGCTCAGGGAGCTGGGTGCTCAGTACTCAGGGTGCTGGGTGCTCAGTGCTCGGTGTGCTGCTCCTCAGTGCTCAGGGTGCTCAGTGCTCAGTGGTCGGGGTGCTGGGTGCTCAGTGCTCGGGGTGCTGGGTGCTCAGTGCTCAGGGTGCTGGTTGCTCAGTACTCAGTGTGCTCAGTGCTCAGGGTGCTGGGTGCTCAGAACTCAGGGTGCTGGGTGCGCAGTACTCAGGGTGCTGGGTGCTCAGAACTCAGGGTGCTTGATGCTCAGTACTCAGGGTGCTGGTTGCTCATTCTCGGGGTACTGGGTGCTCAATACTCAGGTTGCTCAGTACTCTGGGTGCTCGGGGCTCAGTGCTCAGGGTGCTGGGTGCTCAGTACTCAGGGTGCTGGGTGCTCAGTGCTCGGGGTGCTGGGTCCTCAGTGCTCAGGGTGCTCAGTGCTCAGTGCTTGGGGTGCTGGGTGCTCAGTCCTCGGGGTGCTTGGTGCTCAGTGCTCAGGGTGCTGGCTGCTCAGTGCTCAGGGTGCTGGGTGCTCAGTACTCAGTGCTCAGGATGCTGGGTGCTCAGTGCTCAGGGTTCTGGGTGCTCAGTGCTCAGGGTGGTCAGTGCTCAGTGCTCAGTACTCAGGGTGCTTGGTGCTCAGTACTCAGGGTGCTGGGTGCTCAGTGCTCGGGTTACCCGGTGCTCAGTGCTCGGGTTGCTCGGTGCTCAGTACTCAGGGTGCTGAGTGCACAGTGCTCAGGGTGCTGGGTGCTCAGTGCTCAGGGTGCTTGATGCTCAGTGCTCAGGGTGCTGGGTGCTCAGTGCTCGGGGTGCTCGGTGCTCAGTACTCAGGGTTCTGAGTGCTCAGTACTCAGGTTGCTGGGTTCTCAGTACTCATGGTGCTGGGTGCTCAGTACTCAGGGGACTGGGTGCTCAGTGCTCAGGGTGCTGGGTGCTCAGTGCTCAGGGCGCTAGGTGCTCAGTGCTCGGGGTGCTGGGTGCTCAGTACTCAGGTTGCTCAGTGCTCAGTACTCGGGTTGCTTGGTGCTCAGTACTCAGGGTGCTCAGTGCTCAGTACTCGGGGTGCTGGGTGCTCAGTGCTCAGGGTGCTCAGTGCTCAGTGCTCGGGGTGCTGTGTGCTCAGTGCTCGGGGCGCTGGGTGCTCAGTGCTCGGGGTGCTGGGTGCTCAGTACTCGGGGTGCTGGGTGCTCAGTGCTCAGGGTGCTCATTGCTCAGTACTCAGTGCTCAGGGTGCTCAGTGCTCAGTGCTCAGGGTGCTGGGTGTTCAGTACTCAGGGTGCTGGGTGCTCAGTGCTCAGGGTGCTGGGTGCTCAGTACTCTGGGTGTTGGGTGCTCAGTACTCAGGGTGCTTTGTGCTCCGTGCTCGGGGTGCTGGGTGCTCAGTGCTCAGGGTGCTGGGTGCTCAGTGCTCAGGGTGCTGGGTGCTCAGTACTCAGGGTGCTGGGTGCTTAGTGCTCGAGGGGCTCGGTGCTCAGTACTCAAGGTGCTGGGTGCTCAGTGCTCAGGGTGCTGGGTGCTCAGTCCTCGGGGTGCTCCGTGCTCAGGGTGCTGGGTGCTCAGTGCTCAGGGTGCTGGGTGCTCAGTGCTCGGGGTGCTGGGTGCTGAGTGCTCAGGGTGCTGGGTGCTCAGTGCTCGGGGTGCTCGGTGCTCAGTGCTCAGGGTCCTGGGTGCTCAGTACTCAGGGTGCTGGGTGCTCAGTGCTCAGGGTGCTGGGTGCTCAGTGCTCGGGGTGCTGGGTGCTCAGTGCTCAGGGTGATCGGTGCTCAGTACTCAGGGTGCTGGGTGCTCAGTGCTCAGGGTGCTGGGTGCTCAGTCCTCAGCGTGCTCAGGGCTCAGGGTGCTGGGTGCTCAGTGCTCGGGGTGCTCGGTGCTCAGTACTCAGGGTGCTGAGTGGTCAGTACTCAGGGTGCTGGGTGCTCAGTACTCATGGTGCTGGGTGCTCAGTGCTCGGGGTGCTGGGTGCTCAGTACTCAGCGTGCTTCGTGCTCAGTACTCAGGGTGCTTTGTGCTCCGTGCTCGGGGTGCTGGGTGCTCAGTGCTCAGGGTGCTGGGTGCTCAGTGCTCAGGGTGCTGGGTGCTCAGTACTCAGGGTGCTGGGTGCTTAGTGCTCGAGGGGCTCGGTGCTCAGTACTCAAGGTGCTGGGTGCTCAGTGCTCAGGGTGCTGGGTGCTCAGTCCTCGGGGTGCTCCGTGCTCAGGGTGCTGGGTGCTCAGTGCTCAGGGTGCTGGGTGCTCAGTGCTCGGGGTGCTGGGTGCTGAGTGCTCAGGGTGCTGGGTGCTCAGTGCTCGGGGTGCTCGGTGCTCAGTGCTCAGGGTCCTGGGTGCTCAGTACTCAGGGTGCTGGGTGCTCAGTGCTCAGGGTGCTGGGTGCTCAGTGCTCGGGGTGCTGGGTGCTCAGTGCTCAGGGTGATCGGTGCTCAGTACTCAGGGTGCTGGGTGCTCAGTGCTCAGGGTGCTGGGTGCTCAGTCCTCAGCGTGCTCAGGGCTCAGGGTGCTGGGTGCTCAGTGCTCGGGGTGCTCGGTGCTCAGTACTCAGGGTGCTGAGTGCTCAGTACTCAGGGTGCTGGGTGCTCAGTACTCATGGTGCTGGGTGCTCAGTGCTCGGGGTGCTGGGTGCTCAGTACTCAGCGTGCTTCGTGCTCAGTACTCAGGGTGCTGGGTGCACAATACTCAGTGCTCGGGGTCCTGGGTGCTGAGTGCTCAGGGTGCTGGGTGCTCAGTGCTCTGGGTGCTGGGTGCTCAGTACTCAGGGTGCTGGGTGCTCAGTACTCAGGGTGCTCGGTGCTCAGTGCTCAGGGTGCTGGGTACTCAGTACTCAGGGTGCTGTGTGCTCAGTATTCAGGGTGCTCGGATGCTCAGTACTCAGGGTGCTGGGTGCTCAGTGCTCAGGGTGCTGGGTGCTCAGTACTCAGGGTGCTGGTGCTCAGTGCTCAGGGTGCTGGGTGCTCAGTGATCAGGGTGCTGGGTGCTCAGTACTAAGGGTGCTGGGTGCTCAGTGCTCAGGGTGATCGGTGCTCAGTACTCAGGGTGCTCAGTACTCAGGATGCTGGGTGCTCAGTGCTCAGGGTGCTGGGTGCTCAGTACTCAGGGTGCTGGGTGCACAGTGCTCGGGGTGCTGGGTGCTCAGTGCTCAGGGTGATCGGTGCTCAGTACTCAGGGTGCTGGGTGCTCAGTGCTCAGGGTGCTGGGTGCTCAGGCCTCAGGTTGCTCAGTGCTCAGGGTGCTGGGTGCTCAGTGCTCGGGGTGCTCGGTGCTCAGTACTCAGGGTGCTGAGTGCTCGGTACTCAGGGTGCTGGGTGCTCAGTACTCATGGTGCTGGGTGCTCAGTACTCAGGGGACTGGGTGTTCAGTGCTCAGGGTGCTGGGTGCTCAGTGCTCAGGGCGCTGGGTGCTCAGTGCTCAGGGTGCTGGGTGCTCAGTGCTCGGGGTGCTGGGTGGTCAGTGCTCAGTGCTCAAGGTGCTGGGTGCTCAGTGCTCAGTGCTCAGGGTGCTGGGTGCTCAGTACTCAGGGTGCTGGGTGCTCAGTACTCAGGGTGCTGGGTGCTCAGTTCTCGGGGTGCTGGTTGCTTAGTGCTCAGGGTGCTGGGTGCTCAGTGCTCAGGGTGCTGGGTGCTCAGTAATCAGGGTGCTGGGTGCTCAGTGCTCAGGGTGCTGGGTGCTCAGTACTCAGGGTGCTGGGTGCTCAGTGCTCAGGGTGCCGGGTGCTCAGTCCTCGGGGTGCTCCGTGCTCAGTGATCACCGTGCTGGGTGCTCAGTACTCAGGGTGCTTGGTGTTCAGTACTCGGGGTGCTTGTTGCTCAGCACTCAGGTTGCTCAGTGCTCAGTGCTCGGGGTGCTGGGTGCTCAGTACTCAGGATGCTGGGTGCTCAGTGCTCAGGGTGCTGGGTGCTCAGTACTCAGGGTGCTCAGTGCTCACTACTCGGGGTGCTTGTTGCTCAGCACTCAGGTTGCTCAGTGCTCAGTGCTCGGGGTGCTGGGTGCTCAGTACTCAGGGTGCTCGGTGCTCAGTACTAAGGGTGCTCAGTGCTCAGTACTCAGGTTGCTCAGTGCTCAGTGCTTGGGTTGCTGGGTGCTCAGTACTGAGGGTGCTGGGTGCTCAGTACTCAGGGTGCTGGGTGCTCAGTGCTCAGTACTCAGCGTGCTGGGTGCTCAGTGCTCGGGGTGCTGGGTCCTCAGTGCTCAGGGTGCTGGGTGCTCAGTACTCAGGGTGCTGGGTGCTCAGTGCTCGGGGTGCTGGGTCCTCAGTGCTCAGGGTGCTCAGTGCTCAGTGGTCGGGGTGCTGGGTGCTCAGTGCTCGGGGTGCTGGGTGCTCAGTGCTCAGGGTGCTGGTTGCTCAGTACTCAGTGTGCTCAGTGCTCAGGGTGCTGGGTGCTCAGAACTCAGGGTGCTGGGTGCGCAGTACTCAGGGTGCTGGGTGCTCAGAACTCAGGGTGCTTGATGCTCAGTACTCAGGGTGCTGGTTGCTCATTCTCGGGGTACTGGGTGCTCAATACTCAGGTTGCTCAGTACTCTGGGTGCTCGGGGCTCAGTGCTCAGGGTGCTGGGTGCTCAGTACTCAGGGTGCTGGGTGCTCAGTGCTCGGGGTGCTGGGTCCTCAGTGCTCAGGGTGCTCAGTGCTCAGTGCTTGGGGTGCTGGGTGCTCAGTACTCAGGGTGCTTGGTGCTCAGTGCTCAGGGTGCTGGCTGCTCAGTGCTCAGGGTGCTGAGTGCTCAGTACTCAGTGCTCAGGATGCTGGGTGCTCAGTGCTCAGGGTTCTGGGTGCTCAGTGCTCAGGGTGGTCAGTGCTCAGTGCTCAGTACTCAGGGTGCTTGGTGCTCAGTACTCAGGGTGCTGGGTGCTCAGTGCTCGGGTTACCCGGTGCTCAGTGCTCGGGTTGCTCGGTGCTCAGTACTCAGGGTGCTGAGTGCACAGTGCTCAGGGTGCTGGGTGCAAAGTGCTCAGGGTGCTTGATGCTCAGTGCTCAGGGTGCTGGGTGCTCAGTGCTCGGGGTGCTCGGTGCTCAGTACTCAGGGTTCTGAGTGCTCAGTACTCAGGTTGCTGGGTTCTCAGTACTCATGGTGCTGGGTGCTCAGTACTCAGGGGACTGGGTGCTCAGTGCTCAGGGTGCTGGGTGCTCAGTGCTCAGGGCGCTAGGTGCTCAGTGCTCGGGGTGCTGGGTGCTCAGTACTCAGGGTGCTCAGTGCTCAGTACTCGGGTTGCTTGGTGCTCAGTACTCAGGGTGCTCAGTGCTCAGTACTCGGGGTGCTGGGTGCTCAGTGCTCAGGGTGCTCAGTGCTCAGTGCTCGGGGTGCTGTGTGCTCAGTGCTCGGGGCGCTGGGTGCTCAGTGCTCGGGGTGCTGGGTGCTCAGTACTCGGGGTGCTGGGTGCTCAGTGCTCAGGGTGCTCATTGCTCAGTACTCAGTGCTCAGGGTGCTCAGTGCTCAGTGCTCAGGGTGCTGGGTGTTCAGTACTCAGGGTGCTGGGTGCTCAGTACTCAGGGTGCTGGGTGCTCAGTGCTCAGGGTGCTGGGTGCTCAGTACTCTGGGTGTTGGGTGCTCAGTACTCAGGGTGCTTTGTGCTCCGTGCTCGGGGTGCTGGGTGCTCAGTGCTCAGGGTGCTGGGTGCTCAGTGCTCAGGGTGCTGGGTGCTCAGTACTCAGGGTGCTGGGTGCTTAGTGCTCGAGGGGCTCGGTGCTCAGTACTCAAGGTGCTGGGTGCTCAGTGCTCAGGGTGCTGGGTGCTCAGTCCTCGGGGTGCTCCGTGCTCAGGGTGCTGGGTGCTCAGTGCTCAGGGTGCTGGGTGCTCAGTGCTCGGGGTGCTGGGTGCTGAGTGCTCAGGGTGCTGGATGCTCAGTGCTCGGGGTGCTCGGTGCTCAGTGCTCAGGGTCCTGGGTGCTCAGTACTCAGGGTGCTGGGTGCTCAGTGCTCAGGGTGCTGGGTGCTCAGTGCTCGGGGTGCTGGGTGCTCAGTGCTCAGGGTGATCGGTGCTCAGTACTCAGGGTGCTGGGTGCTCAGTGCTCAGGGTGCTGGGTGCTCAGTCCTCAGCGTGCTCAGGGCTCAGGGTGCTGGGTGCTCAGTGCTCGGGGTGCTCGGTGCTCAGTACTCAGGGTGCTGAGTGCTCAGTACTCAGGGTGCTGGGTGCTCAGTACTCATGGTGCTGGGTGCTCAGTGCTCGGGGTGCTGGGTGCTCAGTACTCAGCGTGCTGCGTGCTCAGTACTCAGGGTGCTGGGTGCACAATACTCAGTGCTCGGGGTCCTGGGTGCTGAGTGCTCAGGGTGCTGGGTGCTCAGTGCTCTGGGTGCTGGGTGCTCAGTACTCAGGGTGCTGGGTGCTCAGTACTCAGGGTGCTCGGTGCTCAGTGCTCAGGGTGCTGGGTGCTCAGTACTCAGGGTGCTGTGTGCTCAGTATTCAGGGTGCTCGGATGCTCAGTACTCAGGGTGCTGGGTGCTCAGTGCTCAGGGTGCTGGGTACTCAGTACTCAGGGTGCTGGGTGCTCAGTACTCAGGGTGCTGGTGCTCAGTGCTCAGGGTGCTGGGTGCTCAGTGATCAGGGTGCTGGGTGCTCAGTACTAAGGGTGCTGGGTGCTCAGTGCTCAGGGTGATCGGTGCTCAGTACTCAGGGTGCTCAGTACTCAGGATGCTGGGTGCTCAGTGCTCAGGGTGCTGGGTGCTCAGTACTCAGGGTGCTGGGTGCACAGTGCTCGGGGTGCTGGGTGCTCAGTGCTCAGGGTGATCGGTGCTCAGTACTCAGGGTGCTGGGTGCTCAGTGCTCAGGGTGCTGGGTGCTCAGGCCTCAGGGTGCTCAGTGCTCAGGGTGCTGGGTGCTCAGTGCTCGGGGTGCTCGGTGCTCAGTACTCAGGGTGCTGAGTGCTCGGTACTCAGCGTGCTGGGTGCTCAGTACTCATGGTGCTGGGTGCTCAGTACTCAGGGGACTGGGTGTTCAGTGCTCAGGGTGCTGGGTGCTCAGTGCTCAGGGCGCTGGGTGCTCAGTGCTCGGGGTGCTGGGTGCTCAGTGCTCGGGGTGCTGGGTGGTCAGTGCTCAGTGCTCAAGGTGCTGGGTGCTCAGTGCTCAGTGCTCAGGGTGCTGGGTGCTCAGTACTCAGGGTGCTGGGTGCTCAGTACTCAGGGTGCTGGGTGCTCAGTTCTCGGGGTGCTGGGTGCTTAGTGCTCAGGGTGCTGGGTGCTCAGTGCTCAGGGTGCTGGGTGCTCAGTACTCAGGGTGCTGGGTGCTCAGTGCTCAGGGTGCTGGGTGCTCAGTACTCAGGGTGCTGGGTGCTCAGTACTCAGGGTGCCGGGTGCTCAGTCCTCGGGGTGCTCCGTGCTCAGTGATCACCGTGCTGGGTGCTCAGTACTCAGGGTGCTCGGTGTTCAGTACTCGGGGTGCTTGTTGCTCAGCACTCAGGTTGCTCAGTGCTCAGTGCTCGGGGTGCTGGGTGCTCAGTACTCAGGATGCTGGGTGCTCAATGCTCAGGGTGCTGGGTGCTCAGTACTCAGGGTGCTCAGTGCTCAGTACTCGGGGTGCTTGTTGCTCAGCACTCAGGTTGCTCAGTGCTCAGTGCTCGGGGTGCTGGGTGCTCAGTACTCAGGGTGCTCGGTGCTCAGTACTAAGGGTGCTCAGTGCTCAGTACTCAGGTTGCTCAGTGCTCAGTGCTTGGGTTGCTGGGTGCTCAGTACTCAGGGTGCTGGGTGCTCAGTACTCAGGGTGCTGGGTGCTCAGTGCTCAGTACTCAGCGTGCTGGATGCTCAGTGCTCGGGGTGCTGGGTCCTCAGTGCTCAGGGTGCTGGCTGCTCAGTACTCAGGGTGCTGGGTGCTCAGTGCTCGCGGTGCTGGGTCCTCAGTGCTCAGGGTGCTCAGTGCTCAGTGGTCGGGGTGCTGGGTGCTCAGTGCTCGGGGTGCTGGGTGCTCAGTGCTCAGGGTGCTGGTTGCTCAGTACTCAGTGTGCTCAGTGCTCAGGGTTCTGGGTGCTCAGAACTCAGGGTGCTGGGTGCGCAGTACTCAGGGTGCTGGGTGCTCAGAACTCAGGGTGCTTGATGCTCAGTACTCAGGGTGCTGGGTGCTCATTCTCGGGGTACTGGGTGCTCAGTACTCAGGTTGCTCAGTACTCTGGGTGCTCGGGGCTCAGTGCTCAGGGTGCTGGGTGCTCAGTACTCAGGGTGCTGGGTGCTCAGTGCTCGGGGTGCTGGGTCCTCAGCGCTCAGGGTGCTCAGTGCTCAGTGCTTGGGGTGCTGGGTGCTCAGTACTCAGGGTGCTTGGTGCTCAGTGCTCAGGGTGCTGGCTGCTCAGTGCTCAGGGTGCTGGGTGCTCAGTACTCAGTGCTCAGGATGCTGGGTGCTCAGTGCTCAGGGTGCTGGGTGCTCAGTGCTCATTGTGGTCAGTGCTCAGTGCTCAGTACTCAGGGTGCTTGGTGCTCAGTACTCAGGGTGCTGGGTGCTCAGTGCTCGGGTTACCCGGTGCTCAGTGCTCGGGTTGCTCGGTGCTGAGTACTCAGGGTGCTGAGTGCTCAGTGCTCAGGGTGCTGGGTGCTCAGTGCTCAGGGTGCTGGGTGCTCAGTGCTCGGGGTGCTGGGTGCTCAGTACTCAGGGTGCTGGGTGCTCAGTGCTCAGGGTGCTGGGTGCTCAGTGCTCGGGGTGCTGGGTGCTCAGTGCTCAGGGTGATCGGTGCTCAGTACTCAGGGTGCTGGGTGCTCAGTGCTCTGGGTGCTGGGTGCTCAGTCCTCAGGGTGCTCAGGGCTCAGGGTGCTGGGTGCTCAGTGCTCGGGGTGCTCGGTGCTCAGTACTCAGGGTGCTGAGTGCTCAGTACTCAGGGTGCTGGGTGCTCAGTACTCATGGTGCTGGGTGCTCAGTGCTCGGGGTGCTGGGTGCTCAGTACTCAGCGTGCTGCGTGCTCAGTACTCAGGGTGCTGGGTGCACAATACTCAGTGCTCGGGGTCCTGGGTGCTGAGTGCTCAGGGTGCTGGGTGCTCAGTGCTCTGGGTGCTGGGTGCTCAGTACTCAGGGTGCTGGGTGCTCAGTGCTCTGGGTGCTGGGTGCTCAGTACTCAGGGTGCTGGGTGCTCAGTACTCAGCGGGCTGGGTGCTCAGTACTCAGGGGGCTGGGTGCTCAGTGCTCAGGGTGCTGGGTGCTCAGTACTCAGGGTGCTGGGTGCTCAGTGCTCAGGGTGATCGGTGCTCAGTACTCAGGGTGCTCAGTACTCAGGATGCTGGGTGCTCAGTGCTCAGGGTGCTGGGTGCTCAGTACTCAGGGTGCTGGGTGCTCAGTGCTCGGGGTGCTGGGTGCTCAGTGCTCAGGGTGATCGGTGCTCAGTACTCAGGGTGCTGGGTGCTCAGTGCTCAGGGTGCTGGGTGCTCAGGCCTCAGGGTGCTCAGTGCTCAGGGTGCTGGGTGCTCAGTGCTCGGGGTGCTCGGTGCTCAGTACTCAGGGTGCTGAGTGCTCGGTACTCAGGGTGCTGGGTGCTCAGTACTCATGGTGCTGGGTGCTCAGTACTCAGGGGACTGGGTGTTCAGTGCTCAGGGTGCTGGGTGCTCAGTGCTCAGGGCGCTGGGTGCTCAGTGCTCGGGGTGCTGGGTGGTCAGTGCTCAGTGCTCAAGGTGCTGGGTGCTCAGTGCTCAGTGCTCAGGGTGCTGGGTGCTCAGTACTCAGGGTGCTGGGTGCTCAGTACTCAGGGTGCTGGGTGCTCAGTTCTCAGGGTGCTGGGTGCTTAGTGCTCAGGGTGCTGGGTGCTCAGTGCTCAGGGTGCTGTGTGCTCAGTACTCAGGGTGCTGGGTGCTCAGTGCTCAGGGTGCTGGGAGCTCAGTACTCAGGGTGCTGGGTGCTCAGTGCTCAGGGTGCCGGGTGCTCAGTCCTCGGGGTGCTCCGTGCTCAGTGATCACCGTGCTGGGTGCTCAGTACTCAGGGTGCTCGGTGTTCAGTACTCAGGGTTCTCAGTGCTCAGTACTCAGGGTGCTGGGTGCTCAGTGCTCAGGGTGCTGGGTGCTCAGTACTCAGGGTGCTCAGTGCTCAGTACTCGGGGTGCTTGTTGCTCAGCACTCAGGTTGCTCAGTGCTCAGTGCTCGGGGTGCTGGGTGCTCAGTACTCAGGGTGCTCGGTGCTCAGTACTAAGGGTGCTCAGTGCTCAGTACTCAGGTTGCTCAGTGCTCAGTGCTTGGGTTGCTGGGTGCTCAGTACTCAGGGTGCTGGGTGCTCAGTACTCAGGGTGCTGGGTGCTCAGTGCTCAGTACTCAGCGTGCTGGGTGCTCAGTGCTCGGGGTGCTGGGTCCTCAGTGCTCAGGGTGCTGGGTGCTCAGTACTCAGAGTGCTGGGTGCTCAGTGCTCGGGGTGCTGGGTCCTCAGTGCTCAGGGTGCTCAGTGCTCAGTGGTCGGGGTGCTGGGTGCTCAGTGCTCGGGGTGCTGGGTGCTCAGTGCTCAGGGTGCTGGTTGCTCAGTACTCAGTGTGCTCAGTGCTCAGGGTGGTGGGTGCTCAGAACTCAGGGTGCTGGGTGCGCAGTACTCAGGGTGCTGGGTGCTCAGAACTCAGGGTGCTTGATGCTCAGTACTCAGGGTGCTGGGTGCTCATTCTCGGGGTACTGGGTGCTCAGTACTCAGGTTGCTCAGTACTCTGGGTGCTCGGGGCTCAGTGCTCAGGGTGCTGGGTGCTCAGTACTCAGGGTGCTGGGTGCTCAGTGCTCGGGGTGCTGGGTCCTCAGCGCTCAGGGTGCTCAGTGCTCAGGGTGCTGGGTACTCAGTACTCAGGGTGCTGGGTGCTCAGTACTCAGGGTGCTGGGTGCTCAGTGCTCAGGGTGCTGGGTGCTCAGTGCTCAGGGTGCTGGGTGCTCAGTACTCAGGGTGCTGGGTGCTCAGTGCTCAGGGTGATCGGTGCTCAGTACTCAGGGTGCTCAGTACTCAGGATGCTGGGTGCTCAGTGCTCAGGGTGCTGGGTGCTCAGTACTCAGGGTGCTGGGTGCTCAGTGCTCGGGGTGCTGGGTGCTCAGTGCTCAGGGTGCTGCGTGCTCAGTACTCAGGGTGCTGGGTGCTCATTGCTCAGGGTGCTGGGTGCTCAGGCCTCAGGGTGCTCAGTGCTCAGGGTGCTGGGTGCTCAGTGCTCAGGGTGCTCGGTGCTCAGTACTCAGGGTGCTGAGTGCTCGGTACTCAGGGTGCTGGGTGCTCAGTACTCATGGTGCTGGGTGCTCAGTACTCAGGGGACTGGGTGCTCAGTGCTCAGGGTGCTGGGTGCTCAGTGCTCAGGGCGCTGGGTGCTCAGTGCTCGGGGCGCTGGGTGCTCAGTGCTCGGGGTGCTGGGTGGTCAGTGCTCAGTGCTCAAGGTGCTGGGTGCTCAGTGCTCAGTGCTCAGGGTGCTGGGTGCTCAGTACTCAGGGTGCTGGGTGCTCAGTACTCAGGGTGCTGGGTGCTCAGTTCTCGGGGTTCTGGGTGCTTAGTGCTCAGGGTGCTGGGTGCTCAGTGCTCAGGGTGCTGGGTGCTCAGTACTCAGGGTGCTGGGTGCTCAGTGCTCGGGGTGCTCGGTGCTCAGTACTCAAGGTGCTGGGTGCTCAGTGCTCAGGGTGCTGGGTGCTCAGTCCTCGGGGTGCTCCGTGCTCAGTGCTCAGGGTGCTGGGTGCGCAGTACTCAGGGTGCTGGGTGCTCAGTGCTCGGGGTGCTCGGTGCTCAGTACTCAAGGTGCTGGGTGCTCAGTGCTCAGGGTGCCGGGTGCTCAGTCCTCGGGGTGCTCCGTGCTCAGTGATCACCGTGCTGGGTGCTCAGTACTCAGGGTGCTCGGTGTTCAGTACTCAGGGTTCTCAGTGCTCAGTACTCAGGGTGCTGGGTGCTCAGTGCTCAGGGTGCTGGTTGCTCAGTACTCAGGGTGCTCAGTGCTCAGTACTCGGGGTGCTTGTTGCTCAGCACTCAGGTTGCTCAGTGCTCAGTGCTCGGGGTGCTGGGTGCTCAGTACTCAGGGTGCTCGGTGCTCAGTACTAAGGGTGCTCAGTGCTCAGTACTCAGGTTGCTCAGTGCTCAGTGCTTGGGTTGCTGGGTGCTCAGTACTCAGGGTGCTGGGTGCTCAGTACTCAGGGTGCTGGGTGCTCAGTGCTCAGTACTCAGCGTGCTGGGTGCTCAGTGCTCGGGGTGCTGGGTCCTCAGTGCTCAGGGAGCTGGGTGCTCAGTACTCAGTGTGCTCAGTGCTCAGGGTGCTGGGTGCTCAGAACTCAGGGTGCTGGGTGCGCAGTACTCAGGGTGCTGGGTGCTCAGAACTCAGGGTGCTTGATGCTCAGTACTCAGGGTGCTGGTTGCTCATTCTCGGGGTACTGGGTGCTCAGTACTCAGGTTGCTCAGTACTCTGGGTGCTCGGGGCTCAGTGCTCAGGGTGCTGGGTGCTCAGTACTCAGGGTGCTGGGTGCTCAGTGCTCGGGGTGCTGGGTCCTCAGTGCTCAGGGTGCTCAGTGCTCAGTGCTTGGGGTGCTGGGTGCTCAGTACTCAGGGTTCTTGGTGCTCAGTGCTCAGGGTGCTGGCTGCTCAGTGCTCATGGTGCTGGGTGCTCAGTACTCAGTGCTCAGGATGCTGGGTGCTCAGTGCTCAGTACTCAGCGTGCTGGGTGCTCAGTGCTCAGGGTGGTCAGTGCTCAGTGCTCAGTACTCAGGGTGCTTGGTGCTCAGTACTCAGGGTGCTGGGTGCTCAGTGCTCGGGTTACCCGGTGCTCAGTGCTCGGGTTGCTCGGTGCTCAGTACTCATGGTGCTGGGTGCTCAGTACTCAGGGGACTGGGTGCTCAGTGCTCAGGGTTCTGGGTGCTCAGTGCTCAGGGCGCTAGGTGCTCAGTGCTCGGGGTGCTGGGTGCTCAGTACTCAGGGTGCTCAGTTCTCAGTACTCGGGTTGCTTGGTGCTCAGTACTCAGGGTGCTCAGTGCTCAGTACTCGGGGTGCTGGGTGCTCAGTGCTCAGGGTGCTCAGTGCTCAGTGCTCGGTGTGCTGTGTGCTCAGTGCTCGGGGCGCTGGGTGCTCAGTGCTCGGGGTGCTGGGTGCTCAGTACTCGGGGTGCTGGGTGCTCAGTGCTCAGGGTGCTCATTGCTCAGTACTCAGTGCTCAGGGTGCTCAGTGCTCAGTGCTCAGGGTGCTGGGTGTTCAGTACTCAGGGTGCTGGGTGCTCAGTACTCAGGGTGCTGGGTGCTCAGTGCTCAGGGTGCTGGGTGCTCAGTACTCTGGGTGTTGGGTGCTCAGTACTCAGGGTGCTTTGTGCTCCGTGCTCGGGGTGCTGGGTGCTCAGTGCTCAGGGTGCTGGGTGCTCAGTGCTCAGGGTGCTGGGTGCTCAGTACTCAGGGTGCTGGGTGCTTAGTGCTCGAGGGGCTCGGTGCTCAGTACTCAAGGTGCTGGGTGCTCAGTGCTCAGGGTGCTGGGTGCTCAGTCCTCGGGGTGCTCCGTGCTCAGGGTGCTGGGTGCTCAGTGCTCGGGGTGCTGGGTGCTGAGTGCTCAGGGTGCTGGGTGCTCAGTGCTCGGGGTGCTCGGTGCTCAGTGCTCAGGGTGCTCAGTGCTCAGTGGTCGGGGTGCTGGGTGCTCAGTGCTCGGGGTGCTGGGTGCTCAGTGCTCAGGGTGCTGGTTGCTCAGTACTCAGTGTGCTCAGTGCTCAGGGTGCTGGGTGCTCAGAACTCAGGGTGCTGGGTGCGCAGTACTCAGGGTGCTGGGTGCTCAGAACTCAGGGTGCTTGATGCTCAGTACTCAGGGTGCTGGGTGCTCATTCTCGGGGTACTGGGTGCTCAGTACTCAGGTTGCTCAGTACTCTGGGTGCTCGGGGCTCAGTGCTCAGGGTGCTGGGTGCTCAGTACTCAGGGTGCTGGGTGCTCAGTGCTCGGGGTGCTGGGTCCTCAGCGCTCAGGGTGCTCAGTGCTCAGGGTGCTGGGTACTCAGTACTCAGGGTGCTGGGTGCTCAGTACTCAGGGTGCTGGGTGCTCAGTGCTCAGGGTGCTGGGTGCTCAGTGCTCAGGGTGCTGGGTGCTCAGTACTCAGGGTGCTGGGTGCTCAGTGCTCAGGGTGATCGGTGCTCAGTACTCAGGGTGCTCAGTACTCAGGATGCTGGGTGCTCAGTGCTCAGGGTGCTGGGTGCTCAGTACTCAGGGTGCTGGGTGCTCAGTGCTCGGGGTGCTGGGTGCTCAGTGCTCAGGGTGCTGCGTGCTCAGTACTCAGGGTGCTGGGTGCTCATTGCTCAGGGTGCTGGGTGCTCAGGCCTCAGGGTGCTCAGTGCTCAGGGTGCTGGGTGCTCAGTGCTCAGGGTGCTCGGTGCTCAGTACTCAGGGTGCTGAGTGCTCGGTACTCAGGGTGCTGGGTGCTCAGTACTCATGGTGCTGGGTGCTCAGTACTCAGGGGACTGGGTGCTCAGTGCTCAGGGTGCTGGGTGCTCAGTGCTCAGGGCGCTGGGTGCTCAGTGCTCGGGGTGCTGGGTGCTCAGTGCTCGGGGTGCTGGGTGGTCAGTGCTCAGTGCTCAAGGTGCTGGGTGCTCAGTGCTCAGTGCTCAGGGTGCTGGGTGCTCAGTACTCAGGGTGCTGGGTGCTCAGTACTCAGGGTGCTGGGTGCTCAGTTCTCGGGGTTCTGGGTGCTTAGTGCTCAGGGTGCTGGGTGCTCAGTGCTCAGGGTGCTGGGTGCTCAGTACTCAGGGTGCTGGGTGCTCAGTGCTCGGGGTGCTCGGTGCTCAGTACTCAAGGTGCTGGGTGCTCAGTGCTCAGGGTGCTGGGTGCTCAGTCCTCGGGGTGCTCCGTGCTCAGTGCTCAGGGTGCTGGGTGCGCAGTACTCAGGGTGCTGGGTGCTCAGTGCTCGGGGTGCTCGGTGCTCAGTACTCAAGGTGCTGGGTGCTCAGTGCTCAGGGTGCCGGGTGCTCAGTCCTCGGGGTGCTCCGTGCTCAGTGATCACCGTGCTGGGTGCTCAGTACTCAGGGTGCTCGGTGTTCAGAACTCAGGGTTCTCAGTGCTCAGTACTCAGGGTGCTGGGTGCTCAGTGCTCAGGGTGCTGGTTGCTCAGTACTCAGGGTGCTCAGTGCTCAGTACTCGGGGTGCTTGTTGCTCAGCACTCAGGTTGCTCAGTGCTCAGTGCTCGGGGTGCTGGGTGCTCAGTACTCAGGGTGCTCGGTGCTCAGTACTAAGGGTGCTCAGTGCTCAGTACTCAGGTTGCTCAGTGCTCAGTGCTTGGGTTGCTGGGTGCTCAGTACTCAGGGTGCTGGGTGCTCAGTACTCAGGGTGCTGGGTGCTCAGTGCTCAGTACTCAGCGTGCTGGGTGCTCAGTGCTCGGGGTGCTGGGTCCTCAGTGCTCAGGGAGCTGGGTGCTCAGTACTCAGTGTGCTCAGTGCTCAGGGTGCTGGGTGCTCAGAACTCAGGGTGCTGGGTGCGCAGTACTCAGGGTGCTGGGTGCTCAGAACTCAGGGTGCTTGATGCTCAGTACTCAGGGTGCTGGTTGCTCATTCTCGGGGTACTGGGTGCTCAGTACTCAGGTTGCTCAGTACTCTGGGTGCTCGGGGCTCAGTGCTCAGGGTGCTGGGTGCTCAGTACTCAGGGTGCTGGGTGCTCAGTGCTCGGGGTGCTGGGTCCTCAGTGCTCAGGGTGCTCAGTGCTCAGTGCTTGGGGTGCTGGGTGCTCAGTACTCAGGGTTCTTGGTGCTCAGTGCTCAGGGTGCTGGCTGCTCAGTGCTCATGGTGCTGGGTGCTCAGTACTCAGTGCTCAGGATGCTGGGTGCTCAGTGCTCAGTACTCAGCGTGCTGGGTGCTCAGTGCTCAGGGTGGTCAGTGCTCAGTGCTCAGTACTCAGGGTGCTGGGTGCTCAGTGCTCGGGTTACCCGGTGCTCAGTGCTCGGGTTGCTCGGTGCTCAGTACTCATGGTGCTGGGTGCTCAGTACTCAGGGGACTGGGTGCTCAGTGCTCAGGGTTCTGGGTGCTCAGTGCTCAGGGCGCTAGGTGCTCAGTGCTCGGGGTGCTGGGTGCTCAGTACTCAGGGTGCTCAGTTCTCAGTACTCGGGTTGCTTGGTGCTCAGTACTCAGGGTGCTCAGTGCTCAGTACTCGGGGTGCTGGGTGCTCAGTGCTCAGGGTGCTCAGTGCTCAGTGCTCGGGGTGCTGTGTGCTCAGTGCTCGGGGCGCTGGGTGCTCAGTGCTCGGGGTGCTGGGTGCTCAGTACTCGGGGTGCTGGGTGCTCAGTGCTCAGGGTGCTCATTGCTCAGTACTCAGTGCTCAGGGTGCTCAGTGCTCAGTGCTCAGGGTGCTGGGTGTTCAGTACTCAGGGTGCTGGGTGCTCAGTACTCAGGGTGCTGGGTGCTCAGTGCTCAGGGTGCTGGGTGCTCAGTACTCTGGGTGTTGGGTGCTCAGTACTCAGGGTGCTTTGTGCTCCGTGCTCGGGGTGCTGGGTGCTCAGTGCTCAGGGTGCTGGGTGCTCAGTGCTCAGGGTGCTGGGTGCTCAGTACTCAGGGTGCTGGGTGCTTAGTGCTCGAGGGGCTCGGTGCTCAGTACTCAAGGTGCTGGGTGCTCAGTGCTCAGGGTGCTGGGTGCTCAGTCCTCGGGGTGCTCCGTGCTCAGGGTGCTGGGTGCTCAGTGCTCGGGGTGCTGGGTGCTGAGTGCTCAGGGTGCTGGGTGCTCAGTGCTCGGGGTGCTCGGTGCTCAGTGCTCAGGGTCCTGGGTGCTCAGTACTCAGGGTGCTGGGTGCTCAGTGCTCAGGGTGCTGGGTGCTCAGTCCTCAGGGTGCTCAGGGCTCAGGGTGCTGGGTGCTCAGTGCTCGGGGTGCTCGGTGCTCAGTACTCAGGGTGCTGAGTGCTCAGTACTCAGGGTGCTGGGTGCTCAGTACTCATGGTGCTGGGTGCTCAGTGCTCGGGGTGCTGGGTGCTCAGTACTCAGCGTGCTGCGTGCTCAGTACTCAGGGTGCTGGGTGCACAATACTCAGTGCTCGGGGTCCTGGGTGCTGAGTGCTCAGGGTGCTGGGTGCTCAGTGCTCTGGGTGCTGGGTGCTCAGTACTCAGGGTGCTGGGTGCTCAGTACTCAGGGTGCTGGGTGCTCAGTGCTCAGGGTGCTGGGTGCTCAGTACTCAGGGTGCTGTGTGCTCAGTACTCAGGGTGCTCGGATGCTCAGTACTCAGGGTGCTGGGTGCTCAGTGCTCAGGGTGCTGGGTACTCAGTACTCAGGGTGCTGGGTGCTCAATACTCAGGGTGCTGGGTGCTCAGTGCTCAGGGTGCTGGGTGCTCAGTGCTCAGGGTGCTGGGTGCTCAGTACTCAGGGTGCTGGGTGCTCAGTGCTCAGGGGGATCGGTGCTCAGTACTCAGGGTGCTCAGTACTCAGGATGCTGGGTGCTCAGTGCTCAGGGTGCTGGGTGCTCAGTACTCAGGGTGCTGGGTGCTCAGTGCTCGGGGTGCTGGGTGCTCAGTGCTCAGGGTGATCGGTGCTCAGTACTCAGGATGCTGGGTGCTCAGTGCTCAGGGTGCTGGGTGCTCAGTACTCAGGGTGCTGGGTGCTCAGTGCTCGGGGTGCTGGGTGCTCAGTGCTCGGGGTGCTCGTTGCTCAGTACTCAGGGTGCTGAGTGCTCGGTACTCAGGGTGCTGGGTGCTCAGTACTCATGGTGCTGGGTGCTCAGTACTCAGGGGACTGGGTGTTCAGTGCTCAGGGTGCTGGGTGCTCAGTGCTCAGGGCGCTGGGTGCTCAGTGCTCGGGGTGCTCGGTGCTCAGTGCTCGGGGTGCTGGGTGGTCAGTGCTCAGTGCTCAAGGTGCTGGGTGCTCAGTGCTCAGTGCTCAGGGTGCTGGGTGCTCAGTACTCAGGGTGCTGGGTGCTCAGTACTCAGGGTGCTGGGTGCTCAGTTCTCGGGGTGCTGGGTGCTTAGTGCTCAGGGTGCTGGGTGCTCAGTACTCAGGGTGCTCAGTGCTCAGTACTCGGGGTGCTTGTTGCTCAGCACTCAGGTTGCTCAGTTCTCAGTGCTTGGGGTGCTGGGTGCTCAGTACTCAGGGTGCTCGGTGCTCAGTACTAAGGGTGCTCAGTGCTCAGTACTCAGGTTGCTCAGTGCTCAGTGCTTGGGTTGCTGGGTGCTCAGTACTCAGGGTGCTGGGTGCTCAGTACTCAGGGTGCTGGGTGCTCAGTGCTCAGTACTCAGCGTGCTGGGTGCTCAGTGCTCGGGGTGCTGGGTCCTCAGTGCTCAGGGAGCTGGGTGCTCAGTACTCAGGGTGCTGGGTGCTCAGTGCTCGGTGTGCTGGGTCCTCAGTGCTCAGGGTGCTCAGTGCTCAGTGGTCGGGGTGCTGGGTGCTCAGTGCTCGGGGTGCTGGGTGCTCAGTGCTCAGGGTGCTGGTTGCTCAGTACTCAGTGTGCTCAGTGCTCAGGGTGCTGGGTGCTCAGAACTCAGGGTGCTGGGTGCGCAGTACTCAGGGTGCTGGGTGCTCAGAACTCAGGGTGCTTGATGCTCAGTACTCAGGGTGCTGGTTGCTCATTCTCGGGGTACTGGGTGCTCAATACTCAGGTTGCTCAGTACTCTGGGTGCTCGGGGCTCAGTGCTCAGGGTGCTGGGTGCTCAGTACTCAGGGTGCTGGGTGCTCAGTGCTCGGGGTGCTGGGTCCTCAGTGCTCAGGGTGCTCAGTGCTCAGTGCTTGGGGTGCTGGGTGCTCAGTACTCAGGGTGCTTGGTGCTCAGTGCTCAGGGTGCTGGGTGCTCAGTGCTCAGGGTGCTGGGTGCTCAGTACTCAGTGCTCAGGATGCTGGGTGCTCAGTGCTCAGGGTTCTGGGTGCTCAGTGCTCAGGGTGGTCAGTGCTCAGTGCTCAGTACTCAGGGTGCTTGGTGCTCAGTACTCAGGGTGCTGGGTGCTCAGTGCTCGGGTTACCCGGTGCTCAGTGCTCGGGTTGCTCGGTGCTCAGTACTCAGGGAGCTGAGTGCTCAGTGCTCAGGGTGCTGGGTGCTCAGTGCTCAGGGTGCTTGATGCTCAGTGCTCAGGGTGCTGGGTGCTCAGTGCTCGGGGTGCTCGGTGCTCAGTACTCAGGGTTCTGAGTGCTCAGTACTCAGGTTGCTGGGTTCTCAGTACTCATGGTGCTGGGTGCTCAGTACTCAGGGTGCTGGGTGCTCAGTGCTCAGGGTGCTGGGTGCTCAGGCCTCAGGGTGCTCAGTGCTCAGGGTGCTGGGTGCTCAGTGCTCGGGGTGCTCGGTGCTCAGTACTCAGGGTGCTGAGTGCTCGGTACTCAGGGTGCTGGGTGCTCAGTACTCATGGTGCTGGGTGCTCAGTACTCAGGGGACTAGGTGCTCAGTGCTCAGGGTGCTGGGTGCTCAGTGCTCAGGGCGCTGGGTGCTCAGTGCTCGGGGTGCTGGGTGCTCAGTGCTCGGGGTGCTGGGTGGTCAGTGCTCAGTGCTCAAGGTGCTGGGTGCTCAGTGCTCAGTGCTCAGGGTGCTGGGTGCTCAGTACTCAGGGTGCTGGGTGCTCAGTACTCAGGGTGCTGGGTGCTCAGTTCTCGGGGTTCTGGGTGCTTAGTGCTCAGGGTGCTGGGTGCTCAGTGCTCAGGGTGCTGGGTGCTCAGTACTCAGTGTGCTGGGTGCTCAGTGCTCGGGGTGCTCGGTGCTCAGTACTCAAGGTGCTGGGTGCTCAGTGCTCAGGGTGCTGGGTGCTCAGTCCTCGGGGTGCTCCGTGCTCAGTGCTCAGGGTGCTGGGTGCTCAGTACTCAGGGTGCTGGGTGCTCAGTGCTCGGGGTGCTCGGTGCTCAGTACTCAAGGTGCTGGGTGCTCAGTGCTCAGGGTGCCGGGTGCTCAGTCCTCGGGGTGCTCCGTGCTCAGTGATCACCGTGCTGGGTGCTCAGTGTTCGGGGTGCTTGGTGCTCAGTACTCAGGGTTCTGAGTGCTCAGTACTCAGGTTGCTGGGTTCTCAGTACTCATGGTGCTGGGTGCTCAGTACTCAGGGGACTGGGTGCTCAGTGCTCGGGGTGCTGGGTGCTCAGTGCTCGGGGTGCTGGGTGCTCAGTTCTCAGGGTGCTCAGTGCTCAGTACTTGGGTTGCTTGGTGCTCAGTACTCAGGGTGCTCAGTGCTCAGTACTCGGGGTGCTGGGTGCTCAGTGATCAGGGTGCTCAGTGCTCAGTGCTCGGGGTGCTGTGTGCTCAGTGCTCGGGGCGCTGGATGCTCAGTGCTCGGGGTGCTGGGTGCTCAGTACTCGCTGTGCTGGGTGCTCAGTGCTCAGGGTGCTCATTGCTCAGTACTCAGTGCTCAGGGTGCTCAGTGCTCAGTGCTCAGGGTGCTGGGTGTTCAGTACTCAGGGTGCTGGGTGCTCAGTACTCAGGGTGCTGGGTGCTCAGTGCTCAGGGTGCTGGGTGCTCAGTACTCTGGGTGTTGGGTGCTCAGTACTCAGGGTGCTTTGTGCTCCGTGCTCGGGGTGCTGGGTGCTCAGTGCTCAGGGTGCTGGGTGCTCAGTGCTCAGGGTGCTGGGTGCTCAGTACTCAGGGTGCTGGGTGCTTAGTGCTCGAGGGGCTCGGTGCTCAGTACTCAAGGTGCTGGGTGCTCAGTGCTCAGGGTGCTGGGTGCTCAGTCCTCGGGGTGCTCCGTGCTCAGGGTGCTGGGTGCTCAGTGCTCAGGGTGCTGGGTGCTCAGTGCTCGGGGTGCTGGGTGCTGAGTGCTCAGGGTGCTGGGTGCTCAGTGCTCGGGGTGCTCGGTGCTCAGTGCTCAGGGTCCTGGGTGCTCAGTACTCAGGGTGCTGGGTGCTCAGTGCTCAGGGTGCTGGGTGCTCAGTGCTCGGGGTGCTGGGTGCTCAGTGCTCAGGGTGATCGGTGCTCAGTACTCAGGGTGCTGGGTGCTCAGTGCTCAGGGTGCTGGGTGCTCAGTCCTCAGGGTGCTCAGGGCTCAGGGTGCTGGGTGCTCAGTGCTCGGGTTGCTCGGTGCTCAGTACTCAGGGTGCTGAGTGCTCAGTACTCAGGGTGCTGGGTGCTCAGTACTCATGGTGCTGGGTGCTCAGTGCTCGGGGTGCTGGGTGCTCAGTTCTCAGCGTGCTGCGTGCTCAGTACTCAGGGTGCTGGGTGCACAATACTCAGTGCTCGGGGTCCTGGGTGCTGAGTGCTCAGGGTGCTGGGTGCTCAGTGCTCTGGGTGCTGGGTGCTCAGTACTCAGGGTGCTGGGTGCTCAGTACTCAGGGTGCTGGGTGCTCAGTGCTCAGGGTGCTGGGTGCTCAGTACTCAGGGTGCTGTGTGCTCAGTACTCAGGGTGCTCGGATGCTCAGTACTCAGGGTGCTGGGTGCTCAGTGCTCAGGGTGCTGGGTACTCAGTACTCAGGGTGCTGGGTGCTCAGTACTCAGGGTGCTGGGTGCTCAGTGCTCAGGGTGCTGGGTGCTCAGTGCTCAGGGTGCTGGGTGCTCAGTACTCAGGGTGCTGGGTGCTCAGTGCTCAGGGTGATCGGTGCTCAGTACTCAGGGTGCTCAGTACTCAGGATGCTGGGTGCTCAGTGCTCAGGGTGCTGGGTGCTCAGTACTCAGGGTGCTGGGTGCTCAGTGCTCGGGGTGCTGGGTGCTCAGTGCTCAGGGTGATCGGTGCTCAGTACTCAGGGTGCTGGGTGCTCAGTGCTCCGGGTGCTGGGTGCTCAGGCCTCAGGGTGCTCAGTGCTCAGGGTGCTGGGTGCTCAGTGCTCGGGGTGCTCGGTGCTCAGTACTCAGGGTGCTGAGTGCTCGGTACTCAGGGTGCTGGGTGCTCAGTACTCATGGTGCTGGGTGCTCAGTACTCAGGGGACTGGGTGTTCAGTGCTCAGGGTGCTGGGTGCTCAGTGCTCAGGGCGCTGGGTGCCCAGTGCTCGGGGTGCTGGGTGCTCAGTGCTCGGGGTGCTGGGTGGTCAGTGCTCAGTGCTCAAGGTGCTGGGTGCTCAGTGCTCAGTGCTCAGGGTGCTGGGTGCTCAGTGCTCAGGGTGCTGGGTGCTCAGTGCTCGGGGTGCTCGGTGCTCAGTACTCAGGGTGCTGAGTGCTCAGTGATCAGGGTGCTGGGTGCTCAGAACTCAGGGTGCTGGGTGCTCAGTGCTCAGGGTGCTGGGTGCTCAGTACTCAGGGTGCTGGGTGCTCAGTGCTCAGGGTGCCGGGTGCTCAGTACTCGGGGTGCTCCGTGCTCAGTGATCACCGTGCTGGGTGCTCAGTACTCAGGGTGCTCGGTGTTCAGTACTCAGGGTTCTCAGTGCTCAGTACTCAGGGTGGTGGGTGCTCAGTGCTCAGGGTGCTGGGTGCTCAGTACTCAGGGTGCTCAGTGCTCAGTACTCGGGGTGCTTGTTGCTCAGCACTCAGGTTGCTCAGTGCTCAGTGCTCGGGGTGCTGGGTGCTCAGTACTCAGGGTGCTCGGTGCTCAGTACTAAGGGTGCTCAGTGCTCAGTACTCAGGTTGCTCAGTGCTCAGTGCTTGGGTTGCTGGGTGCTCAGTACTCAGGGTGCTGGGTGCTCAGTACTCAGGGTGCTGGGTGCTCAGTGCTCAGTACTCAGCGTGCTGGGTGCTCAGTGCTCGGGGTGCTGGGTCCTCAGTGCTCAGGGAGCTGGGTGCTCAGTACTCAGGGTGCTGGGTGCTCAGTGCTCGGTGTGCTGGGTCCTCAGTGCTCAGGGTGCTCAGTGCTCAGTGGTCGGGGTGCTGGGTGCTCAGTGCTCGGGGTGCTGGGTGCTCAGTGCTCAGGGTGCTGGTTGCTCAGTACTCAGTGTGCTCAGTGCTCAGGGTGCTGGGTGCTCAGAACTCAGGGTGCTGGGTGCGCAGTACTCAGGGTGCTGGGTGCTCAGAACTCAGGGTGCTTGATGCTCAGTACTCAGGGTGCTGGTTGCTCATTCTCGGGGTACTGGGTGCTCAATACTCAGGTTGCTCAGTACTCTGGGTGCTCGGGGCTCAGTGCTCAGGGTGCTGGGTGCTCAGTACTCAGGGTGCTGGGTGCTCAGTGCTCGGGGTGCTGGGTCCTCAGTGCTCAGGGTGCTCAGTGCTCAGTGCTTGGGGTGCTGGGTGCTCAGTACTCAGGGTGTTTGGTGCTCAGTGCTCAGGGTGCTGGCTGCTCAGTGCTCAGGGTGCTGGGTGCTCAGTACTCAGTGCTCAGGATGCTGGGTGCTCAGTGCTCAGGGTTCTGGGTGCTGAGTGCTCAGGGTGGTCAGTGCTCAGTGCTCAGTACTCAGGGTGCTTGGTGCTCAGTACTCAGGGTGCTGGGTGCTCAGTGCTCGGGTTACCCGGTGCTCAGTGCTCGGGTTGCTCGGTGATCAGTACTCAGGGTGCTGAGTGCTCAGTGCTCAGGGTGCTGGGTGCTCAGTGCTCAGGGTGCTTGATGCTCAGTGCTCAGGGTGCTGGGTGCTCAGTGCTCGGGGTGCTCGGTGCTCAGTACTCAGGGTTCTGAGTGCTCAGTACTCAGGTTGCTGGGTTCTCAGTACTCATGGTGCTGGGTGCTCAGTACTCAGGGGACTGGGTGCTCAGTGCACAGGGTGCTGGGTGCTCAGTGCTCAGGGCGCTAGGTGCTCAGTGCTCGGGGTGCTGGGTGCTCAGTACTCAGGGTGCTCAGTGCTCAGTACTCGGGTTGCTTGGTGCTCAGTACTCAGGGTGCTCAGTGCTCAGTGCTCGGGGTGCTGTGTGCTCAGTGCTCGGGGCGCTGGGTGCTCAGTGCTCGGGGTGCTGGGTGCTCAGTACTCGGGGTGCTGGGTGCTCAGTGCTCAGGGTGCTCATTGCTCAGTACTCAGTGCTCAGGGTGCTCAGTGCTCAGTGCTCAGGGTGCTGGGTGTTCAGTACTCAGGGTGCTGGGTGCTCAGTACTCAGGGTGCTGGGTGCTCAGTGCTCAGGGTGCTGGGTGCTCAGTACTCTGGGTGTTGGGTGCTCAGTACTCAGGGTGCTTTGTGCTCCGTGCTCGGGGTGCTGGGTGCTCAGTGCTCAGGGTGCTGGGTGCTCAGTGCTCAGGGTGCTGGGTGCTCAGTACTCAGGGTGCTGGGTGCTTAGTGCTCGAGGGGCTCGGTGCTCTGTACTCAAGGTGCTGGGTGCTCAGTGCTCAGGGTGCTGGGTGCTCAGTCCTCGGGGTGCTCCGTGCTCAGGGTGCTGGGTGCTCAGTGCTCAGGGTGCTGGGTGCTCAGTGCTCGGGGTGCTGGGTGCTGAGTGCTCAGGGTGCTGGGTGCTCAGTGCTCGGGGTGCTCGGTGCTCAGTGCTCAGGGTCCTGGGTGCTCAGTACTCAGGGTGCTGGGTGCTCAGTGCTCAGGGTGCTGGGTGCTCAGTGCTCGGGGTGCTGGGTGCTCAGTGCTCAGGGTGATCGGTGCTCAGTACTCAGGGTGCTGGGTGCTCAGTGCTCAGGGTGCTGGGTGCTCAGTCCTCAGGGTGCTCAGGGCTCAGGGTGCTGGGTGCTCAGTGCTCGGGGTGCTCGGTGCTCAGTACTCAGGGTGCTGAGTGCTCAGTACTCAGGGTGCTGGGTGCTCAGTACTCAGGGTGCTGTGTGCTCAGTACTCAGGGTGCTCGGATGCTCAGTACTCAGGGTGCTGGGTGCTCAGTGCTCAGGGTGCTGGGTACTCAGTACTCAGGGTGCTGGGTGCTCAGTACTCAGGGTGCTGGGTGCTCAGTGCTCAGGGTGCTGGGTGCTCAGTGCTCAGGGTGCTGGGTGCTCAGTACTAAGGGTGCTGGGTGCTCAGTGCTCAGGGTGATTGGTGCTCAGTACTCAGTGCTCAGGGTGCTCAGTGCTCAGTGCTCAGGGTGCTGGGTGTTCAGTACTCAGGGTGCTGGGTGCTCAGTACTCAGGGTGCTGGGTGCTCAGTGCTCGGGGTGCTGTGTGCTCAGTGCTCGGGGCGCTGGGTGCTCAGTGCTCGGGGTGCTGGGTGCTCAGTACTCGGGGTGCTGGGTGCTCAGTGCTCAGGGTGCTCATTGCTCAGTACTCAGTGCTCAGGGTGCTCAGTGCTCAGTGCTCAGGGTGCTGGGTGTTCAGTACTCAGGGTGCTGGGTGCTCAGTACTCAGGGTGCTGGGTGCTCAGTGCTCAGGGTGCTGGGTGCTCAGTACTCTGGGTGTTGGGTGCTCAGTACTCAGGGTGCTTTGTGCTCCGTGCTCGGGGTGCTGGGTGCTCAGTGCTCAGGGTGCTGGGTGCTCAGTGCTCAGGGTGCTGGGTGCTCAGTACTCAGGGTGCTGGGTGCTTAGTGCTCAAGGGGCTCGGTGCTCTGTACTCAAGGTGCTGGGTGCTCAGTGCTCAGGGTGCTGGGTGCTCAGTCCTCGGGGTGCTCCGTGCTCAGGGTGCTGGGTGCTCAGTGCTCAGGGTGCTGGGTGCTCAGTGCTCGGGGTGCTGGGTGCTGAGTGCTCAGGGTGCTGGGTGCTCAGTGCTCGGGGTGCTCGGTGCTCAGTGCTCAGGGTCCTGGGTGCTCAGTACTCAGGGTGCTGGGTGCTCAGTGCTCAGGGTGCTGGGTGCTCAGTGCTCGGGGTGCTGGGTGCTCAGTGCTCAGGGTGATCGGTGCTCAGTACTCAGGGTGCTGGGTGCTCAGTGCTCAGGGTGCTGGGTGCTCAGTCCTCAGGGTGCTCAGGGCTCAGGGTGCTGGGTGCTCAGTGCTCGGGGTGCTCGGTGCTCAGTACTCAGGGTGCTGAGTGCTCCGTACTCAGGGTGCTGGGTGCTCAGTACTCAGGGTGCTGTGTGCTCAGTACTCAGGGTGCTCGGATGCTCAGTACTCAGGGTGCTGGGTGCTCAGTGCTCAGGGTGCTGGGTACTCAGTACTCAGGGTGCTGGGTGCTCAGTACTCAGGGTGCTGGGTGCTCAGTGCTCAGGGTGCTGGGTGCTCAGTGCTCAGGGTGCTGGGTGCTCAGTACTAAGGGTGCTGGGTGCTCAGTGCTCAGGGTGATCGGTGCTCAGTACTCAGGGTGCTCAGTACTCAGGATGCTGGGTGCTCAGTGCTCAGGGTGCTGGGTGCTCAGTACTAAGGGTGCTCAGTGCTCAGTACTCAGGTTGCTCAGTGCTCAGTGCTTGGGTTGCTGGGTGCTCAGTACTCAGGGTGCTGGGTGCTCAGTACTCAGGGTGCTGGGTGCTCAGTGCTCAGTACTCAGCGTGCTGGGTGCTCAGTGCTCGGGGTGCTGGGTCCTCAGTGCTCAGGGAGCTGGGTGCTCAGTACTCAGGGTGCTGGGTGCTCAGTGCTCGGTGTGCTGGGTCCTCAGTGCTCACGGTGCTCAGTGCTCAGTGGTCGGGGTGCTGGGTGCTCAGTGCTCGGGGTGCTGGGTGCTCAGTGCTCAGGGTGCTGGTTGCTCAGTACTCAGTGTGCTCAGTGCTCAGGGTGCTGGGTGCTCAGAACTCAGGGTGCTGGGTGCGCAGTACTCAGGGTGCTGGGTGCTCAGAACTCAGGGTGCTTGATGCTCAGTACTCAGGGTGCTGGTTGCTCATTCTCGGGGTACTGGGTGCTCAATACTCAGGTTGCTCAGTACTCTGGGTGCTCGGGGCTCAGTGCTCAGGGTGCTGGGTGCTCAGTACTCAGGGTGCTGGGTGCTCAGTGCTCGGGGTGCTGGGTCCTCAGTGCTCAGGGTGCTCAGTGCTCAGTGCTTGGGGTGCTGGGTGCTCAGTACTCAGGGTGCTTGGTGCTCAGTGCTCAGGGTGCTGGGTGCTCAGTGCTCAGGGTGCTGGGTGCTCAGTACTCAGTGCTCAGGATGCTGGGTGCTCAGTGCTCAGGGTTCTGGGTGCTCAGTGCTCAGGGTGGTCAGTGCTCAGTGCTCAGTACTCAGGGTGCTTGGTGCTCAGTACTCAGGGTGCTGGGTGCTCAGTGCTCGGGTTACCCGGTGCTCAGTGCTCGGGTTGCTCGGTGCTCAGTACTCAGGGTGCTGAGTGCTCAGTGCTCAGGGTGCTGGGTGCTCAGTGCTCAGGGTGCTTGATGCTCAGTGCTCAGGGTGCTGGGTGCTCAGTGCTCGGGGTGCTCGGTGCTCAGTACTCAGGGTTCTGAGTGCTCAGTACTCAGGTTGCTGGGTTCTCAGTACTCATGGTGCTGGGTGCTCAGTACTCAGGGTGCTGGGTGCTCAGTGCTCAGGGTGCTGGGTGCTCAGGCCTCAGGGTGCTCAGTGCTCAGGGTGCTGGGTGCTCAGTGCTCGGGGTGCTCGGTGCTCAGTACTCAGGGTGCTGAGTGCTCGGTACTCAGGGTGCTGGGTGCTCAGTACTCATGGTGCTGGGTGCTCAGTACTCAGGGGACTGGGTGCTCAGTGCTCAGGGTGCTGGGTGCTCAGTGCTCAGGGCGCTGGGTGCTCAGTGCTCGGGGTGCTGGGTGCTCAGTGCTCGGGGTGCTGGGTGGTCAGTGCTCAGTGCTCAAGGTGCTGGGTGCTCAGTGCTCAGTGCTCAGGGTGCTGGGTGCTCAGTACTCAGGGTGCTGGGTGCTCAGTACTCAGGGTGCTGGGTGCTCAGTTCTCGGGGTTCTGGGTGCTTAGTGCTCAGGGTGCTGGGTGCTCAGTGCTCAGGGTGCTGGGTGCTCAGTACTCAGGGTGCTGGGTGCTCAGTGCTCGGGGTGCTCGGTGCTCAGTACTCAAGGTGCTGGGTGCTCAGTGCTCAGGGTGCTGGGTGCTCAGTCCTCGGGGTGCTCCGTGCTCAGTGCTCAGGGTGCTGGGTGCTCAGTACTCAGGGTGCTGGGTGCTCAGTGCTCGGGGTGCTCGGTGCTCAGTACTCAAGGTGCTGGGTGCTCAGTGCTCAGGGTGCCGGGTGCTCAGTCCTCGGGGTGCTCCGTGCTCAGTGATCACCGTGCTGGGTGCTCAGTACTCAGGGTGCTCGGTGTTCAGTACTCAGGGTTCTCAGTGCTCAGTACTCAGGGTGCTGGGTGCTCAGTGCTCAGGGTGCTGGTTGCTCAGTACTCAGGGTGCTCAGTGCTCAGTACTCGGGGTGCTTGTTGCTCAGCACTCAGGTTGCTCAGTGCTCAGTGCTCGGGGTGCTGGGTGCTCAGTACTCAGGGTGCTCGGTGCTCAGTACTAAGGGTGCTCAGTGCTCAGTACTCAGGTTGCTCAGTGCTCAGTGCTTGGGTTGCTGGGTGCTCAGTACTCAGGGTGCTGGGTGCTCAGTACTCAGGGTGCTGGGTGCTCAGTGCTCAGTACTCAGCGTGCTGGGTGCTCAGTGCTCGGGGTGCTGGGTCCTCAGTGCTCAGGGAGCTGGGTGCTCAGTACTCAGGGTGCTGGGTGCTCAGTGCTCGGTGTGCTGGGTCCTCAGTGCTCAGGGTGCTCAGTGCTCAGTGGTCGGGGCGCTGGGTGCTCAGTGCTCGGGGTGCTGGGTGCTCAGTACTCGGGGTGCTGGGTGCTCAGTGCTCAGGGTGCTCATTGCTCAGTACTCAGTGCTCAGGGTGCTCAGTGCTCAGTGCTCAGGGTGCTGGGTGTTCAGTACTCAGGGTGCTGGGTGCTCAGTACTCAGGGTGCTGGGTGCTCAGTGCTCAGGGTGCTGGGTGCTCAGTACTCTGGGTGTTGGGTGCTCAGTACTCAGGGTGCTTTGTGCTCCGTGCTCGGGGTGCTGGGTGCTCAGTGCTCAGGGTGCTGGGTGCTCAGTGCTCAGGGTGCTGGGTGCTCAGTACTCAGGGTGCTGGGTGCTTAGTGCTCAAGGGGCTCGGTGCTCTGTACTCAAGGTGCTGGGTGCTCAGTGCTCAGGGTGCTGGGTGCTCAGTCCTCGGGGTGCTCCGTGCTCAGGGTGCTGGGTGCTCAGTGCTCAGGGTGCTGGGTGCTCAGTGCTCGGGGTGCTGGGTGCTGAGTGCTCAGGGTGCTGGGTGCTCAGTGCTCGGGGTGCTCGGTGCTCAGTGCTCAGGGTCCTGGGTGCTCAGTACTCAGGGTGCTGGGTGCTCAGTGCTCAGGGTGCTGGGTGCTCAGTGCTCGGGGTGCTGGGTGCTCAGTGCTCAGGGTGATCGGTGCTCAGTACTCAGGGTGCTGGGTGCTCAGTGCTCAGGGTGCTGGGTGCTCAGTCCTCAGGGTGCTCAGGGCTCAGGGTGCTGGGTGCTCAGTGCTCGGGGTGCTCGGTGCTCAGTACTCAGGGTGCTGAGTGCTCCGTACTCAGGGTGCTGGGTGCTCAGTACTCAGGGTGCTGTGTGCTCAGTACTCAGGGTGCTCGGATGCTCAGTACTCAGGGTGCTGGGTGCTCAGTGCTCAGGGTGCTGGGTACTCAGTACTCAGGGTGCTGGGTGCTCAGTACTCAGGGTGCTGGGTGCTCAGTGCTCAGGGTGCTGGGTGCTCAGTGCTCAGGGTGCTGGGTGCTCAGTACTAAGGGTGCTGGGTGCTCAGTGCTCAGGGTGATCGGTGCTCAGTACTCAGGGTGCTCAGTACTCAGGATGCTGGGTGCTCAGTGCTCAGGGTGCTGGGTGCTCAGTACTAAGGGTGCTCAGTGCTCAGTACTCAGGTTGCTCAGTGCTCAGTGCTTGGGTTGCTGGGTGCTCAGTACTCAGGGTGCTGGGTGCTCAGTACTCAGGGTGCTGGGTGCTCAGTGCTCAGTACTCAGCGTGCTGGGTGCTCAGTGCTCGGGGTGCTGGGTCCTCAGTGCTCAGGGAGCTGGGTGCTCAGTACTCAGGGTGCTGGGTGCTCAGTGCTCGGTGTGCTGGGTCCTCAGTGCTCACGGTGCTCAGTGCTCAGTGGTCGGGGTGCTGGGTGCTCAGTGCTCGGGGTGCTGGGTGCTCAGTGCTCAGGGTGCTGGTTGCTCAGTACTCAGTGTGCTCAGTGCTCAGGGTGCTGGGTGCTCAGAACTCAGGGTGCTGGGTGCGCAGTACTCAGGGTGCTGGGTGCTCAGAACTCAGGGTGCTTGATGCTCAGTACTCAGGGTGCTGGTTGCTCATTCTCGGGGTACTGGGTGCTCAATACTCAGGTTGCTCAGTACTCTGGGTGCTCGGGGCTCAGTGCTCAGGGTGCTGGGTGCTCAGTACTCAGGGTGCTGGGTGCTCAGTGCTCGGGGTGCTGGGTCCTCAGTGCTCAGGGTGCTCAGTGCTCAGTGCTTGGGGTGCTGGGTGCTCAGTACTCAGGGTGCTTGGTGCTCAGTGCTCAGGGTGCTGGGTGCTCAGTGCTCAGGGTGCTGGGTGCTCAGTACTCAGTGCTCAGGATGCTGGGTGCTCAGTGCTCAGGGTTCTGGGTGCTCAGTGCTCAGGGTGGTCAGTGCTCAGTGCTCAGTACTCAGGGTGCTTGGTGCTCAGTACTCAGGGTGCTGGGTGCTCAGTGCTCGGGTTACCCGGTGCTCAGTGCTCGGGTTGCTCGGTGCTCAGTACTCAGGGTGCTGAGTGCTCAGTGCTCAGGGTGCTGGGTGCTCAGTGCTCAGGGTGCTTGATGCTCAGTGCTCAGGGTGCTGGGTGCTCAGTGCTCGGGGTGCTCGGTGCTCAGTACTCAGGGTTCTGAGTGCTCAGTACTCAGGTTGCTGGGTTCTCAGTACTCATGGTGCTGGGTGCTCAGTACTCAGGGTGCTGGGTGCTCAGTGCTCAGGGTGCTGGGTGCTCAGGCCTCAGGGTGCTCAGTGCTCAGGGTGCTGGGTGCTCAGTGCTCGGGGTGCTCGGTGCTCAGTACTCAGGGTGCTGAGTGCTCGGTACTCAGGGTGCTGGGTGCTCAGTACTCATGGTGCTGGGTGCTCAGTACTCAGGGGACTGGGTGCTCAGTGCTCAGGGTGCTGGGTGCTCAGTGCTCAGGGCGCTGGGTGCTCAGTGCTCGGGGTGCTGGGTGCTCAGTGCTCGGGGTGCTGGGTGGTCAGTGCTCAGTGCTCAAGGTGCTGGGTGCTCAGTGCTCAGTGCTCAGGGTGCTGGGTGCTCAGTACTCAGGGTGCTGGGTGCTCAGTACTCAGGGTGCTGGGTGCTCAGTTCTCGGGGTTCTGGGTGCTTAGTGCTCAGGGTGCTGGGTGCTCAGTGCTCAGGGTGCTGGGTGCTCAGTACTCAGGGTGCTGGGTGCTCAGTGCTCGGGGTGCTCGGTGCTCAGTACTCAAGGTGCTGGGTGCTCAGTGCTCAGGGTGCTGGGTGCTCAGTCCTCGGGGTGCTCCGTGCTCAGTGCTCAGGGTGCTGGGTGCTCAGTACTCAGGGTGCTGGGTGCTCAGTGCTCGGGGTGCTCGGTGCTCAGTACTCAAGGTGCTGGGTGCTCAGTGCTCAGGGTGCCGGGTGCTCAGTCCTCGGGGTGCTCCGTGCTCAGTGATCACCGTGCTGGGTGCTCAGTACTCAGGGTGCTCGGTGTTCAGTACTCAGGGTTCTCAGTGCTCAGTACTCAGGGTGCTGGGTGCTCAGTGCTCAGGGTGCTGGTTGCTCAGTACTCAGGGTGCTCAGTGCTCAGTACTCGGGGTGCTTGTTGCTCAGCACTCAGGTTGCTCAGTGCTCAGTGCTCGGGGTGCTGGGTGCTCAGTACTCAGGGTGCTCGGTGCTCAGTACTAAGGGTGCTCAGTGCTCAGTACTCAGGTTGCTCAGTGCTCAGTGCTTGGGTTGCTGGGTGCTCAGTACTCAGGGTGCTGGGTGCTCAGTACTCAGGGTGCTGGGTGCTCAGTGCTCAGTACTCAGCGTGCTGGGTGCTCAGTGCTCGGGGTGCTGGGTCCTCAGTGCTCAGGGAGCTGGGTGCTCAGTACTCAGGGTGCTGGGTGCTCAGTGCTCGGTGTGCTGGGTCCTCAGTGCTCAGGGTGCTCAGTGCTCAGTGGTCGGGGTGCTGGGTGCTCAGTGCTCGGGGTGCTGGGTGCTCAGTGCTCAGGGTGCTGGTTGCTCAGTACTCAGTGTGCTCAGTGCTCAGGGTGCTGGGTGCTCAGATCTCAGGGTGCTGGGTGCGCAGTACTCAGGGTGCTGGGTGCTCAGAACTCAGGGTGCTTGATGCTCAGTACTCAGGGTGCTGGTTGCTCATTCTCGGGGTACTGGGTGCTCAGTACTCAGGTTGCTCAGTACTCTGGGTGCTCGGGGCTCAGTGCTCAGGGTGCTGGGTGCTCAGTACTCAGGGTGCTGGGTGCTCAGTGCTCGGGGTGCTGGGTCCTCAGTGCTCAGGGTGCTCAGTGCTCAGTGCTTGGGGTGCTGGGTGCTCAGTACTCAGGGTGCTTGGTGCTCAGTGCTCAGGGTGCTGGCTGCTCAGTGCTCAGGGTGCTGGGTGCTCAGTACTCAGTGCTCAGGATGCTGGGTGCTCAGTGCTCAGGGTTCTGGGTGCTCAGTGCTCAGGGTGGTCAGTGCTCAGTGCTCAGTACTCAGGGTGCTTGGTGCTCAGTACTCAGGGTGCTGGGTGCTCAGTGCTCGGGTTACCCGGTGCTCAGTGCTCGGGTTGCTCGGTGCTCAGTACTCAGGGTGCTGAGTGCTCAGTGCTCAGGGTGCTGGGTGCTCAGTGCTCAGGGTGCTTGATGCTCAGTGCTCAGGGTGCTGGGTGCTCAGTGCTCGGGGTGCTTGGTGCTCAGTACTCAGGGTTCTGAGTGCTCAGTACTCAGGTTGCTGGGTTCTCAGTACTCATGGTGCTGGGTGCTCAGTACTCAGGGGACTGGGTGCTCAGTGCTCGGGGTGCTGGGTGCTCAGTGCTCGGGGTGCTGGGTGCTCAGTTCTCAGGGTGCTCAGTGCTCAGTACTTGGGTTGCTTGGTGCTCAGTACTCAGGGTGCTCAGTGCTCAGTACTCGGGGTGCTGGGTGCTCAGTGATCAGGGTGCTCAGTGCTCAGTGCTCGGGGTGCTGTGTGCTCAGTGCTCGGGGCGCTGGGTGCTCAGTGCTCGGGGTGCTGGGTGCTCAGTACTCGGGGTGCTGGGTGCTCAGTGCTCAGGGTGCTCATTGCTCAGTACTCAGTGCTCAGGGTGCTCAGTGCTCAGTGCTCAGGGTGCTGGGTGTTCAGTACTCAGGGTGCTGGGTGCTCAGTACTCAGGGTGCTGGGTGCTCAGTGCTCAGGGTGCTGGGTGCTCAGTACTCTGGGTGTTGGGTGCTCAGTACTCAGGGTGCTTTGTGCTCCGTGCTCGGGGTGCTGGGTGCTCAGTGCTCAGGGTGCTGGGTGCTCAGTGCTCAGGGTGCTGGGTGCTCAGTACTCAGGGTGCTGGGTGCTTAGTGCTCGAGGGGCTCGGTGCTCAGTACTCAAGGTGCTGGGTGCTCAGTGCTCAGGGTGCTGGGTGCTCAGTCCTCGGGGTGCTCCGTGCTCAGGGTGCTGGGTGCTCAGTGCTCAGGGTGCTGGGTGCTCAGTGCTCGGGGTGCTGGGTGCTGAGTGCTCAGGGTGCTGGGTGCTCAGTGCTCGGGGTGCTCGGTGCTCAGTGCTCAGGGTCCTGGGTGCTCAGTACTCAGGGTGCTGGGTGCTCAGTGCTCAGGGTGCTGGGTGCTCAGTGCTCGGGGTGCTGGGTGCTCAGTGCTCAGGGTGATCGGTGCTCAGTACTCAGGGTGCTGGGTGCTCAGTGCTCAGGGTGCTGGGTGCTCAGTCCTCAGGGTGCTCAGGGCTCAGGGTGCTGGGTGCTCAGTGCTCGGGGTGCTCGGTGCTCAGTACTCAGGGTGCTGAGTGCTCAGTACTCAGGGTGCTGGGTGCTCAGTACTCATGGTGCTGGGTGCTCAGTGCTCGGGGTGCTGGGTGCTCAGTTCTCAGCGTGCTGCGTGCTCAGTACTCAGGGTGCTGGGTGCACAATACTCAGTGCTCGGGGTCCTGGGTGCTGAGTGCTCAGGGTGCTGGGTGCTCAGTGCTCTGGGTGCTGGGTGCTCAGTACTCAGGGTGCTGGGTGCTCAGTACTCAGGGTGCTGGGTGCTCAGTTCTCAGGGTGCTGGGTGCTCAGTACTCAGGGTGCTGTGTGCTCAGTACTCAGGGTGCTCGGATGCTCAGTACTCAGGGTGCTGGGTGCTCAGTGCTCAGGGTGCTGGGTACTCAGTACTCAGGGTGCTGGGTGCTCAGTACTCAGGGTGCTGGGTGCTCAGTGCTCAGGGTGCTGGGTGCTCAGTGCTCAGGGTGCTGGGTGCTCAGTACTCAGGGTGCTGGGTGCTCAGTGCTCAGGGTGATCGGTGCTCAGTACTCAGGGTGCTCAGTACTCAGGATGCTGGGTGCTCAGTGCTCAGGGTGCTGGGTGCTCAGTACTCAGGGTGCTGGGTGCTCAGTGCTCGGGGTGCTGGGTGCTCAGTGCTCAGGGTGATCGGTGCTCAGTACTCAGGGTGCTGGGTGCTCAGTGCTCAGGGTGCTGGGTGCTCAGGCCTCAGGGTGCTCAGTGCTCAGGGTGCTGGGTGCTCAGTGCTCGGGGTGCTCGGTGCTCAGTACTCAGGGTGCTGAGTGCTCGGTACTCAGGGTGCTGGGTGCTCAGTACTCATGGTGCTGGGTGCTCAGTACTCAGGGGACTGGGTGTTCAGTGCTCAGGGTGCTGGGTGCTCAGTGCTCAGGGCGCTGGGTGCCCAGTGCTCGGGGTGCTGGGTGCTCAGTGCTCGGGGTGCTGGGTGGTCAGTGCTCAGTGCTCAAGGTGCTGGGTGCTCAGTGCTCAGTGCTCAGGGTGCTGGGTGCTCAGTGCTCAGGGTGCTGGGTGCTCAGTGCTCGGGGTGCTCGGTGCTCAGTACTCAGGGTGCTGAGTGCTCAGTGATCAGGGTGCTGGGTGCTCAGAACTCAGGGTGCTGGGTGCTCAGTGCTCAGGGTGCTGGGTGCTCAGTACTCAGGGTGCTGGGTGCTCAGTGCTCAGGGTGCCGGGTGCTCAGTACTCGGGGTGCTCCGTGCTCAGTGATCACCGTGCTGGGTGCTCAGTACTCAGGGTGCTCGGTGTTCAGTACTCAGGGTTCTCAGTGCTCAGTACTCAGGGTGGTGGGTGCTAAGTGCTCAGGGTGCTGGGTGCTCAGTACTCAGGGTGCTCAGTGCTCAGTACTCGGGGTGCTTGTTGCTCAGCACTCAGGTTGCTCAGTGCTCAGTGCTCGGGGTGCTGGGTGCTCAGTTCTCAGGGTGCTCGGTGCTCAGTACTAAGGGTGCTCAGGGCTCAGTACTCAGGTTGCTCAGTGCTCAGTGCTTGGGTTGCTGGGTGCTCAGTACTCAGGGTGCTGGGTGCTCAGTACTCAGGGTGCTGGGTGCTCAGTGCTCAGTACTCAGCGTGCTGGGTGCTCAGTGCTCGGGGTGCTGGGTCCTCAGTGCTCAGGGAGCTGGGTGCTCAGTACTCAGGGTGCTGGGTGCTCAGTGCTCGGTGTGCTGGGTCCTCAGTGCTCAGGGTGCTCAGTGCTCAGTGGTCGGGGTGCTGGGTGCTCAGTGCTCGGGGTGCTGGGTGCTCAGTGCTCAGGGTGCTGGTTGCTCAGTACTCAGTGTGCTCAGTGCTCAGGGTGCTGGGTGCTCAGAACTCAGGGTGCTGGGTGCGCAGTACTCAGGGTGCTGGGTGCTCAGAACTCAGGGTGCTTGATGCTCAGTACTCAGGGTGCTGGTTGCTCATTCTCGGGGTACTGGGTGCTCAATACTCAGGTTGCTCAGTACTCTGGGTGCTCGGGGCTCAGTGCTCAGGGTGCTGGGTGCTCAGTACTCAGGGTGCTGGGTGCTCAGTGCTTGGGGTGCTGGGTGCTCAGTACTCAGGGTGTTTGGTGCTCAGTGCTCAGGGTGCTGGCTGCTCAGTGCTCAGGGTGCTGGGTGCTCAGTACTCAGTGCTCAGGATGCTGGGTGCTCAGTGCTCAGGGTTCTGGGTGCTCAGTGCTCAGGGTGGTCAGTGCTCAGTGCTCAGTACTCAGGGTGCTTGGTGCTCAGTACTCAGGGTGCTGGGTGCTCAGTGCTCGGGTTACCCGGTGCTCAGTGCTCGGGTTGCTCGGTGATCAGTACTCAGGGTGCTGAGTGCTCAGTGCTCAGGGTGCTGGGTGCTCAGTGCTCAGGGTGCTTGATGCTCAGTGCTCAGGGTGCTGGGTGCTCAGTGCTCGGGGTGCTCGGTGCTCAGTACTCAGGGTTCTGAGTGCTCAGTACTCAGGTTGCTGGGTTCTCAGTACTCATGGTGCTGGGTGCTCAGTACTCAGGGGACTGGGTGCTCAGTGCACAGGGTGCTGGGTGCTCAGTGCTCAGGGCGCTAGGTGCTCAGTGCTCGGGGTGCTGGGTGCTCAGTACTCAGGGTGCTCAGTGCTCAGTACTCGGGTTGCTTGGTGCTCAGTACTCAGGGTGCTCAGTGCTCAGTGCTCGGGGTGCTGTGTGCTCAGTGCTCGGGGCGCTGGGTGCTCAGTGCTCGGGGTGCTGGGTGCTCAGTACTCGGGGTGCTGGGTGCTCAGTGCTCAGGGTGCTCATTGCTCAGTACTCAGTGCTCAGGGTGCTCAGTGCTCAGTGCTCAGGGTGCTGGGTCTTCAGTACTCAGGGTGCTGGGTGCTCAGTACTCAGGGTGCTGGGTGCTCAGTGCTCAGGGTGCTGGGTGCTCAGTACTCTGGGTGTTGGGTGCTCAGTACTCAGGGTGCTTTGTGCTCCGTGCTCGGGGTGCTGGGTGCTCAGTGCTCAGGGTGCTGGGTGCTCAGTGCTCAGGGTGCTGGGTGCTCAGTACTCAGGGTGCTGGGTGCTTAGTGCTCGAGGGGCTCGGTGCTCTGTACTCAAGGTGCTGGGTGCTCAGTGCTCAGGGTGCTGGGTGCTCAGTCCTCGGGGTGCTCCGTGCTCAGGGTGCTGGGTGCTCAGTGCTCAGGGTGCTGGGTGCTCAGTGCTCGGGGTGCTGGGTGCTGAGTGCTCAGGGTGCTGGGTGCTCAGTGCTCGGGGTGCTCGGTGCTCAGTGCTCAGGGTCCTGGGTGCTCAGTACTCAGGGTGCTGGGTGCTCAGTGCTCAGGGTGCTGGGTGCTCAGTGCTCGGGGTGCTGGGTGCTCAGTGCTCAGGGTGATCGGTGCTCAGTACTCAGGGTGCTGGGTGCTCAGTGCTCAGGGTGCTGGGTGCTCAGTCCTCAGGGTGCTCAGGGCTCAGGGTGCTGGGTGCTCAGTGCTCGGGGTGCTCAGTGCTCAGTACTCAGGGTGCTGAGTGCTCAGTACTCAGGGTGCTGGGTGCTCAGTACTCAGGGTGCTGTGTGCTCAGTACTCAGGGTGCTCGGATGCTCAGTACTCAGGGTGCTGGGTGCTCAGTGCTCAGGGTGCTGGGTACTCAGTACTCAGGGTGCTGGGTGCTCAGTACTCAGGGTGCTGGGTGCTCAGTGCTCAGGGTGCTGGGTGCTCAGTGCTCAGGGTGCTGGGTGCTCAGTACTAAGGGTGCTGGGTGCTCAGTGCTCAGGGTGATTGGTGCTCAGTACTCAGTGCTCAGGGTGCTCAGTGCTCAGTGCTCAGGGTGCTGGGTGTTCAGTACTCAGGGTGCTGGGTGCTCAGTACTCAGGGTGCTGGGTGCTCAGTGCTCGGGGTGCTGTGTGCTCAGTGCTCGGGGCGCTGGGTGCTCAGTGCTCGGGGTGCTGGGTGCTCAGTACTCGGGGTGCTGGGTGCTCAGTGCTCAGGGTGCTCATTGCTCAGTACTCAGTGCTCAGGGTGCTCAGTGCTCAGTGCTCAGGGTGCTGGGTGTTCAGTACTCAGGGTGCTGGGTGCTCAGTACTCAGGGTGCTGGGTGCTCAGTGCTCAGGGTGCTGGGTGCTCAGTACTCTGGGTGTTGGGTGCTCAGTACTCAGGGTGCTTTGTGCTCCGTGCTCGGGGTGCTGGGTGCTCAGTGCTCAGGGTGCTGGGTGCTCAGTGCTCAGGGTGCTGGGTGCTCAGTACTCAGGGTGCTGGGTGCTTAGTGCTCGAGGGGCTCGGTGCTCTGTACTCAAGGTGCTGGGTGCTCAGTGCTCAGGGTGCTGGGTGCTCAGTCCTCGGGGTGCTCCGTGCTCAGGGTGCTGGGTGCTCAGTGCTCAGGGTGCTGGGTGCTCAGTGCTCGGGGTGCTGGGTGCTGAGTGCTCAGGGTGCTGGGTGCTCAGTGCTCGGGGTGCTCGGTGCTCAGTGCTCAGGGTCCTGGGTGCTCAGTACTCAGGGTGCTGGGTGCTCAGTGCTCAGGGTGCTGGGTGCTCAGTGCTCGGGGTGCTGGGTGCTCAGTGCTCAGGGTGATCGGTGCTCAGTACTCAGGGTGCTGGGTGCTCAGTGCTCAGGGTGCTGGGTGCTCAGTCCTCAGGGTGCTCAGGGCTCAGGGTGCTGGGTGCTCAGTGCTCGGGGTGCTCGGTGCTCAGTACTCAGGGTGCTGAGTGCTCCGTACTCAGGGTGCTGGGTGCTCAGTACTCAGGGTGCTGTGTGCTCAGTACTCAGGGTGCTCGGATGCTCAGTACTCAGGGTGCTGGGTGCTCAGTGCTCAGGGTGCTGGGTACTCAGTACTCAGGGTGCTGGGTGCTCAGTACTCAGGGTGCTGGGTGCTCAGTGCTCAGGGTGCTGGGTGCTCAGTGCTCAGGGTGCTGGGTGCTCAGTACTAAGGGTGCTGGGTGCTCAGTGCTCAGGGTGATCGGTGCTCAGTACTCAGGGTGCTCAGTACTCAGGATGCTGGGTGCTCAGTGCTCAGGGTGCTGGGTGCTCAGTACTCAGGGTGCTGGGTGCTCAGTGCTCGGGGTGCTGCGTGCTCAGTGCTCAGGGTGATCGGTGCTCAGTACTCAGGGTGCTAGGTGCTCAGTGCTCAGGGTGCTGGGTGCTCAGGCCTCAGGGTGCTCAGTGCTCGGGGTGCTCGGTGCTCAGTACTCAGGGTGCTGAGTGCTCGGTACTCAGGGTGCTGGGTGCTCAGTACTCATGGTGCTGGGTGCTCAGTACTCAGGGGACTGGGTGTTCAGTGCTCAGGGTGCTGGGTGCTCAGTGCTCAGGGGGCTGGGTGCTCAGTGCTCGGGGTGCTGGGTGCTCAGTGCTCGGGGTGCTGGGTGGTCAGTGCTCAGTGCTCAAGGTGCTGGGTGCTCAGTGCTCATTGCTCAGGGTGCTGGGTGCTCAGTACTCAGGGTGCTGGGTGCTCAGTACTCAGGGTGCTGGGTGCTCAGTTCTCGGGGTGCTGGGTGCTTAGTGCTCAGGGTGCTGGGTGCTCAGTGCTCAGGGTGCTGGGTGCTCAGTACTCAGGGTGCTGGGTGCTCAGTGCTCAGGGTGCTGGGTGCTCAGTACTCAGGGTGCTGGGTGCTCAGTGCTCAGGGTGCCGGGTGCTCAGTCCTCGGGGTGCTCCGTGCTCAGTGATCACCGTGCTGGGTGCTCAGTACTCAGGGTGCTCGGTGTTCAGTACTCAGGGTTCTCAGTGCTCAGTACTCAGGGTGCTGGGTGCTCAGTGCTCAGGGTGCTGGGTGCTCAGTACTCAGGGTGCTCAGTGCTCAGTACTCGGGGTGCTTGTTGCTCAGCACTCAGGTTGCTCAGTGCTCAGTGCTCGGGGTGCTGGGTGCTCAGTACTCAGGGTGCTCGGTGCTCAGTACTAAGGGTGCTCAGTGCTCAGTACTCAGGTTGCTCAGTGCTCAGTGCTTGGGTTGCTGGGTGCTCAGTACTCAGGGTGCTGGGTGCTCAGTACTCAGGGTGCTGGGTGCTCAGTGCTCAGTACTCAGCGTGCTGGGTGCTCAGTGCTCGGGGTGCTGGGTCCTCAGTGCTCAGGGTGCTGGGTGCTCAATACTCAGGTTGCTCAGTACTTTGGGTGCTCGGGGCTCAGTGCTCAGGGTGCTGGGTGCTCAGTACTCAGGGTGCTGGGTGCTCAGTGCTCGGGGTGCTGGGTCCTCAGTGCTCAGGGTGCTCAGTGCTCAGTGCTTGGGGTGCTGGGTGCTCAGTACTCAGGGTGCTTGGTGCTCAGTGCTCAGGGTGCTGGGTGCTCAGTGCTCAGGGTGCTGGGTGCTCAGTACTCAGTGCTCAGGATGCTGGGTGCTCAGTGCTCAGGGTTCTGGGTGCTCAGTGCTCAGGGTGGTCAGTGCTCAGTGCTCAGTACTCAGGGTGCTTGGTGCTCAGTACTCAGGGTGCTGGGTGCTCAGTGCTCGGGTTACCCGGTGCTCAGTGCTCGGGTTGCTCGGTGCTCAGTACTCAGGGTGCTGAGTGCTCAGTGCTCAGGGTGCTGGGTGCTCAGTGCTCAGGGTGCTTGATGCTCAGTGCTCAGGGTGCTGGGTGCTCAGTGCTCGGGGTGCTCGGTGCTCAGTACTCAGGGTTCTGAGTGCTCAGTACTCAGGTTGCTGGGTTCTCAGTACTCATGGTGCTGGGTGCTCAGTACTCAGGGTGCTGGGTGCTCAGTGCTCAGGGTGCTGGGTGCTCAGGCCTCAGGGTGCTCAGTGCTCAGGGTGCTGGGTGCTCAGTGCTCGGGGTGCTCGGTGCTCAGTACTCAGGGTGCTGAGTGCTCGGTACTCAGGGTGCTGGGTGCTCAGTACTCATGGTGCTGGGTGCTCAGTACTCAGGGGACTGGGTGCTCAGTGCTCAGGGTGCTGGGTGCTCAGTGCTCAGGGCGCTGGGTGCTCAGTGCTCGGGGTGCTGGGTGCTCAGTGCTCGGGGTGCTGGGTGGTCAGTGCTCAGTGCTCAAGGTGCTGGGTGCTCAGTGCTCAGTGCTCAGGGTGCTGGGTGCTCAGTACTCAGGGTGCTGGGTGCTCAGTACTCAGGGTGCTGGGTGCTCAGTTCTCGGGGTTCTGGGTGCTTAGTGCTCAGGGTGCTGGGTGCTCAGTGCTCAGGGTGCTGGGTGCTCAGTACTCAGGGTGCTGGGTGCTCAGTGCTCGGGGTGCTCGGTGCTCAGTACTCAAGGTGCTGGGTGCTCAGTGCTCAGGGTGCTGGGTGCTCAGTCCTCGGGGTGCTCCGTGCTCAGTGCTCAGGGTGCTGGGTGCTCAGTACTCAGGGTGCTGGGTGCTCAGTGCTCGGGGTGCTCGGTGCTCAGTACTCAAGGTGCTGGGTGCTCAGTGCTCAGGGTGCCGGGTGCTCAGTCCTCGGGGTGCTCCGTGCTCAGTGATCACCGTGCTGGGTGCTCAGTACTCAGGGTGCTCGGTGTTCAGTACTCAGGGTTCTCAGTGCTCAGTACTCAGGGTGCTGGGTGCTCAGTGCTCAGGGTGCTGGTTGCTCAGTACTCAGGGTGCTCAGTGCTCAGTACTCGGGGTGCTTGTTGCTCAGCACTCAGGTTGCTCAGTGCTCAGTGCTCGGGGTGCTGGGTGCTCAGTACTCAGGGTGCTCGGTGCTCAGTACTAAGGGTGCTCAGTGCTCAGTACTCAGGTTGCTCAGTGCTCAGTGCTTGGGTTGCTGGGTGCTCAGTACTCAGGGTGCTGGGTGCTCAGTACTCAGGGTGCTGGGTGCTCAGTGCTCAGTACTCAGCGTGCTGGGTGCTCAGTGCTCGGGGTGCTGGGTCCTCAGTGCTCAGGGAGCTGGGTGCTCAGTACTCAGGGTGCTGGGTGCTCAGTGCTCGGTGTGCTGGGTCCTCAGTGCTCAGGGTGCTCAGTGCTCAGTGGTCGGGGTGCTGGGTGCTCAGTGCTCGGGGTGCTGGGTGCTCAGTGCTCAGGGTGCTGGTTGCTCAGTACTCAGTGTGCTCAGTGCTCAGGGTGCTGGGTGCTCAGATCTCAGGGTGCTGGGTGCGCAGTACTCAGGGTGCTGGGTGCTCAGAACTCAGGGTGCTTGATGCTCAGTACTCAGGGTGCTGGTTGCTCATTCTCGGGGTACTGGGTGCTCAGTACTCAGGTTGCTCAGTACTCTGGGTGCTCGGGGCTCAGTGCTCAGGGTGCTGGGTGCTCAGTACTCAGGGTGCTGGGTGCTCAGTGCTCGGGGTGCTGGGTCCTCAGTGCTCAGGGTGCTCAGTGCTCAGTGCTTGGGGTGCTGGGTGCTCAGTACTCAGGGTGCTTGGTGCTCAGTGCTCAGGGTGCTGGCTGCTCAGTGCTCAGGGTGCTGGGTGCTCAGTACTCAGTGCTCAGGATGCTGGGTGCTCAGTGCTCAGGGTTCTGGGTGCTCAGTGCTCAGGGTGGTCAGTGCTCAGTGCTCAGTACTCAGGGTGCTTGGTGCTCAGTACTCAGGGTGCTGGGTGCTCAGTGCTCGGGTTACCCGGTGCTCAGTGCTCGGGTTGCTCGGTGCTCAGTACTCAGGGTGCTGAGTGCTCAGTGCTCAGGGTGCTGGGTGCTCAGTGCTCAGGGTGCTTGATGCTCAGTGCTCAGGGTGCTGGGTGCTCAGTGCTCGGGGTGCTTGGTGCTCAGTACTCAGGGTTCTGAGTGCTCAGTACTCAGGTTGCTGGGTTCTCAGTACTCATGGTGCTGGGTGCTCAGTACTCAGGGGACTGGGTGCTCAGTGCTCGGGGTGCTGGGTGCTCAGTGCTCGGGGTGCTGGGTGCTCAGTTCTCAGGGTGCTCAGTGCTCAGTACTTGGGTTGCTTGGTGCTCAGTACTCAGGGTGCTCAGTGCTCAGTACTCGGGGTGCTGGGTGCTCAGTGATCAGGGTGCTCAGTGCTCAGTGCTCGGGGTGCTGTGTGCTCAGTGCTCGGGGCGCTGGGTGCTCAGTGCTCGGGGTGCTGGGTGCTCAGTACTCGGGGTGCTGGGTGCTCAGTGCTCAGGGTGCTCATTGCTCAGTACTCAGTGCTCAGGGTGCTCAGTGCTCAGTGCTCAGGGTGCTGGGTGTTCAGTACTCAGGGTGCTGGGTGCTCAGTACTCAGGGTGCTGGGTGCTCAGTGCTCAGGGTGCTGGGTGCTCAGTACTCTGGGTGTTGGGTGCTCAGTACTCAGGGTGCTTTGTGCTCCGTGCTCGGGGTGCTGGGTGCTCAGTGCTCAGGGTGCTGGGTGCTCAGTGCTCAGGGTGCTGGGTGCTCAGTACTCAGGGTGCTGGGTGCTTAGTGCTCGAGGGGCTCGGTGCTCAGTACTCAAGGTGCTGGGTGCTCAGTGCTCAGGGTGCTGGGTGCTCAGTCCTCGGGGTGCTCCGTGCTCAGGGTGCTGGGTGCTCAGTGCTCAGGGTGCTGGGTGCTCAGTGCTCGGGGTGCTGGGTGCTGAGTGCTCAGGGTGCTGGGTGCTCAGTGCTCGGGGTGCTCGGTGCTCAGTGCTCAGGGTCCTGGGTGCTCAGTACTCAGGGTGCTGGGTGCTCAGTGCTCAGGGTGCTGGGTGCTCAGTGCTCGGGGTGCTGGGTGCTCAGTGCTCAGGGTGATCGGTGCTCAGTACTCAGGGTGCTGGGTGCTCAGTGCTCAGGGTGCTGGGTGCTCAGTCCTCAGGGTGCTCAGGGCTCAGGGTGCTGGGTGCTCAGTGCTCGGGGTGCTCGGTGCTCAGTACTCAGGGTGCTGAGTGCTCAGTACTCAGGGTGCTGGGTGCTCAGTACTCATGGTGCTGGGTGCTCAGTGCTCGGGGTGCTGGGTGCTCAGTTCTCAGCGTGCTGCGTGCTCAGTACTCAGGGTGCTGGGTGCACAATACTCAGTGCTCGGGGTCCTGGGTGCTGAGTGCTCAGGGTGCTGGGTGCTCAGTGCTCTGGGTGCTGGGTGCTCAGTACTCAGGGTGCTGGGTGCTCAGTACTCAGGGTGCTGGGTGCTCAGTTCTCAGGGTGCTGGGTGCTCAGTACTCAGGGTGCTGTGTGCTCAGTACTCAGGGTGCTCGGATGCTCAGTACTCAGGGTGCTGGGTGCTCAGTGCTCAGGGTGCTGGGTACTCAGTACTCAGGGTGCTGGGTGCTCAGTACTCAGGGTGCTGGGTGCTCAGTGCTCAGGGTGCTGGGTGCTCAGTGCTCAGGGTGCTGGGTGCTCAGTACTCAGGGTGCTGGGTGCTCAGTGCTCAGGGTGATCGGTGCTCAGTACTCAGGGTGCTCAGTACTCAGGATGCTGGGTGCTCAGTGCTCAGGGTGCTGGGTGCTCAGTACTCAGGGTGCTGGGTGCTCAGTGCTCGGGGTGCTGGGTGCTCAGTGCTCAGGGTGATCGGTGCTCAGTACTCAGGGTGCTGGGTGCTCAGTGCTCAGGGTGCTGGGTGCTCAGGCCTCAGGGTGCTCAGTGCTCAGGGTGCTGGGTGCTCAGTGCTCGGGGTGCTCGGTGCTCAGTACTCAGGGTGCTGAGTGCTCGGTACTCAGGGTGCTGGGTGCTCAGTACTCATGGTGCTGGGTGCTCAGTACTCAGGGGACTGGGTGTTCAGTGCTCAGGGTGCTGGGTGCTCAGTGCTCAGGGCGCTGGGTGCCCAGTGCTCGGGGTGCTGGGTGCTCAGTGCTCGGGGTGCTGGGTGGTCAGTGCTCAGTGCTCAAGGTGCTGGGTGCTCAGTGCTCAGTGCTCAGGGTGCTGGGTGCTCAGAACTCAGGGTGCTGGGTGCGCAGTACTCAGGGTGCTGGGTGCTCAGAACTCAGGGTGCTTGATGCTCAGTACTCAGGGTGCTGGTTGCTCATTCTCGGGGTACTGGGTGCTCAATACTCAGGTTGCTCAGTACTCTGGGTGCTCGGGGCTCAGTGCTCAGGGTGCTGGGTGCTCAGTACTCAGGGTGCTGGGTGCTCAGTGCTTGGGGTGCTGGGTGCTCAGTACTCAGGGTGTTTGGTGCTCAGTGCTCAGGGTGCTGGCTGCTCAGTGCTCAGGGTGCTGGGTGCTCAGTACTCAGTGCTCAGGATGCTGGGTGCTCAGTGCTCAGGGTTCTGGGTGCTCAGTGCTCAGGGTGGTCAGTGCTCAGTGCTCAGTACTCAGGGTGCTTGGTGCTCAGTACTCAGGGTGCTGGGTGCTCAGTGCTCGGGTTACCCGGTGCTCAGTGCTCGGGTTGCTCGGTGATCAGTACTCAGGGTGCTGAGTGCTCAGTGCTCAGGGTGCTGGGTGCTCAGTGCTCAGGGTGCTTGATGCTCAGTGCTCAGGGTGCTGGGTGCTCAGTGCTCGGGGTGCTCGGTGCTCAGTACTCAGGGTTCTGAGTGCTCAGTACTCAGGTTGCTGGGTTCTCAGTACTCATGGTGCTGGGTGCTCAGTACTCAGGGGACTGGGTGCTCAGTGCACAGGGTGCTGGGTGCTCAGTGCTCAGGGCGCTAGGTGCTCAGTGCTCGGGGTGCTGGGTGCTCAGTACTCAGGGTGCTCAGTGCTCAGTACTCGGGTTGCTTGGTGCTCAGTACTCAGGGTGCTCAGTGCTCAGTGCTCGGGGTGCTGTGTGCTCAGTGCTCGGGGCGCTGGGTGCTCAGTGCTCGGGGTGCTGGGTGCTCAGTACTCGGGGTGCTGGGTGCTCAGTGCTCAGGGTGCTCATTGCTCAGTACTCAGTGCTCAGGGTGCTCAGTGCTCAGTGCTCAGGGTGCTGGGTCTTCAGTACTCAGGGTGCTGGGTGCTCAGTACTCAGGGTGCTGGGTGCTCAGTGCTCAGGGTGCTGGGTGCTCAGTACTCTGGGTGTTGGGTGCTCAGTACTCAGGGTGCTTTGTGCTCCGTGCTCGGGGTGCTGGGTGCTCAGTGCTCAGGGTGCTGGGTGCTCAGTGCTCAGGGTGCTGGGTGCTCAGTACTCAGGGTGCTGGGTGCTTAGTGCTCGAGGGGCTCGGTGCTCTGTACTCAAGGTGCTGGGTGCTCAGTGCTCAGGGTGCTGGGTGCTCAGTCCTCGGGGTGCTCCGTGCTCAGGGTGCTGGGTGCTCAGTGCTCAGGGTGCTGGGTGCTCAGTGCTCGGGGTGCTGGGTGCTGAGTGCTCAGGGTGCTGGGTGCTCAGTGCTCGGGGTGCTCGGTGCTCAGTGCTCAGGGTCCTGGGTGCTCAGTACTCAGGGTGCTGGGTGCTCAGTGCTCAGGGTGCTGGGTGCTCAGTGCTCGGGGTGCTGGGTGCTCAGTGCTCAGGGTGATCGGTGCTCAGTACTCAGGGTGCTGGGTGCTCAGTGCTCAGGGTGCTGGGTGCTCAGTCCTCAGGGTGCTTAGGGCTCAGGGTGCTGGGTGCTCAGTGCTCGGGGTGCTCAGTGCTCAGTACTCAGGGTGCTGAGTGCTCAGTACTCAGGGTGCTGGGTGCTCAGTACTCAGGGTGCTGTGTGCTCAGTACTCAGGGTGCTCGGATGCTCAGTACTCAGGGTGCTGGGTGCTCAGTGCTCAGGGTGCTGGGTACTCAGTACTCAGGGTGCTGGGTGCTCAGTACTCAGGGTGCTGGGTGCTCAGTGCTCAGGGTGCTGGGTGCTCAGTGCTCAGGGTGCTGGGTGCTCAGTACTAAGGGTGCTGGGTGCTCAGTGCTCAGGGTGATTGGTGCTCAGTACTCAGTGCTCAGGGTGCTCAGTGCTCAGTGCTCAGGGTGCTGGGTGTTCAGTACTCAGGGTGCTGGGTGCTCAGTACTCAGGGTGCTGGGTGCTCAGTGCTCGGGGTGCTGTGTGCTCAGTGCTCGGGGCGCTGGGTGCTCAGTGCTCGGGGTGCTGGGTGCTCAGTACTCGGGGTGCTGGGTGCTCAGTGCTCAGGGTGCTCATTGCTCAGTACTCAGTGCTCAGGGTGCTCAGTGCTCAGTGCTCAGGGTGCTGGGTGTTCAGTACTCAGGGTGCTGGGTGCTCAGTACTCAGGGTGCTGGGTGCTCAGTGCTCAGGGTGCTGGGTGCTCAGTACTCTGGGTGTTGGGTGCTCAGTACTCAGGGTGCTTTGTGCTCCGTGCTCGGGGTGCTGGGTGCTCAGTGCTCAGGGTGCTGGGTGCTCAGTGCTCAGGGTGCTGGGTGCTCAGTACTCAGGGTGCTGGGTGCTTAGTGCTCGAGGGGCTCGGTGCTCTGTACTCAAGGTGCTGGGTGCTCAGTGCTCAGGGTGCTGGGTGCTCAGTCCTCGGGGTGCTCCGTGCTCAGGGTGCTGGGTGCTCAGTGCTCAGGGTGCTGGGTGCTCAGTGCTCGGGGTGCTGGGTGCTGAGTGCTCAGGGTGCTGGGTGCTCAGTGCTCGGGGTGCTCGGTGCTCAGTGCTCAGGGTCCTGGGTGCTCAGTACTCAGGGTGCTGGGTGCTCAGTGCTCAGGGTGCTGGGTGCTCAGTGCTCGGGGTGCTGGGTGCTCAGTGCTCAGGGTGATCGGTGCTCAGTACTCAGGGTGCTGGGTGCTCAGTGCTCAGGGTGCTGGGTGCTCAGTCCTCAGGGTGCTCAGGGCTCAGGGTGCTGGGTGCTCAGTGCTCGGGGTGCTCGGTGCTCAGTACTCAGGGTGCTGAGTGCTCCGTACTCAGGGTGCTGGGTGCTCAGTACTCAGGGTGCTGTGTGCTCAGTACTCAGGGTGCTCGGATGCTCAGTACTCAGGGTGCTGGGTGCTCAGTGCTCAGGGTGCTGGGTACTCAGTACTCAGGGTGCTGGGTGCTCAGTACTCAGGGTGCTGGGTGCTCAGTGCTCAGGGTGCTGGGTGCTCAGTGCTCAGGGTGCTGGGTGCTCAGTACTAAGGGTGCTGGGTGCTCAGTGCTCAGGGTGATCGGTGCTCAGTACTCAGGGTGCTCAGTACTCAGGATGCTGGGTGCTCAGTGCTCAGGGTGCTGGGTGCTCAGTACTCAGGGTGCTGGGTGCTCAGTGCTCGGGGTGCTGGGTGCTCAGTGCTCAGGGTGATCGGTGCTCAGTACTCAGGGTGCTAGGTGCTCAGTGCTCAGGGTGCTGGGTGCTCAGGCCTCAGGGTGCTCAGTGCTCAGGGTGCTGGGTGCTCAGTGCTCGGGGTGCTCGGTGCTCAGTACTCAGGGTGCTGAGTGCTCGGTACTCAGGGTGCTGGGTGCTCAGTACTCATGGTGCTGGGTGCTCAGTACTCAGGGGACTGGGTGTTCAGTGCTCAGGGTGCTGGGTGCTCAGTGCTCAGGGGGCTGGGTGCTCAGTGCTCGGGGTGCTGGGTGCTCAGTGCTCGGGGTGCTGGGTGGTCAGTGCTCAGTGCTCAAGGTGCTGGGTGCTCAGTGCTCATTGCTCAGGGTGCTGGGTGCTCAGTACTCAGGGTGCTGGGTGCTCAGTACTCAGGGTGCTGGGTGCTCAGTTTTCGGGGTGCTGGGTGCTTAGTGCTCAGGGTGCTGGGTGCTCAGTGCTCAGGGTGCTGGGTGCTCAGTACTCAGGGTGCTGGGTGCTCAGTGCTCAGGGTGCTGGGTGCTCAGTACTCAGGGTGCTGGGTGCTCAGTGCTCAGGGTGCCGGGTGCTCAGTCCTCGGGGTGCTCCGTGCTCAGTGATCACCGTGCTGGGTGCTCAGTACTCAGGGTGCTCGGTGTTCAGTACTCAGGGTTCTCAGTGCTCAGTACTCAGGGTGCTGGGTGCTCAGTGCTCAGGGTGCTGGGTGCTCAGTACTCAGGGTGCTCAGTGCTCAGTACTCGGGGTGCTTGTTGCTCAGCACTCAGGTTGCTCAGTGCTCAGTGCTCGGGGTGCTGGGTGCTCAGTACTCAGGGTGCTCGGTGCTCAGTACTAAGGGTGCTCAGTGCTCAGTACTCAGGTTGCTCAGTGCTCAGTGCTTGGGTTGCTGGGTGCTCAGTACTCAGGGTGCTGGGTGCTCAGTACTCAGGGTGCTGGGTGCTCAGTGCTCAGTACTCAGCGTGCTGGGTGCTCAGTGCTCGGGGTGCTGGGTCCTCAGTGCTCAGGGTGCTGGGTGCTCAATACTCAGGTTGCTCAGTACTCTGGGTGCTCGGGGCTCAGTGCTCAGGGTGCTGGGTGCTCAGTACTCAGGGTGCTGGGTGCTCAGTGCTCGGGGTGCTGGGTCCTCAGTGCTCAGGGTGCTCAGTGCTCAGTGCTTGGGGTGCTGGGTGCTCAGTACTCAGGGTGCTTGGTGCTCAGTGCTCAGGGTGCTGGGTGCTCAGTGCTCAGGGTGCTGGGTGCTCAGTACTCAGGGTGCTTGGTGCTCAGTTCTCGGGGTGCTGGGTGCTTAGTGCTCAGGGTGCTGGGTGCTCAGTGCTCAGGGTGCTGGGTGCTCAGTACTCAGGGTGCTGGGTGCTCAGTGCTCAGGGTGCTGGGTGCTCAGTACTCAGGGTGCTGGGTGCTCAGTGCTCAGGGTGCCGGGTGCTCAGTCCTCGGGGTGCTCCGTGCTCAGTGATCACCGTGCTGGGTGCTCAGTACTCAGGGTGCTCGGTGTTCAGTACTCAGGGTTCTCAGTGCTCAGTACTCAGGGTGCTGGGTGCTCAGTGCTCAGGGTGCTGGGTGCTCAGTACTCAGGGTGCTCAGTGCTCAGTACTCGGGGTGCTTGTTGCTCAGCACTCAGGTTGCTCAGTGCTCAGTGCTCGGGGTGCTGGGTGCTCAGTACTCAGGGTGCTCGGTGCTCATTACTAAGGGTGCTCATTGCTCAGTACTCAGGTTGCTCAGTGCTCAGTGCTTGGGTTGCTGGGTGCTCAGTACTCAGGGTGCTGGGTGCTCAGTACTCAGGGTGCTGGGTGCTCAGTGCTCAGTACTCAGCGTGCTGGGTGCTCAGTGCTCGGGGTGCTGGGTCCTCAGTGCTCAGGGTGCTGGGTGCTCAATACTCAGGTTGCTCAGTACTCTGGGTGCTCGGGGCTCAGTGCTCAGGGTGCTGGGTGCTCAGTACTCAGGGTGCTGGGTGCTCAGTGCTCGGGGTGCTGGGTCCTCAGTGCTCAGGGTGCTCAGTGCTCAGTGCTTGGGGTGCTGGGTGCTCAGTACTCAGGGTGCTTGGTGCTCAGTGCTCAGGGTGCTGGGTGCTCAGTGCTCAGGGTGCTGGGTGCTCAGTACTCAGTGCTCAGGATGCTGGGTGCTCAGTGCTCAGGGTTCTGGGTGCTCAGTGCTCAGGGTGGTCAGTGCTCAGTGCTCAGTACTCAGGGTGCTTGGTGCTCAGTACTCAGGGTGCTGGGTGCTCAGTGCTCGGGTTACCCGGTGCTCAGTGCTCGGGTTGCTCGGTGCTCAGTACTCAGGGTGCTGAGTGCTCAGTGCTCAGGGTGCTGGGTGCTCAGTGCTCAGGGTGCTTGATGCTCAGTGCTCAGGGTGCTGGGTGCTCAGTGCTCGGGGTGCTCGGTGCTCAGTACTCAGGGTTCTGAGTGCTCAGTACTCAGGTTGCTGGGTTCTCAGTACTCATGGTGCTGGGTGCTCAGTACTCAGGGTGCTGGGTGCTCAGTGCTCAGGGTGCTGGGTGCTCAGGCCTCAGGGTGCTCAGTGCTCAGGGTGCTGGGTGCTCAGTGCTCGGGGTGCTCGGTGCTCAGTACTCAGGGTGCTGAGTGCTCGGTACTCAGGGTGCTGGGTGCTCAGTACTCATGGTGCTGGGTGCTCAGTACTCAGGGGACTGGGTGCTCAGTGCTCAGGGTGCTGGGTGCTCAGTGCTCAGGGCGCTGGGTGCTCAGTGCTCGGGGTGCTGGGTGCTCAGTGCTCGGGGTGCTGGGTGGTCAGTGCTCAGTGCTCAAGGTGCTGGGTGCTCAGTGCTCAGTGCTCAGGGTGCTGGGTGCTCAGTACTCAGGGTGCTGGGTGCTCAGTACTCAGGGTGCTGGGTGCTCAGTTCTCGGGGTTCTGGGTGCTTAGTGCTCAGGGTGCTGGGTGCTCAGTGCTCAGGGTGCTGGGTGCTCAGTACTCATGGTGCTGGGTGCTCAGTACTCAGGGGACTGGGTGTTCAGTGCTCAGGGTGCTGGGTGCTCAGTGCTCAGGGGGCTGGGTGCTCAGTGCTCGGGGTGCTGGGTGGTCAGTGCTCGGGGTGCTGGGTGGTCAGTGCTCAGTGCTCAAGGTGCTGGGTGCTCAGTGCTCATTGCTCAGGGTGCTGGGTGCTCAGTACTCAGGGTGCTGGGTGCTCAGTACTCAGGGTGCTGGGTGCTCAGTTCTCGGGGTGCTGGGTGCTTAGTGCTCAGGGTGCTGGGTGCTCAGTGCTCAGGGTGCTGGGTGCTCAGTACTCAGGGTGCTGGGTGCTCAGTGCTCAGGGTGCTGGGTGCTCAGTACTCAGGGTGCTGGGTGCTCAGTGCTCAGGGTGCCGGGTGCTCAGTCCTCGGGGTGCTCCGTGCTCAGTGATCACCGTGCTGGGTGCTCAGTACTCAGGGTGCTCGGTGTTCAGTACTCAGGGTTCTCAGTGCTCAGTACTCAGGGTGCTGGGTGCTCAGTGCTCAGGGTGCTGGGTGCTCAGTACTCAGGGTGCTGGGTGCTTAGTGCTCGAGGGGCTCGGTGCTCAGTACTCAAGGTGCTGGGTGCTCAGTGCTCAGGGTGCTGGGTGCTCAGTCCTCGGGGTGCTCCGTGCTCAGGGTGCTGGGTGCTCAGTGCTCAGGGTGCTGGGTGCTCAGTGCTCGGGGTGCTGGGTGCTGAGTGCTCAGGGTGCTGGGTGCTCAGTGCTCGGGGTGCTCGGTGCTCAGTGCTCAGGGTCCTGGGTGCTCAGTACTCAGGGTGCTGGGTGCTCAGTGCTCAGGGTGCTGGGTGCTCAGTGCTCGGGGTGCTGGGTGCTCAGTGCTCAGGGTGATCGGTGCTCAGTACTCAGGGTGCTGGGTGCTCAGTGCTCAGGGTGCTGGGTGCTCAGTCCTCAGGGTGCTCAGGGCTCAGGGTGCTGGGTGCTCAGTGCTCGGGGTGCTCGGTGCTCAGTACTCAGGGTGCTGAGTGCTCAGTACTCAGGGTGCTGGGTGCTCAGTACTCATGGTGCTGGGTGCTCAGTGCTCGGGGTGCTGGGTGCTCAGTTCTCAGCGTGCTGCGTGCTCAGTACTCAGGGTGCTGGGTGCACAATACTCAGTGCTCGGGGTCCTGGGTGCTGAGTGCTCAGGGTGCTGGGTGCTCAGTGCTCTGGGTGCTGGGTGCTCAGTACTCAGGGTGCTGGGTGCTCAGTACTCAGGGTGCTGGGTGCTCAGTTCTCAGGGTGCTGGGTGCTCAGTACTCAGGGTGCTGTGTGCTCAGTACTCAGGGTGCTCGGATGCTCAGTACTCAGGGTGCTGGGTGCTCAGTGCTCAGGGTGCTGGGTACTCAGTACTCAGGGTGCTGGGTGCTCAGTACTCAGGGTGCTGGGTGCTCAGTGCTCAGGGTGCTGGGTGCTCAGTGCTCAGGGTGCTGGGTGCTCAGTACTCAGGGTGCTGGGTGCTCAGTGCTCAGGGTGATCGGTGCTCAGTACTCAGGGTGCTCAGTACTCAGGATGCTGGGTGCTCAGTGCTCAGGGTGCTGGGTGCTCAGTACTCAGGGTGCTGGGTGCTCAGTGCTCGGGGTGCTGGGTGCTCAGTGCTCAGGGTGATCGGTGCTCAGTACTCAGGGTGCTGGGTGCTCAGTGCTCAGGGTGCTGGGTGCTCAGGCCTCAGGGTGCTCAGTGCTCAGGGTGCTGGGTGCTCAGTGCTCGGGGTGCTCGGTGCTCAGTACTCAGGGTGCTGAGTGCTCGGTACTCAGGGTGCTGGGTGCTCAGTACTCATGGTGCTGGGTGCTCAGTACTCAGGGGACTGGGTGTTCAGTGCTCAGGGTGCTGGGTGCTCAGTGCTCAGGGCGCTGGGTGCCCAGTGCTCGGGGTGCTGGGTGCTCAGTGCTCGGGGTGCTGGGTGGTCAGTGCTCAGTGCTCAAGGTGCTGGGTGCTCAGTGCTCAGTGCTCAGGGTGCTGGGTGCTCAGAACTCAGGGTGCTGGGTGCGCAGTACTCAGGGTGCTGGGTGCTCAGAACTCAGGGTGCTTGATGCTCAGTACTCAGGGTGCTGGTTGCTCATTCTCGGGGTACTGGGTGCTCAATACTCAGGTTGCTCAGTACTCTGGGTGCTCGGGGCTCAGTGCTCAGGGTGCTGGGTGCTCAGTACTCAGGGTGCTGGGTGCTCAGTGCTTGGGGTGCTGGGTGCTCAGTACTCAGGGTGTTTGGTGCTCAGTGCTCAGGGTGCTGGCTGCTCAGTGCTCAGGGTGCTGGGTGCTCAGTACTCAGTGCTCAGGATGCTGGGTGCTCAGTGCTCAGGGTTCTGGGTGCTCAGTGCTCAGGGTGGTCAGTGCTCAGTGCTCAGTACTCAGGGTGCTTGGTGCTCAGTACTCAGGGTGCTGGGTGCTCAGTGCTCGGGTTACCCGGTGCTCAGTGCTCGGGTTGCTCGGTGATCAGTACTCAGGGTGCTGAGTGCTCAGTGCTCAGGGTGCTGGGTGCTCAGTGCTCAGGGTGCTTGATGCTCAGTGCTCAGGGTGCTGGGTGCTCAGTGCTCGGGGTGCTCGGTGCTCAGTACTCAGGGTTCTGAGTGCTCAGTACTCAGGTTGCTGGGTTCTCAGTACTCATGGTGCTGGGTGCTCAGTACTCAGGGGACTGGGTGCTCAGTGCACAGGGTGCTGGGTGCTCAGTGCTCAGGGCGCTAGGTGCTCAGTGCTCGGGGTGCTGGGTGCTCAGTACTCAGGGTGCTCAGTGCTCAGTACTCGGGTTGCTTGGTGCTCAGTACTCAGGGTGCTCAGTGCTCAGTGCTCGGGGTGCTGTGTGCTCAGTGCTCGGGGCGCTGGGTGCTCAGTGCTCGGGGTGCTGGGTGCTCAGTACTCGGGGTGCTGGGTGCTCAGTGCTCAGGGTGCTCATTGCTCAGTACTCAGTGCTCAGGGTGCTCAGTGCTCAGTGCTCAGGGTGCTGGGTCTTCAGTACTCAGGGTGCTGGGTGCTCAGTACTCAGGGTGCTGGGTGCTCAGTGCTCAGGGTGCTGGGTGCTCAGTACTCTGGGTGTTGGGTGCTCAGTACTCAGGGTGCTTTGTGCTCCGTGCTCGGGGTGCTGGGTGCTCAGTGCTCAGGGTGCTGGGTGCTCAGTGCTCAGGGTGCTGGGTGCTCAGTACTCAGGGTGCTGGGTGCTTAGTGCTCGAGGGGCTCGGTGCTCTGTACTCAAGGTGCTGGGTGCTCAGTGCTCAGGGTGCTGGGTGCTCAGTCCTCGGGGTGCTCCGTGCTCAGGGTGCTGGGTGCTCAGTGCTCAGGGTGCTGGGTGCTCAGTGCTCGGGGTGCTGGGTGCTGAGTGCTCAGGGTGCTGGGTGCTCAGTGCTCGGGGTGCTCGGTGCTCAGTGCTCAGGGTCCTGGGTGCTCAGTACTCAGGGTGCTGGGTGCTCAGTGCTCAGGGTGCTGGGTGCTCAGTGCTCGGGGTGCTGGGTGCTCAGTGCTCAGGGTGATCGGTGCTCAGTACTCAGGGTGCTGGGTGCTCAGTGCTCAGGGTGCTGGGTGCTCAGTCCTCAGGGTGCTTAGGGCTCAGGGTGCTGGGTGCTCAGTGCTCGGGGTGCTCAGTGCTCAGTACTCAGGGTGCTGAGTGCTCAGTACTCAGGGTGCTGGGTGCTCAGTACTCAGGGTGCTGTGTGCTCAGTACTCAGGGTGCTCGGATGCTCAGTACTCAGGGTGCTGGGTGCTCAGTGCTCAGGGTGCTGGGTACTCAGTACTCAGGGTGCTGGGTGCTCAGTACTCAGGGTGCTGGGTGCTCAGTGCTCAGGGTGCTGGGTGCTCAGTGCTCAGGGTGCTGGGTGCTCAGTACTAAGGGTGCTGGGTGCTCAGTGCTCAGGGTGATTGGTGCTCAGTACTCAGTGCTCAGGGTGCTCAGTGCTCAGTGCTCAGGGTGCTGGGTGTTCAGTACTCAGGGTGCTGGGTGCTCAGTACTCAGGGTGCTGGGTGCTCAGTGCTCGGGGTGCTGTGTGCTCAGTGCTCGGGGCGCTGGGTGCTCAGTGCTCGGGGTGCTGGGTGCTCAGTACTCGGGGTGCTGGGTGCTCAGTGCTCAGGGTGCTCATTGCTCAGTACTCAGTGCTCAGGGTGCTCAGTGCTCAGTGCTCAGGGTGCTGGGTGTTCAGTACTCAGGGTGCTGGGTGCTCAGTACTCAGGGTGCTGGGTGCTCAGTGCTCAGGGTGCTGGGTGCTCAGTACTCTGGGTGTTGGGTGCTCAGTACTCAGGGTGCTTTGTGCTCCGTGCTCGGGGTGCTGGGTGCTCAGTGCTCAGGGTGCTGGGTGCTCAGTGCTCAGGGTGCTGGGTGCTCAGTACTCAGGGTGCTGGGTGCTTAGTGCTCGAGGGGCTCGGTGCTCTGTACTCAAGGTGCTGGGTGCTCAGTGCTCAGGGTGCTGGGTGCTCAGTCCTCGGGGTGCTCCGTGCTCAGGGTGCTGGGTGCTCAGTGCTCAGGGTGCTGGGTGCTCAGTGCTCGGGGTGCTGGGTGCTGAGTGCTCAGGGTGCTGGGTGCTCAGTGCTCGGGGTGCTCGGTGCTCAGTGCTCAGGGTCCTGGGTGCTCAGTACTCAGGGTGCTGGGTGCTCAGTGCTCAGGGTGCTGGGTGCTCAGTGCTCGGGGTGCTGGGTGCTCAGTGCTCAGGGTGATCGGTGCTCAGTACTCAGGGTGCTGGGTGCTCAGTGCTCAGGGTGCTGGGTGCTCAGTCCTCAGGGTGCTCAGGGCTCAGGGTGCTGGGTGCTCAGTGCTCGGGGTGCTCGGTGCTCAGTACTCAGGGTGCTGAGTGCTCCGTACTCAGGGTGCTGGGTGCTCAGTACTCAGGGTGCTGTGTGCTCAGTACTCAGGGTGCTCGGATGCTCAGTACTCAGGGTGCTGGGTGCTCAGTGCTCAGGGTGCTGGGTACTCAGTACTCAGGGTGCTGGGTGCTCAGTACTCAGGGTGCTGGGTGCTCAGTGCTCAGGGTGCTGGGTGCTCAGTGCTCAGGGTGCTGGGTGCTCAGTACTAAGGGTGCTGGGTGCTCAGTGCTCAGGGTGATCGGTGCTCAGTACTCAGGGTGCTCAGTACTCAGGATGCTGGGTGCTCAGTGCTCAGGGTGCTGGGTGCTCAGTACTCAGGGTGCTGGGTGCTCAGTGCTCGGGGTGCTGGGTGCTCAGTGCTCAGGGTGATCGGTGCTCAGTACTCAGGGTGCTAGGTGCTCAGTGCTCAGGGTGCTGGGTGCTCAGGCCTCAGGGTGCTCAGTGCTCAGGGTGCTGGGTGCTCAGTGCTCGGGGTGCTCGGTGCTCAGTACTCAGGGTGCTGAGTGCTCGGTACTCAGGGTGCTGGGTGCTCAGTACTCATGGTGCTGGGTGCTCAGTACTCAGGGGACTGGGTGTTCAGTGCTCAGGGTGCTGGGTGCTCAGTGCTCAGGGGGCTGGGTGCTCAGTGCTCGGGGTGCTGGGTGCTCAGTGCTCGGGGTGCTGGGTGGTCAGTGCTCAGTGCTCAAGGTGCTGGGTGCTCAGTGCTCATTGCTCAGGGTGCTGGGTGCTCAGTACTCAGGGTGCTGGGTGCTCAGTACTCAGGGTGCTGGGTGCTCAGTTTTCGGGGTGCTGGGTGCTTAGTGCTCAGGGTGCTGGGTGCTCAGTGCTCAGGGTGCTGGGTGCTCAGTACTCAGGGTGCTGGGTGCTCAGTGCTCAGGGTGCTGGGTGCTCAGTACTCAGGGTGCTGGGTGCTCAGTGCTCAGGGTGCCGGGTGCTCAGTCCTCGGGGTGCTCCGTGCTCAGTGATCACCGTGCTGGGTGCTCAGTACTCAGGGTGCTCGGTGTTCAGTACTCAGGGTTCTCAGTGCTCAGTACTCAGGGTGCTGGGTGCTCAGTGCTCAGGGTGCTGGGTGCTCAGTACTCAGGGTGCTCAGTGCTCAGTACTCGGGGTGCTTGTTGCTCAGCACTCAGGTTGCTCAGTGCTCAGTGCTCGGGGTGCTGGGTGCTCAGTACTCAGGGTGCTCGGTGCTCAGTACTAAGGGTGCTCAGTGCTCAGTACTCAGGTTGCTCAGTGCTCAGTGCTTGGGTTGCTGGGTGCTCAGTACTCAGGGTGCTGGGTGCTCAGTACTCAGGGTGCTGGGTGCTCAGTGCTCAGTACTCAGCGTGCTGGGTGCTCAGTGCTCGGGGTGCTGGGTCCTCAGTGCTCAGGGTGCTGGGTGCTCAATACTCAGGTTGCTCAGTACTCTGGGTGCTCGGGGCTCAGTGCTCAGGGTGCTGGGTGCTCAGTACTCAGGGTGCTGGGTGCTCAGTGCTCGGGGTGCTGGGTCCTCAGTGCTCAGGGTGCTCAGTGCTCAGTGCTTGGGGTGCTGGGTGCTCAGTACTCAGGGTGCTTGGTGCTCAGTGCTCAGGGTGCTGGGTGCTCAGTGCTCAGGGTGCTGGGTGCTCAGTACTCAGGGTGCTTGGTGCTCAGTTCTCGGGGTGCTGGGTGCTTAGTGCTCAGGGTGCTGGGTGCTCAGTGCTCAGGGTGCTGGGTGCTCAGTACTCAGGGTGCTGGGTGCTCAGTGCTCAGGGTGCTGGGTGCTCAGTACTCAGGGTGCTGGGTGCTCAGTGCTCAGGGTGCCGGGTGCTCAGTCCTCGGGGTGCTCCGTGCTCAGTGATCACCGTGCTGGGTGCTCAGTACTCAGGGTGCTCGGTGTTCAGTACTCAGGGTTCTCAGTGCTCAGTACTCAGGGTGCTGGGTGCTCAGTGCTCAGGGTGCTGGGTGCTCAGTACTCAGGGTGCTCAGTGCTCAGTACTCGGGGTGCTTGTTGCTCAGCACTCAGGTTGCTCAGTGCTCAGTGCTCGGGGTGCTGGGTGCTCAGTACTCAGGGTGCTCGGTGCTCAGTACTAAGGGTGCTCAGTGCTCAGTACTCAGGTTGCTCAGTGCTCAGTGCTTGGGTTGCTGGGTGCTCAGTACTCAGGGTGCTGGGTGCTCAGTACTCAGGGTGCTGGGTGCTCAGTGCTCAGTACTCAGCGTGCTGGGTGCTCAGTGCTCGGGGTGCTGGGTCCTCAGTGCTCAGGGTGCTGGGTGCTCAATACTCAGGTTGCTCAGTACTCTGGGTGCTCGGGGCTCAGTGCTCAGGGTGCTGGGTGCTCAGTACTCAGGGTGCTGGGTGCTCAGTGCTCGGGGTGCTGGGTCCTCAGTGCTCAGGGTGCTCAGTGCTCAGTGCTTGGGGTGCTGGGTGCTCAGTACTCAGGGTGCTTGGTGCTCAGTGCTCAGGGTGCTGGGTGCTCAGTGCTCAGGGTGCTGGGTGCTCAGTACTCAGTGCTCAGGATGCTGGGTGCTCAGTGCTCAGGGTTCTGGGTGCTCAGTGCTCAGGGTGGTCAGTGCTCAGTGCTCAGTACTCAGGGTGCTTGGTGCTCAGTACTCAGGGTGCTGGGTGCTCAGTGCTCGGGTTACCCGGTGCTCAGTGCTCGGGTTGCTCGGTGCTCAGTACTCAGGGTGCTGAGTGCTCAGTGCTCAGGGTGCTGGGTGCTCAGTGCTCAGGGTGCTTGATGCTCAGTGCTCAGGGTGCTGGGTGCTCAGTGCTCGGGGTGCTCGGTGCTCAGTACTCAGGGTTCTGAGTGCTCAGTACTCAGGTTGCTGGGTTCTCAGTACTCATGGTGCTGGGTGCTCAGTACTCAGGGTGCTGGGTGCTCAGTGCTCAGGGTGCTGGGTGCTCAGGCCTCAGGGTGCTCAGTGCTCAGGGTGCTGGGTGCTCAGTGCTCGGGGTGCTCGGTGCTCAGTACTCAGGGTGCTGAGTGCTCGGTACTCAGGGTGCTGGGTGCTCAGTACTCATGGTGCTGGGTGCTCAGTACTCAGGGGACTGGGTGCTCAGTGCTCAGGGTGCTGGGTGCTCAGTGCTCAGGGCGCTGGGTGCTCAGTGCTCGGGGTGCTGGGTGCTCAGTGCTCGGGGTGCTGGGTGGTCAGTGCTCAGTGCTCAAGGTGCTGGGTGCTCAGTGCTCAGTGCTCAGGGTGCTGGGTGCTCAGTACTCAGGGTGCTGGGTGCTCAGTACTCAGGGTGCTGGGTGCTCAGTTCTCGGGGTTCTGGGTGCTTAGTGCTCAGGGTGCTGGGTGCTCAGTGCTCAGGGTGCTGGGTGCTCAGTACTCATGGTGCTGGGTGCTCAGTACTCAGGGGACTGGGTGTTCAGTGCTCAGGGTGCTGGGTGCTCAGTGCTCAGGGGGCTGGGTGCTCAGTGCTCGGGGTGCTGGGTGGTCAGTGCTCGGGGTGCTGGGTGGTCAGTGCTCAGTGCTCAAGGTGCTGGGTGCTCAGTGCTCATTGCTCAGGGTGCTGGGTGCTCAGTACTCAGGGTGCTGGGTGCTCAGTACTCAGGGTGCTGGGTGCTCAGTTCTCGGGGTGCTGGGTGCTTAGTGCTCAGGGTGCTGGGTGCTCAGTGCTCAGGGTGCTGGGTGCTCAGTACTCAGGGTGCTGGGTGCTCAGTGCTCAGGGTGCTGGGTGCTCAGTACTCAGGGTGCTGGGTGCTCAGTGCTCAGGGTGCCGGGTGCTCAGTCCTCGGGGTGCTCCGTGCTCAGTGATCACCGTGCTGGGTGCTCAGTACTCAGGGTGCTCGGTGTTCAGTACTCAGGGTTCTCAGTGCTCAGTACTCAGGGTGCTGGGTGCTCAGTGCTCAGGGTGCTGGGTGCTCAGTACTCAGGGTGCTCAGTGCTCAGTACTCGGGGTGCTTGTTGCTCAGCACTCAGGTTGCTCAGTGCTCAGTGCTCGGGGTGCTGGGTGCTCAGTACTCAGGGTGCTCGGTGCTCAGTACTAAGGGTGCTCAGTGCTCAGTACTCAGGTTGCTCAGTGCTCAGTGCTTGGGTTGCTGGGTGCTCAGTACTCAGGGTGCTGGGTGCTCAGTACTCAGGGTGCTGGGTGCTCAGTGCTCAGTACTCAGCGTGCTGGGTGCTCAGTGCTCGGGGTGCTGGGTCCTCAGTGCTCGGGGTGCTGGGTGCTCAGTACTCAGGGTGCTGGGTGCTCAGTACTCAGGGTGCTCAGTGCTCAGGGTGCTGGGTGCTCAGTGCTCGGGGTGCTCGGTGCTCAGTACTCAGGGTGCTGAGTGCTCAGTACTGAGGGTGCTGGGTGCTCAGTACTCATGGTGCTGGGTGCTCAGTGCTCGGGGTGCTGGGTCCTCAGTGCTCAGGGTGCTCAGTGCTCAGTGCTTGGGGTGCTGGGTCCTCAGTGCTCAGGGTGCTCAGTGCTCAGTGCTTGGGGTGCTGGGTGCTCAGTACTCAGGGTGCTTGGTGCTCAGTGCTCAGGGTGCTGGGTGCTCAGTGCTCAGGGTGCTGGGTGCTCAGTACTCAGTGCTCAGGATGCTGGGTGCTCAGTGCTCAGGGTTCTGGGTGCTCAGTGCTCAGGGTGGTCAGTGCTCAGTGCTCAGTACTCAGGGTGCTTGGTGCTCAGTACTCAGGGTGCTGGGTGCTCAGTGCTCGGGTTACCCGGTGCTCAGTGCTCGGGTTGCTCGGTGCTCAGTACTCAGGGTGCTGAGTGCTCAGTGCTCAGGGTGCTGGGTGCTCAGTGCTCAGGGTGCTTGATGCTCAGTGCTCAGGGTGCTGGGTGCTCAGTGCTCGGGGTGCTCGGTGCTCAGTACTCAGGGTTCTGAGTGCTCAGTACTCAGGTTGCTGGGTTCTCAGTACTCATGGTGCTGGGTGCTCAGTACTCAGGGTGCTGGGTGCTCAGTGCTCAGGGTGCTGGGTGCTCAGGCCTCAGGGTGCTCAGTGCTCAGGGTGCTGGGTGCTCAGTGCTCGGGGTGCTCGGTGCTCAGTACTCAGGGTGCTGAGTGCTCGGTACTCAGGGTGCTGGGTGCTCAGTACTCATGGTGCTGGGTGCTCAGTACTCAGGGGACTGGGTGCTCAGTGCTCAGGGTGCTGGGTGCTCAGTGCTCAGGGCGCTGGGTGCTCAGTGCTCGGGGTGCTGGGTGCTCAGTGCTCGGGGTGCTCAGTGCTCAGTGCTCAGTGCTCAAGGTGCTGGGTGCTCAGTGCTCAGTGCTCAGGGTGCTGGGTGCTCAGTACTCAGGGTGCTGGGTGCTCAGTACTCAGGGTGCTGGGTGCTCAGTTCTCGGGGTTCTGGGTGCTTAGTGCTCAGGGTGCTGGGTGCTCAGTGCTCAGGGTGCTGGGTGCTCAGTACTCATGGTGCTGGGTGCTCAGTACTCAGGGGACTGGGTGTTCAGTGCTCAGGGTGCTGGGTGCTCAGTGCTCAGGGGGCTGGGTGCTCAGTGCTCGGGGTGCTGGGTGCTCAGTGCTCGGGGTGCTGGGTGGTCAGTGCTCAGTGCTCAAGGTGCTGGGTGCTCAGTGCTCATTGCTCAGGGTGCTGGGTGCTCAGTACTCAGGGTGCTGGGTGCTCAGTACTCAGGGTGCTGGGTGCTCAGTTCTCGGGGTGCTGGGTGCTTAGTGCTCAGGGTGCTGGGTGCTCAGTGCTCAGGGTGCTGGGTGCTCAGTACTCAGGGTGCTGGGTGCTCAGTGCTCAGGGTGCTGGGTGCTCAGTACTCAGGGTGCTGGGTGCTCAGTGCTCAGGGTGCCGGGTGCTCAGTCCTCGGGGTGCTCCGTGCTCAGTGATCACCGTGCTGGGTGCTCAGTACTCAGGGTGCTCGGTGTTCAGTACTCAGGGTTCTCAGTGCTCAGTACTCAGGGTGCTGGGTGCTCAGTGCTCAGGGTGCTGGGTGCTCAGTACTCAGGGTGCTCAGTGCTCAGTACTCGGGGTGCTTGTTGCTCAGCACTCAGGTTGCTCAGTGCTCAGTGCTCGGGGTGCTGGGTGCTCAGTACTCAGGGTGCTCGGTGCTCAGTACTAAGGGTGCTCAGTGCTCAGTACTCAGGTTGCTCAGTGCTCAGTGCTTGGGTTGCTGGGTGCTCAGTACTCAGGGTGCTGGGTGCTCAGTACTCAGGGTGCTGGGTGCTCAGTGCTCAGTACTCAGCGTGCTGGGTGCTCAGTGCTCGGGGTGCTGGGTCCTCAGTGCTCGGGGTGCTGGGTGCTCAGTACTCAGGGTGCTGGGTGCTCAGTACTCAGGGTGCTCAGTGCTCAGGGTGCTGGGTGCTCAGTGCTCGGGGTGCTCGGTGCTCAGTACTCAGGGTGCTGAGTGCTCAGTACTGAGGGTGCTGGGTGCTCAGTACTCATGGTGCTGGGTGCTCAGTGCTCCGGGTGCTGGGTGCTCAGTACTCAGCGTGCTGGGTGCTCAGTGCTCAGGGTGCTGGGTGCTCAGTACTCAGGGTGCTCAGTGCTCAGTACTCAGGGTGCTTGTTGCTCAGCACTCAGGTTGCTCAGTGCTCAGTGCTCAGGGTGCTGGGTGCTCAGTACTCAGGGTGCTCGGTGCTCAGTACTAAGGGTGCTCAGTGCTCAGTACTCAGGTTGCTCAGTGCTCAGTGCTTGGGTTGCTGGGTGCTCAGTACTCAGGGTGCTGGGTGCTCAGTACTCAGGGTGCTGGGTGCTCAGTGCTCAGTACTCAGCGTGCTGGGTGCTCAGTGCTCAGGGTGCTGGGTGCTCAGTACTCAGGGTGCTGGGTGCTCAGTGCTCGGGGTGCTGGGTGCTCAGTGCTCAGTACTCAGCGTGCTGGGTCCTCAGTGCTCAGGGTGCTGGGTGCTCAGTACTCAGGGTGCTGGGTGCTCAGTTCTCGGGGTGCTGGGTGCTTAGTGCTCAGGGTGCTGGGTGCTCAGTGCTCAGGGTGCTGGGTGCTCAGTACTCAGGGTGCTGGGTGCTCAGTGCTCAGGGTGCTGGGTGCTCAGTTCTCAGGGTGCTGGGTGCTCAGTGCTCAGGTTGCCGGGTGCTCAGTCCTCGGCGTGCTCCGTGCTCAGTGATCACCGTGCTGTGTGCTCAGTGCTCAGGGTGCTGGGTGCTCAGTACTCAGGGTGCTCAGTGCTCAGTACTCGGGGTGCTTGTTGCTCAGCACTCAGGTTGCTCAGTGCTCAGTGCTCGGGGTCCTGGGTGCTCAGTACTCAGGGTGCTCGGTGCTCAGTACTAAGGGTGCTCAGTGCTCAGTACTCAGGTTGCTCAGTGCTCAGTGATTGGGTTGCTGGGTGCTCAGTACTCAGGGTGCTGGGTGCTCAGTACTCAGGGTGCTGGGTGCTCAGTGCTCAGTACTCAGCGTGCTGGGTGCTCAGTGCTCGGGGTGCTGGGTCCTCAGTGCTCAGGGTGCTGGGTGCTCAGTACTCAGGGTGCTGGGGGCTCAGTGCTCGGGGTGCTGGGTCCTCAGTGCTCAGGGTGCTCAGTGCTCAGTGGTCGGGGTGCTGGGTGCTCAGTGCTCGGGGTGCTGGGTGCTCAGTGCTCAGGGTGCTGGTTGCTCAGTACTCAGTGTGCTCAGTGCTCAGGGTGCTGGGTGCTCAGAACTCAGGGTGCTGGGTGCGCAGTACTCAGGGTGCTGGGTGTTCAGAACTCAGGGTGCTTGATGCTCAGTACTCAGGGTGCTGGGTGCTCATTCTCAGGGTACTGTGTGCTCAGTACTCAGGTTGCTCAGTACTCTGGGTGCTCGGGGCTCAGTGCTCAGGGTGCTGGGTGCTCAGTACTCAGGGTGCTGGGTGCTCAGTGCTCGGGGTGCTGGGTCCTCAGCGCTCAGGGTGCTCAGTGCTCAGTGCTTGGGGTGCTGGGTGCTCAGTACTCAGGGTGCTTGGTGCTCAGTGCTCAGGGTGCTGGCTGCTCAGTGCTCAGGGTGCTGGGTGCTCAGTACTCAGTGCTCAGGATGCTGGGTGCTCAGTGCTCAGGGTGCTGGGTGCTCAGTGCTCAGGGTGGTCAGTGCTCAGTGCTCAGTACTCAGGGTGCTTGGTGCTCAGTACTCAGGGTGCTGGGTGCTCAGTGCTCGGGTTACCCGGTGCTCAGTGCTCGGGTTGCTCGGTGCTCAGTACTCAGGGTGCTGAGTGCTCAGTGCTCAGGGTGCTGGGTGCTCAGTGCTCAGGGTGCTGGGTGCTCAGTGCTCGGGGTGCTGGGTGCTCAGTACTCAGGGTGCTGGGTGCTCAGTGCTCAGGGTGCTGGGTGCTCAGTCCTCAGGGTGCTCAGGGCTCAGGGTGCTGGGTGCTCAGTGCTCGGGGTGCTCGGTGCTCAATACTCAGGGTGCTGAGTGCTCAGTACTGAGGGTGCTGGGTGCTCAGTACTCATGGTGCTGGGTGCTCAGTGCTCGGGGTGCTGGGTGCTCAGTACTCAGCGTGCTGGGTGCTCAGTGCTCAGGGTGCTGGGTGCTCAGTACTCAGGGTGCTCAGTGCTCAGTACTCGGGGTGCTTGTTGCTCAGCACTCAGGTTGCTCAGTGCTCAGGGTGCTGGGTGCTCAGTACTCAGGGTGCTCGGTGCTCAGTACTAAGGGTGCTCAGTGCACAGTACTCAGGTTGCTCAGTGCTCAGTGCTTGGGTTGCTGGGTGCTCAGTACTCAGGGTGCTAGGTGCTCAGTGCTCCGGGTGCTGGGTCCTCAGTGCTCAGGGTGCTCAGTGCTCAGTGGTCGGGGTGCTGGGTGCTCAGTGCTCGGGGTGCTGGGTGCTCAGTGCTCAGGGTGCTGGTTGCTCAGTACTCAGTGTGCTCAGTGCTCAGGGTGCTGGGTGCTCAGAACTCAGGGTGCTGGGTGCGCAGTACTCAGGGTGCTGGGTGTTCAGAAATCAGGGTGCTTGATGCTCAGTACTCAGGGTGCTGGGTGCTCATTCTCAGGGTACTGTGTGCTCAGTACTCAGGTTGCTCAGTACTCTGGGTGCTCGGGGCTCAGTGCTCAGGGTGCTGGGTGCTCAGTACTCAGGGTGCTGGGTGCTCAGTGCTCGGGGTGCTGGGTCCTCAGCGCTCAGGGTGCTCAGTGCTCAGTGCTTGGGGTGCTGGGTGCTCAGTACTCAGGGTGCTTGGTGCTCAGTGCTCAGGGTGCTGGCTGCTCAGTGCTCAGGGTGCTGGGTGCTCAGTACTCAGTGCTCAGGATGCTGGGTGCTCAGTGCTCAGGGTGCTGGGTGCTCAGTGCTCAGGGTGGTCAGTGCTCAGTGCTCAGTACTCAGGGTGCTTGGTGCTCAGTACTCAGGGTGCTGGGTGCTCAGTGCTCGGGTTACCCGGTGCTCAGTGCTCGGGTTGCTCGGTGCTCAGTACTCAGGGTGCTGAGTGCTCAGTGCTCAGGGTGCTGGGTGCTCAGTGCTCAGGGTGCTGGGTGCTCAATGCTCGCTGTGCTGGGTGCTCAGTACTCAGGGTGCTGGGTGCTCAGTGCTCAGGGTGCTGGGTGCTCAGTGCTCGGGGTGCTGGGTGCTCAGTGCTCAGTGTGATCGGTGCTCAGTACTCAGGGTGCTGGGTGCTCAGTGCTCAGGGTGCTGGGTGCTCAGTCCTCAGGGTGCTCAGGGCTCAGGGTGCTGGGTGCTCAGTGCTCGGGGTGCTCGGTGCTCAGTACTCAGGGTGCTGAGTGCTCAGTACTGAGGGTGCTGGGTGCTCAGTACTCATGGTGCTGGGTGCTCAGTGCTCGGGGTGCTGGGTGCTCAGTACTCAGCGTGCTGGGTGCTCAGTGCTCAGGGTGCTGGGTGCTCAGTACTCAGGGTGCTCAGTGCTCAGTACTCGGGGTGCTTGTTGCTCAGCACTCAGGTTGCTCAGTGCTCAGTGCTCAGGGTGCTGGGTGCTCAGTACTCAGGGTGCTCGGTGCTCAGTACTAAGGGTGCTCAGTGCTCAGTACTCAGGTTGCTCAGTGCTCAGTGCTTGGGTTGCTGGGTGCTCAGTACTCAGGGTGCTGGGTGCTCAGTACTCAGGGTGCTGGGTGCTCAGTGCTCAGTACTCAGCGTGCTGGGTGCTCAGTGCTCGGGGTGCTGGGTCCTCAGTGCTCAGGGTGCTGGGTGCTCAGTACTCAGGGTACTGGGTGCTCAGTGCTCGGGGTGCTGGGTCCTCAGTGCTCAGGGTGCTCAGTGCTCAGTGGTCGGGGTGCTGGGTGCTCAGTGCTCGGGGTGCTGGGTGCTCAGTGCTCAGGGTGCTGGTTGCTCAGTACTCAGTGTGCTCAGTGCTCAGGGTGCTGGGTGCTCAGAACTCAGGGTGCTGGGTGCGCAGTACTCAGGGTGCTGGGTGCTCAGAACTCAGGGTGCTTGATGCTCAGTACTCAGGGTGCTGGGTGCTCATTCTCGGGGTACTGGGTGCTCAGTACTCAGGTTGCTCAGTACTCTGGGTGCTCGGGGCTCAGTGCTCAGGGTGCTGGGTGCTCAGTACTCAGGGTGCTGGGTGCTCAGTGCTCGGGGTGCTGGGTCCTCAGCGCTCAGGGTGCTCAGTGCTCAGTGCTTGGGGTGCTGGGTGCTCAGTACTCAGGGTGCTTGGTGCTCAGTGCTCAGGGTGCTGGCTGCTCAGTGCTCAGGGTGCTGGGTGCTCAGTACTCAGTGCTCAGGATGCTGGGTGCTCAGTGCTCATGGTGCTGGGTGCTCAGTGCTCAGGGTGGTCAGTGCTCAGTGCTCAGTACTCAGGGTGCTTGGTGCTCAGTACTCAGGGTGCTGGGTGCTCAGTGCTCGGGTTACCCGGTGCTCAGTGCTCGGGTTGCTCGGTGCTCAGTACTCAGGGTGCTGAGTGCTCAGTGCTCAGGGTGCTGGGTGCTCAGTGCTCAGGGTGCTTGATGCTCAGTGCTGAGTGTGCTGGGTGCTCAGTGCTCTGGGTGCTTGGTGCTCAGTGCTCAGGGTGCTGGGTGCTCAGTGCTCAGGGTGCTGGGTGCTCAGTGATCAGGGTGATGGGTGCTGAGTGCTCAGGGTGCTGGGTGCTCAGTGCTCGGGGTGCTCGGTGCTCAGTGCTCAGGGTCCTGGGTGCTCAGTACTCAGGGTGCTGGGTGCTTAGTACTCAGGGTGCTCAGTGCTCAGTACACAGGGTGCTGGGTGCTCAGTGCTCGGGGTGCTGGGTGCTCAGTGCTCAGTACTCAGGGTGCTGGGTGCTCAGTGCTCAGGGTGCTGAGTGCTCAGTACTCAGCGTGCTGGGTGCTCAGTACTCAGGGTGCTGGGTGCTCAGTGCTCAGGGTGCTGGGTGCTCCGTGCTCAGGGTGCTGGGTGCTCAGTGCTCGGGGAGCTCGGTGCTCAGTACTCAGGGTGCTGGGTGCTCATTCTCGGGGTGCTGGGTGCTCAGTGCTCGGGGTGCTGGGTGCTCAGTACTCAGGTTGCTGGGGGCTCAGTACTCAGGGTGCTGGGTGCTCAGTACTCAGGGTGCTCGGTTCTCAGTACTCAGGTTGCTGGGTGCTCATTCTCGGGGTGCTGGGTGCTCAGTGCTCGGCTTGCTGGGTGCTCAGTACTCAGGGTGCTGGGGGCTCAGTACTCAGGGTGCTGGGTGCTCAGTACTCTGGGTGATCTGTTCTCAGTACTTAGGCTGCTGGGTGCTCAGTGCTCGGGGTGCTGGGTGCTCAGTGCTCAGGGTGATCGGTGCTCAGTACTCAGGGTGCTGGGTGCTCAGTGCTCAGGGTGCTGGGTGCTCAGTCCTCAGGTTGCTCAGTGCTCAGGGTGCTGGGTGCTCCGTGCTCGGGGTGCTCGGTGCTCAGTACTCAGGGTGCTGAGTGCTCAGTACTCAGGGTGCTGGGTGCTCAGTACTCCGGGTGCTGGGTGCTCAGTGCTCAGCGTGCAGGGTGCTCAGTACTCAGGGTGCTCGGTGCTCAGTGCTTGGTGTGCTGGGTGCTCAGTACTCAGGGTGCTGGGTGCTCAGTGCTCAGGGTGCTGGGTGCTCAGTGCTCAGGGTGCTGGGTGCTCAGTACTCAGTGTTCAGGATGCTGGGTGCTCAGTGCTCGGGCTGCTGGGTGCTCAGTGCTCAGGGTGCTGGGTGCTCAGTGCTAGGGGTGCTGGGTCCTCAGTGCTCGGGGTCTGGGTGCTCAGTACTCAGGGTGCTGGGTGCTCAGTACTCAGGGTGCTGGGTGCTCAGTGCTCAGGGTGCTGGGTGCTCAGTGCTCTGGGTGCTGGGTGCTCAGTGCTCAGGGTGCTGGGTGCTCAGTGCTCAGGGTGCTGGGTGCTCAGTGATCGGGGTGATGGGTGCTGAGTGCTCAGGGTGCTGGGTGCTCAGTGCTCGGGGTGCTCGGTGCTCAGTGCTCAGGGTCCTGGGTGCTCAGTACTCAGGGTGCTGGGTGCTTAGTACTCAGGGTGCTCAGTGCTCAGTACACAGGGTCCTGGATGCTCAGTGCTCGGGGTGCTGGGTGCTCAGTGCTCAGTACTCAGGGTGCTGGGTGCTCAGTGCTCAGGGTGCTGGGTGCTCAGTGCTCGGGGTGCTGGGTGCTCAGTGCTCGGGGTGATCGGTGCTCAGTACTCAGGGTGCTGGGTGCTCAGTGCTCAGGGTGCTGGGTGCTGAGTCCTCAGGGTTCTCAGTGCTCAGGGTGCTGGGTGCTCAGTGCTCAGGGTGCTCGGTGCTCAATACTCAGGGTGCTGAGTGCTCAGTACTCAGGGTGCTGGGTGCTCAGTACTCATGGTGCTGGGTGCTCAGTACTCAGGGGACTGGGTGCTCAGTGCTCAGGGTGCTGGGTGCTCAGTGCTCAGGGCGCTGGGTGCTCAGTGCTCGGGGTGCTGGGTGCTCAGTGCTCATGGTGCTGGGTGCTCAGTTCTCGGGGTGCTGGGTGCTCAGTGCTCAGGGTGCTGGGTGCTCAGTACTCAGGGTGCTGGGTGCTCAGTGCTCGGGGTGCTCGGTGCTCAGTACTCAAGGTGCTGGGTGCTCAGTGCTCAGGGTGCTGGGTGCTCAGTCCTCGGGGTGCTCCGTGCTCAGTGCTCAGGGTGCTGGGTGCTCAGTACTCAGGGTGCTGGGTGCTCAGTGCTCGGGGTGCTCGGTGCTCAGTACTCAAGGTGCTGGGTGCTCAGTGCTCAGGGTGCTGGGTGCTCAGTCCTCGGGGTGCTCCGTGCTCAGTGATCAGGGTGCTGGGTGCTCAGTACTCAGGGTGCTCAGTGTTCAGTACTCAGGGTTCTCAGTGCTCAGTACTCAGGGTGCTGGGTGCTCAGTGCTCAGGGTGCTGGGTGCTCAGTACTCAGGGTGCTCAGTGCTCAGTACTCGGGGTGCTGGGTGCTCAGTTCTCAGTACTCAGCGTGCTGTGTGCTCAGTGCTCGGGGTGCTGGGTCCTCAGTGCTCAGGGTGCTGGGTGCTCAGTGCTCAGGGTGCTGGGTGCTCAGTCCTCGGGGTGCTCAGTGCTCAGTGCTCGGGGTGCTGGGTGCTCAGTACTCAGGGTGCTCGGTGCTCAGTACTAAGGGTGCTCAGTGCTCAGTACTCAGGTTGCTCAGTGCTCAGTGCTTGGGGTGCTGGGTGCTCAGTACTCAGGGTGCTGGGTGCTCAGTACTCAGGGTGCTGGGTGCTCAGTGCTCAGTACTCAGCGTGCTGGGTGCTCAGTGCTCGGGGTGCTGGGTCCTCAGTGCTGAGGGTGCTGGGTGCTCAGTACTCAGGGTGCTGGGTGCTCAGTGCTCGGGTTACCCGGTGCTCAGTGCTCGGGTTGCTCGGTGCTCAGTACTCAGGGTGCTGAGTGCTCAGTGCTCAGGGTGCTGGGTGCTCAGTGCTCAGGGTGCTTGATGCTCAGTGCTCAGGGTGCTGGGTGCTCAGTGCTCTGGGTGCTTGGTGCTCAGTGCTCAGGGTGCTGGGTGCTCAGTGCTCAAGGTGCTGAGTGCTCAGTGATCGGGGTGATGGGTGCTGAGTGCTCAGGGTGCTGGGTGCTCAGTGCTCGGGGTGCTCGGTGCTCAGTGCTCAGGGTCCTGGGTGCTCAGTACTCAGGGTGCTGGGTGCTTAGTACTCAGGGTGCTCAGTGCTCAGTACACAGGGTGCTGGGTGCTCAGTGCTCGGGGTGCTGGGTGCTCAGTGCTCAGTACTCAGGGTGCTGGGTGCTCAGTGCTCAGGGTGCTGAGTGCTCAGTACTCAGGGTGCTGGGTGCTCAGTGCTCAGGGTGCTGGGTGCTCCGTGCTCAGGGTGCTGGGTGCTCAGTGCTCGGGGAGCTCGGTGCTCAGTACTCAGGGTGGTGGGTGCTCAGTACTCAGTGCTCGGGGTCCTGGGTGCTCCGTGCTCGGGGTGCTGGGTGCTCAGTACTCAGGGTGCTGGGTGCTCATTCTCGGGGTGCTGGGTGCTCAGTGCTCGGGGTGCTGGGTGCTCAGTACTCAGGGTGCTGGCGGCTCAGTACTCAGGGTGCTGGGTGCTCAGTACTCAGGGTGCTCGGTTCTCAGTACTCAGGGTGCTGGGTGCTCATTCTCGGGGTGCTGGGTGCTCAGTGCTCGGCTTGCTGGGTGCTCAGTACTCAGGGTGCTGGGGGCTCAGTACTCAGGGTGCTGGGTGCTCAGTAATCTGGGTGATCTGTTCTCAGTACTTAGGCTGCTGGGTGCTCAGTGCTCGGGGTGCTGGGTGCTCAGTGCTCAGGGTGATCGGTGCTCAGTACTCAGGGTGCTGGGTGCTCAGTGCTCAGGGTGCTGGGTGCTCAGTCCTCAGGTTGCTCAGTGCTCAGGGTGCTGGGTGCTCAGTGCTCGGGGTGCTCGGTGCTCAGTACTCAGGGTGCTGAGTGCTCAGTACTCAGGGTGCTGGGTGCTCAGTACTCCGGGTGCTGGGTGCTCAGTGCTCAGCGTGCTGGGTGCTCAGTACTCAGGGTGCTCGGTGCTCAGTGCTTGGGGTGCTGGGTGCTCAGTACTCAGGGTGCTGGGTGCTCAGTGCTCAGGGTGCTGGGTGCTCAGTGCTCAGGGTGCTGGGTGCTCAGTACTCAGTGCTCAGGATGCTGGGTGCTCAGTGCTCGGGCTGCTGGGTGCTCAGTGCTCAGGGTGCTGGGTGCTCAGTGCTAGGGGTGCTGGGTCCTCAGTGCTCGGGGTCTGGGTGCTCAGTACTCAGGGTGCTGGGTGCTCAGTGCTCGGGGTGCTCGGTGCTCAGTGCTCAGGGTCCTGGGTGCTCAGTACTCAGGGTGCTGGGTGCTTAGTACTCAGGGTGCTCAGTGCTCAGTACACAGTGTGCTGGATGCTCAGTGCTCGGGGTGCTGGGTGCTCAGTGCTCAGTACTCAGGGTGCTGGGTGCTCAGTGCTCAGGGTGCTGGGTGCTCAGTGTTCGGGGTGCTGGGTGCTCAGTGCTCAGGGTGATCGGTGCTCAGTACTCAGGGTGCTGGGTGCTCAGTGCTCAGGGTGCTGGGTGCTCAGTCCTCAGGGTGCTCAGTGCTCAGGGTGCTGGGTGCTCAGTGCTCGGGGTGCTCGGTGCTCAATACTCAGGGTGCTGAGTGCTCAGTACTCAGGGTGCTGGGTGCTCAGTACTCATGGTGCTGGGTGCTCAGTACTCAGGGGACTGGGTGCTCAGTGCTCAGGGTGCTGGGTGCTCAGTGCTCAGGACGCTGGGTGCTCAGTGCTCGGGGTGCTGGGTGCTCAGTGCTCGGGGTGCTGGGTGGTCAGTGCTCAGTGCTCAAGGTGCTGGGTGCTCAGTGCTCAGTGCTCAGGGTGCTGGGTGCTAAGTACTCAGGGTGCTGGGTGCTCAGTACTCAGGGTGCTGGGTGCTCAGTTCTCAGGGTGCTGGGTGCTCAGTACTCTGGGTGTTGGGTGCTCAGTACTCAGGGTGCTGGGTGCTCAGTTCTCGGGTTGCTGGGTGCTCAGTGCTCAGGGTGCTGGGTGCTCAGTGCTCAGGGTGCTGGGTGCTCAGTGCTCGGGGTGCTCGGTGCTCAGTACTCAAGGTGCTGGGTGCTCAGTGCTCAGGGTGCTGGGTGCTCAGTCCTCGGGGTGCTCCGTGCTCAGTGCTCAGGGTGCTGGGTGCTCAGTACTCAGGGTGCTGGGTGCTCAGTGCTCGGGGTGCTCGGTGCTCAGTACTCAAGGTGCTGGGTGCTCAGTGCTCAGGGTGCTGGGTGCTCAGTCCTCGGGGTGCTCCGTGCTCAGTGATCAGGGTGCTGGGTGCTCAGTACTCAGGGTGCTCAGTGTTCAGTACTCAGGGTTCTCAGTGCTCAGTACTCAGGGTGCTGGGTGCTCAGTGCTCAGGGTGCTGGGTGCTCAGTACTCAGGGTGCTCAGTGCTCAGTACTAGGGGTGCTGGGTGCTCAGTGCTCAGTACTCCGCGTGCTGGGTGCTCAGTGCTCGGGGTGCTGGGTCCTCAGTGCTCAGGGTGCTGGGTGCTCAGTGCTCAGGGTGCTGGGTGCTCAGTCCTCGGGGTGCTCAGTGCTCAGTGCTCGGGGTGCTGGGTGCTCAGTACTCAGGGTGCTCGGTGCTCAGTACTAAGGGTGCTCAGTGCTCAGTACTCAGGTTGCTCAGTGCTCAGTGCTTGGGGTGCTGGGTGTTCAGTACTCAGGGTGCTGGGTGCTCAGTTCTCAGGGTGCTGGGTGCTCAGTACTCTGGGTGTTGGGTGCTCAGTACTCAGGGTGCTGGGTGCTCAGTTCTCGGGTTGCTGGGTGCTCAGTGCTCAGGGTGCTGGGTGCTCAGTGCTCAGGGTGCTGGGTGCTCAGTGCTCGGGGTGCTCGGTGCTCAGTACTCAAGGTGCTGGGTGCTCAGTGCTCAAGGTGCTGGGTGCTCAGTCCTCGGGGTGCTCCGTGCTCAGTGCTCAGGGTGCTGGGTGCTCAGTACTCAGGGTGCTGGGTGCTCAGTGCTCGGGGTGCTCGGTGCTCAGTACTCAAGGTGCTGGGTGCTCAGTGCTCAGGGTGCTGGGTGCTCAGTCCTCGGGGTGCTCCGTGCTCAGTGATCAGGGTGCTGGGTGCTCAGTACTCAGGGTGCTCAGTGTTCAGTACTCAGGGTTCTCAGTGCTCAGTACTCAGGGTGCTGGGTGCTCAGTGCTCCGGGTGCTGGGTGCTCAGTACTCAGGGTGCTCAGTGCTCAGTACTAGGGGTGCTGGGTGCTCAGTGCTCAGTACTCAGCGTGCTGGGTGCTCAGTGCTCGGGGTGCTGGGTCCTCAGTGCTCAGGGTGCCGGGTGCTCAGTGCTCAGGGTGCTGGGTGCTCAGTCCTCGGGGTGCTCAGTGCTCAGTGCTCGGGGTGCTGGGTGCTCAGTACTCAGGGTGCTCGGTGCTCAGTACTAAGTGTGCTCAGTGCTCAGTACTCAGGTTGCTCAGTGCTCAGTGCTTGGGGTGCTGGGTGTTCAGTACTCAGGGTGCTGGGTGCTCAGTACTCAGGGTGCTGGGTGCTCAGTGCTCAGTACTCAGCGTGCTGGGTGCTCAGTGCTCGGGGTGCTGGGTCCTCAGTGCTCAGGGTGCTGGGTGCTCAGTACTCAGGGTGCTGGGTGCTCAGTGCTCGGGGTGCTGGGTCCTCAGTGCTCAGGGTGCTGGGTGCTCAGTGCTCGGGGTGCTGGGTGCTCAGTACTCAGGGTGCTCAGTGCTCAGTACTCGGGTTGCTTGGTGCTCAGTACTCAGGGTGCTCAGTGCTCAGTACTCGGTGTGCTGGGTGCTCAGTGCTCAGGGTGCTCAGTGCTCAGTGCTCGGGGTGCTGTGTGCTCAGTGCTCGGGGCGCTGGGTGCTCAGTGCTCGGTGTGCTGGGTGCTCAGTACTCGGCGTGCTGGGTGCTCAGTGCTCAGGGTGCTCATTGCTCAGTACTCAGTGCTCAGGGTGCTCAGTGCTGAGGGTACTGGGTGTTCAGTACTCAGGGTGCTTGGTGCTCAGTACTCAGGGTGCTGTGTGCTCAGTGCTCAGGGTGCTGGGTGCTCAGTACTCTGGGTGTTGGGTGCTCAGTACTCAGGGTGCTATGTGCTCTGTGCTCGGGGTGCTGGGTGCTCAGTGCTCAGGGTGCTGGGTGCTCAGTGCTCAGGGTGCTGGGTGCTCAGTACTCATGGTGCTGGGTGCTTAGTGCTCGAGGTGCTCGGTGCTCAGTACACAAGGTGCTGGGTGCTCAGTGCTCAGGGTGCTGGGTTCTCAGTCCTCGGGGTGCTCCGTGCTCAGGGTGCTGGGTGCTCAGTGCTCAGGGTGCTGGGTGCTCAGTGCTCGGGGTGCTGGGTGCTCAGTGCTCAGTGCTCAGGGTGCTCAGTGCTCAGGGTGCTCAGTGCTCAGGGTGCTGGGTGCTCAGGGTGCTGGGTGCTCAGTGCTCGGGGTGCTGGGTGCTCAGTGCTCAGTGCTCAGGGTGCTGGGTGCTCAGTGCTCAGTGCTCAGGGTGCTGGGTGTTCAGTACTCAGGGTGCTCGGTGCTCAGTGCTCAGGGTGCTAGGTGCTCAGTACTCAGGGTGCTGGGTGCTCAGTGCTCGGGGTGCTGGGTGCTCAGTGCTCAGGGTGCTGGGTGCTCAGTACTCAGGGTGCTGGGTGCTCAGTACTCAGGGTGCTCCGTGCTCAGTACTCAGGGTGCTGGGTGCTCAGTGCTCAGGGTGCTTTGTACTCAGTACTCAGGGTTCTGGGTGCTCAGTACTCAGGGTGCTGGGTGCTCAATGCTCAGGGTGCTGGGTGCTCAGTGCTCAGGGTGCTGGGTGCTCAGTACTCAGGGTGCTGGGTGCTCAGTGCTCAGGGTGATCGGTGCTCGGTACTCAGGGTGCTCAGTACTCAGGGTGCTGGGTGCTCAGTACTCAGGGTGCTGGGAGCTCAGTGCTCAGGGTGCTGGGTGCTCAGTGCTCTGGGTGCTGGGTGCTCAGTGCTCAGGGTGCTGGGTGCTCAGTGCTCAGGGTGCTGGGTGCTCAGTGCTCAGGGTGCTGGGTTCTCAGTGCTCAGGGTGCTGGGTGCTCAGTGCTCGGGGAGCTCGGTGCTCAGTACTCAGGGTGCTGGGTGCTCAGTACTCAGTGCTCGGGGTCCTGGGTGCTCCGTGCTCGGGGTGCTGGGTGCTCAGTACTCAGGGTGCTGGGTTCTCATTCTCGGGGTGCTGGGTGCTCAGTGCTCGGTGTGCTGGGTGCTCAGTGCTCAGGGTGCTGGGGGCTCAGTACTCAGGGTGCTGGGTGCTCAGTACTCAGGGTGCTCGGTTCTCAGTACTCAGGGTTCTGGGTGCTCAGTACTCAGGGTGATCTGTTCTCAGTACTCAGGGTGCTGGGTGCTCAGTGCTCGGGGTGCTGGGTGCTCAGTACTCGGGGTGCTCAGTACTCAGGGTACTGGGTGCTCAGTACTCAGGGTGCTGGGTGCTCAGTGCTCGGGGTGCTCGGTGCTCAGTACTCGGGGTGCTGGGTGCTCAGTACTCGGGGTGCTGGGTGCTCAGTGCTCAGGGTGCTGGGTGCTCAGTGCTCGGGGTGCTGGGTGCTCAGTGCTGAGGGTGCTGGCTGCTCAGTTCTCAGGGTGCTGGGTGCTCAGTACTCAGGGTGCTAGGTGCTCAGTACTCAGGGTGCTCAGTGCTCAGTACTCAGCGTGCTGGGTGCTCAGTGCTCAGGGTCCTCGGTGCTCAGTACTCAGGGTGCTCAGTGCTCAGTACTCAGCGTGCTTTGTGCTCAGTGCTCAGGGTGCTGGGTGCTCAGTACTCAGGGTGCTGGGTGCTCAGTACTCAGGGTGCTGGGTGCTCAGTACTCAGGGTGCTGGGTGCTCAGTGCTCGGGGTGCTCGGTGATCAGTACTCAGGGTGCTGGGTGCCCAGTGCTCAGGGTGGTGAGTACTCAGTACTCAGGGTGCTGGGTGCTCAGTGCTCAGGGTGCTGGGTGCTCAGTGCTCAGGGTGCTGGGTGCTCAGTGCTCGGGGTGCTGGGTGCTCAGTGCTCGGGGTGCTGGGTGCTCAGTGCTCGGGGTGCTGGGTGCTCAGTGCTCAGGGTGCTGGGTGCTCAGTACTCAGGGTGCTGGGGGCTCAGTACTCAGGGTGCTGGGTGCTCAGTGTTCAGGGTGCTGGGTGCTCAGTCCTCAGGGTGCTGGGTGCTCAGTACTCAGGGTGTTCGGTGTTCAGTACTCAGGGTGCTCAGTGCTCAGTACTCAGGGTGCTGGTTGCTCAGTGCTCGGGGTGCTCGGTGCTCAGTACTCAGGGTGCTGGGTGCACAGTACTCAGGGTGCTGGGTGCTCAGTACTCAGGGTGCTGCGTGCTCAGTACTCAGGGTGCTGGGTGCTCAGTACTCAGGGTGCTGGGTGCTCAGTGCTCAGGGTGCTGGGTGCTCAGTACTCAGGGTGCTGGGTGCTCAGTGCTCGGTGTGCTGGGTGCTCAGTGCTCAGGGTGCTCAGTGCTCAGGGTGCTGGGTGCTCAGTGCTCGGGGTGCTCGGTGCTCAGGGTGCTGGGTGCTCAGTCCTCAGGGTGCTCAGTGCTCAGGGTGCTGGGTGCTCAGTGCTCGGGGTGCTCGGTGCTCAGTACTCAGGGTGCTGGGTGCTCAGTACTCATGGTGCTGGGTGCTCAGTACTCAGGTGGCTGGGTGCTCAGTGCTCAGGGTGCTGGGTGCTCAGTGCTCAGGGCGCTGGGTGCTCAGTGCTCGGGGTGCTGGGTGCTCAGTGCTCGGGTTGCTGGGTGGTCAGTGCACAGTGCTCAGGGTGCTGGGTGCTCAGTGCTCAGTGCTCAGGGTGCTGGGTGCTCAGTACTCAGGGTGCTGGGTGCTCAGTACTCAGGGTGCTGGGTGCTCAGTGATCAGGGTGCTGGGTGCTCAGTACTCTGGGTGTTGTGTGCTCAGTACTCAGGGTGCTGGGTGCTCAGTGCTCGGGGTGCTCGGTGCTCAGTACTCAAGGTGCTGGGTGCTCAGTGCTCAGGGTGCGGGGTGCTCAGTCCTCGGGGTGATCCGTGCTCAGTGCTCAGGGGGCTGGGTGCTCAGTACTCAGGGTGCTCGGTGCTCAGTACTCAGGGTTCTCAGTGCTCAGGGTGCTGGGTTCTCAGTACTCAGGGTGCTCAGTGCTCAGTACTCGGGGTGCTGGGTGCTCAGTACTCAGGGCGCTCAGTGCTCAGTACTCGGGGTGCTGGGTGCTCAGTGCTCAGTGTGCTCAGTGCTCAGTGCTCGGGGTGCTGGGTGCTCAGTGCTCGGGGCGCTGGGTGCTCAGTGCTCGGGGTGCTGGGTGCTCAGTACTCAGGGTGCTGTGTGCTCAGTGCTCAGTACTCAGCGTGCTGGGTGCTCAGTGCTCAGAGTGTTGGGTGCTCAGTACTCAGGGTGCTGGGTGCTCAGTGCTCAGTGCTCAGGGTGCTCAGTGCTCAGGGTGCTCAGTGCTCAGGGTGCTGGGTGCTCATGGTGCTGGGTGCTCAGTGCTCGGGGTGCTGGGTGCTCAGTGCTCAGTGCTCAGGGTGCTGGGTGCTCAGTGCTGAGTGCTCAGGGTGCTGGGTGTTCAGTACTCATGGTGCTCGGTGCTCAGTGCTCAGGGTGCTGGGTGCTCAGTACTCAGGGTGCTGGGTGCTCAGTGCTCGGGGTGCTGGGTGCTCAGTGCTCAGGGTGATCAGTGCTCAGTACTCAGGGTGCTGGGTTCTCAGTGCTCTGGGTGCTGGGTGCTCAGTCCACAGGGTGCTCAGTACTCAGGATGCTCTGTGCTCAGTGCTCAGTACCCAGGGTGCTCAGTACTCAGGGTGCTGGGTGCTCAGTGCTCGGGGTGCTGGGTGCTCAGTACTCAGGGTGCTGGGTGCTCAGTACTCGGGGTGCTGGGTGCTCAGTACTCTGGGTGTTGGGTGCTCAGTGCTCGGGGTGCTGGGTGCTCACTGCTCAGAGTGATCGGTGCTCAGTGCTCAGGGTGCTGGGTGCTCATTGCTCGGTGTGCTCGGTGCTCAGTACTCAGGGTGCTGAGTGCTCAGTACTCAGGTTGCTGGGTGCTCAGTACTCAGGTTGCTGGTTGCTCAGTACTCAGGGTGCTGGGTGCTCAGTGCTCAGGGTGCTGGGTGCTCAGTGCTCGGGGTGCTGGGTGCTCAGGGCTGTGGTGCTGGGTGCTCAGTTCTCAGTCCTCAGGGTGCTGGGTGCTCAGTGCTCAGTGCTCAGGGTGCTGGTTGCTCAGTACTCAGGGTGCTGGGTGCTCAGTACTCAGGGTGCTGGGTGCTCAGTGCTCAGGGTGCTCTGTGCTCAGTACTCAGGGTGCTGGGTGCTCAGTGCTTGGGGTGCTGCGTGCTCAGTGCTCAGGGAGCTGGGTGCTCAGTGCTCAGGGTGCTGGGTGCTCAGTACTCAGGGTGCTGGGTTCTCAGTGCTCGTTGTGCTCGGTGCTCAGTACTCAAGGTGCTGGGTGCTCAGTGCTCAGGGTGCTGGGTGCTCAGTCCTCGGGGTGCTCCGTGCTCAGTGATCAGGGTGCTGGGTGCTCAGTACTCAGGGTGCTCGGTGCTCAGTACTCAGGGTTTTCAGTGCTCAGTACTCAGGGTGCTGGGTGCTCAGTGCTCAGGGTGCTGGGTGCTCAGTACTCAGGGTGCTCAGTGCTCAGTACTCGGGGTGCTTGGTGCTCAGTACTCAGGGTGCTCAGTGCTCAGTACTCGGGGTGCTGGGTGCTCAGTGCTCAGGGTGCTCAGTGCTCAGTGCTCGGGGTGCTGGGTGCTCAGTGCTCGGGGCGCTGGGTGCTCAGTGCTCGGGGTGCTGTGTGCTCAGTACTCGGGGTGCTGGGTGCTCAGTGCTCAGGGTGCTCAGTGCTCAGTACTCAGTGCTCAGGGTGCTCAGTGCTCAGTGCTCAGGGTGCTGGGTGTTCAGTACTCAGGGTGCTGGGTGCTCAGTACTCAGGGTGCTGGGTGCTCCGTGCTCAGGGTGCTGGGTGCTCAGTGCTCAGGGTTCTGGGTGCTCAGTGCTCAGGGTGCTGGGTGCTCAGTACTCAGGGTGCTGGGTGCTTAGTGCTCGAGGTGCTCGGTGCTCAGTACTCAAGGTGCTGGGTGCTCAGTGCTCAGGGTGCTGGGTGCTCAGTACTCGGGGTTCTCCGTGCTCATGGTGCTGGGTGCTCAGTGCTCAGGGTGCTGGGTGCTCAGTGCTCGGGGTGCTGGGTGCTGAGTGCTCAGGGTGCTGGGTGCTCAGTGCTCGGGGTGCTCGGTGCTCAGTGCTCAGGGTGCTGGGTGCTCAGTACTCAGGGTGCTGGGTGATTAGTACTCAGGTTGCTCAGTGCTCAGTACACAGGGTGCTGGGTGCTCAGTGCTCGGGGTGCTGGGTGCTCAGTGCTCAGTACTCAGGGTGCTGGGTGCTCAGTGCTCAGGGTGCTGGGTGCTCAGTACTCAGCGTGCTGGGTGCTCAGTACTCAGGGTGCTGGGTGCTCAGTGCTCAGGGTGCTGGGTGCTCAGTGCTCAGGGTGCTGGGTGCTCAGTGATCGGGGTGCTGGGTGCTGAGTACTCAACGTGCTCAGTGCTCGGTTAGCTCGGTGCTCAGTACTCAGGGTGCTGGGTGCTCAGTACTCAGTGCTCGGGGTCCTGGGTGCTCCGTGCTCGGGGTGCTGTGTGCTCAGTGCTCTGGGTGCTGGGTGCTCAGTACTCAGGGTGCTGGGTGCTCAGTACTCAGGGTGCTCGGTGCTCAGTTCTCAGGGTGCTGGGTCCTCAGTGCTCAGGGAGCTGGGTACTCAGTACTCAGGGTGCTGGGTGCTCAGTACTCAGGGTGCTGGGTGCTCAGTGCTCAGGGTGCTGGGTGCTCAGTGCTCAGGGTGCTGGGTGCTCAGTACTCAGGGTGCTGGGTGCTCAGAGCTCAGGGTGATCGGTGCTCAGTACTCAGGGTGCTCAGTACTCAGGATGCTGGGTGCTCAGTGCTCAGGGTGCTGGGTGCTCAGTACTCAGGGTACTCAGTACTCAGGGTGCTGGGTGCTCAGTGCTCAGGGTGATCGGTGCTCAGTACTCAGGGTACTCAGTACTCAGGGTGCTGGGTGCTCAGTGCTCAGGGTGCTGGGTGCTCAGTGCTCAGGGTGCTGGGTGCTCAGTGCTCGGTTTGCTGGGTGCTCAGTGCTCAGGGTGATCGGTGCTCAGTACTCAGGGTGCTGGGTGCTCAGTGCTCAGGGTGCTGGGTGCTCAGTCCTCAGGGTGCTCAGTGCTCAGGGTGCTGGGTGCTCAGTACTCATGGTGCTGGGTGCTCAGTGCTCAGTGGCCTGGGTGCTCAGTGCTCAGGGCGCTGGGTGCTCAGTGCTCGGGGTGCTGGGTGCTCAGTGCTCGGGGTGCTGGGTGGTCAGTGCTCAGTGCTCAAGGTGCTGGGTGCTCATTGCTCAGTGCTCAGGGTGCTGGGTGCTCAGTACTCAGGGTGCTGGGTGCTCAGTACTCAGGGTGCTGGGTGCTCAGTTCTCAGGGTGCTGGGTGATCAGTACTCTGGGTGTTGGGTGCTCAGTACTCAGGTTGCTCAGTTCTCAGTACTCGGGGTGCTGGGTGCTCAGTGCTCAGTGTGCTCAGTGCTCAGTGCTCAGGGTGCTGGGTGCTCAGTGCTCGGGGCGCTGGGTGCTCAGTGCTCGGGGTGCTGGGTGCTCAGGGTGCTGGGTGCTCAGGGAGCTGGGTGCTCAGTGCTCGGGGTGCTGGGTGCTCAGTTCTCAGTGCTCAGGGTGCTGGGTGCTCAGTGTTCAGTGCTCAGGGTGCTGGGTGCTCAGTTCTCAGTGCTCAGGGTGCTGTGTGCTCAGTGCTCAGTACTCAGCATGGTGGGTGCTCAGTGCTCAGTGCTGAGGGTGCTCAGTGCTCAGGGTGCTCAGTGCTCAGGGTGCTGGGTGCTCAGGGAGCTGGGTGCTCAGTGCTCGGGGTGCTGGGTGCTCAGTTCTCAGTGCTCAGGGTGCTGGGTGCTCAGTGTTCAGTGCTCAGGGTGCTGGGTGTTCAGTACTCAGGGTGCTCAGTGCTCAGTGCTCAGGGTGCTAGGTGCTCAGTACTCAGGGTGCTGGGTGCTCAGTGCTCGGGGTGCTGGGTGCTCAGTACTCAGGGTGCTGGGTGCTCAGTACTCAGGGTGCTGGGTGCTCAGTGCTCAGGGTGCTGGGTGCTCAGTACTCAGGGTGCTGGGTGCTCAGTACTCAGGGTGCTGGGTGCTCAGTGCTCAGGGTGCTGGGTGCTCAGTGCTCTGGGTGCTGGGTGCTCACTGCTCAGGGTGCTGGGTGCTCAGTGCTCAGGGTGCTGGGTGCTCAGTGATCGGGGTGATGGGTGCTCAGTGCTCTGGGTGCTGGGTGCTCACTGCTCAGGGTGCTGGGTGCTCAGTACTCAGGGTGCTGGGTGCTCAGTACTCAGTGCTCGGGGTCCTGGGTGCTCCGTGCTCGGGGTGATCTGTTCTCATTACTCAGGGTGCTGGGTGCTCAGTGCTCGGGGTGCTGGGTGCTCAGTACTCGGGGTGCTCAGTACTCAGGGTACTGGGTGCTCAGTACTCAGGGTGCTGGGTGCTCAGTGCTCGGGGTGCTGGGTGCTCAGTGCTGAGGGTGCTGGCTGCTCAGTACTCGGGGTGCTCAGTACTCAGGGTACTGGGTGCTCAGTACTCAGGGTGCTGGGTGCTCAGTGCTCGGGGTGCTGGGTGCTCAGTACTCGGGGTGCTCAGTACTCAGGGTACTGGGTGCTCAGTACTCAGGGTGCTGGGTGCTCAGTACTCGGGGTGCTGGGTGCTCAGTGCTCAGGGTGCTGGGTGCTCAGTGCTCGGGGTGCTGGGTGCTCAGTGCTGAGGGTGCTGGCTGCTCAGTGCTCAGGGTGCTGGGTGCTCAGTACTCAGGGTGCTAGGTGCTCAGTACTCAGGGTGCTCAGTGCTCAGTACTCAGCGTGCTGGGTGCTCAGTGCTCAGGGTCCTCGGTGCTCAGTACTCAGGGTGTTCAGTGCTCAGTACTCAGTGTGCTTTGTGCTCAGTGCTCAGGGTGCTGGGTGCTCAGTACTCAGGGTGCTGGGTGCTCAGTATTCAGGGTGCTGGGTGCTCAGTACTCAGGGTGCTGGGTGCTCAGTGCTCGGGGTGCTCGGTGATCAGTACTCAGGGTGCTGGGTGCTCATTACTCAGGGTGCTGGGTGCTCAGTGCTCAGGGTGCTGGGTGCTCAGTGCTCGGGGTGCTCGGTGATCAGTACTCAGGGTGCTGGGTGCTCAGTGCTCAGGGTGCTGAGTACTCAGTACTCAGGGTGCTGGGTGCTCAGTGCTCGGGGTGCTGGGTGCTCAGTGCTCAGGGTGCTGGGTGCTCAGTACTCAGGGTGCTGGGTGCTCATTACTCAGGGTGCTGGGTGCTCAGTGCTCAGGGTGCTGGGTGCTCAGTCCTCAGGGTGCTGGGTGCTCAGTACTCAGGGTGTTCGGTGCTTAGTACTCAGGGTGCTCAGTGCTCAGTACTCAGGGTGCTGGTTGCTCAGTGCTCGGGGTGCTCGGTGCTCAGTACTCAGGGTGCTGGGTGCTCAGTACTCAGGGTGCTGGGTGCTCCGTACTCAGGGTGCTGGGTGCTCAGTACTCAGGGTGCTGGGTGCTCAGTACTCAGGGTGCTGGGTGCTCAGTGCTCAGGGTGCTGGGTGCTCAGTACTCAGGGTGTTGGGTGCTCAGTACTCAGGGTGCTCGGTGCTCAGTACTCAGGGTGCTGGGTGCTCAGTGCTCAGGTTCCTTTGTACTCAGTACTCAGGGTTCTGGGTGCTCAGTACTCAGGGTGCTGGGTGCTCAGTGCTCAGGGTGCTGGGTGCTCAGTGCTCAGGGTGCTGTGTGCTCAGTACTCAGGGTGCTGGGTGCTCAGTGCTCAGGGTGATCGGTGCTCAGTACTCAGGGTGCTCAGTACTCAGGGTGCTGTGTGCTCAGTGCTCAGGGTGCTGGGTGCTCAGTACTCAGGGTGCTGGGTGCTCAGTATTCAGGGTGCTGGGTGCTCAGTACTCAGGGTGCTGGGTGCTCAGTGCTCGGGGTGCTCGGTGTTCAGTACTCAGGGTGCTGGGTGCTCATTACTCAGGGTGCTGGGTGCTCAGTGCTCAGGGTGCTGGGTGCTCAGTGCTCGGGGTGCTCGGTGATCAGTACTCAGGGTGCTGGGTGCTCAGTGCTCAGGGTGCTGAGTACTCAGTACTCAGGGTGCTGGGTGCTCAGTGCTCGGGGTGCTGGGTGCTCAGTGCTCAGGGTGCTGGGTGCTCAGTACTCAGGGTGCTGGGTGCTCATTACTCAGGGTGCTGGGTGCTCAGTGCTCAGGGTGCTGGGTGCTCAGTCCTCAGGGTGCTGGGTGCTCAGTACTCAGGGTGTTCGGTGCTTAGTACTCAGGGTGCTCAGTGCTCAGAACTCAGGGTGCTGGTTGCTCAGTGCTCAGTGTGCTCGGTGCTCAGTACTCAGGGTGCTGGGTGCTCAGTACTCAGGGTACTGGGTGCTCAGTACTCAGGGTGCTGGGTGCTCAGAGCGCGGGGTGCTCGGTGCTCAGTACTCGGGGTGCTGGGTGCTCAGTGCTCAGGGTGCTGGGTGCTCAGTGCTCGGGGTGCTGGGTGCTCAGTGCTGAGGGTGCTGGCTGCTCAGTGCTCAGGGTGCTGGGTGCTCAGTACTCAGGGTGCTAGGTTCTCAGTACTCAGGGTGCTCAGTGCTCAGTACTCAGCGTGCTGGGTGCTCAGTGCTCAGGGTCCTCGGTGCTCAGTACTCAGGGTGTTCAGTGCTCAGTACTCAGTGTGCTTTGTGCTCAGTGCTCAGGGTGCTGGGTGCTCAGTACTCAGGGTGCTGGGTGCTCAGTATTCAGGGTGCTGGGTGCTCAGTACTCAGGGTGCTGGGTGCTCAGTGCTCGGGGTGCTCGGTGATCAGTACTCAGGGTGCTGGGTGCTCATTACTCAGGGTGCTGGGTGCTCAGTGCTCAGGGTGCTGGGTGCTCAGTGCTCGGGGTGCTCGGTGATCAGTACTCAGGGTGCTGGGTGCTCAGTGCTCAGGGTGCTGAGTACTCAGTACTCAGGGTGCTGGGTGCTCAGTGCTCGGGGTGCTGGGTGCTCAGTGCTCAGGGTGCTGGGTGCTCAGTACTCAGGGTGCTGGGTGCTCATTACTCAGGGTGCTGGGTGCTCAGTGCTCAGGGTGCTGGGTGCTCAGTCCTCAGGGTGCTGGGTGCTCAGTACTCAGGGTGTTCGGTGCTTAGTACTCAGGGTGCTCAGTGCTCAGTACTCAGGGTGCTGGTTGCTCAGTGCTCGGGGTGCTCGGTGCTCAGTACTCAGGGTGCTGGGTGCTCAGTACTCAGGGTGCTGGGTGCTCCGTACTCAGGGTGCTGGGTGCTCAGTACTCAGGGTGCTGGGTGCTCAGTACTCAGGGTGCTGGGTGCTCAGTGCTCAGGGTGCTGGGTGCTCAGTACTCAGGGTGTTGGGTGCTCAGTACTCAGGGTGCTCGGTGCTCAGTACTCAGGGTGCTGGGTGCTCAGTGCTCAGGGTCCTTTGTACTCAGTACTCAGGGTTCTGGGTGCTCAGTACTAAGGGTGCTGGGTGCTCAGTGCTCAGGGTGCTGGGTGCTCAGTGCTCAGGGTGCTGTGTGCTCAGTACTCAGGGTGCTGGGTGCTCAGTGCTCAGGGTGATCGGTGCTCAGTACTCAGGGTGCTCAGTACTCAGGGTGCTGTGTGCTCAGTGCTCAGGGTGCTGGGTGCTCATTACTCAGGGTGCTGGGTGCTCAGTATTCAGGGTGCTGGGTGCTCAATACTCAGGGTGCTGGGTGCTCAGTGCTCGGGGTGCTCGGTGATCAGTACTCAGGGTGCTGGGTGCTCATTACTCACTGTGCTGGGTGCTCAGTGCTCAGGGTGCTGGGTGCTCAGTGCTCGGGGTGCTCGGTGATCAGTACTCAGGGTGCTGGGTGCTCAGTGCTCAGGGTGCTGAGTACTCAGTACTCAGGGTGCTGGGTGCTCAGTGCTCGGGGTGCTGGGTGCTCAGTGCTCAGGGTGCTGGGTGCTCAGTACTCAGGGTGCTGGGTGCTCATTACTCAGGGTGCTGGGTGCTCAGTGCTCAGGGTGCTGGGTGCTCAGTCCTCAGGGTGCTGGGTGCTCAGTACTCAGGGTGTTCGGTGCTTAGTACTCAGGGTGCTCAGTGCTCAGTACTCAGGGTGCTGGTTGCTCAGTGCTCAGGGTGCTCGGTGCTCAGTACTCAGGGTGCTGGGTGCTCAGTACTCAGGGTGCTGGGTGCTCCGTACTCAGGGTGCTGGGTGCTCAGTACTCAGGGTGCTGGGTGCTCAGTACTCAGGGTGCTGGGTGCTCAGTGCTCAGGGTGCTGGGTGCTCAGTACTCAGGGTGTTGGGTGCTCAGTACTCAGGGTGCTCGGTGCTCAGTACTCAGGGTGCTGGGTGCTCAGTGCTCAGGGTCCTTTGTACTCAGTACTCAGGGTTCTGGGTGCTCAGTACTCAGGGTGCTGGGTGCTCAGTGCTCAGGGTGCTGGGTGCTCAGTGCTCAGGGTGCTGTGTGCTCAGTACTCAGGGTGCTGGGTGCTCAGATCTCAGGGTGATCGGTGCTCAGTACTCAGGGTGCTCAGTACTCAGGGTGCTGTGTGCTCAGTGCTCAGGGTGCTGGGTGCTCAGTACTCAGGGTGCTCAGTGCTCAGGGTGCTGGGTGCTCAGGGTGCTGGGTGCTCAGTGCTTGGGGTGCTGGGTGCTCAGTGCTCAGTGCTCAGGGTGCTGGGTGCTCAGTGCTCAGGGTGCTGTGTGCTCAGTGCTCAGTACTCAGCGTGCTGGGTGCTCAGTGCTCAGAGTGTTGGGTGCTCAGTACTCAGGGAGCTGGGTGCTCAGTGCTCAGTGCTCAGGGTGCTCAGTGCTCAGGGTGCTCAGTGCTCAGGGTGCTGGGTGCTCAGGGTGCTGGGTGCTCAGTGCTCGGGGTGCTGGGTGCTCAGTGCTCAGTGCTCAGGGTGCTGGGTGCTCAGTGCTCAGTGCTCAGGGTGCTGGGTGTTCAGTACTCAGGGTGCTCGTTGCTCAGTGCTCAGGGTGCTAGGTGCTCAGTACTCAGGGTGCTGGGTGCTCAGTGCTCGGGGTGCTGGGTGCTCAGTGCTCAGGGTGATCAGTGCTCAGTACTCAGGGAGCTGGGTGCTCAGTACTCAGGGTGCTGGGTGCTCAGTGCTCAGGGTGCTGGGTGCTCAGTACTCAGGGTGCTGGGTGCTCAGTACTCAGGGTGCTGGGTGCTCAGTGCTCAGGGTGATCGGTGCTCAGTACTCAGGGTGCTCAGTACTCAGGGTGCTGGGTGCTCAGTACTCAGGGTGCTGGGTGCTCAGTGCTCAGGGTGCTGGGCGCTCAGTGCTCTGGGTGCTGGGTGCTCAGAGCTCAGGGTGCTGGGTGCTCAGTGCTCAGGGTGCTGGGTGCTCAGTGATCGGGGTGATGGGTGCTGAGTGCTCAGGGTGCTGGGTGCTCAGTGCTCGGGGTGCTCGGTGCTCAGTGCTCAGGGTCCTGGGTGCTCAGTACTCAGGGTGCTGGGTGCTTAGTAATCAGGGTGCTCAGTGCTCAGTACACAGGGTGCTGGGTGCTCAGTGCTCGGGGTGCTGGGTGCTCAGTGCTCAGTACTCAGGGTGCTGGATGCTCAGTGCTCAGGGTGCTGAGTGCTCAGTACTCAGCGTGCTGGGTGCTCAGTACTCAGGGTGCTGGGTGCTCAGTGCTCAGGGTGCTGGGTGCTCAGTGCTCAGGGTGCTGGGTGCTCAGTGCTCGGGGAGCTCGGTGCTCAGTACTCAGGGTGCTGGGTGCTCAGTACTCAGTGCTCGGGGTCCTGGGTGCTCCGTGCTCGGGGTGCTGGGTGCTCAGTACTCAGGGTGCTGGGTGCTCATTCTCGGGGTGCTGGGTGCTCAGTGCTCGGGGTGCTGGGTGCTCAGTACTCAGGGTGCTGGGGGCTCAGTACTCAGGGTGCTGGGTGCTCAGTACTCAGGGTGCTCGGTTCTCAGTACTCAGGGTGCTGGATGCTCATTCTCGGGGTGCTGGGTGCTCAGTGCTCGGGGTGCTGGGTGCTCAGTACTCAGGGTGCTGGGGGCTCAGTACTCAGGGTGCTGGGTGCTCAGTACTCAGGGTGATATGTTCTCAGTACTCAGGGTGCTGGGTGCTCAGTGCTCGGGGTGCTGGGTGCTCAGTACTCGGGGAGCTCAGTACTCAGGGTACTGGGTGCTCAGTACTCAGGGTGCTGGGTGCTCAGTGCTCGGGGTGCTCGGTGCTCAGTACTCGGGGTGCTGGGTGCTCAGTACTCGGGGTGCTGGGTGCTCAGTGCTCAGGGTGCTGGGTGCTCAGTGCTCGGGGTGGTGGGTGCTCAGTGCTGAGGGTGCTGGCTGCTCAGTGCTCAGGGTGCTGGGTGCTCAGTACTCAGGGTGCTAGGTGCTCAGTACTCAGGGTGCTCAGTGCTCAGTACTCAGCGTGCTGGGTGCTTAGTGCTCAGGGTCCTCGGTGCTCAGTACTCAGGGTGCTCAGTGCTCAGTACTCAGCGTGCTTTGTGCTCAGTGCTCAGGGTGCTGGGTGCTCAGTACTCAGGGTGCTGGGTGCTCAGTACTCAGGGTGCTGGGTGCTCAGTACTCAGGGTGCTGGGTGCTCAGTGCTCGGGGTGCTCGGTGATCAGTACTCAGGGTGCTGGGTGCTCAGTGCTCGGGGTGCTCGGTGATCAGTACTCAGGGTGCTGGGTGCTCAGTGCTCAGGGTGCTGAGTACTCAGTACTCAGGGTGCTGGGTGCTCAGTGCTCAGGGTGCTGGGTGCTCAGTGCTCGGGGTGCTGGGTGCTCAGTTCTCGGGGTGCTGGGTGGTCAGTGCTCAGTGCTCAAGGTGCTGGGTGCTCAGTGCTCAGTGCTCAGGGTGCTGGGTGCTCAGTACTCAGGGTGCTGGGTGCTCAGTACTCAGAGTGCTGGGTGCTCAGTTCTCAGGCTGCTGGGTGCTCAGTACTCTGGGTGTTGGGTGCTCAGTACTCAGGGTGCTGGGTGCTCAGTGCTCGGGGTGCTGGGTGCTCAGTGCTCAGGGTGCTCAGTGCTCAGGGTGCTAGGTGCTCAGTCCTCGGGGTGCTCCATGCTCAGTGCTCAGGGTGCGGGGTGCTCAGTCCTCGGGGTGCTCCATGCTCAGTGCTCGGGGTGCTGGGTCCTCAGTGCTCGGGGTGCTGGCTGCTCAGTGCTCAGTACTCAGGGTGCTGGGTGCTCAGTGCTCAGGGTGCTGAGTGCTCAGTACTCAGCGTGCTGGGTGCTCAGTACTCAGGGTGCTGGGTGCTCAGTGCTCAGGGTGCTGGGTGCTCAGTGCTCAGGGTGCTGGGTGCTCAGTGCTCGGGGAGCTCGGTGCTCAGTACTCAGGGTGCTGGGTGCTCAGTACTCAGTGCTCGGGGTCCTGGGTGCTCCGTGCTCAGGGTGCTGGGTGCTCAGTACTCAGGGTGCTGGGTGCTCAGTGCTCAGGGTGCTGGGTGCTCAGTGCTCAGGGTGCTGGGTGCTCAGTACTCAGGGTGCTGGGTGCTCAGTGCTCAGGGTGATCGGTGCTCAGTACTCAGGGTGCTCAGTACTCAGGGTGCTGGGTGCTCAGTGCTCAGGGTGCTGGGTGCTCAGTACTCAGGGTGCTGGGTGCTCAGTGCTCGGGGTTCTGGGTGCTCAGTGCTTAGGGTGATCGGTGCTCAGTACTCAGGGTGCTGGGTGCTCAGTGCTCAGGGTGCTGGGTGCTCAGTCCTCAGGGTGCTCAGTGCTCAGGGTGCTAGGTGCTCAGTGCTCGGGGTGCTCGGTGCTCAGTACTCAGGGTGCTGAGTGCTCAGTACTCAGGGTACTGGGTGCTCAGTACTCATGGTGCTGGGTGCTCAGTACTCAGGGGGCTGGGTGCTCAGTGCTCAGTGTGCTGGGTGCTCAGTGCTCAGGGCGCTGGGTGCTCAGTGCTCGGGGTGCTGGGTGCTCAGTGCTCGGGGTGCTGGGTGCTCAGTGCTCAGTGCTCAAGGTGCTGGGTGCTCAGTGCTCAGTGCTCAGGCAGCTGGGTGCTCAGTACTCAGGGTGCTGGGTGCTCAGTACTCAGGGTGCTGGGTGCTCAGTTCTCAGGGTGCTGGGTGATCAGTACTCTGGGTGTTGGGTGCTCAGTACTCAGGGTGCTCAGTGCTCAGTACTCGGGGTGCTGGGTGCTCAGTGCTCAGTGTGCTCAGTGCTCAGTGCTCAGGGTGCTGGGTGCTCAGTGCTCGGGGCGCTGGTAGCTCAGTGCTCGGGGTGCTGGGTACTCAGTACTCAGGGTGCTGTGTGCTCAGTGCTCAGTACTCAGCGTGCTGGGTGCTCAGTGCTCAGAGTGTTGGGTGCTCAGTACTCAGGGTGCTGGGTGCTCACTGCTCAGTGCTCAGGGTGCTCAGTGCTCAGGGTGCTCAGTGCTCAGGGTGCTGGGTGCTCAGGGTGCTGGGTGCTCAGTGTTCAGGGTGCTGGGTGCTCAGTGCTCAGTGCTCAGGGTGCTGGGTGCTCAGTGCTCAGTGCTCAGGGTGCTGGGTGTTCAGTACTCAGGGTGCTCGGTGCTCAGTGCTCAGGGTGCTAGGTGCTCAGTACTCAGGGTGCTGGGTGCTCATTGCTCGGGGTGCTGGGTGATCAGTGCTCAGGGTGATCAGTGCTCAGTACTCAGGGTGCTGGGTGCTCAGTGCTCAGGGTGCTGGGTGCTCAGTCCTCAGGGTGCTCAGTACTCAGGGTGCTCGGTGCTCAGTGCTCAGTACTCAGGGTGCTCAGTACTCAGGGTGCTGGTTGCTCAGTGCTCGGGGTGCTGGGTGCTCAGTACTCAGGGTGCTGGGTGCTCAGTACTCGGGGTGCTGGGTGCTCAGTACACAGGGTGCTGGGTGCTCAGTGCTCGGGGTGCTGGGTGCTCAGTGCTCAGGGTGATCGGTGCTCAGTGCTCAGGGTGCTGGGTGCTCAGTCCTCCGGGTGCTCAGTGCTCAGGGTGCTGGGTGCTCAGTGCTCGGGGTGCTCGGTGCTCAGTACTCAGGGTGCTGAGTGCTCAGTACTCAGGGTGCTGGGTGCTCAGTACTCAGGGTGCTGGGTGCTCAGTACTCAGGGTGCTGTGTGCTCAGGGTGCTGGGTGCTCAGTACTCAGGGTGCTGGGTGCTCAGTGCTCGTGGTGCTGTGTGCTCAGGGCTGTGGTGCTGGGTGCTCAGTGGTCAGTGCTCAGGGTGCTGGGTGCTCAGTGCTCTGTGCTCAGGGTGCTGGTTGCTCAGTACTCAGGGTGCTGGGTGCTCAGTACTCAGGGTGCTGGGTGCTCAGTGCTCAGGGTGCTCTGTGCTCAGTACTCAGGGTGCTGGGTGCTCAGTGCTCCGGGTGCTGCGTGCTCAGTGCTCAGTGTGCTGGGTGCTCAGTGCTCAGGGTGCTGGGTGCTCAGTACTCAGGGTGCTCAGTGCTCAGTACTCGGGATGCTTGTTGCTCAGTACTCGGGGTGCTCAGGGCTGTGGTGCTGGGTGCTCAGTGGTCAGTGCTTAGGGTGCTGGGTGCTCAGTGCTCAGTACTCAGGGTGCTCGGTGCTCAGTACTCAGGGTTCTCAGTGCTCAGTACTCAGGGTGCTGGGTGCTCAGTTCTCAGCGTGCTGGGTGCTCAGTACTCAGGGTGCTCAGTGCTCAGTACTCGTGGTGCTTGTTGCTCAGTACTCAGTGTGCTCAGTTCTCAGTGCTCGGGGTGCTGGGTGCTCATGGCTCGGTGCGCTGGGTGCTCAGTGCTCGGGGTGCTGGGTGCTCAGTACTCGGGGTGCTGGGTGCTCAGTGCTCAGGGTGCTCAGTGCTCAGGGTGCTCAGTGCTCAGTACTCAGTGCTCAGGGTGCTCAGTGCTCAGTGCTCAGGGTGCTGGGTGTTCAGTACTCAGGGTGCTGGGTGCTCAGTACTCAGGGTGCTGGGTGCTCAGTGCTCAGGGTACTGGGTGCTCAGTACTCTGGGTGTTGGGTGCTCAGTACTCAGGGTGCTGGGTGCTCCGTGCTCGGGGTGCTGGTTGCTCAGTGCTCAGGGTGCTGGGTGCTCTGTGCTCAGGGTGCTCGGTGCTCAGTGCTCAGGTTGCTGGGTGCTCAGTACTCGGGGTGCTCCGTGCTCAGGGTGCTGGGTGCTCAGTCCTCGGGGTGCTGGGTGCTGAGTGCTCAGGGTGCTGGGTGCTCAGTGCTCGGGGTGCTCAGTGCTCAGTACACAGGGTGCTGGGTGCTCAGTGCTCAGGGTGCTGGGTGCTCAGTGCTCAGTACTCAGGGTGCTGGGTGCTCATTGCTCGGGGTGCTGGGTGCTCAGTACTCAGCGTGCTGGGTGCTCAGTACTCAGGGTGCTGGGTGCTCAGTTCTCAGGGTGCTGGGTGCTCAGTGCTCAGGGTGCTGGGTGCTCAGTGATCGGGGTGCTGGGTGCTCAGTACTCAGTGTGCTCAGTGCTCGGGGAGCTCGGTGCTCAGTACTCAGGGTGCTGGGTGCTCAGTTCTCAGTGCTCGGGGTCCTGGGTGCTCCGTGCTCGGGGTGCTGGGTGCTCAGTGCTCTGGGTGCTTAGTGCTCAGTACTCATGGTGCTGGGTGCTCAGTACTCATGGTGCTGTGTGCTCAGTACTCAGGGTGCTGGGTGCTCAGTGCTCAGGGTGCTGGGTGCTCAGTGCTCGGGGTGCTGGGTGCTCAGGGTTGTGGTGCTGGGTGCTCAGTGCTCAGTGCTCAGGGTGCTCGGTGCTCAGTGCTCAGTGCTCAGGGTGCTGGTTGCTCAGTACTCAGGGTGCTGGGTGCTCAGTACTCAGGGTGCTGGGTGCTCAGTGCTCAGGGTGCTCTGTGCTCAGTACTCAGGGTGCTGGGTGCTCAGTGCTTGAGGTTCTGCGTGCTCAGTGCTCAGGGACCTGGGTGCTCAGTGCTCAGGGTGCTGGGTGCTCAGTGCTCAGGGTGCTGGGTGCTCAGTCCACAGGGTGCTCAGTACTCAGGGTGCTCGGTGCTCAGTGCTCAGTACTCAGGGTGCTCAGTACTCAGGGTGCTGGTTGCTCAGTGCTCGGGTTGCTGGGTGCTCAGTACTCAGGGTGCTGGGTGCTCAGTACTCGGGGTGCTGGGTGCTCAGTACTCAGGGTGCTGGGTGCTCAATGCTCGGGGTGCTGGGTGCTCAGTGCTCAGGGTGATCGGTGCTCAGTGCTCAGGGTGCTGGGTGCTCAGTCCTCCGGGTGCACAGTGCTCAGGGTGCTGGGTGCTCAGTGCTCGGGGTGCTCAGTGTTCAGTACTCAGGGTGCTGAGTGCTCAGTACTCAGGGTGCTGGGTGCTCAGTACTCAGGGTGCTGGGTGCTCAGTACTCAGGGTGCTGTGTTCTCAGTGCTCAGGGTGCTGGGTGCTCAGTACTCAGGGTGCTTTGTGCTCAGTACTCAGGGTGCTCCGTGCTCAGTACTCAGGGTGCTGGGTGCTCAGTGCTCAGGGTGCTGGGTACTCAGTACTCAGGGTGCTGGGTGCTCAGTACTCAGGGTGCTGTGTGCTCAGTGCTCAGGGTGCTGGGTGCTCAGTGCTCAGGGTGCTGGGTGCTCAGTACTCAGGGTGCTGGGTGCTCAGTGCTAAGGTGATCGGTGCTCAGTCCTCAGGGTGCTCAGTGCTCAGGGTGCTGGGTGCTCAGTGCTCGGGGTGCTGGGTGCTCAGTACTCAGGGTGCTCAGTACTCAGGGTGCTGGGTGCTCAGTGCTCGGGATGCTGGGTGCTCAGTGCTCAGGGTGATCGGTGCTCAGTACTCAGGGTGCTGGGTGCTCAGTACTCAGGGTGCTGGGTGCTCAGGGTGCTGGGTGCTCAGTACTCAGGGTGCTGGGTGATCAGTGCTCGGGGTGCTGGGTGCTCAGGGTTGTGGTGGTGGGTGCTCAGTGGTCAGTGCTCAGGGTGCTGGGTGCTCAGTGCTCAGTGCTCAGGGTGCTGGTTGCTCAGTACTCAGGGTGCTGGGTGCTCAGTACTCAGGGTGCTGGGTGCTCAGTGCTCAGGGTGCTCTGTGCTCAGTACTCAGGGTGCTGGGTGCTCAGTGCTCGGGGTGCTGCGTGCTCAGTGCTCAGTGTGCTGGGTGCTCAGTGCTCAGGGTGCTGGGTGCTCAGTACTCAGGGTGCTCAGTGCTCAGTACTCGGGGTGCTTGTTGCTCAGTACTCAGGGTGCTCAGGGCTGTGGTGCTGGGTGCTCAGTGGTCAGTGCTCAGGGTGCTGGGTGCTCAGTGCTCAGTACTCAGGGTGCTCGGTGCTCAGTACTCAGGGTTCTCAGTGCTCAGTACTCAGTGTGCTGGGTGCTCATTTCTCAGGGTGCTGGGTGCTCAGTACTCAGGGTGCTCAGTGCTCAGTACTCGGGGTGCTTGTTGCTCAGTACTCAGGGTGCTCAGTGCTCAGTACTCGGGGTGCTTGGTGCTCAGTGCTCAGGGTGCTCAGTTCTCAGTGCTCGGGGTGCTGGGTGCTCAGTGCTCTGGGCGCTGGGTGCTCAGTGCTCGGGGTGCTGGGTGCTCAGTACTCGGGGTGCTGGGTGCTCAGTGCTCAGGGTGCTGAGTGCTCAGTACTCAGTGCTCAGGGTGCTCAGTGCTCAGTGCTCAGGGTGCTGGGTGTTCAGTACTCAGGGTGCTGGGTGCTCAGTACTCAGGGTGCTGGGTGCTCAGTGCTCAGGGTGCTGGGTGCTCAGTACTCTGGGTGTTGGGTGCTCAGTACTCAGGGTGCTGGGTGCTCCGTGCTCGGGGTGCTGGGTGCTCAGTGCTCAGCGTGCTGGGTGCTCTGTGCTCAGGGTGCTGGGTGCTCAGTGCTCAGGGTGCTGGGTGCTCAGTACTCGGGGTGCTCCGTGCTCAGGGTGCTGGGTGCTCAGTGCTCAGGGTGCTGGGTGCTCAGTGCTCGGGGTGCTGGGTGCTGAGTGCTCAGGGTGCTGGGTGCTCAGTGCTCGGGCTGCTCGGTGCTCAGTGCTCAGTGTCCTGGGTGCTCAGTACTCAGGGTGCTGGGTGCTTAGTACTCAGGGTGCTCAGTGCTCAGTACACAGGGTGCTGGGTGCTCAGTGCTCGGGGTGCTGGGTGCTCAGTGCTCAGTACTCAGGGTGCTGGGTGCACAGTCCTCAGGGTGCTGGGTGCTCAGTGCTCAGGGTGCTGGGTGCTCAGTGATCGGGGTGCTGGGTGCTCAGTACTCAGTGTGCTCAGTGCTCGGGGAGCTCGGGGCTCAGTACTCAGGGTGCTGGGTGCTCAGTTCTCAGTGCTCGGGGTCCTGGGTGCTCCGTGCTCGGGGTGCTGGGTGCTCAGTACTCAGCGTGCTGGGTGCTCAGTACTCAGGGTGCTGGGTGCTCTGTGCTCAGGGTGCTGGGTGCTCAGTGCTCAGGGTGCTGGGTGCTCAGTGATCGGGGTGCTGGGTGCTCAGTACTCAGTGTGCTCAGTGCTCGGGGAGCTCGGTGCTCAGTACTCAGGGTGCTGGGTGCTCAGTTCTCAGTGCTCGGGGTCCTGGGTGCTCCGTGCTCGGGGTGCTGGGTGCTCCGTGCTCTGGGTGCTTAGTGCTCAGTACTCAGTGTGCTGGGTGCTCAGTACTCATGGTGCTGGGTGCTCATTCTCAGGGTGCTGGGTGCTCAGTGCTCGGGTTGCTGGGTGCTCAGTACTCAGGGTGCTGGGGGCTCAGTACTCAGGGTGCTGGGTGCTCAGTACTCAGGGTGCTCGGTTCTCAGTACTCAGGGTGCTGGGTGCTCATTCTCGGGGTTCTGGGTGCTCAGTGCTTGGGGTGCTGGGTGCTCAGTACTCAGGGTACTGGGGGCTCAGTACTCAGGGTGCTGGGTGCTCAGTACTCAGGGTGATCTGTTCTCAGTACTCAGGTTGCTGGGTGCTCAGTGCTCGGGGTGCTGGGTGCTCAGTACTCGGGGTGCTCAGTGCTCAGTACTCAGGGTGCTGGGTGCTCAGTACTCAGGGTGCTGGGTGCTCAGTGCTCGGGGTGCTCGGTGCTCAGTACTCGGTGTGCAGGGTGCTCAGTACTCGGGGTGCTGGGTGCTCAGTGCTCAGGGTGCTGGGTGCTCAGTACTCAGTGTGCTGAGTGCACAGTACTCAGGGTGCTGGGTGCTCAGTACTCAGGTTGCTGGTTGCTCAGTACTCAGGGTGCTGGGTGCTCAGTGCTCAGGGTGCTGGGTGCTCAGTGCTCAGGGAGCTGGGTGCTCAGTGCTCGGGGTGCTGGGTGCTCAGTGCTGAGGGTGGTGCTGGGTGCTCAGTACTCAGGGTGCTGGGTGCTCAGTGCTCAGGGTGCTGGGTGCTCAGTACTAAGGGTGCTGGGTGCTCAGTACTCAGGGTGCTCGGTGCTCAGTACTCAGGGTGCTGGGTGCTCAGAGCTCAGGGTGCTGGGTACTCAGTACTCAGGGTGCTGGGTGCTCAGTACTCTGGGTGTTGGGTGCTCAGTACTCAGGGTTCTGGGTGCTCCGTGCTCAGGGTGCTGGGCGCTCAGTACTCAGGGTTCTGGGTGCTCAGTGCTCAGGGTGCTGGGTGCTCAGTACTCAGGGTGCTGGGTGCTTAGTGCTCGAGGTGCTCGGTGCTCAGTAATCAGGGTGCTCGGTTCTCAGTACTCAGGGTGCTGGGTGCTCATTCTTGGGGTGCTGGGTGCTCAGTGCTCGGGGTGCTGGGTGCTCAGTACTCAGGGTGCTGGGGGCTCAGTACTCAGGGAGCTATGTGCTCAGTACTCAGGGTGATCTGTTCTCAGTACTCAGGTTGCTGGGTGCTCAGTGCTCGGGGTGCTGGGTGCTCAGTACTCGGGGTGCTCAGTGCTCAGTACTCAGGGTGCTGGGTGCTCAGTACTCAGGGTGCTGGGTGCTCAGTGCTCGGGGTGCTCAGTGCTCAGTACTCGGGGTGCAGGGTGCTCAGTACTCGGGCTGCTGGGTTGTCAGTGTTCAGGGAGCTGGGTGCTCAGTGCTCAGGGTGCTGGGTGCTCAGTGCTCAGGGTGCTGGGTGCTCAGTACTAAGGGTGCTGGGTGCTCAGTACTCAGGGTGCTCGGTGCTCAGTACTCAGGGTGCTGCGTGCTCAGAGCTCAGGGTGCTGGGTACTCAGTACTCAGGGTGCTGGGTGCTCAGTACTCTGGGTGTTGGGTGCTCAGTACTCAGGGTGCTGGGTGCTCCGTGCTCAGGGTGCTGGGTGCTCAGTGCTCAGGGTTCTGGGTGCTCAGTGCTCAGGGTGCTGGGTGCTCAGTACTCAGGGTGCTGGGTGCTTAGTGCTCGAGGTGCTCGGTGCTCAGTACTCAAGGTGCTGGGTGCTCAGTACTCAGGGTGCTGGGTGCTCAGTGCTCGGGGTGCTGCGTGCTCAGTGCTCAGGGAGCTGGGTGCTCAGTGCTCAGGGTGCTGGGTGCTCAGTACTCAGGGTGCTGGGTGCTCAGTGCTCGTTGTGGTCGGTGCTCAGTCCTCGGGGTGCTCCGTGCTCAGTGATCAGGGTGCTGGGTGCTCAGTACTCAGGGTGCTCGGTGCTCAGTACTCAGGGTTCTCAGTGCTCAGTACTCAGGGTGCTGGGTGCTCAGTGCTCAGGGTGCTGGGTGCTCAGTACTCAGGGTGCTCAGTGATCAGTTCTCGGGGTGCTTGGTGCTCAGTACTCAGGGTGCTCAGTGCTCAGTACTCGGGGTGCTGGGTGCTCAGTGCTCAGGGTGCTCAGTGCTCAGTGCTCGGGGTGCTGGGTGCTCAGTGCTCGGGGCGCTGGGTGCTCAGTGCTCGGGGTGCTGGGTGCTCAGTACTCGGGGTGCTTGGTGCTCAGTGCTCAGAGTGCTCAGTGCTCAGTACTCAGTGCTCAGGGTGCTCAGTGCTCAGTGCTCAGGGTGCTGGGTGTTCAGTGCTCAGGGTGCTGGGTGCTCAGTACTCAGGGTGCTGGGTGCTCAGTGCTCAGGGTGCTGGGTGCTCAGTGCTCGGGGTGCTGGGTGCTCAGTACTCAGTGTTTTCAGTGCTCGGGGAGCTCGGTGCTCAGTACTCAGGGTGCTGGGTGCTCAGTTCTCAGTGCTCGGGGTCCTGGGTGCTCCGTGCTCGGGGTGCTGGGTGCTCAGTGCTCTGGGTGCTTAGTGCTCAGTACTCAGGGTGCTGGGTTCTCAGTACTCATGGTGCTAGGTGCTCATTCTCAGGGTGCTGGGTGCTCAGTGCTCGGGTTGCTGGGTGCTTAGTACTCAGGGTGCTGGGGGCTCAGTACTCAGGGTGCTTGGTGCTCAGTACTCAGGGTGCTCGGTTCTCAGTACTCAGGGTGCTGGGTGCTCATTGTCGGGGTGCTGGGAGCTCAGTGCTCGGGGTGCTGGGTGCTCAGTACTCAGGGTGCTGGGGGCTCAGTACTCAGGGTGCTGGGTGCTCAGTACTCAGGGTGATCTGTTCTCAGTACTCAGGTTGCTGGGTGCTCAGTGCTCGGGGTGCTGGGTGCTCAGTACTCGGGGTGCTCAGTGCTCAGTACTCAGGGTGCTGGGTGCTCAGTACTCAGGGTGCTGGGTGCTCAGTGCTCGGGGTGCTCGGTGCTCAGTACTCGGGGTGCAGGGTGCTCAGTACTCGGGGTGCTGGGTGCTCAGTGCTCAGGGAGCTGGGTGCTCAGTGCTCGGGGTGCTGGGTGCTCAGTGCTGAGGGTGGTGCTGGGTGCTCACTACTCAGGGTGCTGGGTGCTCAGTGCTCAGGGTGTTGGGTGCTCAGTACTAAGGGTGCTGGGTGCTCAGTACTCAGGGTGCTGGGTGCTCAGTACTCAGGGTGCTGGGTGCTCAGTGCTCAGGGTGCTGGGTGCTCAGTACTAAGGGTGCTGGGTGCTCAGTACTCAGGGTGCTCGGTGCTCAGTACTCAGGGTGCTGGGTGCTCAGAGCTCAGGGTGCTGGGTACTCAGTACTCAGGGTGCTGGGTGCTCAGTACTCTGGGTGTTGGGTGCTCAGTACTCAGGGTGCTGGGTGCTCCGTGCTCAGGGTGCTGGGTGCTCAGTGCTCAGTCCTCGGGGTGCTCCGTGATCATGGTGCTGGGTGCTCAGTGCTCAGGGTGCTGGGTGCTCAGTGCTCGGGTTGCTGGGTGCTCAGTACTCAGTGTGCTCAGTGCTCGGGGTGCTGCGTGCTCAGTTCTCAGTGCTCGGGGTCCTGGTTGCTCCGTGCTCAGGGTGGTGGGTGCTCAGTGCTCTGGGTGCTTAGCGCTCAGTACTCCGGGTGCTGGGTGCTCAGTACTCATGGTGCTGGGTGCTCATTCTCAGGGTGCTGGGTGCTCAGTGCTCGGGTTGCTGGGTGCTCAGTACTCAGGGGGCTGGGGGCTCAGTACTCAGGGTGCTGGGTGCTCAGTACTCAGGGTGCTCGGTTCTCAGTACTCAGGGTGCTGGGTGCTCATTCTCGGGGTGCTGGGTGCTCAGTGCTCGGGGTGCTGGGTGCTCAGTACTCAGGGTGCTGGGGGCTCAGTACTCAGGGAGCTGGGTGCTCAGTACTCAGTGTGATCTGTTCTCAGTACTCAGGTTGCTGGGTGCTCAGTGCTCGGGGTGCTCAGTGCTCAGTACTCAGGGTGCTCGGTGCTCAGTACTCAGGGTGCTGGGTGCTCAGTGCTCGGGGTGCTCGGTGCTCAGTACTCGGGGTGCAGGGTGCTCAGTACTCGGGTTGATCAGTGCTCAGTACTCAGGGTGCTCGGTGCTCAGTACTCAGGGTGCTGGGTGCTCAGTGCTCGGGGTGCTCGGTGCTCAGTACTCGGGGTGCAGGGTGCTCAGTGTTCAGGGAGCTGGGTGCTCAGTGCTCAGGGTGCTGGGTGCTCAGTACTAAGGGTGCTGGGTGCTCAGTACTCAGGGTGCTCGGTGCTCAGTACTCAGGGTGCTGGGTGCTCAGAGCTCAGGGTGCTGGGTACTCAGTACTCAGGGTGCTGAGTGCTCAGTACTCAGGGTGCTGGGTGCTCAGTGCTCAGGGTGCTGGGTGCTCACTGCTCAGGGTGCTTGGTGCTCAGTGCTCAGGGTGCTCGGTGCTCAGTACTCAGGGTGCTGGGTGCTCAGAGCTCAGGGTGCTGGGTACTCAGTACTCAGGGTGCTGAGTGCTCAGTACTCAGGGTGCTGGGTGCTCAGTGCTCAGGGTGCTGGGTGCTCAGTGCTCAGGGTGCTGGGTGCTCAGTGCTCGGGGTGCTGGGTGCTCAGTACTCAGGATGCTCGGTGCTCAGTGCTCAGTAATCAGGGTGCTCAGTACTCAGGGTGCTGGGTGCTCAGTGCTCGGGGTGCTGGGTGCTCAGTACTCAGGGTGCTGGGTGCTCAGTACTCGGGGTGCTGGGTGCTCAGTACTCAGGTTGCTGAGTGCTCAGTGCTCGGGGTGCTGGGTGCTCACTGCTCAGGGTGATCGGTGCTCAGTGCTCAGGGTGCTGGGTGCTCAGTCCTCTGCGTGCTCAGTGCTCAGGGTGCTGGGTGCTCATTGCTCGGTGTGCTCGGTGCTCAGTACTCAGGGTGCTGAGTGCTCAGTACTCAGGGTGCTGGGTGCTCAGTACTCAGGTTGCTGGTTGCTCAGTACTCAGGGTGCTGGGTGCTCAGTGCTCAGGGTGCTGGGTGCTCAGTGCTCGGGGTGCTCGGTGCTCAGTACTCGGGGTGCAGGGTGCTCAGTGTTCAGGGAGCTGGGTGCTCAGTGCTCAGGGTGCTGGGTGCTCAGTACTAAGGGTGCTGGGTGCTCAGTACTCAGGGTGCTCGGTGCTCAGTACTCAGGGTGCTGGGTGCTCAGAGCTCAGGGTGCTGGGTACTCAGTACTCAGGGTGCTGAGTGCTCAGTACTCAGGGTGCTGGGTGCTCAGTGCTCAGGGTGCTGGGTGCTCAGTGCTCAGGGTGCTTGGTGCTCAGTGCTCAGGGTGCTCGGTGCTCAGTCCTCAGGGTGCTGGGTGCTCAGAGCTCAGGGTGCTGGGTACTCAGTACTCAGGGTGCTGAGTGCTCAGTACTCAGGGTGCTGGGTGCTCAGTGCTCAGGGTGCTGGGTGCTCAGTGCTCAGGGTGCTGGGTGCTCAGTGCTCGGGGTGCTGGGTGCTCAGTACTCAGGATGCTCGGTGCTCAGTGCTCAGTAATCAGGGTGCTCAGTACTCAGGGTGCTGGGTGCTCAGTGCTCGGGGTGCTGGGTGCTCAGTACTCAGGGTGCTGGGTGCTCAGTACTCGGGGTGCTGGGTGCTCAGTACTCAGGTTGCTGAGTGCTCAGTGCTCGGGGTGCTGGGTGCTCACTGCTCAGGGTGATCGGTGCTCAGTGCTCAGGGTGCTGGGTGCTCAGTCCTCCGCGTGCTCAGTGCTCAGGGTGCTGGGTGCTCATTGCTCGGTGTGCTCGGTGCTCAGTACTCAGGGTGCTGAGTGCTCAGTACTCAGGGTGCTGGGTGCTCAGTACTCAGGTTGCTGGTTGCTCAGTACTCAGGGTGCTGGGTGCTCAGTGCTCAGGGTGCTGGGTGCTCAGTGCTCGGGGTGCTGGGTGCTCAGGGCTGTGGTGCTGGGTGATCAGTGCTCAGTGCTCAGGGTGCTGGGTGCTCAGTGCTCAGTGCTCAGGGTGCTGGTTGCTCAGTACTCAGGGTGCTGGGTGCTCAGTACTCAGTGTGCTGGGTGCTCAGTGCTCAGAGTGCTCTGTTCTCAGTACTCAGGGTGCTGGGTGCTCAGTGCTCGGGGTGCTGGGTGCTCAGTGCTCAGGGTGCTGGGTGCTCAGTACTCAGGGTGCTGGGTGCTCAGTACTCAGGGTGCTTGGTGCTCAGTACTCAGGGTGCTCAGTGCTCAGTACTCGGGGTGCTGGGTGCTCAGTGCTCAGGGTGCTCAGTGCTCAGTGCTCGGGGTGCTGGGTGCTCAGTGCTCGGGGTGCTGGGTGCTCAGTACTCGGGGTGCTGGGTGCTCAGTGCTCAGGGTGCTCAGTGCTCAGTACTCAGTGCTCAGGGTGCTCAGTGCTCAGTGCTCAGGGTGCTGGGTGTTCAGTACTCAGGGTGCTGGGTGCTCAGTACTCAGGGTGCTGGGTGCTCAGTACTCAGGGTGCTGGGTGCTCAGTGCTCGGGGTGCTTGGTGCTCAGTACTCGGGGTGCAGTGTGCTCAGTACTCGGGGTGCTGGGTGCTCAGTGCTCAGGGAGCTGGGTGCTCAGTGCTCGGGGTGCTGGGTGCTCAGTGCTGAGGGTGGTGCTGGGTGCTCAGTACTCAGGGTGCTGGGTGCACAGTGCTCAGGGTGCTGGGTGCTCAGTACTAAGGGTGCTGGGTGCTCATTACTCAGGGTGCTCGGTGCTCAGTACTCAGGGTGCTGGGTGCTCAGAGCTCAGGGTGCTGGGTACTAAGTTCTCAGGGTGCTGGGTGCTCAGTACTTTGGGTGATGGGTGCTCAGTACTCAGGGTGCTGGGTGCTCCGTGCTCAGGGTGCTGGGTGCTCAGTGCTCAGGGTTCTGGGTGCTCAGTGCTCAGGGTGCTGGGTGCTCAGTACTCAGGGTGCTGGGTGCTTAGTGCTCGAGGTGCTCGGTGCTCAGTACTCAAGGTGCTGGGTGCTCAGTGCTCAGGGTGCTGGGTGCTCAGTCCTCGGGGTGCTCCGTGCTCATGGTGCTGGGTGCTCAGTGCTCAGGGTGCTGGGTGCTCAGTGCTCAGGGTGCTGGGTGCTCAGTACTCAGTGTGCTCAGTGCTCGGGGAGCTCGGTGCTCAGTACTCAGGGTGCTGGGTGCTCAGTTCTCAGTGCTTGGGGTCCTGGTTGCTCCGTGCTCGGGGTGCTGGGTGCTCAGTGCTCTGGGTGCTTAGTGCTCAGTACTCAGGGTGCTGGGTGCTCAGTACTCATGGTGCTGGGTGCTCATTCTCAGGGTGCTGGGTGCTCAGTGCTCGGGTTGCTGGGTGCTCAGTACTCAGGGTGCTGGGGGCTCAGTACTCAGGGTGCTGGGTGCTCAGTACTCAGGGTGCTCGGTTCTCAGGACTCAGGGTGCTGGGTGCTCATTCTCGGGGTGCTCGGTGCTCAGTGCTCGGGGTGCTGGGTGCTCAGTACTCAGGGTGCTGGGGGCTCAGTACTCAGGGTGCTGGGTGCTCAGTACTCAGGGTGATCTGTTCTCAGTACTCAGGTTGCTGGGTGCTCAGTGCTCGGGGTGCTGGGTGCTCAGTACTCGGGGTGCTCAGTGCTCAGTACTCAGGGTGCTGGGTGCTCAGTACTCAGGGTGCTGGGTGCTCAGTGCTCGGGGTGCTCGGTGCTCAGTACTCGGGGTGCAGGGTGCTCAGTACTCGGGGTGCTGGGTGCTCAGTGTTCAGGGAGCTGGGTGCTCAGTGCTCGGGGTGCTGGGTGCTCAGTGCTGAGGGTGGTGCTGGGTGCTCAATACTCAGGGTGCTGGGTGCTCAGTCCTCAGGGTGCTGGGTGCTCAGTACTAAGGGTGCTGGGTGCTCAGTACTCAGGGTGCTCGGTGCTCAGGGTGCTGGTTGCTCAGTACTCAGGGTGCTGGGTGCTCAGTACTCAGGGTGCTGGGTGCTCAGTGCTCAGAGTGCTCTGTGCTCAGTACTCAGGGTGCTGGGTGCTCAGTGCTCGGGGTGCTGGGTGCTCAGTGCTCAGGGTGCTGGGTGCTCAGTACTCAGGGTGCTGGGTGCTCAGTACTCAGGGTGCTTGGTGCTCAGTACTCAGGGTGCTCAGTGCTCAGTACTCGGGGTGCTGGGTGCTCAGTGCTCAGGGTGCTCAGTGCTCAGTGCTAGGGGTGCTGGGTGCTCAGTGCTCAGGGTGCTGGGTGCTCAGTACTCGGGGTGCTGGGTGCTCAGTGCTCAGGGTGCTCAGTGCTCAGTACTCAGTGCTCAGGGTGCTCAGTGCTCAGTGCTCAGGGTGCTGGGTGTTCAGTACTCAGGGTGCTGGGTGCTCAGTACTCAGGGTGCTGGGTGCTCAGTGCTCAGGGTGCTGGGTGCTCAGTACTCTGGGTGTTGGGTGCTCAGTTCTCAGGGTGCTGGGTGGTCCGTGCTCAGGGTGCTGGGTGCTCAGTGCTCCGGGTTCTGGGTGCTCAGTGCTCAGGGTGCTGGGTGCTCAGTACTCAGGGTGCTGGGTGCTTACTGCTCGAGGTGCTCGGTGCTCAGTACTCAAGCTGCTTGGTGCTCAGTGCTCAGGGTGCTGGGTGCTCAGTCCTCGGGGTGCTCCGTGCTCATGGTGCTGGGTGCTCAGTGCTCAGGGTGCTGGGTGCTCAGTGCTCGGGGTGCTGGGTGCTCAGTACTCAGTGTGCTCAGTGCTCGGGGATCTCGGTGCTCAGTACTCAGGGTGCTGGGTGCTCAGTTCTCAGTGCTCGGGGTCCTGGGTGCTCCGTGCTCGGGGTGCTGGGTGCTCAGTGCTCTGGGTGCTTAGTGCTCAGTACTCAGGGTGCTGGGTGCTCAGTACTCATGGTGCTGGGTGCTCATTCTCAGGGTGCTGGGTGCTCAGTACTCGGGGTGCTCAGTGCTCAGTACTCAGGGTGCTGGGTGCTCAGTACTCAGGGTGCTGGGTGCTCAGTGCTTGGGTTGCTGGGTGCTCAGTACTCAGGGTGCTGGGGGCTCAGTACTCAGGGTGCTGGGTGCTCAGTATCAGGGTGCTCGGTTCTCAGTACTCAGGGTGCTGGGTGCTCATTCTCGGGGTGCTGGGTGCTCAGTGCTCGGGGTGCTGGGTGCTCAGTACTCGGGGTGCTCAGTGCTCAGTACTCAAGGTGCTGGGTGCTCAGTACTCAGGGTGCTGGGTGCTCAGTGCTCGGGGTGCTCGGTGCTCAGTACTCGGGGTGCAGGGTGCTCAGTACTCGGGGTGCTGGGTGCTCAGTGCTCAGGGTGCTAGGTGCTCAGTGCTCGGGGTGCTGGGTGCTCAGTGCTGAGGGTGGTGCTGGGTGCTCAGTACTCAGGGTGCTGGGTGCTCAGTGCTCAGGGTGCTCGGTGCTCAGTACTCAGGGTGCTGGGTGCTCAGAGCTCAGGGTGCTGGGTACTCAGTACTCAGGGTGCTGGGTGCTCAGTACTCAGGGTGCTGGGTGCTCAGTGCTCAGGGTCCTGGGTGCTCAGTGCTCAGGGTGCTGGGTGCTCAGTGCTCGGCATGCTGGGTGCTCAGTTCTCAGGATGCTCGGTGCTCAGTGCTCAGTAATCAGGGTGCTCAGTACTCAGGGTGCTGGGTGCTCAGTGCTCGGGGTGCTGGGTGCTCAGTACTCAGGGTGCTGGGTGCTCAGTACTCGGGGTGCTGGGTGCTCAGTACTCAGGGTGCTGGGTGCTCAGTGCTCGGGGTGCTGGGTGCTCACTGCTCAGGGTGATCGGTGCTCAGTGCTCAGGGTGCTGGGTGCTCAGTCCTCCGGGTGCTCAGTGCTCAGGGTGCTGGGTGCTCATTGCTCGGTGTGCTCGGTGCTCAGTACTCAGGGTGCTGAGTGCTCAGTACTCAGGGTGCTGGGTGCTCAGTGCTCAGGGTGCTGGTTGCTCAGTACTCAGGGTGCTGGGTGCTCAGTGCTCAGGGTGCTGGGTGCTCAGTGTTCGGGGTGCTGGGTGCTGAGGGCTTTGGTGCTGGGTGCTCATTGCTCAGTGCTCAGGGTGCTGGGTGCTCATTGCACAGTGCTCAGGGTGCTCTGTGCTCAGTACTCAGGGTGCTGGGTGCTCAGTGCTCGGGGTGCTGCGTGCTCAGTGCTCAGGGAGCTGGGTGCTCAGTGCTCAGGGTGCTGGGTGCTCAGTACTCAGGGTGCTGGGTGCTCAGTGCTCGTTGTGCTCGGTGCTCAGTACTCAAGGTGCTGGGTGCTCAGTGCTCAGGGTGCTGGGTGCTCAGTCCTCGGTGTGCTCCGTGCTCAGTGATCAGGGTGCTGGGTGCTCAGTACTCAGGGTGCTCGGTGCTCAGTACTCAGGGGTCTCAGTTCTCAGTACTCAGGGTGCTGGGTGCTCAGTGCTCAGGGTGCTGGGTGCTCAGTACTCAGGGTGCTTAGTGCTCAGTACACGGGGTGCTTGGTGCTCAGTACTCAGGGTGCTCGGTGCTCAGTACTCGTGGTGCTGGGTGCTCAGTGCTCAGGGTGCTCAGTGCTCCGTGCTCGGGGTGCTGGGTGCTCAGTGCTCTGGGTGCTTAGTGCTCAGTACTCAGGGTGCTGGGTGCTCAGTACTCATGGTGCTGGGTGCTCATTCTCAGGGTGCTGGGTGCTCAGTGCTCGGGTTGCTGGGTGCTCAGTACTCAGGGTGCTGGGGGCTCAGTACTCAGGGTGCTGGGTGCTCAGTACTCAGGGTGCTCGGTTCTCAGTACTCAGGGTGCTGGGTGCTCATTCTCGGGGTGCTGGGTGCTCAGTGCTCGGGGTGCTGGGTGCTCAGTACTCAGGGTGCTGGGGGCTCAGAACTCAGGGTGCTGGGTGCTCAGTACTCAGGGTGATCTGTTCTCAGTACTCAGGTTGCTGGGTGCTCAGTGCTCGGGGTGCTGGGTGCTCAGTACTCGGGGTGCTCAGTGCTCAGTACTCAGGGTGCTGGGTGCTAAGTACTCAGGGTGCTGGGTGCTCAGTGCTCGGGGTGCTCGGTGCTCAGTACTCGGGGAGCAGGGTGCTCAGTACTCGGGGTGCTGGGTGCTCAGTGTTCAGGGAGCTGGGTGCTCAGTGCTCGGGGTGCTGGGTGCTCAGTGCTGAGGGTGGTGCTGGGTGCTCAGTACTCAGGGTGCTGGGTGCTCAGTGCTCAGGGTGCTGGGTGCTCAGTACTAAGGGTGCTGGGTGCTCAGTACTCAGGGTGCTCGGTGCTCAGTACTCAGGGTGCTGGGTGCTCAGAGCTCAGGGTGCTGGGTACTCAGTACTCAGGGTGCTGAGTGCTCAGTACTCAGGGTGCTGGGTGCTCAGTGCTCAGGGTGCTGGGTGCTCAGTGCTCAGGGTGCTGGGTGCTCAGTGCTCGGGGTGCTGGGTGCTCAGTACTCAGGATGCTCGGTGCTCAGTGCTCAGTAATCAGGGTGCTCAGTGCTCAGGGTGCTGGGTGCTCAGTGCTCGGGGTGCTGGGTGCTCAGTGCTGAGGCTGGTGCTGGGTGCTCAGTACTCAGGGTGCTGGGTGCTCAGTGCTCAGGGTGCTGGGTGCTCAGTGCTCAGGGTGCTGGGTGCTCAGTGCTCAGGGTGCTGGGTGCTCAGTGCTCGGCGTGCTGGGTGCTCAGTACTCAGGATGCTCGGTGCTCAGTGCTCAGTAATCAGGGTGCTCAGTACTCAGGGTGCTGGGTGCTCAGTGCTCGGGGTGCTGGGTGCTCAGTACTCAGGGTGCTGGGTGCTCAGTACTCGGGGTGCTGGGTGCTCAGTACTCAGGGTGCTGGGTGCACAGTGCTCGGGGTGCTGGGTGCTCACTGCTCAGGGTGATCGGTGCTCAGTGCTCAGGGTGCTGGGTGCTCAGTCCTCCGGGTGCTCAGTACTCAGGGTGCTGGGTGCTCATTGCTCGGTGTGCTCGGTGCTCAGTACTCAGGGTGCTGAGTGCTCAGTACTTAGGGTGCTGGGTGCTCAGTACTCAGGTTGCTGGTTGCTCAGTACTCAGGGTGCTGGGTGCTCAGTGCTCAGGGTGCTGGGTGCTCAGTGCTCGGGGTGCTGGGTGCTCAGGGCTGTGGTGCTGGGTGCACAGTGCTCAGTGCTCAGGGTGCTGGGTGCTCAGTGCTCAGTGCTCAGGGTGCTCTGTGCTCAGTACTCAGGGTGCTGGGGGCTCAGTGCTCGGGGTGCTGGGTGCTCAGTACTCAGGGTGCTGGGTGCTCAGTGCTCGTTGTGCTCGGTGCTCAGTACTCAAGGTGCTGGGTGCTCAGTGCTCAGGGTGCTGGGTGCTCAGTCCTCGGGGTGCTGGGTGCTCAGGGCTGTGGTGCTGGGTGATCAGTGCTCAGTGCTCAGGGTGCTGGGTGCTCAGTGCTCAGTGCTCAGGGTGCTGGTTGCTCAGTACTCAGGGTGCTGGGTGCTCAGTACTCAGGGTGCTGGGTGCTCAGTGCTCAGAGTGCTCTGTTCTCAGTACTCAGGGTGCTGGGTGCTCAGTGCTCGGGGTGCTGGGTGCTCAGTGCTCAGGGTGCTGGGTGCTCAGTACTCAGGGTGCTGGGTGCTCAGTACTCAGGGTGCTTGGTGCTCAGTACTCAGGGTGCTCAGTGCTCAGTACTCGGGGTGCTGGGTGCTCAGTGCTCAGGGTGCTCAGTGCTCAGTGCTCGGGGTGCTGCGTGCTCAGTGCTCGGGGTGCTGGGTGCTCAGTACTCGGGGTGCTGGGTGCTCAGTGCTCAGGGTGCTCAGTGCTCAGTACTCAGTGCTCAGGGTGCTCAGTGCTCAGTGCTCAGGGTGCTGGGTGTTCAGTACTCAGGGTGCTGGGTGCTCAGTACTCAGGGTGCTGGGTGCTCAGTACTCAGGGTGCTGGGTGCTCAGTGCTCGGGGTGCTCGGTGCTCAGTACTCGGGGTGCAGTGTGCTCAGTACTCGGGGTGCTGGGTGCTCAGTGCTCAGGGAGCTGGGTGCTCAGTGCTCGGGGTGCTGGGTGCTCAGTGCTGAGGGTGGTGCTGGGTGCTCAGTACTCAGGGTGCTGGGTGCACAGTGCTCAGGGTGCTGGGTGCTCAGTACTAAGGGTGCTGGGTGCTCATTACTCAGGGTGCTCGGTGCTCAGTACTCAGGGTGCTGGGTGCTCAGAGCTCAGGGTGCTGGGTACTAAGTTCTCAGGGTGCTGGGTGCTCAGTACTTTGGGTGATGGGTGCTCAGTACTCAGGGTGCTGGGTGCTCCGTGCTCAGGGTGCTGGGTGCTCAGTGCTCAGGGTTCTGGGTGCTCAGTGCTCAGGGTGCTGGGTGCTCAGTACTCAGGGTGCTGGGTGCTTAGTGCTCGAGGTGCTCGGTGCTCAGTACTCAAGGTGCTGGGTGCTCAGTGCTCAGGGTGCTGGGTGCTCAGTCCTCGGGGTGCTCCGTGCTCATGGTGCTGGGTGCTCAGTGCTCAGGGTGCTGGGTGCTCAGTGCTCGGGGTGCTGGGTGCTCAGTACTCAGTGTGCTCAGTGCTCGGGGAGCTCGGTGCTCAGTACTCAGGGTGCTGGGTGCTCAGTTCTCAGTGCTTGGGGTCCTGGTTGCTCCGTGCTCGGGGTGCTGGGTGCTCAGTGCTCTGGGTGCTTAGTGCTCAGTACTCAGGGTGCTGGGTGCTCAGTACTCATGGTGCTGGGTGCTCATTCTCAGGGTGCTGGGTGCTCAGTGCTCGGGTTGCTGGGTGCTCAGTACTCAGGGTGCTGGGGGCTCAGTACTCAGGGTGCTGGGTGCTCAGTACTCAGGGTGCTCGGTTCTCAGGACTCAGGGTGCTGGGTGCTCATTCTCGGGGTGCTCGGTGCTCAGTGCTCGGGGTGCTGGGTGCTCAGTACTCAGGGTGCTGGGGGCTCAGTACTCAGGGTGCTGGGTGCTCAGTACTCAGGGTGATCTGTTCTCAGTACTCAGGTTGCTGGGTGCTCAGTGCTCGGGGTGCTGGGTGCTCAGTACTCGGGGTGCTCAGTGCTCAGTACTCAGGGTGCTGGGTGCTCAGTACTCAGGGTGCTGGGTGCTCAGTGCTCGGGGTGCTCGGTGCTCAGTACTCGGGGTGCAGGGTGCTCAGTACTCGGGGTGCTGGGTGCTCAGTGTTCAGGGAGCTGGGTGCTCAGTGCTCGGGGTGCTGGGTGCTCAGTGCTGAGGGTGGTGCTGGGTGCTCAATACTCAGGGTGCTGGGTGCTCAGTCCTCAGGGTGCTGGGTGCTCAGTACTAAGGGTGCTGGGTGCTCAGTACTCAGGGTGCTCGGTGCTCAGGGTGCTGGTTGCTCAGTACTCAGGGTGCTGGGTGCTCAGTACTCAGGGTGCTGGGTGCTCAGTGCTCAGAGTGCTCTGTGCTCAGTACTCAGGGTGCTGGGTGCTCAGTGCTCGGGGTGCTGGGTGCTCAGTGCTCAGGGTGCTGGGTGCTCAGTACTCAGGGTGCTGGGTGCTCAGTACTCAGGGTGCTTGGTGCTCAGTACTCAGGGTGCTCAGTGCTCAGTACTCGGGGTGCTGGGTGCTCAGTGCTCAGGGTGCTCAGTGCTCAGTGCTCGGGGTGCTGGGTGCTCAGTACTCGGGGTGCTGGGTGCTCAGTGCTCAGGGTGCTCAGTGCTCAGTACTCAGTGCTCAGGGTGCTCAGTGCTCAGTGCTCAGGGTGCTGGGTGTTCAGTACTCAGGGTGCTGGGTGCTCAGTACTCAGGGTGCTGGGTGCTCAGTGCTCAGGGTGCTGGGTGCTCAGTACTCTGGGTGTTGGGTGCTCAGTTCTCAGGGTGCTGGGTGGTCCGTGCTCAGGGTGCTGGGTGCTCAGTGCTCCGGGTTCTGGGTGCTCAGTGCTCAGGGTGCTGGGTGCTCAGTACTCAGGGTGCTGGGTGCTTACTGCTCGAGGTGCTCGGTGCTCAGTACTCAAGGTGCTTGGTGCTCAGTGCTCAGGGTGCTGGGTGCTCAGTCCTCGGGGTGCTCCGTGCTCATGGTGCTGGGTGCTCAGTGCTCAGGGTGCTGGGTGCTCAGTGCTCGGGGTGCTGGGTGCTCAGTACTCAGTGTGCTCAGTGCTCGGGGATCTCGGTGCTCAGTACTCAGGGTGCTGGGTGCTCAGTTCTCAGTGCTCGGGGTCCTGGGTGCTCCGTGCTCGGGGTGCTGGGTGCTCAGTGTTCTGGGTGCTTAGTGCTCAGTACTCAGGGTGCTGGGTGCTCAGTACTCATGGTGCTGGGTGCTCATTCTCAGGGTGCTGGGTGCTCAGTACTCGGGGTGCTCAGTGCTCAGTACTCAGGGTGCTGGGTGCTCAGTACTCAGGGTGCTGGGTGCTCAGTGCTCGGGTTGCTGGGTGCTCAGTACTCAGGGTGCTGGGGGCTCAGTACTCAGGGTGCTGGGTGCTCAGTATCAGGGTGCTCGGTTCTCAGTACTCAGGGTGCTGGGTGCTCATTCTCGGGGTGCTGGGTGCTCAGTGCTCGGGGTGCTGGGTGCTCAGTACTCGGGGTGCTCAGTGCTCAGTACTCAAGGTGCTGGGTGCTCAGTACTCAGGGTGCTGGGTGCTCAGTGCTCGGGGTGCTCGGTGCTCAGTACTCGGGGTGCAGGGTGCTCAGTACTCGGGGTGCTGGGTGCTCAGTGCTCAGGGTGCTAGGTGCTCAGTGCTCGGGGTGCTGGGTGCTCAGTGCTGAGGGTGGTGCTGGGTGCTCAGTACTCAGGGTGCTGGGTGCTCAGTGCTCAGGGTGCTCGGTGCTCAGTACTCAGGGTGCTGGGTGCTCAGAGCTCAGGGTGCTGGGTACTCAGTACTCAGGGTGCTGGGTGCTCAGTACTCAGGGTGCTGGGTGCTCAGTGCTCAGGGTCCTGGGTGCTCAGTGCTCAGGGTGCTGGGTGCTCAGTGCTCGGCATGCTGGGTGCTCAGTACTCAGGAGGCTCGGTGCTCAGTGCTCAGTAATCAGGGTGCTCAGTACTCAGGGTGCTGGGTGCTCAGTGCTCGGGGTGCTGGGTGCTCAGTACTCAGGGTGCTGGGTGCTCAGTACTCGGGGTGCTGGGTGCTCAGTACTCAGGGTGCTGGGTGCTCAGTGCTCGGGGTGCTGGGTGCTCACTGCTCAGGGTGATCGGTGCTCAGTGCTCAGGGTGCTGGGTGCTCAGTCCTCCGGGTGCTCAGTGCTCAGGGTGCTGGGTGCTCATTGCTCGGTGTGCTCGGTGCTCAGTACTCAGGGTGCTGAGTGCTCAGTACTCAGGGTGCTGGGTGCTCAGTGCTCAGGGTGCTGGTTGCTCAGTACTCAGGGTGCTGGGTGCTCAGTGCTCAGGGTGCTGGGTGCTCAGTGTTCGGGGTGCTGGGTGCTCAGGGCTTTGGTGCTGGGTGCTCAGTGCTCAGTGCTCAGGGTGCTGGGTGCTCATTGCACAGTGCTCAGGGTGCTCTGTGCTCAGTACTCAGGGTGCTGGGTGCTCAGTGCTCGGGGTGCTGCGTGCTCAGTGCTCAGGGAGCTGGGTGCTCAGTGCTCAGGGTGCTGGGTGCTCAGTACTCAGGGTGCTGGGTGCTCAGTGCTCGTTGTGCTCGGTGCTCAGTACTCAAGGTGCTGGGTGCTCAGTGCTCAGGGTGCTGGGTGCTCAGTCCTCGGGGTGCTCCGTGCTCAGTGATCAGGGTGCTGGGTGCTCAGTACTCAGGGTGCTCGGTGCTCAGTACTCAGGGGTCTCAGTTCTCAGTACTCAGGGTGCTGGGTGCTCAGTGCTCAGGGTGCTGGGTGCTCAGTACTCAGGGTGCTTAGTGCTCAGTACACGGGGTGCTTGGTGCTCAGTACTCAGGGTGCTCGGTGCTCAGTACTCGTGGTGCTGGGTGCTCAGTGCTCAGGGTGCTCAGTGCTCCGTGCTCGGGGTGCTGGGTGCTCAGTGCTCTGGGTGCTTAGTGCTCAGTACTCAGGGTGCTGGGTGCTCAGTACTCATGGTGCTGGGTGCTCATTCTCAGGGTGCTGGGTGCTCAGTGCTCGGGTTGCTGGGTGCTCAGTACTCAGGGTGCTGGGGGCTCAGTACTCAGGGTGCTGGGTGCTCAGTACTCAGGGTGCTCGGTTCTCAGTACTCAGGGTGCTGGGTGCTCATTCTCGGGGTGCTGGGTGCTCAGTGCTCGGGGTGCTGGGTGCTCAGTACTCAGGGTGCTGGGGGCTCAGTACTCAGGGTGCTGGGTGCTCAGTACTCAGGGTGATCTGTTCTCAGTACTCAGGTTGCTGGGTGCTCAGTGCTCGGGGTGCTGGGTGCTCAGTACTCGGGGTGCTCAGTGCTCAGTACTCAGGGTGCTGGGTGCTAAGTACTCAGGGTGCTGGGTGCTCAGTGCTCGGGGTGCTCGGTGCTCAGTACTCGGGGAGCAGGGTGCTCAGTACTCGGGGTGCTGGGTGCTCAGTGTTCAGGGAGCTGGGTGCTCAGTGCTCGGGGTGCTGGGTGCTCAGTGCTGAGGGTGGTGCTGGGTGCTCAGTACTCAGGGTGCTGGGTGCTCAGTGCTCAGGCTGCTGGGTGCTCAGTACTAAGGGTGCTGGGTGCTCAGTACTCAGGGTGCTCGGTGCTCAGTACTCAGGGTGCTGGGTGCTCAGAGCTCAGGGTGCTGGGTACTCAGTACTCAGGGTGCTGAGTGCTCAATACTCAGGGTGCTGGGTGCTCAGTGCTCAGGGTGCTGGGTGCTCAGTGCTCAGGGTGCTGGGTGCTCAGTGCTCGGGGTGCTGGGTGCTCAGTACTCAGGATGCTCGGTGCTCAGTGCTCAGTAATCAGGGTGCTCAGTGCTCAGGGTGCTGGGTGCTCAGTGCTCGGGGTGCTGGGTGCTCAGTGCTGAGGCTGGTGCTGGGTGCTCAGTACTCAGGGTGCTGGGTGCTCAGTGCTCAGGGTGCTGGGTGCTCAGTGCTCAGGGTGCTGGGTGCTCAGTGCTCAGGGTGCTGGGTGCTCAGTGCTCGGCGTGCTGGGTGCTCAGTACTCAGGATGCTCGGTGCTCAGTGCTCAGTAATCAGGGTGCTCAGTACTCAGGGTGCTGGGTGCTCAGTGCTCGGGGTGCTGGGTGCTCAGTACTCAGGGTGCTGGGTGCTCAGTACTCGGGGTGCTGGGTGCTCAGTACTCAGGGTGCTGGGTGCACAGTGCTCGGGGTGCTGGGTGCTCACTGCTCAGGGTGATCGGTGCTCAGTGCTCAGGGTGCTGGGTGCTCAGTCCTCCGGGTGCTCAGTACTCAGGGTGCTGGGTGCTCATTGCTCGGTGTGCTCGGTGCTCAGTACTCAGGGTGCTGAGTGCTCAGTACTTAGGGTGCTGGGTGCTCAGTACTCAGGTTGCTGGTTGCTCAGTACTCAGGGTGCTGGGTGCTCAGTGCTCAGGGTGCTGGGTGCTCAGTGCTCGGGGTGCTGGGTGCTCAGGGCTGTGGTGCTGGGTGCACAGTGCTCAGTGCTCAGGGTGCTGGGTGCTCAGTGCTCAGTGCTCAGGGTGCTCTGTGCTCAGTACTCAGGGTGCTGGGTGCTCAGTGCTCGTTGTGCTCGGTGCTCAGTACTCAAGGTGCTGGGTGCTCAGTGCTCAGGGTGCTGGGTGCTCAGTCCTCGGGGTGCTCCGTGCTCAGTGATCAGGGTGCTGGGTGCTCAGTACTCAGGGTGCTCGGTGCTCAGTACTCAGGGGTCTCAGTACTCAGTACTCAGGGTGCTGGGTGCTCAGTGCTCAGGGTGCTGGGTGCTCAGTACTCAGGGTGCTCAGTGCTCAGTACTCGGGGTGCTTGGTGCTCAGTACTCAGGGTGCTCGGTGCTCAGTACTCGTGGTGCTGGGTGCTCAGTGCTCAGGGTGCTCAGTGCTCCGTGCTCGGGGTGCTGGGTGCTCAGTGCTCTGGGTGCTTAGTGCTCAGTACTCAGGGTGCTGGGTGCTCAGTACTCATGGTGCTGGGTGCTCATTCTCAGGGTGCTGGGTGCTCAGTGCTCGGGTTGCTGGGTGCTCAGTACTCAGGGTGCTGGGGGCTCAGTACTCAGGGTGCTGGGTGCTCAGTACTCAGGGTGCTCGGTTCTCAGTACTCAGGGTGCTGGGTGCTCATTCTCGGGGTGCTGGGTGCTCAGTGCTCGGGGTGCTGGGTGCTCAGTACTCAGGGTGCTGGGGGCTCAGTACTCAGGGTGCTGGGTGTTCAGTACTCAGGGTGATCTGTTCTCAGTACTCAGGTTGCTGGGTGCTCAGTGCTCGGGGTGCTGGGTGCTCAGTACTCGGGGTGCTCAGTGCTCAGTACTCAGGGTGCTGGGTGCTCAGTACTCAGGGTGCTGGGTGCTCAGTGCTCGGGGTGCTCGGTGCTCAGTACTCGGGGTGCAGGGTGCTCAGTGCTGAGGGTGGTGCTGGGTGCTCAGTGCTCAGGGTGCTGGGTGCTCAGTTTTTAGGGAGCTGGGTGCTCAGTGCTCGGGGTGCTGGGTGCTCAGTGCTGAGGGTGGTGCTGGGTGCTCAGTACTCAGGGTGCTGGGTGCTCAGTGCTCAGGGTGCTGGGTGCTCAGTACTAAGGGTGCTGGGTGCTCAGTACTCAGGGTGCTCGGTGCTCAGTACTCAGGGTGCTGGGTGCTCAGAGCTCACGGTGCTGGGTACTCAGTACTCAGGGTGCTGAGTGCTCAGTACTCAGGGTGCTCGGTGCTCAGTACTCAGGGTGCTGGGTGCTCAGAGCTCAGGGTGCTGGGTACTCAGTACTCAGGGTGCTGGGTGCTCAGTACTCAGGGTGCTGGGTGCTCAGTGCTCAGGGTGCTGGGTGCTCAGTGCTCAGGGTGCTGGGTGCTCAGTGCTCGGCGTGCTGGGTGCTCAGTCCTCGGGGTGCTCCGTGCTCAGTGATCAGGGTGCTGGGTGCTCAGTACTCAGGGTGCTCGGTGCTCAGTTCTCAGGGGCCTCAGTGCTCAGTACTCAGGGTGCTGGGTGCTCAGTGCTCAGGGTGCTGGGTGCTCAGTACTCAGGGTGCTCAGTGCTCAGTACTCGGGGTGCTTGGTGCTCAGTACTCAGGGTGCTCGGTGCTCAGTACTCGTGGTGCTGGGTGCTCAGTGCTCAGGGTGCTCAGTGCTCAGTGCTCGGGGTGCTGGGTGCTCAGTGCTCGGGGTGCTGGGTGCTCACTGCTCAGGGTGATCGGTGCTCAGTGCTCAGGGTGCTGGGTGCTCAGTCCTCCGGGTGCTCAGTGCTCAGGGTGCTGGGTGCTCATTGCTCGGTGTGCTCGGTGCTCAGTACTCAGGTTGCTGAGTGCTCAGTACTCAGGGTGCTGGGTGCTCAGTACTCAGGTTGCTGGTTGCTCAGTACTCAGGGTGCTGGGTGCTCAGTGCTCAGGGTGCTGGGTGCTCAGTGCTCGGGATGCTGGGTGCTCAGGGCTGTGGTGCTGGGTGCTCAGTGCTCAGGGTGCTGGGTGCTCAGTGCTCAGTACTCAGGGTGCTGGTTGCTCAGTACTCAGGGTGCTGGGTGCTCAGTACTCAGGGTGCTGGGTGCTCAGTGCTCAGAGTGCTCTGTGCTCAGTACTCAGGGTGCTGGGTGCTCAGTGCTCAGGGTGCTGGGTGCTCAGTACTCAGGGTGCTGGGTGCTCAGTACTCAGGGTGTTGGTGCTCAGTACTCAGGGTGCTCAGTGCTCAGTACTCGGGGTGCTGGGTGCTCAGTGCTCAGGGTGCTCAGTGCTCAGTGCTCGGGGTGCTGGGTGCTCAGTGCTCGGGGTGCTGGGTGCTCAGTACTCGGGGTGCTGGGTGCTCAGTGCTCAGGGTGCTCAGTGCTCAGTACTCAGTGCTCAGGGTGCTCAGTGCTCAGTGCTCAGGGTGCTGGGTGTTCAGTACTCAGGGTGCTGGGTGCTCAGTACTCAGGGTGCTGGGTGCTCAGTGCTCAGGGTGCTGGGTGCTCAGTACTCTGGGTGTTGGGTTCTCAGTACTCAGGGTGCTGGGTGCTCCGTGCTCAGGGTGCTGGGTGCTCAGTGCTCAGGGTTCTGGGTGCTCAGTGCTCAGGGTGCTGGTTGCTCAGTACTCAGGGTGCTGGGTGCTTAGTGCTCGAGGTGCTCGGTGCTCAGTACTCAAGGTGCTGGGTGCTCAGTGCTCAGGGTGCTGGGTGCTCAGTCCTCGGGGTGCTCAGTACTCAGGGTGCTGGGTGCACAGTGCTCAGGGTGCTGGGTGCTCAGTACTAAGGGTGCTGGGTGCTCATTACTCAGGGTGCTCGGTGCTCAGTACTCAGGGTGCTGGGTGCTCAGAGCTCAGGGTGCTGGGTACTAAGTTCTCAGGGTGCTGGGTGCTCAGTACTTTGGGTGATGGGTGCTCAGTACTCAGGGTGCTGGGTGCTCCGTGCTCAGGGTGCTGGGTGCTCAGTGCTCAGGGTTCTGGGTGCTCAGTGCTCAGGGTGCTGGGTGCTCAGTACTCAGGGTGCTGGGTGCTTAGTGCTCGAGGTGCTCGGTGCTCAGTACTCAAGGTGCTGGGTGCTCAGTGCTCAGGGTGCTGGGTGCTCAGTCCTCGGGGTGCTCCGTGCTCATGGTGCTGGGTGCTCAGTGCTCAGGGTGCTGGGTGCTCAGTGCTCGGGGTGCTGGGTGCTCAGTACTCAGTGTGCTCAGTGCTCGGGGAGCTCGGTGCTCAGTACTCAGGGTGCTGGGTGCTCAGTTCTCAGTGCTTGGGGTCCTGGTTGCTCCGTGCTCGGGGTGCTGGGTGCTCAGTGCTCTGGGTGCTTAGTGCTCAGTACTCAGGGTGCTGGGTGCTCAGTACTCATGGTGCTGGGTGCTCATTCTCAGGGTGCTGGGTGCTCAGTGCTCGGGTTGCTGGGTGCTCAGTACTCAGGGTGCTGGGGGCTCAGTACTCAGGGTGCTGGGTGCTCAGTACTCAGGGTGCTCGGTTCTCAGGACTCAGGGTGCTGGGTGCTCATTCTCGGGGTGCTCGGTGCTCAGTGCTCGGGGTGCTGGGTGCTCAGTACTCAGGGTGCTGGGGGCTCAGTACTCAGGGTGCTGGGTGCTCAGTACTCAGGGTGATCTTTTCTCAGTACTCAGGTTGCTGGGTGCTCAGTGCTCGGGGTGCTGGGTGCTCAGTACTCGGGGTGCTCAGTGCTCAGTACTCAGGGTGCTGGGTGCTCAGTACTCAGGGTGCTGGGTGCTCAGTGCTCGGGGTGCTCGGTGCTCAGTACTCGGGGTGCAGGGTGCTCAGTACTCGGGGTGCTGGGTGCTCAGTGTTCAGGGAGCTGGGTGCTCAGTGCTCGGGGTGCTGGGTGCTCAGTGCTGAGGGTGGTGCTGGGTGCTCAATACTCAGGGTGCTGGGTGCTCAGTCCTCAGGGTGCTGGGTGCTCAGTACTAAGGGTGCTGGGTGCTCAGTACTCAGGGTGCTCGGTGCTCAGGGTGCTGGTTGCTCAGTACTCAGGGTGCTGGGTGCTCAGTACTCAGGGTGCTGGGTGCTCAGTGCTCAGAGTGCTCTGTGCTCAGTACTCAGGGTGCTGGGTGCTCAGTGCTCGGGGTGCTGGGTGCTCAGTGCTCAGGGTGCTGGGTGCTCAGTACTCAGGGTGCTGGGTGCTCAGTACTCAGGGTGCTTGGTGCTCAGTACTCAGGGTGCTCAGTGCTCAGTACTCGGGGTGCTGGGTGCTCAGTGCTCAGGGTGCTCAGTGCTCAGTGCTCGGGGTGCTGGGTGCTCAGTGCTCGGGGTGCTGGGTGCTCAGTACTCGGGGTGCTGGGTGCTCAGTGCTCAGGGTGCTCAGTGCTCAGTACTCAGTGCTCAGGGTGCTCAGTGCTCAGTGCTCAGGGTGCTGGGTGTTCAGTACTCAGGGTGCTGGGTGCTCAGTACTCAGGGTGCTGGGTGCTCAGTGCTCAGGGTGCTGGGTGCTCAGTACTCTGGGTGTTGGGTGCTCAGTTCTCAGGGTGCTGGGTGGTCCGTGCTCAGGGTGCTGGGTGCTCAGTGCTCCGGGTTCTGGGTGCTCAGTGCTCAGGGTGCTGGGTGCTCAGTACTCAGGGTGCTGGGTGCTTACTGCTCGAGGTGCTCGGTGCTCAGTACTCAAGGTGCTTGGTGCTCAGTGCTCAGGGTGCTGGGTGCTCAGTCCTCGGGGTGCTCCGTGCTCATGGTGCTGGGTGCTCAGTGCTCAGGGTGCTGGGTGCTCAGTGCTCGGGGTGCTGGGTGCTCAGTACTCAGTGTGCTCAGTGCTCGGGGATCTCGGTGCTCAGTACTCAGGGTGCTGGGTGCTCAGTTCTCAGTGCTCGGGGTCCTGGGTGCTCCGTGCTCGGGGTGCTGGGTGCTCAGTGTTCTGGGTGCTTAGTGCTCAGTACTCAGGGTGCTGGGTGCTCAGTACTCATGGTGCTGGGTGCTCATTCTCAGGGTGCTGGGTGCTCAGTACTCGGGGTGCTCAGTGCTCAGTACTCAGGGTGCTGGGTGCTCAGTACTCAGGGTGCTGGGTGCTCAGTGCTCGGGTTGCTGGGTGCTCAGTACTCAGGGTGCTGGGGGCTCAGTACTCAGGGTGCTGGGTGCTCAGTATCAGGGTGCTCGGTTCTCAGTACTCAGGGTGCTGGGTGCTCATTCTCGGGGTGCTGGGTGCTCAGTGCTCGGGGTGCTGGGTGCTCAGTACTCGGGGTGCTCAGTGCTCAGTACTCAAGGTGCTGGGTGCTCAGTACTCAGGGTGCTGGGTGCTCAGTGCTCGGGGTGCTCGGTGCTCAGTACTCGGGGTGCAGGGTGCTCAGTACTCGGGGTGCTGGGTGCTCAGTGCTCAGGGTGCTAGGTGCTCAGTGCTCGGGGTGCTGGGTGCTCAGTGCTGAGGGTGGTGCTGGGTGCTCAGTACTCAGGGTGCTGGGTGCTCAGTGCTCAGGGTGCTCGGTGCTCAGTACTCAGGGTGCTGGGTGCTCAGAGCTCAGGGTGCTGGGTACTCAGTACTCAGGGTGCTGGGTGCTCAGTACTCAGGGTGCTGGGTGCTCAGTGCTCAGGGTCCTGGGTGCTCAGTGCTCAGGGTGCTGGGTGCTCAGTGCTCGGCATGCTGGGTGCTCAGTACTCAGGATGCTCGGTGCTCAGTGCTCAGTAATCAGGGTGCTCAGTACTCAGGGTGCTGGGTGCTCAGTGCTCGGGGTGCTGGGTGCTCAGTACTCAGGGTGCTGGGTGCTCAGTACTCGGGGTGCTGGGTGCTCAGTACTCAGGGTGCTGGGTGCTCAGTGCTCGGGGTGCTGGGTGCTCACTGCTCAGGGTGATCGGTGCTCAGTGCTCAGGGTGCTGGGTGCTCAGTCCTCCGGGTGCTCAGTGCTCAGGGTGCTGGGTGCTCATTGCTCGGTGTGATCGGTGCTCAGTACTCAGGGTGCTGAGTGCTCAGTACTCAGGGTGCTGGGTGCTCAGTGCTCAGGGTGCTGGTTGCTCAGTACTCAGGGTGCTGGGTGCTCAGTGCTCAGGGTGCTGGGTGCTCAGTGTTCGGGGTGCTGGGTGCTCAGGGCTTTGGTGCTGGGTGCTCAGTGCTCAGTGCTCAGGGTGCTGGGTGCTCATTGCACAGTGCTCAGGGTGCTCTGTGCTCAGTACTCAGGGTGCTGGGTGCTCAGTGCTCGGGGTGCTGCGTGCTCAGTGCTCAGGGAGCTGGGTGCTCAGTGCTCAGGGTGCTGGGTGCTCAGTACTCAGGGTGCTGGGTGCTCAGTGCTCGTTGTGCTCGGTGCTCAGTACTCAAGGTGCTGGGTGCTCAGTGCTCAGGGTGCTGGGTGCTCAGTCCTCGGGGTGCTCCGTGCTCAGTGATCAGGGTGCTGGGTGCTCAGTACTCAGGGTGCTCGGTGCTCAGTACTCAGGGGTCTCAGTTCTCAGTACTCAGGGTGCTGGGTGCTCAGTGCTCAGGGTGCTGGGTGCTCAGTACTCAGGGTGCTTAGTGCTCAGTACACGGGGTGCTTGGTGCTCAGTACTCAGGGTGCTCGGTGCTCAGTACTCGTGGTGCTGGGTGCTCAGTGCTCAGGGTGCTCAGTGCTCCGTGCTCGGGGTGCTGGGTGCTCAGTGCTCTGGGTGCTTAGTGCTCAGTACTCAGGGTGCTGGGTGCTCAGTACTCATGGTGCTGGGTGCTCATTCTCAGGGTGCTGGGTGCTCAGTGCTCGGGTTGCTGGGTGCTCAGTACTCAGGGTGCTGGGGGCTCAGTACTCAGGGTGCTGGGTGCTCAGTACTCAGGGTGCTCGGTTCTCAGTACTCAGGGTGCTGGGTGCTCATTCTCGGGGTGCTGGGTGCTCAGTGCTCGGGGTGCTGGGTGCTCAGTACTCAGGGTGCTGGGGGCTCAGTACTCAGGGTGCTGGGTGCTCAGTACTCAGGGTGATCTGTTCTCAGTACTCAGGTTGCTGGGTGCTCAGTGCTCGGGGTGCTGGGTGCTCAGTACTCGGGGTGCTCAGTGCTCAGTACTCAGGGTGCTGGGTGCTAAGTACTCAGGGTGCTGGGTGCTCAGTGCTCGGGGTGCTCGGTGCTCAGTACTCGGGGAGCAGGGTGCTCAGTACTCGGGGTGCTGGGTGCTCAGTGTTCAGGGAGCTGGGTGCTCAGTGCTCGGGGTGCTGGGTGCTCAGTGCTGAGGGTGGTGCTGGGTGCTCAGTACTCAGGGTGCTGGGTGCTCAGTGCTCAGGGTGCTGGGTGCTCAGTACTAATTGTGCTGGGTGCTCAGTACTCAGGGTGCTCGGTGCTCAGTACTCAGGGTGCTGGGTGCTCAGAGCTCAGGGTGCTGGGTACTCAGTACTCAGGGTGCTGAGTGCTCAGTACTCAGGGTGCTGGGTGCTCAGTGCTCAGGGTGCTGGGTGCTCAGTGCTCAGGGTGCTGGGTGCTCAGTGCTCGGGGTGCTGGGTGCTCAGTACTCAGGATGCTCGGTGCTCAGTGCTCAGTAATCAGGGTGCTCAGTGCTCAGGGTGCTGGGTGCTCAGTGCTCGGGGTGCTGGGTGCTCAGTGCTGAGGCTGGTGCTGGGTGCTCAGTACTCAGGGTGCTGGGTGCTCAGTGCTCAGGGTGCTGGGTGCTCAGTGCTCAGGGTGCTGGGTGCTCAGTGCTCAGGGTGCTGGGTGCTCAGTGCTCGGCGTGCTGGGTGCTCAGTACTCAGGATGCTCGGTGCTCAGTGCTCAGTAATCAGGGTGCTCAGTACTCAGGGTGCTGGGTGCTCAGTGCTCGGGGTGCTGGGTGCTCAGTACTCAGGGTGCTGGGTGCTCAGTACTCGGGGTGCTGGGTGCTCAGTACTCAGGGTGCTGGGTGCACAGTGCTCGGGGTGCTGGGTGCTCACTGCTCAGGGTGATCGGTGCTCAGTGCTCAGGGTGCTGGGTGCTCAGTCCTCCGGGTGCTCAGTACTCAGGGTGCTGGGTGCTCATTGCTCGGTGTGCTCGGTGCTCAGTACTCAGGGTGCTGAGTGCTCAGTACTTAGGGTGCTGGGTGCTCAGTACTCAGGTTGCTGGTTGCTCAGTACTCAGGGTGCTGGGTGCTCAGTGCTCAGGGTGCTGGGTGCTCAGTGCTCGGGGTGCTGGGTGCTCAGGGCTGTGGTGCTGGGTGCACAGTGCTCAGTGCTCAGGGTGCTGGGTGCTCAGTGCTCAGTGCTCAGGGTGCTCTGTGCTCAGTACTCAGGGTGCTGGGGGCTCAGTGCTCGGGGTGCTGGGTGCTCAGTACTCAGGGTGCTGGGTGCTCAGTGCTCGTTGTGCTCGGTGCTCAGTACTCAAGGTGCTGGGTGCTCAGTGCTCAGGGTGCTGGGTGCTCAGTCCTCGGGGTGCTGGGTGCTCAGGGCTGTGGTGCTGGGTGATCAGTGCTCAGTGCTCAGGGTGCTGGGTGCTCAGTGCTCAGTGCTCAGGGTGCTGGTTGCTCAGTACTCAGGGTGCTGGGTGCTCAGTACTCAGGGTGCTGGGTGCTCAGTGCTCAGAGTGCTCTGTTCTCAGTACTCAGGGTGCTGGGTGCTCAGTGCTCGGGGTGCTGGGTGCTCAGTGCTCAGGGTGCTGGGTGCTCAGTACTCAGGGTGCTGGGTGCTCAGTACTCAGGGTGCTTGGTGCTCAGTACTCAGGGTGCTCAGTGCTCAGTACTCGGGGTGCTGGGTGCTCAGTGCTCAGGGTGCTCAGTGCTCAGAGCTCGGGGTGCTGGGTGCTCAGTGCTCGGGGTGCTGGGTGCTCAGTACTCGGGGTGCTGGGTGCTCAGTGCTCAGGGTGCTCAGTGCTCAGTACTCAGTGCTCAGGGTGCTCAGTGCTCAGTGCTCAGGGTGCTGGGTGTTCAGTACTCAGGGTGCTGGGTGCTCAGTACTCAGGGTGCTGGGTGCTCAGTACTCAGGGTGCTGGGTGCTCAGTGCTCGGGGTGCTCGGTGCTCAGTACTCGGGGTGCAGTGTGCTCAGTACTCGGGGTGCTGGGTGCTCAGTGCTCAGGGAGCTGGGTGCTCAGTGCTCGGGGTGCTGGGTGCTCAGTGCTGAGGGTGGTGCTGGGTGCTCAGTACTCAGGGTGCTGGGTGCACAGTGCTCAGGGTGCTGGGTGCTCAGTACTAAGGGTGCTGGGTGCTCATTACTCAGGGTGCTCGGTGCTCAGTACTCAGGGTGCTGGGTGCTCAGAGCTCAGGGTGCTGGGTACTAAGTTCTCAGGGTGCTGGGTGCTCAGTACTTTGGGTGATGGGTGCTCAGTACTCAGGGTGCTGGGTGCTCCGTGCTCAGGGTGCTGGGTGCTCAGTGCTCAGGGTTCTGGGTGCTCAGTGCTCAGGGTGCTGGGTGCTCAGTACTCAGGGTGCTGGGTGCTTAGTGCTCGAGGTGCTCGGTGCTCAGTACTCAAGGTGCTGGGTGCTCAGTGCTCAGGGTGCTGGGTGCTCAGTCCTCGGGTTGCTCCGTGCTCATGGTGCTGGGTGCTCAGTGCTCAGGGTGCTGGGTGCTCAGTGCTCGGGGTGCTGGGTGCTCAGTACTCAGTGTGCTCAGTGCTCGGGGAGCTCGGTGCTCAGTACTCAGGGTGCTGGGTGCTCAGTTCTCAGTGCTTGGGGTCCTGGTTGCTCCGTGCTCGGGGTGCTGGGTGCTCAGTGCTCTGGGTGCTTAGTGCTCAGTACTCAGGGTGCTGGGTGCTCAGTACTCATGGTGCTGGGTGCTCATTCTCAGGGTGCTGGGTGCTCAGTGCTCGGGTTGCTGGGTGCTCAGTACTCAGGGTGCTGGGGGCTCAGTACTCAGGGTGCTGGGTGCTCAGTACTCAGGGTGCTCGGTTCTCAGGACTCAGGGTGCTGGGTGCTCATTCTCGGGGTGCTCGGTGCTCAGTGCTCGGGGTGCTGGGTGCTCAGTACTCAGGGTGCTGGGGGCTCAGTACTCAGGGTGCTGGGTGCTCAGTACTCAGGGTGATCTGTTCTCAGTACTCAGGTTGCTGGGTGCTCAGTGCTCGGGGTGCTGGGTGCTCAGTACTCGGGGTGCTCAGTGCTCAGTACTCAGGGTGCTGGGTGCTCAGTACTCAGGGTGCTGGGTGCTCAGTGCTCGGGGTGCTCGGTGCTCAGTACTCGGGGTGCAGGGTGCTCAGTACTCGGGGTGCTGGGTGCTCAGTGTTCAGGGAGCTGGGTGCTCAGTGCTCGGGGTGCTGGGTGCTCAGTGCTGAGGGTGGTGCTGGGTGCTCAATACTCAGGGTGCTGGGTGCTCAGTCCTCAGGGTGCTGGGTGCTCAGTACTAAGGGTGCTGGGTGCTCAGTACTCAGGGTGCTCGGTGCTCAGGGTGCTGGTTGCTCAGTACTCAGGGTGCTGGGTGCTCAGTACTCAGGGTGCTGGGTGCTCAGTGCTCAGAGTGCTCTGTGCTCAGTACTCAGGGTGCTGGGTGCTCAGTGCTCGGGGTGCTGGGTGCTCAGTGCTCAGGGTGCTGGGTGCTCAGTACTCAGGGTGCTGGGTGCTCAGTACTCAGGGTGCTTGGTGCTCAGTACTCAGGGTGCTCAGTGCTCAGTACTCGGGGTGCTGGGTGCTCAGTGCTCAGGGTGCTCAGTGCTCAGTGCTCGGGGTGCTGGGTGCTCAGTGCTCGGGGTGCTGGGTGCTCAGTACTCGGGGTGCTGGGTGCTCAGTGCTCAGGGTGCTCAGTGCTCAGTACTCAGTGCTCAGGGTGCTCAGTGCTCAGTGCTCAGGGTGCTGGGTGTTCAGTACTCAGGGTGCTGGGTGCTCAGTACTCAGGGTGCTGGGTGCTCAGTGCTCAGGGTGCTGGGTGCTCAGTACTCTGGGTGTTGGGTGCTCAGTTCTCAGGGTGCTGGGTGGTCCGTGCTCAGGGTGCTGGGTGCTCAGTGCTCCGGGTTCTGGGTGCTCAGTGCTCAGGGTGCTGGGTGCTCAGTACTCAGGGTGCTGGGTGCTTACTGCTCGAGGTGCTCGGTGCTCAGTACTCAAGGTGCTTGGTGCTCAGTGCTCAGGGTGCTGGGTGCTCAGTCCTCGGGGTGCTCCGTGCTCATGGTGCTGGGTGCTCAGTGCTCAGGGTGCTGGGTGCTCAGTGCTCGGGGTGCTGGGTGCTCAGTACTCAGTGTGCTCAGTGCTCGGGGATCTCGGTGCTCAGTACTCAGGGTGCTGGGTGCTCAGTTCTCAGTGCTCGGGGTCCTGGGTGCTCCGTGCTCGGGGTGCTGGGTGCTCAGTGTTCTGGGTGCTTAGTGCTCAGTACTCAGGGTGCTGGGTGCTCAGTACTCATGGTGCTGGGTGCTCATTCTCAGGGTGCTGGGTGCTCAGTACTCGGGGTGCTCAGTGCTCAGTACTCAGGGTGCTGGGTGCTCAGTACTCAGGGTGCTGGGTGCTCAGTGCTCGGGTTGCTGGGTGCTCAGTACTCAGGGTGCTGGGGGCTCAGTACTCAGGGTGCTGGGTGCTCAGTATCAGGGTGCTCGGTTCTCAGTACTCAGGGTGCTGGGTGCTCATTCTCGGGGTGCTGGGTGCTCAGTGCTCGGGGTGCTGGGTGCTCAGTACTCGGGGTGCTCAGTGCTCAGTACTCAAGGTGCTGGGTGCTCAGTACTCAGGGTGCTGGGTGCTCAGTGCTCGGGGTGCTCGGTGCTCAGTACTCGGGGTGCAGGGTGCTCAGTACTCGGGGTGCTGGGTGCTCAGTGCTCAGGGTGCTAGGTGCTCAGTGCTCGGGGTGCTGGGTGCTCAGTGCTGAGGGTGGTGCTGGGTGCTCAGTACTCAGGGTGCTGGGTGCTCAGTGCTCAGGGTGCTCGGTGCTCAGTACTCAGGGTGCTGGGTGCTCAGAGCTCAGGGTGCTGGGTACTCAGTACTCAGGGTGCTGGGTGCTCAGTACTCAGGGTGCTGGGTGCTCAGTGCTCAGGGTCCTGGGTGCTCAGTGCTCAGGGTGCTGGGTGCTCAGTGCTCGGCATGCTGGGTGCTCAGTACTCAGGATGCTCGGTGCTCAGTGCTCAGTAATCAGGGTGCTCAGTACTCAGGGTGCTGGGTGCTCAGTGCTCGGGGTGCTGGGTGCTCAGTACTCAGGGTGCTGGGTGCTCAGTACTCGGGGTGCTGGGTGCTCAGTACTCAGGGTGCTGGGTGCTCAGTGCTCGGGGTGCTGGGTGCTCACTGCTCAGGGTGATCGGTGCTCAGTGCTCAGGGTGCTGGGTGCTCAGTCCTCCGGGTGCTCAGTGCTCAGGGTGCTGGGTGCTCATTGCTCGGTGTGCTCGGTGCTCAGTACTCAGGGTGCTGAGTGCTCAGTACTCAGGGTGCTGGGTGCTCAGTGCTCAGGGTGCTGGTTGCTCAGTACTCAGGGTGCTGGGTGCTCAGTGCTCAGGGTGCTGGGTGCTCAGTGTTCGGGGTGCTGGGTGCTCAGGGCTTTGGTGCTGGGTGCTCAGTGCTCAGTGCTCAGGGTGCTGGGTGCTCATTGCACAGTGCTCAGGGTGCTCTGTGCTCAGTACTCAGGGTGCTGGGTGCTCAGTGCTCGGGGTGCTGCGTGCTCAGTGCTCAGGGAGCTGGGTGCTCAGTGCTCAGGGTGCTGGGTGCTCAGTACTCAGGGTGCTGGGTGCTCAGTGCTCGTTGTGCTCGGTGCTCAGTACTCAAGGTGCTGGGTGCTCAGTGCTCAGGGTGCTGGGTGCTCAGTCCTCGGGGTGCTCCGTGCTCAGTGATCAGGGTGCTGGGTGCTCAGTACTCAGGGTGCTCGGTGCTCAGTACTCAGGGGTCTCAGTTCTCAGTACTCAGGGTGCTGGGTGCTCAGTGCTCAGGGTGCTGGGTGCTCAGTACTCAGGGTGCTTAGTGCTCAGTACACGGGGTGCTTGGTGCTCAGTACTCAGGGTGCTCGGTGCTCAGTACTCGTGGTGCTGGGTGCTCAGTGCTCAGGGTGCTCAGTGCTCCGTGCTCGGGGTGCTGGGTGCTCAGTGCTCTGGGTGCTTAGTGCTCAGTACTCAGGGTGCTGGGTGCTCAGTACTCATGGTGCTGGGTGCTCATTCTCAGGGTGCTGGGTGCTCAGTGCTCGGGTTGCTGGGTGCTCAGTACTCAGGGTGCTGGGGGCTCAGTACTCAGGGTGCTGGGTGCTCAGTACTCAGGGTGCTCGGTTCTCAGTACTCAGGGTGCTGGGTGCTCATTCTCGGGGTGCTGGGTGCTCAGTGCTCGGGGTGCTGGGTGCTCAGTACTCAGGGTGCTGGGGGCTCAGTACTCAGGGTGCTGGGTGCTCAGTACTCAGGGTGATCTGTTCTCAGTACTCAGGTTGCTGGGTGCTCAGTGCTCGGGGTGCTGGGTGCTCAGTACTCGGGGTGCTCAGTGCTCAGTACTCAGGGTGCTGGGTGCTAAGTACTCAGGGTGCTGGGTGCTCAGTGCTCGGGGTGCTCGGTGCTCAGTACTCGGGGAGCAGGGTGCTCAGTACTCGGGGTGCTGGGTGCTCAGTGTTCAGGGAGCTGGGTGCTCAGTGCTCGGGGTGCTGGGTGCTCAGTGCTGAGGGTGGTGCTGGGTGCTCAGTACTCAGGGTGCTGGGTGCTCAGTGCTCAGGCTGCTGGGTGCTCAGTACTAAGGGTGCTGGGTGCTCAGTACTCAGGGTGCTCGGTGCTCAGTACTCAGGGTGCTGGGTGCTCAGAGCTCAGGGTGCTGGGTACTCAGTACTCAGGGTGCTGAGTGCTCAGTACTCAGGGTGCTGGGTGCTCAGTGCTCAGGGTGCTGGGTGCTCAGTGCTCAGGGTGCTGGGTGCTCAGTGCTCGGGGTGCTGGGTGCTCAGTACTCAGGATGCTCGGTGCTCAGTGCTCAGTAATCAGGGTGCTCAGTGCTCAGGGTGCTGGGTGCTCAGTGCTCGGGGTGCTGGGTGCTCAGTGCTGAGGCTGGTGCTGGGTGCTCAGTACTCAGGGTGCTGGGTGCTCAGTGCTCAGGGTGCTGGGTGCTCAGTGCTCAGGGTGCTGGGTGCTCAGTGCTCAGGGTGCTGGGTGCTCAGTGCTCGGCGTGCTGGGTGCTCAGTACTCAGGATTCTCGGTGCTCAGTGCTCAGTAATCAGGGTGCTCAGTACTCAGGGTGCTGGGTGCTCAGTGCTCGGGGTGCTGGGTGCTCAGTACTCAGGGTGCTGGGTGCTCAGTACTCGGGGTGCTGGGTGCTCAGTACTCAGGGTGCTGGGTGCACAGTGCTCGGGGTGCTGGGTGCTCACTGCTCAGGGTGATCGGTGCTCAGTGCTCAGGGTGCTGGGTGCTCAGTCCTCCGGGTGCTCAGTACTCAGGGTGCTGGGTGCTCATTGCTCGGTGTGCTCGGTGCTCAGTACTCAGGGTGCTGAGTGCTCAGTACTTAGGGTGCTGGGTGCTCAGTACTCAGGTTGCTGGTTGCTCAGTACTCAGGGTGCTGGGTGCTCAGTGCTCAGGGTGCTGGGTGCTCAGTGCTCGGGGTGCTGGGTGCTCAGGGCTGTGGTGCTGGGTGCACAGTGCTCAGTGCTCAGGGTGCTGGGTGCTCAGTGCTCAGTGCTCAGGGTGCTCTGTGCTCAGTACTCAGGGTGCTGGGGGCTCAGTGCTCGGGGTGCTGGGTGCTCAGTACTCAGGGTGCTGGGTGCTCAGTGCTCGTTGTGCTCGGTGCTCAGTACTCAAGGTGCTGGGTGCTCAGTGCTCAGGGTGCTGGGTGCTCAGTCCTCGGGGTGCTCCGTGCTCAGTGATCAGGGTGCTGGGTGCTCAGTACTCAGGGTGCTCGGTGCTCAGTACTCAGGGGTCTCAGTACTCAGTACTCAGGGTGCTGGGTGCTCAGTGCTCAGGGTGCTGGGTGCTCAGTACTCAGGGTGCTCAGTGCTCAGTACTCGGGGTGCTTGGTGCTCAGTACTCAGGGTGCTCGGTGCTCAGTACTCGTGGTGCTGGGTGCTCAGTGCTCAGGGTGCTCAGTGCTCCGTGCTCGGGGTGCTGGGTGCTCAGTGCTCTGGGTGCTTAGTGCTCAGTACTCAGGGTGCTGGGTGCTCAGTACTCATGGTGCTGGGTGCTCATTCTCAGGGTGCTGGGTGCTCAGTGCTCGGGTTGCTGGGTGCTCAGTACTCAGGGTGCTGGGGGCTCAGTACTCAGGGTGCTGGGTGCTCAGTACTCAGGGTGCTCGGTTCTCAGTACTCAGGGTGCTGGGTGCTCATTCTCGGGGTGCTGGGTGCTCAGTGCTCGGGGTGCTGGGTGCTCAGTACTCAGGGTGCTGGGGGCTCAGTACTCAGGGTGCTGGGTGTTCAGTACTCAGGGTGATCTGTTCTCAGTACTCAGGTTGCTGGGTGCTCAGTGCTCGGGGTGCTGGGTGCTCAGTACTCGGGGTGCTCAGTGCTCAGTACTCAGGGTGCTGGGTGCTCAGTACTCAGGGTGCTGGGTGCTCAGTGCTCGGGGTGCTCGGTGCTCAGTACTCGGGGTGCAGGGTGCTCAGTGCTGAGGGTGGTGCTGGGTGCTCAGTGCTCAGGGTGCTGGGTGCTCAGTTTTTAGGGAGCTGGGTGCTCAGTGCTCGGGGTGCTGGGTGCTCAGTGCTGAGGGTGGTGCTGGGTGCTCAGTACTCAGGGTGCTGGGTGCTCAGTGCTCAGGGTGCTGGGTGCTCAGTACTAAGGGTGCTGGGTGCTCAGTACTCAGGGTGCTCGGTGCTCAGTACTCAGGGTGCTGTGTGCTCAGAGCTCACGGTGCTGGGTACTCAGTACTCAGGGTGCTGAGTGCTCAGTACTCAGGGTGCTCGGTGCTCAGTACTCAGGGTGCTGGGTGCTCAGAGCTCAGGGTGCTGGGTACTCAGTACTCAGGGTGCTGGGTGCTCAGTACTCAGGGTGCTGGGTGCTCAGTGCTCAGGGTGCTGGGTGCTCAGTGCTCAGGGTGCTGGGTGCTCAGTGCTCGGCGTGCTGGGTGCTCAGTCCTCGGGGTGCTCCGTGCTCAGTGATCAGGGTGCTGAGTGCTCAGTACTCAGGGTGCTCGGTGCTCAGTTCTCAGGGGCCTCAGTGCTCAGTACTCAGGGTGCTGGGTGCTCAGTGCTCAGGGTGCTGGGTGCTCAGTACTCAGGGTGCTCAGTGCTCAGTACTCGGGGTGCTTGGTGCTCAGTACTCAGGGTGCTCGGTGCTCAGTACTCGTGGTGCTGGGTGCTCAGTGCTCAGGGTGCTCAGTGCTCAGTGCTCGGGGTGCTGGGTGCTCAGTGCTCGGGGTGCTGGGTGCTCACTGCTCAGGGTGATCGGTGCTCAGTGCTCAGGGTGCTGGCTGCTCAGTCCTCCGGGTGCTCAGTGCTCAGGGTGCTGGGTGCTCATTGCTCGGTGTGCTCGGTGCTCAGTACTCAGGTTGCTGAGTGCTCAGTACTCAGGGTGCTGGGTGCTCAGTACTCAGGTTGCTGGTTGCTCAGTACTCAGGGTGCTGGGTGCTCAGTGCTCAGGGTGCTGGGTGCTCAGTGCTCGGGATGCTGGGTGCTCAGGGCTGTGGTGCTGGGTGCTCAGTGCTCAGGGTGCTGGGTGCTCAGTGCTCAGTACTCAGGGTGCTGGTTGCTCAGTACTCAGGGTGCTGGGTGCTCAGTACTCAGGGTGCTGGGTGCTCAGTGCTCAGAGTGCTCTGTGCTCAGTACTCAGGGTGCTGGGTGCTCAGTGCTCAGGGTGCTGGGTGCTCAGTACTCAGGGTGCTGGGTGCTCAGTACTCAGGGTGTTGGTGCTCAGTACTCAGGGTGCTCAGTGCTCAGTACTCGGGGTGCTGGGTGCTCAGTGCTCAGGGTGCTCAGTGCTCAGTGCTCGGGGTGCTGGGTGCTCAGTGCTCGGGGTGCTGGGTGCTCAGTACTCGGGGTGCTGGGTGCTCAGTGCTCAGGGTGCTCAGTGCTCAGTACTCAGTGCTCAGGGTGCTCAGTGCTCAGTGCTCAGGGTGCTGGGTGTTCAGTACTCAGGGTGCTGGGTGCTCAGTACTCAGGGTGCTGGGTGCTCAGTGCTCAGGGTGCTGGGTGCTCAGTACTCTGGGTGTTGGGTTCTCAGTACTCAGGGTGCTGGGTGCTCCGTGCTCAGGGTGCTGGGTGCTCAGTGCTCAGGGTTCTGGGTGCTCAGTGCTCAGGGTGCTGGTTGCTCAGTACTCAGGGTGCTGGGTGCTTAGTGCTCGAGGTGCTCGGTGCTCAGTACTCAAGGTGCTGGGTGCTCAGTGCTCAGGGTGCTGGGTGCTCAGTCCTCGGGGTGCTCAGTACTCAGGGTGCTGGGTGCACAGTGCTCAGGGTGCTGGGTGCTCAGTACTAAGGGTGCTGGGTGCTCATTACTCAGGGTGCTCGGTGCTCAGTACTCAGGGTGCTGGGTGCTCAGAGCTCAGGGTGCTGGGTACTAAGTTCTCAGGGTGCTGGGTGCTCAGTACTTTGGGTGATGGGTGCTCAGTACTCAGGGTGCTGGGTGCTCCGTGCTCAGGGTGCTGGGTGCTCAGTGCTCAGGGTTCTGGGTGCTCAGTGCTCAGGGTGCTGGGTGCTCAGTACTCAGGGTGCTGGGTGCTTAGTGCTCGAGGTGCTCGGTGCTCAGTACTCAAGGTGCTGGGTGCTCAGTGCTCAGGGTGCTGGGTGCTCAGTCCTCGGGGTGCTCCGTGCTCATGGTGCTGGGTGCTCAGTGCTCAGGGTGCTGGGTGCTCAGTGCTCGGGGTGCTGGGTGCTCAGTACTCAGTGTGCTCAGTGCTCGGGGAGCTCGGTGCTCAGTACTCAGGGTGCTGGGTGCTCAGTTCTCAGTGCTTGGGGTCCTGGTTGCTCCGTGCTCGGGGTGCTGGGTGCTCAGTGCTCTGGTGCTTAGTGCTCAGTACTCAGGGTGCTGGGTGCTCAGTACTCATGGTGCTGGGTGCTCATTCTCAGGGTGCTGGGTGCTCAGTGCTCGGGTTGCTGGGTGCTCAGTACTCAGGGTGCTGGGGGCTCAGTACTCAGGGTGCTGGGTGCTCAGTACTCAGGGTGCTCGGTTCTCAGGACTCAGGGTGCTGGGTGCTCATTCTCGGGGTGCTCGGTGCTCAGTGCTCGGGGTGCTGGGTGCTCAGTACTCAGGGTGCTGGGGGCTCAGTACTCAGGGTGCTGGGTGCTCAGTACTCAGGGTGATCTGTTCTCAGTACTCAGGTTGCTGGGTGCTCAGTGCTCGGGGTGCTGGGTGCTCAGTACTCGGGGTGCTCAGTGCTCAGTACTCAGGGTGCTGGGTGCTCAGTACTCAGGGTGCTGGGTGCTCAGTGCTCGGGGTGCTCGGTGCTCAGTACTCGGGGTGCAGGGTGCTCAGTACTCGGGGTGCTGGGTGCTCAGTGTTCAGGGAGCTGGGTGCTCAGTGCTCGGGGTGCTGGGTGCTCAGTGCTGAGGGTGGTGCTGGGTGCTCAATACTCAGGGTGCTGGGTGCTCAGTCCTCAGGGTGCTAGGTGCTCAGTACTAAGGGTGCTGGGTGCTCAGTACTCAGGGTGCTCGGTGCTCAGGGTGCTGGTTGCTCAGTACTCAGGGTGCTGGGTGCTCAGTACTCAGGGTGCTGGGTGCTCAGTGCTCAGAGTGCTCTGTGCTCAGTACTCAGGGTGCTGGGTGCTCAGTGCTCGGGGTGCTGGGTGCTCAGTGCTCAGGGTGCTGGGTGCTCAGTACTCAGGGTGCTGGGTGCTCAGTACTCAGGGTGCTTGGTGCTCAGTACTCAGGGTGCTCAGTGCTCAGTACTCGGGGTGCTGGGTGCTCAGTGCTCAGGGTGCTCAGTGCTCAGTGCTCGGGGTGCTCCGTGCTCAGTGCTCGGGGTGCTGGGTGCTCAGTACTCGGGGTGCTGGGTGCTCAGTGCTCAGGGTGCTCAGTGCTCAGTACTCAGTGCTCAGGGTGCTCAGTGCTCAGTGCTCAGGGTGCTGGGTGTTCAGTACTCAGGGTGCTGGGTGCTCAGTACTCAGGGTGCTGGGTGCTCAGTGCTCAGGGTGCTGGATGCTCAGTACTCTGGGTGTTGGGTGCTCAGTTCTCAGGGTGCTGGGTGGTCCGTGCTCAGGGTGCTGGGTGCTCAGTGCTCCGGGTTCTGGGTGCTCAGTGCTCAGGGTGCTGGGTGCTCAGTACTCAGGGTGCTGGGTGCTTACTGCTCGAGGTGCTCGGTGCTCAGTACTCAAGGTGCTTGGTGCTCAGTGCTCAGGGTGCTGGGTGCTCAGTCCTCGGGGTGCTCCGTGCTCATGGTGCTGGGTGCTCAGTGCTCAGGGTGCTGGGTGCTCAGTGCTCGGGGTGCTGGGTGCTCAGTACTCAGTGTGCTCAGTGCTCGGGGATCTCGGTGCTCAGTACTCAGGGTGCTGGGTGCTCAGTTCTCAGTGCTCGGGGTCCTGGGTGCTCCGTGCTCGGGGTGCTGGGTGCTCAGTGTTCTGGGTGCTTAGTGCTCAGTACTCAGGGTGCTGGGTGCTCAGTACTCATGGTGCTGGGTACTCATTCTCAGGGTGCTGGGTGCTCAGTACTCGGGGTGCTCAGTGCTCAGTACTCAGGGTGCTGGGTGCTCAGTACTCAGGGTGCTGGGTGCTCAGTGCTCGGGTTGCTGGGTGCTCAGTACTCAGGGTGCTGGGTGCTCAGTACTCAGGGTGCTTGGTGCTCAGTACTCAGGGTGCTCAGTGCTCAGTACTCGGGGTGCTGGGTGCTCAGTGCTCAGGGTGCTCAGTGCTCAGTGCTCGGGGTGCTGGGTGCTCAGTGCTCGGGGTGCTGGGTGCTCAGTACTCGGGGTGCTGGGTGCTCAGTGCTCAGGGTGCTCAGTGCTCAGTACTCAGTGCTCAGGGTGCTCAGTGCTCAGTGCTCAGGGTGCTGGGTGTTCAGTACTCAGGGTGCTGGGTGCTCAGTACTCAGGGTGCTGGGTGCTCAGTGCTCAGGGTGCTGGGTGCTCAGTACTCTGGGTGTTGGGTGCTCAGTTCTCAGGGTGCTGGGTGGTCCGTGCTCAGGGTGCTGGGTGCTCAGTGCTCCGGGTTCTGGGTGCTCAGTGCTCAGGGTGCTGGGTGCTCAGTACTCAGGGTGCTGGGTGCTTACTGCTCGAGGTGCTCGGTGCTCAGTACTCAAGGTGCTTGGTGCTCAGTGCTCAGGGTGCTGGGTGCTCAGTCCTCGGGGTGCTCCGTGCTCATGGTGCTGGGTGCTCAGTGCTCAGGGTGCTGGGTGCTCAGTGCTCGGGGTGCTGGGTGCTCAGTACTCAGTGTGCTCAGTGCTCGGGGATCTCGGTGCTCAGTACTCAGGGTGCTGGGTGCTCAGTTCTCAGTGCTCGGGGTCCTGGGTGCTCCGTGCTCGGGGTGCTGGGTGCTCAGTGTTCTGGGTGCTTAGTGCTCAGTACTCAGGGTGCTGGGTGCTCAGTACTCATGGTGCTGGGTGCTCATTCTCAGGGTGCTGGGTGCTCAGTACTCGGGGTGCTCAGTGCTCAGTACTCAGGGTGCTGGGTGCTCAGTACTCAGGGTGCTGGGTGCTCAGTGCTCGGGTTGCTGGGTGCTCAGTACTCAGGGTGCTGGGGGCTCAGTACTCAGGGTGCTGGGTGCTCAGTATCAGGGTGCTCGGTTCTCAGTACTCAGGGTGCTGGGTGCTCATTCTCGGGGTGCTGGGTGCTCAGTGCTCGGGGTGCTGGGTGCTCAGTACTCGGGGTGCTCAGTGCTCAGTACTCAAGGTGCTGGGTGCTCAGTACTCAGGGTGCTGGGTGCTCAGTGCTCGGGGTGCTCGGTGCTCAGTACTCGGGGTGCAGGGTGCTCAGTACTCGGGGTGCTGGGTGCTCAGTGCTCAGGGTGCTAGGTGCTCAGTGCTCGGGGTGCTGGGTGCTCAGTGCTGAGGGTGGTGCTGGGTGCTCAGTACTCAGGGTGCTGGGTGCTCAGTGCTCAGGGTGCTCGGTGCTCAGTACTCAGGGTGCTGGGTGCTCAGAGCTCAGGGTGCTGGGTACTCAGTACTCAGGGTGCTGGGTGCTCAGTACTCAGGGTGCTGGGTGCTCAGTGCTCAGGGTCCTGGGTGCTCAGTGCTCAGGGTGCTGGGTGCTCAGTGCTCGGCATGCTGGGTGCTCAGTACTCAGGATGCTCGGTGCTCAGTGCTCAGTAATCAGGGTGCTCAGTACTCAGGGTGCTGGGTGCTCAGTGCTCGGGGTGCTGGGTGCTCAGTACTCAGGGTGCTGGGTGCTCAGTACTCGGGGTGCTGGGTGCTCAGTACTCAGGGTGCTGGGTGCTCAGTGCTCGGGGTGCTGGGTGCTCACTGCTCAGGGTGATCGGTGCTCAGTGCTCAGGGTGCTGGGTGCTCAGTCCTCCGGGTGCTCAGTGCTCAGGGTGCTGGGTGCTCATTGCTCGGTGTGCTCGGTGCTCAGTACTCAGGGTGCTGAGTGCTCAGTACTCAGGGTGCTGGGTGCTCAGTGCTCAGGGTGCTGGTTGCTCAGTACTCAGGGTGCTGGGTGCTCAGTGCTCAGGGTGCTGGGTGCTCAGTGTTCGGGGTGCTGGGTGCTCAGGGCTTTGGTGCTGGGTGCTCAGTGCTCAGTGCTCAGGGTGCTGGGTGCTCATTGCACAGTGCTCAGGGTGCTCTGTGCTCAGTACTCAGGGTGCTGGGTGCTCAGTGCTCGGGGTGCTGCGTGCTCAGTGCTCAGGGAGCTGGGTGCTCAGTGCTCAGGGTGCTGGGTGCTCAGTACTCAGGGTGCTGGGTGCTCAGTGCTCGTTGTGCTCGGTGCTCAGTACTCAAGGTGCTGGGTGCTCAGTGCTCAGGGTGCTGGGTGCTCAGTCCTCAGGGTGCTCCGTGCTCAGTGATCAGGGTGCTGGGTGCTCAGTACTCAGGGTGCTCGGTGCTCAGTACTCAGGGGTCTCAGTTCTCAGTACTCAGGGTGCTGGGTGCTCAGTGCTCAGGGTGCTGGGTGCTCAGTACTCAGGGTGCTTAGTGCTCAGTACACGGGGTGCTTGGTGCTCAGTACTCAGGGTGCTCGGTGCTCAGTACTCGTGGTGCTGGGTGCTCAGTGCTCAGGGTGCTCAGTGCTCCGTGCTCGGGGTGCTGGGTGCTCAGTGCTCTGGGTGCTTAGTGCTCAGTACTCAGGGTGCTGGGTGCTCAGTACTCATGGTGCTGGGTGCTCATTCTCAGGGTGCTGGGTGCTCAGTGCTCGGGTTGCTGGGTGCTCAGTACTCAGGGTGCTGGGGGCTCAGTACTCAGGGTGCTGGGTGCTCAGTACTCAGGGTGCTCGGTTCTCAGTACTCAGGGTGCTGGGTGCTCATTCTCGGGGTGCTGGGTGCTCAGTGCTCGGGGTGCTGGGTGCTCAGTACTCAGGGTGCTGGGGGCTCAGTACTCAGGGTGCTGGGTGCTCAGTACTCAGGGTGATCTGTTCTCAGTACTCAGGTTGCTGGGTGCTCAGTGCTCGGGGTGCTGGGTGCTCAGTACTCGGGGTGCTCAGTGCTCAGTACTCAGGGTGCTGGGTGCTAAGTACTCAGGGTGCTGGGTGCTCAGTGCTCGGGGTGCTCGGTGCTCAGTACTCGGGGAGCAGGGTGCTCAGTACTCGGGGTGCTGGGTGCTCAGTGTTCAGGGAGCTGGGTGCTCAGTGCTCGGGGTGCTGGGTGCTCAGTGCTGAGGGTGGTGCTGGGTGCTCAGTACTCAGGGTGCTGGGTGCTCAGTGCTCAGGCTGCTGGGTGCTCAGTACTAAGGGTGCTGGGTGCTCAGTACTCAGGGTGCTCGGTGCTCAGTACTCAGGGTGCTGGGTGCTCAGAGCTCAGGGTGCTGGGTACTCAGTACTCAGGGTGCTGAGTGCTCAGTACTCAGGGTGCTGGGTGCTCAGTGCTCAGGGTGCTGGGTGCTCAGTGCTCAGGGTGCTGGGTGCTCAGTGCTCGGGGTGCTGGGTGCTCAGTACTCAGGATGCTCGGTGCTCAGTGCTCAGTAATCAGGGTGCTCAGTGCTCAGGGTGCTGGGTGCTCAGTGCTCGGGGTGCTGGGTGCTCAGTGCTGAGGCTGGTGCTGGGTGCTCAGTACTCAGGGTGCTGGGTGCTCAGTGCTCAGGGTGCTGGGTGCTCAGTGCTCAGGGTGCTGGGTGCTCAGTGCTCAGGGTGCTGGGTGCTCAGTGCTCGGCGTGCTGGGTGCTCAGTACTCAGGATGCTCGGTGCTCAGTGCTCAGTAATCAGGGTGCTCAGTACTCAGGGTGCTGGGTGCTCAGTGCTCGGGGTGCTGGGTGCTCAGTACTCAGGGTGCTGGGTGCTCAGTACTCGGGGTGCTGGGTGCTCAGTACTCAGGGTGCTGGGTGCACAGTGCTCGGGGTGCTGGGTGCTCACTGCTCAGGGTGATCGGTGCTCAGTGCTCAGGGTGCTGGGTGCTCAGTCCTCCGGGTGCTCAGTACTCAGGGTGCTGGGTGCTCATTGCTCGGTGTGCTCGGTGCTCAGTACTCAGGGTGCTGAGTGCTCAGTACTTAGGGTGCTGGGTGCTCAGTACTCAGGTTGCTGGTTGCTCAGTACTCAGGGTGCTGGGTGCTCAGTGCTCAGGGTGCTGGGTGCTCAGTGCTCGGGGTGCTGGGTGCTCAGGGCTGTGGTGCTGGGTGCACAGTGCTCAGTGCTCAGGGTGCTGGGTGCTCAGTGCTCAGTGCTCAGGGTGCTCTGTGCTCAGTACTCAGGGTGCTGGGGGCTCAGTGCTCGGGGTGCTGGGTGCTCAGTACTCAGGGTGCTGGGTGCTCAGTGCTCGTTGTGCTCGGTGCTCAGTACTCAAGGTGCTGGGTGCTCAGTGCTCAGGGTGCTGGGTGCTCAGTCCTCGGGGTGCTCCGTGCTCAGTGATCAGGGTGCTGGGTGCTCAGTACTCAGGGTGCTCGGTGCTCAGTACTCAGGGGTCTCAGTACTCAGTACTCAGGGTGCTGGGTGCTCAGTGCTCAGGGTGCTGGGTGCTCAGTACTCAGGGTGCTCAGTGCTCAGTACTCGGGGTGCTTGGTGCTCAGTACTCAGGGTGCTCGGTGCTCAGTACTCGTGGTGCTGGGTGCTCAGTGCTCAGGGTGCTCAGTGCTCCGTGCTCGGGGTGCTGGGTGCTCAGTGCTCTGGGTGCTTAGTGCTCAGTACTCAGGGTGCTGGGTGCTCAGTACTCATGGTGCTGGGTGCTCATTCTCAGGGTGCTGGGTGCTCAGTGCTCGGGTTGCTGGGTGCTCAGTACTCAGGGTGCTGGGGGCTCAGTACTCAGGGTGCTGGGTGCTCAGTACTCAGGGTGCTCGGTTCTCAGTACTCAGGGTGCTGGGTGCTCATTCTCGGGGTGCTGGGTGCTCAGTGCTCGGGGTGCTGGGTGCTCAGTACTCAGGGTGCTGGGGGCTCAGTACTCAGGGTGCTGGGTGTTCAGTACTCAGGGTGATCTGTTCTCAGTACTCAGGTTGCTGGGTGCTCAGTGCTCGGGGTGCTGGGTGCTCAGTACTCGGGGTGCTCAGTGCTCAGTACTCAGGGTGCTGGGTGCTCAGTACTCAGGGTGCTGGGTGCTCAGTGCTCGGGGTGCTCGGTGCTCAGTACTCGGGGTGCAGGGTGCTCAGTGCTGAGGGTGGTGCTGGGTGCTCAGTGCTCAGGGTGCTGGGTGCTCAGTTTTTAGGGAGCTGGGTGCTCAGTGCTCGGGGTGCTGGGTGCTCAGTGCTGAGGGTGGTGCTGGGTGCTCAGTACTCAGGGTGCTGGGTGCTCAGTGCTCAGGGTGCTGGGTGCTCAGTACTAAGGGTGCTGGGTGCTCAGTACTCAGGGTGCTCGGTGCTCAGTACTCAGGGTGCTGGGTGCTCAGAGCTCACGGTGCTGGGTACTCAGTACTCAGGGTGCTGAGTGCTCAGTACTCAGGGTGCTCGGTGCTCAGTACTCAGGGTGCTGGGTGCTCAGAGCTCAGGGTGCTGGGTACTCAGTACTCAGGGTGCTGGGTGCTCAGTACTCAGGGTGCTGGGTGCTCAGTGCTCAGGGTGCTGGGTGCTCAGTGCTCAGGGTGCTGGGTGCTCAGTGCTCGGCGTGCTGGGTGCTCAGTCCTCGGGGTGCTCCGTGCTCAGTGATCAGGGTGCTGGGTGCTCAGTACTCAGGGTGCTCGGTGCTCAGTTCTCAGGGGCCTCAGTGCTCAGTACTCAGGGTGCTGGGTGCTCAGTGCTCAGGGTGCTGGGTGCTCAGTACTCAGGGTGCTCAGTGCTCAGTACTCGGGGTGCTTGGTGCTCAGTACTCAGGGTGCTCGGTGCTCAGTACTCGTGGTGCTGGGTGCTCAGTGCTCAGGGTGCTCAGTGCTCAGTGCTCGGGGTGCTGGGTGCTCAGTGCTCGGGGTGCTGGGTGCTCACTGCTCAGGGTGATCGGTGCTCAGTGCTCAGGGTGCTGGGTGCTCAGTCCTCCGGGTGCTCAGTGCTCAGGGTGCTGGGTGCTCATTGCTCGGTGTGCTCGGTGCTCAGTACTCAGGTTGCTGAGTGCTCAGTACTCAGGGTGCTGGGTGCTCAGTACTCAGGTTGCTGGTTGCTCAGTACTCAGGGTGCTGGGTGCTCAGTGCTCAGGGTGCTGGGTGCTCAGTGCTCGGGGTGCTGGGTGCTCAGGGCTGTGGTGCTGGGTGCTCAGTGCTCAGGGTGCTGGGTGCTCAGTGCTCAGTACTCAGGGTGCTGGTTGCTCAGTACTCAGGGTGCTGGGTGCTCAGTACTCAGGGTGCTGGGTGCTCAGTGCTCAGAGTGCTCTGTGCTCAGTACTCAGGGTGCTGGGTGCTCAGTGCTCAGGGTGCTGGGTGCTCAGTACTCAGGGTGCTGGGTGCTCAGTACTCAGGGTGTTGGTGCTCAGTACTCAGGGTGCTCAGTGCTCAGTACTCGGGGTGCTGGGTGCTCAGTGCTCAGGGTGCTCAGTGCTCAGTGCTCGGGGTGCTGGGTGCTCAGTGCTCGGGGTGCTGGGTGCTCAGTACTCGGGGTGCTGGGTGCTCAGTGCTCAGGGTGCTCAGTGCTCAGTACTCAGTGCTCAGGGTGCTCAGTGCTCAGTGCTCAGGGTGCTGGGTGTTCAGTACTCAGGGTGCTGGGTGCTCAGTACTCAGGGTGCTGGGTGCTCAGTGCTCAGGGTGCTGGGTGCTCAGTACTCTGGGTGTTGGGTTCTCAGTACTCAGGGTGCTGGGTGCTCCGTGCTCAGGGTGCTGGGTGCTCAGTGCTCAGGGTTCTGGGTGCTCAGTGCTCAGGGTGCTGGTTGCTCAGTACTCAGGGTGCTGGGTGCTTAGTGCTCAAGGTGCTCGGTGCTCAGTACTCAAGGTGCTGGGTGCTCAGTGCTCAGGGTGCTGGGTGCTCAGTCCTCGGGGTGCTCCGTGCTCATGGTGCTGGGTGCTCAGTGCTCAGGGTGCTGGGTGCTCAGTGCTCGGGGTGCTGGGTGCTCAGTACTCAGTGTGCTCAGTGCTCGGGGATCTCGGTGCTCAGTACTCAGGGTGCTGGGTGCTCAGTTCTCAGTGCTCGGGGTCCTGGGTGCTCCGAGCTCGGGGTGCTGGGTGCTCAGTGCTCTGGGTGCTTAGTGCTCAGTACTCAGGGTGCTGGGTGCTCAGTACTCATGGTGCTGGGTGCTCATTCTCAGGGTGCTGGGTGCTCAGTGCTCGGGTTGCTGGGTGCTCAGTACTCAGGGTGCTGGGGGCTCAGTACTCAGGGTGCTGGGTGCTCAGTATCAGGGTGCTCGGTTCTCAGTACTCAGGGTGCTGGGTGCTCATTCTCGGGGTGCTGGGTGCTCAGTGCTCGGGGTGCTGGGTGCTCAGTACTCAGGGTGCTGGGGGCTCAGTACTCAGGGTGCTGGGTGCTCAGTACTCAGGGTGATCTGTTCTCAGTACTCAGGTTGCTGGCTGCTCAGTGCTCGGGGTGCTGGGTGCTCAGTACTCAGGGTGCTGGGTGCTCAGTACTCGGGGTGCTCAGTGCTCAGTACTCAGGGTGCTGGGTGCTCAGTACTCAGGGTGCTGGATGCTCAGTGCTCGGGGTGCTCGGTGCTCAGTACTCGGGGTGCAGGGTGCTCAGTACTCGGGGTGCTGGGTGCTCAGTGCTCAGGGTGCTGGGTGCTCAGTGCTCGGGGTGCTGGGTGCTCAGTGCTGAGGGTGGTGCTGGGTGCTCAGTACTCAGGGTGCTGGGTGCTCAGTGCTCAGGGTGCTGGGTGCTCAGTACTAAGGGTGCTGGGTGCTCAGTACTCAGGGTGCTCGGTGCTCAGTACTCAGGGTGCTGGGTGCTCAGAGCTCAGGGTGCTGGGTACTCAGTACTCAGGGTGCTGGGTGCTCAGTACTCAGGGTGCTGGGTGCTCAGTGCTCAGGGTGCTGGGTGCTCAGTGCTCAGGGTGCTGGGTGCTCAGTGCTCGGCGTGCTGGGTGCTCAGTACTCAGGATGCTCGGTGCTCAGTGCTCAGTAATCAGGGTGCTCAGTACTCAGGGTGCTGGGTGCTCAGTGCTCGGGGTGCTGGGTGCTCAGTACTCAGGGTGCTGGGTTCTCAGTACTCGTGGTGCTGGGTGCTCAGTACTCGGGGTGCTTGGTGCTCAGTGCTCGGGGTGCTGGGAGCTCACTGCTCAGGGTGATCGGTGCTCAGTGCTCAGGGTGCTGGGTGCTCAGTCCTCCGGGTGCTCAGTGCTCAGGGTGCTGGGTGCTCATTGCTCGGTGTGCTCGGTGCTCAGTACTCAGGTTGCTGAGTGCTCAGTACTCAGGGTGCTGGGTGCTCAGTACTCAGGTTGCTGGTTGCTCAGTACTCAGGGTGCTGGGTGCTCAGTGCTCAGGGTGCTGGGTGCTCAGTGCTCGGGGTGCTGGGTGCTCAGGGCTGTGGTGCTGGGTGCTCAGTGCTCAGTGCTCAGGGTGCTGGGTGCTCAGTGCTCAGTGCTCAGGGTGCTCTGTGCTCAGTACTCAGGGTGCTGGGTGCTCAGTGCTCGGGGTGCTGCGTGCTCAGTGCTCAGGGAGCTGGGTGCTCAGTGCTCAGTGTGCTGGGTGAGCAGTACTCAGGGTGCTGGGTCCTCAGTGCTCATTGTGCTCGGTGCTCAGTACTCAAGGTGCTGGGTGCTCAGTGCTCAGGGTGCTGGGTGCTCAGTCCTCGGGGTGCTCCGTGCTCAGTGATCAGGGTGCTGGGTGCTCAGTACTCAGGGTGCTCGGTGCTCAGTAATCAGGGGTCTCAGTGCTCAGTACTCAGGGTGCTGGATGCTCAGTGCTCAGGGTGCTGGGTGCTCAGTACTCAGGGTGCTCAGTGCTCAGAACTCGGGGTGCTTGGTGCTCAGTACTCAGGGTGCTCGGTGCTCAGTACTCGTGGTGCTGGGTGCTCAGTGCTCAGGGTGCTCAGTGCTCAGTGCTCGGGGTGCTGGGTGCTCAGTGCTCGGGGCGCTGGGTGCTCAGTGCTCGGGGTGCTGGGTGCTCAGTACTCGGGGTGCTGGGTGCTCAGTACTCAGGGTGCTCAGTGCTCAGTACTCAGTGCTCAGGGTGCTGGGTGCTCAGTACTCTGGGTGTTGGGTGCTCAGTACTCAGGGTGCTGGGTGCTCCGTGCTCAGGGTGCTGGGTGCTCAGTGCTCAGGTTTCTGGGTGCTCAGTACTCACGGTGCTGGGTGCTCAGTACTTAGGGTGCTGGGTGCTTAGTGCTCGAGGTGCTCGGTGCTCAGTACTGAAGGTGCTGGGTGCTCAGTGCTCAGGGTGCTGGGTGCTCAGTCCTCGGGGTGCTCCGTGCTCATGGTGCTGGGTGCACAGTGCTCAGGGTGCTGGGTGCTCAGTGCTCGGGGTGCTGGGTGCTGAGTGCTCAGGGTGCTGGGTGCTCAGTGCTCGCGGTGCTCGGTGCTCAGTGCTCAGGGTCCTGGGTGCTCAGTACTCAGGGTGCTGGGTGCTTAGTACTCAGGGTGCTCAGTGCTCAGTACACAGGGTGCTGGGTGCTCAGTGCTCGGGGTGCTGGGTGCTCAGTGCTCAGTACTCAGGGTGCTGGGTGCACAGTGCTCGGGGTGCTGGGTGCTCAGTACTCAGCGTGCTGGGTGCTCAGTACTCAGTGTGCTGGGTGCTCAGTGCTCAGGGTGCTGGGTGCTCAGTGCTCAGGGAGCTGGGTGCTCAGTGATCGGGGTGCTGGGTGCTCAGTACTCAGGGTGCTCAGTGCTCGGGGAGCTCGGTGATCAGTACTCAGGGTGCTGGGTGCTCAGTACTCAGTGCTCGGGTCCTGGGTGCTCCGTGCTCGGGGTGCTGGGTGCTCAGTGCTCTGGGTGCTGGGTGCTCAGTACTCAGGGTGCTGGGTGCTCAGTACTCAGGGTGCTGGGTGCTCAGTGCTCAGGGTGCTGGGTGCTCAGTACTCAGGGTGCTGGGTGCTCAGTACTCAGGGTGCTGGGTGCTCAGTACTCAGGGTGCTGGGTGCTCAGTGCTCAGGGTGCTGGGTGCTCAGTGCTCAGGGTGCTGGGTGCTCAGTACTCAGGCTGCTGGGTGCTCAGTGCTCAGGGTGATCCGTGCTCAGTACTCAGGGTGCTCAGTACTCCGGGTGCTGGGTGCTCAGTGCTCAGGGTGCTGGGTGCTCAGTACTCAGGGTGCTGGGTGCTCAGTGCTCGGGGTGCTGGGTGCTCAGTGCTCAGGGTGATCGTTGCTCAGTACTCAGGGTGCTGGGTGCTCAGTGCTCAGGGTGCTGGGTGCTCAGTCCTTAGGGTGCTCAGTGCTCAGGGTGCTGGGTGCTCTGTGCTCGGGGTGCTCGGTGCTCAGTACTCAGGGTGCTGAGTGCTCAGTACTCAGGGTGCTGGGTGCTCAGTACTCATGGTGCTGGGTGCTCAGTACTCAGGGGGCTGGGTGCTCAGTGCTCAGTGTGCTGGGTGCTCAGTGCTCAGGGCGCTGGGTGCTCAGTGCTCGGGGTGCTGGGTCCTCAGTGCTCGGGGTGCTGGGTGGTCAGTGCTCAGTGCTCAAGGTGCTGGGTGCTCAGTGCTCAGTGCTCAGGGTGCTGGGTGCTCAGTACTCAGGGTGCTGGGTGCTCAGTACTCAGGGTGCTGGGTGCTCAGTTCTCAGGGTGCTGGGTGCTCAGTACTCTGGGTGTTGGGTGCTCAGTACTCAGGGTGCTCAGTGCTCAGTACTCGGGGTGCTGGGTGCTCAGTGCTCAGTGTGCTCAGTGCTCAGGGTGCTCGGTGCTCAGTGCTCGGGGCGCTGGGTGCTCAGTGCTCGGGGTGCTGGGTGCTCAGTACTCAGGGTGCTGTGTGCTCAGTGCTCAGTACTCAGCGTGCTGGGTGCTCAGTGCTCAGAGTGTTGGGTGCTCAGTACTCAGGGTGCTGGGTGCTCAGTGCTCAGTGCTCAGGGGCTCAGTGCTCAGGGTGCTGGGTGCTCAGTGCTCAGAGTGCTCTGTGCTCAGTACTCAGGGTGCTGGGTGCTCAGTGCTCGGGGTGCTGGGTGCTCAGTGCTCAGGGTGCTGGGTGCTCAGTACTCAGGGTGCTGGGTGCTCAGTACTCAGGGTGCTTGGTGCTCAGTACTCAGGGTGCTCAGTGCTCAGTACTCGGGGTGCTGGGTGCTCAGTGCTCAGGGTGCTCAGTGCTCAGTGCTCGGGGTGCTGGGTGCTCAGTGCTCGGGGTGCTGGGTGCTCAGTACTCGGGGTGCTGGGTGCTCAGTGCTCAGGGTGCTCAGTGCTCAGTACTCAGTGCTCAGGGTGCTCAGTGCTCAGTGCTCAGGGTGCTGGGTGTTCAGTACTCAGGGTGCTGGGTGCTCAGTACTCAGGGTGCTGGGTGCTCAGTGCTCAGGGTGGTGGGTGCTCAGTACTCTGGGTGTTGGGTGCTCAGTACTCAGGGTGCTGGGTGCTACGTGCTCAGGGTGCTGGGTGCTCAGTGCTCAGGGTTCTGGGTGCTCAGTGCTCAGGGTGCTGGGTGCTCAGTACTCAGGGTGCTGGGTGCTTAGTGCTCGAGGTGCTCGGTGCTCAGTACTCAAGGTGCTGGGTGCTCAGTGCTCAGGGTGCTGGGTGCTCAGTCGTCGGGGTGCTCCGTGCTCATGGTGCTGGGTGCTCAGTGCTCAGGGTGCTGGGTGCTCAGTGCTCGGGGTGCTGGGTGCTCAGTACTCAGGGTGCTGGGTGCTCAGTTCTCAGTGCTCGGGGTCCTGGGTGCTCCGTGCTCGGGGTGCTGGGTGCTCAGTTCTCTGGGTGCTTAGTGCTCAGTACTCAGGGTGCTGGGTGCTCAGTACTCATGGTGCTGGGTGCTCATTCTCAGGGTGCTGGGTGCTCAGTGCTCGGGTTGCTGGGTGCTCAGTACGCAGGGTGCTGGGTGCTCAGTACTAAGGGTGCTGGGTGCTCAGTATCAGGGTGCTCGGTTCTCAGTACTCAGGGTGCTGGGTGCTCATTCTCGGGGTGCTGGGTGCTCAGTGCTCGGGGTGCTGGGTGCTCAGTACTCAGGGTGCTGGGGGCTCAGTACTCAGGGTGCTGGGTGCTCAGTAATCAGGGTGATCTGTTCTCAGTACTCAGGGTGCTGGGTGCTCAGTACTCAGGGTGCTGGGTGCTCAGTGCTCAGGGTGCTCGGTGCTCAGTACTCGGGGTGCAGGGTGCTCAGTACTCGGGGTGCTGGGTGCTCAGTGCTCAGGGTGCTGGGTGCTCAGTGCTCGGGGTGCTGGGTGCTCAGTGCTGAGGGTGGTGCTGGGTGCTCAGTACTCAGGGTGCTGGGTGCTCAGAGGTCAGGGTGCTGGGTGCTCAGTACTCAGGGTGCTGGGTGCTCAGTGCTCAGGGTGCTGGGTGCTCAGTTCTCAGGGTGCTGGGTGCTCAGTGATCGGCGTGCTGGGTGCTCAGTACTCAGGATGCTCGGTGCTCAGTGCTCAGTAATCAGGGTGCTCAGTACTCAGGGTCCTGGGTGCTCAGTGCTCGGGGTGCTGGGTGCTCAGTACTCAGGGTACTGGGTGCTCAGTACTCGGGGTGCTGGGTGCTCAGTACTCAGGGTGCTGGGTGCTCAGTGCTCGGGGTGCTGGGTGCTCACTGCTCAGGGTGATCGGTGCTCAGTGCTCAGGGTGCTGGGTGCTCAGTCCTCCGGGTGCTCAGTGCTCAGGGTGCTGGGTGCTCAGTACTCAGGGTGCTGGGTGCTCAGTACTCAGGGTGCTGGGTGCTCAGTACTCAGGTTGCTGGTTGCTCAGTACTCAGGGTGCTGGGTGCTCAGTGCTCAGGGTGCTGGGTGCTCAGTGCTCGGGGTGCTGGGTGCTCAGGGCTGTGGTGCTGGGCGCTCAGTGCTCAGTGCTCAGGGTGCTGGGTGCTCAGTGCTCAGTGCTCAGGGTGCTCTGTGCTCAGTACTCAGGGTGCTGGGTGCTCAGTGCTCGGGGTGCTGCGTGCTCAGTGCTCAGGGAGCTGGGTGCTCAGTGCTCAGGGTGCTGGGTGCTCAGTACTCAGGGTGCTGGGTGCTCAGTGCTCGTTGTGCTCGGTGCTCAGTACTCAAGGTGCTGGGTGCTCAGTGCTCAGGGTGCTGGGTGCTCAGTCCTCGGGGTGCTCCGTGCTCAGTCATCAGGGTGCTGGGTGCTCAGTACTCAGGGTGCTCGGTGCTCAGTACTCAGGGGTCTCAGTGCTCAGTACTCAGGGTGCTGGGTGCTCAGTGCTCAGGGTGCTGGGTGCTCAGTACTCAGGGTGCTCAGTGCTCAGTACTCGGGGTGCTTGGTGCTCAGTACTCAGGGTGCTCGGTGCTCAGTACTCGTGGTGCTGGGTGCTCAGTGCTCAGGGTGCTCAGTGCTCAGTGCTCGGGGTGCTGGGTGCTCAGTGCTCAGGGCGCTGGGTGCTCAGTGCTCGGGGTGCTGGGTGCTCAATACTCGGGGTGCTGGGTGCTCAGTGCTCAGGGTGCTCAGTGCTCAGTACTCAGTGCTCAGGGTGCTGGGTGCTCAGTACTCTGGGTGTTGGGTGCTCAGTACTCAGGGTGCTGGGTGCTCAGTGGTCAGGTTTCTGGGTGCTCAGTGCTCAGGGTGCTGGGTGCTCAGTACTCAGGGTGCTGGGTGCTTAGTGCTCGATGTGCTCGGTGCTCAGTACTGAAGGTGCTGGGTGCTCAGTGCTCAGGGTGCTGGGTGCTCAGTCCTCGGGGTGCTCCGTGCTCATGGTGCTTGGTGCTCAGTGCTCAGGGTGCTGGGTGCTCAGTGCTCGGGGTGCTGGGTGCTGAGTGCTCAGGGTGCTGGGTGCTCAGTGCTCGGGGTGCTCGGTGCTCAGTGCTCAGGGTCCTGGGTGCTCAGTACTCAGGGTGCTGGGTGCTTAGTACTCAGGGTGCTCAGTGCTCAGTACACAGGGTGCTGGGTGCTCAGTGCTCGGGGTGCTAGGTGCTCAGTGCTCAGTACTCAGGTTGCTGGGTGCTCAGTGCTCGGGGTGCTGGGTGCTCAGTACTCAGCGTGCTGGGTGCTCAGTACTCAGTGTGCTGGGTGCTCAGTGCTCAGGGTGCTGGGTGCTCAGTGCTCAGGGTGCTGGGTGCTCAGTGATCGGGGTGCTGGGTGCTCAGTACTCAGGGTGCTCAGTGCTCGGGGAGCTCGGTGATCAGTACTCAGGGTGCTGGGTGCTCAGTTCTCAGTGCTCGGGGTGCTGGGTGCTCCGTGCTCGGGGTGCTGGGTGCTCAGTGCTCTGGGTGCTTAGTGCTCAGTACTCAGGGTGCTGGGTGCTCAGTACTCATGGTGCTGGGTGCTCATTCTCAGGGGGCTGGGTGCTCAGTGCTCGGGTTGCTGTGTGCTCAGTACTCAGGGTGCTGGGTGCTCAGTACTAAGGGTGCTGGGTGCTCAGTATCAGGGTGCTCGGTTCTCAGTACTCAGTGTGCTGGGTGCTCATTCTCAGGGTGCTGGGTGCTCAGTGCTCGGGGTGCTGGGTGCTCAGTACTCAGGGTGCTGGGGGCTCAGTACTCAGGGTGCTGGGTGCTCAGTACTCAGGGTGATCTGTTCTCAGTACTCAGGGTGCTGGGTGCTCATTACTCAGGGTGCTGGGTGCTCAGTGCTCAGGGTGCTGGGTGCTCAGTACTCTGGGTGTTGGGTGCTCAGTACTCAGGGTGCTGGGTGCTCCGTGCTCAGGGTGCTGGGTGCTCAGTGCTCAGGTTTCTGGGTGCTCAGTGCTCAGGGTGCTGGGTACTCAGTACTCAGGGTGCTGGGTGCTTAGTGCTCGAGGTGCTCGGTGCTCAGTACTCAAGGTGCTGGGTGCTCAGTGCTCAGGGTTCTGTGTGCTCAGTCCTCGGGGTGCTCCGTGCTCATGGTGCTGGGTGCTCAGTGCTCAGGGTGCTGGGTGCTCAGTGCTCGGGGTGCTGGGTGCTCAGTACTCAGTGTGCTCAGTGCACGGGGATCTCGTTGCTCAGTACTCAGCGTGCTGGGTGCTCAGTTCTCAGTGCTCGGGGTCCTGGGTGCTCCGTGCTCGGGGTGCTGGGTGCTCAGTGCTCTGGGTGCTTAGTGCTCAGTACTCAGGGTGCTGGGTGCTCAGTACTCATGGTTCTGGGTGCTCATTCTCAGGGTGCTGGGTGCTCAGTGCTCGGGTTGCTGGGTGCTCAGTACGCAGGGTTCTGGGTGCTCAGTACTAAGGGTGCTGGGTGCTCAGTATCAGGGTGCTCGCTTCTCAGTACTCAGGGTGCTGGGTGCTCATTCTCGGGGTGCTGGGTGCTCAGTGCTCGGGGTGCTGGGTGCTCAGTACTCAGGGTGCTGGGGGCTCAGTACTCAGGGTGCTGGGTGCTCAGTACTCAGGGTGATCTGTTCTCAGTACTCAGGGTGCTGGGTGCTCAGTACTCAGGGTGCTGGGTGCTCAGTGCTCAGGGTGCTCGGTGCTCAGTACTCGGGGTGCAGGGTGCTCAGTTCTTGGGGTGCTGGGTGCTCAGTGCTCAGGGTGCTGGGTGCTCAGTGCTCGGGGTGCTGGGTGCTCAGTGATGAGGGTGGTGCTGGGTGCTCAGTACTCAGGGTGCTGGGTGCTCAGTGCTCAGGGTGCTGGGTGCTCAGTACTCAGGGTGCTGGGTGCTCAGTGCTCAGGGTGCTGGGTGCTCAGTTCTCAGGGTGCTGGGTGCTCAGTGATCGGCGTGCTGGGTGCTCAGTACTCAGGATGCTCGGTGCTCAGTGCTCAGTAATCAGGGTGCTCAGTACTCAGGGTGCTGGGTGCTCAGTGCTCGGGGTGCTGGGTGCTCAGTACTCAGGGTGCTGGGTGCTCAGTACTCGGGGTGCTGGGTGCTCAGTACTCAGGGTGCTGGGTGCTCAGTGCTCTGGGTGCTGGGTGCTCACTGCTCAGGGTGATCGGTGCTCAGTGCTCAGGGTGCTGGGTGCTCAGTCCTCCGGGTGCTTAGTGCTCAGGGTGCTGGGTGCTCATTGCTCGGTGTGCTCGGTGCTCAGTACTCAGGGTGCTGAGTGCTCAGTACTCAGGGTGCTGGGTGCTCAGTACTCAGGTTGCTGGTTGCTCAGTACTCAGGGTGCTGGGTGCTCAGTGCTCAGGGTGCTGGGTGCTCAGTGCTCGGGGTGCTGGGTGCTCAGGGCTGTGGTGCTGGGCGCTCAGTGCTCAGTGCTCAGGGTGCTGAGTGCTCAGTGCTCAGTGCTCAGGGTGCTCTGTGCTCAGTACTCAGGGTGCTGGGTGCTCAGTGCTCGGGGTGCTGCGTGCTCAGTGCTCAGGGAGCTGGGTTCTCAGTGCTCAGGGTGCTGGGTGCTCAGTACTCAGGGTGCTGGGTGCTCAGTGCTCGTTGTGCTCGGTGCTCAGTACTCAAGGTGCTGGGTGCTCAGTGCTCAGGGTGCTGGGTGCTCAGTCCTCGGGGTGCTCCGTGCTCAGTCATCAGGGTGCTCTGTGCTCAGTACTCAGGGTGCTCGGTACTCAGTACTCAGGGGTCTCAGTGCTCAGTACTCAGGGTGCTGGGTGCTCAGTGCTCAGGGTGCTGGGTGCTCAGTACTCCGGGTGCTCAGTGCTCAGTACTCGGGGTGCTTGGTGCTCAGTACTCAGGGTGCTCGGTGCTCAGTACTCGTGGTGCTGGGTGCTCAGTGCTCAGGGTGCTCAGTGCTCAGTGCTCGGGGTGCTGGGTGCTCAGTGCTCAGGGCGCTGGGTGCTCAGTGCTCGGGGTGCTGGGTGCTCAGTACTCGGGGTGCTGGGTGCTCAGTGCTCAGGGTGCTCAGTGCTCAGTACTCAGTGCTCAGGGTGCTGGGTGCTCAGTACTCTGGGTGTTGGGTGCTCAGTACTCAGGGTGCTGGGTGCTCCGTGCTCAGGGTGCTGGGTGCTCAGTGGTCAGTTTTCTGGGTGCTCAGTGCTCAGGGTGCTGGGTGCTCAGTACTCAGGGTGCTGGGTGCTTAGTGCTCGAGGTGCTCGGTGCTCAGTACTGAAGGTGCTGGGTGCTCAGTGCTCAGGGTGCTGGGTGCTCAGTCCTCGGGGTGCTCCGTGCTCATGGTGCTTGGTGCTCAGTGCTCAGGGTGCTGGGTGCTCAGTGCTCGGGGTGCTGGGTGCTGAGTGCTCAGGGTGCTGGGTGCTCAGTGCTCGGGGTGCTCGGTGCTCAGTGCTCAGGGTCCTGGGTGCTCAGTACTCAGGGTGCTGGGTGCTTAGTACTCAGGGTGCTCAGTGCTCAGTACACAGGGTGCTGGGTGCTCAGTGCTCGGGGTGCTAGGTGCTCAGTGCTCAGTACTCAGGGTGCTGGGTGCTCAGTGCTCGGGGTGCTGGGTGCTCAGTACTCAGCGTGCTGGGTGCTCAGTACTCAGTGTGCTGGGTGCTCAGTGCTCAGGGTGCTGGGTGCTCAGTGCTCAGGGTGCTGGGTGCTCAGTGATCGGGGTGCTGGGTGCTCAGTACTCAGGGTGCCCAGTGCTCGGGGAGCTCGGTGATCAGTACTCAGGGTGCTGGGTGCTCAGTTCTCAGTGCTCGGGGTCCTGGGTGCTCCGTGCTCGGGGTGCTGGGTGCTCAGTGCTCTGGGTGCTTAGTGCTCAGTACTCAGGGTGCTGGGTGCTCAGTACTCATGGTGCTGGGTGCTCATTCTCAGGGTGCTGGGTGCTCAGTGCTCGGGTTGCTGGGTGCTCAGTACTCAGGGTGCTGGGTGCTCAGTACTAAGGGTGCTGGGTGCTCAGTATCAGGGTGCTCGGTTCTCAGTACTCAGTGTGCTGGGTGCTCATTCTCAGGGTGCTGGGTGCTCAGTGCTCGGGGTGCTGGGTGCTCAGTACTCAGGGTGCTGGGGGCTCAGTACTCAGGGTGCTGGGTGCTCAGTACTCAGGGTGATCTGTTCTCAGTACTCAGGGTGCTGGGTGCTCAGTACTCAGGGTGCTGGGTGCTCAGTGCTCAGGGTGCTCGGTGCTCAGTACTCGCGGTGCAGGGTGCTCAGTACTCGGGGTGCTGGGTGCTCAGTGCTCAGGGTGCTGGGTGCTCAGTGCTCGGGGTGCTGGGTGCTCAGTGCTGAGGGTGGTGCTGGGTGCTCAGTACTCAGGGTGCTGGGTGCTCAGTGCTCAGGGTGCTGGGTGCTCAGTACTCAGGGTGCTGGGTGCTCAGTGCTCAGGGTGCTGGGTGCTCAGTGCTCAGGGTGCTGGGTGCTCAGTGATCGGCGTGCTGGGTGCTCAGTACTCAGGATGCTCGGTGCTCAGTGCTCAGTAATCAGGGTGCTCAGTACTCAGGGTGCTGGGTGCTCAGTGCTCGGGGTGCTGGGTGCTCAGTACTCAGGGTGCTGGGTGCTCAGTACTCGGGGTGCTGGGTGCTCAGTACTCAGGGTGCTGGGTGCACAGTGCTCGGGGTGCTGGGTGCTCACTGCTCAGGGTGATCGGTGCTCAGTGCTCAGGGTGCTGGGTGCTCAGTCCTCCGGGTGCTAAGTGCTCATGGTGCTGGGTACTCATTGCTCGGTGTGCTCGGTGCTCAGTACTCAGGGTGCTGAGTGCTCAGTACTCAGGGTGCTGGGTGCTCAGTACTCAGGTTGCTGGTTGCTCAGTACTCAGGGTGCTGGGTGCTCAGTGCTCAGGGTGCTGGGTGCTCAGTGCTCGGGGTGCTGGGTGCTCAGGGCTGTGGTGCTGGGCGCTCAGTGCTCAGTGCTCAGGGTGCTGGGTGCTCAGTGCTCAGTGCTCAGGGTGCTCTGTGCTCAGTACTCAGGGTGCTGGGTGCTCAGTGCTCGGGGTGCTGCGTGCTCAGTGCTCAGGGAGCTGGGTGCTCAGTGCTCAGGGTGCTGGGTGCTCAGTACTCAGGGTGCTGGGTGCTCAGTGCTCGTTGTGCTCGGTGCTCAGTACTCAAGGTGCTGGGTGCTCAGTGCTCAGGGTGCTGGGTGCTCAGTCCTCGGGGTGCTCCGTGCACAGTCATCAGGGTTCTGGGTGCTCAGTACTCAGGGTGCTCGGTGCTCAGTACTCAGGGGTCTCAGTGCTCAGTACTCAGGGTGCTGGGTGCTCAGTGCTCAGGGTGCTGGGTGCTCAGTACTCAGGGTGCTCAGTGCTCAGTACTCGGGGTGCTTGGTGCTCAGTACTCAGGGTGCTCGGTGCTCAGTACTCGTGGTGCTGGGTGCTCAGTGCTCAGGGTGCTCAGTGCTCAGTACTCGGGGTGCTGGGTGCTCAGTACTCAAGGTGCTGGGTGCTCAGTACTCTGGGTGTTGGGTGCTCAGTACTCAGGGTGCTGGGTGCTCCGTGCTCAGGGTGCTGGGTGCTCAGTGCTCAGGGTTCTGGGTGCTCAGTGCTCAGGGTGCTGGGTGCTCAGTACTCAGGGTGCTGGGTGCTTAGTGCTCGAGGTGCTCGGTGCTCAGTACTCAAGTTGCTGGGTGCTCAGTGCTCAGGGTGCTGGGTGCTCAGTCCTCGGGGTGCTCCGTGCTCATGGTGCTGGGTGCTCAGTGCTCAGGGTGCTGGGTGCTCAGTGCTCGGGGTGCTGGGTGCTCAGTACTCAGTGTGCTCAGTGCTCGGGGATCTCGTTGCTCAGTACTCAGGGTGCTGGGTGCTCAGTTCTCAGTGCTCGGGGTCCTGGGTGCTCCGTGCTCGGGGTGCTGGGTGCTCAGTGCTCTGGGTGCTTAGTGCTCAGTACTCAGGGTGCTGGGTGCTCCGTACTCATGGTGCTGGGTGCTCATTCTCAGGGTGCTGGGTGCTCAGTGCTCGGGTTGCTGGGTGCTCAGTACTCAGGGTGCTGGGTGCTCAGTACTAAGGGTGCTGGGTGCTCAGTATCAGGGTGCTCGGTTCTCAGTACTCAGGGTGCTGGGTGCTCATTCTCGGGGTGCTGGGTGCTCAGTGCTCGGGGTGCTGGGTGCTCAGTACTCAGGGTGCTGGGGGCTCAGTACTCAGGGTGCTGGGTGCTCAGTACTCAGGGTGATCTGTTCTCAGTACTCAGGGTGCTGGGTGCTCAGTACTCAGGGTGCTGGGTGCTCAGTGCTCAGGGTGCGCGGTGCTCAGTACTCGGGGTGCAGGGTGCTCAGTACTCGGGATGCTGGGTGCTCAGTGCTCAGGGTGCTGGGTGCTCAGTGCTCGGGGTGCTGGGTGCTCAGTGCTGAGGGTGGTGCTGGGTGCTCAGTACTCAGGGTGCTGGGTGCTCAGTGCTAAGGGTGCTGGGTGCTCAGTACTCAGGGTGCTGGGTGCTCAGTGCTCAGGGTGCTGGGTGCTCAGTGCTCAGGGTGCTGGGTGCTCAGTGATCGGCGTGCTGGGTGCTCAGTACTCAGGATGCTCGGTGCTCAGTGCTCAGTAATCAGGGTGCTCAGTACTCAGGGTGCTGGGTGCTCAGTGCTCGGGGTGCTGGGTCCTCAGTACTCAGGGTGCTGGGTGCTCAGTACTCGGGTGCTGGGTGCTCAGTACTCAGGGTGCTGGGTGCTCAGTGCTCGGGGTGCTGGGTGCTCACTGCTCAGGGTGATCGGTGCTCAGTGCTCAGGGTGCTGGGTGCTCAGTCCTCCGGGTGCTCAGTGCTCAGGGTGCTGGGTGCTCATTGCTCGGTGTGCTCGGTGCTCAGTACTCAGGGTGCTGAGTGCTCAGTACTCAGGGTGCTGGGTGCTCAGTACTCAGGTTGCTGGTTGCTCAGTACTCAGGGTGCTGGGTGCTCAGTGCTCAGGGTGCTGGGTGCTCATTGCTCGGGGTGCTGGGTGCTCAGGGCTGTGGTGCTGGGCGCTCAGTGCTCAGTGCTCAGGGTGCTGGGTGCTCAGTGCTCAGTGCTCAGGGTGCTCTGTGCTCAGTACTCAGGGTGCTGGGTGCTCAGTGCTCGGGGTGCTGCGTGCTCAGTCCTCAGGGAGCTGGGTGCTCAGTGCTCAGGGTGCTGGGTGCTCAGTACTCAGGGTGCTGGGTGCTCAGTGCTCGTTGTGCTCGGTGCTCAGTACTCAAGGTGCTGGGTGCTCAGTGCTCAGGGTGCTGGGTGCTCAGTCCTCTAGGTGCTCCGTGCTCAGTCATCAGGGTGCTGGGTGCTCAGTACTCAGGGTGCTCGGTGCTCAGTACTCAGGGGTCTCAGTGCTCAGTACTCAGGGTGCTGGGTGCTCAGTGCTCAGTGTGCTGGGTGCTCAGTACTCAGTGTGCTCAGTGCTCAGTACTCGGGGTGCTTGGTGCTCAGTACTCAGTGTGCTCGGTGCTCAGTACTCGTGGTGCTGGGTGCTCAGTGCTCAGGGTGCTCAGTGCTCAGTGCTCGGGGTGCTGGGTGCTCAGTGCTCAGGGCGCTGGGTGCTCAGTGCTCGGGGTGCTGGGTGCTCAGTACTCGGGGTGCTGGGTGCTCAGTGCTCAGGGTGCTCAGTGCTCAGTACTCAGTGCTCAGGGTGCTGGGTGCTCAGTACTCTGGGTGTTGGGTGCTCAGTACTCAGGGTGCTGGGTGCTTCGTGCTCAGGGTGCTGGGTGCTCAGTGGTCAGGTTTCTGGGTGCTCAGTGCTCAGGGTGCTGGGTGCTCAGTACTCAGGGTGCTGGGTGCTTAGTGCTCGAGGTGCTCGGTGCTCAGTACTGTAGGTGCTGGGTGCTCAGTGCTCAGGGTGCTGGGTGCTCAGTCCTCGGGGTGCTCCGTGCTCATGGTGCTTGGTGCTCAGTGCTCAGGGTGCTTGGTGCTTAGTACTCAGGGTGCTCAGTGCTCAGTACACAGGGTGCTGGGTGCTGAGTGCTCGGGGTGCTAGGTGCTCAGTGCTCAGTACTCAGGGTGCTGGGTGCTCAGTGCTCGGGGTGCTGGGTGCTCAGTACTCAGCGTGCTGGGTGCTCAGTACTCAGTGTGCTGGGTGCTCAGTGCTCAGGGTGCTGGGTGCTCAGTGCTCAGGGTGCTGGGTGCTCAGTGATCGGGGTGCTGGGTGCTCAGTACTCAGGGTGCTCAGTGCTCGGGGAGTTCGGTGATCAGTACTCAGGGTGCTGGGTGCTCAGTACTCAGTGCCCGGGGTCCTGGGTGCTCCGTGCTCGGGGTGCTGGGTGCTCAGTGCTCTGGGTGCTGGGTGCTCAGTACTCAGGGTGCTGGGTGCTCAGTACTCAGGGTGCTGGGTGCTCAGTACTCAGGGTGCTGGGTGCTCAGTACTCAGGGTGCTGGGTGCTCAGTACTCAGGGTGCTCGGTGCTCAGTACTCAGGGTGCTGGGTGCTCAGTGCTCAGGGTGCTGGGTACTCAGTACTCAGGGTGCTGGGTGCTCAGTACTCAGGGTGCTGGGTGCTCAGTGCTCAGGGTGCTGGGTGCTCAGTGCTCAGGGTGCTGGGTGCTCAGTACTCAGGGTGCTGGGTGCTCAGTGCTCAGGGTGATCGGTGCTCAGTACTCAGTGTGCTCAGTACTCAGGGTGCTGGGTGCTCAGTGCTCAGGGTGCTGGGTGCTCAGTACTCAGGGTGCTGGGTGCTCAGTGCTCGGGGTGCTGGGTGCTCAGTGCTCAGGGTGATCGGTGCTCAGTACTCAGGGTGCTGGGTGCTCAGTGCTCAGGGTGCTGGGTGCTCAGTCCTCAGGGTGCTCAGTGCTCAGGGTGCTGGGTGCTCTGTGCTCGGGGTGCTCGGTGCTCAGTACTCAGGGTGCTGAGTGCTCAGTACTCAGGGTGTTGGGTGCTCAGTACTCATGGTGCTGGGTGCTCAGTACTCAGGGGGCTGGGTGCTCAGTGCTCAGTGTGCTGGGTGCTCAGTGCTCAGGTCGCTGGGTGCTCAGTGCTCGGGGTGCTGGGTGCTCAGTGCTCGGGGTGCTTGGTGGTCAGTGCCTAGTGCTCAAGGTGCTGGGTGCTCAGTGCTCAGTGCTCAGGGTGCTGGGTGCTCAGTACTCAGGGTGCTGGGTGCTCAGTACTCAGGGTGCTGGGTGCTCAGTTCTCAGGGTGCTGGGTGCTCAGTGCTCGGGGCACTGGGTGCTCAGTGCTCGGGGTGCTGAGTGCTCAGTACTCGGGGTGCTGGGTGCTCAGTGCTCAGGGTGCTCAGTGCTCAGTACTCAGTGCTCAGGGTGCTCAGTGCTCAGTGCTCAGGGTGCTGAGTGTTCAGTACTCAGGGTGCTGGGTGCTCAGTACTCAGGGTGCTGGGTGCTCAGTGCTCAGGGTGCTGGGTGCTCAGTACTCTGGGTGTTTGGTGCTCAGTACTCAGGGTGCTGGGTGCTCCGTGCTCAGGGTGCTGGGTGCTCAGTGCTCAGGGTTCTGGGTGCTCAGTGCTCAGGTTGCTGGGTGCTCAGTACTCAGGGTGCTGGGTGGTTAGTGCTCGAGGTGCTCGGTGCTCAGTACTCAAGGTGCTGGGTGCTCAGTGCTCAGGGTGCTGGGTGCTCAGTCCTCGGGGTGCTCCGTGCTCATGGTGCTGGGTGCTCAGTGCTCCGGGTGCTGGGTGCTCAGTGCTCAGGGTGCTGGGTGCTCAGTGATCGGGGTGCTGGGTGCTCAGTACTCAGGGTGCTCAGTGCTCGGGGAGCTCGGTGCTCAGTACTCAGGGTGCTGGGTGCTCAGTACTCAGTGCTCGGGGTCCTGGGTGCTCCGTGCTCGGGGTGCTGGGTGCTCAGTGCTCTGGGTGCTGGGTGCTCAGTACTCAGGGTGCTGGGTGCTCAGTGCTCAGGGTGCTGGGTGCTCAGTACTCAGGGTGCTGGGTGCTCAGTACTCAGGGTGCTCGGTGCTCAGTACTCAGGGTGCTTTGTGCTCAGTGCTCAGGGTGCTGGGTACTCAGTACTCAGGGTGCTGGGTGCTCAGTACTCAGGGTGCTGGGTGCTCAGTGCTGAGGGTGCTGGGTGCTCAGTGCTCAGTGCTCAGGGTGCTGGTTGCTCAGTACTCAGTGCTCAGGGTGCTGGTTGCTCAGTACTCAGGGTGCTGGGTGCTCAGTACTCAGTGTGCTGGGTGCTCAGTGCTCAGGGTGCTCTGTGCTCAGTACTCAGGGTGCTGGGTGCTCAGTGCTCGGGGTGCTGCGTGCTCAGTGCTCATGGTGCTGGGTGCTCAGTGCTCAGGGTGCTGGGTGCTCAGTACTCAGGGTGCTGGGTGCTCAGTGCTCGGGGTGCTCGGTGCTCAGTACTCAAGGTGCTGGGTGCTCAGTGCTCAGGGTGCTGGGTGCTCAGTCCTCGGGGTGCTCCGTGCTCAGTGATCAGGGTGCTGGGTGCTCAGTACTCAGGGTGCTCGGTGCTCAGTACTCAGGGTTCTCAGTGCTCAGTACTCAGGGTGCTGGGGGCTCAGTACTCAGGGTGCTGGGTGCTCAGTACTCAGGGTGCTCGGTTCTCAGTACTCAGGGTGCTGGGTGCTCAGTGCTCGGGGTGCTGGGTGCTCAGTACTCAGGGTGCTGGGGGCTCAGTACTCAGGGTTCTGGGTGCTCAGTACTCAGGGTGATCTGTTCTCAGTACTCAGGTTGCTGGGTGCACAGTGCTCGGGGTGCTGGGTGCTCAGTACTCGGGGTGCTCAGTGCTCAGTACTCAGGGTGCTGGGTGCTCAGTACTCAGGGTGCTGGGTGCTCAGTTCTCAGGGTGCTGGGTGCTCAGTACTCTGGGTGTTGGGTGCTCAGTACTCAGGGTGCTCAGTGCTCAGTACTCGGGGTGCTGGGTGCTCAGTGCTCAGTGTGCTCAGTGCTCAGGGTGCTGGGTGCTCAGTGCTCGGGGCACTGGGTGCTCAGTGCTCGGGGTGCTGGGTGCTCAGTACTCAGGGTGCTGTGTGCTCAGTGCTCAGTACTCAGCGTGCTGGGTGCTCAGTGCTCAGAGTGTTGGGTGCTCAGTACTCAGGGTGCTGGGTGCTCAGTGCTCAGTGCTCAGGGTGCTCAGTGCTCAGGGTGCTCAGTGCTCAGGGTGCTGGGTGCTCAGGGTGCTGGGTGCTCAGCGCTCGGGGTGCTGGGTGCTCAGTGCTCAGTGCTCAGGGTGCTGGGTGCTCAGTGCTCGGGGTGCTGGGTGCTCAGTACTCAGCGTGCTGGGTGCTCAGTACTCAGTGTGCTGGGTGCTCAGTGCTCAGGGTGCTGGGTGCTCAGTGCTCAGGGTGCTGGGTGCTCAGTGATCGGGGTGCTGGGTGCTCAGTACTCAGGGTGCTCAGTGCTCGGGGAGCTCGGTGATCAGTACTCAGGGTGCTGGGTGCTCAGTACTCAGTGCTCGGCGTCCTGGGTGCTCCGTGCTCGGGGTGCTGGGTGCTCAGTGCTCTGGGTGCTGGGTGCTCAGTACTCAGGGTGCTGGGTGCTCAGTACTCAGGGTGCTGGGTGCTCAGTGCTCAGGGTGCTGGGTGCTCAGTACTCAGGGTGCTGGGTGCTCAGTACTCAGGGTGCTCGGTGCTCAGTACTCAGGGTGCTGGGTGCTCAGTGCTCAGGGTGCTGGGTACTCAGTACTCAGGGTGCTGGGTGCTCAGTACTCAGGGTGCTGGGTGCTCAGTGCTCAGGGTGCTGGGTGCTCAGTGCTCAGGGTGCTGGGTGCTCAGTACTCAGGGTGCTGGGTGCTCAGTGCTCAGGGTGATCGGTGCTCAGTACTCAGGGTGCTCAGTACTCAGGGTGCTGGGTGCTCAGTGCTCAGGGTGCTCGGTGCTCAGTACTCAGGGTGCTGGGTGCTCAGTGCTCGGGGTGCTGGGTGCTCAGTGCTCAGGGTGATCGGTGCTCAGTACTCAGGGTGCTGGGTGCTCAGTGCTCAGGGTGCTGGGTGCTCAGTCCTCATGGTGCTCAGTGCTCAGGGTGCTGGGTGCTCTGTGCTCGGGGTGCTCGGTGCTCAGTACTCAGGGTGCTGGGTGCTCAGTGCTCGGGGTGCTTGGTGGTCAGTGCTCAGTGCTCAAGGTGCTGGGTGCTCAGTGCTCAGTGCTCAGGGTGCTGGGTGCTCAGTACTCAGGGTGCTGGGTGCTCATTACTCAGGGTGCTGGGTGCTCAGTTCTCAGGGTGCTGGGTGCTCAGTGCTCGGGGCACTGGGTGCTCAGTGCTCGGGGTGCTGGGTGCTCAGTACTCGGGGTGCTGGGTGCTCAGTGCTCACGGTGCTCAGTGCTCAGTACTCAGTGCTCAGGGTGCTCAGTGCTCAGTGCTCAGGGTGCTGGGTGTTCAGTACTCAGGGTGCTGGGTGCTCAGTACTCAGGGTGCTGGGTGCTCAGTGCTCAGTGTGCTGGGTGCTCAGTACTCTGGGTGTTTGGTGCTCAGTACTCAGGGTGCTGGGTGCTCCGTGCTCAGGGTGCTGGGTGCTCAGTGCTCAGGGTTCTGGGTGCTCAGTGCTCAGGTTGCTGGGTGCTCAGTACTCAGGGTGCTGGGTGGTTAGTGCTCGAGGTGCTCGGTGCTCAGTACTCAAGGTGCTGGGTGCTCAGGGTGCTGGGTGCTCAGTCCTCGGGGTGCTCCGTGCTCATGGTGCTGGGTGCTCAGTGCTCCGGGTGCTGGGTGCACAGTGCTCGGGGTGCTGGGTGCTGAGTGCTCAGGGTGCTGGGTGCTCAGTGCTCGGGGTGCTCGGTGCTCAGTGCTCAGGGTCCTTGGTGCTCAGTACTCAGGGTGCTGGGTGCTTAGTACTCAGGGTGCTTAGTGCTCAGTACAAAGGGTGCTGGGTGCTCAGTGCTCGGGGTGCTCGGTGCTCAGTGCTCAGTACTCAGGGTGCTGGGTGCTCAGTGCTCGGGGTGCTGGGTGCTCAGTACTTAGCGTGCTGGGTGCTCAGTACTCAGGGTGCTGGGTGCTCAGTGCTCAGGGTGCTGGGTGCTCAGTGCTCAGGGTGCTGGGTGCTCAGTGATCGGGGTGCTGGGTGCTCAGTACTCAGGGTGCTCAGTGCTCGGGGAGCTCGGTGCTCAGTACTCAGGGTGCTGGGTGCTCAGTACTCAGTGCTCGGGGTCCTGGCTGCTCCGTGCTCGGGGTGCTGGGTGCTCAGTGCTCTGGGTGCTGGGTGCTCAGTACTCAGGGTGCTGGGTGCTCAGTACTCAGGGTGCTGGGTGCTCAGTGCTCAGGGTGCTGGGTGCTCAGTACTCAGGGTGCTGGGTGCTCAGTACTCAGGGTGCTCGGTGCTCAGTACTCAGGGTGCTGGGTGCTCAGTGCTCAGGGTGCTGGGTACTCAGTACTCAGGGTGCTGGGTGCTCAGTACTCAGGGTGCTGTGTGCTCAGTGCTCAGGGTGCTGGGTGCTCAGTGCTCACGGTGCTGGGTGCTCAGTACTCAGGGTGCTGGGTGCTCAGTGCTCAGGGTGATCGGTGCTCAGTACTCAGGGTGCTCAGTACTCAGGGTGCTGTGTGCTCAGTGCTCAGGGTGCTGGGTGCTCAGTATTCAGGGTGCTGGGTGCTCAGTGCTCGGGGTGCTGGGTGCTCAGTGCTCAGGGTGATCGGTGCTCAGTACTCAGGCTGCTGGGTGCTCAGTGCTCAGGGTCCTGGGTGCTCAGTCCTCAGGGTGCGCAGTGCTCAGGGTGCTTGGTGCTCTGTGCTCGGGGTGCTCGGTGCTCTGTACTCAGGGTGCTGAGTGCTCAGTACTTAGGGTGCTGGGTGCTCAGTACTCATGGTGCTGGGTGCTCAGTACTCAGGGTGCTGGGTGCTCAGTGCTCAGTGTGCTGGGTGCTCAGTGCTCAGGGCGCTGGGTGCTCAGTGCTCGGGGTGCTGGGTGGTCAGTGCTCAGTGCTCAAGGTGCTGGGTGCTCAGTGCTCAGTGCTCAGGGTGCTGGGTGCTCAGTACTCAGGGTGCTGGGTGCTCAGTACTCAGGGTGCTGGGTGCTCAGTTCTCAGGGTGCTGGGTGATCAGTACTCTGGGTGTTGGGTGCTCAGTACTCAGGGTGCTCAGTGCTCAGTACTCGGGGTTCTGGGTGCTCAGTGCTCAGTGTGCTCAGTGCTCATGGTGCTGGGTGCTCAGTGCTCGGGGCGCTGGGTGCTCAGTGCTCGGGGTGCTGGGTGCTCAGTACTCAGGGTGCTGGGTGCTCAGTGTTCAGTGCTCATGGTGCTCAGTGCTCAGGGTGCTCAGTGCTCAGGGTGCTGGGTGCTCAGGGTGCTGGGAGCTCAGTGCTCGGGGTGCTGGGTGCTCAGTGCTCAGTGCTCAGGGTGCTGGGTGTTCAGTACTCAGGGTGCTCGGTGCTCTGTGCTCAGGGTGCTAGGTGCTCAGTACTCAGGGTGCTGGGTGCTCAGTGCTCGGGGTGCTGGGTGCTCAGTGCTCAGGGTGATCAGTGCTCAGTACTCAGGGTGCTGGGTGCTCAGTGCTCAGGGTGCTGGGTGCTCAGTCCTCAGGGTGCTCAGTACTCAGGGTGCTCGGTGCTCAGTGCTCAGTACTCAGGGTGCTCAGTACTCAGGGTGCTGGTTGCTCAGTGCTCGGGGTGCTGGGTGCTCAGTACTCAGGGTGCTGGGTGCTCAGTACTCGGGGTGCTGGGTGCTCAGTACTCAGGGTGCTGGGTGCTCAGTGCTCGGTGTGGTGGGTGCTCAGTGCTCAGGGTGATCGGTGCTCAGTGCTCAGGGTGCTGGGTGCTCAGTCCCCCGGGTGCTCAGTGCTCAGGGTGCTGGGTGCTCAGTGCTCGGGGTGCTCGGTGCTCAGTACTCAGGGTGCTGAGTGCTCAGTACTCAGGGTGCTGGGTGCTCAGTTCTCAGGGGGCTGGGTGCTCAGTACTCAGGGTGCTGGGTGCTCAGGGTGCTGGGTGCTCAGTGCTCAGGGTGCTGGGTGCTCAGTGCTCGGGGTGCTGGGTGCTCAGGGCTGTGGTGCTGGGTGCTCAGTGCTCAGTGCTGAGGGTGCTGGGTGCTCAGTGCTCAGTGCTCAGGGTGCTGGTTGCTCAGTACTCAGGGTGCTGGGTGCTCAGTGCTCGGGGTGCTGCGTGCTCAGTGCTCAGGGTGCTGGGTGCTCAGTGCTCAGGGTGCTGGGTGCTCAGGACTCAGGGTGCTGGGTGCTCGGTGCTCAGTACTCAAGGTGCTGGGTGCTCAGTGCTCAGGGTGCTGGGTGCTCAGTCCTCGGGGTGCTCCGTGCTCAGTGATCAGGGTGCTGGGTGCTCAGTTCTCAGTGTGCTGGGTGCTCAGTACTCAGGGTGCTCAGTGCTCAGTACTCGGTGTGCTTGTTGCTCAGTACTCAGGGTGCTCAGTGCTCAGTACTCGGGGTGCTGGGTGCTCAGTGCTCAGGGTGCTCAGTTCTCAGTGCTCGGGGTGCTGGGTGCTCAGTGCTCGGGGCGCTGGGTGCTCAGTGCTCGGGGTGCTGGTTTCTCAGTGCTCTGGGTGCTTAGTGTTCAGTACTCAGGGTGCTGGGTGCTCAGTACTCATGGTGCTGGGTGCTCATTCTCAGGGTGCTGTGTGCTCAGTGCTCGGGTTGCTGGGTGCTCAGTACTCAGGGTGCTGGGGGCTCAGTACTCAGGGTGCTGGGTGCTCAGTACTCAGGGTGCTCGGTTCTCAGTACTCAGGGTGCTGGGTGCTCATTCTCGGGGTGCTGGGTGCTCAGTACTCAGGGTGCTGGGGGCTCAGTACTCAGGGTTCTGGGTGCTCAGTACTCAGGGTGATCTGTTCTCAGTACTCAGGTTGCTGGGTGCTCAGTGCTCGGGGTGCTGGGTGCTCAGTACTCGGGGTGCTCAGTGCTCAGTACTCAGGGTGCTGGGTGCTCAGTACTCAGGGTGCTGGGTGCTCAGTTCTCAGGGTGCTGGGTGCTCAGTACTCTGGGTGTTGGGTGCTCAGTACTCAGGGTGCTCAGTGCTCAGTACTCGGGGTGCTGGGTGCTCAGTGCTCAGTGTGCTCAGTGCTCAGTGCTCAGGGTGCTGGGTGCTCAGTGCTCGGGGCACTGGGTGCTCAGTGCTCGGGGTGCTGGGTGCTCAGTACTCAGGGTGCTGTGTGCTCAGTGCTCAGTACTCAGCGTGCTGGGTGCTCAGTGCTCAGAGTGTTGGGTGCTCAGTACTCAGGGTGCTGGGTGCTCAGTGCTCAGTGCTCAGGGTGCTCAGTGCTCAGGGTGCTCAGTGCTCAGGGTGCTGGGTGCTCAGGGTGCTGGGTGCTCAGCGCTCGGGGTGCTGGGTGCTCAGTGCTCAGTGCTCAGGGTGCTGGGTGCTCAGTGCTCAGTGCTCAGGGTGCTGGGTGTTCAGTACTCAGGTTGCTCGGTGCTCAGTGCTCAGGGTGCTAGGTTCTCAGTACTCAGGGTGCTGGGTGCTCAGTGCTCGGGGTGCTGGGTGCTCAGTGCTCAGGGTGATCAGTGCTCAGTACTCAGGGTGCTGGGTGCTCAGTGCTCAGGGTGCTGGGTGCTCAGTCCTCAGGGTGCTCAGTACTCAGGCTGCTCGGTGCTCAGTGCTCAGTACTCAGGGTGCTCAGTACTCAGGGTGCTGGTTACTCAGTGCTCGGGGTGCTGGGTGCTCAGTACTCAGGGTGCTGGGTGCTCAGTACTCGGGGTGCTGGGTGCTCAGTACTCAGGGTGCTGGGTGCTCAGTGCTCGGTGTGCTGGGTGCTCAGTGCTCAGGGTGATCGGTGCTCAGTTATCAGGGTGCTGGGTGCTCAGTCCTCCGGGTGCTCAGTGCTCAGGGTGCTGGGTGCTCAGTGCTCGGGGTGCTCGGTGCTCAGTACTCAGGGTGCTGAGTGCTCAGTACTCAGGGTGCTGGGTGCTCAGTACTCAGGGTGCTGGGTGCTCAGTACTCAGGGTGCTGGGTGCTCAGGGTGCTGGGTGCTCAGTGTTCAGGGTGCTGGGTGCTCAGTGCTCAGGGTGCTGGGTGCTCAGGGCTGTGGTGCTGGGTGCTCAGTGCTCAGTGCTCAGGGTGCTGGGTGCTCAGTGCTCAGTGCTCAGGGTGCTGGTTGCTCAGTACTCAGGGTGCTGGGTGCTCAGTACTCAGTGTGCTGGGTGCTCAGTGCTCAGGGTGCTCTGTGCTCAGTGCTCAGGGTGCTGGGTGCTCAGTACTCAGGGTGCTGGGTGCTCGGTGCTCAGTACTCAAGGTGCTGGGTGCTCAGTGCTCAGGGTGCTGGGTGCTCAGTCCTCGGGGTGCTCCGTGCTCAGTGATCAGGGTGCTGGGTGCTCAGTTCTCAGTGTGCTGGGTGCTCAGTACTCAGGGTGCTCAGTGCTCAGTACTCGGTGTGCTTGTTGCTCAGTACTCAGGGTGCTCAGTGCTCAGTACTCGGGGTGCTGGGTGCTCAGTGCTCAGGGTGCTCAGTTCTCAGTGCTCGGGGTGCTGGGTGCTCAGTGCTCGGGGCGCTGGGTGCTCAGTGCTCGGGGTGCTGGGTTCTCAGTGCTCTGGGTGCTTAGTGCTCAGTACTCAGGGTGCTGGGTGCTCAGTACTCATGGTGCTGTGTGCTCATTCTCAGGGTGCTGTGTGCTCAGTGCTCGGGTTGCTGGGTGCTCAGTACTCAGGGTGCTGGGGGCTCAGTACTCACGGTGCTGGGTGCTCAGTACTCAGGGTGCTCGGTTCTCAGTACTCAGGGTGCTGGGTGCTCATTCTCGGGGTGCTGGGTGCTCAGTACTCAGGGTGCTGGGGGCTCAGTACTCAGGGTTCTGGGTGCTCAGTACTCAGGGTGATCTGTTCTCAGTACTCAGGTTGCTGGGTGCTCAGTGCTCGGGGTGCTGGGTGCTCAGTACTCGGGGTGCTCAGTGCTCAGTACTCAGGGTGCTGGGTGCTCAGTACTCAGGGTGCTGGGTGCTCAGTTCTCAGGGTGCTGGGTGCTCAGTACTCTGGGTGTTGGGTGCTCAGTACTCAGGGTGCTCAGTGCTCAGTACTCGGGGTGCTGGGTGCTCAGTGCTCAGTGTGCTCAGTGCTCAGTGCTCAGGGTGCTGGGTGCTCAGTGCTCGGGGCACTGGGTGCTCAGTGCTCGGGGTGCTGGGTGCTCAGTACTCAGGGTGCTGTGTGCTCAGTGCTCAGTACTCAGCGTGCTGGGTGCTCAGTGCTCAGAGTGTTGGGTGCTCAGTACTCAGGGTGCTGGGTGCTCAGTGCTCAGTGCTCAGGGTGCTCAGTGCTCAGGGTGCTCAGTGCTCAGGGTGCTGGGTGATCAGGGTGCTGGGTGCTCAGCGCTCGGGGTGCTGGGTGCTCAGTGCTCAGTGCTCAGGGTGCTGGGTGCTCAGTGCTCAGTGCTCAGGGTGCTGGGTGTTCAGTACTCAGGGTGCTCGGTGCTCAGTGCTCAGGGTGCTAGGTTCTCAGTACTCAGGGTGCTGGGTGCTCAGTGCTCGGGGTGCTGGGTGCTCAGTGCTCAGGGTGATCAGTGCTCAGTACTCAGGGTGCTGGGTGCTCAGTGCTCAGGGTGCTGGGTGCTCAGTCCTCAGGGTGCTCAGTACTCAGGCTGCTCGGTGCTCAGTGCTCAGTACTCAGGGTGCTCAGTACTCAGGGTGCTGGTTGCTCAGTGCTCGGGGTGCTGGGTGCTCAGTACTCAGGGTGCTGGGTGCTCAGTACTCGGGGTGCTGGGTGCTCAGTACTCAGGGTGCTGGGTGCTCAGTGCTCGGTGTGCTGGGTGCTCAGTGCTCAGGGTGATCGGTGCTCAGTTATCAGGGTGCTGGGTGCTCAGTCCTCCGGGTGCTCAGTGCTCAGGGTGCTGGGTGCTCAGTGCTCGGGGTGCTCGGTGCTCAGTACTCAGGGTGCTGAGTGCTCAGTACTCAGGGTGCTGGGTGCTCAGTACTCAGGGTGCTGGGTGCTCAGTACTCAGGGTGCTGGGTGCTCAGGGTGCTGGGTGCTCAGTGTTCAGGGTGCTGGGTGCTCAGTGCTCAGGGTGCTGCGTGCTCAGTGCTCAGTGCTCAGGGTGCTCTGTGCTCAGTACTCAGGGTGCTGGGTGCTCAGTGCTCGGGGTGCTGCGTGCTCAGTGCTCAGTGTGCTGGGTGCTCAGTGCTCAGGGTGCTGGGTGCTCAGTACTCAGGGTGCTGGGTGCTCAGTACTCAGTGTGCTGGGTGCTCAGTGCTCAGGGTGCTCTGTGCTCAGTACTCAGGGTGCTGGGTGCTCAGTGCTCGGGGTGCTGCGTGCTCAGTGCTCAGGGTGCTGGGTGCTCAGTGCTCAGGGTGCTGGGTGCTCAGTGCTCGGGGTGCTGGGTGCTCAGGGCTGTGGTGCTGGGTGCTCAGTGCTCAGTGCTGAGGGTGCTGGGTGCTCAGTGCTCAGTGCTCAGGGTGCTGGTTGCTCAGTACTCAGGGTGCTGGGTTCTCAGTGCTCGGGGTGCTGCGTGCTCAGTGCTCAGGGTGCTGGGTGCTCAGTGCTCAGGGTGCTGGGTGCTCAGGACTCAGGGTGCTGGGTGCTCGGTGCTCAGTACTCAAGGTGCTGGGTGCTCAGTGCTCAGGGTGCTGGGTGCTCAGTCCTCGGGGTGCTCCGTGCTCAGTGATCAGGGTGCTGGGTGCTCAGTTCTCAGTGTGCTGGGTGCTCAGTACTCAGGGTGCTCAGTGCTCAGTACTCGGTGTGCTTGTTGCTCAGTACTCAGGGTGCTCAGTGCTCAGTACTCGGGGTGCTGGGTGCTCAGTGCTCGGGGCGCTGGGTGCTCAGTGCTCGGGGTGCTGGTTTCTCAGTGCTCTGGGTGCTTAGTGCTCAGTACTCAGGGTGCTGGGTGCTCAGTACTCATGGTGCTGGGTGCTCATTCTCAGGGTGCTGTGTGCTCAGTGCTCGGGTTGCTGGGTGCTCAGTACTCAGGGTGCTGGGGGCTCAGTACTCAGGGTGCTGGGTGCTCAGTACTCAGGGTGCTCGGTTCTCAGTACTCAGGGTGCTGGGTGCTCATTCTCGGGGTGCTGGGTGCTCAGTACTCAGGGTGCTGGGGGCTCAGTACTCAGGGTTCTGGGTGCTCAGTACTCAGGGTGATCTGTTCTCAGTACTCAGGTTGCTGGGTGCTCAGTGCTCGGGGTGCTGGGTGCTCAGTACTCGGGGTGCTCAGTGCTCAGTACTCAGGGTGCTGGGTGCTCAGTACTCAGGGTGCTGGGTGCTCAGTTCTCAGGGTGCTGGGTGCTCAGTACTCTGGGTGTTGGGTGCTCAGTACTCAGGGTGCTCAGTGCTCAGTACTCGGGGTGCTGGGTGCTCAGTGCTCAGTGTGCTCAGTGCTCAGTGCTCAGGGTGCTGGGTGCTCAGTGCTCGGGGCACTGGGTACTCAGTGCTCGGGGTGCTGGGTGCTCAGTACTCAGGGTGCTGTGTGCTCAGTGCTCAGTACTCAGCGTGCTGGGTGCTCAGTGCTCAGAGTGTTGGGTGCTCAGTACTCAGGGTGCTGGGTGCTCAGTGCTCAGTGCTCAGGGTGCTCAGTGCTCAGGGTGCTCAGTGCTCAGGGTGCTGGGTGCTCAGGGTGCTGGGTGCTCAGCGCTCGGGGTGCTGGGTGCTCAGTGCTCAGTGCTCAGGGTGCTGGGTGCTCAGTGCTCAGTGCTCAGGGTGCTGGGTGTTCAGTACTCAGGTTGCTCGGTGCTCAGTGCTCAGGGTGCTAGGTTCTCAGTACTCAGGGTGCTGGGTGCTCAGTGCTCGGGGTGCTGGGTGCTCAGTGCTCAGGGTGATCAGTGCTCAGTACTCAGGGTGCTGGGTGCTCAGTGCTCAGGGTGCTGGGTGCTCAGTCCTCAGGGTGCTCAGTACTCAGGCTGCTCGGTGCTCAGTGCTCAGTACTCAGGGTGCTCAGTACTCAGGGTGCTGGTTACTCAGTGCTCGGGGTGCTGGGTGCTAAGTACTCAGGGTGCTGGGTGCTCAGTACTCGGGGTGCTGGGTGCTCAGTACTCAGGGTGCTGGGTGCTCAGTGCTCGGTGTGCTGGGTGCTCAGTGCTCAGGGTGATCGGTGCTCAGTTATCAGGGTGCTGGGTGCTCAGTCCTCCGGGTGCTCAGTGCTCAGGGTGCTGGGTGCTCAGTGCTCGGGGTGCTCGGTGCTCAGTACTCAGGGTGCTGAGTGCTCAGTACTCAGGGTGCTGGGTGCTCAGTACTCAGGGTGCTGGGTGCTCAGTACTCAGGGTGCTGGGTGCTCAGGGTGCTGGGTGCTCAGTGTTCAGGGTGCTGGGTGCTCAGTGCTCAGGGTGCTGGGTGCTCAGGGCTGTGGTGCTGGGTGCTCAGTGCTCAGTGCTCAGGGTGCTGGGTGCTCAGTGCTCAGTGCTCAGGGTGCTGGTTGCTCAGTACTCAGGGTGCTGGGTGCTCAGTACTCAGTGTGCTGGGTGCTCAGTGCTCAGGGTGCTCTGTGCTCAGTGCTCAGGGTGCTGGGTGCTCAGTACTCAGGGTGCTGGGTGCTCGGTGCTCAGTACTCAAGGTGCTGGGTGCTCAGTGCTCAGGGTGCTGGGTGCTCAGTCCTCGGGGTGCTCCGTGCTCAGTGATCAGGGTGCTGGGTGCTCAGTTCTCAGTGTGCTGGGTGCTCAGTACTCAGGGTGCTCAGTGCTCAGTACTCGGTGTGCTTGTTGCTCAGTACTCAGGGTGCTCAGTGCTCAGTACTCGGGGTGCTGGGTGCTCAGTGCTCAGGGTGCTCAGTTCTCAGTGCTCGGGGTGCTGGGTGCTCAGTGCTCGGGGCGCTGGGTGCTCAGTGCTCGGGGTGCTGGGTTCTCAGTGCTCTGGGTGCTTAGTGCTCAGTACTCAGGGTGCTGGGTGCTCAGTACTCATGGTGCTGGGTGCTCATTCTCAGGGTGCTGTGTGCTCAGTGCTCGGGTTGCTGGGTGCTCAGTACTCAGGGTGCTGGGGGCTCAGTACTCAGGGTGCTGGGTGCTCAGTACTCAGGGTGCTCGGTTCTCAGTACTCAGGGTGCTGGGTGCTCATTCTCGGGGTGCTGGGTGCTCAGTACTCAGGGTGCTGGGGGCTCAGTACTCAGGGTTCTGGGTGCTCAGTACTCAGGGTGATCTGTTCTCAGTACTCAGGTTGCTGGGTGCTCAGTGCTCGGGGTGCTGGGTGCTCAGTACTCGGGGTGCTCAGTGCTCAGTACTCAGGGTGCTGGGTGCTCAGTACTCAGGGTGCTGGGTGCTCAGTTCTCAGGGTGCTGGGTGCTCAGTACTCTGGGTGTTGGGTGCTCAGTACTCAGGGTGCTCAGTGCTCAGTACTCGGGGTGCTGGGTGCTCAGTGCTCAGTGTGCTCAGTGCTCAGTGCTCAGGGTGCTGGGTGCTCAGTGCTCGGGGCACTGGGTGCTCAGTGCTCGGGGTGCTGGGTGCTCAGTACTCAGGGTGCTGTGTGCTCAGTGCTCAGTACTCAGCGTGCTGGGTGCTCAGTGCTCAGAGTGTTGGGTGCTCAGTACTCAGGGTGCTGGGTGCTCAGTGCTCAGTGCTCAGGGTGCTCAGTGCTCAGGGTGCTCAGTGCTCAGGGTGCTGGGTGCTCAGGGTGCTGGGTGCTCAGCGCTCGGGGTGCTGGGTGCTCAGTGCTCAGTGCTCAGGGTGCTGGGTGCTCAGTGCTCAGTGCTCAGGGTGCTGGGTGTTCAGTACTCAGGGTGCTCGGTGCTCAGTGCTCAGGGTGCTAGGTTCTCAGTACTCAGGGTGCTGGGTGCTCAGTGCTCGGGGTGCTGGGTGCTCAGTGCTCAGGGTGATCAGTGCTCAGTACTCAGGGTGCTGGGTGCTCAGTGCTCAGGGTGCTGGGTGCTCAGTCCTCAGGGTGCTCAGTACTCAGGCTGCTCGGTGCTCAGTGCTCAGTACTCAGGGTGCTCAGTACTCAGGGTGCTGGTTGCTCAGTGCTCGGGGTGCTGGGTGCTCAGTACTCAGGGTGCTGGGTGCTCAGTACTCGGGGTGCTGGGTGCTCAGTACTCAGGGTGCTGGGTGCTCAGTGCTCGGTGTGCTGGGTGCTCAGTGCTCAGGGTGATCGGTGCTCAGTTATCAGGGTGCTGGGTGCTCAGTCCTCCGGGTGCTCAGTGCTCAGGGTGCTGGGTGCTCAGTGCTCGGGGTGCTCGGTGCTCAGTACTCAGGGTGCTGAGTGCTCAGTACTCAGGGTGCTGGGTGCTCAGTACTCAGGGTGCTGGGTGCTCAGTACTCAGGGTGCTGGGTGCTCAGGGTGCTGGGTGCTCAGTGTTCAGGGTGCTGGGTGCTCAGTGCTCAGGGTGCTGGTTGCTCAGTACTCAGGGTGCTGGGTGCTCAGTACTCAGTGTGCTGGGTGCTCAGTGCTCAGGGTGCTCTGTGCTCAGTACTCAGGGTGCTGGGTGCTCAGTGCTCGGGGTGCTGCGTGCTCAGTGCTCAGTGTGCTGGGTGCTCAGTGCTCAGGGTGCTGGGTGCTCAGTACTCAGGGTGCTGGGTGCTCAGTGCTCGGGGTGCTCGGTGCTCAGTACTCAAGGTGCTGGGTGCTCAGTGCTCAGGGTGCTGGGTGCTCAGTCCTCGGGGTGCTCCTTGCTCAGTGATCAGGGTGCTGGGTGCTCACTACTCAGGGTGCTCGGTGCTCAGTACTCAGGGTTCTCAGTGCTCAGTACTCAGGGTGCTGGGTGCTCAGTTCTCAGGGTGCTGGGTGCTCAGTACTCAGGGTGCTCAGTGCTCAGTACTCGGGGTGCTTGTTGCTCAGTACTCAGGGTGCTCAGTGCTCAGTACTCGGGGTGCTGGGTGCTCAGTGCTCAGGGTGCTCAGTTCTCAGTGCTCGGGGTGCTGGGTGCTCAGTGCTCGGGGCGATGGGTGCTCAGTGCTCTGGGTGCTGGGTGCTCAGTGCTCTGGGTGCTTAGTGCTCAGTACTCAGGGTGCTGGGTGCTCAGTACTCATGATGCTGGGTGCTCATTCTCAGGGTGCTGGGTGCTCAGTGCTCGGGTTGCTGAGTGCTCAGTACTCAGGGTGCTGGTTGCTCAGTACTCAGGGTGCTCGGTTCTCAGTACTTAGGGTGCTGGGTGCTCATTCTCGGGGTGCTGGGTGCTCAGTGATCGGGGTGCTGGGTGCTCAGTACTCAGGGTGCTGGGGGCTCAGTACTCAGGGTTCTGGGTGCTCAGTACTCAGGGTGATCTCTTCTCAGTACTCAGGTTGCTGTGTGCTCAGTGCTCGGGGTGCTGGGTGCTCAGTACTCGGGGTGCTCAGTGCTCAGTACTCAGGGTGCTGGGTGCTCAGTACTCTGGTTGCTGGGTGCTCAGTGCTCGGGGTGCTCGGTGCTCAGTACTCGGGGTGCTGGGTGCTCAGTACTCGGTGTGCTCGGTGCTCAGTGCTCAGGGTGCTGGGTGCTCAGTGCTCGGGGTGCTGGGTGCTCAGTGCTGAGGGTAGTGCTGGGTGCTCAGTACTCAGGGTGCTGGGTGCTCAGTGCTCAGGGTGCTGGGTGCTCAGTACTAAGGGTGCTGGGTGCTCAGTACTCAGGGTGCTCGGTGCTCAGTACTCAGGGTGCTGGGTGCTCAGAGCTCAGGGTGCTGGGTACTCAGTACTCAGGGTGTTGGGTGCTCAGTGCTCAGGGTGATCGGTGCTCAGTACTCAGGGTGCTCAGTACTCAGGGTGCTGGGTGCTCAGTGCTCGGGGTGCTGGGTGCTCAGTACTCGGGGTGCTGGGTGCTCTGTACTCAGGGTGCTGGGTGCTCAGTGGTCGGTGTCCTGGGTGCTCAGTGCTCAGGGTGATCGGTGCTCAGTACTCAGCGTGCTGGGTGCTCAATGCTCAGGGTGCTGGGTGCTCAGTCCTCAGGGTGCTCAGTGCTCAGGGTGCTGGGTGCTCAGTGCTCGGTGTGCTCGGTGCTCAGTGCTCGGGGTGCTGGGTGCTCAGTGCTCAGTGCTCAGGGTGTTGGGTGCTCAGTGCTCAGTGTTCAGGGTGCTGGGTGGTCAGTACTCAGGGTGCTGGTTGCTCAGTACTCAGGGTGCTGGGTGCTCAGTGCTCGGGGTGCTGGGTGCTCTGTGCTCAGGGTGCTGGGTGCTCAGTATTCAGGGTGCTGGGTGCTCAGTGCTCGGGGTGCTCGGTGCTCAGTACTCAAGGTGCTGGGTGCTCAGTGCTCAGGGTGCTTGGTGCTCAGTCCTCGGGGTGCTCCGTGCTCAGTGCTCAGTGTGCTGGGTGCTCAGTACTCAGGGTGCTCGGTGCTCAGTACTCAGGGTTCTCAGTGCTCAGGGTGCTGGGTGCTCAGTACTCAGGGTGCTCAGTGCTCAGTACTAGGGGTGCTGGGTGCTCAGTACTCAGGGTGCTCAGTGCTCAGTACTCGGGGTGCTGGGTGCTCAGTGCTCAGTGTGCTCAGTGCTCAGTGCTCGGGGTGCTGGGTGCTCAGTGCTCGGGGTGCTAGGTGCTCAGTACTCAGGGTGCTGTGTGCACAGTGCTCAGTACTCAGCGTGCTGGGTTCTCAGTGCTCAGAGTGTTGGGTGCTCAGTACTCAGTGTGCTGGGTGCTCAGTGCTCAGTGCTCAGAGTGCTCAGTGCTCAGGGTGCTCAGTGCTCAGGGTGCTGGGTGCTCAGGGTGCTGGGTGCTCAGTGCTCGGGGTGCTGGGTGCTCATTGCTCAGTGCTCAGGGTGCTGGGTGCTCAGTGCTCAGTGCTCAGGGTGCTGGGTGTTCAGTACTCAGGGTGCTCGGTGCTCAGTGCTCAGGGTGCTGGGTGCTCAGTACTCAGGGTCCTGGGTGCTCAGTGCTCGGGGTGCTGGGTGCTCAGTACTAAGGGTGCTGGGTGCTCAGTACTCAGGGTGCTCGGTGCTCAGTACTCAGGGTGCAGGGTGCTCAGAGCTCAGGGTGCTGGGTACTCAGTACTCAGGGTGCTGGGTGCTCAGTACTCAGGGTGCTGGGTGCTCAGTGCTCAGGGTGCTGGGTGCTCAGTGCTCAGGGTGCTTGGTGCTCAGTACTCAGGGTGCTGGGTGCTCAGTGCTCAGGGTGATCGGTGCTCAGTACTCAGGGTGCTCAGTACTCAGGGTGCTGGGTGCTCAGTGCTCGGGGTGCTGGGTGCTCAGTACTCGGGGTGCTGGGTGCTCATTGCTCAGTGCTCAGGGTGCTGGGTGCTCAGTGCTCAGTGCTCAGGGTCCTGGGTGCTCAGTCCTCAGGGTGCGCAGTGCTCAGGGTGCTTGGTGCTCTGTGCTCGGGGTGCTCGGTGCTCTGTACTCAGGGTGCTGAGTGCTCAGTACTTAGGGTGCTGGGTGCTCAGTACTCATGGTGCTGGGTGCTCAGTACTCAGGGTGCTGGGTGCTCAGTGCTCAGTGTGCTGGGTGCTCAGTGCTCAGGGCGCTGGGTGCTCAGTGCTCGGGGTGCTGGGTGGTCAGTGCTCAGTGCTCAAGGTGCTGGGTGCTCAGTGCTCAGTGCTCAGGGTGCTGGGTGCTCAGTACTCAGGGTGCTGGGTGCTCAGTACTCAGGGTGCTGGGTGCTCAGTTCTCAGGGTGCTGGGTGATCAGTACTCTGGGTGTTGGGTGCTCAGTACTCAGGGTGCTCAGTGCTCAGTACTCGGGGTTCTGGGTGCTCAGTGCTCAGTGTGCTCAGTGCTCATGGTGCTGGGTGCTCAGTGCTCGGGGCGCTGGGTGCTCAGTGCTCGGGGTGCTGGGTGCTCAGTACTCAGGGTGCTGGGTGCTCAGTGTTCAGTGCTCATGGTGCTCAGTGCTCAGGGTGCTCAGTGCTCAGGGTGCTGGGTGCTCAGGGTGCTGGGAGCTCAGTGCTCGGGGTGCTGGGTGCTCAGTGCTCAGTGCTCAGGGTGCTGGGTGTTCAGTACTCAGGGTGCTCGGTGCTCTGTGCTCAGGGTGCTAGGTGCTCAGTACTCAGGGTGCTGGGTGCTCAGTGCTCGGGGTGCTGGGTGCTCAGTGCTCAGGGTGATCAGTGCTCAGTACTCAGGGTGCTGGGTGCTCAGTGCTCAGGGTGCTGGGTGCTCAGTCCTCAGGGTGCTCAGTACTCAGGGTGCTCGGTGCTCAGTGCTCAGTACTCAGGGTGCTCAGTACTCAGGGTGCTGGTTGCTCAGTGCTCGGGGTGCTGGGTGCTCAGTACTCAGGGTGCTGGGTGCTCAGTACTCGGGGTGCTGGGTGCTCAGTACTCAGGGTGCTGGGTGCTCAGTGCTCGGTGTGGTTTGTGCTCAGTGCTCAGGGTGATCGGTGCTCAGTGCTCAGGGTGCTGGGTGCTCAGTCCCCCGGGTGCTCAGTGCTCAGGGTGCTGGGTGCTCAGTGCTCGGGGTGCTCGGTGCTCAGTACTCAGGGTGCTGAGTGCTCAGTACTCAGGGTGCTGGGTGCTCAGTACTCAGGGGGCTGGGTGCTCAGTACTCAGGGTGCTGGGTGCTCAGGGTGCTGGGTGCTCAGTGCTCAGGGTGCTGGGTGCTCAGTGCTCGGGGTGCTGGGTGCTCAGGGCTGTGGTGCTGGGTGCTCAGTGCTCAGTGCTGAGGGTGCTGGGTGCTCAGTGCTCAGTGCTCAGGGTGCTGGTTGCTCAGTTCTCAGGGTGCTGGGTGCTCAGTGCTCGGGGTGCTGCGTGCTCAGTGCTCAGGGTGCTGGGTGCTCAGTGCTCAGGGTGCTGGGTGCTCAGGACTCAGGGTGCTGGGTGCTCGGTGCTCAGTACTCAAGGTGCTGGGTGCTCAGTGCTCAGGGTGCTGGGTGCTCAGTCCTCGGGGTGCTCCGTGCTCAGTGATCAGGGTGCTGGGTGCTCAGTTCTCAGTGTGCTGGGTGCTCAGTACTCAGGGTGCTCAGTGCTCAGTACTCGGTGTGCTTGTTGCTCAGTACTCAGGGTGCTCAGTGCTCAGTACTCGGGGTGCTGGGTGCTCAGTGCTCAGGGTGCTCAGTTCTCAGTGCTCGGGGTGCTGGGTGCTCAGTGCTCGGGGCGCTGGGTGCTCAGTGCTCGGGGTGCTGGTTTCTCAGTGCTCTGGGTGCTTAGTGCTCAGTACTCAGGGTGCTGGGTGCTCAGTACTCATGGTGCTGGGTGCTCATTCTCAGGGTGCTGTGTGCTCAGTGCTCGGGTTGCTGGGTGCTCAGTACTCAGGGTGCTGGGGGCTCAGTACTCAGGGTGCTGGGTGCTCAGTACTCAGGGTGCTCGGTTCTCAGTACTCAGGGTGCTGGGTGCTCATTCTCGGGGTGCTGGGTGCTCAGTACTCAGGGTGCTGGGGGCTCAGTACTCAGGGTTCTGGGTGCTCAGTACTCAGGGTGATCTGTTCTCAGTACTCAGGTTGCTGGGTGCTCAGTGCTCGGGGTGCTGGGTGCTCAGTACTCGGGGTGCTCAGTGCTCAGTACTCAGGGTGCTGGGTGCTCAGTACTCAGGGTGCTGGGTGCTCAGTTCTCAGGGTGCTGGGTGCTCAGTACTCTGGGTGTTGGGTGCTCAGTACTCAGGGTGCTCAGTGCTCAGTACTCGGGGTGCTGGGTGCTCAGTGCTCAGTGTGCTCAGTGCTCAGTGCTCAGGGTGCTGGGTGCTCAGTGCTCGGGGCACTGGGTGCTCAGTGCTCGGGTTGCTGGGTGCTCAGTACTCAGGGTGCTGTGTGCTCAGTGCTCAGTACTCAGCGTGCTGGGTGCTCAGTGCTCAGAGTGTTGGGTGCTCAGTACTCAGGGTGCTGGGTGCTCAGTGCTCAGTGCTCAGGGTGCTCAGTGCTCAGGGTGCTCAGTGCTCAGGGTGCTGGGTGCTCAGGGTGCTGGGTGCTCAGCGCTCGGGGTGCTGGGTGCTCAGTGCTCAGTGCTCAGGGTGCTGGGTGCTCAGTGCTCAGTGCTCAGGGTGCTGGGTGTTCAGTACTCAGGTTGCTCGGTGCTCAGTGCTCAGGGTGCTAGGTTCTCAGTACTCAGGGTGCTGGGTGCTCAGTGCTCGGGGTGCTGGGTGCTCAGTGCTCAGGGTGATCAGTGCTCAGTACTCAGGGTGCTGGGTGCTCAGTGCTCAGGGTGCTGGGTGCTCAGTCCTCAGGGTGCTCAGTACTCAGGCTGCTCGGTGCTCAGTGCTCAGTACTCAGGGTGCTCAGTACTCAGGGTGCTGGTTACTCAGTGCTCGGGGTGCTGGGTGCTCAGTACTCAGGGTGCTGGGTGCTCAGTACTCGGGGTGCTGGGTGCTCAGTACTCAGGGTGCTGGGTGCTCAGTGCTCGGTGTGCTGGGTGCTCAGTGCTCAGGGTGATCGGTGCTCAGTTATCAGGGTGCTGGGTGCTCAGTCCTCCGGGTGCTCAGTGCTCAGGGTGCTGGGTGCTCAGTGCTCGGGGTGCTCGGTGCTCAGTACTCAGGGTGCTGAGTGCTCAGTACTCAGGGTGCTGGGTGCTCAGTACTCAGGGTGCTGGGTGCTCAGTACTCAGGGTGCTGGGTGCTCAGGGTGCTGGGTGCTCAGTGTTCAGGGTGCTGGGTGCTCAGTGCTCAGGGTGCTGGGTGCTCAGGGCTGTGGTGCTGGGTGCTCAGTGCTCAGTGCTCAGGGTGCTGGGTGCTCAGTGCTCAGTGCTCAGGGTGCTGGTTGCTCAGTACTCAGGGTGCTGGGTGCTCAGTACTCAGTGTGCTGGGTGCTCAGTGCTCAGGGTGCTCTGTGCTCAGTGCTCAGGGTGCTGGGTGCTCAGTACTCAGGGTGCTGGGTGCTCGGTGCTCAGTACTCAAGGTGCTGGGTGCTCAGTGCTCAGGGTGCTGGGTGCTCAGTCCTCGGGGTGCTCCGTGCTCAGTGATCAGGGTGCTGGGTGCTCAGTTCTCAGTGTGCTGGGTGCTCAGTACTCAGGGTGCTCAGTGCTCAGTACTCGGTGTGCTTGTTGCTCAGTACTCAGGGTGCTCAGTGCTCAGTACTCGGGGTGCTGGGTGCTCAGTGCTCAGGGTGCTCAGTTCTCAGTGCTCGGGGTGCTGGGTGCTCAGTGCTCGGGGCGCTGGGTGCTCAGTGCTCGGGGTGCTGGGTTCTCAGTGCTCTGGGTGCTTAGTGCTCAGTACTCAGGGTGCTGGGTGCTCAGTACTCATGGTGCTGGGTGCTCATTCTCAGGGTGCTGTGTGCTCAGTGCTCGGGTTGCTGGGTGCTCAGTACTCAGGGTGCTGGGGGCTCAGTACTCAGGGTGCTGGGTGCTCAGTACTCAGGGTGCTCGGTTCTCAGTACTCAGGGTGCTGGGTGCTCATTCTCGGGGTGCTGGGTGCTCAGTACTCAGGGTGCTGGGGGCTCAGTACTCAGGGTTCTGGGTGCTCAGTACTCAGGGTGATCTGTTCTCAGTACTCAGGTTGCTGGGTGCTCAGTGCTCGGGGTGCTGGGTGCTCAGTACTCGGGGTGCTCAGTGCTCAGTACTCAGGGTGCTGGGTGCTCAGTACTCAGGGTGCTGGGTGCTCAGTTCTCAGGGTGCTGGGTGCTCAGTACTCTGGGTGTTGGGTGCTCAGTACTCAGGGTGCTCAGTGCTCAGTACTCGGGGTGCTGGGTGCTCAGTGCTCAGTGTGCTCAGTGCTCAGTGCTCAGGGTGCTGGGTGCTCAGTGCTCGGGGCACTGGGTGCTCAGTGCTCGGGGTGCTGGGTGCTCAGTACTCAGGGTGCTGTGTGCTCAGTGCTCAGTACTCAGCGTGCTGGGTGCTCAGTGCTCAGAGTGTTGGGTGCTCAGTACTCAGGGTGCTGGGTGCTCAGTGCTCAGTGCTCAGGGTGCTCAGTGCTCAGGGTGCTCAGTGCTCAGGGTGCTGGGTGCTCAGGGTGCTGGGTGCTCAGCGCTCGGGGTGCTGGGTGCTCAGTGCTCAGTGCTCAGGGTGCTGGGTGCTCAGTGCTCAGTGCTCAGGGTGCTGGGTGTTCAGTACTCAGGGTGCTCGGTGCTCAGTGCTCAGGGTGCTAGGTTCTCAGTACTCAGGGTGCTGGGTGCTCAGTGCTCGGGGTGCTGGGTGCTCAGTGCTCAGGGTGATCAGTGCTCAGTACTCAGGGTGCTGGGTGCTCAGTGCTCAGGGTGCTGGGTGCTCAGTCCTCAGGGTGCTCAGTACTCAGGCTGCTCGGTGCTCAGTGCTCAGTACTCAGGGTGCTCAGTACTCAGGGTGCTGGTTGCTCAGTGCTCGGGGTGCTGGGTGCTCAGTACTCAGGGTGCTGGGTGCTCAGTACTCGGGGTGCTGGGTGCTCAGTACTCAGGGTGCTGGGTGCTCAGTGCTCGGTGTGCTGGGTGCTCAGTGCTCAGGGTGATCGGTGCTCAGTTATCAGGGTGCTGGGTGCTCAGTCCTCCGGGTGCTCAGTGCTCAGGGTGCTGGGTGCTCAGTGCTCGGGGTGCTCGGTGCTCAGTACTCAGGGTGCTGAGTGCTCAGTACTCAGGGTGCTGGGTGCTCAGTACTCAGGGTGCTGGGTGCTCAGTACTCAGGGTGCTGGGTGCTCAGGGTGCTGGGTGCTCAGTGTTCAGGGTGCTGGGTGCTCAGTGCTCAGGGTGCTGCGTGCTCAGTGCTCAGTGCTCAGGGTGCTGGTTGCTCAGTACTCAGGGTGCTCGGTGCTCAGTACTCAGTGTGCTGGGTGCTCAGTGCTCAGGGTGCTCTGTGCTCAGTACTCAGGGTGCTGGGTGCTCAGTGCTCGGGGTGCTGCGTGCTCAGTGCTCAGTGTGCTGGGTGCTCAGTGCTCAGGGTGCTGGGTGCTCAGTACTCAGGGTGCTGGGTGCTCAGTACTCAGTGTGCTGGGTGCTCAGTGCTCAGGGTGCTCTGTGCTCAGTACTCAGGGTGCTGGGTGCTCAGTGCTCGGGGTGCTGCGTGCTCAGTGCTCAGGGTGCTGGGTGCTCAGTGCTCAGGGTGCTGGGTGCTCAGTGCTCGGGGTGCTGGGTGCTCGGGGCTGTGGTGCTGGGTGCTCAGTGCTCAGTGCTGAGGGTGCTGGGTGCTCAGTGCTCAGTGCTCAGGGTGCTGGTTGCTCAGTACTCAGGGTGCTGGGTGCTCAGTGCTCGGGGTGCTGCGTGCTCAGTGCTCAGGGTGCTGGGTGCTCAGTGCTCAGGGTGCTGGGTGCTCAGGACTCAGGGTGCTGGGTGCTCGGTGCTCAGTACTCAAGGTGCTGGGTGCTCAGTGCTCAGGGTGCTGGGTGCTCAGTCCTCGGGGTGCTCCGTGCTCAGTGATCAGGGTGCTGGGTGCTCAGTTCTCAGTGTGCTGGGTGCTCAGTACTCAGGGTGCTCAGTGCTCAGTACTCGGTGTGCTTGTTGCTCAGTACTCAGGGTGCTCAGTGCTCAGTACTCGGGGTGCTGGGTGCTCAGTGCTCAGGGTGCTCAGTTCTCAGTGCTCGGGGTGCTGGGTGCTCAGTGCTCGGGGCGCTGGGTGCTCAGTGCTCGGGGTGCTGGTTTCTCAGTGCTCTGGGTGCTTAGTGCTCAGTACTCAGGGTGCTGGGTGCTCAGTACTCATGGTGCTGGGTGCTCATTCTCAGGGTGCTGTGTGCTCAGTGCTCGGGTTGCTGGGTGCTCAGTACTCAGGGTGCTGGGGGCTCAGTACTCAGGGTGCTGGGTGCTCAGTACTCAGGGTGCTCGGTTCTCAGTACTCAGGGTGCTGGGTGCTCATTCTCGGGGTGCTGGGTGCTCAGTACTCAGGGTGCTGGGGGCTCAGTACTCAGGGTTCTGGGTGCTCAGTACTCAGTGTGATCTGTTCTCAGTACTCAGGTTGCTGGGTGCTCAGTGCTCGGGGTGCTGGGTGCTCAGTACTCGGGGTGCTCAGTGCTCAGTACTCAGGGTGCTGGGTGCTCAGTACTCAGGGTGCTGGGTGCTCAGTTCTCAGGGTGCTGGGTGCTCAGTACTCTGGGTGTTGGGTGCTCAGTACTCAGGGTGCTCAGTGCTCAGTACTCGGGGTGCTGGGTGCTCAGTGCTCAGTGTGCTCAGTGCTCAGTGCTCAGGGTGCTGGGTGCTCAGTGCTCGGGGCACTGGGTGCTCAGTGCTCGGGGTGCTGGGTGCTCAGTACTCAGGGTGCTGTGTGCTCAGTGCTCAGTACTCAGCGTGCTGGGTGCTCAGTGCTCAGAGTGTTGGGTGCTCAGTACTCAGGGTGCTGGGTGCTCAGTGCTCAGTGCTCAGGGTGCTCAGTGCTCAGGGTGCTCAGTGCTCAGGGTGCTGGGTGCTCAGGGTGCTGGGTGCTCAGCGCTCGGGGTGCTGGGTGCTCAGTGCTCAGTGCTCAGGGTGCTGGGTGCTCAGTGCTCAGTGCTCAGGGTGCTGGGTGTTCAGTACTCAGGTTGCTCGGTGCTCAGTGCTCAGGGTGCTAGGTTCTCAGTACTCAGGGTGCTGGGTGCTCAGTGCTCGGGGTGCTGGGTGCTCAGTGCTCAGGGTGATCAGTGCTCAGTACTCAGGGTGCTGGGTGCTCAGTGCTCAGGGTGCTGGGTGCTCAGTCCTCAGGGTGCTCAGTACTCAGGCTGCTCGGTGCTCAGTGCTCAGTACTCAGGGTGCTCAGTACTCAGAGTGCTGGTTACTCAGTGCTCGGGGTGCTGGGTGCTAAGTACTCAGGGTGCTGGGTGCTCAGTACTCGGGGTGCTGGGTGCTCAGTACTCAGGGTGCTGGGTGCTCAGTGCTCGGTGTGCTGGGTGCTCAGTGCTCAGGGTGATCGGTGCTCAGTTATCAGGGTGCTGGGTGCTCAGTCCTCCGGGTGCTCAGTGCTCAGGGTGCTGGGTGCTCAGTGCTCGGGGTGCTCGGTGCTCAGTACTCAGGGTGCTGAGTGCTCAGTACTCAGGGTGCTGGGTGCTCAGTACTCAGGGTGCTGGGTGCTCAGTACTCAGGGTGCTGGGTGCTCAGGGTGCTGGGTGCTCAGTGTTCAGGGTGCTGGGTGCTCAGTGCTCAGGGTGCTGGGTGCTCAGGGCTGTGGTGCTGGGTGCTCAGTGCTCAGTGCTCAGGGTGCTGGGTGCTCAGTGCTCAGTGCTCAGGGTGCTGGTTGCTCAGTACTCAGGGTGCTGGGTGCTCAGTACTCAGTGTGCTGGGTGCTCAGTGCACAGGGTGCTCTGTGCTCAGTGCTCAGGGTGCTGGGTGCTCAGTACTCAGGGTGCTGGGTGCTCGGTGCTCAGTACTCAAGGTGCTGGGTGCTCAGTGCTCAGGGTGCTGGGTGCTCAGTCCTCGGGGTGCTCCGTGCTCAGTGATCAGGGTGCTGGGTGCTCAGTTCTCAGTGTGCTGGGTGCTCAGTACTCAGGGTGCTCAGTGCTCAGTACTCGGTGTGCTTGTTGCTCAGTACTCAGGGTGCTCAGTGCTCAGTACTCGGGGTGCTGGGTGCTCAGTGCTCAGGGTGCTCAGTTCTCAGTGCTCGGGGTGCTGGGTGCTCAGTGCTCGGGGCGCTGGGTGCTCAGTGCTCGGGGTGCTGGGTTCTCAGTGCTCTGGGTGCTTAGTGCTCAGTACTCAGGGTGCTGGGTGCTCAGTACTCATGGTGCTGGGTGCTCATTCTCAGGGTGCTGTGTGCTCAGTGCTCGGGTTGCTGGGTGCTCAGTACTCAGGGTGCTGGGGGCTCAGTACTCAGGGTGCTGGGTGCTCAGTACTCAGGGTGCTCGGTTCTCAGTACTCAGGGTGCTGGGTGCTCATTCTCGGGGTGCTGGGTGCTCAGTACTCAGGGTGCTGGGGGCTCAGTACTCAGGGTTCTGGGTGCTCAGTACTCAGGGTGATCTGTTCTCAGTACTCAGGTTGCTGGGTGCTCAGTGCTCGGGGTGCTGGGTGCTCAGTACTCGGGGTGCTCAGTGCTCAGTACTCAGGGTGCTGGGTGCTCAGTACTCAGGGTGCTGGGTGCTCAGTTCTCAGGGTGCTGGGTGCTCAGTACTCTGGGTGTTGGGTGCTCAGTACTCAGGGTGCTCAGTGCTCAGTACTCGGGGTGCTGGGTGCTCAGTGCTCAGTGTGCTCAGTGCTCAGTGCTCAGGGTGCTGGGTGCTCAGTGCTCGGGGCACTGGGTGCTCAGTGCTCGGGGTGCTGGGTGCTCAGTACTCAGGGTGCTGTGTGCTCAGTGCTCAGTACTCAGCGTGCTGGGTGCTCAGTGCTCAGAGTGTTGGGTGCTCAGTACTCAGGGTGCTGGGTGCTCAGTGCTCAGTGCTCAGGGTGCTCAGTGCTCAGGGTGCTCAGTGCTCAGGGTGCTGGGTGCTCAGGGTGCTGGGTGCTCAGCGCTCGGGGTGCTGGGTGCTCAGTGCTCAGTGCTCAGGGTGCTGGGTGCTCAGTGCTCAGTGCTCAGGGTGCTGGGTGTTCAGTACTCAGGGTGCTCGGTGCTCAGTGCTCAGGGTGCTAGGTTCTCAGTACTCAGGGTGCTGGGTGCTCAGTGCTCGGGGTGCTGGGTGCTCAGTGCTCAGGGTGATCAGTGCTCAGTACTCAGGGTGCTGGGTGCTCAGTGCTCAGGGTGCTGGGTGCTCAGTCCTCAGGGTGCTCAGTACTCAGGCTGCTCGGTGCTCAGTGCTCAGTACTCAGGGTGCTCAGTACTCAGGGTGCTGGTTGCTCAGTGCTCGGGGTGCTGGGTGCTCAGTACTCAGGGTGCTGGGTGCTCAGTACTCGGGGTGCTGGGTGCTCAGTACTCAGGGTGCTGGGTGCTCAGTGCTCGGTGTGCTGGGTGCTCAGTGCTCAGGGTGATCGGTGCTCAGTTATCAGGGTGCTGGGTGCTCAGTCCTCCGGGTGCTCAGTGCTCAGGGTGCTGGGTGCTCAGTGCTCGGGGTGCTCGGTGCTCAGTAATCAGGGTGCTGAGTGCTCAGTACTCAGGGTGCTGGGTGCTCAGTACTCAGGGTGCTGGGTGCTCAGTACTCAGGGTGCTGGGTGCTCAGGGTGCTGGGTGCTCAGTGTTCAGGGTGCTGGGTGCTCAGTGCTCAGGGTGCTGCGTGCTCAGTGCTCAGTGCTCAGGGTGCTGGTTGCTCAGTACTCAGGGTGCTGGGTGCTCAGTACTCAGTGTGCTGGGTGCTCAGTGCTCAGGGTGCTCTGTGCTCAGTACTCAGGGTGCTGGGTGCTCAGTGCTCGGGGTGCTGCGTGCTCAGTGCTCAGTGTGCTGGGTGCTCAGTGCTCAGGGTGCTGGGTGCTCAGTACTCAGGGTGCTGGGTGCTCAGTGCTCGGGGTGCTCGGTGCTCAGTAATCAAGGTGCTGGGTGCTCAGTGCTCAGGGTGCTGGGTGCTCAGTCCTCGGGGTGCTCCTTGCTCAGTGATCAGGGTGCTGGGTGCTCACTACTCAGGGTGCTCGGTGCTCAGTACTCAGGGTTCTCAGTGCTCAGTACTCAGGGTGCTGGGTGCTCAGTTCTCAGGGTGCTGGGTGCTCAGTACTCAGGGTGCTCAGTGCTCAGTACTCGGGGTGCTTGTTGCTCAGTACTCAGGGTGCTTAGTGCTCAGTACTCGGGGTGCTGGGTGCTCAGTGCTCAGGGTGCTCAGTTCTCAGTGCTCGGGGTGCTGGGTGCTCAGTGCTCGGGGCGCTGGGTGCTCAGTGCTCTGAGTGCTGGGTGCTCAGTGCTCTGGGTGCTTAGTGCTCAGTACTCAGGGTGCTGGGTGCTCAGTACTCATGATGCTGGGTGCTCATTCTCAGGGTGCTGGGTGCTCAGTGCTCGGGTTGCTGGGTGCTCAGTACTCAGGGTGCTGGTTGCTCAGTACTCAGGGTGCTCGGTTCTCAGTACTTAGGGTGCTGGGTGCTCATTCTCGGGGTGCTGGGTGCTCAGTGATCGGGGTGCTGGGTGCTCAGTACTCAGGGTGCTGGGGGCTCAGTACTCAGGGTTCTGGGTGCTCAGTACTCAGGGTGATCTCTTCTCAGTACTCAGGTTGCTGTGTGCTCAGTGCTCGGGGTGCTGGGTGCTCAGTACTCGGGGTGCTCAGTGCTCAGTACTCGGGGTGCTGGGTGCTCAGTACTCGGTGTGCTCGGTGCTCAGTGCTCAGGGTGCTGGGTGCTCAGTGCTCGGGGTGCTGGGTGCTCAGTGCTGAGGGTAGTGCTGGGTGCTCAGTACTCAGGGTGCTGGGTGCTCAGTGCTCAGGGTGCTGGGTGCTCAGTACTAAGGGTGCTGGGTGCTCAGTACTCAGGGTGCTCGGTGCTCAGTACTCAGGGTGCTGGGTGCTCAGAGCTCAGGGTGCTGGGTACTCAGTACTCAGGGTGCTGGGTGCTCAGTGCTCAGGGTGATCGGTGCTCAGTACTCAGGGTGCTCAGTACTCAGGTTGCTGGGTGCTCAGTGCTCGGGGTGCTGGGTGCTCAGTACTCGGGGTGCTGGGTGCTCAGTACTCGGGGTGCTGGGTGCTCAGTGGTCGGTGTCCTGGGTGCTCAGTGCTCAGGGTGATCGGTGCTCAGTACTCAGCGTGCTGGGTGCTCAATGCTCAGGGTGCTGGGTGCTCAGTCCTCAGGGTGCTCAGTGCTCAGGGTGCTGGGTGCTCAGTGCTCGGTGTGCTCGGTGCTCAGTGCTCGGGGTGCTGGGTGCTCAGTGCTCAGTGCTCAGGGTGTTGGGTGCTCAGTGCTCAGTGTTCAGGGTGCTGGGTGGTCAGTACTCAGGGTGCTGGTTGCTCAGTACTCAGGGTGCTGGGTGCTCAGTGCTCGGGGTGCTGGGTGCTCTGTGCTCAGGGTGCTGGGTGCTCAGTATTCAGGGTGCTGGGTGCTCAGTGCTCGGGGTGCTCGGTGCTCAGTACTCAAGGTGCTGGGTGCTCAGTGCTCAGGGTGCTTGGTGCTCAGTCCTCGGGGTGCTCCGTGCTCAGTGCTCAGTGTGCTGGGTGCTCAGTACTCAGGGTGCTCGGTGCTCAGTACTCAGGGTTCTCAGTGCTCAGGGTGCTGGGTGCTCAGTACTCAGGGTGCTCAGTGCTCAGTACTAGGGGTGCTGGGTGCTCAGTACTCAGGGTGCTCAGTGCTCAGTACTCGGGGTGCTGGGTGCTCAGTGCTCAGTGTGCTCAGTGCTCAGTGCTCGGGGTGCTGGGTGCTCAGTGCTCGGGGTGCTAGGTGCTCAGTACTCAGGGTGCTGTGTGCACAGTGCTCAGTACTCAGCGTGCTGGGTTCTCAGTGCTCAGAGTGTTGGGTGCTCAGTACTCAGTGTGCTGGGTGCTCAGTGCTCAGTGCTCAGAGTGCTCAGTGCTCAGGGTGCTCAGTGCTCAGGGTGCTGGGTGCTCAGGGTGCTGGGTGCTCAGTGCTCGGGGTGCTGGGTGCTCATTGCTCAGTGCTCAGGGTGCTGGGTGCTCAGTGCTCAGTGCTCAGGGTGCTGGGTGTTCAGTACTCAGGGTGCTCGGTGCTCAGTGCTCAGGGTGCTGGGTGCTCAGTACTCAGGGTCCTGGGTGCTCAGTGCTCGGGGTGCTGGGTGCTCAGTACTAAGGGTGCTGGGTGCTCAGTACTCAGGGTGCTCGGTGCTCAGTACTCAGGGTGCAGGGTGCTCAGAGCTCAGGGTGCTGGGTACTCAGTACTCAGAGTGCTGGGTGCTCAGTACTCAGGGTGCTGGGTGCTCAGTGCTCAGGGTGCTGGGTGCTCAGTGCTCAGGGTGCTTGGTGCTCAGTACTCAGGGTGCTGGGTGCTCAGTGCTCAGGGTGATCGGTGCTCAGTACTCAGGGTGCTCAGTACTCAGGGTGCTGGGTGCTCAGTGCTCGGGGTGCTGGGTGCTCAGTACTCGGGGTGCTGGGTGCTCTGTACTCAGGGTGCTGGGTGCTCAGTGCTCGGGGTCCTGGGTGCTCAGTGCTCAGGGTGATCGGTGCTCAGTACTCAGCGTGCTGGGTGCTCACTGCTCATGGTGCTGGGTGCTCAGTCCTCAGGGTGCTCAGTGCTCAGGGTGCTGGGTGCTCAGTGCTCGGTGTGCTCGGTGCTCAGTGCTCGGGGTGCTGGGTGCTCAGTGCTCAGTGCTCAGGGTGTTGGGTGCTCAGTGCTCAGTGTTCAGGGTGCTGGGTGGTCAGTACTCAGGGTGCTGGTTGCTCAGTACTCAGGGTGCTGGGTGCTCAGTGCTCAGGGTGCTGTGTGCTCAGTACTCTCGGTGTTGGGTGCTCAGTACTCAGGGTGCTGGGTGCTCAGTGCTCGGGGTGCTGTGTGCTCAGTGCTCAGGGTGCTGGGTGCTCAGTATTCAGGGTGCTGGGTGCTCAGTGCTCGGGGTGCTCGGTGCTCAGTACTCAAGGTGCTGGGTGCTCAGTGCTCAGGGTGCTGGGTGCTCAGTCTTCGGGGTGCTCCGTGCTCAGTGCTCAGTGTGCTGGGTGCTCAGTACTCAGGGTGCTCGGTGCTCAGTACTCAGGGTTCTCAGTGCTCAGGGTGCTGGGTGCTCAGTGCTCAGTACTCAGGGTGCTGGGTGCTCAGTGCTCGGGGTGCTGCGTGCTCAGTGCTCAGTGTGCTGGGTGCTCAGTGCTCAGGGTGCTGGGTGCTCAGTACTCAGGGTGCTGGGTGCTCAGTGCTCGGGGTGCTCGGTGCTCAGTACTCAAGGTGCTGGGTGCTCAGTGCTCAGGGTGCTGGGTGCTCAGTCCTCGGGGTGCTCCTTGCTCAGTGATCAGGGTGCTGGGTGCTCACTACTCAGGGTGCTCGGTGCTCAGTACTCAGGGTTCTCAGTGCTCAGTACTCAGGGTGCTGGGTGCTCAGTTCTCAGGGTGCTGGGTGCTCAGTACTCAGGGTGCTCAGTGCTCAGTACTCGGGGTGCTTGTTGCTCAGTACTCAGGGTGCTCAGTGCTCAGTACTCGGGGTGCTGGGTGCTCAGTGCTCAGGGTGCTCAGTTCTCAGTGCTCGGGGTGCTGGGTGCTCAGTGCTCGGGGCGCTGGGTGCTCAGTGCTCTGGGTGCTGGGTGCTCAGTGCTCTGGGTGCTTAGTGCTCAGTACTCAGGGTGCTGGGTGCTCAGTACTCATGATGCTGGGTGCTCATTCTCAGGGTGCTGGGTGCTCAGTGCTCGGGTTGCTGGGTGCTCAGTACTCAGGGTGCTGGTTGCTCAGTACTCAGGGTGCTCGGTTCTCAGTACTTAGGGTGCTGGGTGCTCATTCTCGGGGTGCTGGGTGCTCAGTGATCGGGGTGCTGGGTGCTCAGTACTCAGGGTGCTGGGGGCTCAGTACTCAGGGTTCTGGGTGCTCAGTACTCAGGGTGATCTCTTCTCAGTACTCAGGTTGCTGTGTGCTCAGTGCTCGGGGTGCTGGGTGCTCAGTACTCGGGGTGCTCAGTGCTCAGTACTCAGGGTGCTGGGTGCTCAGTACTCTGGTTGCTGGGTGCTCAGTGCTCGGGGTGCTCGGTGCTCAGTACTCGGGGTGCTGGGTGCTCAGTACTCGGTGTGCTCGGTGCTCAGTGCTCAGGGTGCTGGGTGCTCAGTGCTCGGGGTGCTGGGTGCTCAGTGCTGAGGGTAGTGCTGGGTGCTCAGTACTCAGGGTGCTGGGTGCTCAGTGCTCAGGGTGCTGGGTGCTCAGTACTAAGGGTGCTGGGTGCTCAGTACTCAGGGTGCTCGGTGCTCAGTACTCAGGGTGCTGGGTGCTCAGAGCTCAGGGTGCTGGGTACTCAGTACTCAGGGTGCTGGGTGCTCAGTGCTCAGGGTGATCGGTGCTCAGTACTCAGGGTGCTCAGTACTCAGGGTGCTGGGTGCTCAGTGCTCGGGGTGCTGGGTGCTCAGTACTCGGGGTGCTGGGTGCTCTGTACTCAGGGTGCTGGGTGCTCAGTGGTCGGTGTCCTGGGTGCTCAGTGCTCAGGGTGATCGGTGCTCAGTACTCAGCGTGCTGGGTGCTCAATGCTCAGGGTGCTGGGTGCTCAGTCCTCAGGGTGCTCAGTGCTCAGGGTGCTGGGTGCTCAGTGCTCGGTGTGCTCGGTGCTCAGTGCTCGGGGTGCTGGGTGCTCAGTGCTCAGTGCTCAGGGTGTTGGGTGCTCAGTGCTCAGTGTTCAGGGTGCTGGGTGGTCAGTACTCAGGGTGCTGGTTGCTCAGTACTCAGGGTGCTGGGTGCTCAGTGCTCGGGGTGCTGGGTGCTCTGTGCTCAGGGTGCTGGGTGCTCAGTATTCAGGGTGCTGGGTGCTCAGTGCTCGGGGTGCTCGGTGCTCAGTACTCAAGGTGCTGGGTGCTCAGTGCTCAGGGTGCTTGGTGCTCAGTCCTCGGGGTGCTCCGTGCTCAGTGCTCAGTGTGCTGGGTGCTCAGTACTCAGGGTGCTCGGTGCTCAGTACTCAGGGTTCTCAGTGCTCAGGGTGCTGGGTGCTCAGTACTCAGGGTGCTCATTGCTCAGTACTAGGGGTGCTGGGTGCTCAGTACTCAGGGTGCTCAGTGCTCAGTACTCGGGGTGCTGGGTGCTCAGTGCTCAGTGTGCTCAGTGCTCAGTGCTCGGGGTGCTGGGTGCTCAGTGCTCGGGGTGCTAGGTGCTCAGTACTCAGGGTGCTGTGTGCACAGTGCTCAGTACTCAGCGTGCTGGGTTCTCAGTGCTCAGAGTGTTGGGTGCTCAGTACTCAGTGTGCTGGGTGCTCAGTGCTCAGTGCTCAGAGTGCTCAGTGCTCAGGGTGCTCAGTGCTCAGGGTGCTGGGTGCTCAGGGTGCTGGGTGCTCAGTGCTCGGGGTGCTGGGTGCTCATTGCTCAGTGCTCAGGGTGCTGGGTGCTCAGTGCTCAGTGCTCAGGGTGCTGGGTGTTCAGTACTCAGGGTGCTCGGTGCTCAGTGCTCAGGGTGCTGGGTGCTCAGTACTCAGGGTCCTGGGTGCTCAGTGCTCGGGGTGCTGGGTGCTCAGTACTAAGGGTGCTGGGTGCTCAGTACTCAGGGTGCTCGGTGCTCAGTACTCAGGGTGCAGGGTGCTCAGAGCTCAGGGTGCTGGGTACTCAGTACTCAGGGTGCTGGGTGCTCAGTACTCAGGGTGCTGGGTGCTCAGTGCTCTGGGTGCTGGGTGCTCAGTGCTCAGGGTGCTTGGTGCTCAGTACTCAGGGTGCTGGGTGCTCAGTGCTCAGGGTGATCGGTGCTCAGTACTCAGGGTGCTCAGTACTCAGGGTGCTGGGTGCTCAGTGCTCGGGGTGCTGGGTGCTCAGTACTCGGGGTGCTGGGTGCTCTGTACTCAGGGTGCTGGGTGCTCAGTGCTCGGGGTCCTGGGTGCTCAGTGCTCAGGGTGATCGGTGCTCAGTACTCAGCGTGCTGGGTGCTCACTGCTCATGGTGCTGGGTGCTCAGTCCTCAGGGTGCTCAGTGCTCAGGGTGCTGGGTGCTCAGTGCTCGGTGTGCTCGGTGCTCAGTGCTCGGGGTGCTGGGTGCTCAGTGCTCAGTGCTCAGGGTGTTGGGTGCTCAGTGCTCAGTGTTCAGGGTGCTGGGTGGTCAGTACTCAGGGTGCTGGTTGCTCAGTACTCAGGGTGCTGGGTGCTCAGTGCTCAGGGTGCTGTGTGCTCAGTACTCTCGGTGTTGGGTGCTCAGTACTCAGGGTGCTGGGTGCTCAGTGCTCGGGGTGCTGTGTGCTCAGTGCTCAGGGTGCTGGGTGCTCAGTATTCAGGGTGCTGGGTGCTCAGTGCTCGGGGTGCTCGGTGCTCAGTACTCAAGGTGCTGGGTGCTCAGTGCTCAGGGTGCTGGGTGCTCAGTCTTCGGGGTGCTCCGTGCTCAGTGCTCAGTGTGCTGGGTGCTCAGTACTCAGGGTGCTCGGTGCTCAGTACTCAGGGTTCTCAGTGCTCAGGGTGCTGGGTGCTCAGTACTCAGGGTGCTCAGTGCTCAGTACTAGGGGTGCTGGGTGCTCAGTACTCAGGGTGCTCAGTGCTCAGTACTCGGTTTTCTGGGTGCTTAGTGCTCAGTGTGCTCAGTGCTCAGTGCTCGGGGTGCTGGGTGCTCAGTGCTCGGGGTGCTAGGTGCTCAGTACTCAGGGTGCTGTGTGCACAGTGCTCAGTACTCAGCGTGCTGGGTTCTCAGTGCTCAGAGTGTTGGGTGCTCAGTACTCAGTGTGCTGGGTGCTCAGTGCTCAGTGCTCAGAGTGCTCAGTGCTCAGGGTGCTCAGTGCTCAGGGTGCTGGGTGCTCAGGGTGCTGGGTGCTCAGTGCTCGGGGTGCTGGGTGCTCATTGCTCAGTGCTCAGGGTGCTGGGTGCTCAGTGCTCAGTGCTCAGGGTGCTGGGTGTTCAGTACTCAGGGTGCTCGGTGCTCAGTGCTCAGCGTGCTGGGTGCTCAGTACTCAGGGTGCTGGGTGCTCAGTGCTCGGGGTGCTGGGTGCTCAGTCCTCAGGGTGCTGGGTGCTCAGTACTCAGTGTGCTGGGTGCTCAGTACTCAGGGTGCTGGGTGCTCAGTGCTCAGGGTGCTCAGTACTCAGGGTGCTCGGTGCTCAGTGCTCAGTACTCAGGGTGCTCAGTACTCAGGGTGCTGAGTGCTCAGTGCTCGGGGTGCTGGGTGCTCAGTACTCAGGATGCTGGGTGCTCAGTACTCGGGGTGCTGGGTGCTCAGTACTCAGTGTGCTGGGTGCTCAGTGCTCGGGGTGCTGGGTGCTCAGTGCTCAGGGTGATCGGTGCTCTGTGCTCAGGGTGCTGGGTGCTCAGTCCCCCGGGTGCTCAGTGCTCAGGGTGCTGGGTGCTCAGTACTCAGTGTGCTGGGTGCTCAGTACTCAGGGTGCTGGGTGCTCAGAGCTCAGGGTGCTGGGTGCTCAGTACTCTGGGTGTTGGGTGCTCAGTACTCACGGTGCAGGGTGCTCCGTGCTCGGGGTGCTGGGTGCTCAGTGCTCAGGGTGCTGGGTGCTCAGTGCTCAGGGTGCTGGGTGCTCTGTACTCAGGGTGCTGGGTGCTTAGTGCTCGGGGTGCTCGGTGCTCAGTACTCAAGGTGCTGGGTTCTCAGTGCTCAGGGTGCTGGGTGCTCAGTGCTCGGGGTGCTGGGTGCTCAGTACTCAGCTTGCTGGGTGCTCAGTACTCAGTGTGCTGGGTGCTCAGTGCTCAGGGTGCTGGGTGCTCAGTGCTCAGGGTGCTGGGTGCTCAGTGATCGGGGTGCTGGGTGCTCAGTACTCAGGGTGCTCAGTGCTCGGGGAGCTCGGTGATCAGTTATCAGGGTGCTGGGTGCTCAGTACTCAGTGCTCGGGGTCCTGGGTGCTCCGTGCTCGGGGTGCTGGGTGCTCAGTGCTCTGGGTGCTGGGTGCTCAGTACTCAGGGTGCTGGGTGCTCAGTACTCAGGGTGCTGGGTGCTCAGTGCTCAGGGTGCTGGGTGCTCAGTACTCAGGGTGCTGGGTGCTCAGTACTCAGGGTGCTCGGTGCTCAGTACTCAGGGTGCTGGGTGTTCAGTGCTCAGAGTGCTGGGTACTCAGTACACAGGGTGCTGGGTGCTCAGTACTCAGGGTGCTGGGTGCTCAGTGCTCAGTGCTCAGGGTGCTCAGTGCTCAGGTTGCTCAGTGCTCAGGGTGCTGGGTGCTCAGGGTGCTGGGTGCTCAGCGCTCGGGGTGCTGGGTGCTCAGTGCTCAGTGCTCAGGGTGCTGGGTGCTCAGTGCTCAGTGCTCAGGGTGCTGGGTGTTCAGTACTTAGGGTGCTCGGTGCTCAGTGCTCAGGGTGCTAGGTTCTCAGTACTCAGGGTGCTGGGTGCTCAGTGCTCGGGGTGCTGGGTGCTCAGTGCTCAGGGTGATCAGTGCTCAGTACTCAGGGTGCTGGGTGCTCAGTGCTCAGGGTGCTGGGTGCTCAGTCCTCAGGGTGCTCAGTACTCAGGCTGCTCGGTGCTCAGTGCTCAGTACTCAGGGTGCTCAGTACTCAGGGTGCTGGTTGCTCAGTGCTCGGGGTGCTGGGTGCTCAGTACTCAGGGTGCTGGGTGCTCAGTACTCGGGGTGCTGGGTGCTCAGTACTCAGGGTGCTGGGTGCTCAGTGCTCGGTGTGCTGGGTGCTCAGTGCTCAGGGTGATCGGTGCTCAGTTATCAGGGTGCTGGGTGCTCAGTCCTCCGGGTGCTCAGTGCTCAGGGTGCTGGGTGCTCAGTGCTCGGGGTGCTCGGTGCTCAGTACTCAGGGTGCTGAGTGCTCAGTACTCAGGGTGCTGGGTGCTCAGTACTCAGGGTGCTGGGTGCTCAGTACTCAGGGTGCTGGGTGCTCAGGGTGCTGGGTGCTCAGTGTTCAGGGTGCTGGGTGCTCAGTGCTCAGGGTGCTGGGTGCTCAGTGCTCAGTGCTCAGGGTGCTGGTTGCTCAGTACTCAGGGTGCTGGGTGCTCAGTACTCAGTGTGCTGGGTGCTCAGTGCTCAGGGTGCTCTGTGCTCAGTACTCAGGGTGCTGGGTGCTCATTGCTCGGGGTGCTGCGTGCTCAGTGCTCAGTGTGCTGGGTGCTCAGTGCTCAGGGTGCTGGGTGCTCAGTACTCAGGGTGCTGGGTGCTCAGTGCTCGGGGTGCTCGGTGCTCAGTACTCAAGGTGCTGGGTGCTCAGTGCTCAGGGTGCTGGGTGCTCAGTCCTCGGGGTGCTCCTTTCTCAGTGATCAGGGTGCTGGGTGCTCAGTACTCAGGGTGCTCGGTGCTCAGTACTCAGGGTTCTCAGTGCTCAGTACTCAGGGTGCTGGGTGCTCAGTTCTCAGGGTGCTGGGTGCTCAGTACTCAGGGTGCTCAGTGCTCAGTACTCGGGGTGCTTGTTGCTCAGTACTCAGGGTGCTCAGTGCTCAGTACTCGGGGTGCTGGGTGCTCAGTGCTCAGGGTGCTCAGTTCTCAGTGCTCGGGGTGCTGGGTGCTCAGTGCTCGGGGCGCTGGGTGCTCAGTGCTCTGGGTGCTGGGTGCTCAGTGCTCTGGGTGCTTAGTGCTCAGTACTCAGGGTGCTGGGTGCTCAGTACTCAAGATGCTGGGTGCTCATTCTCAGGGTGCTGGGTGCTCAGTGCTCGGGTTGCTGGGTGCTCAGTACTCAGGGTGCTGGTTGCTCAGTACTCAGGGTGCTCGGTTCTCAGTACTCAGGGTGCTGGGTGCTCATTCTCGGGGTGCTGGGTGCTCAGTGATCGGGGTGCTGGGTGCTCAGTACTCAGGGTGCTGGGGGCTCAGTACTCAGGGTTCTGGGTGCTCAGTACTCAGGGTGATCTCTTCTCAGTACTCAGGTTGCTGTGTGCTCAATGCTCGGGGTGCTGGGTGCTCAGTACTCGGGGTGCTCAGTGCTCAGTACTCAGGGTGCTGGGTGCTCAGTACTCAGGGTGCTGGGTGCTCAGTGCTCGGGGTGCTCGGTGCTCAGTACTCAAGGTGCTGGGTGCTCAGTGCTCAGGGTGCTGGGTGCTCAGTCCTCGGGGTGCTCCTTGCTCAGTGATCAGGGTGCTGGGTGCTCACTACTCAGGGTGCTCGGTGCTCAGTACTCAGGGTGCTCAGTGCTCAGTACTCGGGGTGCTTGTTGCTCAGTACTCAGGGTGCTCAGTGCTCAGTACTCGGGGTGCTGGGTGCTCAGTGCTCAGGGTGCTCAGTTCTCAGTGCTCGGGGTGCTGGGTGCTCAGTGCTCGGGGCGCTGGGTGCTCAGTGCTCTGGGTGCTGGGTGCTCAGTGCTCTGGGTGCTTAGTGCTCAGTACTCAGGGTGCTGGGTGCTCAGTACTCATGATGCTGGGTGCTCATTCTCAGGGTGCTGGGTGCTCAGTGCTCGGGGTGCTGGGTGCTCAGTACTCAGGGTGCTGGTTGCTCAGTACTCAGGGTGCTCGGTTCTCAGTACTTAGGGTGCTGGGTGCTCATTCTTGGGGTGCTGGGTGCTCAGTGATCGGGGTGCTGGGTGCTCAGTACTCAGGGTGCTGGGGGCTCAGTACTCAGGGTTCTGGGTGCTCAGTACTCAGGGTGATCTCTTCTCAGTACTCAGGTTGCTGTGTGCTCAGTGCTCGGGGTGCTGGGTGCTCAGTACTCGGGGTGCTCAGTGCTCAGTACTCAGGGTGCTGGGTGCTCAGTACTCTGGTTGCTGGGTGCTCAGTGCTCGGGGTGCTCGGTGCTCAGTACTCGGGGTGCTGGGTGCTCAGTACTCGGTGTGCTCGGTGCTCAGTGCTCAGGGTGCTGGGTGCTCAGTGCTCGGGGTGCTGGGTGCTCAGTGCTGAGGGTAGTGCTGGGTGCTCAGTACTCAGGGTGCTGGGTGCTCAGTGCTCAGGGTGCTGGGTGCTCAGTACTAAGGGTGCTGGGTGCTCAGTACTCAGGGTGCTCGGTGCTCAGTACTCAGGGTGCTGGGTGCTCAGAGCTCAGGGTGCTGGGTACTCAGTACTCAGGGTGCTGGGTGCTCAGTGCTCAGGGTGATCGGTGCTCAGTACTCAGGGTGCTCAGTACTCAGGGTGCTGGGTGCTCAGTGCTCGGGGTGCTGGGTGCTCAGTACTCGGGGTGCTGGGTGCTCTGTACTCAGGGTGCTGGGTGCTCAGTGGTCGGTGTCCTGGGTGCTCAGTGCTCAGGGTGATCGGTGCTCAGTACTCAGCGTGCTGGGTGCTCAATGCTCAGGGTGCTGGGTGCTCAGTCCTCAGGGTGCTCAGTGCTCAGGGTGCTGGGTGCTCAGTGCTCGGTGTGCTCGGTGCTCAGTGCTCGGGGTGCTGGGTGCTCAGTGCTCAGTGCTCAGGGTGTTGGGTGCTCAGTGCTCAGTATTCAGGGTGCTGGGTGGTCAGTACTCAGGGTGCTGGTTGCTCAGTACTCAGGGTGCTGGGTGCTCAGTGCTCAGGGTGCTGTGTGCTCAGTACTCTCGGTGTTGGGTGCTCAGTACTCAGGGTGCTGGGTGCTCAGTGCTCGGGGTGCTGGGTGCTCTGTGCTCAGGGTGCTGGGTGCTCAGTATTCAGGGTGCTGTGTGCTCAGTGCTCGGGGTGCTCGGTGCTCAGTACTCAAGGTGCTGGGTGCTCAGTGCTCAGGGTGCTGGGTGCTCAGTCCTCGGGGTGCTCCGTGCTCAGTGCTCAGTGTGCTGGGTGCTCAGTACTCAGGGTGCTCGGTGCTCAGTACTCAGGGTTCTCAGTGCTCAGGGTGCTGGGTGCTCAGTACTCAGGGTGCTCAGTGCTCAGTACTAGGGGTGCTGGGTGCTCAGTACTCAGGGTGCTCAGTGCTCAGTACTCGGGGTGCTGGGTGCTCAGTGCTCAGTGTGCTCAGTGCTCAGTGCTCGGGGTGCTGGGTGCTCAGTGCTCGGGGTGCTAGGTGCTCAGTACTCAGGGTGCTGTGTGCACAGTGCTCAGTACTCAGCGTGCTGGGTTCTCAGTGCTCAGAGTGTTGGGTGCTCAGTACTCAGTGTGCTGGGTGCTCAGTGCTCAGTGCTCAGAGTGCTCAGTGCTCAGGGTGCTCAGTGCTCAGGGTGCTGGGTGCTCAGGGTGCTGGGTGCTCAGTGCTCGGGGTGCTGGGTGCTCATTGCTCAGTGCTCAGGGTGCTGGGTGCTCAGTGCTCAGTGCTCAGGGTGCTGGGTGTTCAGTACTCAGGGTGCTCGGTGCTCAGTGCTCAGGGTGCTGGGTGCTCAGTACTCAGGGTCATGGGTGCTCAGTGCTCGGGGTGCTGGGTGCTCAGTACTAAGGGTGCTGGGTGCTCAGTACTCAGGGTGCTCGGTGCTCAGTACTCAGGGTGCTGGGTGCTCAGAGCTCAGGGTGCTGGGTACTCAGTACTCAGGGTGCTGGGTGCTCAGTACTCAGGGTGCTGGGTGCTCAGTGCTCAGGGTGCTGGGTGCTCAGTGCTCAGGGTGCTTGGTGCTCAGTACTCAGGGTGCTGGGTGCTCAGTGCTCAGGGTGATCGGTGCTCAGTACTCAGGGTGCTCAGTACTCAGGGTGCTGGGTGCTCAGTGCTCGGGGTGCTGGGTGCTCAGTACTCGGGGTGCTGGGTGCTCTGTACTCAGGGTGCTGGGTGCTCAGTGCTCGGGGTCCTGGGTGCTCAGTGCTCAGGGTGATCGGTGCTCAGTACTCAGCGTGCTGGGTGCTCAGTGCTCAGGGTGCTGGGTGCTCAGTCTTCGGGGTGCTCCGTGCTCAGTGCTCAGTGTGCTGGGTGCTCAGTACTCAGGGTGCTCGGTGCTCAGTACTCAGGGTTCTCAGTGCTCAGGGTGCTGGGTGCTCAGTACTCAGGGTGCTCAGTGCTCAGTACTAGGGGTGCTGGGTGCTCAGTACTCAGGGTGCTCAGTGCTCAGTACTCGGTTTGCTGGGTGCTCAGTGCTCAGTGTGCTCAGTGCTCAGTGCTCGGGGTGCTGGGTGCTCAGTGCTCGGGGTGCTAGGTGCTCAGTACTCAGGGTGCTGTGTGCACAGTGCTCAGTACTCAGCGTGCTGGGTTCTCAGTGCTCAGAGTGTTGGGTGCTCAGTACTCAGTGTGCTGGGTGCTCAGTGCTCAGTGCTCAGAGTGCTCAGTGCTCAGGGTGCTCAGTGCTCAGGGTGCTGGGTGCTCAGGGTGCTGGGTGCTCAGTGCTCGGGGTGCTGGGTGCTCATTGCTCAGTGCTCAGGGTGCTGGGTGCTCAGTGCTCAGTGCTCAGGGTGCTGGGTGTTCAGTACTCAGGGTGCTCGGTGCTCAGTGCTCAGCGTGCTGGGTGCTCAGTACTCAGGGTGCTGGGTGCTCAGTGCTCGGGGTGCTGGGTGCTCAGTCCTCAGGGTGCTGGGTGCTCAGTACTCAGTGTGCTGGGTGCTCAGTACTCAGGGTGCTGGGTGCTCAGTGCTCAGGGTGCTCAGTACTCAGGGTGCTCGGTGCTCAGTGCTCAGTACTCAGGGTGCTCAGTACTCAGGGTGCTGAGTGCTCAGTGCTCGGGGTGCTGGGTGCTCAGTACTCAGGATGCTGGGTGCTCAGTACTCGGGGTGCTGGGTGCTCAGTACTCAGTGTGCTGGGTGCTCAGTGCTCGGGGTGCTGGGTGCTCAGTGCTCAGGGTGATCGGTGCTCTGTACTCAAGGTGCTGGGTGCTCAGTGCTCAGGGTGCTTGGTGCTCAGTCCTCGGGGTGCTCCGTGCTCAGTGCTCAGTGTGCTGGGTGCTCAGTACTCAGGGTGCTCGGTGCTCAGTACTCAGGGTTCTCAGTGCTCAGGGTGCTGGGTGCTCAGTACTCAGGGTGCTCAGTGCTCAGTACTAGGGGTGCTGGGTGCTCAGTACTCAGGGTGCTCAGTGCTCAGTACTCGGGGTGCTGGGTGCTCAGTGCTCAGTGTGCTCAGTGCTCAGTGCTCGGGGTGCTGGGTGCTCAGTGCTCGGGGTGCTAGGTGCTCAGTACTCAGGGTGCTGTGTGCACAGTGCTCAGTACTCAGCGTGCTGGGTTCTCAGTGCTCAGAGTGTTGGGTGCTCAGTACTCAGTGTGCTGGGTGCTCAGTGCTCAGTGCTCAGAGTGCTCAGTGCTCAGGGTGCTCAGTGCTCAGGGTGCTGGGTGCTCAGGGTGCTGGGTGCTCAGTGCTCGGGGTGCTGGGTGCTCATTGCTCAGTGCTCAGGGTGCTGGGTGCTCAGTGCTCAGTGCTCAGGGTGCTGGGTGTTCAGTACTCAGGGTGCTCGGTGCTCAGTGCTCAGGGTGCTGGGTGCTCAGTACTCAGGGTCCTGGGTGCTCAGTGCTCGGGGTGCTGGGTGCTCAGTACTAAGGGTGCTGGGTGCTCAGTACTCAGGGTGCTCGGTGCTCAGTACTCAGGGTGCAGGGTGCTCAGAGCTCAGGGTGCTGGGTACTCAGTACTCAGGGTGCTGGGTGCTCAGTACTCAGGGTGCTGGGTGCTCAGTGCTCAGGGTGCTGGGTGCTCAGTGCTCAGGGTGCTTGGTGCTCAGTACTCAGGGTGCTGGGTGCTCAGTGCTCAGGGTGATCGGTGCTCAGTACTCAGGGTGCTCAGTACTCAGGGTGCTGGGTGCTCAGTGCTCGGGGTGCTGGGTGCTCAGTACTCGGGGTGCTGGGTGCTCTGTACTCAGGGTGCTGGGTGCTCAGTGCTCGGGGTCCTGGGTGCTCAGTGCTCAGGGTGATCGGTGCTCAGTACTCAGCGTGCTGGGTGCTCACTGCTCATGGTGCTGGGTGCTCAGTCCTCAGGGTGCTCAGTGCTCAGGGTGCTGGGTGCTCAGTGCTCGGTGTGCTCGGTGCTCAGTGCTCGGGGTGCTGGGTGCTCAGTGCTCAGTGCTCAGGGTGTTGGGTGCTCAGTGCTCAGTGTTCAGGGTGCTGGGTGGTCAGTACTCAGGGTGCTGGTTGCTCAGTACTCAGGGTGCTGGGTGCTCAGTGCTCAGGGTGCTGTGTGCTCATTACTCTCGGTGTTGGGTGCTCAGTACTCAGGGTGCTGGGTGCTCAGTGCTCGGGGTGCTGTGTGCTCAGTGCTCAGGGTGCTGGGTGCTCAGTATTCAGGGTGCTGGGTGCTCAGTGCTCGGGGTGCTCGGTGCTCAGTACTCAAGGTGCTGGGTGCTCAGTGCTCAGGGTGCTGGGTGCTCAGTCTTCGGGGTGCTCCGTGCTCAGTGCTCAGTGTGCTGGGTGCTCAGTACTCAGGGTGCTCGGTGCTCAGTACTCAGGGTTCTCAGTGCTCAGGGTGCTGGGTGCTCAGTACTCAGGGTGCTCAGTGCTCAGTACTAGGGGTGCTGGGTGCTCAGTACTCAGGGTGCTCAGTGCTCAGTACTCGGTTTGCTGGGTGCTTAGTGCTCAGTGTGCTCAGTGCTCAGTGCTCGGGGTGCTGGGTGCTCAGTGCTCGGGGTGCTAGGTGCTCAGTACTCAGGGTGCTGTGTGCACAGTGCTCAGTACTCAGCGTGCTGGGTTCTCAGTGCTCAGAGTGTTGGGTGCTCAGTACTCAGTGTGCTGGGTGCTCAGTGCTCAGTGCTCAGAGTGCTCAGTGCTCAGGGTGCTCAGTGCTCAGGGTGCTGGGTGCTCAGGGTGCTGGGTGCTCAGTGCTCGGGGTGCTGGGTGCTCATTGCTCAGTGCTCAGGGTGCTGGGTGCTCAGTGCTCAGTGCTCAGGGTGCTGGGTGTTCAGTACTCAGGGTGCTCGGTGCTCAGTGCTCAGCGTGCTGGGTGCTCAGTACTCAGGGTGCTGGGTGCTCAGTGCTCGGGGTGCTGGGTGCTCAGTCCTCAGGGTGCTGGGTGCTCAGTACTCAGTGTGCTGGGTGCTCAGTACTCAGGGTGCTGGGTGCTCAGTGCTCAGGGTGCTCAGTACTCAGGGTGCTCGGTGCTCAGTGCTCAGTACTCAGGGTGCTCAGTACTCAGGGTGCTGAGTGCTCAGTGCTCGGGGTGCTGGGTGCTCAGTACTCAGGATGCTGGGTGCTCAGTACTCGGGGTGCTGGGTGCTCAGTACTCAGTGTGCTGGGTGCTCAGTGCTCGGGGTGCTGGGTGCTCAGTGCTCAGGGTGATCGGTGCTCTGTGCTCAGGGTGCTGGGTGCTCAGTCCCCCGGGTGCTCAGTGCTCAGGGTGCTGGGTGCTCAGTACTCAGTGTGCTGGGTGCTCAGTACTCAGGGTGCTGGGTGCTCAGTGCTCAGGGTGCTGGGTGCTCAGTACTCTGGGTGTTGGGTGCTCAGTACTCACGGTGCAGGGTGCTCCGTGCTCGGGGTGCTGGGTGCTCAGTGCTCAGGGTGCTGGGTGCTCAGTGCTCAGGGTGCTGGGTGCTCTGTACTCAGGGTGCTGGGTGCTTAGTGCTCGGGGTGCTCGGTGCTCAGTACTCAAGGTGCTGGGTTCTCAGTGCTCAGGGTGCTGGGTGCTCAGTGCTCGGGGTGCTGGGTGCTCAGTACTCAGCTTGCTGGGTGCTCAGTACTCAGTGTGCTGGGTGCTCAGTGCTCAGGGTGCTGGGTGCTCAGTGCTCAGGGTGCTGGGTGCTCAGTGATCGGGGTGCTGGGTGCTCAGTACTCAGGGTGCTCAGTGCTCGGGGAGCTCGGTGATCAGTACTCAGGGTGCTGGGTGCTCAGTACTCAGTGCTCGGGGTCCTGGGTGCTCCGTGCTCGGGGTGCTGGGTGCTCAGTGCTCTGGGTGCTGGGTGCTCAGTACTCAGGGTGCTGGGTGCTCAGTACTCAGGGTGCTGGGTGCTCAGTGCTCAGGGTGCTGGGTGCTCAGTACTCAGGGTGCTGGGTGCTCAGTACTCAGGGTGCTCGGTGCTCAGTACTCAGGGTGCTGGGTGTTCAGTGCTCAGAGTGCTGGGTACTCAGTACACAGGGTGCTGGGTGCTCAGTACTCAGGGTGCTGGGTGCTCAGTGCTCAGTGCTCAGGGTGCTCAGTGCTCAGGTTGCTCAGTGCTCAGGGTGCTGGGTGCTCAGGGTGCTGGGTGCTCAGCGCTCGGGGTGCTGGGTGCTCAGTGCTCAGTGCTCAGGGTGCTGGGTGCTCAGTGCTCAGTGCTCAGGGTGCTGGGTGTTCAGTACTTAGGGTGCTCGGTGCTCAGTGCTCAGGGTGCTAGGTTCTCAGTACTCAGGGTGCTGGGTGCTCAGTGCTCGGGGTGCTGGGTGCTCAGTGCTCAGGGTGATCAGTGCTCAGTACTCAGGGTGCTGGGTGCTCAGTGCTCAGGGTGCTGGGTGCTCAGTCCTCAGGGTGCTCAGTACTCAGGCTGCTCGGTGCTCAGTGCTCAGTACTCAGGGTGCTCAGTACTCAGGGTGCTGGTTGCTCAGTGCTCGGGGTGCTGGGTGCTCAGTACTCAGGGTGCTGGGTGCTCAGTACTCGGGGTGCTGGGTGCTCAGTACTCAGGGTGCTGGGTGCTCAGTGCTCGGTGTGCTGGGTGCTCAGTGCTCAGGGTGATCGGTGCTCAGTTATCAGGGTGCTGGGTGCTCAGTCCTCCGGGTGCTCAGTGCTCAGGGTGCTGGGTGCTCAGTGCTCGGGGTGCTCGGTGCTCAGTACTCAGGGTGCTGAGTGCTCAGTACTCAGGGTGCTGGGTGCTCAGTACTCAGGGTGCTGGGTGCTCAGTACTCAGGGTGCTGGGTGCTCAGGGTGCTGGGTGCTCAGTGTTCAGGGTGCTGGGTGCTCAGTGCTCAGGGTGCTGGGTGCTCAGTGCTCAGTGCTCAGGGTGCTGGTTGCTCAGTACTCAGGGTGCTGGGTGCTCAGTACTCAGTGTGCTGGGTGCTCAGTGCTCAGGGTGCTCTGTGCTCAGTACTCAGGGTGCTGGGTGCTCATTGCTCGGGGTGCTGCGTGCTCAGTGCTCAGTGTGCTGGGTGCTCAGTGCTCAGGGTGCTGGGTGCTCAGTACTCAGGGTGCTGGGTGCTCAGTGCTCGGGGTGCTCGGTGCTCAGTACTCAAGGTGCTGGGTGCTCAGTGCTCAGGGTGCTGGGTGCTCAGTCCTCGGGGTGCTCCTTTCTCAGTGATCAGGGTGCTGGGTGCTCAGTACTCAGGGTGCTCGGTGCTCAGTACTCAGGGTTCTCAGTGCTCAGTACTCAGGGTGCTGGGTGCTCAGTTCTCAGGGTGCTGGGTGCTCAGTACTCAGGGTGCTCAGTGCTCAGTACTCGGGGTGCTTGTTGCTCAGTACTCAGGGTGCTCAGTGCTCAGTACTCGGGGTGCTGGGTGCTCAGTGCTCAGGGTGCTCAGTTCTCAGTGCTCGGGGTGCTGGGTGCTCAGTGCTCGGGGCGCTGGGTGCTCAGTGCTCTGGGTGCTGGGTGCTCAGTGCTCTGGGTGCTTAGTGCTCAGTACTCAGGGTGCTGGGTGCTCAGTACTCATGATGCTGGGTGCTCATTCTCAGGGTGCTGGGTGCTCAGTGCTCGGGTTGCTGGGTGCTCAGTACTCAGGGTGCTGGTTTCTCAGTACTCAGGGTGCTCGGTTCTCAGTACTCAGGGTGCTGGGTGCTCATTCTCGGGGTGCTGGGTGCTCAGTGATCGGGGTGCTGGGTGCTCAGTACTCAGGGTGCTGGGGGCTCAGTACTCAGGGTTCTGGGTGCTCAGTACTCAGGGTGATCTCTTCTCAGTACTCAGGTTGCTGTGTGCTCAGTGCTCGGGGTGCTGGGTGCTCAGTACTCGGGTTGCTCAGTGCTCAGTACTCAGGGTGCTGGGTGCTCAGTACTCAGGGTGCTGGGTGCTCAGTGCTCGGGGTGCTCGGTGCTCAGTACTCAAGGTGCTGGGTGCTCAGTGCTCAGGGTGCTGGGTGCTCAGTCCTCGGGGTGCTCCTTGCTCAGTGATCAGGGTGCTGGGTGCTCACTACTCAGGGTGCTCGGTGCTCAGTACTCAGGGTGCTCAGTGCTCAGTACTCGGGGTGCTTGTTGCTCAGTACTCAGGGTGCTCAGTGCTCAGTACTCGGGGTGCTGGGTGCTCAGTGCTCAGGGTGCTCAGTTCTCAGTGCTCGGGGTGCTGGGTGCTCAGTGCTCGGGGCGCTGGGTGCTCAGTGCTCTGGGTGCTGGGTGCTCAGTGCTCTGGGTGCTTAGTGCTCAGTACTCAGGGTGCTGGGTGCTCAGTACTCATGATGCTGGGTGCTCATTCTCAGGGTGCTGGGTGCTCAGTGCTCGGGGTGCTGGGTGCTCAGTACTCAGGGTGCTGGTTGCTCAGTACTCAGGGTGCTCGGTTCTCAGTACTTAGGGTGCTGGGTGCTCATTCTCGGGGTGCTGGGTGCTCAGTGATCGGGGTGCTGGGTGCTCAGTACTCAGGGTGCTGGGGGCTCAGTACTCAGGGTTCTGGGTGCTCAGTACTCAGGGTGATCTCTTCTCAGTACTCAGGTTGCTGTGTGCTCAGTGCTCGGGGTGCTGGGTGCTCAGTACTCGGGGTGCTCAGTGCTCAGTACTCAGGGTGCTGGGTGCTCAGTACTCTGGTTGCTGGGTGCTCAGTGCTCGGGGTGCTCGGTGCTCAGTACTCGGGGTGCTGGGTGCTCAGTACTCGGTGTGCTCGGTGCTCAGTGCTCAGGGTGCTGGGTGCTCAGTGCTCGGGGTGCTGGGTGCTCAGTGCTGAGGGTAGTGCTGGGTGCTCAGTACTCAGGGTGCTGGGTGCTCAGTGCTCAGGGTGCTGGGTGCTCAGTACTAAGGGTGCTGGGTGCTCAGTATTCAGGGTGCTCGGTGCTCAGTACTCAGGGTGCTGGGTGCTCAGAGCTCAGGGTGCTGGGTACTCAGTACTCAGGGTGCTGGGTGCTCAGTGCTCAGGGTGATCGGTGCTCAGTACTCAGGGTGCTCAGTACTCAGGGTGCTGGGTGCTCAGTGCTCGGGGTGCTGGGTGCTCAGTACTCGGGGTGCTGGGTGCTCTGTACTCAGGGTGCTGGGTGCTCAGTGGTCGGTGTCCTGGGTGCTCAGTGCTCAGGGTGATCGGTGCTCAGTACTCAGCGTGCTGGGTGCTCAATGCTCAGGGTGCTGGGTGCTCAGTCCTCAGGGTGCTCAGTGCTCAGGGTGCTGGGTGCTCAGTGCTCGGTGTGCTCGGTGCTCAGTGCTCGGGGTGCTGGGTGCTCAGTGCTCAGTGCTCAGGGTGTTGGGTGCTCAGTGCTCAGTATTCAGGGTGCTGGGTGGTCAGTACTCAGGGTGCTGGTTGCTCAGTACTCAGGGTGCTGGGTGCTCAGTGCTCAGGGTGCTGTGTGCTCAGTACTCTCGGTGTTGGGTGCTCAGTACTCAGGGTGCTGGGTGCTCAGTGCTCGGGGTGCTGGGTGCTCTGTGCTCAGGGTGCTGGGTGCTCAGTATTCAGGGTGCTGTGTGCTCAGTGCTCGGGGTGCTCGGTGCTCAGTACTCAAGGTGCTGGGTGCTCAGTGCTCAGGGTGCTGGGTGCTCAGTCCTCGGGGTGCTCCGTGCTCAGTGCTCAGTGTGCTGGGTGCTCAGTACTCAGGGTGCTCGGTGCTCAGTACTCAGGGTTCTCAGTGCTCAGGGTGCTGGGTGCTCAGTACTCAGGGTGCTCAGTGCTCAGTACTAGGGGTGCTGGGTGCTCAGTACTCAGGGTGCTCAGTACTCAGTACTCGGGGTGCTGGGTGCTCAGTGCTCAGTGTGCTCAGTGCTCAGTGCTCGGGGTGCTGGGTGCTCAGTGCTCGGGGTGCTAGGTGCTCAGTACTCAGGGTGCTGTGTGCACAGTGCTCAGTACTCAGCGTGCTGGGTTCTCAGTGCTCAGAGTGTTGGGTGCTCAGTACTCAGTGTGCTGGGTGCTCAGTGCTCAGTGCTCAGAGTGCTCAGTGCTCAGGGTGCTCAGTGCTCAGGGTGCTGGGTGCTCAGGGTGCTGGGTGCTCAGTGCTCGGGGTGCTGGGTGCTCATTGCTCAGTGCTCAGGGTGCTGGGTGCTCAGTGCTCAGTGCTCAGGGTGCTGGGTGTTCAGTACTCAGGGTGCTCGGTGCTCAGTGCTCAGGGTGCTGGGTGCTCAGTACTCAGGGTCCTGGGTGCTCAGTGCTCGGGGTGCTGGGTGCTCAGTACTAAGGGTGCTGGGTGCTCAGTACTCAGGGTGCTCGGTGCTCAGTACTCAGGGTGCTGGGTGCTCAGAGCTCAGGGTGCTGGGTACTCAGTACTCAGGGTGCTGGGTGCTCAGTACTCAGGGTGCTGGTTGCTCAGTGCTCAGGGTGCTGGGTGCTCAGTGCTCAGGGTGCTTGGTGCTCAGTACTCAGGGTGCTGGGTGCTCAGTGCTCAGGGTGATCGGTGCTCAGTACTCAGGGTGCTCAGTACTCAGGGTGCTGGGTGCTCAGTGCTCGGGGTGCTGGGTGCTCAGTACTCGGGGTGCTGGGTGCTCTGTACTCAGGGTGCTGGGTGCTCAGTGCTCGGGGTCCTGGGTGCTCAGTGCTCAGGGTGATCGGTGCTCAGTACTCAGCGTGCTGGGTGCTCACTGCTCATGGTGCTGGGTGCTCAGTCCTCAGGGTGCTCAGTGCTCAGGGTTCTGGGTGCTCAGTGCTCGGTGTGCTCGGTGCTCAGTGCTCTGGGTGCTGGGTGCTCAGTGCTCAGTGCTCAGGGTGTTGGGTGCTCAGTGCTCAGTGTTCAGGGTGCTGGGTGGTCAGTACTCAGGGTGCTGGTTGCTCAGTACTCAGGGTGCTGGGTGCTCAGTGCTCAGGGTGCTGTGTGCTCAGTACTCTCGGTGTTGGGTGCTCAGTACTCAGGGTGCTGGGTGCTCAGTGCTCGGGGTGCTGTGTGCTCAGTGCTCAGGGTGCTGGGTGCTCAGTATTCAGGGTGCTGGGTGCTCAGTGCTCGGGGTGCTCGGTGCTCAGTACTCAAGGTGCTGGGTGCTCAGTGCTCAGGGTGCTGGGTGCTCAGTCTTCGGGGTGCTCCGTGCTCAGTGCTCAGTGTGCTGGGTGCTCAGTACTCAGGGTGCTCGGTGCTCAGTACTCAGGGTTCTCAGTGCTCAGGGTGCTGGGTGCTCAGTACTCAGGGTGCTCAGTGCTCAGTACTAGGGGTGCTGGGTGCTCAGTACTCAGGGTGCTCAGTGCTCAGTACTCGGTTTGCTGGGTGCTCAGTGCTCAGTGTGCTCAGTGCTCAGTGCTCGGGGTGCTGGGTGCTCAGTGCTCGGGGTGCTAGGTGCTCAGTACTCAGGGTGCTGTGTGCACAGTGCTCAGTACTCAGCGTGCTGGGTTCTCAGTGCTCAGAGTGTTGGGTGCTCAGTACTCAGTGTGCTGGGTGCTCAGTGCTCAGTGCTCAGAGTGCTCAGTGCTCAGGGTGCTCAGTGCTCAGGGTGCTGGGTGCTCAGGGTGCTGGGTGCTCAGTGCTCGGGGTGCTGGGTGCTCATTGCTCAGTGCTCAGGGTGCTGGGTGCTCAGTGCTCAGTGCTCAGGGTGCTGGGTGTTCAGTACTCAGGGTGCTCGGTGCTCAGTGCTCAGCGTGCTGGGTGCTCAGTACTCAGGGTGCTGGGTGCTCAGTGCTCGGGGTGCTGGGTGCTCAGTCCTCAGGGTGCTGGGTGCTCAGTACTCAGTGTGCTGGGTGCTCAGTACTCAGGGTGCTGGGTGCTCAGTGCTCAGGGTGCTCAGTACTCAGGGTGCTCGGTGCTCAGTGCTCAGTACTCAGGGTGCTCAGTACTCAGGGTGCTGAGTGCTCAGTGCTCGGGGTGCTGGGTGCTCAGTACTCAGGATGCTGGGTGCTCAGTACTCGGGGTGCTGGGTGCTCAGTACTCAGTGTGCTGGGTGCTCAGTGCTCGGGGTGCTGGGTGCTCAGTGCTCAGAGTGATCGGTGCTCTGTGCTCAGGGTGCTGGGTGCTCAGTCCCCCGGGTGCTCAGTGCTCAGGGTGCTGGGTGCTCAGTACTCAGTGTGCTGGGTGCTCAGTACTCAGGGTGCTGGGTGCTCAGTGCTCAGGGTGCTGGGTGCTCAGTACTCTGGGTGTTGGGTGCTCAGTACTCACGGTGCAGGGTGCTCCGTGCTCGGGGTGCTGGGTGCTCAGTGCTCAGGGTACTGGGTGCTCAGTGCTCAGGGTGCTGGGTGCTCTGTACTCAGGGTGCTGGGTGCTTAGTGCTCGGGGTGCTCGGTGCTCAGTACTCAAGGTGCTGGGTTCTCAGTGCTCAGGGTGCTGGGTGCTCAGTGCTCGGGGTGCTGGGTGCTCAGTACTCAGCTTGCTGGGTGCTCAGTACTCAGTGTGCTGGGTGCTCAGTGCTCAGGGTGCTGGGTGCTCAGTGCTCAGGGTGCTGGGTGCTCAGTGATCGGGGTGCTGGGTGCTCAGTACTCAGGGTGCTCAGTGCTCGGGGAGCTCGGTGATCAGTACTCAGGGTGCTGGGTGTTCAGTACTCAGTGCTCGGGGTCCTGGGTGCTCCGTGCTCGGGGTGCTGGGTGCTCAGTGCTCTGGGTGCTGGGTGCTCAGTACTCAGGGTGCTGGGTGCTCAGTACTCAGGGTGCTGGGTGCTCAGTGCTCAGGGTGCTGGGTGCTCAGTACTCAGGGTGCTGGGTGCTCAGTACTCAGGGTGCTCGGTGCTCAGTACTCAGGGTGCTGGGTGTTCAGTGCTCAGAGTGCTGGGTACTCAGTACACAGGGTGCTGGGTGCTCAGTACTCAGGGTGCTGGGTGCTCAGTGCTCAGTGCTCAGGGTGCTCAGTGCTCAGGGTGCTCAGTGCTCAGGGTGCTGGGTGCTCAGGGTGCTGGGTGCTCAGCGCTCGGGGTGCTGGGTGCTCAGTGCTCAGTGCTCAGGGTGCTGGGTGCTCAGTGCTCAGTGCTCAGGGTGCTGGGTGTTCAGTACTCAGGGTGCTCGGTGCTCAGTGCTCAGGGTGCTAGGTTCTCAGTACTCAGGGTGCTGGGTGCTCAGTGCTCGGGGTGCTGGGTGCTCAGTGCTCAGGGTGATCAGTGCTCAGTACTCAGGGTGCTGGGTGCTCAGTGCTCAGGGTGCTGGGTGCTCAGTCCTCAGGGTGCTCAGTACTCAGGCTGCTCGGTGCTCAGTGCTCAGTACTCAGGGTGCTCAGTACTCAGGGTGCTGGTTGCTCAGTGCTCGGGGTGCTGGGTGCTCAGTACTCAGGGTGCTGGGTGCTCAGTACTCGGGGTGCTGGGTGCTCAGTACTCAGGGTGCTGGGTGCTCAGTGCTCGGTGTGCTGGGTGCTCAGTGCTCAGGGTGATCGGTGCTAAGTTATCAGGGTGCTGGGTGCTCAGTCCTCCGGGTGCTCAGTGCTCAGGGTGCTGGGTGCTCAGTGCTCGGGGTGCTCGGTGCTCAGTACTCAGGGTGCTGAGTGCTCAGTACTCAGGGTGCTGGGTGCTCAGTACTCAGGGTGCTGGGTGCTCAGTACTCAGGGTGCTGGGTGCTCAGGGTGCTGGGTGCTCAGTGTTCAGGGTGCTGGGTGCTCAGTGCTCAGGGTGCTGGGTGCTCAGTGCTCAGTGCTCAGGGTGCTGGTTGCTCAGTACTCAGGGTGCTGGGTGCTCAGTACTCAGTGTGCTGGGTGCTCAGTGCTCAGGGTGCTCTGTGCTCAGTACTCAGGGTGCTGGGTGCTCAGTGCTCGGGGTGCTGCGTGCTCAGTGCTCAGTGTGCTGGGTGCTCAGTGCTCAGGGTGCTGGGTGCTCAGTACTCAGGGTGCTGGGTGCTCAGTGCTCGGGGTGCTCGGTGCTCAGTACTCAAGGTGCTGGGTGCTCAGTGCTCAGGGTGCTGGGTGCTCAGTACTCAGGGTGCTCGGTGCTGAGTACTCAGGGTTCTCAGTGCTCAGTACTCAGGGTGCTGGGTGCTCAGTTGTCAGGGTGCTGGGTGCTCAGTACTCAGGGTGCTCAGTGCTCAGTACTCGGGGTGCTTGTTGCTCAGTACTCAGGGTGCTCAGTGCTCAGTACTCGGGGTGCTGGGTGCTCAGTGCTCAGGGTGCTCAGTTCTCAGTGCTCGGGGTGCTGGGTGCTCAGTGCTCGGGGCGCTGGGTGCTCAGTGCTCTGGGTGCTGGGTGCTCAGTGCTCTGGGTGCTTAGTGCTCAGTACTCAGGGTGCTGGGTGCTCAGTACTCATGATGCTGGGTGCTCATTCTCAGGGTGCTGGGTGCTCAGTGCTCGGGTTGCTGGGTGCTCAGTACTCAGGGTGCTGGTTGCTCAGTACTCAGGGTGCTCGGTTCTCAGTACTCAGGGTGCTGGGTGCTCATTCTCGGGGTGCTGGGTGCTCAGTGATCGGGGTGCTGGGTGCTCAGTACTCAGGGTGCTGGGGGCTCAGTACTCAGGGTTCTGGGTGCTCAGTACTCAGGGTGATCTCTTCTCAGTACTCAGGTTGCTGTGTGCTCAGTGCTCGGGGTGCTGGGTGCTCAGTACTCGGGGTGCTCAGTGCTCAGTACTCAGGGTGCTGGGTGCTCAGTACTCTGGTTGCTGGGTGCTCAGTGCTCGGGGTGCTCGGTGCTCAGTACTCGGGGTGCTGGGTGCTCAGTACTCGGTGTGCTCGGTGCTCAGTGCTCAGGGTGCTGGGTGCTCAGTGCTCGGGGTGCTGGGTGCTCAGTGCTGAGGGTATTGCTGGGTGCTCAGTACTCAGGTTGCTGGGTGCTCAGTGCTCAGGGTGCTGGGTGCTCAGTACTAAGGGTGCTGGGTGCTCAGTACTCAGGGTGCTCGGTGCTCAGTACTCAGGGTGCTGGGTGCTCAGAGCTCAGGGTGCTGGGTACTCAGTACTCAGGGTGCTGGGTGCTCAGTGCTCAGGGTGATCGGTGCTCAGTACTCAGGGTGCTCAGTACTCAGGGTGCTGGGTGCTCAGTGCTCGGGGTGCTGGGTGCTCTGTACTCAGGGTGCTGGGTGCTCAGTGGTCGGTTTCCTGGGTGCTCAGTGCTCAGGGTGATCGGTGCTCAGTACTCAGCGTGCTGGGTGCTCACTGCTCAGGGTGCTGGGTGCTCAGTCCTCAGGGTGCTCAGTGCTCAGGGTGCTGGGTGCTCAGTGCTCGGTGTGCTCGGTGCTCAGTGCTCGGGGTGGTGGGTGCTCAGTGCTCAGTGCTCAGGGTGTTGGGTGCTCAGTGCTCAGTGCTCAGGGTGCTGGGTACTCAGTACACAGGGTGCTGGGTGCTCAGTGCTCAGGGTGATCGGTGCTCAGTACTCAGGGTGCTCAGTACTCAGGGTGCTGGGTGCTCAGTGCTCAGGGTGCTGGGTGCTCAGTACTCAGGGTGCTGGGTGCTCAGTGCTCGGGGTGCTGGGTGCTCAGTGCTCAGGGTGATCGGTGCTCAGTACTCAGGGTGCTGGGTGCTCAGTGCTCACGGTGCTGGGTGCTCAGTCCTCAGGGTGCTCAGTGCTCAGGGTGCTGGGTGCTCTGTGCTCGGGGTGCTCGGTGCTCAGTACTCAGGGTGCTGAGTGCTCAGTACTCAGGGTGCTGGGTGCTCAGTACTCATGGTGCTGGGTGCTCAGTACTCAGGGGGCTGGGTGCTCAGTGCTCAGTGTGCTGGGTGCTCAGTGCTCAGGGCGCTGGGTGCTCAGTGCTCTGGGTGCTGGGTGCTCAGTGCTCGGGGAGCTTGGTGGTCAGTGCTCAGTGCTCAAGGTGCTGGGTGCTCAGTGCTCAGTGCTCAGGGTGCTGGGTGCTCAGTACTCAGGGTGCTGGGTGCTCAGTACTCAGGGTGCTGGGTGCTCAGTTCTCAGGGTCCTGGGTGCTCAGTGCTTGGGGCACTGGGTGCTCAGTGCTCAGGGTGCTGGGTGCTCAGTACTCGGGGTGCTGGGTGCTCAGTGCTCAGGGAGCTCAGTTCTCAGTACTCAGTGCTCAGGGTGCTCAGTGCTCAGTGCTCAGGGTGCTGGGTGTTCAGTACTCAGGGTGCTGGGTGCTCAGTACTCAGGGTGCTGGGTGCTCAGTGCTCAGGGTGCTGGGTGCTCAGTACTCTGGGTGTTTGGTGCTCAGTACTCAGGGTGCTGGGTGCTCCGTGCACAGGGTGCTGGGTGCTCAGTGCTCAGGGTTCTGGGTGCTCAGTGCTCAGGTTGCTGGGTGCTCAGTACTCAGGGTGCTGGGTGGTTAGTGCTCGAGGTGCTCGGTGCTCAGTACTCAAGGTGCTGGGTGCTCAGTTCTCAGGGTGCTGGGTGCTCAGTCCTCGGGGTGCTCCGTGCTCATGGTGCTGGGTGCTCAGTGCTCCGGGTGCTGGGTGCTCAGTGCTCGGGGTGCTGGGTGCTCAGTGCTCAGGGTTCTGGGTGCTCAGTGCTCAGGTTGCTGGGTGCTCAGTACTCAGGGTGCTGGGTGGTTAGTGCTCGAGGTGCTCGGTGCTCAGTACTCAAGGTGCTGGGTGCTCAGTGCTCAGGGTGCTGGGTGCTCAGTCCTCGGGGTGCTCCGTGCTCATGGTGCTGGATGCTCAGTGCTCCGGGTGCTGGGTGCTCAGTGCTCGGGGTGCTGGGTGCTGAGTGCTCAGGGTGCTGGGTGCTCAGTGCTCGGGGTGCTCGGTGCTCAGTGCTCAGGGTCCTGGGTGCTCAGTACTCAGGGTGCTGGGTGCTTAGTACTCAGGGTGCTCAGTGCTCAGTACACATGGTGCTGGGTGCTCAGTGCTCGGGGTGCTCGGTGCTCAGTGCTCAGTACTCAGGGTGCTGGGTGCTCAGTGCTGGGGTGCTGGGTGCTCAGTACTCAGCGTGCTGGGTGCTCAGTACTCAGGGTGCTGGGTGCTCAGTGCTCAGGGTGCTGGGTGCTCAGTGCTCAGGGTGCTGGGTGCTCAGTGATCGGGGTGCTGGGTGCTCAGTACTCAGGGTGCTCAGTGCTCAGGGAGCTCGGTGCTCAGTACTCAGGGTGCTGGGTGCTCAGTACTCAGTGCTCGGGGTCCTGGGTGCTCCGTGCTCGGGGTGCTGGGTGCTCAGTGCTCTGGGTGCTGGGTGCTCAGTACTCAGGGTCCTGGGTGCTCAGAACTCAGGGTGCTGGGTGCTCAGTGCTCAGGGTGCTGGGTGCTCAGTACTCAGGGTGCTGGGTGCTCAGTACTCAGGGTGCTCGGTGCTCAGTGCTCAGGGTGCTGGGTGCTCAGTGCTCAGGGTGCTGGGTACTCAGTACTCAGGGTGCTGGGTGCTCAGTGCTCAGGGTGCTGGGTGCTCAGTGCTCACGGTGCTGGGTGCTCAGTTCTCAGGGTGCTGGGTGCTCAGTGCTCAGGGTGATCGGTGCTCAGTACTCAGGGTGCTCAGTACTCAGGGTGCTGTGTGCTCAATGCTCAGGGTGCTGGGTGCCCAGTACTCAGGGTGCTGGGTGCTCAGTGCTCGGGGTGCTGGGTGCTCAGTGCTCAGGGTGATCGGTGCTCAGTACTCAGGGTGCTGGGTGCTCAGTGCTCAGGGTCCTGGGTGCTCAGTCCTCAGGGTGCTCAGTGCTCAGGGTGCTGGGTGCTCTGTGCTCGGGGTGCTCGGTGCTCTGTACTCAGGGTGCTGAGTGCTCAGTACTTAGGGTCCTGGGTGCTCAGTACTCATGGTGCTGGGTGCTCAGTACTCAGGGGGCTGGGTGCTCAGTGCTCAGTGTGCTGGGTGCTCAGTGTTCAGGGCGCTGGGTGCTCAGTGCTCGGGGTGCTGGGTGCTCAGTGCTCGGGGTGCTGGGTGGTCAGTGCTCAGTGCTCAAGGTGCTGGGTGCTCAGTGCTCAGTGCTCAGGGTGCTGGGTGCTCAGTACTCAGGGTGCTGGGTGCTCAGTACTCAGGGTGCTGGGTGCTCAGTTCTCAGGGTGCTGGGTGCTCAGTACTCTGGGTGTTGGGTGCTCAGTACTCAGGGTGCTCAGTGCTCAGTACTCGGGGTGCTGGGTGCTCAGTGCTCAGTGTGCTCAGTGCTCAGTGCTCAGGGTCCTGGGTGCTCAGTGCTCGGGGCGCTGGGTGCTCAGTGCTCGGGGTGCTGGGTGCTCAGTACTCAGGGTGCTGTGTGCTCAGTGCTCAGTACTCAGCGTGCTGGGTGCTCAGTGCTCAGAGTGTTGGGTGCTCAGTACTCACGGTGCTGGGTGCTCAGTGTTCAGTGCTCAGGGTGCTCAGAGCTCAGGGTGCTCAGTGCTCAGGGTGCTGGGTGCTCAGGGTGCTGGGTGCTCAGTGCTCGGGGTGCTGGGTGCTCAGTGCTCAGTGCTCAGGGTGCTGGGTGCTCAGTGCTCAGGGCTCAGGGTGCTGGGTGTTCAGTACTCAGGGTGCTCGGTGCTCAGTGCTCAGGGTGCTAGGTGCTCAGTACTCAGGGTGCTGGGTGCTCAGTGCTCGGGGTGCTGGGTGCTCAGTGCTCAGGGTGATCAGTGCTCAGTACTTAGGGTGCTGGGTGCTCAGTGCTCAGGGTGCTGGGTGCTCAGTCATCAGGGTGCTCAGTACTCAGGGTGCTCGGTGCTCAGTGCTCAGTACTCAGGGTGCTCAGTACTCAGGGTGCTGGTTGCTCAGTGCTCGGGGTGCTGGGTGCTCAGTACTCAGGGTGCTGGGTGCTCAGTACTCGGGGTGCTGGGTGCTCAGTACTCAGGGTGCTGGGTGCTCAGTGCTCGGTGTGGTGGGTGCTCAGTGCTCAGGGTGATCGGTGCTCAGTGCTCAGGGTGCTGGGTGCTCAGTCCCCCGGGTGCTCAGTGCTCAGGGTGCTGTGTGCTCAGTGCTCGGGGTGCTCGGTGCTCAGTACTCAGGGTGCTGAGTGCTCAGTACTCAGGGTGCTGGGTGCTCAGTACTCAGGGGGCTGGGTGCTCAGTACTCAGGGTGCTGGGTGCTCAGTGTGCTGGGTGCTCAGTGCTCAGGGTGCTGGGTGCTCAGTGCTCGGGGTGCTGGGTGCTCAGGGCTGTGGTGCTGGGTGCTCAGTGCTCAGTGCTGAGGGTGCTGGGTGCTCAGTGCTCAGTGCTCAGGGTGCTGGTTGCTCAGTACTCAGGGTGCTGGGTGCTCAGTACTCAGTGTGCTGGGTGCTCAGTGCTCAGGGTGCTGGGTGCTCAGTGCTCAGGGTGCTGGGTGCTCAGTACTCAGGGTGCTGGGTGCTCAGTGCTCGGGGTGCTCGGTGCTCAGTACTCAAGGTGCTGGGTGCTCAGTGCTCAGGGTGCTGGGTGCTCAGTCCTCGGGGTGCTCCGTGCTCAGTGATCAGGGTGCTGGGTGCTCAGTACTCAGGGTGCTCGGTGCTCAGTACTCAGGGTTCTCAGTGCTCAGTACTCAGGGTGCTGGGTGCTCAGTTCTCAGTGTGCTGGATGCTCAGTACTCAGGGTGCTCAGTGCTCAGTACTCGGGGTGCTTGTTGCTCTGTACTCAGGGTGCTCAGTGCTCAGTACTCGGGGTGCTGGGTGCTCAGTGCTCAGGGTGCTCAGTTCTCAGTGCTCGTGGTGCTGGGTGCTCAGTGCTCGGGGCGCTGGGTGCTCAGTGCTCGGGGTGCTGGGTGCTCAGTGCTCTGGGTGCTTAGTGCTCAGTACTCAGGTTGCTGGGTGCTCAGTACTCATGGTGCTGGGTGCTCATTCTCAGGGTGCTGGGTGCTCAGTGCTCGGGTTGCTGGGTGCTCAGTACTCATTTGCTGGGGGCTCAGTACTCAGGGTGCTGGGTGCTCAGTACTCAGGGTGCTCGGTTCTCAGTACTCAGCGTGCTGGGTGTTCATTCTCGGGGTGCTGGGTGCTCAGTGCTCGGGGTGCTGGGTGCTCAGTACTCAGGGTGCTGGGGGCTCAGTACTCAGGGTTCTGGGTGCTCAGTACTCAGGGTGATCTGTTCTCAGTACTCAGGTTGCTGGGTGCTCTGTGCTCGGGGTGCTGGGTGCTCAGTACTCGGGGTGCTCAGTGCTCAGTACTCAGGGTGCTGGGTGCTCAGTACTCAGGGTGCTGGGTGCTCAGTTCTCAGGGTGCTGGGTGCTCAGTACTCTGGGTGTTGGGTGCTCAGTACTCAGGGTGCTCAGTGCTCAGTACTCGGGGTGCTGGGTGCTCAGTTCTCAGTGTGCTCAGTGCTCAGTGCTCAGGGTGCTGGGTGCTCAGTGCTCGGGGCACTGGGTGCTCAGTGCTCGGGGTGCTGGGTGCTCAGTACTCAGGGTGCTGTGTGCTCAGTGCTCAGTACTCAGCGTGCTGGGTGCTCAGTGCTCAGAGTGTTGGGTGCTCAGTACTCAGGGTGCTGGGTGCTCAGTGCTCAGTGCTCAGGGTGCTCAGTGCTCAGGGTGCTCAGTGCTCAGGGTGCTGGGTGCTCAGGGTGCTGGGTGCTCAGCGCTCGGGGTGCTGCGTGCTCAGTGCTCAGTGCTCAGGGTGCTGGGTGCTCAGTGCTCAGTGCTCAGGGTGCTGGGTGTTCAGTACTCAGGGTGCTCGGTGCTCAGTGCTCAGGGTGCTAGGTTCTCAGTACTCAGGGTGCTGGGTGCTCAGTGCTCAGGGTGCTCAGTACTCAGGGTGCTCGGTGCTCAGTGCTCAGTACTCAGGGTGCTCAGTACTCAGGGTGCTGGGTGCTCAGTACTCTGGGTGTTGGGTGCTCAGTACTCAGGGTGCTCAGTGCTCAGTACTCGGGGTGCTGGGTGCTCAGTGCTCAGTGTGCTCAGTGCTCAGTGCTCAGGGTGCTGGGTGCTCAGTTCTCTGGGCACTGGGTGCTCAGTGCTCGGGGTGCTGGGTGCTCAGTACTCAGCGTGCTGGGTGCTCAGTGCTCAGAGTGTTGGGTGCTCAGTACTCAGGGTGCTGGGTGCTCAGTGTTCAGTGCTCAGGGTGCTCAGAGCTCAGGGTGCTCAGTGCTCAGGGTGCTGGGTGCTCAGGGTGCTGGGTGCTCAGTGCTCGGGGTGCTGGGTACTCAGTGCTCAGTGCTCAGGGTGCTGGGTGCTCAGTGCTCAGGGCTCAGGGTGCTGGGTGTTCAGTACTCAGGGTGCTCGGTGCTCAGTGCTCAGGGTGCTAGGTGCTCAGTACTCAGGGTGCTGGGTGCTCAGTGCTCGGGGTGCTGGGTGCTCAGTGCTCAGGGTGATCAGTGCTCAGTACTCAGGGTGCTGGGTGCTCAGTGCTCAGGGTGCTGGGTGCTCAGTCATCAGGGTGCTCAGTACTCAGGGTGCTCGGTGCTCAGTGCTCAGTACTCAGGGTGCTCAGTACTCAGGGTGCTGGTTGCTCAGTGCTCGGGGTGCTGGGTGCTCAGTACTCAGGGTGCTGGGTGCTCAGTACTCGGGGTGCTGGGTGCTCAGTACTCAGGGTGCTGGGTGCTCAGTGCTCGGTGTGGTGGGTGCTCAGTGCTCAGGGTGATCGGTGCTCAGTGCTCAGGGTGCTGGGTGCTCAGTCCCCCGGGTGCTCAGTGCTCAGGGTGCTGTGTGCTCAGTGCTCGGGGTGCTCGGTGCTCAGTACTCAGGGTGCTGAGTGCTCAGTACTCAGGGTGCTGGGTGCTCAGTACTCAGGGGGCTGGGTGCTCAGTACTCAGGGTGCTGGGTGCTCAGGGTGCTGGGTGCTCAGTGCTCAGGGTGCTGGGTGCTCAGTGCTCGGGGTGCTGGGTGCTCAGGGCTGTGGTGCTGGGTGCTCAGTGCTCAGTGCTGAGGGTGCTGGGTGCTCAGTGCTCAGTGCTCAGGGTGCTGGTTGCTCAGTACTCAGGGTGCTGGGTGCTCAGTACTCAGTGTGCTGGGTGCTCAGTGCTCAGGGTGCTCTGTGCTCAGTACTCAGGGTGCTGGGTGCTCAGTGCTCGGGGTGCTGCGTGCTCAGTGCTCAGGGTGCTGGGTGCTCAGTGCTCAGGGTGCTGGGTGCTCAGTACTCAGGGTGCTGGGTGCTCAGTGCTGGGGGTGCTCGGTGCTCAGTACTCAAGGTGCTGGGTGCTCAGTGCTCAGGGTGCTGGGTGCTCAGTCCTCGGGGTGCTCCGTGCTCAGTGATCAGGGTGCTGGGTGCTCAGTACTCAGGGTGCTCGGTGCTCAGTACTCAGGGTTCTCAGTGCTCAGTACTCAGGGTGCTGGGTGCTCAGTTCTCAGTGTGCTGGATGCTCAGTACTCAGGGTGCTCAGTGCTCAGTACTCGGGGTGCTTGTTGCTCTGTACTCAGGGTGCTCAGTGCTCAGTACTCGGGGTGCTGGGTGCTCAGTGCTCAGGGTGCTCAGTTCTCAGTGCTCGTGGTGCTGGGTGCTCAGTGCTCGGGGCGCTGGGTGCTCAGTGCTCGGGGTGCTGGGTGCTCAGTGCTCTGGGTGCTTAGTGCTCAGTACTCAGGGTGCTGGGCGCTCAGTACTCATGGTGCTGGGTGCTCATTCTCAGGGTGCTGGGTGCTCAGTGCTCGGGTTGCTGGGTGCTAAGTACTCATTTGCTGGGGGCTCAGTACTCAGGGTGCTGGGTGCTCAGTACTCAGGGTGCTCGGTTCTCAGTACTCAGCGTGCTGGGTGTTCATTCTCGGGGTGCTGGGTGCTCAGTGCTCGGGGTGCTGGGTGCTCAGTACTCAGGGTGCTGGGGGCTCAGTACTCAGGGTTCTGGGTGCTCAGTACTCAGGGTGATCTGTTCTCAGTACTCAGGTTGCTGGGTGCTCTGTGCTCGGGGTGCAGGGTGCTCAGTACTCGGGGTGCTCAGTGCTCAGTACTCAGGGTGCTGGGTGCTCAGTGCTCAGTGCTCAGGGTGCTCAGTGCTCAGGGTGCTCAGTGCTCAGGGTGTTGGGTGCTCAGGGTGCTGGGTGCTCAGCGCTCGGGGTGCTGCGTGCTCAGTGCTCAGTGCTCAGGGTGCTGTGTGCTCAGTGCTCAGTGCTCAGGGTGCTGGGTGTTCAGTACTCAGGGTGCTCGGTGCTCAGTGCTCAGGGTGCTAGGTTCTCAGTACTCAGGGTGCTGGGTGCTCAGTGCTCAGGGTGCTGGGTGCTCAGTGCTCAGGGTGATCAGTGCTCAGTACTCAGGGTGCTGGGTGCTCAGTGCTCAGGGTGCTGGGTGCTCAGTCCTCAGGGTGCTCAGTACTCAGGGTGCTCGGTGCTCAGTGCTCAGTACTCAGGGTGCTCAGTACTCAGGGTGCTGGTTGCTCAGTGCTCGGGGTGCTGGGTGCTCAGTACTCAGGGTGCTGGGTGCTCAGAACTCGGGGTGCTGGGTGCTCAGTACTCAGGGTGCTGGGTGCTCAGTGCTAGGTGTGCTGGGTGCTCAGTGCTCAGGGTGATCGGTGCTCAGTTATCAGGGTGCTGGGTGCTCAGTCCTCCGGGTGCTCAGTGCTCAGGGTGCTGGGTGCTCAGTGCTCGGGGTGCTCGGTGCTCAGTACTCAGGGTGCAGAGTGCTCAGTACTCAGGGTGCTGGGTGCTCAGTACTCAGGGTGCTGGGTGCTCAGTACTCAGGGTGCTGGGTGCTCAGGGTGCTGGGTGCTCAGTGCTCAGGGTGCTGGGTGCTCAGGGCTGTGGTGCTGGGTGCTCAGTGCTCAGTGCTCAGGGTGCTGGGTGCTCAGTGCTCAGTGCTCAGGGTGCTGGTTGCTCAGTACTCAGGGTGCTGGGTGCTCAGTACTCAGTGTGCTGGGTGCTCAGTGCTCAGGGTGCTCTGTGCTCAGTACTCAGGGTGCTGGGTGCTCAGTGCTCGGGGTGCTGCGTGCTCAGTGCTCAGGGTGCTGGGTGCTCAGTGCTCAGGGTGCTGGGTGCTCAGTACTCAGGGTGCTGGGTGCTCAGTGCTCGTGGTGCTCGGTGCTCAGTACTCAAGGTGCTGGGTGCTCAGTGCTCAGGGTGCTGGGTGCTCAGTCCTCGGGGTGCTCCGTGCTCAGTGATCAGGGTGCTTGTTGCTCAGTACTCAGGGTGCTCAGTGCTCAGTACTCGGGGTGCTGGGTGCTCAGTGCTCAGGGTGCTCGGTGCTCAGTACTCAGGGTTCTCAGTGCTCAGTACTCAGGGTGCTGGGTGCTCAGTTCTCAGGGTGCTGGGTGCTCAGTACTCAGGGTGCTCAGTGCTCAGTACTCGGGGTGCTTGTTGCTCAGTACTCAGGGTGCTCAGTGCTCAGTGCTCAGGGTGCTGGGTGCTCAGTACTCAGGGTGCTGGGTGCTCAGTACTCAGGGTGCTGGGTGCTCAGTTCTCAGGGTGCTGGGTGCTCAGTGCTCGGGGCACTGGGTGCTCAGTGCTCAGGGTGCTGGGTGCTCAGTACTCGGGGTGCTGGGTGCTCAGTGCTCAGGGAGCTCAGTTCTCAGTACTCAGTGCTCAGGGTGCTCAGTGCTCAGTGCTCAGGGTGCTGGGTGTTCAGTACTCAGGGTGCTGGGTGCTCAGTACTCAGGGTGCTGGGTGCTCAGTGCTCCGGGTGCTGGGTGCTCAGTACTCTGGGTGTTTGGTGCTCAGTACTCAGGGTGCTGGGTGCTCCGTGCACAGGGTGCTGGGTGCTCAGTGCTCAGGGTTCTGGGTGCTCAGTGCTCAGGTTGCTGGGTGCTCAGTACTCAGGGTGCTCGGTGGTTAGTGCTCGAGGTGCTCGGTGCTCAGTACTCAAGGTGCTGGGTGCTCAGTGCTCAGGGTGCTGGGTGCTCAGTCCTCGGGGTGCTCCGTGCTCATGGTGCTGGGTGCTCAGTGCTCCGGGTGCTGGGTGCTCAGTGCTCGGGGTGCTGGGTGCTGAGTGCTCAGGGTGCTGGGTGCTCAGTGCTCGGGGTGCTCGGTGCTCAGTGCTCAGGGTCCTGGGTGCTCAGTACTCAGGGTGCTGGGTGCTTAGTACTCAGGGTGCTCAGTGCTCAGTACACATGGTGCTGGGTGCTCAGTGCTCGGGGTGCTCGGTGCTCAGTGCTCAGTACTCAGGGTGCTGGGTGCTCAGTGCTCGGGGTGCTGGGTGCTCAGTACTCAGCGTGCTGGGTGCTCAGTACTCAGGGTGCTGGGTGCTCAGTGCTCAGGGTGCTGGGTGCTCAGTGCTCAGGGTGCTGGGTGCTCAGTGATCGGGGTGCTGGGTGCTCAGTACTCAGGGTGCTCAGTGCTCAGGGAGCTCCGTGCTCAGTACTCAGGGTGCTGGGTGCTCAGTACTCAGTGCTCGGGGTCCTGGGTGCTCCGTGCTCGGGGTGCTGGGTGCTCAGTGCTCTGGGTGCTGGGTGCTCAGTACTCAGGGTCCTGGGTGCTCAGAACTCAGGGTGCTGGGTGCTCAGTGCTCAGGGTGCTGGGTGCTCAGTACTCAGGGTGCTGGGTGCTCAGTACTCAGGGTGCTCGGTGCTCAGTGCTCAGGGTGCTGGGTGCTCAGTGCTCAGGGTGCTGGGTGCTCAGTACTCAGGGTGCTGGGTGCTCAGTGCTCAGGGTGCTGGGTGCTCAGTGCTCACGGTGCTGGGTGCTCAGTTCTCAGGGTGCTGGGTGCTCAGTGCTCAGGGTGATCGGTGCTCAGTACTCAGGGTGCTCAGTACTCAGGGTGCTGTGTGCTCAGTGCTCAGGGTGCTGGGTGCCCAGTACTCAGGGTGCTGGGTGCTCAGTGCTCGGGGTGCTGGGTGCTCAGTGCTCAGGGTGATCGGTGCTCAGTACTCAGGGTGCTGGGTGCTCAGTGCTCAGGGTCCTGGGTGCTCAGTCCTCAGGGTGCTCAGTGCTCAGGGTGCTGGGTGCTCTGTGCTCGGGGTGCTCGGTGCTCTGTACTCAGGGTGCTGAGTGCTCAGTACTTAGGGTCCTGGGTGCTCAGTACTCATGGTGCTGGGTGCTCAGTACTCAGGGGGCTGGGTGCTCAGTGCTCAGTGTGCTGGGTGCTCAGTGTTCAGGGCGCTGGGTGCTCAGTGCTCGGGGTGCTGGGTGCTCAGTGCTCGGGGTGCTGGGTGGTCAGTGCTCAGTGCTCAAGGTGCTGGGTGCTCAGTGCTCAGTGCTCAGGGTGCTGGGTGCTCAGTACTCAGGGTGCTGGGTGCTCAGTACTCAGGGTGCTGGGTGCTCAGTTCTCAGGGTGCTGGGTGCTCAGTACTCTGGGTGTTGGGTGCTCAGTACTCAGGGTGCTCAGTGCTCAGTACTCGGGGTGCTGGGTGCTCAGTGCTCAGTGTGCTCAGTGCTCAGTGCTCAGGGTGCTGGGTGCTCAGTGCTCGGGGCGCTGGGTGCTCAGTGCTCGGGGTGCTGGGTGCTCAGTACTCAGGGTGCTGTGTGCTCAGTGCTCAGTACTCAGCGTGCTGGGTGCTCAGTGCTCAGAGTGTTGGGTGCTCAGTACTCACGGTGCTGGGTGCTCAGTGTTCAGTACTCAGGGTGCTCAGAGCTCAGGGTGCTCAGTGCTCAGGGTGCTGGGTGCTCAGGGTGCTGGGTGCTCAGTGCTCGGGGTGCTGGGTGCTCAGTGCTCAGTGCTCAGGGTTCTGGGTGCTCAGTGCTCAGGGCTCAGGGTGCTGGGTGTTCAGTACTCAGGGTGCTCGGTGCTCAGTGCTCAGGGTGCTAGGTGCTCAGTACTCAGGGTGCTGGGTGCTCAGTGCTCGGGGTGCTGGGTGCTCAGTGCTCAGGGTGATCAGTGCTCAGTACTCAGGGTGCTGGGTGCTCAGTGCTCAGGGTGCTGGGTGCTCAGTCATCAGGGTGCTCAGTACTCAGGGTGCTCGGTGCTCAGTGCTCAGTACTCAGGGTGCTCAGTACTCAGGGTGCTGGTTGCTCAGTGCTCGGGGTGCTGGGTGCTCAGTACTCAGGGTGCTGGGTGCTCAGTACTCGGGGTGCTGGGTGCTCAGTACTCAGGGTGCTGGGTGCTCAGTGCTCGGTGTGGTGGGTGCTCAGTGCTCAGGGTGATCGGTGCTCAGTGCTCAGGGTGCTGGGTGCTCAGTCCCCCGGGTGCTCAGTGCTCAGGGTGCTGTGTGCTCAGTGCTCGGGGTGCTCGGTGCTCAGTACTCAGGGTGCTGAGTGCTCAGTACTCAGGGTGCTGGGTGCTCAGTACTCAGGGGGCTGGGTGCTCAGTACTCAGGGTGCTGGGTGCTCAGTGTGCTGGGTGCTCAGTGCTCAGGGTGCTGGGTGCTCAGTGCTCGGGGTGCTGGGTGCTCAGGGCTGTGGTGCTGGGTGCTCAGTGCTCAGTGCTGAGGGTGCTGGGTGCTCAGTGCTCAGTGCTCAGGGTGCTGGTTGCTCAGTACTCAGGGTGCTGGGTGCTCAGTACTCAGTGTGCTGGGTGCTCAGTGCTCAGGGTGCTGGGTGCTCAGTGCTCAGGGTGCTGGGTGCTCAGTACTCAGGGTGCTGGGTGCTCAGTGCTCAGGGTGCTCGGTGCTCAGTACTCAAGGTGCTGGGTGCTCAGTGCTCAGGGTGCTGGGTGCTCAGTCCTCGGGGTGCTCCGTGCTCAGTGATCAGGGTGCTGGGTGCTCAGTACTCAGGGTGCTCGGTGCTCAGTACTCAGGGTTCTCAGTGCTCAGTACTCAGGGTGCTGGGTGCTCAGTTCTCAGTGTGCTGGATGCTCAGTACTCAGGGTGCTCAGTGCTCAGTACTCGGGGTGCTTGTTGCTCTGTACTCAGGGTGCTCAGTGCTCAGTACTCGGGGTGCTGGGTGCTCAGTGCTCAGGGTGCTCAGTTCTCAGTGCTCGTGGTGCTGGGTGCTCAGTGCTCGGGGCGCTGGGTGCTCAGTGCTCTGGGTGCTGGGTGCTCAGTGCTCTGGGTGCTTAGTGCTCAGTACTCAGGGTGCTGGGTGCTCAGTACTCATGGTGCTGGGTGCTCATTCTCAGGGTGCTGGGTGCTCAGTGCTCGGGTTGCTGGGTGCTCAGTACTCATTTGCTGGGGGCTCAGTACTCAGGGTGCTGGGTGCTCAGTACTCAGGGTGCTCGGTTCTCAGTACTCAGCGTGCTGGGTGTTCATTCTCGGGGTGCTGGGTGCTCAGTGCTCGGGGTGCTGGGTGCTCAGTACTCAGGGTGCTGGGGGCTCAGTACTCAGGGTTCTGGGTGCTCAGTACTCAGGGTGATCTGTTCTCAGTACTCAGGTTGCTGGGTGCTCTGTGCTCGGGGTGCTGGGTGCTCAGTACTCGGGGTGCTCAGTGCTCAGTACTCAGGGTGCTGGGTGCTCAGTACTCAGGGTGCTGGGTGCTCAGTTCTCAGGGTGCTGGGTGCTCAGTACTCTGGGTGTTGGGTGCTCAGTACTCAGGGTGCTCAGTGCTCAGTACTCGGGGTGCTGGGTGATCAGTTCTCAGTGTGCTCAGTGCTCAGTGCTCAGGGTGCTGGGTGCTCAGTGCTCGGGGCACTGGGTGCTCAGTGCTCGGGGTGCTGGGTGCTCAGTACTCAGGGTGCTGTGTGCTCAGTGCTCAGTACTCAGCGTGCTGGGTGCTCAGTGCTCAGAGTGTTGGGTGCTCAGTACTCAGGGTGCTGGGTGCTCAGTGCTCAGTGCTCAGGGTGCTCAGTGCTCAGGGTGCTCAGTGCTCAGGGTGCTGGGTGCTCAGGGTGCTGGGTGCTCAGCGCTCGGGGTGCTGCGTGCTCAGTGCTCAGTGCTCAGGGTGCTGGGTGCTCAGTGCTCAGTGCTCAGGGTGCTGGGTGTTCAGTACTCAGGGTGCTCAGTGCTCAGTGCTCAGGGTGCTAGGTTCTCAGTACTCAGGGTGCTGGGTGCTCAGTGCTCAGGGTGCTCAGTACTCAGGGTGCTCGGTGCTCAGTGCTCAGTACTCAGGGTGCTCAGTACTCAGGGTGCTGGGTGCTCAGTACTCTGGGTGTTGGGTGCTCAGTACTCAGGGTGCTCAGTGCTCAGTACTCGGGGTGCTGGGTGCTCAGTGCTCAGTGTGCTCAGTGCTCAGTGCTCAGGGTGCTGGGTGCTCAGTTCTCGGGGCGCTGGGTGCTCAGTGCTCGGGGTGCTGGGTGCTCAGTACTCAGGGTGCTGTGTGCTCAGTGCTCAGTACTCAGCGTGCTGGGTGCTCAGTGCTCAGAGTGTTGGGTGCTCAGTACTCAGGGTGCTGGGTGCTCAGTGTTCAGTGCTCAGGGTGCTCAGAGCTCAGGGTGCTCAGTGCTCAGGGTGCTGGGTGCTCAGGGTGCTGGGTGCTCAGTGCTCGGGGTGCTGGGTGCTCAGTGCTCAGTGCTCAGGGTGCTGGGTGCTCAGTGCTCAGGGCTCAGGGTGCTGGGTGTTCAGTACTCAGGGTGCTCGGTGCTCAGTGCTCAGGGTGCTAGGTGCTCAGTACTCAGGGTGCTGGGTGCTCAGTGCTCGGGGTGCTGGGTGCTCAGTGCTCAGGGTGATCAGTGCTCAGTACTCAGGGTGCTGGGTGCTCAGTGCTCAGGGTGCTGGGTGCTCAGTCATCAGGGTGCTCAGTACTCAGGGTGCTCGGTGCTCAGTGCTCAGTACTCAGGGTGCTCAGTACTCAGGGTGCTGGTTGCTCAGTGCTCGGGGTGCTGGGTGCTCAGTACTCAGGGTGCTGGGTGCTCAGTACTCGGGGTGCTGGGTGCTCAGTACTCAGGGTGCTGGGTGCTCAGTGCTCGGTGTGGTGGGTGCTCAGTGCTCAGGGTGATCGGTGCTCAGTGCTCAGGGTGCTGGGTGCTCAGTCCCCCGGGTGCTCAGTGCTCAGGGTGCTGTGTGCTCAGTGCTCGGGGTGCTCGGTGCTCAGTACTCAGGGTGCTGAGTGCTCAGTACTCAGGGTGCTGGGTGCTCAGTACTCAGGGGGCTGGGTGCTCAGTACTCAGGGTGCTGGGTGCTCAGGGTGCTGGGTGCTCAGTGCTCAGGGTGCTGGGTGCTCAGTGCTCGGGGTGCTGGGTGCTCAGGGCTGTGGTGCTGGGTGCTCAGTGCTCAGTGCTGAGGGTGCTGGGTGCTCAGTGCTCAGTGCTCAGGGTGCTGGTTGCTCAGTACTCAGGGTGCTGGGTGCTCAGTACTCAGTGTGCTGGGTGCTCAGTGCTCAGGGTGCTCTGTGCTCAGTACTCAGGGTGCTGGGTGCTCAGTGCTCGGGGTGCTGCGTGCTCAGTGCTCAGGGTGCTGGGTGCTCAGTGCTCAGGGTGCTGGGTGCTCAGTACTCAGGGTGCTGGGTGCTCAGTGCTCGGGGTGCTCGGTGCTCAGTACTCAAGGTGCTGGGTGCTCAGTGCTCAGGGTGCTGGGTGCTCAGTCCTCGGGGTGCTCCGTGCTCAGTGATCAGGGTGCTGGGTGCTCAGTACTCAGGGTGCTCGGTGCTCAGTACTCAGGGTTCTCAGTGCTCAGTACTCAGGGTGCTGGGTGCTCAGTTCTCAGTGTGCTGGATGCTCAGTACTCAGGGTGCTCAGTGCTCAGTACTCGGGGTGCTTGTTGCTCTGTACTCAGGGTGCTCAGTGCTCAGTACTCGGGGTGCTGGGTGCTCAGTGCTCAGGGTGCTCAGTTCTCAGTGCTCGTGGTGCTGGGTGCTCAGTGCTCGGGGCGCTGGGTGCTCAGTGCTCGGGGTGCTGGGTGCTCAGTGCTCTGGGTGCTTAGTGCTCAGTACTCAGGGTGCTGGGTGCTCAGTACTCATGGTGCTGGGTGCTCATTCTCAGGGTGCTGGGTGCTCAGTGCTCGGGTTGCTGGGTGCTCAGTACTCATTTGCTGGGGGCTCAGTACACAGGGTGCTGGGTGCTCAGTACTCAGGGTGCTCGGTTCTCAGTACTCAGCGTGCTGGGTGTTCATTCTCGGGGTGCTGGGTGCTCAGTGCTCGGGGTGCTGGGTGCTCAGTACTCAGGGTGCTGGGGGCTCAGTACTCAGGGTTCTGGGTGCTCAGTACTCAGGGTGATCTGTTCTCAGTACTCAGGTTGCTGGGTGCTCTGTGCTCGGGGTGCAGGGTGCTCAGTACTCGGGGTGCTCAGTGCTCAGTACTCAGGGTGCTGGGTGCTCAGTGCTCAGTGCTCAGGGTGCTCAGTGCTCAGGGTGCTCAGTGCTCAGGGTGCTGGGTGCTCAGGGTGCTGGGTGCTCAGCGCTCGGGGTGCTGCGTGCTCAGTGCTCAGTGCTCAGGGTGCTGGGTGCTCAGTGCTCAGTGCTCAGGGTGCTGGGTGTTCAGTACTCAGGGTGCTCGGTGCTCAGTGCTCAGGGTGCTAGGTTCTCAGTACTCAGGGTGCTGGGTGCTCAGTGCTCAGGGTGCTGGGTGCTCAGTGCTCAGGGTGATCAGTGCTCAGTACTCAGGGTGCTGGGTGCTCAGTGCTCAGGGTGCTGGGTGCTCAGTCCTCAGGGTGCTCAGTACTCAGGGTGCTCGGTGCTCAGTGCTCAGTACTCAGGGTGCTCAGTACTCAGGGTGCTGGTTGCTCAGTGCTCGGGGTGCTGGGTGCTCAGTACTCAGGGTGCTGGGTGCTCAGAACTCGGGGTGCTGGGTGCTCAGTACTCAGGGTGCTGGGTGCTCAGTGCTAGGTGTGCTGGGTGCTCAGTGCTCAGGGTGATCGGTGCTCAGTTATCAGGGTGCTGGGTGCTCAGTCCTCCGGGTGCTCAGTGCTCAGGGTGCTGGGTGCTCAGTGCTCGGGGTGCTCGGTGCTCAGTACTCAGGGTGCAGAGTGCTCAGTACTCAGGGTGCTGGGTGCTCAGTACTCAGGGTGCTGGGTGCTCAGTACTCAGGGTGCTGGGTGCTCAGGGCTGTGGTGCTGGGTGCTCAGTGCTCAGTGCTCAGGGTGCTGGGTGCTCAGTGCTCAGTGCTCAGGGTGCTGGTTGCTCAGTACTCAGGGTGCTGGGTGCTCAGTACTCAGTGTGCTGGGTGCTCAGTGCTCAGGGTGCTCTGTGCTCAGTACTCAGGGTGCTGGGTGCTCAGTGCTCGGGGTGCTGCGTGCTCAGTGCTCAGGGTGCTGGGTGCTCAGTGCTCAGGGTGCTGGGTGCTCAGTACTCAGGGTGGTGGGTGCTCAGTGCTCGTGGTGCTTGGTGCTCAGTACTCAAGGTGCTGGGTGCTCAGTGCTCAGGGTGCTGGGTGCTCAGTCCTCGGGGTGCTCCGTGCTCAGTGATCAGGGTGCTTGTTGCTCAGTACTCAGGGTGCTCAGTGCTCAGTACTCGGGGTGCTGGGTGCTCAGTGCTCAGGGTGCTCGGTGCTCAGTACTCAGGGTTCTCAGTGCTCAGTACTCAGGGTGCTGGGTGCTCAGTTCTCAGGGTGCTGGGTGCTCAGTACTCAGGGTGCTCAGTGCTCAGTACTCGGGGTGCTTGTTGCTCAGTACTCAGGGTGCTCAGTGCTCAGTACTCGGGGTGCTGGGTGCTCAGTGCTCAGAGTGCTCAGTTCTCAGTGCTCGGGGTGCTGGGTGCTCAGTGCTCGGGGCGCTGGGTGCTCAGTGCTCTGGGTGCTGGGTGCTCAGTGCTCTGGGTGCTTAGTGCTCAGTACTCAGGGTGCTGGGTGCTCAGTACTCATGGTGCTGGGTGCTCATTCTCAGGGTGCTGGGTGCTCAGTGCTCGGGTTGCTGGGTGCTCAGTACTCAGGGTGCTGGGTGCTCAGTACTCAGGGTTCTCGGTTCTCAGTACTCAGAGTGCTGGGTGCTCATTCTCGGGGTGCTGGGTGCTCAGTGATCGGGGTGCTGGGTGCTCAGTACTCAGGGTGCTGGGGGCTCAGTACTCAGGGTTCTGGGTGCTCAGTACACAGGGTGATCTGTTCTCAGTACTCAGGTTGCTGGGTGCTCAGTGCTCGGTGTGCTGGGTGCTCAGTACTCGGGGTGCTCAATGCTCAGTACTCAGGGTGCTGGGTGCTCAGTACTCTGGTTGCTGGGTGCTCAGTGCTCAGGGTGCTCGGTGCTCAGTACTCGGGGTGCTGGGTGCTCAGTACTCGGGGTGCTGGGTGCTCAGTGCTCAGGGTGCTGGGTGCTCAGTGCTCGGGGTGCTGGGTGCTCAGTGCTGAGGGTGGTGCTGGGTCCTCAGTACTCAGGGTGCTGGGTGCTCAGTGCTCAGGGTGCTGGGTGCTCAGTACTAAGGGTGCTGGGTGCTCAGTACTCAGGGTGCTCGGTGCTCAGTACTCAGGGTGCTGGGTGCTCAGAGCTCAGGGTGCTGGGTACTCAGTACTCAGGGTGCTGGGTGCTCAGTACTCAGGGTGCTGGGTGCTCAGTGCTCACGGTGCTGGGTGCTCAGTGCTCAGGTTGCTGGGTGCTCAGTACTCAGGTTGCTGGGTGCTCAGTGCTCAGGGTGATCGGTGCTCAGTACTCAGGGTGCTCAGTACTCAGGGTGCTGGGTGCTCAGTGCTCGGGTTGCTGGGTGCTCAGTACTCGGGGTGCTGGGTGCTCTGAACTCAGGGTGCTGGGTGCTCAGTGCTCGGGGTCCTGGGTGCTCAGTGCTCAGGGTGATCGGTGCTCAGTACTCAGCGTGCTGGGTGCTCACTGCTCAGGGTGCTGGGTGCTCAGTCCTCAGGGTGCTCAGTGCTCAGGATGCTGGGTGCTCAGTGCTCGGGGTGCTCGGTGCTCAGTGCTCGGGGTGCTGGGTGCTCAGTGCTCAGTGCTCAGGGTGTTGGGTGCTCAGCGCTCAGTGTTCAGGGTGCTGGGTGGTCAGTACTCAGGGTGCTGGTTGCTCAGTACTCAGGGTGCTGGGTGCTCAGTGCTCAGGGTGCTGTGTGCTCAGTACTCTCGGTGTTGGGTGCTCAGTACTCAGGGTGCTGGGTGCTCAGTGCTCGGGGTGCTGGGTGCTCAGTGCTCGGGGTGCTGGGTGCTCAGTGCTCAGGGTGCTGGGTGCTCAGTATTCAGGGTGCTGGGTGCTCAGTGCTCGGGGTGCTCGGTGCTCAGTACTCAAGGTGCTGGGTGCTCAGTGCTCAGGGTGCTGGGTGCTCAGTCCTCGGGGTGCTCCGTGCTCAGTGCTCAGGGTGCTGGGTGCTCAGTACTCAGGGTGCTCGGTGCTCAGTACTCAGGGTTCTCAGTGCTCAGGGTGCTGGGTGCTCAGTACTCAGGGTGCTCAGTGCTCAGTACTAGGGGTGCTGGGTGCTCAGTACTCAGGGTGCTCAGTGCTCAGTACTCGGGGTACTGGGTGCTCAGTGCTCAGTGTGCTCAGTGCTCAGTGCTCGGGGTGCTGGGTGCTCAGTGCTCGGGATGCTAGGTGCTCAGTACTCAGGGTGCTGTGTGCACAGTGCTCAGTACTCAGCGTGCTGGGTTCTCAGTGCTCAGAGTGTTGGGTGCTCAGTACTCAGGGTGCTGGGTGCTCAGTGCTCAGTGCTCAGAGTGCTCAGTGCTCAGGGTGCTCTGTGCTCAGGGTGCTGGGTGCTCAGGGTGCTGGGTGCTCAGTGCTCGGGGTGCTGGGTGCTCATTGCTCAGTGCTCAGGGTGCTGGGTGCTCAGTGCTCAGTGCTCAGGGTGCTGGGTGTTCAGTACTCAGGGTGGTCGGTGCTCAGTGCTCAGGGTGCTGGGTGATCAGTACTCAGGGTGCTGGGTGCTCAGTGCTCGGGTGCTGGGTGCTCAGTGCTCAGGGTGATCAGTGCTCAGTACTCAGGGTGCTGGGTGCTCAGTGCTCAGGGTGCTGGGTGCTCAGTCCTCAGGGTGCTCAGTACTCAGGGTGCTCGGTGCTCAGTGCTCAGTACTCAGGGTGCTCAGTACTCAGGGTGCTGAGTGCTCAGTGCTCGGGGTGCTGGGTGCTCAGTACTCAGGATGCTGGGTGCTCAGTACTCGGGGTGCTGGGTGCTCAGTACTCAGTGTGCTGGGTGCTCAGTGCTCGGGGTGCTGGGTGCTCAGTGCTCAGGGTGATCGGTGCTCTGTGCTCAGGGTGCTGGGTGCTCAGTCCCCCGGGTGCTCAGTGCTCAGGGTGCTGGGTGCTCAGTACTCAGTGTGCTGGGTGCTCAGTACTCAGTATGCTGGGTGCTCAGTGCTCAGGGTGCTGGGTGCTCAGTACTCTGGGTGTTGGGTGCTCAGTACTCAGGGTGCTGGGTGCTCCGTGCTCGGGGTGCTGGGTGCTCAGTGCTCAGGGTGCTGGGTGCTCAGTGCTCAGGGTGCTGGGTGCTCTGTACTCAGGGTGCTGGGTGCTTAGTGCTCGGGGTGCTCGGTGCTCAGTACTCAAGGTGCTGGGTGCACAGTGCTCAGGGTGCTGGGTGCTCAGTCCTCGGGGTGCTCAGGGTGCTGGGTGCTCAGTGCTCAGTGTGCTGGGTGCTCAGTGCTCTGGGTGCTGGGTGCTGAGTGCTCAGGGTGCTGGGTGCTCAGTGCTCGGGGTGCTCGGTGCTCAGTGCTCAGGGTCCTGGGTGCTCAGTACTCATGGTGCTGGGTGCTTAGTACTCAGTGTGCTCAGTGCTCAGTACACCGGGTGCTGGGTGCTCAGTGCTCGGGGTGCTGGGTGCTCAGTGCTCAGTATTCAGGGTGCTGGGTGCTCAGTGCTCAGGGTGCTGGGTGCTCAGTACTCAGCGTGCTGGGTGCTCAAAACTCAGGGTGCTGGGTGCTCAGTGCTCAGGGTGCTGGTGTCTCAGTGCTCAGGGTGCTGGGTGCTCAGTGATCGGGCTGCTGGGTGCTTAGTACTCAGTGTGCTCAGTGCTCAGGGAGCTCGGTGCTCATTACTCAGGGTGCTGGGTGCTCAGTTCTCAGTGCTCGGGGTCCTGGGTGCTCCGTGCTCGGGGTGCTGAGTGCTCAGTGCTCTGGGTGCTTAGTGCTCAGTACTCAGGGTGCTGGGTGCTCAGTACTCATGGTGCTGGGTGCTCATTCTCAGGGTGCTAGGGGCTCAGTACTCAGGGTGCTGGGTGCTCAGTACTCAGGGTGCTCGGTTCTCAGTACTCAGGGTGCTGGGTGCTCAGTGCTCGGGGTTCTGGGTGCTCAGTACTCGGGGTGCTCAGTGCTCAGTACTCAGGGTGCTGGGTGCTCAGTACTCAGGGTGCTGGGTGCTCAGTGCTCGGGGTGCTCGGTGCTCAGTACTCGGGGTGCTGGGTGCTCAGTACTCGGGGTGCTGGGTGCTCAGTGCTGAGGGTGGTGCTGGGTGCTCAGTACTCAGGGTGCTGGGTGCTCAGTGCTCAGGGTGCTGGGTGCTCAGTACTAAGGGTGCTGGGTGCTCAGTACTCAGGGTGCGCGCTGCTCAGTACTCAGGGTGCTGGGTGCTCAGTGCTCAGGGTGGTGGGTACTCAGTACTCAGGGTGCTGGGTGCTCAGTACTCAGGGTGCTGGGTGCTCAGTGCTCATGGTGATCGGTGCTCAGTACTCAGGGTGCTGGGTGCTCAGTGCTCGGGGTGCTGGGTGCTCAGTACACGGGGTGCTGGGTGCTCTGTACTCAGGGTGCTGGGTGCTCAGTGCTCGGGGTCCTAGGTGCTCAGTGCTCAGGGTGATCGGTGCTCAGTACTCAGCGTGCTGGGTGCTCAGTGCTCAGAGTTTTGGGTGCTCAGTACTCAGGGTGCTGGGTGCTCAGTGCTCAGTGTTCAGGGTGCTCAGTGCTCAGGGTGCTCAGTGCTCATTGTGCTGGGTGCTCAGGGTGCTGGGTGCTCAGTGCTCGGGGTGCTGGGTGCTCAGTGCTCAGGGTGATCAGTGCTCAGTACTCAGGGTGCTGGGTGCTCAGTGCTCAGGGTGCTGGGTGCTCAGTCATCAGGGTGCTCAGTACTCAGGGTGCTCGGTGCTCAGTGCTCAGTACTCAGGGTGCTCAGTACTCAGGGTGCTGGTTGCTCAGTGCTCGGGGTGCTGGGTGCTCAGTACTCAGGGTGCTGGGTGCTCAGTACTCGGGGTGCTGGGTGCTCAGTACTCAGGGTGCTGGGTGCTCAGTGCTCGGTGTGGTGGGTGCTCAGTGCTCAGGGTGATCGGTGCTCAGTGCTCAGGGTGCTGGGTGCTCAGTCCCCCGGGTGCTCAGTGCTCAGGGTGCTGTGTGCTCAGTGCTCGGGGTGCTCGGTGCTCAGTACTCAGGGTGCTGAGTGCTCAGTACTCAGGGTGCTGGGTGCTCAGTACTCAGGGGGCTGGGTGCTCAGTACTCAGGGTGCTGGGTGCTCAGTGTGCTGGGTGCTCAGTGCTCAGGGTGCTGGGTGCTCAGTGCTCGGGGTGCTGGGTGCTCAGGGCTGTGGTGCTGGGTGCTCAGTGCTCAGTGCTGAGGGTGCTGGGTGCTCAGTGCTCAGTGCTCAGGGTGCTGGTTGCTCAGTACTCAGGGTGCTGGGTGCTCAGTACTCAGTGTGCTGGGTGCTCAGTGCTCAGGGTGCTGGGTGCTCAGTGCTCAGGGTGCTGGGTGCTCAGTACTCAGGGTGCTGGGTGCTCAGTGCTCGGGGTGCTCGGTGCTCAGTACTCAAGGTGCTGGGTGCTCAGTGCTCAGGGTGCTGGGTGCTCAGTCCTCGGGGTGCTCCGTGCTCAGTGATCAGGGTGCTGGGTGCTCAGTACTCAGGGTGCTCGGTGCTCAGTACTCAGGGTTCTCAGTGCTCAGTACTCAGGGTGCTGGGTGCTCAGTTCTCAGTGTGCTGGATGCTCAGTACTCAGGGTGCTCAGTGCTCAGTACTCGGGGTGCTTGTTGCTCTGTACTCAGGGTGCTCAGTGCTCAGTACTCGGGGTGCTGGGTGCTCAGTGCTCAGGGTGCTCAGTTCTCAGTGCTCGTGGTGCTGGGTGCTCAGTGCTCAGGGCGCTGGGTGCTCAGTGCTCGGGGTGCTGGGTGCTCAGTGCTCTGGGTGCTTAGTGCTCAGTACTCAGGGTGCTGGGTGCTCAGTACTCATGGTGCTGGGTGCTCATTCTCAGGGTGCTGGGTGCTCAGTGCTCGGGTTGCTGGGTGCTCAGTACTCATTTGCTGGGGGCTCAGTACTCAGGGTGCTGGGTGCTCAGTACTCAGGGTGCTCGGTTCTCAGTACTCAGCGTGCTGGGTGTTCATTCTCGGGGTGCTGGGTGCTCAGTGCTCGGGGTGCTGGGTGCTCAGTACTCAGGGTGCTGGGGGCTCAGTACTCAGGGTTCTGGGTGCTCAGTACTCAGGGTGATCTGTTCTCAGTACTCAGGTTGCTGGGTGCTCTGTGCTCGGGGTGCTAGGTGCTCAGTACTCGGGGTGCTCAGTGCTCAGTACTCAGGGTGCTGGGTGCTCAGTACTCAGGGTGCTGGGTGCTCAGTTCTCAGGGTGCTGGGTGCTCAGTACTCTGGGTGTTGGGTGCTCAGTACTCAGGGTGCTCAGTGCTCAGTACTCGGGGTGCTGGGTGATCAGTTCTCAGTGTGCTCAGTGCTCAGTGCTCAGGGTGCTGGGTGCTCAGTGCTCGGGGCACTGGGTGCTCAGTGCTCGGGGTGCTGGGTGCTCAGTACTCAGGGTGCTGTGTGCTCAGTGCTCAGTACTCAGCGTGCTGGGTGCTCAGTGCTCAGAGTGTTGGGTGCTCAGTACTCAGGGTGCTGGGTGCTCAGTGCTCAGTGCTCAGGGTGCTCAGTGCTCAGGGTGCTCAGTGCTCAAGGTGCTGGGTGCTCAGGGTGCTGGGTGCTCAGCGCTCGGGGTGCTGCGTGCTCAGTGCTCAGTGCTCAGGGTGCTGGGTGCTCAGTGCTCAGTGCTCAGGGTGCTGGGTGTTCAGTACTCAGGGTGCTCAGTGCTCAGTGCTCAGGGTGCTAGGTTCTCAGTACTCAGGGTGCTGGGTGCTCAGTGCTCAGGGTGCTCAGTACTCAGGGTGCTCGGTGCTCAGTGCTCAGTACTCAGTGTGCTCAGTACTCAGGGTGCTGGGTGCTCAGTACTCTGGGTGTTGGGTGCTCAGTACTCAGGGTGCTCAGTGCTCAGTACTCGGGGTGCTGGGTGCTCAGTGCTCAGTGTGCTCAGTGCTCAGTGCTCAGGGTGCTGGGTGCTCAGTTCTCGGGGCGCTGGGTGCTCAGTGCTCGGGGTGCTGGGTGCTCAGTACTCAGGGTGCTGTGTGCTCAGTGCTCAGTACTCAGCGTGCTGGGTGCTCAGTGCTCAGAGTGTTGGGTGCTCAGTACTCAGGGTGCTGGGTGCTCAGTGTTCAGTGCTCAGGGTGCTCAGAGCTCAGGGTGCTCAGTGCTCAGGGTGCTGGGTGCTCAGGGTGCTGGGTGCTCAGTGCTCGGGGTGCTGGGTGCTCAGTGCTCAGTGCTCAGGGTGCTGGGTGCTCAGTGCTCAGGGCTCAGGGTGCTGGGTGTTCAGTACTCAGGGTGCTCGGTGCTCAGTGCTCAGGGTGCTAGGTGCTCAGTACTCAGGGTGCTGGGTGCTCAGTGCTCGGGGTGCTGGGTGCTCAGTGCTCAGGGTGATCAGTGCTCAGTACTCAGGGTGCTGGGTGCTCAGTGCTCAGGGTGCTGGGTGCTCAGTCATCAGGGTGCTCAGTACTCAGGGTGCTCGGTGCTCAGTGCTCAGTACTCAGGGTGCTCAGTACTCAGGGTGCTGGTTGCTCAGTGCTCGGGGTGCTGGGTGCTCAGTACTCAGGGTGCTGGGTGCTCAGTGCTCGGTGTGGTGGGTGCTCAGTGCTCAGGGTGATCGGTGCTCAGTGCTCAGGGTGCTGGGTGCTCAGTCCCCCGGGTGCTCAGTGCTCAGGGTGCTGTGTGCTCAGTGCTCGGGGTGCTCGGTGCTCAGTACTCAGGGTGCTGAGTGCTCAGTACTCAGGGTGCTGGGTGCTCAGTACTCAGGGGGCTGGGTGCTCAGTACTCAGGGTGCTGGGTGCTCAGGGTGCTGGGTGCTCAGTGCTCAGGGTGCTGGGTGCTCAGTGCTCGGGGTGCTGGGTGCTCAGGGCTGTGGTGCTGGGTGCTCAGTGCTCAGTGCTGAGGGTGCTGGGTGCTCAGTGCTCAGTGCTCAGGGTGCTGGTTGCTCAGTACTCAGGGTGCTGGGTGCTCAGTACTCAGTGTGCTGGGTGCTCAGTGCTCAGGGTGCTCTGTGCTCAGTACTCAGGGTGCTGGGTGCTCAGTGCTCGGGGTGCTGCGTGCTCAGTGCTCAGGGTGCTGGGTGCTCAGTGCTCAGGGTGCTGGGTGCTCAGTACTCAGGGTGCTGGGTGCTCAGTGCTCGGGGTGCTCGGTGCTCAGTACTCAAGGTGCTGGGTGCTCAGTGCTCAGGGTGCTGGGTGCTCAGTCCTCGGGGTGCTCCGTGCTCAGTGATCAGGGTGCTGGGTGCTCAGTACTCAGGGTGCTCTGTGCTCAGTACTCAGGGTTCTCAGTGCTCAGTACTCAGGGTGCTGGGTGCTCAGTTCTCAGTGTGCTGGATGCTCAGTACTCAGGGTGCTCAGTGCTCAGTACTCGGGGTGCTTGTTGCTCTGTACTCAGGGTGCTCAGTGCTCAGTACTCGGGGTGCTGGGTGCTCAGTGCTCAGGGTGCTCAGTTCTCAGTGCTCGTGGTGCTGGGTGCTCAGTGCTCGGGGCGCTGGGTGCTCAGTGCTCGGGGTGCTGGGTGCTCAGTGCTCTGGGTGCTTAGTGCTCAGTACTCAGGGTGCTGGGTGCTCAGTACTCATGGTGCTGGGTGCTCATTCTCAGGGTGCTGGGTGCTCAGTGCTCGGGTTGCTGGGTGCTCAGTACTCATTTGCTGGGGGCTCAGTACACAGGGTGCTGGGTGCTCAGTACTCAGGGTGCTCGGTTCTCAGTACTCAGCGTGCTGGGTGTTCATTCTCGGGGTGCTGGGTGCTCAGTGCTCGGGGTGCTGGGTGCTCAGTACTCAGGGTGCTGGGGGCTCAGTACTCAGGGTTCTGGGTGCTCAGTACTCAGGGTGATCTGTTCTCAGTACTCAGGTTGCTGGGTGCTCTGTGCTCGGGGTGCAGGGTGCTCAGTACTCGGGGTGCTCAGTGCTCAGTACTCAGGGTGCTGGGTGCTCAGTGCTCAGTGCTCAGGGTGCTCAGTGCTCAGGGTGCTCAGTGCTCAGGGTGCTGGGTGCTCAGGGTGCTGGGTGCTCAGCGCTCGGGGTGCTGCGTGCTCAGTGCTCAGTGCTCAGGGTGCTGGGTGCTCAGTGCTCAGTGCTCAGGGTGCTGGGTGTTCAGTACTCAGGGTGCTCGGTGCTCAGTGCTCAGGGTGCTAGGTTCTCAGTACTCAGGGTGCTGGGTGCTCAGTGCTCAGGGTGCTGGGTGCTCAGTGCTCAGGGTGATCAGTGCTCAGTACTCAGGGTGCTGGGTGCTCAGTGCTCAGGGTGCTGGGTGCTCAGTCCTCAGGGTGCTCAGTACTCAGGGTGCTCGGTGCTCAGTGCTCAGTACTCAGGGTGCTCAGTACTCAGGGTGCTGGTTGCTCAGTGCTCGGGGTGCTGGGTGCTCAGTACTCAGGGTGCTGGGTGCTCAGAACTCGGAGTGCTGGGTGCTCAGTACTCAGGGTGCTGGGTGCTCAGTGCTAGGTGTGCTGGGTGCTCAGTGCTCAGGGTGATCGGTGCTCAGTTATCAGGGTGCTGGGTGCTCAGTCCTCCGGGTGCTCAGTGCTCAGGGTGCTGGGTGCTCAGTGCTCGGGGTGCTCGGTGCTCAGTACTCAGGGTGCAGAGTGCTCAGTACTCAGGGTGCTGGGTGCTCAGTACTCAGGGTGCTGGGTGCTCAGTACTCAGGGTGCTGGGTGCTCAGGGCTGTGGTGCTGGGTGCTCAGTGCTCAGTGCTCAGGGTGCTGGGTGCTCAGTGCTCAGTGCTCAGGGTGCTGGTTGCTCAGTACTCAGGGTGCTGGGTGCTCAGTACTCAGTGTGCTGGGTGCTCAGTGCTCAGGGTGCTCTGTGCTCAGTACTCAAGGTGCTGGGTGCTCAGTGCTCAGGGTGCTGGGTGCTCAGTCCTCGGGGTGCTCCGTGCTCAGTGATCAGGGTGCTTGTTGCTCAGTACTCAGGGTGCTCAGTGCTCAGTACTCGGGGTGCTGGGTGCTCAGTGCTCAGGGTGCTCGGTGCTCAGTACTCAGGGTTCTCAGTGCTCAGTACTCAGGGTGCTGGGTGCTCAGTTCTCAGGGTGCTGGGTGCTCAGTACTCAGGGTGCTCAGTGCTCAGTACTCGGGGTGCTTGTTGCTCAGTACTCAGGGTGCTCAGTGCTCAGTACTCGGGGTGCTGGGTGCTCAGTGCTCAGGGTGCTCAGTTCTCATTGCTCGGGGTGCTGGGTGCTCAGTGCTCGGGGCGCTGGGTGCTCAGTGCTCTGGGTGCTGGGTGCTCAGTGCTCTGGGTGCTTAGTGCTCAGTACTCAGGGTGCTGGGTGCTCAGTACTCATGGTGCTGGGTGCTCATTCTCAGGGTGCTGGGTGCTCAGTGCTCGGGTTGCTGGGTGCTCAGTACTCAGGGTGCTGGGTGCTCAGTACTCAGGGTTCTCGGTTCTCAGTACTCAGAGTGCTGGGTGCTCATTCTCGGGGTGCTGGGTGCTCAGTGATCGGGGTGCTGGGTGCTCAGTACTCAGGGTGCTGGGGGCTCAGTACTCAGGGTTCTGGGTGCTCAGTACACAGGGTGATCTGTTCTCAGTACTCAGGTTGCTGGGTGCTCAGTGCTCGGTGTGCTGGGTGCTCAGTACTCGGGGTGCTCAATGCTCAGTACTCAGGGTGCTGGGTGCTCAGTACTCTGGTTGCTGCGTGCTCATTGCTCGGGGTGCTCGGTGCTCAGTACTCGGGGTGCTGGGTGCTCAGTACTCGGGGTGCTGGGTGCTCAGTGCTCAGGGTGCTGGGTGCTCAGTGCTCGGGGTGCTGGGTGCTCAGTGCTGAGGGTGGTGCTGGGTCCTCAGTACTCAGGGTGCTGGGTGCTCAGTGCTCAGGGTGCTGGGTGCTCAGTACTAAGGGTGCTGGGTGCTCAGTACTCAGGGTGCTCGGTGCTCAGTACTCAGGGTGCTGGGTGCTCAGAGCTCAGGGTGCTGGGTACTCAGTACTCAGGGTGCTGGGTGCTCAGTACTCAGGGTGCTGGGTGCTCAGTGCTCACGGTGCTGGGTGCTCAGTGCTCAGGTTGCTGGGTGCTCAGTACTCAGGTTGCTGGGTGCTCAGTGCTCAGGGTGATCGGTGCTCAGTACTCAGGGTGCTCAGTACTCAGGGTGCTGGGTGCTCAGTGCTCGGGTTGCTGGGTGCTCAGTACTCGGGGTGCTGGGTGCTCTGTACTCAGGGTGCTGGGTGCTCAGTGCTCGGGGTCCTGGGTGCTCAGTGCTCAGGGTGATCGGTGCTCAGTACTCAGCGTGCTGGGTGCTCACTGCTCAGGGTGCTGGGTGCTCAGTCCTCAGGGTGCTCAGTGCTCAGGGTGCTGGGTGCTCAGTGCTCGGGGTGCTCGGTGCTCAGTGCTCGGGGTGCTGGGTGCTCAGTGCTCAGTGCTCAGGGTGTTGGGTGCTCAGCGCTCAGTGTTCAGGGTGCTGGGTGGTCAGTACTCAGGGTGCTGGTTGCTCAGTACTCAGGGTGCTGGGTGCTCAGTGCTCAGGGTGCTGTGTGCTCAGTACTCTCGGTGTTGGGTGCTCAGTACTCAGGGTGCTGGGTGCTCAGTGCTCGGGGTGCTGGGTGCTCAGTGCTCGGGGTGCTGGGTGCTCAGTGCTCAGGGTGCTGGGTGCTCAGTATTCAGGGTGCTGGGTGCTCAGTGCTCGGGGTGCTCGGTGCTCAGTACTCAAGGTGCTGGGTGCTCAGTGCTCAGGGTGCTGGGTGCTCAGTCCTCGGGGTGCTCCGTGCTCAGTGCTCAGGGTGCTGGGTGCTCAGTACTCAGGGTGCTCGGTGCTCAGTACTCAGGGTTCTCAGTGCTCAGGGTGCTGGGTGCTCAGTACTCAGGGTGCTCAGTGCTCAGTACTAGGGGTGCTGGGTGCTCAGTACTCAGGGTGCTCAGTGCTCAGTACTCGGGGTACTGGGTGCTCAGTGCTCAGTGTGCTCAGTGCTCAGTGCTCGGGGTGCTGGGTGCTCAGTGCTCGGGATGCTAGGTGCTCAGTACTCAGGGTGCTGTGTGCACAGTGCTCAGTACTCAGCGTGCTGGGTTCTCAGTGCTCAGAGTGTTGGGTGCTCAGTACTCAGGGTGCTGGGTGCTCAGTGCTCAGTGCTCAGAGTGCTCAGTGCTCAGGGTGCTCTGTGCTCAGGGTGCTGGGTGCTCAGGGTGCTGGGTGCTCAGTGCTCGGGGTGCTGGGTGCTCATTGCTCAGTGCTCAGGGTGCTGGGTGCTCAGTGCTCAGTGCTCAGGGTGCTGGGTGTTCAGTACTCAGGGTGGTCGGTGCTCAGTGCTCAGGGTGCTGGGTGATCAGTACTCAGGGTGCTGGGTGCTCAGTGCTCGGGTGCTGGGTGCTCAGTGCTCAGGGTGATCAGTGCTCAGTACTCAGGGTGCTGGGTGCTCAGTGCTCAGGGTGCTGGGTGCTCAGTCCTCAGGGTGCTCAGTACTCAGGGTGCTCGGTGCTCAGTGCTCAGTACTCAGGGTGCTCAGTACTCAGGGTGCTGAGTGCTCAGTGCTCGGGGTGCTGGGTGCTCAGTACTCAGGATGCTGGGTGCTCAGTACTCGGGGTGCTGGGTGCTCAGTACTCAGTGTGCTGGGTGCTCAGTGCTCGGGGTGCTGGGTGCTCAGTGCTCAGGGTGATCGGTGCTCTGTGCTCAGGGTGCTGGGTGCTCAGTCCCCCGGGTGCTCAGTGCTCAGGGTGCTGGGTGCTCAGTACTCAGTGTGCTGGGTGCTCAGTACTCAGTATGCTGGGTGCTCAGTGCTCAGGGTGCTGGGTGCTCAGTACTCTGGGTGTTGGGTGCTCAGTACTCAGGGTGCTGGGTGCTCCGTGCTCGGGGTGCTGGGTGCTCAGTGCTCAGGGTGCTGGGTGCTCAGTGCTCAGGGTGCTGGGTGCTCTGTACTCAGGGTGCTGGGTGCTCAGTACTCAGGGTGCTCGGTTCTCAGTACTCAGGGTGCTGGGTGCTCAGTGCTCAGGGTGCTGGGTGCTCAGTCCTCGGGGTGCTCAGGGTGCTGGGTGCTCAGTGCTCAGGGTGCTGGGTGCTCAGTGCTCTGGGTGCTGGGTGCTGAGTGCTCAGGGTGCTGGGTGCTCAGTGCTCGGGGTGCTCGGTGCTCAGTGCTCAGGGTCCTGGGTGCTCAGTACTCATGGTGCTGGGTGCTTAGTACTCAGTGTGCTCAGTGCTCAGTACACCGGGTGCTGGGTGCTCAGTGCTCGGGGTGCTGGGTGCTCAGTGCTCAGTATTCAGGGTGCTGGGTGCTCAGTGCTCAGGGTGCTGGGTGCTCAGTACTCAGCGTGCTGGGTGCTCAAAACTCAGGGTGCTGGGTGCTCAGTGCTCAGGGTGCTGGTGTCTCAGTGCTCAGGGTGCTGGGTGCTCAGTGATCGGGGTGCTGGGTGCTTAGTACTCAGTGTGCTCAGTGCTCAGGGAGCTCGGTGCTCATTACTCAGGGTGCTGGGTGCTCAGTTCTCAGTGCTCGGGGTCCTGGGTGCTCCGTGCTCGGGGTGCTGAGTGCTCAGTGCTCTGGGTGCTTAGTGCTCAGTACTCAGGGTGCTGGGTGCTCAGTACTCATGGTGCTGGGTGCTCATTCTCAGGGTGCTAGGGGCTCAGTACTCAGGGTGCTGGGTGCTCAGTACTCAGGGTGCTCGGTTCTCAGTACTCAGGGTGCTGGGTGCTCAGTGCTCGGGGTTCTGGGTGCTCAGTACTCGGGGTGCTCAGTGCTCAGTACTCAGGGTGCTGGGTGCTCAGTACTCAGGGTGCTGGGTGCTCAGTGCTCGGGGTGCTCGGTGCTCAGTACTCGGGGTGCTGGGTGCTCAGTACTCGGGGTGCTGGGTGCTCAGTGCTGAGGGTGGTGCTGGGTGCTCAGTACTCAGGGTGCTGGGTGCTCAGTGCTCAGGGTGCTGGGTGCTCAGTACTAAGGGTGCTGGGTGCTCAGTACTCAGGGTGCGCGCTGCTCAGTACTCAGGGTGCTGGGTGCTCAGTGCTCAGGGTGGTGGGTACTCAGTACTCAGGGTGCTGGGTGCTCAGTACTCAGGGTGCTGGGTGCTCAGTGCTCATGGTGATCGGTGCTCAGTACTCAGGGTGCTGGGTGCTCAGTGCTCGGGGTGCTGGGTGCTCAGTACACGGGGTGCTGGGTGCTCTGTACTCAGGGTGCTGGGTGCTCAGTGCTCGGGGTCCTAGGTGCTCAGTGCTCAGGGTGATCGGTGCTCAGTACTCAGCGTGCTGGGTGCTCAGTGCTCAGAGTGTTGGGTGCTCAGTACTCAGGGTGCTGGGTGCTCAGTGCTCAGTGTTCAGGGTGCTCAGTGCTCAGGGTGCTCAGTGCTCATTGTGCTGGGTGCTCAGGGTGCTGGGTGCTCAGTGCTCGGGGTGCTGGGTGCTCAGTGCTCAGTGCTCAGTGTGCTGGGTGCTCAGTGCTCAGTGCTCAGGGTGCTGGGTGTTCAGTACTCAGGGTGCTCGGTGCTCAGTGCTCAGGGTGCTGGGTGCTCAGTACTCAGGGTGCTGGGTGCTCAGTGCTCGGGGTGCTGGGTGCTCAGTGATCAGGGTGATCTGTGCTCACTACTCAGGGTGCTGGGTGCTCAGTGCTCCGGGTGCTGGGTGCTCAGTCCTCAGGGTGCTCAGTACTCAGGGTGCTCGGTGCTCAGTGCTCAGTACTCAGGGTGCTCAGTACTCAGGGTGCTGGGTGCTCAGTGCTCGGGGTGCTGGGTGCTCAGTACTCAGGGTGCTGGGTGCTCAGTACTCGGGGTGCTGGGTGCTCAGTACTCAGGGTGCTGGGTGCTCAGTCCTCCGGGTGCTCAGTGCTCAGGGTGCTGGGTGCTCAGTACTCAGGGTGCTGGGTGCTCAGTACTCGGGATGCTGGGTGCTCAGTGCTCAGGGTGATCGGTGCTCAGTGCTCAGGGTGCTGGGTGCTCAGTCCTCCGGGTGCTCAGTGCTCAGGGTGCTGGGTGCTCAGTACTCAGGGTGCTGGGTGCTCAGTACTCAGGGTGCTGGGTACTCAGTACTCGGGGTGCTGGGTGCTCAGTGCTCAGGGTGCTGGGTGCTCAGTGCTCGGGGTGCTGGGTGCTCAGTGCTCAGGGTGATCGGTGCTCAGTGCTCAGGGTGCTGGGTGCTCAGTCCTCCGCGTGCTCAGTGCACAGGGTGCTGGGTGCTCAGTACTCAGGGTGCTGGGTGCTCAGTACTCGGGGTGCTGGGTGCTCAGTGCTCAGGGTGCTGGGTGCTCAGTACTCTGGGTGTTGGGTGCTCAGTACTCAGGGTGCTGGGTGCTCCGTGCTAGGGGTGCTGGCTGCTCAGTGCTCAGGGTGCTATGTGCTCAGTGCTCAGGGTGCTGGGTGCTCATTACTCAGGGTGCTGGGTGCTTAGTGCTCGGGGTGCTCGGTGCTCAGTACTCAAGGTGCTGGGTGCTCAGTGCTCAGGGTGCTGGGTGCTCAGTCCTCGGGGTGCTCCGTGCTCAGGGTGCTGGGTGCTCAGTGCTCAGGGTGCTGGGTGCTCAGTGCTCGGGGTGCTGGGTGCTGAGTTCTCAGGGTGCTGGGTGCTCAGTGCTCGGGGTGCTCGGTGCTCAGTGCTCAGGGTCCTGGGTGCTCAGTACTCAGGGTGCTGGGTGCTTAGTACTCAGGGTGCTCAGTGCTCAGTACACAGGGTGCTGGGTGCTCAGTGCTCGGGGTGCTGGGTGCTCAGTGCTCAGTACTCAGGGTGCTGGTTGCTCAGTGCTCGGGGTGCTGGGTGCTCAGTACTCAGCGTGCTGGGTGCTCAGTACTCAGGGTGCTGGGTGCTCAGTGCTCAGGGTGCTGGGTGCTCAGTGCTCAGGGTGCTGGGTGCTCAGTGATCGGGGTGCTGGGTGCTCAGTACTCAGTTTGCTCAGTGCTCGGGGAGCTCGGTGCTCAGTACTCAGGGTGCTGGGTGCTCAGTTCTCAGTGCTCGGGGTCCTGGGTGCTCCGTGCTCGGGGTGCTGGGTTCTCAGTGCTCTGGGTGCTTAGAGCTCAGTACTCAGGGTGCTGGGTGCTCAGTACTCATGGTGCTGCGTGCTCATTCTCAGGGTTCTAGGGGCTCAGTACTCAGGGTGCTGGGTGCTCAGTACTCAGGGTGCTCGGTTCTCAGTACTCAGGGTGCTGGGTGCTCATTCTCGGGGTGCTGGGTGCTCAGTGCTCGGGGTGCTGGGTGCTCAGTACTCAGGGTGCTGGGGGCTCAGTACTCAGGGTGCTGGGTGCTCAGTACTCAGGGTGCTGGGTGCTCAGTGCTCGAGGTGCTCGGTGCTCAGTACTCGGGGTGCTGGGTGCTCAGTACTCGGGGTGCTGGGTGCTCAGTGCTCAGGGTGCTGGGTGCTCAGTGCTCGGGGTGCTGGGTGCTCAGTGCTGAGGGTGGTGCTGGGTGTTCAGTACTCAGGGTGCTGGGTGCTCAGTGCTCAGGGTGCTGGGTGCTCAGTACTAAGGGTGCTGGGTGCTCAGTACTCAGGGTGCTCGGTGCTCAGTACTCAGGGTGCTGGGTGCTCAGTGCTCAGGGTGCTGGGTACTCAGTACTCAGGGTGCTGGGTGCTCAGTACTCAGGGTGCTGGTTGGTCAGTGCTCAGGGTGCTGGGTGCTCAGTGCTCAGGCTGCTGGGTGCTCAGTACTCAGGGTGCTGGGTGCTCAGTGCTCATGGTGATCGGTGCTCAGTACTCAGGGTGCTGGGTGCTCAGTGCTCGCGGTGCTGGGTGCTCAGTACACGGGGTGCTGGGTGCTCTGTACTCAGGGTGCTGGGTGCTCAGTGCTCGGGGTCCTAGGTGCTCAGTGCTCAGGGTGATCGGTGCTCAGTACTCAGCGTGCTGGGTGCTCAGTGCTCAGAGTGTTGTGTGCTCTGTACTCAGGGTGCTGGGTGCTCAGTGCTCAGTGCTCAGGGTGCTCAGTGCTCAGGGTGCTCAGTGCTCAGGGTGCTGGGTGCTCAGGGTGCTGGGTGCTCAGTGCTCGGGGTGCTGGCTGCTCAGTGCTCAGGGTGCTATTTGCTCAGTGCTCAGGGTGCTGGGTGCTCATTACTCAGGGTGCTGGGTGCTTAGTGCTCGGGGTACTCGGTGCTCAGTACTCAAGGTGCTGGGTGCTCAGTGCTCAGGGTGCTGGGTGCTCAGTCCTCGGGGTGCTCCGTGCTCAGGGTGCTGGGTGCTCAGTGCTCAGGGTGCTGGGTGCTCAGTGCTCGGGGTGCTGGGTGCTGAGTTCTCAGGGTGCTGGGTGCTCAGTGCTCGGGGTGCTCGGTGCTCAGTGCTCAGGGTCCTGGGTGCTCAGTACTCAGGGTGCTGGGTGCATAGTACTCAGGGTGCTCAGTGCTCAGTACACAGGGTGCTGGGTGCTCAGTGCTCGGGGTGCTGGGTGCTCAGTGCTCAGTACTCAGGGTGCTGGTTGCTCAGTGCTCGGGGTGCTGGGTGCTCAGTACTCAGCGTGCTGGGGGCTCAGTACTCAGGGTGCTGGGTGCTCAGTACTCAGGGTGATCTGTTCTCAGTACTCAGGTTGCTGGGTGCTCAGTGCTCGGGGTGCTGGGTGCTCAGTACTCGGGGTGCTCAGTGCTCAGTACTCAGGGTGCTGGGTGCTCAGTACTCAGGGTGCTGGGTGCTCAGTGCTCGAGGTGCTCGGTGCTCAGTACTCGGGGTGCTGGGTGCTCAGTACTCGGGGTGCTGGGTGCTCAGTACTCAGGGTGCTGGGGGCTCAGTACTCAGGGTGCTGGGTGCTCAGTACTCAGGGTGATCTGTTCTCAGTACTCAGGTTGCTGGGTGCTCAGTGCTCGGGGTGCTGGGTGCTCAGTACTCGGGGTGCTCAGTGCTCAGTACTCAGGGTGCTGGGTGCTCAGTACTCAGGGTGCTGGGTGTTCAGTGCTCGAGGTGCTCGGTGCTCAGTACTCGGGGTGCTGGGTGCTCAGTACTCGGGGTGCTGGGTGCTCATTGCTCAGGGTGCTGGATGCTCAGTGCTCGGGGTGCTGGGTGCTCAGTGCTGAGGGTGGTGCTGGGTGTTCAGTACTCAGGGTGCTGGGTGCTCAGTGCTCAGGGTGCTGGGTGCTCAGTACTAAGGGTGCTGGGTGCTCAGTACTCAGGGTGCTCGGTGCTCAGTACTCAGGGTGCTGGGTGCTCAGTGCTCAGGGTGCTGGGTACTCAGTACTCAGGGTGCTGGGTGCTCAGTACTCAGGGTGCTGGTTGCTCAGTGCTCAGTGTGCTGGGTGCTCAGTGCTCAGGCTGCTGGGTGCTCAGTACTCAGGGTGCTGGGTGCTCAGTGCTCATGGTGATCGGTGCTCAGTACTCAGGGTGCTGGGTGCTCAGTGCTCGCGGTGCTGGGTGCTCAGTACACGGGGTGCTGGGTGCTCTGTACTCAGGGTGCTGGGTGCTCAGTGCTCGGGGTCCTAGGTGCTCAGTGCTCAGGGTGATCGGTGCTCAGTACTCAGCGTGCTGGGTGCTCAGTGCTCAGAGTGTTGGGTGCTCAGTACTCAGGGTGCTGGGTGCTCAGTGCTCAGTGCTCAGGGTGCTCAGTGCTCAGGGTGCTCAGTGCTCAGGGTGCTGGGTGCTCAGGGTGCTGGGTGCTCAGTGCTCGGGGTGCTGGGTGCTCAGTGCTCAGTGCTCAGGGTGCTGGGTGCTCAGTGCTCAGTGCTCAGGGTGCTTGGTGTTCAGTACTCAGGGTGCTTGGTGCTCAGTGCTCAGGGTGCTGGGTGCTCAGTACTCAGGGTGCTGGGTGCTCAGTGCTCGGGGTGCTGGGTGCTCAGTGATCAGGGTGATCTGTGCTCAGTACTCAGGGTGCTGGGTGCTCAGTGCTCAGGGTGCTGGGTGCTCAGTCCTCAGGGTGCTCAGTACTCAGGGTGCTCGGTGCTCAGTGCTCAGTACTCAGGGTGCTCAGTACTCAGGGTGCTGGGTGCTCAGTGCTCGGGATGCTGGGTGCTCAGTACTCAGGGTGCTGGGTGCTCAGTACTTGGGGTGCTGGGTGCTCAGTACTCAGGGTGCTGGGTGCTCAGTCCTCCGGGTGCTCAGTGCTCAGGGTGCTGGGTGCTCAGTGCTCAGGGTGATCGGTGCTCAGTGCTCAGGGTGCTGGGTGCTCAGTCCTCCGGGTGCTCAGTGCTCAGGGTGCTGGGTGCTCAGTACTCAGGGTGCTGGGTGCTGAGTACTCGGGGTGCTGGGTGCTCAGTGCTCAGGGTGATGGGTGCTCAGTGCTCGGGGTGCTGGGTGCACAGTGCTCAGGGTGATCGGTGCTCAGTGCTCAGGGTGCTGGGTGCTCAGTCCTCCGGGTGCTCAGTGCTCAGGGTGCTGGGTGCTCAGTACTCAGGGTGCTGGGTGCTCAGTACTCGGGGTGCTGAGTGCTCAGTGCTCAGGGTGCTGGGTGCTCAGTACTCTGGGTGTTGGGTGCTCAGTACTCAGGGTGCTGGGTGCTCCGTGCTCGGGGTGCTGGCTGCTCAGTGCTCAGGGTGCTGGGTGCTCAGTGCTCAGGGTGCTGGGTGCTCAGTACTCAGGGTGCTGGGTGCTTAGTGCTCGGGGTGCTCGGTGCTCAGTACTCAAGGTGCTGGGTGCTCAGTGCTCAGGGTGCTGGGTGCTCAGTCCTCTTGGTGCTCCGTGCTCAGGGTGCTGGGTGCTCAGTGCTCAGGGTGCTGGGTGCTCAGTGCTCGGGGTGCTGGGTGCTGAGTGCTCAGGGTGCTGGGTGCTCAGTGCTCGGGGTGCTCGGTGCTCAGTGCTCAGGGTCCCGGGTGCTCAGTACTCAGTGTGCTGGGTGCTTAGTACTCAGGGTGCTCAGTGCTCAGTACACAGGGTGCTGGGTGCTCAGTGCTCGGGGTGCTATGTGCTCAGTACTCAGCGTGCTGGGTGCTCAGTACTCAGGGTGCTGGGTGCTCAGTGCTCAGGGTGCTGGGTGCTCAGTGCTCAGGGTGCTGGGTGCTCCGTGCTCGGGGTGCTGGGTTCTCAGTGCTCTGGGTGCTTAGTGCTCAGGACTCAGGGTGCTGGGTGCTCAGTACTCATGGTGCTGGGTGCTCATTCTCAGGGTGCTAGGGGCTCAGTACTCAAGGTGCTGGGTGCTCAGTACTCAGGGTGCTCGGTTCTCAGTACTCAGGGTGCTGGGTGCTCATTCTCGGGGTGGTGGGTGCTCAGTGCTCGGGGTGCTGGGTGCTCAGTACTCAGGGTGCTGGGGGCTCAGTACTCAGGGTGCTGGGTGCTCAGTACTCAGTTTGATCTGTTCTCAGTACTCAGGTTGCTGGGTGCTCAGTGCTCGGGGTGCTGGGTGCTCAGTACTCGGGGTGCTCAGTGCTCAGTACTCAGGGTGCTGGGTGCTCAGTGCTCGAGGTGCTCGGTGCTCAGTACTCGGGGTGCTGGCTGCTCAGTACTCGGGGTGCTGGGTGCTCAGTGCTCAGGGTGCTGGATGCTCAGTGCTCGGGCTGCTGGGTGCTCAGTGCTGAGGGTGGTGCTGGGTGCTCGGTACTCAGGGTGCTGGGTGCTCAGTGCTCAGGGTGCTGGGTGCTCAGTACTAAGGGTGCTGGGTGCTCAGTACTCATGGTGCTCGGTGCTCAGTACTCAGGGTGCTGGGTGCTCAGTTCTCAGGGTGCTGGGTGCTCAGTAATCAGGGTGCTGGGTACTCAGTACTCAGGGTGCTGGGTGCTCAGTGCTCAGGGTGCTGGGTGCTCAGTGCTCAGGGTGCTGGGTGCTCAGTACTCAGGCTGCTGGGTGCTCAGTGCTCAGGGTGATCGGTGCTCAGTACTCAGGGTGCTCAGTACTCAGCGTGCTGGGTGCTCAGTGCTCAGGGTGCTGGGTGCTCAGTACTCGGGGTGCTGGGTGCTCTGTACTCAGGGTGCTGGGTTCTCAGTGCTCGGGGTCCTGGGTGCTCAGTGCTCAGGGTGATCGGTGCTCAGTACTCAGGGTGCTGGGTGCTCAGTGCTCAGTGCTCAGGGTGCTCAGTGCTCAGGGTGCTCAGTGCTCAGGGTGCTGGGTGCTCAGGGTGCTGGGTGCTCAGTGCTCGGGGTGCTGGGTGCTCAGTGCTCAGTGCTCAGGGTGCTGGGTGCTCAGTGCTCAGTGCTCAGGGTGCTCGGTGCTCAGTACTCAGGGTGCTTGGTGCTCAGTGCTCAGGGTGCTGGGTGCTCAGTACTCAGGGTGCTGGGTGCTCAGTGCTCGGGGTGCTGGGTGCTCAGTGATCAGGGTGATCTGTGCTCAGTACTCAGGGTGCTGGGTGCTCAGTGCTCAGGGTGCTGGGTGCTCAGTCCTCAGGGTGCTCAGTACTCAGGGTGCTCGGTGCTCAGTGCTCAGTACTCAGGGTGCTCAGTACTCAGGGTGCTGGGTGCTCAGTGCTCGGGATGCTGGGTGCTCAGTACTCAGGGTGCTGGGTGCTCAGTACTCGGGGTGCTGGGTGCTCAGTACTCAGGGTGCTGGGTGCTCAGTCCTCCGGGTGCTCAGTGCTCAGGGTGCTGGGTGCTCAGTACTCAGGGTGCTGGGTGCTCAGTACTCGGGGTGCTGGGTGCTCAGTGCTCAGGGTGATCGGTGCTCAGTGCTCAGGGTGCTGGGTGCTCAGTCCTCCGGGTGGTCAGTGCTCAGGGTGCTGGGTGCTCAGTACTCAGGGTGCTGGGTGCTCAGTACTCGGGGTGCTGGGTGCGCAGTGCTCAGGGTGCTGGGTGCTCAGTGCTCGGGGTGCTGGGTGCTCAGTGCTCAGGGTGATCGGTGCTCAGTGCTCAGGGTGCTGGGTGCTCAGTCCTCCGGGTGCTCAGTGCTCAGGGTGCTGGGTGCTCAGTACTCAGGGTGCTGGGTGCTCAGTACTCGGGGTGCTGGGTGCTCAGTGCTCAGGGTACTGGGTGCTCAGTGCTCAGGGTGCTGGGTGCTCAGTACTCAGGGTGCTGGGTGCTTAGTGCTCGGGGTGCTCGGTGCTCAGTACTCAAGGTGCTGGGTGCTCAGTGCTCAGGGTGCTGGGTGCTCAGTCCTCGGGGTGCTCCGTGCTCAGGGTGCTGGGTGCTCAGTGCTCAGGGTGCTGGGTGCTCAGTGCTCGGGGTGCTGGGTGCTGAGTGCTCAGGGTGCTGGGTGCTCAGTGCTCGGGGTGCTCGGTGCTCAGTGCTCAGGGTCCCGGGTGCTCAGTACTCAGGGTGCTGGGTGCTTAGTACTCAGGGTGCTCAGTGCTCAGTACACAGGGTGCTGGGTGCTCAGTGCTCGGGGTGCTGGGTGCTCAGTACTCAGCGTGCTGGGTGCTCAGTACTCAGGGTGCTGGGTGCTCAGTGCTCAGGGTGCTGGGTGCTCAGTGCTCAGGGTGCTGGGTGCTCCGTGCTCGGGGTGCTGGGTTCTCAGTGCTCTGGGTGCTTAGTGCTCAGTACTCAGGTTGCTGGGTGCTCAGTACTCATGGTGCTGGGTGCTCATTCTCAGGGTGCTAGGGGCTCAGTACTCAAGGTGCTGGGTGCTCAGTACTCAGGGTGCTCGGTTCTCAGTACTCAGGGTGCTGGGTGCTCATTCTCGGGGTGGTGGGTGCTCAGTGCTCAGGGTGCTGGGTGCTCAGTACTCAGGGTGCTGGGGGCTCAGTACTCAGGGTGCTGGGTGCACAGTACTCAGGGTGATCTGTTCTCAGTACTCAGGTTGCTGGGTGTTCAGTGCTCAGGGTGCTGGGTGCTCAGTACTCGGGGTGCTCAGTGCTCAGTACTCAGGGTGCTGGGTGCTCAGTACTCAGGGTGCTGGGTGCTCAGTACTCGGGGTGCTCAGTGCTCAGTACTCAGGGTGCTGGGTGCTCAGTACTCAGGGTGCTGGGTGCTCAGTGCTCGAGGTGCTCGGTGCTCAGTACTCGGGGTGCTGGGTGCTCAGTACTCGGGGTGCTTGGTGCTCAGTGCTCAGGGTGCTGGGTGGTCAGTGCTCGGGGTGCTGGGTGCTCAGTGCTGAGGGTGGTGCTGGGTGCTCGGTACTCAGGGTGCTGGGTGCTCAGTGCTCAGGGTGCTGGGTGCTCAGTACTAAGGGTGCTGGGTGCTCAGTACTCATGGTGCTCGGTGCTCAGTACTCAGGGTGCTGGGTGCTCAGTTCTCAGGGTGCTGGGTACTCAGTAATCAGGGTGCTGGGTGCTCAGTACTCAGGGTGCTGGGTGCTCAGTGCTCAGGGTGCTGGGTGCTCAGTGCTCAGGGTGCTGGGTGCTCAGTACTCAGGCTGCTGGGTGCTCAGTGCACAGGGTGATCGGTGCTCAGTACTCAGGGTGCTCAGTACTCAGCGTGCTGGGTGCTCAGTGCTCAGGGTGCTGGGTGCTCAGAACTCGGGGTGCTGGGTGCTCTGTACTCAGGGTGCTGGGTTCTCAGTGCTCGGGGTCCTGGGTGCTCAGTGCTCAGGGTGCTGGGTGCTCAGTACTCAGGGTGCTGGGTGCTCAGTGCTCGGGGTGCTGGGTGCTCAGTACTCAGCGTGCTGGGTGCTCAGTACTCAGGGTGCTGGGTGCTCAGTGCTCAGGGTGCTGGGTGCTCAGTGCTCAGGGTGCTGGGAGCTCAGTGATCGGTGTGCTGGGTGCTCAGTACTCGGGGTGCTCAGTGCTCGGGGAGCTCGGTGCTCAGTACTCAGGGTGCTGGGTGCTCAGTTCTCAGTGCTCGGGGTCCTGGGTGCTCCGTGCTCGGGGTGCTGGGTGCTCAGTGCTCTGGGTGCTTAGTGCTCAGTACTCAGGGTGCTGGGTGCTCAGTACTCATGGTGCTGGGTGCTCAGTGCTCAGGGTGCTGGGTGCTCAGTGCTCAGGGTGCTGGGTGCTCAGTGCTCGGGGTGCTGGGTGCTGGGTGCTCAGTGCTCGGGGTGCTGGGTGCTCAGTGCTCGGGGTGCTGGGTGCTCAGTGCTCAGGGTGCTGGGTGCTCAGTACTCAGGGTGCTGGGGGCTCAGTACTCAGGGTGCTGGGTGCTCAGTGTTCAGGGTGCTGGGTGCTCAGTCCTCAGGGTGCTGGGAGCTCAGTACTCAGGGTGTTCGGTGCTCAGTACTCAGGGTGCTCAGTGCTCAGTACTCAGGGTGCTGGTTGCTCAGTGCTCGGGGTGCTCGCTGCTCAGTACTCAGGGTGCTGGGTGCTCAGTACTCAGGGTGCTGGGTGCTCAGTACTCAGGGTGCTGGGTGCTCAGTACTCAGGGTGCTGGGTGCTCAGTACTCAGGGTGCTGGGTGCTCAGTGCTCAGGGTGCTGGGTGCTCAGTACTCAGGGTGCTGGGTGCTCAGTACTCAGGGTGCTGGGTGCTCAGTACTCAGGGTGCTGGGTGCTCAGTGCTCAGGGTGATCGGTGCTCAGTACTCAGGGTGCTCAGTACTCAGGGTGCTGGGTGCTCAGTGCTCAGGGTGCTGGGTGCTCAGTACTCAGGGTGCTGGGTGCTCAGTGCTCGGTGTGCTGGGTGCTCAGTGCTCAGGGTGCTCAGTGCTCAGGGTGCTGGGTGCTCAGTGCTCGGGGTGCTCGATGCTCAGGGTGCTGGGTGCTCAGTCCTCAGGGTGCTCAGTGCTCAGGGTGCTGGGTGCTCAGCGCTCGGGGTGGTCGGTGCTCAGTACTCAGGGTGTTGGGTGCTCAGTACTCATGGTGCTGGGTGCTCAGTACTCAGGGGGCTGGGTGCTCAGTGCTCAGGGTGCTGGGTGCTCAGTGCTCAGGGCGCTGGGTGCTCAGTGCTCGGGGTGCTGGGTGCTCAGTGCTCGGGGTGCTGGGTGGTCAGTGCTCATTGCTCAGTGTGCTGGGTGCTCAGTGCTCAGTGCTCAGGGTGCTGGGTGCTCAGTACTCAGGGTGCTGGGTGCTCAGTACTCAGGGTGCTGAGTGCTCAGGGATCAGGGTGCTGGGTGCTCAGTACTCTGGGTGTTGGGTACTCAGTACTCAGGGTGCTGGGTGCTCAGTGCTCGGGGTGCTCGGTGCTCAGTACTCAAGGTGCTGGGTGCTCAGTGCTCAGGGTGCGGGGTGCTCAGTCCTCGGGGTGCTCCGTGCTCAGTGCTCAGGGGGCTGGGTGCTCAGTACTCAGGGTGCTCGGTGCTCAGTACTCAGGGTTCTCAGTGCTCAGGGTGCTGGGTGCTCAGTACTCAGGGTGCTCAGTGCTCAGTACTCGGGGTGCTGGGTGCTCAGTACTCAGGGCGCTCAGTGCTCAGTACTCGGGGTGCTGGGTGCTCAGTGCTCAGTGTGCTCAGTGCTCAGTGCTCGGGATGCTGGGTGCTCAGTGCTCGGTGCGCTGGGTGCTCAGTGCTCGGGGTGCTGGGTGCTCAGTACTCAGGGTGCTGTGTGCTCAGGGCTCAGTACTCAGCGTGTTGGGTGCTCAGTGCTCAGAGTGTTGGGTGCTCAGTACTCAGGGTGCTGGGTGCTCAGTGCTCAGTGCTCAGGGTGCTCAGTGCTCAGGGTGCTCAGTGCTCAGGGTGCTGGGTGCTCAGGGTGCTGGGTGCTCAGTGCTCGGGGTGCTGGGTGCTCAGTGCTCAGTGCTCAGGGTGCTGGGTGCTCAGTGCTGAGTGCTCAGTGTGCTGGGTGTTCAGTACTCAGGGTGCTCGGTGCTCAGTGCTCAGGGTGCTGGGTGCTCAGTACTCAGGGTGCTGGGTGCTCAGTGCTCGGGGTGCTGGGTGCTCAGTGCTCAGGGTGATCAGTGCTCAGTACTCAGGGTGCTGGGTTCTCAGTGCTCTGGGTGCTGGGTGCTCAGTCCTCAGGGTGCTCAGTACTCAGGATGCTCTGTGCTCAGTGCTCAGTACTCAGGGTCCTCAGTACTCAGGGTGCTGGGTGCTCAGTGCTCGGGGTGCTGGGTGCTCAGTACTCAGGGTGCTGGGTGCTCAGTACTCGGGGTGCTGGGTGCTCAGTACTCAGGGTGCTGGGTGCTCAGTGCTCGGGGTGCTGTGTGCTCACTGCTCAGAGTGATCGGTGCTCAGTGCTCAGGGTGCTGGGTGCTCAGTCCTCCGGGTGCTCAGTGCTCAGGGTGCTGGGTGCTCATTGCTCGGTGTGCTCGGTGCTCAGTACTCAGGGTGCTGAGTGCTCAGTACTCAGGGTGCTGGGTGCTCAGTACTCAGGTTGCTGGTTGCTCAGTACTCAGGGTGCTGGGTGCTCAGTGCTCAGGGTGCTGGGTGCTCAGTGCTCGGGGTGCTGGGTGCTCAGGGCTGTGGTGCTGGGTGCTCAGTGCTCAGTGCTCAGGGTGCTGGGTGCTCAGTGCTCAGTGCTCAGGGTGCTGGTTGGTCAGTACTCAGGGTGCTGGGTGCTCAGTACTCAGGGTGCTGGGTGCTCAGTGCTCAGGGTGCTCTGTGCTCAGTACTCAGGGTGCTGGGTGCTCAGAGCTTGGGGTGCTGCGTGCTCAGTGCTCAGGGAGCTGGGTGCTCAGTGCTCAGGGTGCTGGGTGCTCAGTGCTCGGGGTGCTGGGTGCTCAGTGCTCAGTGCTCAGGGTGCTGGGTGCTCAGTGCTCAGTGCTCAGGGTGCTCGGTGCTCAGTACTCAGGGTGCTTGGTGCTCAGTGCTCAGGGTGCTGGGTGCTCAGTACTCAGGGTGCTGGGTGCTCAGTGCTCGGGGTGCTGGGTGCTCAGTGATCAGGGTGATCTGTGCTCAGTACTCAGGGTGCTGGGTGCTCAGTGCTCAGGGTGCTGGGTGCTCAGTCCTCAGGGTGCTCAGTACTCAGGGTGCTCGGTGCTCAGTGCTCAGTACTCAGGGTGCTCAGTACTCAGGGTGCTGGGTGCTCAGTGCTCGGGATGCTGGGTGCTCAGTACTCAGGGTGCTGGGTGCTCAGTACTCGGGGTGCTGGGTGCTCAGTACTCAGGGTGCTGGGTGCTCAGTCCTCCGGGTGCTCAGTGCTCAGGGTGCTGGGTGCTCAGTACTCAGGGTGCTGGGTGCTCAGTACTCGGGGTGCTGGGTGCTCAGTGCTCAGGGTGATCGGTGCTCAGTGCTCAGGGTGCTGGGTGCTCAGTCCTCCGGGTGGTCAGTGCTCAGGGTGCTGGGTGCTCAGTACTCAGGGTGCTGGGTGCTCAGTACTCGGGGTGCTGGGTGCGCAGTGCTCAGGGTGCTGGGTGCTCAGTGCTCGGGGTGCTGGGTGCTCAGTGCTCAGGGTGATCGGTGCTCAGTGCTCAGGGTGCTGGGTGCTCAGTCCTCCGGGTGCTCAGTGCTCAGGGTGCTGGGTGCTCAGTACTCAGGGTGCTGGGTGCTCAGTACTCGGGGTGCTGGGTGCTCAGTGCTCAGGGTGCTGGGTGCTGAGTACTCTGGGTGTTGGGTGCTCAGTACTCAGGGTGCTGGGTGCTCCGTGCTCGGGGTGCTGGCTGCTCAGTGCTCAGGGTGCTGGGTGCTCAGTGCTCAGGGTGCTGGGTGCTCAGTACTCAGGGTGCTGGGTGCTTAGTGCTCGGGGTGCTCGGTGCTCAGTACTCAAGGTGCTGGGTGCTCAGTGCTCAGGGTGCTGGGTGCTCAGTCCTCGGGGTGCTCCGTGCTCAGGGTGCTGGGTGCTCAGTGCTCAGGGTGCTGGGTGCTCAGTGCTCGGGGTGCTGGGTGCTGAGTGCTCAGGGTGCTGGGTGCTCAGTGCTCGGGGTGCTCGGTGCTCAGTGCTCAGGGTCCCGGGTGCTCAGTACTCAGGGTGCTGGGTGCTTAGTACTCAGGGTGCTCAGTGCTCAGTACACAGGGTGCTGGGTGCTCAGTGCTCGGGGTGCTGGGTGCTCAGTACTCAGCGTGCTGGGTGCTCAGTACTCAGGGTGCTGGGTGCTCAGTGCTCAGGGTGCTGGGTGCTCAGTGCTCAGGGTGCTGGGTGCTCCGTGCTCGGGGTGCTGGGTTCTCAGTGCTCTGGGTGCTTAGTGCTCAGTACTCAGGGTGCTGGGTGCTCAGTACTCATGGTGCTGGGTGCTCATTCTCAGGGTGCTAGGGGCTCAGTACTCAAGGTGCTGGGTGCTCAGTACTCAGGGTGCTCGGTTCTCAGTACTCAGGGTGCTGGGTGCTCATTCTCGGGGTGGTGGGTGCTCAGTGCTCAGGGTGCTGGGTGCTCAGTACTCAGGGTGCTGGGGGCTCAGTACTCAGGGTGCTGGGTGCACAGTACTCAGGGTGATCTGTTCTCAGTACTCAGGTTGCTGGGTGTTCAGTGCTCGGGGTGCTGGGTGCTCAGTACTCGGGGTGCTCAGTGCTCAGTACTCAGGGTGCTGGGTGCTCAGTACTCAGGGTGCTGGGTGCTCAGTGCTCGAGGTGCTCGGTGCTCAGTACTCGGGGTGCTGGGTGCTCAGTACTCGGGGTGCTTGGTGCTCAGTGCTCAGGGTGCTGGGTGGTCAGTGCTCGGGGTGCTGGGTGCTCAGTGCTGAGGGTGGTGCTGGGTGCTCGGTACTCAGGGTGCTGGGTGCTCAGTGCTCAGGGTGCTGGGTGCTCAGTACTAAGGGTGCTGGTTGCTCAGTACTCATGGTGCTCGGTGCTCAGTACTCAGGGTGCTGGGTGCTCAGTTCTCAGGGTGCTGGGTACTCAGTAATCAGGGTGCTGGGTGCTCAGTACTCAGGGTGCTGGGTGCTCAGTGCTCAGGGTGCTGGGTGCTCAGTACTCAGGCTGCTGGGTGCTCAGTGCTCAGGGTGATCGGTGCTCAGTACTCAGGGTGCTCAGTACTCAGCGTGCTGGGTGCTCAGTGCTCAGGGTGCTGGGTGCTCAGTACTCGGGGTGCTGGGTGCTCTGTACTCAGGGTGCTGGGTTCTCAGTGCTCGGGGTCCTGGGTGCTCAGTGCTCAGGGTGCTGGGTGCTCAGTACTCAGGGTGCTGGGTGCTCAGTGCTCGGGGTTCTGGGTGCTCAGTACTCAGCGTGCTGGGTGCTCAGTACTCAGGGTGCTGGGTGCTCAGTGCTCAGGGTGCTGGGTGCTCAGTGCTCAGGGTGCTGGGAGCTCAGTGATCGGTGTGCTGGGTGCTCAGTACTCGGGGTGCTCAGTGCTCGGGGAGCTCGGTGCTCAGTACTCAGGGTGCTGGGTGCTCAGTTCTCAGTGCTCGGGGTCCTGGGTGCTCCGTGCTCGGGGTGCTGGGTGCTCAGTGCTCTGGGTGCTTAGTGCTCAGTACTCAGGGTGCTGGGTGCTCAGTACTCATGGTGCTGGGTGCTCAGTGCTCAGGGTGCTGGGTGCTCAGTGCTCAGGGTGCTGGGTGCTCAGTGCTCGGGGTGCTGGGTGCTGGGTGCTCAGTGCTCGGGGTGCTGGGTGCTCAGTGCTCGGGGTGCTGGGTGCTCAGTGCTCAGGGTGCTGGGTGCTCAGTACTCAGGGTGCTGGGGGCTCAGTACTCAGGGTGCTGGGTGCTCAGTGTTCAGGGTGCTGGGTGCTCAGTCCTCAGGGTGCTGGGAGCTCAGTACTCAGGGTGTTCGGTGCTCAGTACTCAGGGTGCTCAGTGCTCAGTACTCAGGGTGCTGGTTGCTCAGTGCTCGGGGTGCTCGCTGCTCAGTACTCAGGGTGCTGGGTGCTCAGTACTCAGGGTGCTGGGTGCTCAGTACTCAGGGTGCTGGGTGCTCAGTACTCAGGGTGCTGGGTGCTCAGTACTCAGGGTGCTGGGTGCTCAGTGCTCAGGGTGCTGGGTGCTCAGTACTCAGGGTGCTGGGTGCTCAGTACTCAGGGTGCTGGGTGCTCAGTACTCAGGGTGCTGGGTGCTCAGTGCTCAGGGTGATCGGTGCTCAGTACTCAGGGTGCTCAGTACTCAGGGTGCTGGGTGCTCAGTGCTCAGGGTGCTGGGTGCTCAGTACTCAGGGTGCTGGGTGCTCAGTGCTCGGTGTGCTGGGTGCTCAGTGCTCAGGGTGCTCAGTGCTCAGGGTGCTGGGTGCTCAGTGCTCGGGGTGCTCGGTGCTCAGGGTGCTGGGTGCTCAGTCCTCAGGGTGCTCAGTGCTCAGGGTGCTGGGTGCTCAGCGCTCGGGGTGCTCGGTGCTCAGTACTCAGGGTGTTGGGTGCTCAGTACTCATGGTGCTGGGTGCTCAGTACTCAGGGGGCTGGGTGCTCAGTGCTCAGGGTGCTGGGTGCTCAGTGCTCAGGGCGCTGGGTGCTCAGTGCTCGGGGTGCTGGGTGCTCAGTGCTCGGGGTGCTGGGTGGTCAGTGCTCATTGCTCAGTGTGCTGGGTGCTCAGTGCTCAGTGCTCAGGGTGCTGGGTGCTCAGTACTCAGGGTGCTGGGTGCTCAGTACTCAGGGTGCTGGGTGCTCAGTGATTAGGGTGCTGGGTGCTCAGTACTCTGGGTGTTGGGTGCTCAGTACTCAGGATGCTGGGTGCTCAGTGCTCGGGGTGCTCGGTGCTCAGTACTCAAGGTGCTGGGTGCTCAGTGCTCAGGGTGCGGGGTGCTCAGTCCTCGGGGTGCTCCGTGCTCAGTGCTCAGGGGGCTGGGTGCTCAGTACTCAGGGTGCTCGGTGCTCAGTACTCAGGGTTCTCAGTGCTCAGGGTGCTGGGTGCTCAGTACTCAGGTTGCTCAGTGCTCAGTACTCGGGGTGCTGGGTGCTTAGTACTCAGGGCGCTCAGTGCTCAGTACTCGGGGTGCTGGGTGCTCAGTGCTCAGTGTGCTCAGTGCTCAGTGCTCGGGATGCTGGGTGCTCAGTGCTCGGGGCGCTGGGTGCTCAGTGCTCGGGGTGCTGGGTGCTCAGTACTCAGGGTGCTGTGTGCTCAGGGCTCAGTACTCAGCGTGTTGGGTGCTCAGTGCTCAGAGTGTTGGGTGCTCAGTACTCAGGGTGCTGGGTGCTCAGTGCTCAGTGCTCAGGGTGCTCAGTGCTCAGGGTGCTCAGTGCTCAGGGTGCTGGGTGCTCAGGGTGCTGGGTGCTCAGTGCTCGGGGTGCTGGGTGCTCAGTGCTCAGTGCTCAGGGTGCTGGGTGCTCAGTGCTGAGTGCTCAGTGTGCTGGGTGTTCAGTACTCAGGGTGCTCGGTGCTCAGTGCTCAGGGTGCTGGGTGCTCAGTACTCAGGGTGCTGGGTGCTCAGTGCTCGGGGTGCTGGGTGCTCAGTGCTCAGGGTGATCAGTGCTCAGTACTCAGGGTGCTGGGTTCTCAGTGCTCTGGGTGCTGGGTGCTCAGTCCTCAGGGTGCTCAGTACTCAGGATGCTCTGTGCTCAGTGCTCAGTACTCAGGGTCCTCAGTACTCAGGGTGCTGGGTGCTCAGTGCTCGGGGTGCTGGGTGCTCAGTACTCAGGGTGCTGGGTGCTCAGTACTCGGGGTGCTGGGTGCTCAGTACTCAGGGTGCTGGGTGCTCAGTGCTCGGGGTGCTGTGTGCTCACTGCTCAGAGTGATCGGTGCTCAGTGCTCAGGGTGCTGGGTGCTCAGTCCTCCGGGTGCTCAGTGCTCAGGGTGCTGGGTGCTCATTGCTCGGTGTGCTCGGTGCTCAGTACTCAGGGTGCTGAGTGCTCAGTACTCAGGGTGCTGGGTGCTCAGTACTCAGGTTGCTGGTTGCTCAGTACTCAGGGTGCTGGGTGCTCAGTGCTCAGGGTGCTGGGTGCTCAGTGCTCGGGGTGCTGGGTGCTCAGGGCTGTGGTGCTGGGTGCTCAGTGCTCAGTGCTCAGGGTGCTGGGTGCTCAGCGCTCAGTGCTCAGGGTGCTGGTTGGTCAGTACTCAGGGTGCTGGGTGCTCAGTACTCAGGGTGCTGGGTGCTCAGTGCTCAGGGTGCTCTGTGCTCAGTACTCAGGGTGCTGGGTGCTCAGAGCTTGGGGTGCTGCGTGCTCAGTGCTCAGGGAGCTGGGTGCTCAGTGCTCAGGGTGCTGGGTGCTCAGTACTCAGGGTGCTGGGTGCTCAGTGCTCGTTGTGCTCGGTGCTCAGTACTCAAGGTGCTGGGTGCTCAGTGCTCAGGGTGCTGGGTGCTCAGTCCTCGGGGTGCTCCGTGCTCAGTGATCAGGGTGCTGGGTGCTCAGTACTCAGGGTGCTCGGTGCTCAGTACTCAGGGTTTTCAGTGCTCAGTACTCAGGGTGCTGGGTGCTCAGTGCTCAGGGTGCTGGGTGCTCAGTACTCAGGGTGCTCAGTGCTCAGTACTCGGGGTGCTTGGTGCTCAGTACTCAGGGTGCTCAGTGCTCAGTACTCGGGGTGCTGGGTGCTCAGTGCTCAGGGTGCTCAGTGCTCGGTGCTCGGGGTGCTGGGTGCTCAGTGCTCGGGGCGCTGGGTGCTCAGTGCTCGGGGTGCTGGGTGCTCAGTACTCGGGGTGCTGGGTGCTCAGTGCTCAGGGTGCTCAGTGCTCAGTACTCAGTGCTCAGGGTGCTCAGTGCTCAGTGCTCAGGGTGCTGGGTGTTCAGTACTCAGGGTGCTGGGTGATCAGTACTCAGGGTGCTGGGTGCTCAGTGCTCAGGGTGCTGGGAGCTCAGTAGTCTGGGTGTTGGGTGCTCAGTATTCAGCGTGCTGGGTGCTCCGTGCTCAGGGTGCTGGGTGCTCAGTGCTCAGGGTTCTGGGTGCTCAGTGCTCAGGGTGCTGGTTGCTCAGTACTCAGGGTGCTGGGTGCTTAGTGCTCGAGGTGCTCGGTGCTCAGTACTCAAGGTGCTGGGTGCTCAGTGCTCAGGGTGCTGGGTGCTCAATACTCGGGGTGCTCCGTGCTCATGGTGCTGGGTGCTCAGTGCTCAGGGTGCTGGGTGCTCAGTGCTCCGGGTGCTGGGTGCTGAGTGCTCAGGGTGCTGGGTGCTCAGTGCTCGGGGTGCTCGGTGCTCAGTGCTCAGGGTGCTGGGTGCTCAGTACTCAGGGTGCTGGGTGCTTAGTACTCAGGGTGCTCAGTGCTCAGTACACAGGGAGCTGGGTGCTCAATGCTCGGGGTGCTGGGTGCTCAGTACTCAGGGTGCTCAGTGCTCAGGGAGCTCGGTGCTCAGTACTCAGGGTGCTGGGTGCTCAGTTCTCAGTGCTCGGGGTCCTGGGTGCTCCGTGCTCGGGGTGCTGGGTAATCAGTGCTCTGGGTGCTTAGTGCTCAGTACTCAGGGTGCTGGGTGCTCAGTACTCATGGTGCTGGGTGCTCATTCTCAGGGTGCTAGGGGCTCAGTACTCACTGTGCTGTGTGCTCAGTACTCAGGGTGCTGGGTGCTCAGTACTAAGGGTGCTGGGTGCTCAGTACTCAGGGTGCTCGGTGCTCAGTACTCAGGGTGCTGGGTGCTCAGTGCTCAGGGTGCTGGTTACTCAGTAATCAGGGTGCTGGGTGCTCAGTACTCAGGGTGCTGGGTGCTCAGTGCTCAGGGTGCTGGGTGCTCAGTGCTCAGGGTGCTGGGTGCTCAGTACTCAGGGTGCTGGGTGCTCAGTGCTCAGGGTGATCAGTGCTCAGTACTCAGGGTGCTCAGTACTCAGGGTGCTGGGTGCTCAGTGCTCAGGGTGCTGGGTGCTCAGTACTCAGGGTGCTGGGTGCTCTGTACTCAGGGTGCTGGGTGCTAAGTGCTCGGGGTCCTGGGTGCTCAGTGCTCAGGGTGATCGGTGCTCAGTACTCAGGGTGCTGGGTGCTCAGTGCTCGGGGTGCTGGGTGCTCAGTACTCAGCGTGCTGGGTGCTCAGTGATCGGGTTGCTGGCTGCTCAGTACTCAGGGTGCTCAGTGCTCGGGGAGCTCGGTGCTCAGTACTCAGGGTGCTGGGTGCTCAGTTCTCAGTGCTCGGGGTCCTGGGTGCTCCGTGCTCGGGGTGCTGGGTGCTCAGTGCTCTGGGTGCTTAGTGCTCAGTACTCAGGGTGCTGGGTGCTCAGTACTCATGGTGCTGGGTGCTCATTCTCAGGGTGCTAGGGGCTCAGTACTCAGGGTGCTTGGTGCTCAGTACTCAGGGTGCTCGGTTCTCAGTACTCAGGGTGCTGGGTGCTCAGTGCTCGGGATGCTGGGTGCTCAGTGCTCAGGGTGCTGGGTGCTCAGTGCTCGGGTGCTCGGTGCTCAGTACTCGGGTTGCTGGGTGCTCAGTACTCGGGGTGCTGGGTGCTCAGTGCTCAGGGTGCTGGGTGCTCAGTGCTCGGGTTGCTGGGTGCTCAGTACTAAGTGTGCTGGGTGCTCAGTACTCAGGGTGCTCGGTGCTCAGTACTCAGGGTGCTGGGTGCTCAGTGCTCAGGGTGCTGGGTACTCAGTACTCAGGGTGCTGGGTGCTCAGTACTCAGGGTGCTCGGTGCTCAGTACTCAGGGTGCTGGGTGCTCAGTGCTCAGGGTGCTGTGTACTCAGTACTCAGGGTGCTGGGTGCTCCATACTCAGGGTGCTGGGTGCCCAGTGCTCAGGGTGCTGGGTGCTCAGTGCTCAGAGTGCTGGGTGCTCAGTACTCAGGGTGCTGGGTGCTCAGTGCTCATGGTGATCGGTGCTCAGTACTCAGGGTGCTGGGTGCTCAGTACTCAGGGTGCTGGGTGCTCAGTGCTCATGGTGATCGGTGCTCAGTAATCAGGGTGCTGGGTGCTCAGTGCTCAGGGTGCTGGGTGCTCAGTGCTCGGGGTGCTGGGTGCTCAGTGCTCAGGGTGCTGGGTGCTCAGTCCTCCGGGTGCTCAGTGCTCAGGGTGCTGGGTGCTCAGTACTCAGGGTGCTGGGTGCTCAGTACTCGGGGTGCTGGGTCCTCAGTGCTCAGGGTGCTGGGTGCTCAGTACTCTGGGTGTTGGGTGCTCAGTACTCAGGGTGCTGGGTGCTCCGTGCTCGGGGTGCTGGCTGCTCAGTGCTCAGGGTGCTGGGTGCTCAGTACTCAGGGTGCTGGGTGCTTAGTGCTCGGGGTGCTCGGTGCTCAGTACTCAAGGTGCTGGGTGCTCAGTGCTCAGGGTGCTGGGTGCTCAGTCCTCGGGGTGCTCCATGCTCAGGGTGCTGGGTGCTCAGTGCTCAGGGTGCTGGGTGCTCAGTGCTCGGGGTGCTGGGTGCTCAGTGCTCAGGGTGCTGGGTGCTTAGTACTCAGGGTGCTCAGTGCTCAGTACACAGGGTGCTGGGTGCTCAGTGCTCGGGGTGCTGGGTGCTCAGTGCTCAGTACTCAGGGTGCTGGGTGCTCAGTGCTCGGGGTGCTGGGTGCTCAGTGCTCGGGGTGCTGGGTGCTCAGTACTCAGGGTGCTGGGTGCTCAGTGCTCAGGGTGCTGGGTGCTCAGTGCTCAGGGTGCTGGGTGCTCAGTGATTGCGGTGCTGGGTGCTCAGTACTCAGGGTGCTCAGTGCTCGGGGAGCTCGGTGCTCAGTACTCAGGGTGCTGGGTGCTCAGTTCTCAGTGCTCGGGTCCTGGGTGCTACGTGCTCGGGGTGCTGGGTTCTCAGTGCTCTGGGTGCTTAGTGCTCAGTACTCAGGGTGCTGGGTGCTCAGTACTCATGGTGCTGGGTGCTCATTCTCAGGGTGCTAGGGGCTCAGTACTCAGGGTGCTGGGTGCTCAGTACTCAGGGTGCTCGGTTCTCAGTACTCAGGGTGCTGGGTGCTCATTCTCGGGGTGCTGGGTGCTCAGTGCTCGGGGTGCTGGGTGCTCAGTACTCAGGGTGCTGGGGGCTCAGTACTCAGGGTGCTGGGTGCTCAGTACTCAGGGTGATCTGTTCTCAGTACTCAGGTTGCTAGGTGCTCAGTGCTCGGGGTGCTGGGTGCTCAGTACTCGGGGTGCTCAGTGCTCAGTACTCAGGGTGCTGGGTGCTCAGTACTCAGGGTGCTGGGTGCTCAGTGCTCGAGGTGCTCGGTGCTCAGTACTCGGGGTGCTGGGTGCTCAGTACTCAGGGTACTGGGTGCTCAGTGCTCAGGGTGCTGGGTGCTCAGTGCTCAGGGTGCTGGGTGCTCAGGACTCGGGGTGCTCCGTGCTCAGTGCTCAGGTTGCTGGGTGCTCAGTACTCAGGGTGCTGGGTGCTCAGTGCTCGGGGTGCTCGGTGCTCAGTACTCAAGGTGCTGGGTGCTCAGTGCTCAGGGTGCTGGGTGCTCAGTCCTCGGGGTGCTCCGTGCTCAGTGATCAGGGTGCTGGGTGCTCAGTACTCAGGGTGCTCGGTGTTCAGTACTCAGGGTTCTCAGTGGTCAGTACTCAGGGTGCTGGGTGCTCAGTGCTCAGGGTGCTGGGTGCTCAGTACTCAGGGTGCTCAGTGCTCAGTACTCGGGGTGCTTGTTGCTCAGCACTCAGGTTGCTCAGTGCTCAGTGCTCAGGGTGCTGGGTGCTCAGTGCTCGGGGTGCTCGGAGATCAGTACTCAGGGTGCTGGGTGCTCAGTGCTCAGGGTGCTGAGTACTCAGTACTCAGGGTGCTGGGTGCTCAGTGCTCAGGGTGCTGGGTGCTCAGTGCTCAGGGTGCTGGGTGCTCAGTGCTCGGGGTGCAGGGTGCTCAGTGCTCGGGGTGCTGGGTGCTCAGTGCTCGGGGTGCTGGGTGCTCAGTGCTCAGGGTGCTGGGTGCTCAGTACTCAGGGTGCTGGGGGCTCAGTACTCAGGGTGCTGGGTGCTCAGTGTTCAGGGTGCTGGGTGCTCAGTCCTCAGGGTGCTGGGAGCTCAGTACACAGGGTGTTCGGTGCTCAGTACTCAGGGTGCTCAGTGCTCAGTACTCAGGGTGCTGGTTGCTCAGTGCTGGGGGTGCTCGGTGCTCAGTACTCAGGGTGCTGGGTGCTCAGTACTCAGGGTGCTGGGTGCTCAGTACTCAGGGTGCTGGGTGCTCAGTACTCAGGGTGCTGGGTGCTCAGTACTCAGGGTGCTGGGTGCTCAGTGCTCAGGGTGCTGGGTGCTCAGTACTCAGGGTGCTTGGTGCTCAGTACTTAGTGTGCTCGGTGCTCAGTACTCAGGGTGCTGGGTGCTCAGTGCTCAGGGTGCTTTGTACTCAGTACTCAGCGTTCTGGGTGCTCAGTACTCAGGGTGCTGGGTGCTCAGTACTCAGGGTGCTGGGTGCTCAGTGCTCGGTGTGCTGGGTGCTCAGTGCTCAGGGTGCTCAGTGCTCAGGGTGCTGGGTGCTCAGTGCTCGGGGTGCTCGGTGCTCAGGGTGCTGGGTGCTCAGTCCTCAGGGTGCTCAGTGCTCAGGGTGCTGGGTGCTCAGTGCTCGGGGTGCTCGGTGCTCAGTACTCAGGGTGCTGGGTGCTCAGTACTCATGGGGCTGGGTGCTCAGTACTCAGGGGGCTGGGTGCTCAGTGCTCAGGGTGCTGGGTGCTCAGTGCTCAGGGCGCTGGGTGCTCAGTGCTCGGGGTGCTGGGTGCTCAGTGCTCGGGGTGCTGGGTGGTCAGTGCACATTGCTCAGGGTGCTGGGTGCTCAGTGCTCAGTGCTCAGGGTGCTGGGTGCTCAGTACTCAGGGTGCTGGGTGCTCAGTACTCAGGGTGCTGGGTGCTCAGTGATCAGGGTGCTGGGTGCTCAGTACTCTGGGTGTTGGGTGCTCAGTACTCAGGGTGCTGGGTGCTCAGTGCTCGGGGTGCTCGGTGCTCAGTACTCAAGGTGCTGGGTGCTCAGTGCTCAGGGTGCGGGGTGCTCAGTCCTCGGGGTGCACCGTGCTCAGTGCTCAGGGGGCTGGGTGCTCAGTACTCAGGGTGCTCGGTGCTCAGTACTCAGGGTTCTCAGTGCTCAGGGTGCTGGGTGCTCAGTACTCAGGGTGCTCAGTGCTCAGTACTCGGGGTGCTGGGTGCTCAGTACTCAGGGCGCTCAGTGCTCAGTACTCGGGGTGCTGGGTGCTCAGTGCTCAGTGTGCTCAGTGCTCAGTGCTTGGGGTGCTGGGTGCTCAGTGCACGGGGCGCTGGGTGCTCAGTGCTCGGGGTGATGGGTGCTCAGTACTCAGGGTGCTGTGTGCTCAGTGCTCAGTACTCAGCGTGCTGGGTGCTCAGTGCTCAGATTGTTGGGTGCTCAGTACTCAGGGTGCTGGGTGCTCAGTGCTCAGTGCTCAGGGTGCTCAGTGCTCAGGGTGCTCAGTGCTCAGGGTGCTGGGTGCTCAGGGTGCTGGGTGCTCAGTGCTCGGGGTGCTGGGTGCTCAGTGCTCAGTTCTCAGGGTGCTGGGTGCTCAGTGCTGAGTGCTCAGGGTGCTGGGTGTTCAGTACTCAGGGTGCTCGGTGCTCAGTGCTCAGGGTGCTGGGTGCTCAGTACTCAGGGTGCTGGGTGCTCAGTGCTCGGGGTGCTGGGTGCTCAGTGCTCAGGGTGATCAGTGCTCAGTACTCAGGGTGCTGGGTTCTCAGTGCTCTGGGTGCTGGGTGCTCAGTCCTCAGGGTGCTCAGTACTCAGGATGCTCTGTGCTCAGTGCTCAGTACTCAGGGTGCTCAGTACTCAGGGTGCTGGGTGCTCAGTGCTCGGGGTGCTGGGTGCTCAGTACTCAGGGTGCTGGGTGCTCAGTACTCGGGGTGCTGGGTGCTCAGTACTCAGGGTGCTGGGTGCTCAGTGCTCGGGGTGCTGGGTGCTCACTGCTCAGAGTGATCGGTGCTCAGTGCTCAGGGTGCTGGGTGCTCAGTCCTCCGGGTGCTCAGTGCTCAGGGTGCTGGGTGCTCATTGCTCGGTGTGCTCGGTGCTCAGTACTCAGGGTGCTGGGTGCTCAGTACTCAGGTTGCTGGTTGCTCAGTACTCAGGGTGCTGGGTGCTCAGTGCTCAGGGTGCTGGGTGCTCAGTGCTCGGGGTGCTGGGTGCTCAGGGCTGTGGTGCTGGGTGCTCAGTGCTCAGTGCTCAGGGTGCTGGGTGCTCAGTGCTCAGTGCTCAGGGTGCTGGTTGCTCAGTACTCAGGGTGCTGGGTGCTCAGTACTCAGGGTGCTGGGTGCTCAGTGCTCAGGGTGCTCTGTGCTCAGTACTCAGGGTGCTGGGTGCTCAGAGCTTGGGGTGCTGCGTGCTCAGTGCTCACGGAGCTGGGTGTTCAGTGCTCAGGGTGCTGGGTGCTCAGTACTCAGGGTGCTGGGTGCTCAGTGCTCGTTGTGCTCGGTGCTCAGTACTCAAGGTGCTGGGTGCTCAGTGCTCAGGGTGCTGGGTGCTCAGTCCTCGGGGTGCTCCATGCTTAGTGATCAGGGTGCTGGGTGCTCAGTACTCAGGGTGCTCGGTGCTCAGTACTCAGGGTTTTCAGTGCTCAGTACTCAGGGTGCTGGGTGCTCAGTGCTCAGGGTGCTGGGTGCTCAGTACTCAGGGTGCTCAGTGCTCAGTACTCGGGGTGCTTGGTGCTCAGTACTCAGGGTGCTCAGTGCTCATTACTCGGGGTGCTGCGTGCTCAGTGCTCAGGATGCTCAGTGCTCGGTGCTCGGGGTGCTGGGTGCTCAGTGCTCGGGGCGCTGGGTGCTCAGTGCTCGGGGTGCTGGGTGCTCAGTACTCGGGGTGCTGGGTGCTCAGTGCTCAGGGTGCTCAGTGCTCAGTTCTCAGGGCTCAGGGTGCTCAGTGCTCAGTGCTCAGGGTGCTGGGTGTTCAGTACTCAGGGTGCTGGGTGCTCAGTACTCAGGGTGCTGGGTGCTCAGTGCTCAGGGTGCTGGGAGCTCAGTAGTCTGGATGTTGGGTGCTCAGTATTCAGCGTGCTGGGTGCTCCGTGCTCAGGGTGCTGGGTGCTCAGTGCTCAGGGTTCTGGGTGCTCAGTGCTCAGGGTGCTGGTTGCTCAGTACTCAGGGTGCTGGGTGCTTAGTGCTCGAGGTGCTCGGTGCTCAGTACTCAAGTTGCTGGGTGCTCAGTGCTCAGGGTGCTGGGTGCTCAGTACTCGGGGTGCTCCGTGCTCATGGTGCTGGGTGCTCAGTGCTCAGGGTGCTGGGTGCTCAGTGCTCGGGGTGCTGGGTGCTGAGTGCTCAGGGTGCTGGGTGCTCAGTGCTCGGGGTGCTCGGTGCTCAGTGCTCAGGGTGCTGGGTGCTCAGTACTCAGGGTGCTGGGTGCTTAGTACTCAGGGTGCTCAGTGCTCAGTACACAGGGTGCTGGGTGCTCAGTGCTCGGGGTGCTGGGTGCTCAGTGCTCAGTACTCAGGGTGCTGGGTGCTCAGTGCTCAGGGTGCTGGGTGCTCAGTACTCAGCGTGCTGGGTGCTCAGTACTCAGGGTGCTGGGTGCTCAGTGCTCAGGGTGCTGGGTGCTCAGTGCTCAGGGTGCTGGGTGCTCAGTGATCGGGGTGCTGGGTGCTCAGTACTCAGGGTGCTCAGTGCTCGGTTAGCTCGGTGCTCAGTACTCAGGGTGCTGGGTGCTCAGTACTCAGTGCTCGGGGTCCTGGGTGCTCCGTGCTCGGGGTGCTGGGTGGTCAGTGCTCAGTGCTGAAGGTGCTGGGTGCTCAGTGCTCAGGGTGCTGGGTGCTCAGTACTCAGGGTGCTGGGTGCTCAGTACTCAGGGTGCTGGGTGCTCAGTTCTCAGGGTGCTGGGTGATCAGTACTCTGGGTGTTGGGTGCTCAGTACTCAGGGTGCTCAGTGCTCAGTACTCGGGGTGCTGGGTGCTCAGTGCTCAATGTGCTCAGTGCTCAGTGCTCAGGGTGCTGGGTGCTCAGTGCTCGGGGTGCTGGGTGCTCAGTGCTCGGGGCGCTGGGTGGTCAGTGCTCGGGGTGCTGGGTTCTCAGTACTCAGGGTGCTGGGTGCTCAGTACTCAGGGTGCTCGGTTCTCAGTACTCAGGGTGCTGGGTGCTCATTCTCGGGGTGCTGGGTGCTCAGTGCTCGGGTTGCTGGGTGCTCAGTACTCAGGGTGCTGGGGGCTCAGTACTCAGGGTGCTGGGTGCTCAGTACTCAGGGTGATCTGTTCTCAGTACTCAGGGTGCTGGGTGCTCAGTGCTCGGGGTGCTGGGTGCTCAGTACTCGGGGTGCTCAGTACTCAGGGTACTGGGTGCTCAGTACTCAGGGTGCTGGGTGCTCAGTGCTCGGGGTGCTCGGTGCTCAGTACTCGGGGTGCTGGGTGCTCAGTACTCGGGGTGCTGGGTGCTCAGTGCTCAGGGTGCTGGGTGCTCAGTGCTCGGGGACCTGGGTGCTCAGTGCTGAGGGTGCTGGCTGCTAAGTGCTCAGGGTGCTGGGTGCTCAGTACTCAGGGTGCTAGGTGCTCAGTACTCAGGGTGCTCAGTGCTCAGTACTCAGCGTGCTGGGTGCTCAGTGCTCAGGGTCCTCGGTGCTCAGTACTCAGGGTGCTCAGTGCTCAGTACTCGGGGTGCTCGGTGATCAGTTCTCAGGGTGCTGGGTGCTCAGTACTCAGGGTGCTGGGTGCTCAGCGCTCGGGGTGCTCGGTGATCAGTTCTCAGGGTGCTGGGTGCTCAGTGCTCAGGGTGCTGAGTACTCAGTACTCAGGGTGCTGGGTGCTCAGTGCTCAGGGTGCTGGGTGCTCAGTGCTCAATGTGCTGGGTGCTCAGTGCTCGGGGTGCTGGGTGCTCAGTGCTCGGGGTGCTGGGTGCTCAGTGCTCGGGGTGCTGGGTGCTCAGTGCTCAGGGTGCTGGGTGCTCAGTACTCAGGGTGCTGGGGGCTCAGTACTCAGGGTGCTGGGTGCTCAGTGTTCAGGGTGCTGGGTGCTCAGTCCTCAGGGTGCTGGGTGCTCAGTACTCAGGGTGTTCGGTGCTCAGTACTCAGGGTGCTCAGTGCTCAGTACTCAGGGTGCTGGTTGCTCAGTGCTCGGTGTGCTCGGTGCTCAGTACTCAGGGTGCTGGGTGCTCAGTACTCAGGGTGCTGGGTGCTCAGTACTCAGGGTGCTGGGTGCTCAGTACTCAGGGTGCTGGGTGCTCAGTATTCAGGGTACTGGGTGCTCAGTGCTCAGGGTGCTGGCTGCTCAGTACTCAGGGTGCTTGGTGTTCAGTACTTAGTGTGCTCTGTGCTCAGTACTCAGGGTGCTGGGTGCTCAGTGCTCAGGGTGCTTTGTACTCAGTACTCAGGGTTCTGGGTGCTCAGTACTCAGGGTCCTGGGTGCTCAGTGCTCAGGGTGCTGGGTGCTCAGCGCTCAGGGTGCTGGGAGCTCAGTACTCAGGGTGCTGGGTGCTCAGTGCTCAGGGTGATCGGTGCTCAGTACTCAGGGTGCTCAGTACTCAGGGTGCTGGGTGCTCAGTGCTCAGGGTGCTGGGTGCTCTGTACTCAGGGTGCTGGGTGCTCAGTGCTCGTTGTGCTGGGTGCTCAGTGCTCAGGTTGCTCAGTGCTCAGGGTGCTGGGTGCTCAGTGCTCGGGGTGCTCGGTGCTCAGGGTGCTGGGTGCTCAGTCCTCAGGGTGCTCAGTGCTCAGGGTGCTGGGTGCTCAGTGCTCGGGGTGCTCGGTGCTCAGTACTCAGGGTGCTGGGTGCTCAGTACTCATGGTGCTGGGTGCTCAGTACTCAGGGGGCTGGGTGCTCAGTGCTCAGGGTGCTGGGTGCTCAGTGCTCAGGGCGCTGGGTGCTCAGTGCTCGGGGTGCTGGGTGCTCAGTGCTCGGGGTGCTGGGTGGTCAGTGCTCATTGCTCAGGGTGCTGGGTGCTCAGTGCTCAGTGCTCAGGGTGCTGGGTGCTCAGTACTCAGGGTGCTGGGTGCTCAGTACTCAGGGTGCTGGGTGCTCAGTGATCAGGGTGCTGGGTGCTCAGTACTCTGGGTGTTGGGTGCTCAGTACTCAGGGTGCTGGGTGCTCAGTGCTCAGGGTGCTGGGTGCTCAGTACTCAGGGTGCTGGGTGCTCAGTACTCAGGGTGCTGGGTGCTCAGTGATCAGGGTGCTGGGTGCTCAGTACTCTGGGTGTTGGGTGCTCAGTACTCAGGGTGCTGGGTGCTCAGTGATCAGGGTGCTGGGTGCTCAGTACTCTGGGTGTTGGGTGCTCAGTACTCAGGGTGCTGGGTGCTCAGTACTCAGGGTGCTGTGTGCTCAGTGCTCAGTACTCAGCGTGCTGGGTGCTCAGTGCTCAGAGTGTTGGGTGCTCAGTACTCAGGGTGCTGGGTGCTCAGTGCTCAGTGCTCAGGGTGCTCAGTGCTCAGGGTGCTCAGTGCTCAGGGTGCTGGGTGCTCAGGGTGCTGGGTGCTCAGTGCTCGGGGTGCTGGGTGCTCAGTGCTCAGGGTGCTGGGTGCTCAGTTCTCAGGTTGCTGGGTGCTCAGTGCTCGGGGTGCTGGGTGCTCAGTGCTCAGGGTGATCAGTGCTCAGTACTCAGGGTGCTTGGTTCTCAGTGCTCTGGGTGCTGGGTGCTCAGTCCTCAGGGTGCTCAGTACTCAGGATGCTCTGTGCTCAGTGCTCAGTACTCAGGGTGTTCAGTACTCAGGGTGCTGGGGGCTCAGTGCTCGGGGTGCTGGGTGCTCAGTACTCAGGGTGCTGGGTGCTCAGTACTCGGGGTGCTGGGTGCTCAGTACTCAGGGTGCTGGGTGCTCAGTGCTCGGGGTGCTGGGTGCTCACTGCTCAGAGTGATCGGTGCTCAGTGCTCAGGGTGCTGGGTGCTCAGTCCTCCGGGTGCTCAGTGCTCAGGGTGCTGGGTGCTCATTGCTCGGTGTGCTCGGTGCTCAGTACTCAGGGTGCTGAGTGCTCAGTACTCAGGGTGCTGGGTGCTCAGTACTCAGGTTGCTGGTTGCTCAGTACTCAGGGTGCTGGGTGCTCAGTGCTCAGGGTGCTGGGTGCTCAGTGCTCGGGGTGCTGGGTGCTCAGGGCTGTGGTGTTGGGTGCTCAGTGCTCAGTGCTCAGGGTGCTGGGTGCTCAGTGCTCAGTGCTCAGGGTGCTGGTTGCTCAGTACTCAGGGTGCTGGGTGCTCAGTACTCAGGGTGCTGGGTGCTCAGTGCTCAGGGTGCTCTGTGCTCAGTACTCAGGGTGCTGGGTGCTCAGTGCTTGGGGTGCTGCGTGCTCAGTGCTCAGGGAGCTGGGTGCTCAGTGCTCAGGGTGCTGGGTGCTCAGTACTCAGGGTGCTGGGTGCTCAGTGCTCGTTGTGCTCGGTGCTCAGTACTCAAGGTGCTGGGTGCTCAGTGCTCAGGGTGCTGGGTGCTCAGTCCTCGGGGTGCTCCGTGCTCAGTGATCAGGGTGCTGGGTGCTCAGTACTCAGGGTGCTCGGTGCTCAGTACTCAGGGTTTTCAGTGCTCAGTACTCAGGGTGCTGGGTGCTCAGTGCTCAGGGTGCTGGGTGCTCAGTACTCAGGGTGCTCAGTGCTCAGTACTCGGGGTGCTTGGTGCTCAGTACTCAGGGTGCTCAGTGCTCAGTACTCGGGGTGCTGGGTGCTCAGTGCTCAGGGTGCTCAGTGCTCGGTGCTCGGGGTGCTGGGTGCTCAGTGCTCGGGGCGCTGGGTGCTCAGTGCTCGGGGTGCTGGGTGCTCAGTACTCGGGGTGCTGGGTGCTCAGTGCTCAGGGTGCTCAGTGCTCAGTACTCAGTGCTCAGGGTGCTCAGTGCTCAGTGCTCAGGGTGCTGGGTGTTCAGTACTCAGGGTGCTGGTTGCTCAGTACTCAGGGTGCTGGGTGCTCAGTGCTCAGGGTGCTGGGAGCTCAGGAGTCTGGGTGTTGGGTGCTCAGTACTCAGGGTGCTGGGTGCTCCGTGCTCAGGGTTGCTGGGTGCTCAGTGCTCAGGGTTCTGGGTGCTCAGTGCTCAGGGTACTGGTTGCTCAGTACTCAGGGTGCTGTGTGCTTAGTGCTCGAGGTGCTCGGTGCTCAGTACTCAAGGTGCTGGGTGCTCAGTGCTCAGGGTGCTGGGTGCTCAGTACTCGGGGTGCTCCGTGCTCATGGTGCTGGGTGGTCAGTGCTCAGGGTTCTGGGTGCTCAGTGCTCGGGGTGCTGGGTGCTGAGTGCTCAGAGTGCTGGGTGCTCAGTGCTCGGGGTGCTCGGTGCTCAGTGCTCAGGGTGCTGGGTGCTCAGTACTCAGGGTGCAGGGTGCTTAGTACTCAGGGTGCTCAGTGCTCAGTACACAGGGTGCTGGGTGCTCAGTGCTCGGGGTGCTGGGTGCTCAGTGCTCAGTACTCAGGGTGCTGGGTGCTCAGTGCTCAGGGTGCTGGGTGCTCAGTACTCAGCGTGCTGGGTGCTCAATACTCAGTGTGCTGGGTGCTCAGTGCTCAGGGTGCTGGGTGCTCAGTGCTCAGGGTGCTGGGTGCTCAGTGATCGGGGTGCTGGGTGCTCAGTTCTCAGGGTGCTCAGTGCTCGGTTAGCTCGGTGCTCAGTACTCAGGGTGCTGTGTGCTCAGTACTCAGTGCTCGGGGTCCTGGGTGCTCCGTGCTCGGGGTGCTGGGTGCTCAGTGCTCTGGGTGCTGGGTGCTCAGTACTCAGGGTGCTGGGTGCTCAGTACTCAGGGTGCTGGGTGCTCAGTGCTCAGGGTGCTGTGTGCTCAGTACTCAGGGTGCTGGGTGCTCAGTACTCAGGGTGCACGGTGCTCAGTACTCAGGTTGCAGGGTCCTCAGTGCTCAGGGTGCTGGGTACTCAGTACTCAGGGTGCTGGGTGCTCAGTACTCAGGTTGCTGGGTGCTCAGTGCTCAGGGTGCTGGGTGCTCAGTGCTCAGGGTGCTGGGTGCTCAGTACTCAGGGTGCTGGGTGCTCAGTGCTCAGGGTGATCGGTGCTCAGTACTCAGGGTGCTCAGTACTCAGGGTGCTGGGTGCTCAGTGCTCAGGGTGCTGGGTTCTCAGTACTCAGGGTGCTGGGTGCTCAGTGCTCGGGGTGCAGGGTGCTCAGTGTTCAGGGTGATCGGTGCTCAGTACTCAGGGTGCTGGGTGCTCAGTGCTCAGGGTGCTGGGTGCTCAGTCCTCAGGGTGCTCAGTGCTCAGGGTGCTGGGTGCTCAGTACTCATGGTGCTGGGTGCTCAGTACTCAGGGGGCTGGGTGCTCAGTGCTCAGTGTGCTGGGTGCTCAGTGCTCAGGGCGCTGGGTGCTCAGTGCTCGGGGTGCTGGGTGCTCAGTGCTCGGGGTGCTGGGTGGTCAGTGCTCAGTGCTCAAGGTGCTGGGTGCTCAGTGCTCAGTGCTCAGGGTGCTGGGTGCTCAGTACTCAGGGTGCTGGGTGCTCAGTACTCAGGGTGCTGGGTGCTCAGTTCTCAGGGTGCTGGGTGATCTGTACTCTGGGTGTTGGGTGCTCAGTACTCAGGGTGCTCAGTGGTCAGTACTCGGGGTGCTGGGTGCTCAGTGCTCAGTGTGCTCAGTGCTCAGTGCTCAGGGTGCTGGGTGCTCAGTGCTCGGGGCGCTGGGTGCTCAGTGCTCGGGGTGCTGGGTGCTCAGTACTCAGGGAGCTGTGTACTCAGTGCTCAGTACTCAGCGTGCTGGGTGCTCAGTGCTCAGAGTGTTGGGTGCTCAGTACTCAGGGTGCTGGGTGCTCAGTGCTCAGTGCTCAGGGTGCTCAGTGCTCAGGGAGCTCAGTGCTCAGGGTGCTGGGTGCTCAGGGTGCTGGGTGCTCAGTGCTCGGGGTGCTGGGTGCTCAGTGCTCAGTGCTCAGGGTGCTGGGTGCTCAGTGCTCAGTGCTCAGGGTGCTGGGTGTTCAGTACTCAGGGTGCTCGGTGCTCAGTGCTCAGGGTGCTAAGTGCTCAGTACTCAGGGGGCTGGGTGCTCAGTGCTCGGGGTGCTGGGTGCTCAGTACTCAGGGTGCTGGGTGCTCAGTACTCAGGGTGCTGGGTGCTCAGTGCTCAGGGTGCTGGGTGCTCAGTACTCAGGGTGCTCGGTGCTCAGTACTCAGGGTGCTCGGTGCTCAGTACTCAGGGTGCTGGGTGCTCAGTACTCATTGTGCTGGGTGCTCAGTACTCAGGGTGCTGGGTGCTCAGTGCTCAGGGTGCTGGGTGCTCAGTGCTCTGGGTGCTGGGTGCTCAGTGCTCAGGGTGCTGGGTGCTCAGTGCTCAGGGAGCTGGGTGCTCAGTGATCGGGGTGATGGGTGCTGAGTGCTCAGGGTGCTGAGTGCTCAGTGCTCGGGGTGCTCGGTGCTCAGTGCTCAGGGTCCTGGGTGCTCAGTACTCAGGGTGCTGGGTGCTTAGTAATCAGGGTGCTCAGTGCTCAGTACACAGGGTGCTGGGTGCTCAGTGCTCGGGGTGCTGGGTGCTCAGTGCTCAGTACTCAGGGTGCTGGGTGCTCAGTGCTCAGGGTGCTGAGTGCTCAGTACTCAGCGTGCTGCGTGCTCAGTACTCAGGGTGCTGGGTGCTCAGTGCTCAGGGTGCTGGGTGCTCAGTGCTCAGGGTGCTGGGTGCTCAGTGCTCGGGGAGCTCGGTGCTCAGTACTCAGGGTGCTGGGTGCTCAGTACTCAGTGCTCGGGGTACTGGGTGCTCCGTGCTCGGGGTGATCTGTTCTCAGTTCTCAGGGTGCTGGGTGCTCAGTACTCGGGGTGCTGGGTGCTCAGTACTCGGGGTGCTCAGTACTCAGGGTACTGGGTGCTCAGTACTCAGGGTGCTGGGTGCTCAGAGCTCGGGGTGCTCGGTGCTCAGTACTCGGGGTGCTGGGTGCTCAGTGCTCAGGGTGCTGGGTGCTCAGTGCTCGGGGTGCTGGGTGCTCAGTGCTGAGGGTGCTGGCTGCTCAGTGCTCAGGGTGCTGGGTTCTCAGTACTCAGGGTGCTAGGTGCTCAGTACTCAGGGTGCTCAGTGCTCAGTACTCAGCGTGATGGGTGCTCAGTGCTCAGGGTCCTCGGTGCTCAGTACTCAGGGTGTTCAGTGCTCAGTATTCAGCGTGATTTGTGCTCAGTGCTCAGGGTGCTGGGTGCTCAGTACTCCGTGTGCTGGGTGCTCAGTATTCAGGGTGCTGGGTGCTCAGTACTCAGGGTGCTGGGTGCTCAGTGCACGGGGTGCTCGGTGATCAGTACTCAGGGTGCTGGGTGCTCAGTGCTCAGGGTGCTGAGTACTCAGTACTCAGGGTGCTGGGTGCTCAGTGCTCAGGGTGCTGGGTGCTCAGTGCGCAGGGTGCTGGGTGCTCAGTGCTCGGGGTGCTGGGTGCTCAGTGCTAGGGGTGCTGGGTGCTCAGTGCTCAGGGTGCTGGGTGCTCAGTACTCAGGGTGTTGGGTGCTCATTACTCAGGGTGCTGGGTGCTCAGTGCTCAGGGTGCTGGGTGCTCAGTCCTCAGGGTGCTGGGTGCTCAGTACTCAGGGTGTTCGGTGCTTAGTACTCAGGGTGCTCAGTGCTCAGTACTCAGGGTGCTGGTTGCTCAGTGCTCGGGGTGCTCGGTGCTCAGTACTCAGGGTGCTGGGTGCTCAGTACTCAGGGTGCTGGGTGCTCCGTACTCAGGGTGCTGGGTGCTCAGTACTCAGGGTGCTGGGTGCTCAGTACTCAGGGTGCTGGGTGCTCAGTGCTCAGGGTGCTGCGTGCTCAGTACTCAGGGTGCTGGGTGCTCAGTACTCAGGGTGCTCGGTGCTCAGTACTCAGGGTGCTGGGTGCTCAGTGCTCAGGGTGCTTTGTACTCAGTACTCAGGGTTCTGGGTGCTCAGTACTCAGGGTGCTGGGTGCTCAGTGCTCAGGGTGCTGGGTGCTCAGTGCTCAGGGTGCTGTGTGCTCAGTACTCAGGGTGCTGGGTGCTCAGTGCTCAGGGTGATCGGTGCTCAGTACTGAGGGTGCTCAGTACTCAGGGTGCTGGGTGCTCAGTGCTCAGGGTGCTGGGTGCTCAGTACTCAGGGTGCTCAGTGCTCAGGGTGCTGGGTGCTCAGGGTGCTGGGTGCTCAGTGCTCGGGGCGCTGGGTGCTCAGTGCTCAGTGCTCGGGGTGCTGGGTGCTCAGTGCTCAGGGTGCTGTGTGCTCAGTGCTCAGTACTCAGCGTGCTGGGGGCTCAGTGCTCAGAGTGTTGGGTGCTCAGTACTCAGGGTGCTGGGTGCTCAGTGCTCAGTGCTCAGGGTGCTCAGTGCTCAGGGTGCTCAGTGCTCAGGGTGCTGGGTGCTCAGGGTGCTGGGTGCTCAGTGCTCGGGGTGCTGGGTGCTCAGTGCTCAGTGCTCAGGGTGCTGGGTGCTCAGTGCTCAGTGCTCAGGGTGCTGGGTGTTCAGTACTCAGGGTGCTCGGTGGTCAGTGCTCAGGGTGCTAGGTGCTCAGTACTCAGGGTGCTGGGTGCTCAGTGCTCGGGGTGCTGGGTGCTCAGTGCTCAGGGTGATCAGTGCTCAGTACTCAGGGTGCTGGGTGCTCAGTACTCAGGGTGCTGGGTGCTCAGTGCTCAGGGTGCTGGGTGCTCAGTACTCAGGGTGCTGGGTGCTCAGTACTCAGGGTGCTCCGTGCTCAGTACTCAGGGTGCTGGGTGCTCAGTGCTCAGGGTGCTTTGTACTCAGTACTCAGGGTTCTGGGTGCTCAGTACTCAGGGTGCTGGGTGCTCAATGCTCAGGGTGCTGGGTGCTCATTACTCAGGGTGCTGGGTGCTCAATGCTCAGGGTGCTGGGTGCTCAGTACTCAGGGTGCTGGGTGCTCAGTACTCAGGGTGCTGGGTGCTCAGTGCTCAGGGTGCTGGGTGCTCAGTGCTCTGGGTGCTGGGTGCTCAGTGCTCAGGGTGCTGGGTGCTCAGTGCTCAGGGTGCTGGGTGCTCAGTGATCTTGGTGATGGGTGCTGAGTGCTCAGGGTGCTGGGTGCTCAGTGCTCGGGGTGCTCGGTGCTCAGTGCTCAGGGTCCTGGGTGCTCAGTACTCAGGGTGCTGGGTGCTTAGTAATCAGGGTGCTCAGTGCTCAGTACAGAGGGTGCTGGGTGCTCCGTGCTCGGGGTGCTGGGTGCTCAGTGCTCAGTACTCAGGGTGCTGGGTGCTCAGTGCTCAGGGTGCTGAGTGCTCAGTACTCAGCGTGCTGGGTGCTCAGTACTCAGGGTGCTGGGTGCTCAGTGCTCAGGGTGCTGGGTGCTCAGTACTCAGTGTGCTGGGTGCTCAGTATTCAGGGTGCTGGGTGCTCAGTACTCAGGGTGCTGGGTGCTCAGTGCACGGGGTGCTCGGTGATCAGTACTCAGGGTGCTGGGTGCTCAGTGCTCAGGGTGCTGAGTACTCAGTACTCAGGGTGCTGGGTGCTCAGTGCTCAGGGTGCTGGGTGCTCAGTGCGAAGGGTGCTGGGTGCTCAGTGCTCGGGGTGCTGGGTGCTCAGTGCTAGGGGTGCTGGGTGCTCAGTGCTCAGGGTGCTGGGTGCTCAGTGCTCAGGGTGCTGGGTGCTCAGTCCTCAGGGTGCTGGGTGCTCAGTACTCAGCGTGTTCAGTGCTTAGTACTCAGGGTGCTCAGTGCTCAGTACTCAGGGTGCTGGTTGCTCAGTGCTCGGGGTGCATGGTGCTCAGTACTCAGGGTGCTGGGTGCTCAGTACTCAGGGTGCTGGGTGCTCCGTACTCAGGTTGCTGGGTGCTCAGTACTCAGGGTGCTGGGTGATCAGTACTCAGGGTGCTGGGTGCTCAGTGCTCAGGGTGCTGGGTGCTCAGTACTCAGGGTGCTGGGTGCTCAGTACTCAGGGTGCTCGGTGATCAGTACTCAGGGTGCTGGGTGCTCAGTGCTCAGGGTGCTTTGTACTCAGTACTCAGGGTTCTGGGTGCTCAATACTCAGGGTGCTGGGTGCTCAGTGCTCAGGGTGCTGGGTGCTCAGTGCTCAGGGTGCTGTGTGCTCAGTACTCAGGGTGCTGGGTGCTCAGTGCTCAGGGTGATCGGTGCTCAGTACTGAGGGTGCTCAGTACTCAGGGTGCTGGGTGCTCAGTGCTCAGGGTGCTGGGTGCTCAGTACTCAGGGTGCTCAGTGCTCAGGGTGCTGGGTGCTCAGGGTGCTGGGTGCTCAGTGCTCGGAGCGCTGGGTGCTCAGTGCTCAGTGCTCAGGGTGCTGGGTGCTCAGTGCTCAGGGTGCTGTGTGCTCAGTGCTCAGTACTCAGCGTGCTGGGTGCTCAGTGCTCAGAGTGTTGGGTGCGCAGTACTCAGGGTGCTGGGTGCTCAGTGCTCAGTGCTCAGGGTTCTCAGTGCTCAGGGTGGTCAGTGCTCAGGGTGCTGTGTGCTCAGGGTGCTGGGTGCTCAGTGCTCGGGGTGCTGGGTGCTCAGTGCTCAGTGCTCAGGATGCTGGGTGCTCAGTGCTCAGTGCTCAGGGTGCTGGGTGTTCGGTACTCAGGGTGCTTGGTGGTCAGTGCTCAGGGTGCTAGGTGCTCAGTACTCAGGGTGCTGGGTGCTCAGTGCTCGGGGTGCTGGGTGCTCAGTGCTCAGGGTGATCAGTGCTCAGTACTCAGGGTGCTGGGTGCTCAGTACTCAGCGTGCTGTGTGCTCAGTGCTCAGGGTGCTGGGTGCTCAGTACTCAGGGTGCTGGGTGCTCAGTACTCAGGGTGCTCCGTGTTCAGTACTCAGGGTGCTGGGTGCTCAGTGCTCAGGGTGCTTTGTACTCAGTACTCAGGGTTCTGGGTGCTCAGTACTCAGGGTGCTGGGTGCTCAATGCTCAGGGTGCTGGGTGCTCAGTGCTCAGGGTGCTGGGTGCTCAGTACTCAGGGTGCTGGGTGCTCAGTGCTCAGGGTGATCGGTGCTCAGTACTCAGGGTGCTCAGTACTCAGGGTGCTGGGTGCTCAGTACTCAGGGTGCTGGGTGCTCAGTGCTCAGGGTGCTGGGTGCTCAGTGCTCTGGGTGCTGGGTGCTCAGTGCTCGGGGTGCAGGGTGCTCAGTGTTCAGGGTGATCGGTGCTCAGTACTCAGGGTGCTGGGTGCTCAGTGCTCAGGGTGCTGGGTGCTCAGTCCTCAGGGTGATCAGTGCTCAGGGTGCTGGGTGCTCAGTACTCATGGTGCTGGGTGCTCAGTACTCAGGGGGCTGTGTGCTCAGTGCTCAGTGTGCTGGGTGCTCAGTGCTCAGGGCGCTGGGTGCTCAGTGCTCGGGGTGCTGGGTGCTCAGTGCTCGGGGTGCTGGGTGGTCAGTGCTCAGTGCTCAAGGTGCTGGGTGCTCAGTGCTCAGTGCTCAGGGTGCTGGGTGCTCAGTACTCAGGGTGCTGGGTGCTCAGTACTCAGGGTGCTGGGTGCTCAGTTCTCAGGGTGCTGGGTGATCTGTACTCTGGGTGTTGGGTGCTCAGTACTCAGGGTGCTCAGTGGTCAGTACTCGGGGTGCTGGGTGCTCAGTGCTCAGTGTGCTCAGTGCTCAGTGCTCAGGGTGCTGGGTGCTCAGTGCTCGGGGCGCTGGGTGCTCAGTGCTCGGGGTGCTGGGTGCTCAGTACTCAGGGTGCTGTGTACTCAGTGCTCAGTACTCAGCGTGCTGGGTGCTCAGTGCTCAGAGTGTTGGGTGCTCAGTACTCAGGGTGCTGGGTGCTCAGTGCTCAGTGCTCAGGGTGCTCAGTGCTCAGGGAGCTCAGTGCTCAGGGTGCTGGGTGCTCAGGGTGCTGGGTGCTCAGTGCTCGGGGTGCTGGGTGCTCAGTGCTCAGTGCTCAGGGTGCTGGGTGCTCAGTGCTCAGTGCTCAGGGTGCTGGGTGTTCAGTACTCAGGGTGCTCGGTGCTCAGTGCTCAGGGTGCTAAGTGCTCAGTACTCAGGGGGCTGGGTGCTCAGTGCTCGGGGTGCTGGGTGCTCAGTACTCAGGGTGCTGGGTGCTCAGTACTCAGGGTGCTGGGTGCTCAGTGCTCAGGGTGCTGGGTGCTCAGTACTCAGGGTGCTCGGTGCTCAGTACTCAGGGTGCTCGGTGCTCAGTACTCAGGGTGCTGGGTGCTCAGTACTCATTGTGCTGGGTGCTCAGTACTCAGGGTGCTGGGTGCTCAGTGCTCAGGGTGCTGGGTGCTCATTGCTCTGGGTGCTGGGTGCTCAGTGCTCAGGGTGCTGGGTGCTCAGTGCTCAGGGAGCTGGGTGCTCAGTGATCGGGGTGATGGGTGCTGAGAGCTCAGGGTGCTGAGTGCTCAGTGCTCGGGGTGGTCGGTGCTCAGTGCTCAGGGTCCTGGGTGCTCAGTACTCAGTGTGCTGGGTGCTTAGTAATCAGGGTGCTCAGTGCTCAGTACACAGGGTGCTGGGTGCTCAGTGCTCGGGGTGCTGGGTGCTCAGTGCTCAGTACTCAGGGTGCTGGGTGCTCAGTGCTCAGGGTGCTGAGTGCTCAGTACTCAGCGTGCTGGGTGCTCAGTACTCAGGGTGCTGGGTGCTCAGTGCTCAGGGTGCTGGGTGCTCAGTGCTCAGGGTGCTGGGTGCTCAGTGCTCGGGGAGCTCGGTGCTCAGTACTCAGGGTGCTGGGTGCTCAGTACTCAGTGCTCGGGGTACTGGGTGCTCCGTGCTCGGGGTGATCTGTTCTCAGTACTCAGGGTGCTGGGTGCTCAGTGCTCGGGGTGCTGGGTGCTCAGTACTCGGGGTGCTCAGTACTCAGGGTACTGGGTGCTCAGTACTCAGGGTGCTGGGTGCTCAGAGCTCGGGGTGCTCGGTGCTCAGTACTCGGGGTGCTGGGTGCTCAGTGCTCAGGGTGCTGGGTGCTCAGTGCTCGGGGTGCTGGGTGCTCAGTGCTGAGGGTGCTGGCTGCTCAGTGCTCAGGGTGCTGGGTTCTCAGTACTCAGGGTGCTAGGTGCTCAGTACTCAGGGTGCTCAGTGCTCAGTACTCAGCGTGATGGGTGCTCAGTGCTCAGGGTCCTCGGTGCTCAGTACTCAGGGTGTTCAGTGCTCAGTATTCAGCGTGCTTTGTGCTCAGTGCTCAGGGTGCTGGGTGCTCAGTACTCAGTGTGCTGGGTGCTCAGTATTCAGGGTGCTGGGTGCTCAGTACTCAGGGTGCTGGGTGCTCAGTGCACGGGGTGCTCGGTGATCAGTACTCAGGGTGCTGGGTGCTCAGTGCTCAGGGTGCTGAGTACTCAGTACTCAGGGTGCTGGGTGCTCAGTGCTCAGGGTGCTGGGTGCTCAGTGCGCAGGGTGCTGGGTGCTCAGTGCTCGGGGTGCTGGGTGCTCAGTGCTAGTGGTGCTGGGTGCTCAGTGCTCAGGGTGCTGGGTGCTCAGTACTCAGGGTGTTGGGTGCTCATTACTCAGGGTGCTGGGTGCTCAGTGCTCAGGGTGCTGGGTGCTCAGTCCTCAGGGTGCTGGGTGCTCAGTACTCAGGGTGTTCGGTGCTTAGTACTCAGGGTGCTCAGTGCTCAGTACTCAGGGTGCTGGTTGCTCAGTGCTCGGGGTGCTCGGTGCTCAGTACTCAGGGTGCTGGGTGCTCAGTACTCAGGGTGCTGGGTGCTCCGTACTCAGGGTGCTGGGTGCTCAGTACTCAGGGTGCTGGGTGCTCAGTACTCAGGGTGCTGGGTGCTCAGTGCTCAGGGTGCTGGGTGCTCAGTACTCAGGGTGCTGGGTGCTCAGTACTCAGGGTGCTCGGTGCTCAGTACTCAGGGTGCTGGGTGCTCAGTGCTCAGGGTGCTTTGTACTCAGTACTCAGGGTTCTGGGTGCTCAGTACTCAGGGTGCTGGGTGCTCTGTGCTCAGGGTGCTGGGTGCTCAGTGCTCAGGGTGCTGTGTGCTCAGTACTCAGGGTGCTGGGTGCTCAGTGCTCAGGGTGATCGGTGCTCAGTACTGAGGGTGCTCAGGACTCAGGGTGCTGGGTGCTCAGTGCTCAGGGTGCTGGGTGCTCAGTACTCAGGGTGCTCAGTGCTCAGGGTGCTGGGTGCTCAGGGTGCTGGGTGCTCAGTGCTCGGGGCGCTGGGTGCTCAGTGCTCAGTGCTCAGGGTGCTGGGTGCTCAGTGCTCAGGGTGCTGTGTGCTCAGTGCTCAGTACTCAGCGTGCTGGGGGCTCAGTGCTCAGAGTGTTGGGTGCTCAGTACTCAGGGTGCTGGGTGCTCAGTGCTCAGTGCTCAGGGTGCTCAGTGCTCAGGGTGCTCAGTGCTCAGGGTGCTGGGTGCTCAGGGTGCTGGGTGCTCAGTGCTCGGGGTGCTGGGTGCTCAGTGCTCAGTGCTCAGGGTGCTGGGTGCTCAGTGCTCAGTGCTCAGGGTGCTGGGTGTTCAGTACTCAGGGTGCTCGGTGGTCAGTGCTCAGGGTGCTAGGTGCTCAGTACTCAGGGTGCTGGGTGCTCAGTGCTCGGGGTGCTGGGTGCTCAGTGCTCAGGGTGATCAGTGCTCAGGACTCAGGGTGCTGGGTGCTCAGTACTCAGGGTGCTGGGTGCTCAGTGCTCAGGGTGCTGGGTGCTCAGTACTCAGGGTGCTGGGTGCTCAGTACTCAGGGTGCTCCGTGCTCAGTACTCAGGGTGCTGGGTGCTCAGTGCTCAGGGTGCTTTGTACTCAGTACTCAGGGTTCTGGGTGCTCAGTACTCAGGGTGCTGGGTGCTCAATGCTCAGGGTGCTGGGTGCTCAGTACTCAGGGTGCTGGGTGCTCAATGCTCAGGGTGCTGGGTGCTCAGTACTCAGGGTGCTGGGTGCTCAGTACTCAGGGTGCTGGGTGCTCAGTGCTCAGGGTGCTGGGTGCTCAGTGCTCTGGGTGCTGGGTGCTCAGTGCTCAGGGTGCTGGGTGCTCAGTGCTCAGGGTGCTGGGTGCTCAGTGATCTTGGTGATGGGTGCTGAGTGCTCAGGGTGCTGGGTGCTCAGTGCTCGGGGTGCTCGGTGCTCAGTGCTCAGGGTCCTGGGTGCTCAGTACTCAGGGTGCTGGGTGCTTAGTAATCAGGGTGCTCAGTGCTCAGTACAGAGGGTGCTGGGTGCTCCGTGCTCGGGGTGCTGGGTGCTCAGTGCTCAGTACTCAGGGTGCTGGGTGCTCAGTGCTCAGGGTGCTGAGTGCTCAGTACTCAGCGTGCTGGGTGCTCAGTACTCAGGGTGCTGGGTGCTCAGTGCTCAGGGTGCTGGGTGCTCAGTACTCAGGGTGCTGGGTGCTCAGTATTCAGGGTGCTGGGTGCTCAGTACTCAGGGTGCTGGGTGCTCAGTGCACGGGGTGCTCGGTGATCAGTACTCAGGGTGCTGGGTGCTCAGTGCTCAGGGTGCTGAGTACTCAGTACTCAGGGTGCTGGGTGCTCAGTGCTCAGGGTGCTGGGTGCTCAGTGCGAAGGGTGCTGGGTGCTCAGTGCTCGGGGTGCTGGGTGCTCAGTGCTAGGGGTGCTGGGTGCTCAGTGCTCAGGGTGCTGGGTGCTCAGTGCTCAGGGTGCTGGGTGCTCAGTCCTCAGGGTGCTGGGTGCTCAGTACTCAGGGTGTTCAGTGCTTAGTACTCAGGGTGCTCAGTGCTCAGTACTCAGGGTGCTGGTTGCTCAGTGCTCGGGGTGCATGGTGCTCAGTACTCAGGGTGCTGGGTGCTCAGTACTCAGGGTGCTGGGTGCTCCGTACTCAGGTTGCTGGGTGCTCAGTACTCAGGGTGCTGGGTGATCAGTACTCAGGGTGCTGGGTGCTCAGTGCTCAGGGTGCTGGGTGCTCAGTACTCAGGGTGCTGGGTGCTCAGTACTCAGGGTGCTCGGTGCTCAGTACTCAGGGTGCTGGGTGCTCAGTGCTCAGGGTGCTTTGTACTCAGTACTCAGGGTTCTGGGTGCTCAATACTCAGGGTGCTGGGTGCTCAGTGCTCAGGGTGCTGGGTGCTCAGTGCTCAGGGTGCTGTGTGCTCAGTACTCAGGGTGCTGGGTGCTCAGTGCTCAGGGTGATCGGTGCTCAGTACTGAGGGTGCTCAGTACTCAGGGTGCTGGGTGCTCAGTGCTCAGGGTGCTGGGTGCTCAGTACTCAGGGTGCTCAGTGCTCAGGGTGCTGGGTGCTCAGGGTGCGGGGTGCTCAGTGCTCGGAGCGCTGGGTGCTCAGTGCTCAGTGCTCAGGGTGCTGGGTGCTCAGTGCTCAGGGTGCTGTGTGCTCAGTGCTCAGTACTCAGCGTGCTGGGTGCTCAGTGCTCAGAGTGTTGGGTGCTCAGTACTCAGGGTGCTGGGTGCTCAGTGCTCAGTGCTCAGGGTTCTCAGTGCTCAGGGTGGTCAGTGCTCAGGGTGCTGTGTGCTCAGGGTGCTGGGTGCTCAGTGCTCGGGGTGCTGGGTGCTCAGTGCTCAGTGCTCAGGATGCTGGGTGCTCAGTGCTCAGGGTGCTGGGTGTTCGGTACTCAGGGTGCTTGGTGGTCAGTGCTCAGGGTGCTAGGTGCTCAGTACTCAGGGTGCTGGGTGCTCAGTGCTCGGGGTGCTGGGTGCTCAGTGCTCAGGGTGATCAGTGCTCAGTACTCAGGGTGCTGGGTGCTCAGTACTCAGCGTGCTGTGTGCTCAGTGCTCAGGGTGCTGGGTGCTCAGTACTCAGGGTGCTGGGTGCTCAGTACTCAGGGTGCTCCGTGTTCAGTACTCAGGGTGCTGGGTGCTCAGTGCTCAGGGTGCTTTGTACTCAGTACTCAGGGTTCTGGGTGCTCAGTACTCAGGGTGCTGGGTGCTCAATGCTCAGGGTGCTGGGTGCTCAGTGCTCAGGGTGCTGGGTGCTCAGTACTCAGGGTGCTGGGTGCTCAGTGCTCAGGGTGATCGGTGCTCAGTACTCAGGGTGCTCAGTACTCAGGGTGCTGGGTGCTCAGTACTCAGGGTGCTGGGTGCTCAGTGCTCAGGGTGCTGGGTGCTCAGTGCTCTGGGTGCTGGGTGCTCAGTGCTCAGGGTGCTGGGTGCTCAGTGCTCAGGGTGCTGGGTGCTCAGTGATCGGGGTGATGGGTGCTGAGTGCTCAGGGTCCTGGGTGCTCAGTACTCAGGGTGCTGTGTGCTTAGTAATCAGGGTGCTCAGTGCTCAGTACACAGGGTGCTGGGTGCTCAGTGCTCGTGGTGCTGGGTGCTCAGTGCTCAGTACTCAGGGTGCTGGGTGCTCAGTGCTCAGGGTGCTGAGTGCTCAGTACTCAGCGTACTGGGTGCTCAGTACTCAGGGTGCTGGGTGCTCAGTGCTCAGGGTACTGGGTGCTCAGTACTCAGGGTGCTCGGTGCTCAGTACTCAGGGTGCTGGGTCCTCAGTGCTCAGGGTGCTGGGTACTCAGTACTCAGGGTGCTGGGTGCTCAGTACTCAGGGTGCTGGGTGCTCAGTGCTCAGGGTGCTGGGTGCTCAGTGCTCAGGGTGCTGGGTGCTCAGTACTCAGGGTGCTGGGTGCTCAGTGCTCACGGTGATCGGTGCTCAGTACTCAGGGTGCTCAGTACTCAGGGTGCTGGGTGCTCAGTGCTCAGGGTGCTGGGTTCTCAGTACTCAGGGTGCTGGGTGCTCAGTGCTCGGGGTGCTGGGTGCTCACTGCTCAGGGTGCTGGGTGCTCAGTCCTCAGGGTGCTCAGTGCTCAGGGTGCTGGGTGCTCAGTACTCATGGTGCTGGGTGCTCAGTACTCAGGGGGCTGGGTGCTCAGTGCTCAGTGTGCTGGGTGCTCAGTGCTCATGGCGCTGGGTGCTCAGTGCTCGGGGTGCTGGGTGCTCAGTGATCGGGGTGCTGGGTGGTCAGTGCTCAGTGCTCAAGGTGCTGGGTGCTCAGTGCTCAGTGCTCAGGGTGCTGGGTGCTCAGTACTCAGGGTGCTGGGTGCTCAGTACTCAGGGTGCTGGGTGCTCAGTTCTCAGGGTGCTGGGTGATCAGTACTCTGGGTGTTGGGTGCTCAGTACTCAGGGTGCTCAGTGCTCAGTACTCGGGGTGCTGGGTGCTCAGTGCTCAGTGTGCTCAGTGCTCAGTGCTCAGGGTGCTGGGTGCTCAGTGCTCGGGGCGCTGGGTGCTCAGTGCTCGGGGTGCTGGGTGCTCAGTACTCAGGGTGCTGTGTGCTCAGTGCTCAGTACTCAGCGTGCTGGGTGCTCAGTGCTCAGAGTGTTGGGTGCTCAGTACTCAGGGTGCTGGGTGCTCAGTGCTCAGTGCTAAGGGTGCTCAGTGCTCAGGGTGCTCAGTGCTCAGGGTGCTGGGTGCTCAGGGTGCTGGGTGCTCAGTGCTCGGGGTGCTGGGTGCTCAGTGCTCAGTGCTCAGGGTGCTGGGTGCTCAGTGCTCAGTGCTCAGGGTGCGGGGTGTTCAGTACTCAGGGTGCTCGGTGCTCAGTGCTCGGGGTGCATGGTGCTCAGTACTCAGGGTGCTGGGTGCTCAGTACTCAGGGTGCTGGGTGCTCCGTACTCAGGGTGCTGGGTGCTCAGTACTCAGGGTGCTGGGTGCTCAGTACTCAGGGTGCTGGGTGCTCAGTGCTCAGGGTGCTGGGTGCTCAGTACTCAGGGTGCTGGGTGCTCAGTACTCAGGGTGCTCGGTGCTCAGTACTCAGGGTGCTGGGTGCTCAGTGCTCAGGGTGCTTTGTACTCAGTACTCAGGGTTCTGGGTGCTCAGTACTCAGGGTGCTGGGTGCTCAGTGCTCAGGGTGCTGGGTGCTCAGTGCTCAGGGTGCTGTGTGCTCAGTACTCAGGGTGCTGGGTGCTCAGTGCTCAGGGTGATCGGTGCTCAGTACTGAGGGTGCTCAGTACTCAGGGTGCTGGGTGCTCAGTGCTCAGGGTGCTGGGTGCTCAGTACTCAGGGTGCTCAGTGCTCAGGGTGCTGGGTGCTCAGGGTGCTGGGTGCTCAGTGCTCGGAGCGCTGGGTGCTCAGTGCTCAGTGCGCAGGGTGCTGGGTGCTCAGTGCTCAGGGTGCTGTGTGCTCAGTGCTCAGTACTCAGCGTGCTGGTTGCTCAGTGCTCAGAGTGTTGGGTGCTCAGTACTCAGGGTGCTGGGTGCTCAGTGCTCAGTGCTCAGGGTTCTCAGTGCTCAGGGTGCTCAGGGCTCAGGGTGCTGGGTGCTCAGGGTGCTGGGTGCTCAGTGCTCGGGGTGCTGGGTGCTCAGTGCTCAGTGCTCAGGGTGCTGGGTCCTCAGTGCTCAGTGCTCAGGGTACTGGGTGTTCAGTACTCAGGGTGCTCGGTGGTCAGTGCTCAGGGTGCTAGGTGCTCAGTACTCAGGGTGCTGGGTGCTCAGTGCTCGGGGTGCTGGGTGCTCAGTGCTCAGGGTGATCAGTGCTCAGTACTCAGGGTGCTGGGTGCTCAGTACTCAGGGTGCTGGGTGCTCAGTGCTCAGGGTGCTGGGTGCTCAGTACTCAGGGTCCTGGGTGCTCAGTACTCAGGGTGCTCCGTGCTCAGTACTCAGGGTGCTGGGTGCTCAGTGCTCAGGGTGCTTTGTACTCAGTACTCAGGGTTCTGGGTGCTCAGTACTCAGGGTGCTGGGTGCTCAATGCTCAGGGTGCTGGGTGCTCAGTGCTCAGGGTGCTGGGTGCTCAGTACTCAGGGTGCTGGGTGCTCAGTGCTCAGGGTGATCGGTGCTCAGTACTCAGGGTGCTCAGTACTCAGGGTGCTGGGTGCTCAGTACTCAGGGTGCTGGGTGCTCAGTGCTCAGGGTTCTGGGTGCTCAGTGCTCTGGGTGCTGGGTGCTCAGTGCTCAGGGTGCTGGGTGCTCAGGGCTCAGGGTGCTGGGTGCTCAGTGATCGGATTGATGGGTGCTGAGTGCTCAGGGTGCTGGGTGCTCAGTGCTCGGGGTGCTCGGTGCTCAGTGCTCAGGGTCCTGGGTGTTCAGTACTCAGGGTGCTGGGTGCTTAGTAATCAGGGTACTCAGTGCTCAGTACACAGGGTGCTGGGTGCTCAGTGCTCGGGGTGCTGGGTGCTCAGTGCTCAGTACTCAGGGTGCTGGGTGCTCAGTGCTCAGGGTGCTGGGTGCTCAGTGCTCGGGTTGCTGGGTGGTCAGTGCTCAGTGCTCAAGGTGCTGGGTGCTCAGTGCTCAGTGCTCAGGGTGCTGGGTGCTCAGTACTCAGGGTGCTGGGTGCTCAGTACTCAGGGTGCTGGGTGCTCAGTTCTCAGGGTGCTGGGTGATCAGTACTCAGGGTGTTCAGTGCTCAGTACTCAGCGTGCTTTGTGCTCAGTGCTCAGGGTGCTGGGTGCTCAGTACTCAGTGTGCTGGGTGCTCAGTATTCAGGGTGCTGGGTGCTCAGTACTCAGGGTGCTGGGTGCTCAGAGCACGGGGTGCTCGGTGAACAGTACTCAGGGTGCTGGGTGCTCAGTGCTCAGGGTGCTGAGTACTCAGTACTCAGGGTGCTGGGTGCTCAGTGCTCAGGGTGCTGGGTGCTCAGTGCGCAGGGTGCTGGGTGCTCAGTGCTCGGGGTGCTGGGTGCTCAGTGCTAGGGGTGCTGGGTGCTCAGTGCTCAGGGTGCTGGGTGCTCAGTACTCAGGGTGTTGGGTGCTCATTACTCAGGGTGCTGGGTGCTCAGTGCTCAGGGTGCTGGGTGCTCAGTCCTCAGGGTGCTGGGTGCTCAGTACTGAGGGTGTTCGGTGCTTAGTACTCAGGGTACTCAGTGCTCAGTGCTCAGGGTGCTGGTTGCTCAGTGCTCGGGGTGCTCGGTGCTCAGTACTCAGGGTGCTGGGTGCTCAGTACTCAGGGTGCTGGGTGCTCCGTACTCAGGGTGCTGGGTGCTCAGTACTCAGGGTGCTGGGTGCTCAGTACTCAGGGTGCTGGGTGCTCAGTGCTCAGGGTGCTGGGTGCTCAGTACTCAGGGTTCTGGGTGCTCAGTACTCAGGGTGCTCGGTGCTCAGTACTCAGGGTGCTGGGTGCTCAGTGCTCAGGGTGCTTTGTACTCAGTACTCAGGGTTATGGGTGCTCAGTACTCAGGGTGCTGGGTGCTCAGTGCTCAGGGTGCTGGGTGCTCAGTGCTCAGGGTGCTTTGTGCTCAGTACTCAGGGTGCTGGGTGCTCAGTTCTCAGGGTGATCGGTGCTCAGGGTGCTGGGTGCTCAGGGTGCTGGGTGCTCAGTGCTCGGGGCGCTGGGTGCTCAGTGCTCAGTGCTCAGGGTGCTGGGTGCTCAGTGCTCAGGGTGCTGTGTGCTCAGTGCTCAGTACTCAGCGTGCTGGGTGCTCAGTGCTCAGAGTGTTGGGTGCTCAGTACTCAGGGTGCTGGGTGCTCAGTGCTCAGTGCTCAGGGTGCTCAGTGCTCAGGGTGCTCAGTGCTCAGGGTGCTGGGTGCTCAGGGTGCTGGGTGCTCAGTGCTCGGGGTGCTGGGTGCTCAGTGCTCAGTGCTCAGGGTGCTGGGTGCTCAGTGCTCAGTGCTCAGGGTGCTGGGTGTTCAGTACTCAGGGTGCTCGGTGGTCAGTACTCAGGGTGCTAGGTGCTCAGTACTCAGGGTGCTGGGTGCTCAGTGCTCGGGGTGCTGGGTGCTCAGTGCTCAGGGTGATCAGTGCTCAGTACTCAGGGTGCTGGGTGCTCAGTGCTCAGAGTGTTGGGTGCTCAGTACTCAGGGTGCTGGGTGCTCAGTGCTCAGTGCTCAGGGTTCTCAGTGCTCAGGGTGGTCAGTGCTCAGGGTGCTGTGTGCTCAGGGTGCTGGGTGCTCAGTGCTCGGGGTGCTGGGTGCTCAGTGCTCAGTGCTCAGGATGCTGGGTGCTCAGTGCTCAGTGCTCAGGGTGCTGGGTGTTCGGTACTCAGGGTGCTTGGTGGTCAGTGCTCAGGGTGCTAGGTGCTCAGTACTCAGGGTGCTGGGTGCTCAGTGCTCGGGGTGCTGGGTGCTCAGTGCTCAGGGTGATCAGTGCTCAGTACTCAGGGTGCTGGGTGCTCAGTACTCAGCGTGCTGTGTGCTCAGTGCTCAGGGTGCTGGGTGCTCAGTACTCAGGGTGCTGGGTGCTCAGTACTCAGGGTGCTCCGTGTTCAGTACTCAGGGTGCTGGGTGCTCAGTGCTCAGGGTGCTTTGTACTCAGTACTCAGGGTTCTGGGTGCTCAGTACTCAGGGTGCTGGGTGCTCAATGCTCAGGGTGCTGGGTGCTCAGTGCTCAGGGTGCTGGGTGCTCAGTACTCAGGGTGCTGGGTGCTCAGTGCTCAGGGTGATCGGTGCTCAGTACTCAGGGTGCTCAGTACTCAGGGTGCTGGGTGCTCAGTGCTCTGGGTGCAGGGTGCTCAGTGCTCAGGGTGCTGGGTGCTCAGTGCTCAGGGTGCTGGGTGCTCAGTGATCGGGGTGATGGGTGCTGAGTGCTCAGGGTCCTGGGTGCTCAGTACTCAGGGTGCTGGGTGCTTAGTAATCAGGGTGCTCAGTGCTCAGTACACAGGGTGCTGGGTGCTCAGTGCTCGTGGTGCTGGGTGCTCAGTGCTCAGTACTCAGGGTGCTGGGTGCTCAGTGCTCAGGGTGCTGAGTGCTCAGTACTTAGCGTACTGGGTGCTCAGTACTCAGGGTGCTGGGTGCTCAGTGCTCAGGGTGCTGGGTGCTCAGTACTCAGGGTGCTCGGTGCTCAGTACTCAGGGTGCTGGGTCCTCAGTGCTCAGGGTGCTGGGTACTCAGTACTCAGGGTGCTGGGTGCTCAGTACTCAGGGTGCTGGGTGCTCAGTGCTCAAGGTGCTGGGTGCTCAGTGCTCAGGGTGCTGGGTGCTCAGTACTCAGGGTGCTGGGTGCTCAGTGCTCACGGTGATAGGTGCTCAGTACTCAGGGTGCTCAGTACTCAGGGTGCTGGGTGCTCAGTGCTCAGGGTGCTGGGTTCTCAGTACTCAGGGTGCTGGGTGCTCAGTGCTCGGGGTGCTGGGTGCTCACTGCTCAGGGTGCTGGGTGCTCAGTCCTCAGGGTGCTCAGTGCTCAGGGTGCTGGGTGCTCAGTACTCATGGTGCTGGGTGCTCAGTGCTCAGTGCTAAGGGTGCTCAGTGCTCAGGGTGCTCAGTGCTCAGGGTGCTGGGTGCTCAGGGTGCTGGGTGCTCAGTGCTCAGTGCTCAGGGTGCTGGGTGCTCAGTGCTCGGGGCGCTGGGTGCTCAGTGCTCGGGGTGCTGGGTGCTCAGTGATCGGGGTGCTGGGTGGTCAGTGCTCAGTGCTCAAGGTGCTGGGTGCTCAGTGCTCAGTGCTCAGGGTGCTGGGTGCTCAGTACTCAGGGTGCTGGGTGCTCAGTACTCAGGGTGCTGGGTGCTCAGTTCTCAGGGTGCTGGGTGATCAGTACTCTGGGTGTTGGGTGCTCAGTACTCAGGGTGCTCAGTGCTCAGTACTCGGGGTGCTGGGTGCTCAGTGCTCAGTGTGCTCAGTGCTCAGTGCTCAGGGTGCTGGGTGCTCAGTGCTCGGGGCGCTGGGTGCTCAGTGCTCGGGTGCTGGGTGCTCAGTACTCAGGGTGCTGTGTGCTCAGTGCTCAGTACTCAGCGTGCTGGGTGCTCAGTGCTCAGAGTGTTGGGTGCTCAGTACTCAGGGTGCTGGGTGCTCAGTGCTCAGTGCTAAGGGTGCTCAGTGCTCAGGGTGCTCAGTGCTCAGGGTGCTGGGTGCTCAGGGTGCTGGGTGCTCAGTGCTCGGGGTGCTGGGTGCTCAGTGCTCAGTGCTCAGGGTGCTGGGTGCTCAGTGCTCAGTGCTCAGGGTGCGGGGTGTTCAGTACTCAGGGTGCTCGGTGCTCAGTGCTCGGGGTGCATGGTGCTCAGTACTCAGGGTGCTGGGTGCTCAGTACTCAGGGTGCTGGGTGCTCCGTACTCAGGGTGCTGGGTGCTCAGTACTCATGGTGCTGGGTGCTCAGTACTCAGGGTGCTGGGTGCTCAGTGCTCAGGGTGCTGGGTGCTCAGTACTCAGGGTGCTGGGTGCTCATTACTCAGGGTGCTCGGTGCTCAGTACTCAGGGTGCTGGGTGCTCAGTGCTCAGGGTGCTTTGTACTCAGTACTCAGGGTTCTGGGTGCTCAGTACTCAGGGTGCTGGGTGCTCAGTGCTCAGGGTGCTGGGTGCTCAGTGCTCAGGGTGCTGTGTGCTCAGTACTCAGGGTGCTGGGTGCTCAGTGCTCAGGGTGATCGGTGCTCAGTACTGAGGGTGCTCAGTACTCAGGGTGCTGGGTGCTCAGTGCTCAGGGTGCTGGGTGCTCAGTACTCAGGGTGCTCAGTGCTCAGGGTGCTGGGTGCTCAGGGTGCTGGGTGCTCAGTGCTCGGAGCGCTGGGTGCTCAGTGCTCAGTGCGCAGGGTGCTGGGTGCTCAGTGCTCAGGGTGCTGTGTGCTCAGTGCTCAGTACTCAGCGTGCTGGTTGCTCAGTGCTCAGAGTGTTGGGTGCTCAGTACTCAGGGTGCTGGGTGCTCAGTGCTCAGTGCTCAGGGTTCTCAGTGCTCAGGGTGCTCAGGGCTCAGGGTGCTGGGTGCTCAGGGTGCTGGGTGCTCAGTGCTCGGGGTGCTGGGTGCTCAGTGCTCAGTGCTCAGGGTGCTGGGTCCTCAGTGCTCATTGCTCAGGGTACTGGATGTTCAGTACTCAGGGTGCTCGGTGGTCAGTGCTCAGGGTGCTAGGTGCTCAGTACTCAGGGTGCTGGGTGCTCAGTGCTCGGGGTGCTGGGTGCTCAGTGCTCAGGGTGATCAGTGCTCAGTACTCAGGGTGCTGGGTGCTCAGTACTCAGGGTGCTGGGTGCTCAGTGCTCAGGGTGCTGGGTGCTCAGTACTCAGGGTCCTGGGTGCTCAGTACTCAGGGTGCTCCGTGCTCAGTACTCAGGGTGCTGGGTGCTCAGTGCTCAGGGTGCTTTGTACTCAGTACTCAGGGTTCTGGGTGCTCAGTACTCAGGGTGCTGGGTGCTCAATGCTCAGGGTGCTGGGTGCTCAGTGCACAGGGTGCTGGGTGCTCAGTACTCAGGGTGCTGGGTGCTCAGTGCTCAGGGTGATCGGTGCTCAGTACTCAGGGTGCTCAGTACTCAGGGTGCTGGGTGCTCAGTACTCAGGGTGCTGGGTGCTCAGTGCTCAGGGTTCTGGGTGCTCAGTGCTCTGGGTGCTGGGTGCTCAGTGCTCAGGGTGCTGGGTGCTCAGGCTCAGGGTGCTGGGTGCTCAGTGATCGGATTGATGGGTGCTGAGTGCTCAGGGTGCTGGGTGCTCAGTGCTCGGGGTGCTCGGTGCTCAGTGCTCAGGGTCCTGGGTGTTCAGTACTCAGGGTGCTGGGTGCTTAGTAATCAGGGTGCTCAGTGCTCAGTACACAGGGTGCTGGGTGCTCAGTGCTCGGGGTGCTGGGTGCTCAGTGCTCAGTACTCAGGGTGCTGGGTGCTCAGTGCTCAGGGTGCTGGGTGCTCAGTGCTCGGGGTGCTGGGTGGTCAGTGCTCAGTGCTCAAGGTGCTGGGTGCTCAGTGCTCAGTGCTCAGTGCTCAGGGTGCTGGGTGCTCAGTACTCAGGGTGCTGGGTGCTCAGTTCTCAGGGTGCTGGGTGATCAGTACTCAGGGTGTTCAGTGCTCAGTACTCAGCGTGCTTTGTGCTCAGTGCTCAGGGTGCTGGGTGCTCAGTACTCAGTGTGCTGGGTGCTCAGTATTCAGGGTGCTGGGTGCTCAGTACTCAGGGTGCTGGGTGCTCAGAGCACGGGGTGCTCGGTGAACAGTACTCAGGGTGCTGGGTGCTCAGTGCTCAGGGTGCTGAGTACTCAGTACTCAGGGTGCTGGGTGCTCAGTGCTCAGGGTGCTGGGTGCTCAGTGCGCAGGGTGCTGGGTGCTCAGTGCTCGGGGTGCTGGGTGCTCAGTGCTAGGGGTGCTGGGTGCTCAGTGCTCAGGGTGCTGGGTGCTCAGTACTCAGGGTGTTGGGTGCTCATTACTCAGGGTGCTGGGTGCTCAGTGCTCAGGGTGCTGGGTGCTCAGTCCTCAGGGTGCTGGGTGCTCAGTACTCAGGGTGTTCGGTGCTTAGTACTCAGGGTGCTCAGTGCTCAGTACTCAGGGTGCTGGTTGCTCAGTGCTCGGGGTGCTCGGTGCTCAGTACTCAGGGTGCTGGGTGCTCAGTACTCAGGGTGCTGGGTGCTCCGTACTCAGGGTGCTGGGTGCTCAGTACTCAGGGTGCTGGGTGCTCAGTACTCAGGGTGCTGGGTGCTCAGTGCTCAGGGTGCTGGGTGCTCAGTACTCAGGGTTCTGGGTGCTCAGTACTCAGGGTGCTCGGTGCTCAGTACTGAGGGTGCTGGGTGCTCAGTGCTCAGGGTGCTTTGTACTCAGTACTCAGGGTTATGGGTGCTCAGTACTCAGGGTGCTGGGTGCTCAGTGCTCAGGGTGCTGGGTGCTCAGTGCTCAGGGTGCTGTGTGCTCAGTACTCAGGGTGCTGGGTGCTCAGTTCTCAGGGTGATCGGTGCTCAGGGTGCTGGGTGCTCAGGGTGCTGGGTGCTCAGTGCTCGGGGCGCTGGGTGCTCAGTGCTCAGTGCTCAGGGTGCTGGGTGCTCAGTGCTCAGGGTGCTGTGTGCTCAGTGCTCAGTACTCAGCGTGCTGGGTGCTCAGTGCTCAGAGTGTTGGGTGCTCAGTACTCAGGGTGCTGGGTGCTCAGTGCTCAGTGCTCAGGGTGCTCAGTGCTCAGGGTGCTCAGTGCTCAGGGTGCTGGGTGCTCAGGGTGCTGGGTGCTCAGTGCTCGGGGTGCTGGGTGCTCAGTGCTCAGTGCTCAGGGTGCTGGGTGCTCAGTGCTCAGTGCTCAGGGTGCTGGGTGTTCAGTACTCAGGGTGCTCGGTGGTCAGTACTCAGGGTGCTAGGTGCTCAGTACTCAGGGTGCTGGGTGCTCAGTGCTCGGGGTGCTGGGTGCTCAGTGCTCAGGGTGATCAGTGCTCAGTACTCAGGGTGCTGGGTGCTCAGTACTCAGGGTGCTGGGTGCTCAGTGCTCAGGGTGCTGGGTGCTCAGTACTCAGGGTGCTGGGTGCTCAGTACTCAGGGTGCTCCGTGCTCAGTACTCAGGGTGCTGGGTGCTCAGTGCTCAGGGTGCTTTGTACTCAGTACTCAGGGTTCTGGGTGCTCAGTACTCAGGGTGCTGGGTGCTCAATGCTCAGGGTGCTGGGTGCTCAGTACTCAGGGTGCTGGGTGCTCAATGCTCAGGGTGCTGGGTGCTCAGTACTCAGGGTGCTGGGTGCTCAGTACTCAGGGTGCTGGGTGATCAGTGCTCAGGGTGCTGGGTGCTCAGTGCTCTGGGTGCTGGGTGCTCAGTGCTCAGGGTGCTGGGTGCTCAGTGCTCAGGGTGCTGGGTGCTCAGTGATCTTGGTGATGGGTGCTGAGTGCTCAGGGTGCTGGGTGCTCAGTGCTCGGGGTGCTCGGTGCTCAGTGCTCAGGGTCCTGGGTGCTCAGTACTCAGGGTGCTGGGTGCTTAGTAATCAGGGTGCTCAGTGCTCAGTACAGAGGGTGCTGGGTGCTCAGTGCTCGGGGTGCTGGGTGCTCAGTGCTCAGGGTGCTGAGTGCTCAGTACTCAGCGTGCTGGGTGCTCAGTACTCAGGGTGCTGGGTGCTCAGTGCTCAGGGTGCTGGGTGCTCAGTGCTCAGTGCTCAGGGTGCTGGGTGCTTAGTACTCAGTGTGCTCAGTGCTCAGTACACAGGGTGCTGGGTGCTCAGTGCTCGGGGTGCTGGGTGCTCAGTGCTCAGTACTCAGGGTGCTGGGTGCTCAGTACTCAGGGTGCTGGGTGCTCAGTGCTCAGGGTGCTGAGTACTCAGTACTCAGGGTGCTGGGTGCTCAGTGCTCAGGGTGCTGGGTGCTCAGTGCGAAGGGTGCTGGGTGCTCAGTGCTCGGGGTGCTGGGTGCTCAGTGCTAGGGGTGCTGGGTGCTCAGTGCTCAGGGTGCTGGGTGCTCAGTGCTCAGGGTGCTGGGTGCTCAGTCCTCAGGGTGCTGGGTGCTCAGTACTCAGGGTGTTCGGTGCTTAGTTCTCAGGGTGCTCAGTGCTCAGTACTCAGGGTGCTGGTTGCTCAGTGCTCGGGGTGCATGGTGCTCAGTACTCAGGGTGCTGGGTGCTCAGTACTCAGGGTGCTGGGTGCTCCGTACTCAGGTTGCTGGGTGCTCAGTACTCAGGGTGCTGGGTGATCAGTACTCAGGGTGCTGGGTGCTCAGTGCTCAGGGTGCTGGGTGCTCAGTACTCAGGGTGCTGGGTGCTCAGTACTCAGGGTGCTCGGTGCTCAGTACTCAGGGTGCTGGGTGCTCAGTGCTCAGGGTGCTTTGTACTCAGTACTCAGGGTTCTGGGTGCTCAATACTCAGGGTGCTGGGTGCTCAGTGCTCAGGGTGCTGGGTGCTCAGTGCTCAGGGTGCTGTGTGCTCAGTACTCAGGGTGCTGGGTGCTCAGTGCTCAGGGTGATCGGTGCTCAGTACTGAGGGTGCTCAGTACTCAGGGTGCTGGGTGCTCAGTGCTCAGGGTGCTGGGTGCTCAGTACTCAGGGTGCTCAGTGCTCAGGGTGCTGGGTGCTCAGGGTGCTGGGTGCTCAGTGCTCGGAGCGCTGGGTGCTCAGTGCTCAGTGCTCAGGGTGCTGGCTGCTCAGTGCTCAGGGTGCTGTGTGCTCAGTGCTCAGTACTCAGCGTGCTGGGTGCTCAGTGCTCAGAGTGTTGGGTGCTCAGTACTCAGGGTGCTGGGTGCTCAGTGCTCAGTGCTCAGGGTTCTCAGTGCTCAGGGTGGTCAGTGCTCAGGGTGCTGTGTGCTCAGGGTGCTGGGTGCTCAGTGCTCGGGGTGCTATGTGCTCAGTGCTCAGTGCTCAGGATGCTGGGTGCTCAGTGCTCAGTGCTCAGGGTGCTGGGTGTTCGGTACTCAGGGTGCTTGGTGGTCAGTGCTCAGGGTGCTAGGTGCTCAGTACTCAGGGAGCTGGGTGCTCAGTGCTCGGGGTGCTGGGTGCTCAGTGCTCAGGGTGATCAGTGCTCAGTACTCAGGGTGCTGGGTGCTCAGTACTCAGCGTGCTGTGTGCTCAGTGCTCAGGGTGCTGGGTGCTCAGTACTCAGGGTGCTGGGTGCTCAGTACTCAGGGTGCTCCGTGTTCAGTACTCAGGGTGCTGGGTGCTCAGTGCTCAGGGTGCTTTGTACTCAGTACTCAGGGTTCTGGGTGCTCAGTACTCAGGGTGCTGGGTGCTCAATTCTCAGGGTGCTGGGTGCTCAGTGCTCAGGGTGCTGGGTGCTCAGTAATCAGGGTGCTGGGTGCTCAGTGCTCAGGGTGATCGGTGCTCAGTACTCAGGGTGCTCAGTACTCAGGGTGCTGGGTGCTCAGTACTCAGGGTGCTGGGTGCTCAGTGCTCAGGGTGCTGGGTGCTCAGTGCTCTGGGTGCTGGGTGCTCAGTGCTCAGGGTGCTGGGTGCTCAGTGCTCAGGGTGCTGGGTGCTCAGTGATCGGGGTGATGGGTGCTGAGTGCTCAGGGTCCTGGGTGCTCAGTACTCAGGGTGCTGGGTGCTTAGTAATCAGGGTGCTCAGTGCTCAGTACACAGGGTGCTGGGTGCTCAGTGCTCGTGGTGCTGGGTGCTCAGTGCTCAGTACTCAGGGTGCTGGGTGCTCAGTGCTCAGGGTGCTGAGTGCTCAGTACTCAGCGTACTGGGTGCTCAGTACTCAGGGTGCTGGGTGCTCAGTGCTCAGGGTGCTGGGTGCTCAGTACTCAGGGTGCTCGGTGCTCAGTACTCAGGGTGCTGGGTCCTCAGTGCTCAGGGTGCTGGGTACTCAGTACTCAGGGTGCTGGGTGCTCAGTACTCAGGGTGCTGGGTGCTCAGTGCTCAGGGTGCTGGTTGCTCAGTGCTCAGGGTGCTGGGTGCTCAGTACTCAGGGTGCTGGGTGCTCAGTGCTCACGGTGATCGGTGCTCAGTACTCAGGGTGCTCAGTACTCAGGGTGCTGGGTGCTCAGTGCTCAGGGTGCTGGGTTCTCAGTACTCAGGGTGCTGGGTGCTCAGTGCTCGGGGTGCTGGGTGCTCACTGCTCAGGGTGCTGGGTGCTCAGTCCTCAGGGTGCTCAGTGCTCAGGGTGCTGGGTGCTCAGTACTCATGGTGCTGGGTGCTCAGTACTCAGGGGGCTGGGTGCTCAGTGCTCAGTGTGCTGGGTGCTCAGTGCTCAGGGCGCTGGGTGCTCAGTGCTCGGGGTGCTGGGTGCTCAGTGATCGGGGTGCTGGGTGGTCAGTGCTCAGTGCTCAAGGTGCTGGGTGCTCAGTGCTCAGTGCTCAGGGTGCTGGGTGCTCAGTACTCAGGGTGCTGGGTGCACAGTACTCAGGTTGCTGGGTGCTCAGTTCTCAGGGTGCTGGGTGATCAGTACTCTGGGTGTTGGGTGCTCAGTACTCAGGGTGCTCAGTGCTCAGTACTCGGGGTGCTGGGTGCTCAGTGCTCAGTGTGCTCAGTGCTCAGTGCTCAGGGTGCTGGGTGCTCAGTGCTCGGGGCGCTGGGTGCTCAGTGCTCGGGGTGCTGGGTGCTCAGTACTCAGGGTGCTGTGTGCTCAGTGCTCAGTACTCAGCGTGCTGGGTGCTCAGTGCTCAGAGTGTTGGGTGCTCAGTACTCAGGGTGCTGGGTGCTCAGTGCTCAGTGCTAAGGGTGCTCAGTGCTCAGGGTGCTCAGTGCTCAGGGTGCTGGGTGCTCAGGGTGCTGGGTGCTCAGTGCTCGGGGTGCTGGGTGCTCAGTGCTCAGTGCTCAGGGTGCTGGGTGCTCAGTGCTCAGTGCTCAGGGTGCGGGGTGTTCAGTACTCAGGGTGCTCGGTGCTCAGTGCTCGGGGTGCATGGTGCTCAGTACTCAGGGTGCTGGGTGCTCAGTACTCAGGGTGCTGGGTGCTCCGTACTCAGGGTGCTGGGTGCTCAGTACTCAGGGTGCTGGGTGCTCAGTACTCAGGGTGCTGGGTGCTCAGTGCTCAGGGTGCTGGGTGCTCAGTACTCAGGGTGCTGGGTGCTCAGTACTCAGGGTGCTCGGTGCTCAGTACTCAGGGTGCTGGGTGCTCAGTGCTCAGGGTGCTTTGTACTCAGTACTCAGGGTTCTGGGTGCTCAGTACTCAGGGTGCTGGGTGCTCAGTGCTCAGGGTGCTGGGTGCTCAGTGCTCAGGGTGCTGTGTGCTCAGTACTCAGGGTGCTGGGTGCTCAGTGCTCAGGGTGATCGGTGCTCAGTACTGAGGGTGCTCAGTACTCAGGGTGCTGGGTGCTCAGTGCTCAGGGTGCTGGGTGCTCAGTACTCAGGGTGCTCAGTGCTCAGGGTGCTGGGTGCTCAGGGTGCTGGGTGCTCAGTGCTCGGAGCGCTGGGTGCTCAGTGCTCAGTGCGCAGGGTGCTGGGTGCTCAGTGCTCAGGGTGCTGTGTGCTCAGTGCTCAGTACTCAGCGTGCTGGTTGCTCAGTGCTCAGAGTGTTGGGTGCTCAGTACTCAGGGTGCTGGGTGCTCAGTGCTCAGTGCTCAGGGTTCTCAGTGCTCAGGGTGCTCAGTGCTCAGGGTGCTGGGTGCTCAGGGTGCTGGGTGCTCAGTGCTCGGGGTGCTGGGTGCTCAGTGCTCAGTGCTCAGGGTGCTGGGTCCTCAGTGCTCAGTGCTCAGGGTACTGGGTGTTCAGTACTCAGGGTGCTCGGTGGTCAGTGCTCAGGGTGCTAGGTGCTCAGTACTCAGGGTGCTGGGTGCTCAGTGCTCGGGGTGCTGGGTGCTCAGTGCTCAGGGTGATCAGTGCTCAGTACTCAGGGTGCTGGGTGCTCAGTACTCAGGGTGCTGGGTGCTCAGTGCTCAGGGTGCTGGGTGCTCAGTACTCAGGGTCCTGGGTGCTCAGTACTCAGGGTGCTCCGTGCTCAGTACTCAGGGTGCTGGGTGCTCAGTGCTCAGGGTGCTTTGTACTCAGTACTCAGGGTTCTGGGTGCTCAGTACTCAGGGTGCTGGGTGCTCAATGCTCAGGGTGCTGGGTGCTCAGTGCTCAGGGTGCTGGGTGCTCAGTACTCAGGGTGCTGGGTGCTCAGTGCTCAGGGTGATCGGTGCTCAGTACTCAGGGTGCTCAGTACTCAGGGTGCTGGGTGCTCAGTACTCAGGGTGCTGGGTGCTCAGTGCTCAGGGTTCTGGGTGCTCAGTGCTCTGGGTGCTGGGTGCTCAGTGCTCAGGGTGCTGGGTGCTCAGGGCTCAGGGTGCTGGGTGCTCAGTGATCGGATTGATGGGAGCTGAGTGCTCAGGGTGCTGGGTGCTCAGTGCTCGGGGTGCTCGGTGCTCAGTGCTCAGGGTCCTGGGTGTTCAGTACTCAGGGTGCTGGGTGCTTAGTAATCAGGGTGCTCAGTGCTCAGTACACAGGGTGCTGGGTGCTCAGTGCTCGGGGTGCTGGGTGCTCAGTGCTCAGTACTCAGGGTGCTGGGTGCTCAGTGCTCAGGGTGCTGGGTGCTCAGTGCTCGGGGTGCTGGGTGGTCAGTGCTCAGTGCTCAAGGTGCTGGGTGCTCAGTGCTCAGTGCTCAGGGTGCTGGGTGCTCAGTACTCAGGGTGCTGGGTGCTCAGTACTCAGGGTGCTGGGTGCTCAGTTCTCAGGGTGCTGGGTGATCAGTACTCAGGGTGTTCAGTGCTCAGTACTCAGCGTGCTTTGTGCTCAGTGCTCAGGGTGCTGGGTGCTCAGTACTCAGTGTGCTGGGTGCTCAGTATTCAGGGTGCTGGGTGCTCAGTACTCAGGGTGCTGGGTGCTCAGAGCACGGGGTGCTCGGTGAACAGTACTCAGGGTGCTGGGTGCTCAGTGCTCAGGGTGCTGAGTACTCAGTACTCAGGGTGCTGGGTGCTCAGTGCTCAGGGTGCTGGGTGCTCAGTGCGCAGGGTGCTGGGTGCTCAGTGCTCGGGGTGCTGGGTGCTCAGTGCTAGGGGTGCTGGGTGCTCAGTGCTCAGGGTGCTGGGTGCTCAGTACTCAGGGTGTTGGGTGCTCATTACTCAGGGTGCTGGGTGCTCAGTGCTCAGGGTGCTGGGTGCTCAGTCCTCAGGGTGCTGGGTGCTCAGTACTCAGGGTGTTCGGTGCTTAGTACTCAGGGTGCTCAGTGCTCAGTACTCAGGGTGCTGGTTGCTCAGTGCTCGGGGTGCTCGGTGCTCAGTACTCAGGGTGCTGGGTGCTCAGTACTCAGGGTGCTGGGTGCTCCGTACTCAGGGTGCTGGGTGCTCAGTACTCAGGGTGCTGGGTGCTCAGTACTCAGGGTGCTGGGTGCTCAGTGCTCAGGGTGCTGGGTGCTCAGTACTCAGGGTTCTGGGTGCTCAGTACTCAGGGTGCTCGGTGCTCAGTACTCAGGGTGCTGGGTGCTCAGTGCTCAGGGTGCTTTGGACTCAGTACTCAGGGTTATGGGTGCTCAGTACTCAGGGTGCTGGGTGCTCAGTGCTCAGGGTGCTGGGTGCTCAGTGCTCAGGGTGCTGTGTGCTCAGTACTCAGGGTGCTGGGTGCTCAGTTCTCAGGGTGATCGGTGCTCAGGGTGCTGGGTGCTCAGGGTGCTGGGTGCTCAGTGCTCGGGGCACTGGGTGCTCAGTGCTCAGTGCTCAGGGTGCTGGGTGCTCAGTGCTCAGGGTGCTGTGTGCTCAGTGCTCAGTACTCAGCGTGCTGGGTGCTCAGTGCTCAGAGTGTTGGGTGCTCAGTACTCAGGGTGCTGGGTGCTCAGTGCTCAGTGCTCAGGGTGCTCAGTGCTCAGGGTGCTCAGTGCTCAGGGTGCTGGGTGCTCAGGGTGCTGGGTGCTCAGTGCTCGGGGTGCTGGGTGCTCAGTGCTCAGTGCTCAGGGTGCTGGGTGCTCAGTGCTCAGTGCTCAGGGTGCTGGGTGTTCAGTACTCAGGGTGCTCGGTGGTCAGTACTCAGGGTGCTAGGTGCTCAGTACTCAGGGTGCTGGGTGCTCAGTGCTCGGGGTGCTGGGTGCTCAGTGCTCAGGGTGATCAGTGCTCAGTACTCAGGGTGCTGGGTGCTCAGTACTCAGGGTGCTGGGTGCTCAGTGCTCAGGGTGCTGGGTGCTCAGTACTCAGGGTGCTGGGTGCTCAGTACTCAGGGTGCTCCGTGCTCAGTACTCAGGGTGCTGGGTGCTCAGTGCTCAGGGTGCTTTGTACTCAGTACTCAGGGTTCTGGGTGCTCAGTACTCAGGGTGCTGGGTGCTCAATGCTCAGGGTGCTGGGTGCTCAGTACTCAGGGTGCTGGGTGCTCAATGCTCAGGGTGCTGGGTGCTCAGTACTCAGGGTGCTGGGTGCTCAGTACTCAGGGTGCTGGGTGATCAGTGCTCAGGGTGCTGGGTGCTCAGTGCTCTGGGTGCTGGGTGCTCAGTGCTCAGGGTGCTGGGTGCTCAGTGCTCAGGGTGCTGGGTGCTCAGTGATCTTGGTGATGGGTGCTGAGTGCTCAGGGTGCTGGGTGCTCAGTGCTCGGGGTGCTCGGTGCTCAGTGCTCAGGGTCCTGGGTGCTCAGTACTCAGGGTGCTGGGTGCTTAGTAATCAGGGTGCTCAGTGCTCAGTACAGAGGGTGCTGGGTGCTCAGTGCTCGGGGTGCTGGGTGCTCAGTGCTCAGGGTGCTGAGTGCTCAGTACTCAGCGTGCTGGGTGCTCAGTACTCAGGGTGCTGGTTGCTCAGTATTCAGGGTGCTGGGTGCTCAGTACTCAGGGTGCTGGGTGCTCAGTGCTCAGGGTGCTGGGTGCTCAGTATTCAGGGTGCTGGGTGCTCAGTACTCAGGGTGCTGGGTGCTCAGTGCTCAGGGTGCTGGGTGCTCAGTATTCAGGGTGCTGGGTGCTCAGTACTCAGGGTGCTGGGTGCTCAGTGCTCAGGGTGCTGAGTACTCAGTACTCAGGGTGCTGGGTGCTCAGTGCTCAGGGTGCTGGGTGCTCAGTGCGAAGGGTGCTGGGTGCTCAGTGCTCGGGGTGCTGGGTGCTCAGTGCTAGGGGTGCTGGGTGCTCAGTGCTCAGGGTGCTGGGTGCTCAGTGCTCAGGGTGCTGGGTGCTCAGTCCTCAGGGTGCTGGGTGCTCAGTACTCAGGGTGTTCGGTGCTTAGTACTCAGGGTGCTCAGTGCTCAGTAGTCAGGGTGCTGGTTGCTCAGTGCTCGGGGTGCATGGTGCTCAGTACTCAGGGTGCTGGGTGCTCAGTACTCAGGGTGCTGGGTGCTCCGTACTCAGGTTGCTGGGTGCTCAGTACTCAGGGTGCTGGGTGATCAGTACTCAGGGTGCTGGGTGCTCAGTGCTCAGGGTGCTGGGTGCTCAGTACTCAGGGTGCTGGGTGCTCAGTACTCAGGGTGCTCGGTGCTCAGTACTCAGGGTGCTGGGTGCTCAGTGCTCAGGGTGCTTTGTACTCAGTACTCAGGATTCTGGGTGCTCAATACTCAGGGTGCTGGGTGCTCAGTGCTCAGGGTGCTGGGTGCTCAGTGCTCAGGGTGCTGTGTGCTCAGTACTCAGGGTGCTGGGTGCTCAGTGCTCAGGGTGATCGGTGCTCAGTACTGAGGGTGCTCAGTACTCAGGGTGCTGGGTGCTCAGTGCTCAGGGTGCTGGGTGCTCAGTACTCAGGGTGCTCAGTGCTCAGGGTGCTGGGTGCTCAGTGCTCGGAGCGCTGGGTGCTCAGTGCTCAGTGCTCAGGGTGCTGGGTGCTCAGTGCTCAGGGTGCTGTGTGCTCAGTGCTCAGTACTCAGCGTGCTGGGTGCTCAGTGCTCAGAGTGTTGGGTGCTCAGTACTCAGGGTGCTGGGTGCTCAGTGCTCAGTGCTCAGGGTTCTCAGTGCTCAGGGTGGTCAGTGCTCAGGGTGCTGTGTGCTCAGGGTGCTGGGTGCTCAGTGCTCGGGGTGCTGGGTGCTCAGTGCTCAGTGCTCAGGGTGCTGGGTGCTCAGTGCTCAGTGCTCAGGGTGCTGGGTGCTCAGTACTCAGCGTGCTGTGTGCTCAGTGCTCAGGTTGCTGGGTGCTCAGTACTCAGGGTGCTGGGTGCTCAGTACTCAGGGTGCTCCGTGTTCAGTACTCAGGGTGCTGGGTGCTCAGTACTCAGGGTGCTGGGTGCTCAGTGCTCGGGGTGCTGGGTGCTCAGTGCTCAGGGTGATCAGTGCTCAGTACTCAGGGTGCTGGGTGCTCAGTACTCAGCGTGCTGTGTGCTCAGTGCTCAGGTTGCTGGGTGCTCAGTACTCAGGGTGCTGGGTGCTCAGTACTCAGGGTGCTCCGTGTTCAGTACTCAGGGTGCTGGGTGCTCAGTGCTCAGGCTGCTTTGTACTCAGTACTCAGGGTTCTGGGTGCTCAGTACTCAGGGTGCTGGGTGCTCAATGCTCAGGGTGCTGGGTGCTCAGTGCTCAGGGTGCTGGGTGCTCAGTACTCAGGGTGCTGGGTGCTCAGTGCTCAGGGTGATCGGTGCTCAGTACTCAGGGTGCTCAGTACTCAGGGTGCTGGTTGCTCAGTACTCAGGGTGCTGGGTGCTCAGTGCTCAGGGTGCTGGGTGCTCAGTGCTCTGGGTGCTGGGTGCTCAGTGCTCAGGGTGCTGGGTGCTCAGTGCTCAGGGTGCTGGGTGCTCAGTGATCGGGGTGATGGGTGCTGAGTGCTCAGGGTCCTGGGTGCTCAGTACTCAGGGTGCTGGGTGCTTAGTAATCAGGGTGCTCAGTGCTCAGTACACAGGGTGCTGGGTGCTCAGTGCTCGGGGTGCTGGGTGCTCAGTGCTCAGTACTCAGGGTGCTGGGTGCTCAGTGCTCAGGGTGCTGAGTGCTCAGTACTCAGCGTGCTGGGTGCTCAGTACTCAGGGTTCTGGGTGCTCAGTGCTCAGGGTGCTGGGTGCTCAGTACTCAGAGTGCTCGGTGCTCAGTACTCAGGGTGCTGGGTCCTCAGTGCTCAGGGTGCTGGGTACTCAGTACTCAGGGTGCTGGGTGCTCAGTACTCAGGGTGCTGGGTGCTCAGTGCTCAGGGTGCTGGGTGCTCAGTGCTCAGGGTGCTGGGTGCTCAGTACTCAGGGTGCTGGGTGCTCAGTGCTCACGGTGATCGGTGCTCAGTACTCAGGGTGCTCAGTACTCAGGGTTCTGGGTGCTCAGTGCTCAGGGTGCTGGGTTCTCAGTACTCAGGGTGCTGGGTGCTCAGTGCTCGGGGTGCTGGGTGCTCACTGCTCAGGGTGCTGGGTGCTCAGTCCTCAGGGTGCTCAGTGCTCAGGGTGCTGGGTGCTCAGTACTCATGGTGCTGGGTGCTCAGTACTCAGGGGGCTGGGTGCTCAGTGCTCAGTGTGCTGGGTGCTCAGTGCTCAGGACGCTGGGTGCTCAGTGCTCGGGGTGCTGGGTGCTCAGTGATCGGGGTGCTGGGTGGTCAGTGCTCAGTGCTCAAGGTGCTGGGTGCTCAGTGCTCAGTGCTCAGGGTGCTGGGTGCTCAGTACTCAGGGTGCTGGGTGCTCAGTACTCAGGGTGCTGGGTGCTCAGTTCTCAGGGTGCTGGGTGATCAGTATTCTGGGTGTTGGGTGCTCAGTACTCAGGGTGCTCAGTGCTCAGTACTCGGGGTGCTGGGTGCTCAGTGCTCAGTGTGCTCAGTGCTCAGTGCTCAGGGTGCTGGGTGCTCAGTGCTCGGGGCGCTGGGTGCTCAGTGCTCGGGGTGCTGGGTGCTCAGTACTCAGGGTGCTGTGTGCTCAGTGCTCAGTACTCAGCGTGCTGGGTGCTCAGTGCTCAGAGTGTTGGGTGCTCAGTACTCAGGGTGCTGGGTGCTCAGTGCTCAGTGCTCAGGGTGCTCAGTGCTCAGGGTGCTCAGTGCTCAGGGTGCTGGGTGCTCAGGGTGCTGGGTGCTCAGTGCTCGGGGTGCTGGTTGCTCAGTGCTCAGTGCTCAGGGTGCTGGGTGCTCAGTGCTCAGTGCTCAGGGTGCGGGGTGTTCAGTACTCAGGGTGCTGGGTGCTCAGTGCTCAGGGTGCTGGGTGCTCAGTACTCAGGGTGCTGGGTGCTCAGTACTCAGGGTGCTCGGTGCTCAGTACTCAGGGTGCTGGGTGCTCAGTGCTCAGGGTGCTTTGTACTCAGTACTCAGGGTTCTGGGTGCTCAATACTCAGGGTGCTGGGTGCTCAGTGCTCAGGGTGCTGGGTGCTCAGTGCTCAGGGTGCTGTGTGCTCAGTACTCAGGGTGCTGGGTGCTCAGTGCTCAGGGTGATCGGTGCTCAGTACTGAGGGTGCTCAGTACTCAGGGTGCTGGGTGCTCAGTGCTCAGGGTGCTGGGTGCTCAGTACTCAGGGTGCTCAGTGCTCAGGGTGCTGGGTGCTCAGGGTGCTGGGTGCTCAGTGCTCGGGGTGCTGGGTGCTCAGTGATCGGGGTGCTGGGTGGTCAGTGCTCAGTGCTCAAGGTGCTGGGTGCTCAGTGCTCAGTGCTCAGGGTGCTGGGTGCTCAGTACTCAGGGTGCTGGGTGCTCAGTACTCAGGGTGCTGGGTGCTCAGTTCTCAGGGTGCTGGGTGATCAGTACTCTGGGTGTTGGGTGCTCAGTACTCAGGGTGCTCAGTGCTCAGTACTCGGGGTGCTGGGTGCTCAGTGCTCAGTGTGCTCAGTGCTCAGTGCTCAGGGTGCTGGGTGCTCAGTGCTCGGGGCGCTGGGTGCTCAGTGCTCGGGGTGCTGGGTGCTCAGTACTCAGGGTGCTGTGTGCTCAGTGCTCAGTACTCAGCGTGCTGGGTGCTCAGTGCTCAGAGTGTTGGGTGCTCAGTACTCAGGGTGCTGGGTGCTCAGTGCTCAGTGCTCAGGGTGCTCAGTGCTCAGGGTGCTCAGTGCTCAGGGTGCTGGGTGCTCAGGGTGCTGGGTGCTCAGTGCTCGGGGTGCTGGGTGCTCAGTGCTCAGTGCTCAGGGTGCTGGGTGCTCAGTGCTCAGTGCTCAGGGTGCGGGGTGTTCAGTACTCAGGGTGCTCGGTGCTCAGTGCTCGGGGTGCATGGTGCTCAGTACTCAGGGTGCTGGGTGCTCAGTACTCAGGGTGCTGGGTGCTCCGTACTCAGGGTGCTGGGTGCTCAGTACTCAGGGTGCTGGGTGCTCAGTACTCAGGGTGCTGGGTGCTCAGTGCTCAGGGTGCTGGGTGCTCAGTACTCAGGGTGCTGGGTGCTCAGTACTCAGGGTGCTCGGTGCTCAGTACTCAGGGTGCTGGGTGCTCAGTGCTCAGGGTGCTTTGTACTCAGTACTCAGGGTTCTGGGTGCTCAGTACTCAGGGTGCTGGGTGCTCAGTGCTCAGGGTGCTGGGTGCTCAGTGCTCAGGGTGCTGTGTGCTCAGTACTCAGGGTGCTGGGTGCTCAGTGCTCAGGGTGATCGGTGCTCAGTACTGAGGGTGCTCAGTACTCAGGGTGCTGGGTGCTCAGTGCTCAGGGTGCTGGGTGCTCAGTACTCAGGGTGCTCAGTGCTCAGGGTGCTGGGTGCTCAGGGTGCTGGGTGCTCAGTGCTCGGAGCGCTGGGTGCTCAGTGCTCAGCGCGCAGGGTGCTGGGTGCTCAGTGCTCAGGGTGCTGTGTGCTCAGTGCTCAGTACTCAGCGTGCTGGTTGCTCAGTGCTCAGAGTGTTGGGTGCTCAGTACTCAGGGTGCTGGGTGCTCAGTGCTCAGTGCTCAGGGTTCTCAGTGCTCAGGGTGCTCAGTGCTCAGGGTGCTGGGTGCTCAGGGTGCTGGGTGCTCAGTGCTCGGGGTGCTGGGTGCTCAGTGCTCAGTGCTCAGGGTGCTGGGTCCTCAGTGCTCAGTGCTCAGGGTGCTGGGTGTTCAGTACTCAGGGTGCTCAGTGGTCAGTGCTCAGGGTGCTAGGTGCTCAGTACTCAGGGTGCTGGGTGCTCAGTGCTCGGGGTGCTGGGTGCTCAGTGCTCAGGGTGATCAGTGCTCAGTACTCAGGGTGCTGGGTGCTCAGTACTCAGGGTGCTGGGTGCTCAGTGCTCAGGGTGCTGGGTGCTCAGTACTCAGGGTGCTGGGTGCTCAGTACTCAGGGTGCTCCGTGCTCAGTACTCAGGGTGCTGGGTGCTCAGTGCTCAGGGTGCTTTGTACTCAGTACTCAGGGTTCTGGGTGCTCAGTACTCAGGGTGCTGGGTGCTCAATGCTCAGGGTGCTGGGTGCTCAGTGCTCAGGGTGCTGGGTGCTCAGTACTCAGGGTGCTGGGTGCTCAGTGCTCAGGGTGATCGGTGCTCAGTACTCAGGGTGCTCAGTACTCAGGGTGCTGGGTGCTCAGTACTCAGGGTGCTGGGTGCTCAGTGCTCAGGGTTCTGGGTGCTCAGTGCTCTGGGTGCTGGGTGCTCAGTGCTCAGGGTGCTGGGTGCTCAGTGCTCAGGGTGCTGGGTGCTCAGTGATAGGGGTGATGGGTGCTGAGTGCTCAGGGTGCTGGGTGCTCAGTGCTCGGGGTGCTCGGTGCTCAGTGCTCAGGGTCCTGGGTGCTCAGTACTCAGGGTGCTGGGTGCTTAGTAATCAGGGTGCTCAGTGCTCAGTACACAGGGTGCTGGGTGCTCAGTGCTCGGGGTGCTGGGTGCTCAGTGCTCAGTACTCAGGGTGCTGGGTGCTCAGTGCTCAGGGTGCTGGGTGCTCAGTGCTCGGGGTGCTGGGTGGTCAGTGCTCAGTGCTCAAGGTGCTGGGTGCTCAGTGCTCAGTGCTCAGGGTGCTGGGTGCTCAGTACTCAGGGTGCTGGGTGCTCAGTACTCAGGGTGCTGGGTGCTCAGTTCTCAGGGTGCTGGGTGATCAGTACTCTGGGTGTTGGGTGCTCAGTACTCAGGGTGCTCAGTGCTCAGTACTCGGGGTGCTGGGTGCTCAGTGCTCAGTGTGCTCAGTGCTCAGTGCTCAGGGTGCTGGGTGCTCAGTGCTCGGGGCGCTGGGTGCTCAGTGCTCGGGGTGCTGGGTGCTCAGTACTCAGGGTGCTGTGTGCTCAGTGCTCAGTACTCAGCGTGCTGGGTGCTCAGTGCTCAGAGTGTTGGGTGCTCAGTACTCAGGGTGCTGGGTGCTCAGTGCTCAGTGCTCAGGGTGCTCAGTGCTCAGGGTGCTCAGTGCTCAGGGTGCTGGGTGCTCAGGGTGCTGGGTGCTCAGCGCTCGGGGTGCTGGGTGCTCAGTGCTCAGTGCTCAGGGTGCTGGGTGCTCAGTGCTCAGTGCTCAGGGTGCTGGGTGTTCAGTACTCAGGGTGCTCGGTGCTCAGTGCTCGGGGTGCATGGTGCTCAGTACTCAGGGTGCTGGGTGCTCAGTACTCAGGGTGCTGGGTGCTCAGTACTCAGGGTGCTGGGTGCTCAGTACTCAGGGTGCTGGGTGCTCAGTGCTCAGGGTGCTGGGTGCTCAGTACTCAGGGTACTGGGTGCTCAGTACTCAGGGTGCTCGGTGCTCAGTACTCAGGGTGCTGGGTGCTCAGTGCTCAGGGTGCTTTGTACTCAGTACTCAGGGTTCTGGGTGCTCAGTACTCAGGGTGCTGGGTGCTCAGTGCTCAGGGTGCTGGGTGCTCAGTGCTCAGGGTGCTGTGTGCTCAGTACTCAGGGTGCTGGGTGCTCAGTGCTCAGGGTGATCGGTGCTCAGTACTGAGGGTGCTCAGTACTCAGGGTGCTGGGTGCTCAGTGCTCAGGGTGCTGGGTGCTCAGTACTCAGGGTGCTCAGTGCTCAGGGTGCTGGGTGCTCAGGGTGCTGGGTGCTCAGTGCTCGGAGCGCTGGGTGCTCAGTGCTCAGTGCTCAGGGTGCTGGGTGCTCAGTGCTCAGGGTGATGTGTGCTCAGTGCTCAGTACTCAGCGTGCTGGTTGCTCAGTGCTCAGAGTGTTGGGTGCTCAGTACTCAGGGTGCTGGGTGCTCAGTGCTCAGTGCTCAGGGTTCTCAGTGCTCAGGGTGCTCAGTGCTCAGGGTGCTGGGTGCTCAGGGTGCTGGGTGCTCAGTGCTCGGGGTGCTGGGTGCTCAGTGCTCAGTGCTCAGGGTGCTGGGTGCTCAGTGCTCAGTGCTCAGGGTGCTGGGTGTTCAGTACTCAGGGTGCTTGGTGGTCAGTGCTCAGGGTGCTAGGTGCTCAGTACTCAGGGTGCTGGGTGCTCAGTGCTCGGGGTGCTGGGTGCTCAGTGCTCAGGGTGCTGGGTGCTCAGTACTCAGGGTGCTGGGTGCTCAGTACTCAGGGTGATGGGTGCTCAGTGCTCAGGGTGCTGGGTGCTCAGTACTCAGGGTGCTGGGTGCTCAGTACTCAGGGTGCTCCGTGCTCAGTACTCTTGGTGCTGGGTGCTCAGTGCTCAGGGTGCTTTGTACTCAGTACTCAGGGTTCTGGGTGCTCAGTACTCAGGGTGCTGGGTGCTCAATGCTCAGGGTGCTGGGTGCTCAGTGCTCAGGGTGCTGGGTGCTCAGTACTCAGGATGCTGGGTGCTCAGTGCTCAGGGTGATCGGTGCTCAGTACTCAGGGTGCTCAGTACTCAGGGTGCTGGGTGCTCAGTACTCAGGGTGCTGGGTGCTCAGTGCTCAGGGTGCTGGGTGCTCAGTGCTCTGGGTGCTGGGTGCTCAGTGCTCAGGGTGCTGGGTGCTCAGTGATCGGGGTGATGGGTGCTGAGTGCTCAGGGTGCTGGGTGCTCAGTGCTCGGGGTGCTCGGTGCTCAGTGCTCAGGGTCCTGGGTGCTCAGTACTCAGGGTGCTGGGTGCTTAGTAATCAGGGTGCTCAGTGCTCAGTACACAGGGTGCTGGGTGCTCAGTGCTAGGGGTGGTGGGTGCTCAGTGCTCAGTACTCAGGGTGCTGGGTGCTCAGTGCTCAGGGTGCTGAGTGCTCAGTACTCAGCGTGCTGGGTGCTCAGTACTCAGGGTGCTGGGTGCTCAGTGCTCAGGTTGCTGGGTGCTCAGTACTCAGGGTGCTCGGTGCTCAGTACTCAGGGTGCTGGGTCCTCAGTGCTCAGGGTGCTGGGTACTCAGTACTCAGGGTGCTGGGTGCTCAGTACTCAGGGTGCTGGGTGCTCAGTGCTCAGGGTGCTGGGTGCTCAGTGCTCAGTGTGCTGGGTGCTCAGTGCTCAGGGCGCTGGGTGCTCAGTGCTCAGGGTGCTGGGTGCTCAGTGCTCGGGGTGCTGGGTGGTCAGTGCTCAGTGCTCAAGGTGCTGGGTGCTCAGTGCTCAGTGCTCAGGGTGCTGGGTGCTCAGTACTCAGGGTGATGGGTGCTCAGTACTCAGGGTGCTGGGTGCTCAGTTCTCAGGGTGCTGGGTGATCAGTACTCTGGGTGTTGGGTGCTCAGTACTCAGGGTGCTCAGTGCTCAGTACTCGGGGTGCTGGGTGCTCAGTGCTCAGTGTGCTCAGTGCTCAGTGCTCAGGGTGCTGGGTGCTCAGTGCTCGGGGCGCTGGGTGCTCAGTGCTCGGGGTGCTGGGTGCTCAGTACTCAGGGTGCTGTGTGCTCAGTGCTCAGTACTCAGCGTGCTGGGTGCTCAGTGCTCAGAGTGTTGGGTGCTCAGTACTCAGGGTGCTGGGTGCTCAGTGCTCAGTGCTCAGGGTGCTCAGTGCTCAGGGTGCTCAGTGCTCAGGGTGCTGGGTGCTCAGGGTGCTGGGTGCTCAGTGCTCGGGGTGCTGGGTGCTCAGTCCTCAGTGCTCAGGGTGCTGTGTGCTCAGTGCTCAGGGTGCTGGGTTTTCAGTACTAAGGGTGCTCGGTGCTCAGTGCTCAGGGTGCTAGGTGCTCAGTACTCAGGGTGCTGGGTGCTCAGTGCTCGGGGTGCTGGGTGCTCAGTACTCAGGGTGCTGGGTGCTCAGTACTCAGGGTGCAGGGTGCTCAGTGCTCAGGGTGCTGGGTGCTCAGTACTCAGGGTGCTCGGTGCTCAGTACTCAGGGTGCTCGGTGCTCAGTACTCAGGGTGCTGGGTGCTCAGAACTCAGGGTGCTGGGTGCTCAGTACTCAGGGTGCTGGGTGCTCAGTGCTCAGGGTGCTGGGTGCTCAGTGCTCTGGGTGCTGGGTGCTCAGTGCTCAGGGTGCTGGGTGCTCAGTGCTCAGGGTGCTGGGTGCTCAGTGATCGGGGTGATGGGTGCTGAGTGCTCAGGGTGCTGAGTGCTCAGTGCTCGGGGTGCTCGGTGCTCAGTGCTCAGGGTCCTGGGTGCTCAGTACTCAGGGTGCTGGGTGCTTAGTAATCAGGGTGCTCAGTGCTCAGTACACAGGGTGCTGGGTGCTCAGTGCTCGGGGTGCTGGGTGCTCAGTGCTCAGTACTCAGGGTGCTGGGTGCTCAGTGCTCAGGGTGCTGAGTGCTCAGTACTCAGCGTGCTGGGTGCTCAGTACTCAGGGTGCTGGGTGCTCAGTGCTCAGGGTGCTGGGTGCTCAGTGCTCAGGGTGCTGGATGCTCAGTGCTCGGGGAGCTCGGTGCTCAGTACTCAGGGTGCTGGGTGCTCAGTACTCAGTGCTCGGGGTCCTGGGTGCTCCGTGCTCGGGGTGATCTGTTCTCAGTACTCAGGGTGCTGGTTGCTCAGTGCTCGGGGTGCTGGGTGCTCAGTACTCGGGGTGCTCAATACTCAGGGTACTGGGTGCTCAGTACTCAGGGTGCTGGGTGCTCAGAGCTCGGGGTGCTCGGTGCTCAGTACTCGGGGTGCTGGGTGCTCAGTGCTCAGGGTGCTGGGTGCTCAGTGCTCGGGGTGCTGGGTGCTCAGTGCTGAGGGTGCTGGGTGCTCAGTACTCAGGGTGCTAGGTGCTCAGTACTCAGCGTGCTGGGTGCTCAGTAGTCAGGGTCCTCGGTGCTCAGTACTCAGGGTGTTCAGTGCTCAGTACTCAGCGTGCTTTGTGCTCAGGGCTCAGGGTGCTGGGTGCTCAGTATTCAGGGTGCTGGGTGCTCAGTATTCAGGGTGCTGGGTGCTCAGTACACAGGGTGCTGGGTGCTCAGTGCACGGGGTGCTCGGTGATCAGTACTCAGGGTGCTGGGTGCTCAGTGCTCAGGGTGCTGAGGACTCAGTACTCAGGGTGCTGGGTGCTCAGTACTCAGGGTGCTGGGTGCTCAGTGCTCAGGGTGCTGGGTGCTCAGTGCTCGGGGTGCTGGGTGCTCAGTGCTCGGGGTGCTGGGTGCTCAGTGCTCAGGGTTCTGGGTGCTCAGTACTCAGGGTTTTGGGTGCTCATTGCTCAGGGTGCTGGGTGCTCAGTGCTCAGGGTGCTGGGTGCTCAGTCCTCAGGGTGCTGGGTGCTCAGTACTCAGGGTGTTCGGTGCTTAGTACTCAGGGTGCTCAGTGCTCAGTACTCAGGGTGCTGGTTGCTCAGTGCTCGGGGTGCTCGGTGCTCAGTACTCAGGGTGCTGGGTGCTCAGTACTCAGGGTGCTGGGTGCTCCGTACTCAGGGTGCTGGGTGCTCAGTACTCAGGGTGCTGGGTGCTCAGTACTCAGGGTGCTGGGTGCTCAGTGCTCAGGGTGCTGGGTGCTCAGTACTCAGGGTGCTGGGTGCTCAGTTCTCAGGGTGCTCGGTGCTCAGTACTCAGGGTGCTGGGTGCTCAGTGCTCAGGGTGCTTTGTACTCAGTACTCAGGGTCCTGGGTGCTCAGTACTCAGGGTGCTGGGTGCTCAGTGCTCAGGGTGCTGGGTGCTCAGTGCTCAGGGTGCTGTGTGCTCAGTACTCAGGGTGCTGGGTGCTCAGTGCTCAGTGTGATCGGTGCTCAGTACTGAGGGTGCTCAGTACTCAGGGTGCTGGGTGCTCAGTGCTCAGGGTGCTGGGTGCTCAGTACTCAGGGTGCTCATTGCTCAGGGTGCTGGGTGCTCAGGGTGCTGGGTGCTCAGTGCTCGGGGTGCTGGGTGCTCAGTGCTCAGTGCTCAGGGTGCTGGGTGCTCAGTGCTCAGGGTGCTGTGTCCTCAGTGCTCAGTACTCAGCGTGCTGGGTGCTCAGTGCTCAGAGTGTTGGGTGCTCAGTACTCAGGGTGCTGGGTGCTCAGTGCTCAGTGCTCAGGGTGCTCAGTGCTCAGGGTGCTCAGTGCTCAGGGTGCTGGTTGCTCAGGGTGCTTTGTGCTCAGTGCTCGGGGTGCTGGGTGCTCAGTGCTCAGTGCTCAGGGTGCTGGGTGCTCAGTGCTCAGTGCTCAGGGTGCTGGGTGTTCAGTACTCACGGTGCTCGGTGCTCAGTGCTCAGGGTGCTAGGTGCTCAGTACTCAGGGTGCTGGGTGCTCAGTGCTCGGGGTGCTGGGTGCTCAGTGCTCAGGGTGATCAGTGCTCAGTACTCAGGGTGCTGGGTGCTCAGTACTCAGGGTGCTGGGTGCTCAGTGCTCAGGGTGCTGGGTGCTCAGTACTCAGGGTGCTGGGTGCTCAGTACTCAGGGTGCTCCCTGCTCAGTACTCAGGGTGCTGGGTGCTCAGTGCTCAGGGTGCTTTGTACTCAGTACTCAGGGTTCTGGGTGCTCAGTACTCAGGGTGCTGGGTGCTCAATGCTCAGGGTGCTGGGTGCTCAGTGCTCAGGGTGCTGGGTGCTCAGTACTCAGGGTGCTGGGTGCTCAGTGCTCAGGGTGATCGGTGCTCAGTACTCAGGGTGCTCAGTACTCAGGGTGCTGGGTGCTCAGTACTCAGGGTGCTGGGTGCTCAGTGCTCAGGGTGCTGGGTGCTCAGTGCTCGGGGTGCTGGGTGCTCAGTGCTCAGGGTGCTGGGTGCTCAGTGCTCAGGGTGCTGGGTGCTCAGTGATCAGGGTGATGGGTGCTGAGTGCTCAGGGTGCTGTGTGCTCAGTGCTCGGGGTGCTCGGTGCTCAGTGCTCAGGGTCCTGGGTGCTCAGTACTCAGTGTGCTGGGTGCTTAGTAATCAGGGTGCTCAGAGCTCAGTACACAGGGTGCTGGGTGCTCAGTACTCATTGTGCTGGGTGCTCAGTGCTCAGGGTGCTGAGTGCTCAGTACTCAGCGTGCTGTGTGCTCAGTACTCAGGGTGCTGGGTGCTCAGTGCTCAGGGTGCTGGGTGCTCAGTGCTCAGGGTGCTGGGTGCTCAGTGCTCGGGGAGCTCGGTGCTCAGTACTCAGGGTGCTGGGTGCTCAGTACTCAGTGCTCGGGGTCCTGGGTGCTCCGTGCTCGGGGTGCTGGGTGCTCAGTACTCAGGGTGCTGGGTGCTCATACTCGGGGTGCTGGGTGCTCAGTGCTCGGGGTGCTGGGTGCTCAGTACTCAGGGTGCTGGGGGCTCAGTACTCAGGGTGCTGGGTGCTCAGTACTCAGGGTGCTCGGTTCTCAGTACTCAGGGTGCTGGGTGCTCATTCTCGGGGTACTGGGTGCTCAGTGCTCGGGGTGCTGGGTGCTCAGTACTCAGGGTGCTGGGTGCTCAGTACTCAGGGTGCTGGGTGCTCAGTGCTCAGGGTGCTGGGTGCTCAGTGCTCAGGGTGCTGGGTGCTCAGTACTCAGGGTGCTGGGTGCTCAGGGCTCAGGGTGATCGGTGCTCAGTACTCAGGGTGCTCAGTACTCAGGGTGCTGGGTGCTCAGTGCTCAGGGTTCTGTTTTCTCAGTACTCAGGGTGCTGGGTGCTCAGTGCTCGGGGTGCTGGCTGCTCACTGCTCAGGGTGCTGGGTGCTCAGTCCTCAGGGTGCTCAGTGCTCAGGGTGCTGGGTGCTCAGTACTCATGGTGCTGGGTGCTCAGTACTCAGGGGGCTGGGTGCTAAGTGCTCAGTGTGCTGGGTGCTCAGTGCTCAGGGCGCTGGGTGCTCAGTGCTCGGGGTGCTGGGTGCTCAGTGCTCGGGGTGCTGGGTGGTCAGTGCTCAGTGCTCAAGGTGCTGGGTGCTCAGTGCTCAGTGCTCAGGGTGCTGGGTGCTCAGTACTCAGTGTGCTGGGTGCTCAGTACTCAGGGTGCTGGGTGCTCAGTTCTCAGGGTGCTGGGTGATCAGTACTCTGGGTGTTGGGTGCTCAGTACTCAGGGTGCTCAGTGCTCAGTACTCGGGGTGCTGGGTGCTCAGTGCTCAGTGTGCTCAGTGCTCAGTGCTCAGGGTGCTGGGTGCTCAGTGCTCGGGGCGCTGGGTGCTCAGTGCTCGGGGTGCTGGGTGCTCAGTACTCAGGGTGCTGTGTGCTCAGTGCTCAGTACTCAGCGTGCTGGGTGCTCAGTGCTCAGAGTGTTGGGTGCTCAGTACTCAGGGTGCTGGGTGCTCAGTGCTCAGTGCTCAGGGTGTTCAGTGCTCAGGGTGCTCAGTGCTCAGGGTGCTGGGTGCTCAGGGTGCTGGGTGCTCAGTGCTCGGGGTGCTGGGTGCTCAGTCCTCAGTGCTCAGGGTGCTGGGTGCTCAGTGCTCAGTGCTCAGGGTGCTGGGTATTCAGTACTCAGGGTGCTCGGTGCTCAGTGCTCAGGGTGCTAGGTGCTCAGTACTCAGGGTGCTGGGTGCTCAGTGCTCGGGGTGCTGGGTGCTCAGTACTCAGGGTGCTGGGTGCTCAGTACTCAGGGTGCTGGGTGCTCAGTGCTCAGGGTGCTAGGTGCTCAGTACTCAGGGTGCTCGGTGCTCAGTACTCAGGGTGCTCGTTGCTCAGTACTCAGGGTGCTGGGTGCTCAGTACTCAGGGTGCTGGGTGCTCAGTACTCAGGGTGCTGGGTGCTCAGTGCTCAGGGTGCTGGGTGCTCAGTGCTCTGGGTGCTGGGTGCTCAGTGCTCAGGGTGCTGGGTGCTCAGTGCTCAGGGTGCTGGGTGCTCAGTGATCGGGGTGTTGGGTGCTGAGTGCTCAGGGTGCTGAGTGCTCAGTGCTCGGGGTGCTCGGTGCTCAGTGCTCAGGGTCCTGGGTGCTCAGTACTCAGGGTGCTGGGTGCTTAGTAATCAGGGTGCTCAGTGCTCAGTACACAGGGTGCTGGGTGCTCAGTGCTCGGGGTGCTGGGTGCTCAGTGCTCAGTACTCAGGGTGCTGGGTCCTCAGTGCTCAGGGTGCTGAGTGCTCAGTACTCAGCGTGCTGGGTGCTCAGTACTCAGGGTGCTGGGTTCTCAGTGCTCAGGGTGCTGGGTGCTCAGTGCTCAGGGTGCTGGATGCTCAGTGCTCGGGGAGCTCGGTGCTCAGTACTCAGGGTGCTGGGTGCTCAGTACTCAGTGCTCGGGGTCCTGGGTGCTCCGTGCTCGGGGTGATCTGTTCTCAGTACTCAGGGTGCTGGTTGCTCAGTGCTCGGGGTGCTGGGTGCTCAGTACTCGGGGTGCTCAGTACTCAGGGTACTGGGTGCTCAGTACTCAGGGTGCTGGGTGCTCAGAGCTCGGGGTGCTCGGTGCTCAGTACTCGGGGTGCTGGGTGCTCAGTGCTCAGGGTGCTGGGTGCTCAGTGCTCGGGGTGCTGGGTGCTCAGTGCTGAGGGTGCTGGCTGCTCAGTGCTCAGGGTGCTGGGTGCTCAGTACTCAGGGTGCTAGGTGCTCAGTACTCAGGGTGCTCAGTGCTCAGTACTCAGCGTGCTGGGTGCTCAGTAGTCAGGGTCCTCGGTGCTCAGTACTCAGGGTGTTAAGTGCTCAGTACTCAGCGTGCTTTGTGCTCAGTGCTCAGGGTGCTGGGTGCTCAGTACTCAGGGTGCTGGGTGCTCAGTATTCAGGGTGCTGGGTGCTCAGTACACAGGGTGCTGGGTGCTCAGTGCACGGGGTGCTCGGTGATCAGTACTCAGGGTGCTGGGTGCTCAGTGCTCAGGGTGCTGAGTACTCAGTACTCAGGGTGCTGGGTGCTCAGTACTCAGGATGCTGGGTGCTCTGTGCTCAGGGTGCTGGGTGCTCAGTGCTCGGGGTGCTGGGTGCTCAGTGCTCGGGGTGCTGGGTGCTCAGTGCTCAGGGTGCTGGGTGCTCAGTACTCAGGGTGTTGGGTGCTCATTACTCAGGGTGCTGGGTGCTCAGTGCTCAAGGTGATGGGTGCTCAGTCCTCAGGGTGCTGGGTGCTCAGTACTCAGGGTGTTCGGTGCTTAGTACTCAGGGTGCTCAGTGCTCAGTACTCAGGGTGCTGGTTGCTCAGTGCTCGGGGTGCTCGGTGCTCAGTACTCAGGGTGCTGGGTGCTCAGTACTCAGGGTGCTGGGTGCTCCGTACTCAGGGTGCTGGGTGCTCAGTACTCAGGGTGCTGGATGCTCAGTACTCAGGGTGCTGGGTGCTCAGTGCTCAGGGTGCTGGGTGCTCAGTTCTCAGGGTGCTGGGTGCTCAGTTCTCAGGGTGCTCGGTGCTCAGTACTCAGGGTGCTGGGTGCTCAGTGCTCAGGGTGCTTTGTACTCAGTACTCAGGGTTCTGGGTGCTCAGTACTCAGGGTGCTGGGTGCTCAGTGCTCAGGGTGCTGGGTGCTCAGTGCTCAGGGTGCTGTGTGCTCAGTACTCAGGGTGCTGGGTGCTCAGTGCTCAGTGTGATCGGTGCTCAGTACTGAGGGTGCTCAGTACTCAGGGTGCTGGGTGCTCAGTGCTCAGGGTGCTGGGTGCTCAGTACTCAGGGTGCTCATTGCTCAGGGTGCTGGGTGCTCAGGGTGCTGGGTGCTCAGTGCTCGGGGTGCTGGGTGCTCAGTGCTCAGTGCTCAGGGTGCTGGGTGCTCAGTGCTCAGGGTGCTGTGTGCTCAGTGCTCAGTACTCAGCGTGCTGGGTGCTCAGTGCTCAGAGTGTTGGGTGCTCAGTACTCAGGGTGCTGGGTGCTCAGTGCTCAGGGCTCAGGGTGCTCAGTGCTCAGGGTGCTGAGTGCTCAGGGTGCTGTTTGCTCAGGGTGCTGGGTGCTCAGTGCTCGGGGTGCTGGGTGCTCAGTGCTCAGTGCTCAGGGTACTGGGTGCTCAGTGCTCAGTGCTCAGGGTGCTGGGTGTTCAGTACTCAGGGTGCTCGGTGCTCAGTGCTCAGGGTGCTAGGTGTTCAGTACTCAGGGTGCTGGGTGCTCAGTGCTCGGGGTGCTGGGTGCTCAGTGCTCAGGGTGATCAGTGCTCATTACTCAGGGTGCTGGGTGCTCAGTACTCAGGGTGCTGGGTGCTCAGTGCTCAGGGTGCTGGGTGCTCAGTACTCAGGGTGCTGGGTGCTCAGTACTCAGGGTGCTCCGTGCTCAGTACTCAGGGTGCTGGGTGCTCAGTGCTCAGGGTGCTTTGTACTCAGTACTCAGGGTTCTGGGTGCTCAGTACTCAGGGTGCTGGGTGCTCAATGCTCAGGGTGCTGGGTGCTCAGTGCTCAGGGTGCTGGGTGCTCAGTACTCAGGGTGCTGGGTGCTCAGTGCTCAGGGTGATCGGTGCTCAGTACTCAGGGTGCTCAGTACTCAGGGTGCTGGGTGCTCAGTACTCAGGGTGCTGGGTGCTCAGTGCTCAGGGTGCTGGGTGCTCAGTGCTCGGGGTGCTGGGTGCTCAGTGCTCAGGGTGCTGGGTTCTCAGTGCTCAGGGTGCTGGGTGCTCAGTGATCGGGGTGATGGGTGCTGAGTGCTCAGGGTGCTGTGTGCTCAGTGCTCGGGGTGCTCGGTGCTCAGTGCTCAGGGTGCTGGGTGCTCAGTACTCAGGGTGCTCGGTGCTCAGTACTCAGGGTGCTCGTTGCTCAGTACTCAGGGTGCTGGGTGCTCAGTACTCAGGGTGCTGGGTGCTCAGTACTCAGGGTGCTGGGTGCTCAGTGCTCAGGGTGCTGGGTGCTCAGTGCTCTGGGTGCTGGGTGCTCAGTGCTCAGGGTGCTGGGTGCTCAGTGCTCAGGGTGCTGGGTGCTCAGTGATCGGGGTGTTGGGTGCTGAGTGCTCAGGGTGCTGAGTGCTCAGTGCTCGGGGTGCTCGGTGCTCAGTGCTCAGGGTCCTGGGTGCTCAGTACTCAGGGTGCTGGGTGCTTAGTAATCAGGGTGCTCAGTGCTCAGTACACAGGGTGCTGGGTGCTCAGTGCTCGGGGTGCTGGGTGCTCAGTGCTCAGTACTCAGGGTGCTGGGTCCTCAGTGCTCAGGGTGCTGAGTGCTCAGTACTCAGCGTGCTGGGTGCTCAGTACTCAGGGTGCTGGGTTCTCAGTGCTCAGGGTGCTGGGTGCTCAGTGCTCAGGGTGCTGGATGCTCAGTGCTCGGGGAGCTCGGTGCTCAGTACTCAGGGTGCTGGGTGCTCAGTACTCAGTGCTGGGGTCCTGGGTGCTCCGTGCTCGGGGTGATCTGTTCTCAGTACTCAGGGTGCTGGTTGCTCAGTGCTCGGGGTGCTGGGTGCTCAGTACTCGGGGTGCTCAGTACTCAGGGTACTGGGTGCTCAGTACTCAGGGTGCTGGGTGCTCAGAGCTCGGGGTGCTCGGTGCTCAGTACTCGGGGTGCTGGGTGCTCAGTGCTCAGGGTGCTGGGTGCTCAGTGCTCGGGGTGCTGGGTGCTCAGTGCTGAGGGTGCTGGCTGCTCAGTGCTCAGGGTGCTGGGTGCTCAGTACTCAGGGTGCTAGGTGCTCAGTACTCAGGGTGCTCAGTGCTCAGTACTCAGCGTGCTGGGTGCTCAGTAGTCAGGGTCCTCGGTGCTCAGTACTCAGGGTGTTAAGTGCTCAGTACTCAGCGTGCTTTGTGCTCAGTGCTCAGGGTGCTGGGTGCTCAGTACTCAGGGTGCTGGGTGCTCAGTATTCAGGGTGCTGGGTGCTCAGTACACAGGGTGCTGGGTGCTCAGTGCACGGGGTGCTCGGTGATCAGTACTCAGGGTGCTGGGTGCTCAGTGCTCAGGGTGCTGAGTACTCAGTACTCAGGGTGCTGGTTGCTCAGTACTCAGGGTGCTGGGTGCTCTGTGCTCAGGGTGCTGGGTGCTCAGTGCTCGGGGTGCTGGGTGCTCAGTGCTCGGGGTGCTGGGTGCTCAGTGCTCAGGGTGCTGGGTGCTCAGTACTCAGGGTGTTGGGTCCTCATTACTCAGGGTGCTGGGTGCTCAGTGCTCAAGGTGATGGGTGCTCAGTCCTCAGGGTGCTGGGTGCTCAGTACTCAGGGTGTTCGGTGCTTAGTACTCAGGGTGCTCAGTGCTCAGTACTCAGGGTGCTGGTTGCTCAGTGCTCGGGGTGCTCGGTGCTCAGTACTCAGGGTGCTGGGTGCTCAGTACTCAGGGTGCTGGGTGCTCCGTACTCAGGGTGATGGGTGCTCAGTACTCAGGGTGCTGGATGCTCAGTACTCAGGGTGCTGGGTGCTCAGTGCTCAGGGTGCTGGGTGCTCAGTTCTCAGGGTGCTGGGTGCTCAGTTCTCAGGGTGCTCAGTGCTCAGTACTCAGGGTGCTGGGTGCTCAGTGCTCAGGGTGCTTTGTACTCAGTACTCAGGGTTCTGGGTGCTCAGTACTCAGGGTGCTGGGTGCTCAGTGCTCAGGGTGCTGGGTGCTCAGTGCTCAGGGTGCTGTGTGCTCAGTACTCAGGGTGCTGGGTGCTCAGTGCTCAGTGTGATCGGTGCTCAGTACTGAGGGTGCTCAGTACTCAGGGTGCTGGGTGCTCAGTGCTCAGGGTGCTGGGTGCTCAGTACTCAGGGTGCTCATTGCTCAGGGTGCTGGGTGCTCAGGGTGCTGGGTGCTCAGTGCTCGGGGTGCTGGGTGCTCAGTGCTCAGTGCTCAGGGTGCTGGGTGCTCAGTGCTCAGGGTGCTGTGTGCTCAGTGCTCAGTACTCAGCGTGCTGGGTGCTCAGTGCTCAGAGTGTTGGGTGCTCAGTACTCAGGGTGCAGGGTGCTCAGTGCTCAGGGCTCAGGGTGCTCAGTGCTCAGGGTGCTGAGTGCTCAGGGTGCTGTTTGCTCAGGGTGCTGGGTGCTCAGTGCTCGGGGTGCTGGGTGCTCAGTGCTCAGTGCTCAGGGTGCTGGGTGCTCAGTGCTCAGTGCTCAGGGTGCTGGGTGTTCAGTACTCAGGGTGCTCGGTGCTCAGTGCTCAGGGTGCTAGGTGTTCAGTACTCAGGGTGCTGGGTGCTCAGTGCTCGGGGTGCTGGGTGCTCAGTGCTCAGGGTGATCAGTGCTCATTACTCAGGGTGCTGGGTGCTCAGTACTCAGGGTGCTGGGTGCTCAGTGCTCAGGGTGCTGGGTGCTCAGTACTCAGGGTGCTGGGTGCTCAGTACTCAGGGTGCTCCGTGCTCAGTACTCAGGGTGCTGGGTGCTCAGTGCTCAGGGTGCTTTGTACTCAGTACTCAGGGTTCTGGGTGCTCAGTACTCAGGGTGCTGGGTGCTCAATGCTCAGGGTGCTGGGTGCTCAGTGCTCAGGGTGCTGGGTGCTCAGTACTCAGGGTGCTGGGTGCTCAGTGCTCAGGGTGATCGGTGCTCAGTACTCAGGGTGCTCAGTACTCAGGGTGCTGGGTGCTCAGTACTCAGGGTGCTGGGTGCTCAGTGCTCAGGGTGCTGGGTGCTCAGTGCTCGGGGTGCTGGGTGCTCAGTGCTCAGGGTGCTGGGTTCTCAGTGCTCAGGGTGCTGAGTGCTCAGTACTCAGCGTGCTGGGTGCTCAGTACTCAGGGTGCTGGGTGCTCAGTGCTCAGGGTGCAGGGTGCTCAGTGCTTAGGGTGCTGGGTGCTCAGTGCTCGGGGAGCTCGGTGCTCAGTTCTCAGGGTGCTGGGTGCTCAGTGCTCAGTACTCGGGGTCCTGGGTGCTCCGTGCTCGGGGTGCTGGGTGCTCAGTACTCAGGGTGCTGGGTGCTCATACTCGGGGTGCTGGGTGCTCAGTGCTCGGGGTGCTGGGTGCTCAGTACTCAGGGTGCTGGGGGCTCAGTACTCAGGGTGCTGGGTGCTCAGTACTCAGGGTGCTCGGTTCTCAGTACTCAGGGTGCTGGGTGCTCATTCTCGGGGTACTGGGTGCTCAGTGCTCGGGGTGCTGGGTGCTCAGTACTCAGGGTGCTGGGGGCTCAGTACTCAGGGTGCTGGGTGCTCAGTACTCAGGGTGATCTGTTCTCAGTACTCAGGGTGCTGGGTGCTCAGTGCTCGGGGTGCTGGGTGCTCAGTACTCAGGGTGCTGGGTGCTCAGTGCTCGGAGTGCTGGGTGCTCAGTGCTCAGGGTGCTGGGTGCTCAGTGCTCGGGGTGCTGGGTGCTGAGTCCTCAGGGTGCTCGGTGCTCAGTGCTCGGGGTGCTCGGTGCTCAGTGCTCAGGGTGCTGGGTGCTCAGTACTCAGGGTGCTGGGTGCTTAGTACTCAGGGTGCTCAGTGCTCAGTACACAGGGTGCTGGGTGCTCAGTGCTCGGGGTGCTGGGTGCTCAGTGCTCAGTACTCAGGGTGCTGGGTGCTCAGTGCTCAGGGTGCTGGGTGCTCAGTACTCAGCGTGCTGGGTGCTCAGTACTCAGGGTGCTGGGTGCTCAGTGCTCAGGGTGCTGGGTGCTCAGTGCTCAGGGTGCTGGGTAGTCAGTGATCGGGGTGCTGGGTGCTCAGTACTCAGGGTGCTCAGTGCTCGGTTAGCTCGGTGCTCAGTACTCAGGGTGCTGGGTGCTCAGTACTCAGTGCTCGGGGTCCTGGGTGCTCCGTGCTCGGGGTGCTGGGTGCTCAGTGCTCTGGGTGCTGGGTGCGCAGTACTCAGGGTGCTGGGTGCTCAGTACTCAGGGTGCTGGGTTCTCAGTGCTCAGGGTGCTGTGTGCTCAGTACTCAGGGTGCTGGGTCCTCAGTGCTCAGGGTGCTGGGTACTCAGTGCTCAGGGTGCTGGGTGCTCAGTACTCAGGGTGCTGGGTGCTCAGTGCTCAGGGTGCTGGGTGCTCAGTGCTCAGGGTGCTGGGTGCTCAGTACTCAGGGTGCTGGGTGCTCAGTGCTCAGGGTGATCGGTGCTCAGTACTCAGGGTGCTCAGTACTCAGGGTGCTGGGTGCTCAGTGCTCAGGGTGCTAGGTGCTCAGTACTCAGGGTGCTGGGTGCTCAGTGCTCGGGGTGCTGGGTGCTCAGTGCTCAGGGTGATCGGTGCTCAGTACTCAGGGTGCTGGGTGCTCAGTGCTCAGGGTGCTGGGTGCTCAGTCCTCAGGGTGCTCTGTGCTCAGGGTGCTGGGTGCTCAGTACTCATGGTGCTGGGTGCTCAGTACTCAGGGGGCTGGGTGCTCAGTGCTCAGTGTGCTGGGTGCTCAGTGCTCAGGGCGCTGGGTGCTCAGTGCTCGGGGTGCTGGGTGCTCAGTGCTCGGGGTGCTGGGTGGTCAGTGCTCAGTGCTCAAGGTGCTGGGTGCTCAGTGCTCAGAGCTCAGGGTGCTGGGTGCTCAGTACTCAGGTTGCTGGGTGCTCAGTACTCAGGGTTCTGGGTGCTCAGTTCTCAGGGTGCTGGGTGATCAGTACTCTGGGTGTTGGGTGCTCATTACTCAGGGTGCTCAGTGCTCAGTACACGGGGTGCTGGGTGCTCAGTGCTCAGTGTGCTCAGTGCTCAGTGCTCAGGGTGCTGGGTGCTCAGTGCTCGGGGCACTGGGTGCTCAGTGCTCGGGGTGCTGGGTGCTCAGTACTCAGGGTGCTGTGTGCTCAGTGCTCAGTACTCAGCGTGCTGGGTGCTCAGTGCTCAGAGTGTTGGGTGCTCAGTACTCAGGGTGCTGGGTGCTCAGTACTCAGGGGGCTGGGTGCTCAGTGCTCAGTGTGCTGGGTGCTCAGTGCTCAGGGCGCTGGGTGCTCAGTGCTCGGGGTGCTGGGTGCTCAGTGCTCGGGGTGCTGGGTGGTCAGTGCTCAGTGCTCAAGGTGCTGGGTGCTCAGTGCTCAGCGCTCAGGGTGCTGGGTGCTCAGTACTCAGGGTGCTGGGTGCTCAGTACTCATGGTGCTGGGTGCTCAGTACTCAGGGGGCTGGGTGCTCAGTGCTCAGTGTGCTGGGTGCTCAGTGCTCAGGGTGCTGGGTGCTCAGTGCTCGGGGTGCTGGGTGCTCAGTGCTCAGTGCTCAGGGTGCTGGGTGCTCAGTGCTCAGTGCTCAGGGTGCTGGGTGCTTAGTACTCAGTGTGCTCAGTGCTCAGTACACAGGGTGCTGGGTGCTCAGTGCTCGGGGTGCTGGGTGCTCAGTGCTCAGTACTCAGGGTGCTGGGTGCTCAGTGCTCAGGGTGCTGAGTGCTCAGTACTCAGCGTGCTGGGTGCTCAGTACTCAGGGTGCTGGGTGCTCAGTGCTCAGGGTGCTGGGTGCTCAGTGCTCAGGGTGCTGGGTGCTCAGTGTTCGGGGAGCTCGGTGCTCAGTACTCAGGGTGCTGGGTGCTCAGTACTCAGTGCTCGGGGTCCTTTGTGCTCCGTGCTCGGGGTGATCTGTTCTCAGTACTCAGGGTGCTGGGTGCTCAGTGCTCGGGGTGCTGGGTGCTCAGTACTCGGGGTGCTCAGTACTCAGGGTACTGGGTGCTCAGTACTCAGGGTGCTGGGTGCTCAGAGCTCGGGGTGCTCGGTGCTCAGTACTCGGGGTGCTGGGTGCTCAGTGCTCAGGGTGCTGGGTGCTCAGTGCTCGGGGTGCTGGGTGCTCAGTGCTGAGGGTGCTGGCTGCTCAGTGCTCAGGGTGCTGGGTGCTCAGTACTCAGGGTGCTAGGTGCTCAGTACTCAGGGTGCTCAGTGCTCAGTACTCAGCGTGCTTTGTGCTCAGTGCTCAGGGTGCTGGGTGCTCAGTACTCAGGGTGCTGGGTGCTCAGTATTCAGAGTGCTGGGTGCTCAGTACTCAGGGTGCTGGGTGCTCAGTGCACGGGGTGCTCGGTGATCAGTACTCAGGGTGCTGGGTGCTCAGTGCTCAGGGTGCTGAGTACTCAGTACTCAGGGTGCTGGGTGCTCAGTGCTCAGGGTGCTGGGTGCTCAGTGCTCAGGGTGCTGGGTGCTCAGTGCTCAGGGTGCTGGGTGCTCAGTGCTCGGGGTGCTGGGTGCTCAGTGCTCGGGGTGCTGGGTGCTCAGTGCTCAGGGTGCTGGGTGCTCAGTACTCAGGGTGCTGGGTGCTCATTACTCAGGGTGCTGGGTGCTCAGTACTCAGGGTGCTGGGTGCTCAGTGCTCGGGGTGCTGGGTGCTCAGTGCTCAGTGCTCAGGGTGCTGGGTGCTCAGTGCTCAGGGTGCTGTGTGCTCAGTGCTCAGTACTCAGCGTGCTGGGTGCTCAGTGCTCAGAGTGTTGGGTGCTCAGTACTCAGGGTGCTGGGTGCTAAGTGCTCAGTGCTCAGGGTGCTCAGTGCTCAGGGTGCTCAGTGCTCAGGGTGCTGGGTGCTCAGGGTGCTGGGTGCTCAGTGCTCGGGGTGCTGGGTGCTCAGTGCTCAGTGCTCAGGGTGCTGGGTGTTCAGTACTCAGGGTGCTCGGTGCTCAGTGCTCAGGGTGCTAGGTGCTCAGTACTCAGGGTGCTGGGTGCTCAGTGCTCGGGGTGCTGGGTGCTCAGTGCTCAGGGTGATCAGTGCTCAGTACTCAGGGTGCTGGGTGCTCAGTACTCAGGGTGCTGGTTGCTCAGTGCTCAGGGTGCTGGGTGCTCAGTACTCAGGGTGCTGGGTGGTCAGTACTCAGGGTGCTCCGTGCTCAGTACTCAGGGTGCTGGGTGCTCAGTGCTCAGGGTGCTTTGTACTCAGTACTCAGGGTTCTGGGTGCTCAGTACTCAGGGTGCTGGGTGCTCAATGCTCAGGGTGCTGGGTGCTCAGTGCTCAGGGTGCTGGGTGCTCAGTACTCAGGGTGCTGGGTGCTCAGTGCTCAGGGTGATCGGTGCTCAGTACTCAGGGTGCTCAGTACTCAGGGTGCTGGGTGCTCAGTACTCAGGGTGCTGGGTGCTCAGTGCTCAGGGTGCTGGGTGCTCAGTGCTCTGGGTGCTGGGTGCTCAGTGCTCAGGGTGCTGGGTGCTCAGTGCTCAGGGTGCTGGGTGCTCAGTGATCGGGGTGATGGGTGCTGAGTGCTCAGGGTGCTGGGTGCTCAGTGCTCGGGGTGCTCGGTGCTCAGTGCTCAGGGTCCTGGGTGCTCAGTACTCAGGGTGCTGGGTGCTTAGTAATCAGGGTGCTCAGTGCTCAGTACACAGGGTGCTGGGTGCTCAGTGCTCGGGGTGCTGGGTGCTCAGTGCTCAGTACTCAGGGTGCTGGGTGCTCAGTGCTCAGGGTGCTGAGTGCTCAGTACTCAGCGTGCTGGGTGCTCAGTACTCAGGGTGCTGGGTGCCCTGTGCTCAGGGTGCTGGGTGCTCAGTGCTCAGGGTGCTGGGTGCTCAGTGCTCGGGGAGCTCGGTGCTCAGTACTCAGGGTGCTGGGTGCTCAGTACTCAGTGCTCGGGGTCCTGGGTGCTCCGTGCTCGGGGTGCTGGGTGCTCAGTACTCAGGGTGCTGGGTGCTCATTCACGGGATTCTGTGTGCTCAGTGCTCGGGGTGCTGGGTGCTCAGTACTCATGGTGCTGGGTGCTCAGTACTCAGGGTGCTGGGTGCTCAGTACTCAGGGTGCTCAGTGCTCAGTACTCGGGGTGCTGGGTGCTCAGTGCTCAGGGTGCTCAGTTCTCAGTGCTCGGGGTGCTGGGTGCTCAGTGCTCGGGGCGCTGGGTGCTCAGTGCTCGGGGTGCTGGGTGCTCAGTACTCGGGGTGCTGGGTGCTCAGTGCTCAGGGTGCTCAGTGCTCAGTACTCAGTGCTCAGGGTGCTCAGTGCTCAGTGCTCAGGGTGCTGGGTGTTCAGTACTCAGGGTGCTGGGTTCTCAGTACTCAGAGTGCTGGGGGCTCAGTACTCAGGGTGCTGGGTGCTCAGTGCTCAGGGTGCTGGGTGCTCAGTGCTCAGGGTGCTGGGTGCTCAGTACTCAGGGTGCTGGGTGCTCAGTGCTCAGGGTGATCGGTGCTCAGTACTCAGGGTGCTCAGTACTCAGGGTGCTGGGTGCTCAGTGCTCAGGGTGCTAGGTGCTCAGTACTCAGGGTGCTGGGTGCTCAGTGCTCGGGGTGCTGGGTGCTCAGTGCTCAGGGTGATCGGTGCTCAGTACTCAGGGTGCTGGGTGCTCAGTGCTCAGGGTGCTGGGTGCTCAGTCCTCAGGGTGCTCTGTGCTCAGGGTGCTGGGTGCTCAGTACTCATGGTGCTGGGTGCTCAGTACTCAGGGGGCTGGGTGCTCAGTGCTCAGTGTGCTGGGTGCTCAGTGCTCAGGGCGCTGGGTGCTCAGTGCTCGGGGTGCTGGGTGCTCAGTGCTCGGGGTGCTGGGTGGTCAGTGCTCAGTGCTCAAGGTGCTGGGTGCTCAGTGCTCAGAGCTCAGGGTGCTGGGTGCTCAGTACTCAGGGTGCTGGGTGCTCAGTACTCAGGGTGCTGGGTGCTCAGTTCTCAGGGTGCTGGGTGATCAGTACTCTGGGTGTTGGGTGCTCAGTACTCAGGGTGCTCAGTGCTCAGTACACGGGGTGCTGGGTGCTCAGTGCTCAGTGTGCTCAGTGCTCAGTGCTCAGGGTGCTGGGTGCTCAGTGCTCGGGGCACTGGGTGCTCAGTGCTCGGGGTGCTGGGTGCTCAGTACTCAGGGTGCTGTGTGCTCAGTGCTCAGTACTCAGCGTGCTGGGTGCTCAGTGCTCAGAGTGTTGGGTGCTCAGTACTCAGGGTGCTGGGTGCTCAGTACTCAGGGGGCTGGGTGCTCAGTGCTCAGTGTGCTGGGTGCTCAGTGCTCAGGGCGCTGGGTGCTCAGTGCTCGGGGTGCTGGGTGCTCAGTGCTCGGGGTGCTGGGTGGTCAGTGCTCAGTGCTCAAGGTGCTGGGTGCTCAGTGCTCAGCGCTCAGGGTGCTGGGTGCTCAGTACTCAGGGTGCTGGGTGCTCAGTACTCATGGTGCTGGGTGCTCAGTACTCAGGGGGCTGGGTGCTCAGTGCTCAGTGTGCTGGGTGCTCAGTGCTCAGGGTGCTGGGTGCTCAGTGCTCAGTGCTCAGGGTGCTGGGTGCTTAGTACTCAGTGTGCTCAGTGCTCAGTACACAGGGTGCTGGGTGCTCAGTGCTCGGGGTGCTGGGTGCTCAGTGCTCAGTACTCAGGGTGCTGGGTGCTCAGTGCTCAGGGTGCTGAGTGCTCAGTACTCAGCGTGCTGGGTGCTCAGTACTCAGGGTGCTGGGTGCTCAGTGCTCAGGGTGCTGGGTGCTCAGTGCTCAGGGTGCTGGGTGCTCAGTGTTCGGGGAGCTCGGTGCTCAGTACTCAGGGTGCTGGGTGCTCAGTACTCAGTGCTCGGGGTCCTTTGTGCTCCGTGCTCGGGGTGATCTGTTCTCAGTACTCAGGGTGCTGGGTGCTCAGTGCTCGGGGTGCTGGGTGCTCAGTACTCGGGGTGCTCAGTACTCAGGGTACTGGGTGCTCAGTACTCAGGGTGCTGGGTGCTCAGAGCTCGGGGTGCTCGGTGCTCAGTACTCGGGGTGCTGGGTGCTCAGTGCTCAGGGTGCTGGGTGCTCAGTGCTCGGGGTGCTGGGTGCTCAGTGCTGAGGGTGCTGGCTGCTCAGTGCTCAGGGTGCTGGGTGCTCAGTACTCAGGGTGCTAGGTGCTCAGTACTCAGGGTGCTCAGTGCTCAGTACTCAGCGTGCTGGGTGCTCAGTGCTCAGGGTCCTCGGTGCTCAGTACTCAGGGTGTTCAGTGCTCAGTACTCAGCGTGCTTTGTGCTCAGTGCTCAGGGTGCTGGGTGCTCAGTACTCAGGGTGCTGGGTGCTCAGTATTCAGAGTGCTGGGTGCTCAGTACTCAGGGTGCTGGGTGCTCAGTGCACGGGGTGCTCGGTGATCAGTACTCAGGGTGCTGGGTGCTCAGTGCTCAGGGTGCTGAGTACTCAGTACTCAGGGTGCTGGGTGCTCAGTGCTCAGGGTGCTGGGTGCTCAGTGCTCAGGGTGCTGGGTGCTCAGTGCTCAGGGTGCTGGGTGCTCAGTGCTCGGGGTGCTGGGTGCTCAGTGCTCGGGGTGCTGGGTGCTCAGTGCTCAGGGTGCTGGGTGCTCAGTACTCAGGGTGCTGGGTGCTCATTACTCAGGGTGCTGGGTGCTCAGTACTCAGGGTGCTGGGTGCTCAGTGCTCGGGGTGCTGGGTGCTCAGTGCTCAGTGCTCAGGGTGCTGGGTGCTCAGTGCTCAGGGTGCTGTGTGCTCAGTGCTCAGTACTCAGCGTGCTGGATGCTCAGTGCTCAGAGTGTTGGGTGCTCAGTACTCAGGGTGCTGGGTGCTAAGTGCTCAGTGCTCAGGGTGCTCAGTGCTCAGGGTGCTCAGTGCTCAGGGTGCTGGGTGCTCAGGGTGCTGGGTGCTCAGTGCTCGGGGTGCTGGGTGCTCAGTGCTCAGTGCTCAGGGTGCTGGGTGTTCAGTACTCAGGGTGCTCGGTGCTCAGTGCTCAGGGTGCTAGGTGCTCAGTACTCAGGGTGCTGGGTGCTCAGTGCTCGGGGTGCTGGGTGCTCAGTGCTCAGGGTGATCAGTGCTCAGTACTCAGGGTGCTGGGTGCTCAGTACTCAGGGTGCTGGTTGCTCAGTGCTCAGGGTGCTGGGTGCTCAGTACTCAGGGTGCTGGGTGGTCAGTACTCAGGGTGCTCCGTGCTCAGTACTCAGGGTGCTGGGTGCTCAGTGCTCAGGGTGCTTTGTACTCAGTACTCAGGGTTCTGGGTGCTCAGTACTCAGGGTGCTGGGTGCTCAATGCTCAGGGTGCTGGGTGCTCAGTGCTCAGGGTGCTGGGTGCTCAGTACTCAGGGTGCTGGGTGCTCAGTGCTCAGGGTGATCGGTGCTCAGTACTCAGGGTGCTCAGTACTCAGGGTGCTGGGTGCTCAGTACTCAGGGTGCTGGGTGCTCAGTGCTCAGGGTGCTGGGTGCTCAGTGCTCTGGGTGCTGGGTGCTCAGTGCTCAGGGTGCTGGGTGCTCAGTGCTCAGGGTGCTGGGTGCTCAGTGATCGGGGTGATGGGTGCTGAGTGCTCAGGGTGCTGGGTGCTCAGTGCTCGGGGTGCTCGGTGCTCAGTGCTCAGGGTCCTGGGTGCTCAGTACTCAGGGTGCTGGGTGCTTAGTAATCAGGGTGCTCAGTGCTCAGTACACAGGGTGCTGGGTGCTCAGTGCTCGGGGTGCTGGGTGCTCAGTGCTCAGTACTCAGGGTGCTGGGTGCTCAGTGCTCAGGGTGCTGAGTGCTCAGTACTCAGCGTGCTGGGTGCTCAGTACTCAGGGTGCTGGGTGCCCTGTGCTCAGGGTGCTGGGTGCTCAGTGCTCAGGGTGCTGGGTGCTCAGTGCTCGGGGAGCTCGGTGCTCAGTACTCAGGGTGCTGGGTGCTCAGTACTCAGTGCTCGGGGTCCTGGGTGCTCCGTGCTCGGGGTGCTGGGTGCTCAGTACTCAGGGTGCTGGGTGCTCATTCACGGGATTCTGGGTTCTCAGTGCTCGGGGTGCTGGGTGCTCAGTACTCATGGTGCTGGGTGCTCAGTACTCAGGGTGCTGGGTGCTCAGTACTCAGGGTGCTCAGTGCTCAGTACTCGGGGTGCTGGGTGCTCAGTGCTCAGGGTGCTCAGTTCTCAGTGCTCGGGGTGCTGGGTGCTCAGTGCTCGGGGCGCTGGGTGCTCAGTGCTCGGGGTGCTGGGTGCTCAGTACTCGGGGTGCTGGGTGCTCAGTGCTCAGGGTGCTCAGTGCTCAGTACTCAGTGCTCAGGGTGCTCAGTGCTCAGTGCTCAGGGTGCTGGGTGTTCAGTACTCAGGGTGCTGGGTTCTCAGTACTCAGAGTGCTGGGGGCTCAGTACTCAGGGTGCTGGGTGCTCAGTACTCAGGGTGATCTGTTCTCAGTACTCAGGTTGCTGGGTGCTCAGTGCTCGGGGTGCTGGGTGCTCAGTACTCGGGGTGCTCAGTTCTCAGTACTCAGGGTGCTGGGTGCTCAGTACTCAGGGTGCTGGGTGCTCATTCTCGGAGTGCTGGGTGCTCAGTGCTCGGGGTGCTGGGTGCTCAGTACTCAGGGTGCTGGGGGCTCATTCTCGGGGTGCTGGGTGCTCATTGCTCTGGGTTCTGGGTGCTCAGTACTCGGGGTGCTCAGTACTCAGGGTACTGGGTGCTCAGTACTCAGGGTGCTGGGTGCTCATTCTCGGGGTGCTGGGTGCTCAGTGCTCGGGGTGCTGGGTGCTCAGTACTCAATGTGCTGGGGGCTCAGTACTCAGGGTGCTGTGTGCTCAGTACTCAGGGTGATCTGTTCTCAGTACTCAGGGTGCTGGGTGCTCAGTACTCGGGGAGCTCAGTACTCGGGGTGCTGGTTGCTCAGTACTCGGGGTGCTGGGTGCTCAGTGCTCAGGGTGCTGAGTGCTCAGTGCTCGGGGTGCTGGGTGCTCAGTGCTGAGGGTGCTGGCTGCTCAGTGCTCAGGGTGCTGGGTGCTCAGTACTCAGGGTGCTAGGTGCTCAGTACTCAGGGTGCTCAGTGCTCAGTACTCAGCGTGCTGGGTGCTCAGTGCTCAGGGTCCTCGGTGCTCAGTACTCAGGGTGCTCAGTGCTCAGTACTCATCGTGCTTTGTGCTCAGTGCTCAGGGTGCTGGGTGCTCAGTACTCAGGGTGATGGGTGCTCAGTACTCAGGGTGCTGGGAGCTCAGTACTCAGGGTGCTGTGTGCTCAGTGCTCGGGGTGCTCGGTGATCAGTACTCAGGGTGCTGGGTGCTCAGTGCTCAGGGTGCTTTGTACTCAGTACTCAGGGTTCTGGGTGCTCAGTACTCAGGGTGCTGGGTGCTCAGTGCTCAGGGTGCTGGGTGCTCAGTGCTCAGGGTGCTGTGTGCTCAGTACTCAGGGTGCTCAGTGCTCAGGGTGCTGGGTGCTCAGTGCTCGGGGTACTGGGTACTCAGTGCTCAGTACACAGGGTGCTGAGTGCTCAGTGCTCGGGGTGCTGGGTGCTCAGTGCTCGAGGTGCTCAGTACTCAGGGTGCTGTGTGTTCAGTGCTCAGGTTGCTGGGTGCTCAGTACTCAGGGTGCTCGGTGCTTAGTACTCAGGGTGCTGGGTGCTCAGTACTCCGGGTGCTGGGTGCTCAGTACTCAGGGTGCTGGGTGGTCAGTACTCAGGGTGCTCCGTGCTCAGTACTCAGGGTGCTGGGTGCTCAGTGCTCAGGGTGCTTTGTACTCAGTACTCAGGGTTCTGGGTGCTCAGTACTCAGGGTGCTGGGTGCTCAATGCTCAGGGTGCTGGGTGCTCAGTGCTCAGGGTGCTGGGTGCTCAGTACTCAGGGTGCTGGGTGCTCAGTGCTCAGGGTGATCGGTGCTCAGTACTCAGGGTGCTCAGTACTCAGGGTGCTGGGTGCTCAGTACTCAGGGTGCTGGGTGCTCAGTGCTCAGGGTGCTGGGTGCTCAGTGCTCTGGGTGCTGGGTGCTCAGTGCTCAGGGTGCTGGGTGCTCAGTGCTCAGGGTGCTGGGTGCTCAGTGATCGGGGTGATGGGTGCTGAGTGCTCAGGGTGCTGGGTGCTCAGTGCTCGGGGTGCTCGGTGCTCAGTGCTCAGGGTCCTGGGTGCTCAGTACTCAGGGTGCTGGGTGCTTAGTAATCAGGGTGCTCAGTGCTCAGTACACAGGGTGCTGGGTGCTCAGTGCTCGGGGTGCTGGGTGCTCAGTGCTCAGTACTCAGGGTGCTGGGTGCTCAGTGCTCAGGGTGCTGAGTGCTCAGTACTCAGCGTGCTGGGTGCTCAGTACTCAGGGTGCTGGGTGCCCTGTGCTCAGGGTGCTGGGTGCTCAGTGCTCAGGGTGCTGGGTGCTCAGTGCTCGGGGAGCTCGGTGCTCAGTACTCAGGGTGCTGGGTGCTCAGTACTCAGTGCTCGGGGTCCTGGGTGCTCCGTGCTCGGGGTGCTGGGTGCTCAGTACTCAGGGTGCTGGGTGCTCATTCACGGGATTCTGGGTGCTCAGTGCTCGGGGTGCTGGGTGCACAGTACTCATGGTGCTGGGTGCTCAGTACTCAGGGTGCTGGGTGCTCAGTACTCAGGGTGCTCAGTGCTCAGTACTCGGGGTGCTGGGTGCTCAGTGCTCAGGGTGCTCAGTTCTCAGTGCTCGGGGTGCTGGGTGCTCAGTGCTCGGGGCGCTGGGTGCTCAGTGCTCGGGGTGCTGGGTGCTCAGTACTCGGGGTGCTGGGTGCTCAGTGCTCAGGGTGCTCAGTGCTCAGTACTCAGTGCTCAGGGTGCTCAGTGCTCAGTGCTCAGGGTGCTGGGTGTTCAGTACTCAGGGTGCTGGGTTCTCAGTACTCAGAGTGCTGGGGGCTCAGTATTCAGGGTGCTGGGTGCTCAGTGCTCAGGGTGCTGGGTGCTCAGTGCTCAGGGTGCTGGGTGCTCAGTACTCAGGGTGCTGGGTGCTCAGTGCTCAGGGTGATCGGTGCTCAGTACTCAGGGTGCTCAGTACTCAGGGTGCTGGGTGCTCAGTGCTCAGGGTGCTAGGTGCTCAGTACTCAGGGTGCTGGGTGCTCAGTGCTCGGGGTGCTGGGTGCTCAGTGCTCAGGGTGATCGGTGCTCAGTACTCAGGGTGCTGGGTGCTCAGTGCTCAGGGTGCTGGGTGCTCAGTCCTCAGGGTGCTCTGTGCTCAGGGTGCTGGGTGCTCAGTACTCATGGTGCTGGGTGCTCAGTACTCAGGGGGCTGGGTGCTCAGTGCTCAGTGTGCTGGGTGCTCAGTGCTCAGGGCGCTGGGTGCTCAGTGCTCGGGGTGCTGGGTGCTCAGTGCTCGGGGTGCTGGGTGGTCAGTGCTCAGTGCTCAAGGTGCTGGGTGCTCAGTGCTCAGAGCTCAGGGTGCTGGGTGCTCAGTACTCAGGGTGCTGGGTGCTCAGTACTCAGGGTGCTGGGTGCTCAGTTCTCAGGGTGCTGGGTGATCAGTACTCTGGGTGTTGGGTGCTCAGTACTCAGGGTGCTCAGTGCTCAGTACACGGGGTGCTGGGTGCTCAGTGCTCAGTGTGCTCAGTGCTCAGTGCTCAGGGTGCTGGGTGCTCAGTGCTCGGGGCACTGGGTGCTCAGTGCTCGGGGTGCTGGGTGCTCAGTACTCAGGGTGCTGTGTGCTCAGTGCTCAGTACTCAGCGTGCTGGGTGCTCAGTGCTCAGAGTGTTGGGTGCTCAGTACTCAGGGTGCTGGGTGCTCAGTACTCAGGGGGCTGGGTGCTCAGTGCTCAGTGTGCTGGGTGCTCAGTGCTCAGGGCGCTGGGTGCTCAGTGCTCGGGGTGCTGGGTGCTCAGTGCTCGGGGTGCTGGGTGGTCAGTGCTCAGTGCTCAAGGTGCTGGGTGCTCAGTGCTCAGCGCTCAGGGTGCTGGGTGCTCAGTACTCAGGGTGCTGGGTGCTCAGTACTCATGGTGCTGGGTGCTCAGTACTCAGGGGGCTGGGTGCTCAGTGCTCAGTGTGCTGGGTGCTCAGTGCTCAGGGTGCTGGGTGCTCAGTGCTCAGTGCTCAGGGTGCTGGGTGCTTAGTACTCAGTGTGCTCAGTGCTCAGTACACAGGGTGCTGGGTGCTCAGTGCTCGGGGTGCTGGGTGCTCAGTGCTCAGTACTCAGGGTGCTGGGTGCTCAGTGCTCAGGGTGCTGAGTGCTCAGTACTCAGCGTGCTGGGTGCTCAGTACTCAGGGTGCTGGGTGCTCAGTGCTCAGGGTGCTGGGTGCTCAGTGCTCAGGGTGCTGGGTGCTCAGTGTTCGGGGAGCTCGGTGCTCAGTACTCAGGGTGCTGGGTGCTCAGTACTCAGTGCTCGGGGTCCTTTGTGCTCCGTGCTCGGGGTGATCTGTTCTCAGTACTCAGGGTGCTGGGTGCTCAGTGCTCGGGGTGCTGGGTGCTCAGTACTCGGGGTGCTCAGTACTCAGGGTACTGGGTGCTCAGTACTCAGGGTGCTGGGTGCTCAGAGCTCGGGGTGCTCGGTGCTCAGTACTCGGGGTGCTGGGTGCTCAGTGCTCAGGGTGCTGGGTGCTCAGTGCTCGGGGTGCTGGGTGCTCAGTGCTGAGGGTGCTGGCTGCTCAGTGCTCAGGGTGCTGGGTGCTCAGTACTCAGGGTGCTAGGTGCTCAGTACTCAGGGTGCTCAGTGCTCAGTACTCAGCGTGCTGGGTGCTCAGTGCTCAGGGTCCTCGGTGCTCAGTACTCAGGGTGTTCAGTGCTCAGTACTCAGCGTGCTTTGTGCTCAGTGCTCAGGGTGCTGGGTGCTCAGTACTCAGGGTGCTGGGTGCTCAGTATTCAGAGTGCTGGGTGCTCAGTACTCAGGGTGCTGGGTGCTCAGTGCACGGGGTGCTCGGTGATCAGTACTCAGGGTGCTGGGTGCTCAGTGCTCAGGGTGCTGAGTACTCAGTACTCAGGGTGCTGGGTGCTCAGTGCTCAGGGTGCTGGGTGCTCAGTGCTCAGGGTGCTGGGTGCTCAGTGCTCAGGGTGCTGGGTGCTCAGTGCTCGGGGTGCTGGGTGCTCAGTGCTCGGGGTGCTGGGTGCTCAGTGCTCAGGGTGCTGGGTGCTCAGTACTCAGGGTGCTGGGTGCTCATTACACAGGGTGCTGGGTGCTCAGTACTCAGGGTGCTGGGTGCTCAGTGCTCGGGGTGCTGGGTGCTCAGTGCTCAGTGCTCAGGGTGCTGGGTGCTCAGTGCTCAGGGTGCTGTGTGCTCAGTGCTCAGTACTCAGCGTGCTGGGTGCTCAGTGCTCAGAGTGTTGGGTGCTCAGTACTCAGGGTGCTGGGTGCTAAGTGCTCAGTGCTCAGGGTGCTCAGTGCTCAGGGTGCTCAGTGCTCAGGGTGCTGGGTGCTCAGGGTGCTGGGTGCTCAGTGCTCGGGGTGCTGGGTGCTCAGTGCTCAGTGCTCAGGGTGCTGGGTGTTCAGTACTCAGGGTGCTCGGTGCTCAGTGCTCAGGGTGCTAGGTGCTCAGTACTCAGGGTGCTGGGTGCTCAGTGCTCGGGGTGCTGGGTGCTCAGTGCTCAGGGTGATCAGTGCTCAGTACTCAGGGTGCTGGGTGCTCAGTACTCAGGGTGCTGGTTGCTCAGTGCTCAGGGTGCTGGGTGCTCAGTACTCAGGGTGCTGGGTGGTCAGTACTCAGGGTGCTCCGTGCTCAGTACTCAGGGTGCTGGGTGCTCAGTGCTCAGGGTGCTTTGTACTCAGTACTCAGGGTTCTGGGTGCTCAGTACTCAGGGTGCTGGGTGCTCAATGCTCAGGGTGCTGGGTGCTCAGTGCTCAGGGTGCTGGGTGCTCAGTACTCAGGGTGCTGGGTGCTCAGTGCTCAGGGTGATCGGTGCTCAGTACTCAGGGTGCTCAGTACTCAGGGTGCTGGGTGCTCAGTACTCAGGGTGCTGGGTGCTCAGTGCTCAGGGTGCTGGGTGCTCAGTGCTCTGGGTGCTGGGTGCTCAGTGCTCAGGGTGCTGGGTGCTCAGTGCTCAGGGTGCTGGGTGCTCAGTGATCGGGGTGATGGGTGCTGAGTGCTCAGGGTGCTGGGTGCTCAGTGCTCGGGGTGCTCGGTGCTCAGTGCTCAGGGTCCTGGGTGCTCAGTACTCAGGGTGCTGGGTGCTTAGTAATCAGGGTGCTCAGTGCTCAGTACACAGGGTGCTGGGTGCTCAGTGCTCGGGGTGCTGGGTGCTCAGTGCTCAGTACTCAGGGTGCTGGGTGCTCAGTGCTCAGGGTGCTGAGTGCTCAGTACTCAGCGTGCTGGGTGCTCAGTACTCAGGGTGCTGGGTGCCCTGTGCTCAGGGTGCTGGGTGCTCAGTGCTCAGGGTGCTGGGTGCTCAGTGCTCGGGGAGCTCGGTGCTCAGTACTCAGGGTGCTGGGTGCTCAGTACTCAGTGCTCGGGGTCCTGGGTGCTCCGTGCTCGGGGTGCTGGGTGCTCAGTACTCAGGGTGCTGGGTGCTCATTCACGGGATTCTGGGTGCTCAGTGCTCGGGGTGCTGGGTGCTCAGTACTCATGGTGCTGGGTGCTCAGTACTCAGGGTGCTGGGTGCTCAGTACTCAGGGTGCTCAGTGCTCAGTACTCGGGGTGCTGGGTGCTCAGTGCTCAGGGTGCTCAGTTCTCAGTGCTCGGGGTGCTGGGTGCTCAGTGCTCGGGGCGCTGGGTGCTCAGTGCTCGGGGTGCTGGGTGCTCAGTACTCGGGGTGCTGGGTGCTCAGTGCTCAGGGTGCTCAGTGCTCAGTACTCAGTGCTCAGGGTGCTCAGTGCTCAGTGCTCAGGGTGCTGGGTGTTCAGTACTCAGGGTGCTGGGTTCTCAGTACTCAGAGTGCTGGGGGCTCAGTACTCAGGGTGCTGGGTGCTCAGTACTCAGGGTGATCTGTTCTCAGTACTCAGGTTGCTGGGTGCTCAGTGCTCGGGGTGCTGGGTGCTCAGTACTCGGGGTGCTCAGTTCTCAGTACTCAGGGTGCTGGGTGCTCAGTACTCAGGGTGCTGGGTGCTCATTCTCGGAGTGCTGGGTGCTCAGTGCTCGGGGTGCTGGGTGCTCAGTACTCAGGGTGCTGGGGGCTCATTCTCGGGGTGCTGGGTGCTCATTGCTCTGGGTTCTGGGTGCTCAGTACTCGGGGTGCTCAGTACTCAGGGTACTGGGTGCTCAGTACTCAGGGTGCTGGGTGCTCATTCTCGGGGTGCTGGGTGCTCAGTGCTCGGGGTGCTGGGTGCTCAGTACTCAATGTGCTGGGGGCTCAGTACTCAGGGTGCTGTGTGCTCAGTACTCAGGGTGATCTGTTCTCAGTACTCAGGGTGCTGGGTGCTCAGTACTCGGGGAGCTCAGTACTCGGGGTGCTGGTTGCTCAGTACTCGGGGTGCTGGGTGCTCAGTGCTCAGGGTGCTGAGTGCTCAGTGCTCGGGGTGCTGGGTGCTCAGTGCTGAGGGTGCTGGCTGCTCAGTGCTCAGGGTGCTGGGTGCTCAGTACTCAGGGTGCTAGGTGCTCAGTACTCAGGGTGCTCAGTGCTCAGTACTCAGCGTGCTGGGTGCTCAGTGCTCAGGGTCCTCGGTGCTCAGTACTCAGGGTGCTCAGTGCTCAGTACTCATCGTGCTTTGTGCTCAGTGCTCAGGGTGCTGGGTGCTCAGTACTCAGGGTGATGGGTGCTCAGTACTCAGGGTGCTGGGAGCTCAGTACTCAGGGTGCTGTGTGCTCAGTGCTCGGGGTGCTCGGTGATCAGTACTCAGGGTGCTGGGTGCTCAGTGCTCAGGGTGCTTTGTACTCAGTACTCAGGGTTCTGGGTGCTCAGTACTCAGGGTGCTGGGTGCTCAGTGCTCAGGGTGCTGGGTGCTCAGTGCTCAGGGTGCTGTGTGCTCAGTACTCAGGGTGCTCAGTGCTCAGGGTGCTGGGTGCTCAGTGCTCGGGGTACTGGGTACTCAGTGCTCAGTACACAGGGTGCTGAGTGCTCAGTGCTCGGGGTGCTGGGTGCTCAGTGCTCGAGGTGCTCAGTACTCAGGGTGCTGTGTGTTCAGTGCTCAGGTTGCTGGGTGCTCAGTACTCAGGGTGCTCGGTGCTTAGTACTCAGGGTGCTGGGTGCTCAGTACTCCGGGTGCTGGGTGCTCAGTACTCAGGGTGCTGGGTGCTCAGTACTCAGGGTGCTCAGTTCTCAGTACTCAGCGTGCTGGGTGCTCAGTGCTCAGGGTGCTTGGTGCTCAGTACTCAGGGTGCTGGGTGCTTAGTACTCAGGGTGCTCGGTCCTCAGTGCTCAGGGTGCTGGGTGCTCAGTACTCAGTGTGCTGGGTGCTCAGTGCTAAGGGTGCTCAGTGATCAGTACTCAGGGTGCTCGGTGCTCAGTGCTCAGGGTGCTCAGTGCTCAGTACTCAGGGTGCTGAGTGCTCAGTTCTCTGGGTGCTGGGTGCTCAGTGCTCGGGGTGCTGGGTGCTCAGTGCTCAGGGTGCTGGGTGCTCATTACTCAGGGTGCTCAGTGCTCAGGGTGCTGGGTGCTCAGTGCTCGTGGTGCTGGGTACTCAGTGCTCAGTACACAGGGTGCTGAGTGCTCAGTGCTCGGGTTGCTGGGTGCTCAGTGCTCAGTACTCAGGGTGCTGGCTGCTCAGTGCTCGGGGTGCTGGATGCTCAGTACTCAGGGTGCTGGGTGCTCAGGGCTCAGGGTGCTGGGTGCTCAGTACTCAGTGTGCTGGGTGCTCAGTGCTCATGGTGCTGGGTGCTCAGTACTCAGGGTGCTGGGTCCTCAGTGCTCAGGGTGTTGGGTGCTCAGTGCTCGGGGTGCTCAGTACTCAATGTGCTGAGTGTTCAGTGCTCAGGGTACTGGGTGCACAGTACTCAGGGTGCTCGGTGCTTAGTACTCAGGGTGCTGGGTGCACAGTACTCCGGGTGCTGGGTGCTCAGTGCTCAGGCTGCTCGGTGCTCAGTGCTCAGGGTGCTGGGTGCTCAGTACTCAGGGTGCTCATTGCTCAGGGTGCTGGGTGCTCAGTACTCAGGGTGCTGGCTGCTCAGCACTCAGGGTGCTCAGTGCTCAGTACTCAGGGTGCTCAGTGCTCAGTACTCAGGGTGCTCAGTGCTCAGGGTGCTGGCTGCTCAGTGCTCGGGGTGCTGAGTGCTCAGTGCTCAGGGTGCTTTGTACTCAGTACTCAGGGTGCTCAGTACTCAGGGTGCTGGGTGCTCAGTGCTCAGGGTGCTGGGTGCTCAGTGCAATGGGTGCTCGGTGCTCAGTGCTCACGTTGCTGGGTGCTCAGTACTCAGGGTGCTGGGTGCTCAGTACTCAGGGTGCTCATTGCTCAGTACTCAGGGTGCTCAGTGCTCAGTACTCAGGGTGCTCAGTGCTCAGGGTGCTGGGTGCTCAGTGCTCGGGGTGCTGGGTGCTCAGTCCTCAGGGTGCTGGGTTCTCAGTGCTCAGGGTGCTGGGTGCTCAGTGCTCAGGGTGCTGGGTGCTCAGTACTCAGGGTGCTGGGTGCTCAGTACTCAGGGTGCTCAGTGCTCAGGGTGCTGGGTGCTCAGTGCTCGTTGTGCTGGGTGCTCAGTGCTCAGGGTGCTTTGTGCTCAGTACTCAGGGTGCTCAGTACTCAGGGTGCTGGGTGCTCAGTGCTCAGGGTGCTGGGTGCTCAGTGCTCAGGGTGCTGGGTGCTCAGTGCAAAGGGTGCTCGGTGCTCAGTGCTCAGGTTGCTGGGTGCTCAGTACTCAGCGTGCTGTGTGCTCAGTACTCAGGGTGCTCATTTCTCAGTATTCAGGGTGCTCAGTGCTCAGTACTCAGGGTGCTCAGTGCTCAGGGTGCTGGGTGCTCAGTGCTCGGGGTGCTGGGTGCTCAGTCCTCAGCGTGCTGGGTGCTCAGTGCTCAGGGTGCTCGGTGCTCAGTGCTCAGGGTGCTCAGTACTCAGGGTGCTGGGTGCTCAGTGCTCGGGGTACTGGGTGCTCAGTACTCAGGGTTCTGGGTGCTCAGTACTCGGGTGCTGGGTGCTCAGTGCTCAGGGTGCTGGGTGCTCAGTGCTCGGGGTGCTGGGTGCTCAGTGCTCAGTACTCAGGTTGCTGTGTGCTCAGTGCTCGGGGTGCTGGGTGCTCAGTGTTGAGTACTCAGGGTGCTGGGTGCTCAGTGCTCATGGTGCTGGGTGCTCAGTGCTCAGGGTGCTGGGTGCTCAGTGCTCAGGGTGCTGGGTACTCAGTGCTCGGGGTGCTGGGTGCTCAGTACTCAGGGTGCTGGGTGCTCAGTACTCAGGGTGCTGGGTGCTCAGTGCTCGGGGTGCTGGGTGCTCAGTGCTCGGGGTGCTGGGTGCTCAGTGCTCGGGGTGCTCGCTGCTCAGTACTCAGGGTGCTGGGTGCTCAGTGCTCCGGGTGCTCAGTACTCAGGGTGCTGTGTGTTCAGTGCTCAGGGTGCTGGGTGCTCAGTACTCAGGGTGCTCGGTGCTTAGTACTCAGGGTGCTGGGTGCCCAGTACTCCGGGTGCTGGGTGCTCAGTGCTCAGGGTGCTGGGTGCTCAGTGCTCAGGGTGCTGGGTGCTCAGTGCTCAGGGTGCTGGGTGCTCGGTGCTCGGGGTGCTGGGTGCCCAGTGCTCGGGGTGCTCGGTGCTCAGTACTCAGGGTGCTCAGTGCTCAGTACTCAGCGTGCTGGGTGCTCAGTGCTCAGGGTGCTGGGTGCTCAGTACTCAGGGTGCTGGGTGCTCGGTTCTCAGTACGCTGGGTGCTCAGTACTCAGGGTGCTGGGAGCTCAGTACTCAGGGTGCTAGGTGCTCAGTACTCAGGGTGCTGGGTGCTCAGTGCTCGGGGTGCTGGGTGCTCAGTACTCAGGGTGCTGGGTGCTCAGTGCTCGGGGTGCTCGGTGCTCAGTGCTCGGGGTGCTGGGTGCTCAGTACTCAGGGTGCTGTGTGCTCAGTACTCGGTGTGCTGGGTGCTCATTACTCAGGGTGCTCGGTGCTCAGTGCTCGGGGTGCTGGGTGCTCAGTACTCAGGGTGCTCGGTGCTCAGTACTCAGGGTGCTCAGTGCTCAGTACGCAGGGTGCTCAGTGCTCAGTGCTCGGGGTGCTGGGTGCTCAGTGCTCGGGGTGCTGGGTGCTCAGTGCTCGGGGTGCTGGGTGCTCAGTGCTCAGGGTGCTGGGTGCTCAGTGCTCAGAGTGCTGGGTGCTCAGTACTCAGGGTGCTCGGTGCTCAGTACTCAGGGTTCTCAGTGCTCAGTACTCAGCGTGCTGTGTGCTCAGTGCTCAGGGTGCTCGGTGCTCAGTACTCAGGGTGCTCAGTGCTCAGTACTCAGCGTGCTGGGTGCTCAGTACTCAGGGTGCTGGGTGCTCAGTACTCAGGGTGCTGGGTGCTCAGTACTCAGGGTGCTGGGTGCTTAGTACTCAGGGTGCTCGGTCCTCAGTGCTCAGGGTGCTGGGTGCTCAGTATTCAGGGTGCTGGGTGCTCAGTGCTCAGGGTGCTCAGTGCTCAGTACTCAGGGAGCTCAGTGCTCAGTGCTCTGGGTGCTGGGTGCTCAGTGCTCGGGGTGCTGGGTGCTCAGTTCTCAGGGTGCTGGGTGCTCAGTACTCAGGGTGCTCAGTGCTCAGAGTGCTGAATGCTCAGTGCTCGGGGTGCTGGGTGCTCAGTGCTCAGTACTCAGGGTGCTGGGTGCTCAGTGCTCAGGGTCCTGGGTGCTCAGTGATCGGGGTGCTCAGTACTCAGGGTGCTGTGTGTTCAGTACTCAGGGTGCTGGGTGCTCAGTGCTCGGGGTGCTCGGTGCTCAGTACTCAGGGTGCTCAGTGCTCAGTACTCAGGGTGCTCAGTGCTCAGGGTGCTGGGTGCTCAGTGCTCGGGGTGCTGGGTGCTCAGTGCTCAGGGTGCTGGGTGCTCAGTACTCAGGGTGCTCAGTACTCAGGGTGCTGGGTGCTCAGTGCTCAGGGTGCTGGGTGCTCAGTGCTCAGGGTGCTGGGTGCTCAGTGCAAAGGGTGCTCGGTGCTCAGTGCTCAGGTTGCTGGGTGCTCAGTCCTCAGGGTGCTGGGTGCTCAGTACTCAGGGTGCTCATTGCTCAGTATTCAGGGTGCTCAGTGCTCAGTACTCAGGGTGCTCAATGCTCAGGGTGCTGGGTGCGCAGTGCTCAGTATTCAGGGTGCTGGGTGCTCAGTGCTCGGGGTGCTGGGTGCTCAGTGCTCAGTACTCAGGGTGCTGGGTGCTCAGTGCTCAGGGTGCTGTGTGCTCAGTGCTCAGGGTGCTGGGTGCTCAGTGCTCAGGGTGCTGGGTACTCAGCGCTCAGGGTGCTGGGTGCTCAGTACTCAGGGTGCTGGGTGCTCAGTACTCAGGGTGCTGGTTGCTCAGTGCTCGGGGTGCTCGGTGCTCAGTGCTCGGGGTGCTGGGTGCTCAGTACTCAGGGTGCTGTGTGCTCAGTACTCGGTGTGCTGGGTGCTCATTACTCAGGGTGCTCGGTGCTCAGTGCTCGGGGTGCTGGGTGCTCAGTACTCAGGGTGCTCGGTGCTCAGTACTCAGGGTGCTCAGTGCTCAGTACGCAGGGTGCTCAGTGCTCAGTGCTCGGGGTGCTGGGTGCTCAGTGCTCGGGGTGCTGGGTGCTCAGTGCTCGGGGTGCTGGGTGCTCAGTGCTCAGGGTGCTGGGTGCTCAGTGCTCAGAGTGCTGGGTGCTCAGTACTCAGGGTGCTCGGTGCTCAGTACTCAGGGTTCTCAGTGCTCAGTACTCAGCGTGCTGTGTGCTCAGTGCTCAGGGTGCTCGGTGCTCAGTACTCAGGGTGCTCAGTGCTCAGTACTCAACGTGCTGGGTGCTCAGTACTCAGGGTGCTGGGTGCTCAGTACTCAGGGTGCTGGGTGCTCAGTACTCAGGGTGCTGGGTGCTTAGTACTCAGGGTGCTCGGTCCTCAGTGCTCAGGGTGCTGGGTGCTCAGTATTCAGGGTGCTGGGTGCTCAGTGCTCAGGGTGCTCAGTGCTCAGTACTCAGGGAGCTCAGTGCTCAGTGCTCTGGGTGTTGGGTGCTCAGTGCTCGGGGTGCTGGGTGCTCAGTTCTCAGGGTGCTGGGTGCTCAGTACTCAGGGTGCTCAGTGCTCAGAGTGCTGAATGCTCAGTGCTCGGGGTGCTGGGTGCTCAGTGCTCAGTACTCAGGGTGCTGGGTGCTCAGTGCTCAGGGTCCTGGGTGCTCAGTGATCGGGGTGCTCAGTACTCAGGGTGCTGTGTGTTCAGTACTCAGGGTGCTGGGTGCTCAGTGCTCGGGGTGCTCGGTGCTCAGTACTCAGGGTGCTCAGTGCTCAGTACTCAGGGTGCTCAGTGCTCAGGGTGCTGGGTGCTCAGTGCTCGGGGTGCTGGGTGCTCAGTGCTCAGGGTGCTGGGTGCTCAGTACTCAGGGTGCTCAGTACTCAGGGTGCTGGGTGCTCAGTGCTCAGGGTGCTGGGTGCTCAGTGCTCAGGGTGCTGGGTGCTCAGTGCAAAGGGTGCTCTTTGCTCAGTGCTCAGGTTGCTGGGTGCTCAGTCCTCAGGGTGCTGGGTGCTCAGTACTCAGGGTGCTCATTGCTCAGTATTCAGGGTGCTCAGTGCTCAGTACTCAGGGTGCTCAATGCTCAGGGTGCTGGGTGCGCAGTGCTCAGTATTCAGGGTGCTGGGTGCTCAGTGCTCGGGGTGCTGGGTGCTCAGTGCTCAGTACTCAGGGTGCTGGGTGCTCAGTGCTCAGGGTGCTGTGTGCTCAGTGCTCAGGGTGCTGGGTGCTCAGTGCTCAGGGTGCTGGGTACTCAGCGCTCAGGGTGCTGGGTGCTCAGTACTCAGGGTGCTGGGTGCTCAGTACTCAGGGTGCTGGGTGCTCAGTGCTCGGGGTGCTGGGTGCGCAGTGCTCGCGGTGCTGGGTGCTCAGTGCTCGGGGTGCTCGGTGCTCAGTACTCAGGGTGCTGGGTGCTCAGTGCTCGAGGTGCTCAGTACTCAGGGTGCTGTGTGTTCAGTGCTCAGGGTGCTGGGTGCTCTGTACTCAGGGTGCTCGGTGCTTAGTACTCATTGCGCTGGGTGCTCAGTACTCCGGGTGCTGGGTGCTCAGTGCTCGGTGTGCTCGGTGCTCAGTGCTCAAGGTGCTGGGTGCTCAGTACTCAGGGTGCTCATTGCTCAGGCTGCTGGGTGCTCAGTACTCAGGGTGCTGGGTGCTCAGTGCTCAGGGTGCTGGGTGCTCAGTGCTCAGGGTGCTGGGTGCTCAGTGCTCAGGCTGCTGGGTGCTCAGTGCTCAGGGTGCTGGATGCTCAGTGCTCAGGGTGCTGAGTGCTCAGTACTCAGGGTGCTGGGTGCTCGGTGCTCAGTACGTTGGGTGCTCAGTACTCTGGGTACTGGGTGCTCAGTGCTCAGGGTGCTGGGTGCTCAGTACTCAGGGTGCTGGGTGCTCATTACTCAGGGTGCTGGGTGCTCAGAACTCAGGGTGCTCAGTGCTCAGTACTCGGGGTGCTGGGTGCTCAGTGCTCAGGGTGCTCAGTGCTCAGTGCTCGGGGTGCTGGGTGCTCTGTGCTCGGGGCGCTGGGTGCTCAGTGCTCTGGGTGCTGGCTGCTCAGTACTCGGGGTGCTGGGTGCTCAGTGCTCAGGGTGCTCAGTGCTCAGTACTCAGTGCTCAGGGTGCTCAGTGCTCAGGGTGCTGGGTGTTCAGTACACAGGGTGCTGGGTGCTCAGTGCTCAGGGTGCTGGGTGCTCAGTGCTCGGGGCGCTGGGTGCTCAGTGCTCGGGGTGATCGGTGCTCAGTACTCAGGGTGCTGTGTGCTCAGTGCTCAGGGTGCTGGGTGCTCAGTACTCAGGGTGCTGGGTGCTCAGTACTCAGGGTGCTGGGTGCTCAGTACTCGGAGTACTGGGTGCTCAGTACTCAGGGTGCTGGGTGCTCAGTACTCGGGTGCTGGGTGCTCAGTGCTTGGGGTGCTGGGTGCTCAGTGCTCGGGGTGCTGGGTGCGCAGTGCTCAGTACTCAGGGTGCTGGGTGCTCAGTGCTCGGGTTGCTATGTGCTCAGTGCTCAGGGTGCTGGGTGCTCAGTGCTCAGGGTGCTGGGAGCTCAGTGCTCAGGGTGCTGGGTGCTCAGTGCTCAGGGTGCTGGGTGCTCAGTGCTCAGGGTGCTGGGTGCTCAATGCTCAGGGTGCTGGGTGCTTAGCGCTCAGGGTGCTGGGTGCTCAGTACTCAGGGTGCTGGGTGCTCGGTGCTCGGGGTGCTGGGTGCTTAGTGCTCGGGGTGCCCGGTGCTCAGTACTCGGGGTGCACAGTGCTCAGTACTCAGGGTGCTGGGTGCTCAGTGCTCAGGGTGCTGGGTGCTCAGTACTCAGGGTGCTGGGTGCTCAGTGCTCAGGGTGCTCGGTGCTCAGTACGTTGGGTGCTCAGTACTCAGGGTGCTGGGTGCTCAGTGCTCAGGGTGCTGGGTGCTCAGTGCTCAGGGTGCTGGGTGCTCAGTGCTCAGGGTGCTGGGTGCACAGTGCTCAGGGTACTGGGTGCTCAGTGCTCAGGGTGCTGGGTGCTCTGTGCTCGGGGTGCTGGGTGCTCAGTACTCGGGGTGCTCAGTGCTCAGTACTCAGGGTGCTGGGTGCTCAGTGCGCAGGGTGCTGGGTACTCAGTGCTCAGGTTGCTTGGTGCTCAGTACTCGGGGTGCTGGGTGCTCATTCTCGGGGTGCTGGGTGCTCAGTGCTCGGGGTGCTGGGTGCTCATTTCTCAGGGTGCTGGGTGCTCAGTTCTCAGGGTGCTGGGTGCTCAGTACTCAGGGTGCTGGATGCTCAGTGCTCAGGGTGCTGGGTGCTCAGTACTCAGGGTGCTGGGTGCTCAGTGCTCAGGGTGCTGGGTGCTCAGTACTCAGGGTGCTGGGAGCTCAGTGCTCAGGGTGATCGGTGCTCAGTACTCAGGGTGCTCAGTACTAAGGGTGCTGGTTGCTCAGTGCTCGGGGTCCTGGGTGCTCAGTACTCAGGGTGCTGGGTGCTCAGTGCTCGGGGTCTTGGATGCTCAGTGCTCTGGGTGATCGGTGCTCAGTACTCAGGGTGCTGGGTGCTCAGTACTCAGGGTGCTGGGTGCTCAGTCCTCAGGGTGCTCTGTGCTCAGGGTGCTGGGTGCTCAGTGCTCGGGGTGCTCGGTGCTCAGTACTCAGGGTGCTGAGTGCTCAGTACTCAGGGTGCTGGGTGCTCAGTACTCAGGGTGCTGGGTGCACAGTGCTCAGGGTGCTGCGTGATCAGTGCTCAGGGTGCTTGGTGCTCAGTGCTCAGGGTGCTGTGTGCTCAGTGCTCGGGGTGCTGGGTGCTCAGTGCTCGGGGTGCTGGGTGCTCAGTGCTCAGTGCTCAGGGTGCTGGGTGGTCAGTGCTCAGTGCTCAGGGTGCTGGTTGCTCAGTACTCAGGGTGCTGGGTGCTCAGTACTCAGGGTGCTGGGTGCTCAGTGCTCAGGGTGCTGGGTGCTCAGTACTCAGGGTGCTGGGTGATCAGTGCTCGGGGTGCTCGGTGCTCAGTGCTCAGGGTGCTGGGTGCTCAGTACTCTGGGTGCTGGGTGCTCAGTGCTCGGGGTGCTCGGTGCTCAGTACTCAAGGTGCTCAGAGCTCAGTACTCAGGGTGCTGGGTGCTCAGTGCTCAGGGTGCTGGGTGCTCAGTGCTCAGGCTGCTGGGTGCTCAGTACTCAGGGTGCTGGATGCTCAGTGCTCGGGGTGCTGGGTGCTCAGTGCTCAGGGTGCTGGGTGCTCAGTACTCAGGGTGCTGGGTGCTCAGTGCTCGGGGTGCTGGGTGCTCAGTACTCAAGGTGCTGGGTGCTCAGTACTCAGGGTGCTGGGTGCTCAGAACTCGGGTGCTGGGTGCTCAGTGCTCAGGGTGCTGGGTGCTCAGTGCTCGGAGTGCTGGGTGCGCAGTGCTCAGTACTCAGGGTGCTGGGTGCTCAGTGCTCTTGGTGCTGGGTGCTCAGTCCTCAGTACTCAGGGTGCTGGGTGCTCAGTGCTCAGGGTGCTGTGTCCTCAGTGCTCAGGGTGCTGGGTGCTCAGTGCTCAGGTTGCTGTGTACTCAGTGCTCAGGGTGCTGGGTGCTCAGTGCTCAGGTTGCTGTGTACTCAGTGCTCTGGGTGCTGGGTGCTCAGTGCTCAGGGTGCTGGGTGCTCAGTACTCCGGGTGTTGGGTGCTCAGTGCTCAGGGTGCTGGGTGCTCAGTGCTCGCGGTGCTGGGTGCTCAGTGCTCGGTGTGCTCGGTGCTCAGTACTCAGGGTGCTGGGTGCTCAGTGCTCGAGGTGCTCAGTACTCAGGGTGCTGTGTGTTCAGTGCTCAGGGTGCTGGGTGCTCAGTACTCAGGGTGCTCGGTGCTTAGTACTCATTGTGCTGGGTGCTCAGTACTCCGGGTGCTGGGTGCTCAGTGCTCGGGGTGCTCGGTGCTCAGTGCTCAAGGTGCTGGGTGCTCAGTACTCAGGCTGCTCATTGATCAGGGTGCTGGGTGCTCAGTACTCAGGGTGCTGGGTGCTCAGTGCTCAGGGTGCTCGGTGCTCAGTTCGTTGGGTGCTCAGTACTCAGGGTGCTGTGTGCTCAGTGCTCAAGGTGCTGGGTGCTCAGTGCTCACGGTGCTGGGTGGTCAGTGCTCAGGGTGCTGGGTGCTCAGTGCTCAGGGTGCTGGGTGCTCAGTGCTCAGGTTGCTGGGTGATCAGTGCTCAGGATGCTGGGTGCTTAGTGCTCAGGGTGCTGGGTGCTCAGTGCTCAGGGTGCTGGGTGCTCGGTGCTCGGGGTGCTGGGTGCTTAGTGCTCGGGGTGCCCGGTGCTCAGTGCTCAGGGTGCTCAGTGCTCAGTACTTAGTGCTCAGGGTGCTCAGTGCTCAGGGTGCTGGGTGCTCAGTACTCAGGTTGCTGGGTGCTCAGTGCTCAGGGTGCTCGTTGCTCAGTATGTTAGGTGCTCAGTACTCAGGGTGCTGGGTGCTCAGTGCTCAGGGTGCTGGGTGCTCAGTGCTCAGGGTGCTGGGTGCTCAGTGCTCAGGGTGCTGGGTGCTCAGTGCTCAGGGTGCTGGGTGCTCATTGCTCAGCGTGCTTGGTGCTCGGTGCTCGGGGTTCTGGGTGCTCAGTACTCGGGGTGCTCAGTGCTCAGTACTCAGGGTGCTAGGTGCTCAGTGCTCAGGGTGCTGGGTGCTCAGTACTCAGGGTGCTGGGTGCTCGGTGCTCAGTACGCTGGGTGCTCAGTACTCAGGGTGCTGGGTGCTGAGTACTCAGCGTGCTCAGTGCTCAGTACTCGGGGTGCTGGGTGCTCAGTGCTCAGGGTGCTCAGTGTTCAGTGCTCGGGGTGCTGGGTGCTCTGTGCTCAGGGCGCTGGGTGCTCAGTTCTCGGGGTGCTGGGTGCTCAGTACTCGGCATGCTCAGTGCTCAGTACTTAGTGCTCAGGGAGCTCAGTGCTCAGGGTGCTGGGTGTTCAGTACTCAGCGTGCTGGGTGCTCAGTGCTCAGGGTGCTGGGTGCTCAGTGCTCGAGGTGCTCAGTACTCAGTGTGCTGTGTGTTCAGTGCTCAGGGTGCTGGGTGCTCAGTACTCAGGGTGCTCGGTGCTTAGTACACATTGTGCTGGGTGCTCAGTACTCCGGATGCTGGGTGCTCAGTGCTCGGTGTGCTCGGTGCTCAGTGCTCAAGGTGCTGGGTGCTCAGTACTCAGGGTGCTCATTGCTCAGGGTGCTGGGTGCTCTGTACTCAGGGTGCTGGGTGCTCAGTGCTCAGGGTGCTCGTTGCTCAGTACGTTAGGTGCTCACTACTCAGGGTGCTGGGTGCTCAGTGCTCAGGGTGCTGGGTGCTCAGTGCTCAGGGTGCTGGGTGCTCAGTGCTCAGGGTGCTGGGTGCTCAGTGCTCAGGGTGCTGGGTGCTTAGTGCTCAGTACTCAGGGTGCTGGGTGCTCGGTGCTCAGGGTGCTGGGTGCTCAGTACTCAGGGTGCTGGGTTCTCGGTGCTCAGTACGCTGGCTGCTCAGTACTCAGGGTGCTGGGTGCTCTGTGCTCAGGGTGCTGGGTGCTCAGTACTCAGTGTGCTGGGTGCTCGGTGCTCAGTACGCTGGGTGCTCAGTACTCAGGGTGCTCAGTGCTCAGTACTCGGGGTGCTGGGTGCTCAGTGCTCAGGGTGCTCAGTGCTCTGTGCTCGGGATGCTGGGTGCTCAGTACTCAGGGTGCTGGGTGCTCAGTGCTCGGGGTGCTGGGTGCTCAGTGCTCAGGGTGCTGGGTGCTCAGTACTCGGGGTGCTGGGTGCTCAGTACTCAGGGTGCTGGGTGCTCAGTACTCAGGTTGCTGGGTGCACAGTACTCGGGTGCTGGGTGCTCAGTGCTTGGGGTGCTGGGTGCTCAGTGCTCGGGGTGCTGGAGGCGCAGTGCTCAGTACTCAGGGTGCTGGGTGCTCAGTGCTCAGGGTGCTCGGTGCTCAGTACGTTGGGTGCTCAGTACTCAGGGTGCTGGGTGCTCAGTGCTCAGGGTGCTCGGTGCTCAGTACGTTGGGGGCTCAGTACTCAGGGTGCTGGGTGCTCAGTGCTCAGGGTGCTGGGTGCTCAGTGCTCAGGGTGCTGGGTGCTGAGTACTCGTGGTGCTGGGTGCTCAGTACTCAGGGTGCTGGGTGCTCAGTACTCAGGGTGCTGGGTGCTCAGTACTCGGGTGCTGGGTGCTCAGTGCTTAGGGTGCTGGGTGCTCAGTGCTCGGGGTGCTGGGTGCGCAGTGCTCAGTACTCAGGGTGCTGGGTGCTCAGTGCTCGGTTTGCTGGGTGCTCAGTGCTCAGTACTCAGGGTGCTGGGTGCTCAGTGCTCAGGGTGCTGTGTGCTCAGTGCTCAGGGTGCTGGGTGCTCAGTGCTCAGGGTGTTGGGTACTCAGTGCTCAGGGTGCTGGGTGCTCAGTACTCAGGGTGCTGGGTGCTCAGTACTCAGGGTGCTGGTTGCTCAGTGCTCGGGGTGCTGTGTGCTCAGTGCTCGCGGTGCTGGGTGCTCAGTGCTCGGGGTGCTCGGTGCTCAGTACTCAGGGTGCTGGGTGCTCAGTGCTCGAGGTGCTCAGTACTCAGGGTGCTGTGTGTTGAGTGCTCAGGGTGCTGGGTGCTCAGTACTCAGGGTGCTCGGTGCTTAGTACTCATTGTGCTGGGTTCTCAGTACTCCGGGTGCTGGGTGCTCAGTGCTCGGGGTTCTCGGTGCTCAGTGCTCAAGGTGCTGGGTGCTCAGTACTCAGGGTGCTCATTGCTCAGGGTGCTGGGTGCTCAGTACTCAGGGTGCTGGGTTCTCAGTGCTCAGGGTGCTCGGTGCTCAGTACGTTGGGTGCTCAGTACTCAGGGTGCTGGGTGCTCAGTGCTCAGGGTGCTGGGTGCTCAGTGCCCAGGGTGCTGTGTGCTCAGTGCTCAGGGTGCTGGGTGCTCAGTGCTCAGGGTGCTGGGTGCTCAGTGCTCAGGGTGCTGGGTGCTCTGTGCTCAGGGTGCTCGGTGCTTAGTGCTCAGGGTTCTGGGTGCTCCGTGCTCAGGGTGCTGGGTGCTCGGTGCTCGGGGTGCTGGTTGCTTAGTGCTCGGGGTGCCCGGTGCTCAGTACTCGGGGTGCACAGTGCTCAGTACTCAGGGTGCTGGGTGCTCAGTGCTCAGGGTGCTGGGTGCTCAATACTCAGGGTGCTGGTTGCTCAGTGCTAAGGGTGCTCGGTGCTCAGTACGTTGGGTGCTCAGTACTCAGGGTGCTGGGTGCTCAGTGCTCAGTGTGCTGGGTGCTCAGTGCTCAGGGTGCTGGGTGCTCAGTGCTCAGGGTGCTGGGTGCTTAGTGCTCAGGGTGCTGGGTGCTCCGTGCTCAGGGTGCTGGGTGCTCAGTGCTCGGGGTGCTGGTTGCTTAGTGCTCGGGGTGCGAGGTGCTCAGTACTCGGGGTGCACAGTGCTCAGTACTCAGGGTGCTGGGTGCTCAGTGATCAGGGCGCTGGATGCTCAGTACTCAGGGTGCTGGGTGCTCGGTTCTCAGTACGCTGGGTGCTCAGTATTCAGGGTGCTGGGTGCTCAGTACTCAGGGTGCTCGGTGCTCAGTACTCAGGGTGCTGGGTGCTCAGTGCTCGGGGTGCTGGGTGCTCAGTACTCAGGGTGCTGTGTGCTCAGTGCTCGGGGTGCTCGGTGTTCAGTACGCTGGGTGCTCAGTACTCAGGGTGCTGGGTGCTCAGTACTCAGGGTGCTGGGTGCTTAGTACTCAGGGTGCTGGGTGCTCAGTGCTCGGGGTGCTGGGTGCTCAGTGCTCAGTACTCAGGGTGCTGGGTGCTCAGTGCTCAGGGTGCTGGGTGCTCAGTGCTCAGGGTGCTGGGTGCTCAGTGCTCTGGGTGCTCGGTGCTTAGTACTCATTGTGCTGGGTGCTCAGTACTCCGGGTGCTGGGTGCTCAGTGCTCGGGGTGCTGGGTGCTCTGTGCTCGGGGTGCTCGGTGCTCAGTGCTCAAGGTGCTGGGTGCTCAGTACTCAGGGTGCTCATTGCTCAGGGTGCTGGGTGCTCAGTAATCAGGGTGCTTGGTGCTCAGTGCTCAGGGTGCTCGGTGCTCTGTACGTTGGGTGCTCAGTACTCAGGGTGCTGGGTGCTCAGTGCTCAGGGTGCTGGGTGCTCAGTGCTCAGGGTGCTGGGTGCTCAGTGCTCAGGGTGCTGGGTGCTCAGTGCTCAGGGTGCTGGGTGCTCAGTGCTCAGGGTGCTGGGTGCTCAGTGCTCAGGGTGCTGGGTGCTCTGTGCTCAGGGTGCTGGGTGCTCAGTACTCGGGGTGCTCAGTGCTCAGGACTCAGGGTGCTGGGTGCTCAGTGCTCAGGGTGCTGGGTGCTCAGTACTCAGGGTGCTGGGTGCTCGGTGCTCAGTACGCTGGGTGCTCAGTACTCAGGGTGCTGGGTGCTGAGTACTCAGCGTGCTCAGTGCTCAGTGCTCGGGGTGCTGGGTGCTCAGTGCTCAGGGTGCTGGGTGCTCAGTACTCGGGGTGCTCAGTGCTCAGTACTCAGGGTGCTGGGTGCTCAGTGCTCAGGGTGCTGGGTGCTCAGTACTCAGGGTGCTGGGTGCTCGGTGCTCAGTACGCTGGGTGCTCAGTACTCAGGGTGCTGGGTGCTGAGTACTCAGCGTGCTCAGTGCTCAGTGCTCGGGGTGCTGGGTGCTCTGTGCTCGGGGCGCTGGGTGCTCAGTGCTCGGGGTGCTGGGTGCTCAGTACTCGGCGTGCTGGGTGCTCAGAGCTCAGGGTGCTCAGTGCTCAGTACTTAGTGCTCAGGGTGCTCAGTGCTCAGGGTGCTGGGTGTTCAGTACTCAGGGTGCTGGGTGCTCAGTGCTCAGGGTGCTGGGTGCTCAGTGCTCAGGGTGCTCAGTGCTCAGTACTTAGTGCTCAGGGTGCTCAGTGCTCAGGGTGCTGGGTGTTCAGTACTGAGTGTGCTGGGTGCTCAGTGCTCAGGGTGCTGGGTGCTCAGTGCTCGAGGTGCTCAGTACTCAGGGTGCTGTGTGTTCAGTGCTCAGGGTGCTGGGTGCTCAGTACTCAGGGTGCTCGGTGCTTAGTACACATTGTGCTGGGTGCTCAGTACTCCGGGTGCTGGGTGCTCAGTGCTCGGTGTGCTCGGTGCTCAGTGCTCAAGGTGCTGGGTGCTCAGTACTCAGGGTGCTCATTGCACAGGGTGCTGGGTGTTCAGTACTCAGGGTGCTGGGTGCTCAGTGCTCAGGGTGCTCGGTGCTCAGTACGTTGGGTGCTCAGTACTCAGGGTGTTGGGTGCTCAGTGCTCAGGGTGCTGGGTGTTCAGTACTCAGGGTGCTGGGTGCTCAGTGCTCAGGGTGCTGGGTGCTCAGTGCTCGAGGTGCTGAGTACTCAGGGTGCTGTGTGTTCAGTTCTCAGGTTGCTGGGTGCTCAGTACTCAGGGTGCTCGGTGCTTAGTACACATTGTGCTGGGTGCTCAGTACTCCGGGTGCTGGGTGCTCAGTGCTCGGTGTGCTAGGTGCTCAGTGCTCAAGGTGCTGGGTGCTCAGTACTCATGGTGCTCATTGCTCAGGGTGCTGGGTGCTCAGTACTCAGGGTGCTGGGTGCTCAGTGCTCAGGGTGCTCGGTGCTCAGTACGTTGGGTGCTCAGTACTCAGGGTGCTGGGTGCTCAGTGCTCAGGGTGCTGGGTGCTCAGTGCTCAGGGTGCTGGGTGCTCAGTGCTCAGGGTGCTGGGTGCTCAGTGCTCAGGGTGCTGGGTTCTCAGTGCTCAGTACTCAGGGTGCTGGGTGCTCAGTGCTCAGGGTGCTGGGTGCTCAGTACTCAGGGTGCTGGGTGCTCGGTGCTCAGTACGCTGGGTGCTCAGTACTCAGGGTGCTGGATGCTCTGTGCTCAGTGTGCTGGGTGCTCAGTACTCAGGGTGCTGGGTGCTAGGTGCTCAGTACGCTGGGTGCTCAGTACTCCGGGTGCTGGGTGCTCAGTACTCAGGGTGCTCAGTGCTCAGTACTCGGGGTGCTGGGTTCTCAGTGCTCAGGGTGCTCAGTGCTCAGTTCTCGGGGTGCTGGGTGCTCTGTGCTCGGGGCGCTGGGTGCTCAGTGCTCGGGGTGCTGGGTGCTCAGTACTCGGGGTGCTGGGTGCTCAGTGCTCAGGGTGCTCAGTGCTCAGGGTGCTGGGTGTTCAGTACTCAGGGTGCTGGGTGCTCAGTGCTCAGGGTGCTGGGTGCTCAGTGCTCGGGGCGCTGGGTGCTCAGTGCTCGGGGTGCTCGGAGCTCAGTTCTCAGGGTGCTGGGTGCTCAGTGCTCGGGGTGATCGGTGCTCAGTACTCAGGGTGCTGGGTGCTCAGTGCTCGGGGTGCTCGGTGCTCAGTACGTTGGGTGCTCAGTACTCGGGGTGCTGGGTGCTCAGTGCTCAGGGTGCTGGGTGCTCAGTGCTCAGGGTACTGGGTGCTCAGTACTCAGGGTGCTGGGTGCTCAGTGCTCGGGGTGCTGGGTGCTCAGTGCTCAGGGTGCTGGGTGCTCAGTACTCGGGGTGCTGGGTGCTCAGTACTCAGGGTGCTGGGTGCTCAGTACTCAGGGTGCTGGGTGCTCAGTACTCGGGTGCTGGGTGCTCAGTTCTTGGGGTGCTGGGTGCTCAGTGCTCGGGGTGCTGGATGCGCAGTGCTCAGTACTCAGGGTGCTGGGTGCTCAGTGCTCGGGGTGCTGGGTGCTCAGTGCTCAGTAATCAGGGTGCTGGGTGCTCAGTGCTCAGGGTGCTGTGTGCTCAGTGCTCAGGGTGCTGGGTGCTCAGTGCTCAGGGTGCTGGGTACTCAGTGCTCAGGGTGCTTGGTGCTCAGTACTCAGGGTGCTGGGTGCCCAGTACTCAGGGTGCTGGGTGCTCAGTGCCCAGGGTGCTGGGTGCTCAGTGCTCAGGGTGCTGGGTGCTCAGTGCTCAGGGTGCTGGGTGCTCAGTGCTCAGGGTGCTGGGTGCTCAGTGCTCAGGGTGCTCGGTGCTTAGTGCTCAGGGTGCTGGGTGCTCCGTGCTCAGGGTGCTGGGTGCTCGGTGCTCGGGGTGCTGGTTGCTTAGTGCTCGGGGTGCCCGGTGCTCAGTACTCGGGGTGCACAGTGCTCAGTACTCAGGGTGCTGGGTGCTCAGTGCTCAGGGTGCTGGGTGCTCAATACTCAGGGTGCTGGTTGCTCAGTGCTAAGGGTGCTCGGTGCTCAGTACGTTGGGTGCTCAGTACTCAGGGTGCTGGGTGCTCAGTGCTCAGGGTGCTGGGTGCTCAGTGCTCAGGGTGCTGGGTGCTCAGTGCTCAGGGTGCTGGGTGCTTAGTGCTCAGGGTGCTGGGTGCTCCGTGCTCAGGGTGCTGGGTGCTCAGTGCTCGGGGTGCTGGTTGCTTAGTGCTCGGGGTGCGAGGTGCTCAGTACTCGGGGTGCACAGTGCTCAGTACTCAGGGTGCTGGGTGCTCAGTGATCAGGGCGCTAGATGCTCAGTACTCAGGGTGCTGGGTGCTCGGTTCTCAGTACGCTGGGTGCTCAGTATTCAGGGTGCTGGGTGCTCAGTACTCAGGGTGCTCGGTGCTCAGTACTCAGGGTGCTGGGTGCTCAGTGCTCGGGGTGCTGGGTGCTCAGTACTCAGGGTGCTGTGTGCTCAGTGCTCGGGGTGCTCGGTGTTCAGTACGCTGGGTGCTCAGTACTCAGGGTGCTGGGTGCTCAGTACTCAGGGTGCTGGGTGCTTTGTACTCAGGGTGCTGGGTGCTCAGTGCTCGGGGTGCTGGGTGCTCAGTGCTCAGTACTCAGGGTGCTGGGTGCTCAGTGCTCAGGGTGCTGGGTGCTCAGTGCTCAGGGTGCTGGGTGCTCAGTGCTCTGGGTGCTCGGTGCTTAGTACTCATTGTGCTGGGTGCTCAGTACTCCGGGTGCTGGGTGCTCAGTGCTCGGGGTGCTGGGTGCTCTGTGCTCGGGGTGCTCGGTGCTCAGTGCTCAAGGTGCTGGGTGCTCAGTACTCAGGGTGCTCATTGCTCAGGGTGCTGGGTGCTCAGTACTCAGGGAGCTTGGTGCTCAGTGCTCAGGGTGCTCGGTGCTCTGTACGTTGGGTGCTCAGTACTCAGGGTGCTGGGTGCTCAGTGCTCAGGGTGCTGGGTGCTCAGTGCTCAGGGTGCTGGGTGCTCAGTGCTCAGGGTGCTGGGTGCTCAGTGCTCAGGGTGCTGGGTGCTCAGTACTCGGGGTGCTCAGTGCTCAGTACTCAGGGTGCTGGGTGCTCAGTGCTCAGGGTGCTGGGTGCTCAGTACTCAGGGTGCTGGGTGCTCGGTGCTCAGTACGCTGGGTGCTCAGTACTCAGGGTGCTGGGTGCTGAGTACTCAGCGTGCTCAGTGCTCAGTACTCGGGATGCTGGGTGCTCAGTACTCAGGGTGCTCAGTGCTCAGTGCTCGCGGTGCTGGGTGCTCTGTGCTCGGGGCGCTGGGTGCTCAGTGCTCGGGGTGCTGGGTGCTCAGTACTCGGCGTGCTGGGTGCTCAGTGCTCAGAGTGCTCAGTGCTCAGTACTTAGTGCTCAGGGTGCTCAGTGCTCAGGGTGCTGGGTGTTCAGTACTCAGGGTGCTGGGTGCTCAGTGCTCAGGGTGCTGGGTGCTCAGTGCTCAGGGTGCTCAGTGCTCAGTACTTAGTGCTCAGGGTGCTCAGTGCTCAGGGTGCTGGGTGTTCAGTACTGAGTGTGCTGGGTGCTCAGTGCTCAGGGTGCTGGGTGCTCAGTGCTCGAGGTGCTCAGTACTCAGGGTGCTGTGTGTTCAGTGCTCAGGGTGCTGGGTGCTCAGTACTCAGGGTGCTCGGTGCTTAGTACACATTGTGCTGGGTGCTCAGTACTCCGGGTGCTGGGTGCTCAGTGCTCGGTGTGCTCGGTGCTCAGTGCTCAAGGTGCTGGGTGCTCAGTACTCAGGGTGCTCATTGCACAGGGTGCTGGGTGTTCAGTACTCAGGGTGCTGGGTGCTCAGTGCTCAGGGTGCTCGGTGCTCAGTACGTTGGGTGCTCAGTACTCAGGGTGTTGGGTGCTCAGTGCTCAGGGTGCTGGGTGCTCAGTGCTCAGGGTGCTGGGTGCTCAGTGCTCGAGGTGCTGAGTACTCAGGGTGCTGTGTGTTCAGTGCTCAGGTTGCTGGGTGCTCAGTACTCAGGGTGCTCGGTGCTTAGTACACATTGTGCTGGGTGCTCAGTACTCCGGGTGCTGGGTGCTCAGTGCTCGGTGTGCTAGGTGCTCAGTGCTCAAGGTGCTGGGTGCTCAGTACTCAGGGTGCTCATTGCTCAGGGTGCTGGGTGCTCAGTACTCAGGGTGCTGGCTGCTCAGTGCTCAGGGTGCTGGGTGCTCAGTGCTCAGGGTGCTGGGTGCTCAGTGCTCAGGGTGCTGGGTTCTCAGTGCTCAGTACTCAGGGTGCTGGGTGCTCAGTGCTCAGGGTGCTGGGTGCTCAGTACTCAGGGTGCTGGGTGCTCGGTGCTCAGTACGCTGGGTGCTCAGTACTCAGGGTGCTGGGTGCTCTGTGCTCAGGGTGCTGGGTGCTCAGTACTCAGGGTGCTGGGTGCTAGGTGCTCAGTACGCTGGGTGCTCAGTACTCCGGGTGCTGGGTGCTCAGTACTCAGGGTGCTCAGTGCTCAGTACTCGGGGTGCTGGGTTCTCAGTGCTCAGGGTGCTCAGTGCTCAGTTCTCGGGGTGCTGGGTGCTCTGTGCTCGGGGCGCTGGGTGCTCAGTGCTCGGGGTGCTGGGTGCTCAGTACTCGGGGTGCTGGGTGCTCAGTGCTCAGGGTGCTCAGTGCTCAGGGTGCTGGGTGTTCAGTACTCAGGGTGCTGGGTGCTCAGTGCTCAGGGTGCTGGGTGCTCAGTGCTCGGGGCGCTGGGTGCTCAGTGCTCGGGGTGCTCGGAGCTCAGTTCTCAGGGTGCTGGGTGCTCAGTGCTCGGGGTGATCGGTGCTCAGTACTCAGGGTGCTGGGTGCTCAGTGCTCGGGGTGCTCGGTGCTCAGTACGTTGGGTGCTCACTACTCAGGGTGCTGGGTGCTCAGTGCTCAGGGTGCTGGGTGCTCAGTGCTCAGGGTACTGGGTGCTCAGTACTCAGGGTGCTGGGTGCTCAGTGCTCGGGGTGCTGGGTGCTCAGTGCTCAGGGTGCTGGGTGCTCAGTACTCGGGGTGCTGGGTGCTCAGTTCTCAGGGTGCTGGGTGCTCAGTACTCAGGGTGCTGGGTGCTCAGTACTCGGGTGCTGGGTGCTCAGTTCTTGGGGTGCTGGGTGCTCAGTGCTCGGGGTGCTGGATGCGCAGTGCTCAGTACTCAGGGTGCTGGGTGCTCAGTGCTCGGGGTGCTGGGTGCTCAGTGCTCAGTAATCAGGGTGCTGGGTGCTCAGTGCTCAGGGTGCTGTGTGCTCAGTGCTCAGGGTGCTGGGTGCTCAGTGCTCAGGGTGCTGGGTACTCAGTGCTCAGGGTGCTTGGTGCTCAGTACTCAGGGTGCTGGGTGCCCAGTACTCAGGGTGCTGGGTGCTCAGTGCTCGGGGTGCTGGGCGCTCAGTGCTCGCGGTGCTGGGTGCTCAGTGCTCGGGGTGCTCGGTGCTCAGTACCCAGGGTGCTGGAATCTCAGTGCTCGAGCTGCTCAGTACTCAGGGTGCTGTGTGTTCAGTGCTCAGGGTGCTGGGTGCTCAGTACTCAGGGTGCTCGGTGCTTAGTACTCATTGTGCTGGGTGCTCAGTACTCCGGGTGCTGGGTGCTCAGTGCTCGGGGTGCTCGGTGCTAAGTGCTCAAGGTGCTGGCTGCTCAGTACTCAGGGTGCTCATTGCTCAGGGTGCTGAGTGCTCAGTACTCAGGGTGCTGGGTGCTCAGTGCTCAGGGTGCTCGGTGCTCAGTACGTTGGGTGCTCAGTACTCAGGGTGCTGGGTGCTCAGTGTTCAGGGTGCTGGGTGCTCAGTGCTCAGGGTGCTGGGTGCTCAGTGCTCAGGGTGCTGGGTGCTCAGTGCTCAGGGTGCTGGGTGCTCAGTGCTCAGGGTGCTGGGTGCTTAGTGCTCAGGGTGCTGGGTGCTCAGTGCTCAGGGTGCTGGGTGCTCAGTACTCGGGGTGCTGGGTGCTCAGTACTCAGGGTGCTGGGTGCTCAGTACTCAGGGTGCTGGGTGCTCAGTACTCGGTGCTGGGTGCTCAGGGCTCAGGGTGCTGGGTGCGCAGTGCTCAGTACTCAGGGTGCTGGGTGCTCAGTGCTTGGGGTGCTGGGTGCTCAGTGCTCAGTACTCAGGGTGCTGGGTGCTCAGTGCTCAGGGTGCTGTGTGCTCAGTGCTCAGGGTGCTGGGTGCTCAGTGCTCAGGGTGCTGGGTACTCAGTGCTCAGGGTGCTGTGTGCTCAGTACTCAGGGTGCTGGGTGCTCAGTGATCAGGGCGCTAGATGCTCAGTACTCAGGGTGCTGGGTGCTCGGTTCTCAGTACGCTGGGTGCTCAGTATTCAGGGTGCTGGGTGCTCAGTACTCAGGGTGCTCGGTGCTCAGTACTCAGGGTGCTGGGTGCTCAGTGCTCGGGGTGCTGGGTGCTCAGTACTCAGGGTGCTGTGTGCTCAGTGCTCGGGGTGCTCGGTGTTCAGTACGCTGGGTGCTCAGTACTCAGGGTGCTGGGTGCTCAGTACTCAGGGTGCTGGGTGCTTAGTACTCAGGGTGCTGGGTGCTCAGTGCTCGGGGTGCTGGGTGCTCAGTGCTCAGTACTCAGGGTGCTGGGTGCTCAGTGCTCAGGGTGCTGGGTGCTCAGTGCTCAGGGTGCTGGGTGCTCAGTGCTCTGGGTGCTCGGTGCTTAGTACTCATTGTGCTGGGTGCTCAGTACTCCGGGTGCTGGGTGCTCAGTGCTCGGGGTGCTGGGTGCTCTGTGCTCGGGGTGCTCGGTGCTCAGTGCTCAAGGTGCTGGGTGCTCAGTACTCAGGGTGCTCATTGCTCAGGGTGCTGGGTGCTCAGTACTCAGGGAGCTTGGTGCTCAGTGCTCAGGGTGCTCGGTGCTCTGTACGTTGGGTGCTCAGTACTCAGGGTGCTGGGTGCTCAGTGCTCAGGGTGCTGGGTGCTCAGTGCTCAGGGTGCTGGGTGCTCAGTGCTCAGGGTGCTGGGTGCTCAGTGCTCAGGGTGCTGGGTGCTCAGTGCTCAGGGTGCTGGGTGCTCAGTGCTCAGGGTGCTGGGTGCTCAGTGCTCAGGGTGCTGGGTGCTCAGTACTCGGGGTGCTCAGTGCTCAGTACTCAGGGTGCTGGGTGCTCAGTGCTCAGGGTGCTGGGTGCTCAGTACTCAGGGTGCTGGGTGCTCGGTGCTCAGTACGCTGGGTGCTCAGTACTCAGGGTGCTGGGTGCTGAGTACTCAGCGTGCTCAGTGCTCAGTACTCGGGATGCTGGGTGCTCAGTACTCAGGGTGCTCAGTGCTCAGTGCTCGGGGTGCTGGGTGCTCTGTGCTCGGGGCGCTGGGTGCTCAGTGCTCGGGGTGCTGGGTGCTCAGTACTCGGCGTGCTGGGTGCTCAGTGCTCAGGGTGCTCAGTGCTCAGTACTTAGTGCTCAGGGTGCTCAGTGCTCAGGGTGCTGGGTGTTCAGTACTCAGGGTGCTGGGTGCTCAGTGCTCAGGGTGCTGGGTGCTCAGTGCTCAGGGTGCTCAGTGCTCAGTACTTAGTGCTCAGGGTGCTCAGTGCTCAGGGTGCTGGGTGTTCAGTACTGAGTGTGCTGGGTGCTCAGTGCTCAGGGTGCTGGGTGCTCAGTGCTCGAGGTGCTCAGTACTCAGGGTGCTGTGTGTTCAGTGCTCAGGGTGCTGGGTGCTCAGTGCTCGGTGTGCTCGGTGCTCAGTGCTCAAGGTGCTGGGTGCTCAGTACTCAGGGTGCTCATTGCACAGGGTGCTGGGTGTTCAGTACTCAGGGTGCTGGGTGCTCAGTGCTCAGGGTGCTCGGTGCTCAGTACGTTGGGTGCTCAGTACTCAGGGTGTTGGGTGCTCAGTGCTCAGGGTGCTGGGTGCTCAGTGCTCAGGGTGCTGGGTGCTCAGTGCTCGAGGTGCTGAGTACTCAGGGTGCTGTGTGTTCAGTGCTCAGGTTGCTGGCTGCTCAGTACTCAGGGTGCTCGGTGCTTAGTACACATTGTGCTGGGTGCTCAGTACTCCGGGTGCTGGGTGCTCAGTGCTCGGTGTGCTAGGTGCTCAGTGCTCAAGGTGCTGGGTGCTCAGTACTCAGGGTGCTCATTGCTCAGGGTGCTGGGTGCTCAGTACTCAGGGTGCTGGGTGCTCAGTGCTCAGGGTGCTCGGTGCTCAGTACGTTGGGTGCTCAGTACTCAGGGTGCTGGGTGCTCAGTGCTCAGGGTGCTGGGTGCTCAGTGCTCAGGGTGCTGGGTGCTCAGTGCTCAGGGTGCTGGGTGCTCAGTGCTCAGGGTGCTGGGTTCTCAGTGCTCAGTACTCAGGGTGCTGGGTGCTCAGTGCTCAGGGTGCTGGGTGCTCAGTACTCAGGGTGCTGGGTGCTCGGTGCTCAGTACGCTGGGTGCTCAGTACTCAGGGTGCTTGGTGCTCTGTGCTCAGGGTGCTGGGTGCTCAGTACTCAGGGTGCTGGGTGCTAGGTGCTCAGTACGCTGGGTGCTCAGTACTCCGGGTGCTGGGTGCTCAGTACTCAGGGTGCTCAGTGCTCAGTACTCGGGGTGCTGGGTTCTCAGTGCTCAGGGTGCTCAGTGCTCAGTTCTCGGGGTGCTGGGTGCTCTGTGCTCGGGGCGCTGGGTGCTCAGTGCTCGGGGTGCTGGGTGCTCAGTACTCGGGGTGCTGGGTGCTCAGTGCTCAGGGTGCTCAGTGCTCAGGGTGCTGGGTGTTCAGTACTCAGGGTGCTGGGTGCTCAGTGCTCAGGGTGCTGGGTGCTCAGTGCTCGGGGCGCTGGGTGCTCAGTGCTCGGGGTGCTCGGAGCTCAGTTCTCAGGGTGCTGGGTGCTCAGTGCTCGGGGTGATCGGTGCTCAGTACTCAGGGTGCTGGGTGCTCAGTGCTCGGGGTGCTCGGTGCTCAGTACGTTGGGTGCTCACTACTCAGGGTGCTGGGTGCTCAGTGCTCAGGGTGCTGGGTGCTCAGTGCTCAGGGTACTGGGTGCTCAGTACTCAGGGTGCTGGGTGCTCAGTGCTCGGGGTGCTGGGTGCTCAGTGCTCAGGGTGCTGGGTGCTCAGTACTCGGGGTGCTGGGTGCTCAGTACTCAGGGTGCTGGGTGCTCAGTACTCAGGGTGCTGGGTGCTCAGTACTCGGGTGCTGGGTGCTCAGTTCTTGGGGTGCTGGGTGCTCAGTGCTCGGGGTGCTGGATGCGCAGTGCTCAGTACTCAGGGTGCTGGGTGCTCAGTGCTCAGGGTGCTGGGTGCTCAGTGCTCACGGTGCTGGGTGCTCAGTGCTCAGGGTGCCGGGTGCTCAGTGCTCAGGGTGCTGGGTGCTCAGTGCTCAGGGTGCTGGGTGCTCAGTGCTCAGGGTGCTGGGTACTCAGTGCTCAGGGTGCTTGGTGCTCAGTACTCAGGGTGCTGGGTGCCCAGTACTCAGGGTGCTGGGTGCTCAGTGCTCGGGGTGCTGGGCGCTCAGTGCTCGCGGTGCTGGGTGCTCAGTGCTCGGGGTGCTCGGTGCTCAGTACCCAGGGTGCTGGGAGCTCAGTGCTCGAGCTGCTCAGTACTCAGGGTGCTGTGTGTTCAGTGCTCAGGGTGCTGGGTGCTCAGTACTCAGGGTGCTCGGTGCTTAGTACTCATTGTGCTGGGTGCTCAGTACTCCGGGTGCTGGGTGCTCAGTGCTCGGGGTGCTCGGTGCTAAGTGCTCAAGGTGCTGGCTGCTCAGTACTCAGGGTGCTCATTGCTCAGGGTGCTGAGTGCTCAGTACTCAGGGTGCTGGGTGCTCAGTGCTCAGGGTGCTCGGTGCTCAGTACGTTGGGTGCTCAGTACTCAGGGTGCTGGGTGCTCAGTGCTCAGGGTGCTGGGTGCTCAGTGCTCAGGGTGCTGGGTGCTCAGTGCTCAGGGTGCTGGGTGCTCAGTGCTCAGGGTGCTGGGTGCTCAGTGCTCAGGGTGCTGGGTGCTTAGTGCTCAGGGTGCTGGGTGCTCAGTGCTCAGGGTGCTGGGTGCTCAGTACTCGGGGTGCTGGGTGCTCAGTACTCAGGGTGCTGGGTGCTCAGTACTCAGGGTGCTGGGTGCTCAGTACTCGGTGCTGGGTGCTCAGGGCTCAGGGTGCTGGGTGCGCAGTGCTCAGTACTCAGGGTGCTGGGTGCTCAGTGCTTGGGGTGCTGGGTGCTCAGTGCTCAGTACTCAGGGTGCTGGGTGCTCAGTGCTCAGGGTGCTGTGTGCTCAGTGCTCAGGGTGCTGGGTGCTCAGTGCTCAGGGTGCTGGGTACTCAGTGCTCAGGGTGCTGTGTGCTCAGTGCTCAGGGTGCTGGGTGCTCAGTACTCAGGGTGCTGGGTGCTCAGTGCTCGGGGTGCTGGGTGCTCAGTGCTCGCGCTGCTGGGTGCTCAGTGCTCGGGGTGCTCGGTGCTCAGTACTCAGGGTGCTGGGTGCTCAGTGCTCAAGGTGCTCAGTACTCAGGGTGCTGTGTGTTCAGTGCTCAGGGTCCTGGGTGCTCAGTACTCAGGGTGCTCGGTGCTTAGTACTCATTTTGCTGGGTGCTCAGTACTCCGGGTGGTGGGTGCTCAGTGCTCGGGGTGCTCGGTGCTCAGTGCTCAAGTTGCTGGGTGCTCAGTACTCAGGGTGCTCATTGCTCAGGGTGCTGGGTGCTCAGTACTCAGGGTGCTGGGTGCTCAGTGCTCAGGGTGCTCGGTGCTCAGTTCATTGGGTGCTCAGTACTCAGGGTGCTGGGTGCTCAGTGCTCAGGGTGCTGGGTGCTCAGTGCTCACGGTGCTGGGTGCTCAGTGCTCAGGGTGCCGGGTGCTCAGTGCTCAGGGTGCTGGGTGCTCAGTGCTCAGGGTGCTGGGTGCTCAGTGCTCAGGGTGCTGGGTGCTTAGTGCTCAGGGTGCTGGGTGCTCAGTGCTCAGGGTGCTGGGTGCTCGGTGCTCGGGGTGCTGGGTGCTTAATTTCTCGGGCTGCCCGGTGCTCAGTACTCGGGGTGCTCAGTGCTCAGTACTCAGGGTGCTGGGTGCTCAGTGCTCAGGTTCCAGGGTGCTCAGAACTCAGGTTGCTGGGTGCTCAGTGCTCAGGGTGCTCGGTGCTCAGTACGTTGGGTGCTCAGTACTCAGGGTGCTGGGTGCTCAGTGCTCAGGGTGCTGGGTGCTCAGTGCTCAGGGTGCTGGGTGCTCAGTGCTCAGGGTGCTGGGTGCTCAGTGCTCAGGGTGCTGGGTGCTCATTGCTCAGGGTGCTGGGTGCTCGGTGCTCGGGGTTCTGGGTGCTCAGTACTCGGGGTGCTCAGTGCTCAGTACTCAGGGTGCTGGGTGCTCAGTGCTCAGGGTGCTGGGTGCTCAGTACTCAGGGTGCTGGGTGCTCGGTGCTCAGTACGCTGGGTGCTCAGTACTCAGGGTGCTGGATGCTCAGTACTCAGCGTGCTCAGTGCACAGTACTCGGGGTGCTGGGTGCTCAGTGCTCAGTGCTCGGGGTGCTGGGTGCTCTGTGCTCGGGGCGCTGGGTGCTCAGTGCTCGGGGTGCTGGGTGCTCAGTACTCGGGGTGCTGGGTGCTCAGTGCTCAGGGTGCTCAGTGCTCAGTACTTAGTGCTCAGGGTGCTCAGTGCTCAGGGTGCTGGGTGTTCAGTACTCAGGATGCTGGGTGCTCAGTGCTCAGGGTGCTGGGTGCTCAGTGCTCGGGGCGCTGGGTGCTCAGTGCTCGGGGTGCTCGGAGCTCAGTACTCAGGGTGCTGGGTGCTCAGTGCTCGCGTTGATCGGTGCTCAGTACTCAGAGTGCTGGGTGCTCAGTGCTCGGGGTGCTCGGTGCTCAGTACGTTGGGTGCTCACTACTCAGGGTGCTGGGTGCTCAGTGCTCAGGGTGCTGGGTGCTCAGTGCTCAGGGTGCTGGGTGCTCAGTACTCAGGGAGCTGGGTGCTCAGTGCTCGGGGTGCTGGGTGCTCAGTGCTCAGGGTGCTGGGTGCTCAGTACTCAAGGTGCTGGGTGCTCAGTACTCGGGGTGCTGGGTGCTCAGTACTCAGGTTGCTGGGTGCTCAGTACTCAGGGTGCTGGGTGCTCAGTACTCGGGTGCTGGGTGCTCAGTGCTTGGGGTGGTGGGTGCTCAGTGCTCGGGGTGCTGGGTGCGCAGTGCGCAGTATTCAGGGTGCTGGGTGCTCAGTGCTCGGGGTGCTGGGTGCTCAGTGCTCAGTACTCAGGGTGCTGGGTGCTCAGTGCTCAGGGTGCTGTGTGCTCAGTGCTCAGGGTGCTGGGTGCTCAGTGCTCAGGGTGCTGTGTACTCAGTGCTCAGGGTGCTGGGTGCTCAGTACTCAGGGTGCTGGGTGCTCAGTACTCAGGGTGCTGGGTGCTCAGTGCTCGGGGTGCTGGGTGCGCAGTGCTCGCGGTGCTGGGTGCTCAGTGCTCGGGGTGCTCGGTGCTCAGTACTCAGGGTGCTGGGTGCTCAGTGCTCGAGGTGCTCAGTACTCAGGGTGCTGTGTGTTCAGTGCTCAGGGTGCTGGGTGCTCTGTACTCAGGGTGATCGGTGCTTAGTACTCATTGTGCTGGGTGCTCAGTACTCCAGGTGCAGGGTGCTCAGTGCTCGGTGTGGTCGTTGCTCAGTGCTCAAGGTGCTGGGTGCTCAGTACTCAGGGTGCTCATTGCTCAGGCTGCTGGGTGCTCAGTACTCAGGGTGCTGGGTGCTCAGTGCTCAGGGTGCTCGGTGCTCAGTACGTTGGGTGCTCAGTACTCAGGGTGCTGGGTGCTCAGTGCTCAGGGTGCTGGGTGCTCGGTGCTCAGTACGCTGGGTGCTCAGTACTCAGGGTGCTGGGTGCTCAGTACTCAGCGTGCTCAGTGCTCAGTACTCGGGGGGGTGGGTGCTCAGTGCTCAGGGTGCTGGGTGCTCAGTGCTCTGGGTGCTGGGTGCTCTGTGCTCGGGGCGCTGGGTGCTCAGTGCTCGGGGTGCTGGGTGCTCAGTACTCGGGGTGCTGGGTGCTCAGTGCTCAGGGTGCTCAGTGCTCAGTACTTAGTGCTCAGGGTGCTCAGTGCTCAGGGTGCTGGGTGTTCAGTACTCAGGGTGCTGGGTGCTCAGTGCTCAGGATGCTGGGTGCTCAGTGCTCGGGGCGCTGGGTGCTCAGTGCTCGGGGTGCTCGGAGCTCAGTACTCAGGGTGCTGGGTGCTCAGTGCTAGGGTTGATCGGTGCTCAGTACTCAGAGTGCTGGGTGCTCAGTGCTCGGGGTGCTCGGTGCTCAGTACGTTGGGTGCTCACTACTCAGGGTACTGGGTGCTCAGTGCTCGGGGTGCTGGGAGCTCAGTGCTCAGGGTGCTGGGTGCTCAGTACTCAGGGAGCTGGGTGCTCAGTGCTCGGGGTGCTGGTTGCTCAGTGCTCAGGGTGCTGGGTGCTCAGTACTCAGGGTGCTGGGTGCTCAGTACTCGGGGTGCTGGGTGCTCAGTACTCAGGGTGCTGGGTGCTCAGTACTCGGGTGCTGGGTGCTCAGTGCTTGGGGTGCTGGGTGCTCAGTGCTCGGGTTGCTGGGTGCGCAGTGCTCAGTACTCAGGGTGCTGGGTGCTCAGTGCTCGGGTGCTGGGTGCTCAGTGCTCAGTACTCAGGGTGCTGGGTGCTCATTGCTCAGGGTGCTGTGTGCTCAGTGCTCAGGGTGCTGGGTGCTCAGTGCTCAGGGTGCTATGTACTCAGTGCTCAGGGTGCTGGGTGCTCAGTACTCAGGGTGCTGGGTGCTCAGTACTCAGGGTGCTGGGTGCTCAGTACTCGGGTGCTGGGTGCTCAGTGCTCAGGGTGCTGGGTGCGCAGTGCTCAGTACTCAGGGTGCTGGGTGCTCAGTGCTTGGGGTGCTGGGTGCTCAGTGCTCAGTACTCAGGGTGCTGGGTGCTCAGTGCTCAGGGTGCTGTGTGCTCAGTGCTCAGGGTGCTGGGTGCTCAGTGCTCAGGGTGCTGGGTACTCAGTGCTCAGGGTGCTGTGTGCTCAGTGCTCAGGGTGCTGGGTGCTCAGTACTCAGGGTGCTGGGTGCTCAGTGCTCGGGGTGCTGGGTGCTCAGTGCTCGCGCTGCTGGGTGCTCAGTGCTCGGGGTGCTCGGTGCTCAGTACTCAGGGTGCTGGGTGCTCAGTGCTCAAGGTGCTCAGTACTCAGGGTGCTGTGTGTTCAGTGCTCAGGGTCCTGGGTGCTCAATACTCAGGGTGCTCGGTGCTTAGTACTCATTGTGCTGGGTGCTCAGTACTCCGGGTGCTGGGTGCTCAGTGCTCGGGGTGCTCGGTGCTCAGTGCTCAAGGTGCTGGGTGCTCAGTACTCAGGGTGCTCATTGCTCAGGGTGCTGGGTGATCAGTACTCAGGGTGCTGGGTGCTCAGTGCTCAGGGTGCTCGGTGCTCAGTACGTTGGGTGCTCAGTACTCAGGGTGCTGGGTGCTCAGTGCTCAGGGTGCTGGGTGCTCAGTGCTCAGGGTGCTGGGTGCTCAGTGCTCAGGGTGCTGGGTGCTCAGTGCTCAGGGTGCTGGGTGCTCAGTGCTCAGGGTGCTGGGTGCTTAGTGCTCAGGGTGCTGGGTGCTCAGTGCTCAGGGTGCTGGGTGCTCAGTACTCGGGGTGCTGGGTGCTCAGTACTCAGGGTGCTGGGTGCTCAGTACTCAGGGTGCTGGGTGCTCAGTACTCGGGTGCTGGGTGCTCAGGGCTCAGGGTGCTGGGTGCGCAGTGCTCAGTACTCAGGGTGCTGGGTGCTCAGTGCTTGGGGTGCTGGGTGCTCAGTGCTCAGTACTCAGGGTGCTGGGTGCTCAGTGCTCAGGGTGCTGTGTGCTCAGTGCTCAGGGTGCTGGGTGCTCAGTGCTCAGGGTGCTGGGTACTCAGTGCTCAGGGTGCTGTGTGCTCAGTGCTCAGGGTGCTGGGTGCTCAGTACTCAGGGTGCTGTGTGCTCAGTGCTCGGGGTGCTGGGTGCTCAGTGCTCGCGCTGCTGGGTGCTCAGTGCTCGGGGTGCTCGGTGCTCAGTACTCAGGGTGCTGGGTGCTCAGTGCTCAAGGTGCTCAGTACTCAGGGTGCTGTGTGTTCAGTGCTCAGGGTCCTGGGTGCTCAGTACTCAGGGTGCTCGGTGCTTAGTACTCATTGTGCTGGGTGCTCAGTACTCCGGGTGCTGGGTGCTCAGTGCTCGGGGTGCTCGGTGCTCAGTGCTCAAGTTGCTGGGTGCTCAGTACTCAGGGTGCTCATTGCTCAGGGTGCTGGGTGCTCAGTACTCAGGGTGCTGGGTGCTCAGTGCTCAGGGTGCTGTGTGCTCAGTGCTCACGGTGCTGGGTGCTCAGTGCTCAGGGTGCCGGTTGCTCAGTGCTCAGGGTGCTGGGTGCTCAGTGCTCAGGGTGCTGGGTGCTTAGTGCTCAGGGTGCTGGGTGCTCAGTGCTCAGGGTGCTGGGTGCTCGGTGCTCGGGGTGCTGGGTGCTTAGTGCTCGGGCTGCCCGGTGCTCAGTACTCGGGGTGCTCAGTGCTCAGTACTCAGGGTGCTGGGTGCTCAGTGCTCAGGTTCCAGGGTGCTCAGAACTCAGGTTGCTGGGTGCTCAGTGCTCAGGGTGCTCGGTGCTCAGTACGTTGGGTGCTCAGTACTCAGGGTGCTGGGTGCTCAGTGCTCAGGGTGCTGGGTGCTGAGTGCTCAGGGTGCTGGGTGCTCAGTGCTCAGGGTGCTGGGTGCTCAGTACTCGGGGTGCTGGGTGCTCAGTGCTCAGGGTGCTCAGTGCTCAGTACTTAGTGCTCAGGGTGCTCAGTGCTCAGGGTGCTGGGTGTTCAGTACTCAGGGTGCTGGGTGCTCAGTGCTCAGGGTGCTGGGTGCTCAGTGCTCGGGGCGCTGGGTGCTCAGTGCTCGGGGTGCTCGGAGCTCAGTACTCAGGGTGCTTGGTGCTCAGTGCTCGCGTTGATCGGAGCTCAGTACTCAGAGTGCTGGGTGCTCAGTGCTCGGGGTGCTCGGTGCTCAGTACGTTGGGTGCTCACTACTCAGGGTGCTGGGTGCTCAGTGCTCAGGGTGCTGGGTGCTCATTGCTCAGGGTGCTGGGTGCTCAGTACTCAGGGAGCTGGGTGCTCAGTGCTCGGGGTGCTGGGTGCTCAGTGCTCAGGGTGCTGGGTGCTCAGTACTCAAGGTGCTGGGTGCTCAGTACTCGGGGTGCTGGGCGCTCAGTACTCAGGGTGCTGGGTGCTCAGTACTCAGGGTGCTGGGTGCTCAGTACTCGGGTGCTGGGTGCTCAGTGCTTGGGGTGGTGGGTGCTCAGTGCTCGGGGTGCTGGGTGCGCAGTGCGCAGTATTCAGGGTGCTGGGTGCTCAGTGCTCGGGGTGCTGGGTGCTCAGTGCTCAGTACTCAGGGTGCTGGGTGCTCAGTGCTCAGGGTGCTGTGTGCTCAGTGCTCAGGGTGCTGGGTGCTCAGTGCTCAGGGTGCTGGGTACTCAGTGCTCAGGGTGCTTGGTGCTCAGTACTCAGGGTGCTGGGTGCTCAGTACTCAGGGTGCTGGGTGCTCAGTGCTCGGGGTGCTGGGTGCGCAGTGCTCGCGGTGCTGGGTGCTCAGTGCTCGGGGTGCTCAGTGCTCAGTACTCAGGGTGCTCGGTGCTCAGTACGTTGGGTGCTCAGTACTCAGGGTGCTGGGTGCTCAGCGCTCAGGGTGCTGGGTGCTTGGTGCTCAGTACGCTGGGTGCTCAGTACTCAGGGTGCTGGGTGCTCAGTACTCAGCGTGCTCAGTGCTCAGTACTCGGGGGGGTGGGTGCTCAGTGCTCAGGGTGCTGGGTGCTCAGTGCTCTGGGTGCTGGGTGCTCTGTGCTCGGGGCGCTGGGTGCTCAGTGCTCGGGGTGCTGGGTGCTCAGTACTCGGGGTGCTGGGTGCTCAGTGCTCAGGGTGCTCAGTGCTCAGTACTTAGTGCTCAGGGTGCTCAGTGCTCAGGGTGCTGGGTGTTCAGTACTCAGGGTGCTGGGTGCTCAGTGCTCAGGATGCTGGGTGCACAGTGCTCGGGGCGCTGGGTGCTCAGTGCTCGGGGTGCTCGGAGCTCAGTACTCAGGGTGCTGGGTGCTCAGTGCTAGGGTTGATCGGTGCTCAGTACTCAGAGTGCTGGGTGCTCAGTGCTCAGGGTGCTCGGTGCTCAGTACGTTGGGTGCTCACTACTCAGGGTACTGGGTGCTCAGTGCTCGGGGTGCTGGGAGCTCAGTGCTCAGGGTGCTGGGTGCTCAGTACTCAGGGAGCTGGGTGCTCAGTGCTCGGGGTGCTGGTTGCTCAGTGCTCAGGGTGCTGGGTGCTCAGTACTCAGGGTGCTGGGTGCTCAGTACTCGGGGTGCTGGGTGCTCAGTACTCAGGGTGCTGGGTGCTCAGTACTCGGGTGCTGGGTGCTCAGTGCTTGGGGTGCTGGGTGCTCAGTGCTCGGGGTGCTGGGTGCGCAGTGCTCAGTACTCAGGGTGCTGGGTGCTCAGTGCTCGGGTGCTGGGTGCTCAGTGCTCAGTACTCAGGGTGATGGGTGCTCATTGCTCAGGGTGCTGTGTGCTCAGTGCTCAGGGTGCTGGGTGCTCAGTGCTCAGGGTGCTATGTACTCAGTGCTCAGGGTGCTGGGTGCTCAGTACTCAGGGTGCTGGGTGCTCAGTACTCAGGGTGCTGGGTGCTCAGTACTCGGGTGCTGGGTGCTCAGTGCTCAGGGTGCTGGGTGCGCAGTGCTCAGTACTCAGGGTGCTGGGTGCTCAGTGCTTGGGGTGCTGGGTGCTCAGTGCTCAATACTCAGGGTGCTGGGTGCTCAGTGCTCAGGGTGCTGTGTGCTCAGTGCTCAGGGTGCTGGGTGCTCAGTGCTCAGGGTGCTGGGTACTCAGTGCTCAGGGTGCTGTGTGCTCAGTGCTCAGGGTGCTGGGTGCTCAGTACTCAGGGTGCTGGGTGCTCAGTGCTCGGGGTGCTGGGTGCTCAGTGCTCGCGCTGCTGGGTGCTCAGTGCTCGGGGTGCTCGGTGCTCAGTACTCAGGGTGCTGGGTGCTCAGTGCTCAAGGTGCTCAGTACTCAGGGTGCTGTGTGTTCAGTGCTCAGGGTCCTGGGTGCTCAGTACTCAGGGTGCTCGGTGCTTAGTACTCATTGTGCTGGGTGCTCAGTACTCCGGGTTCTGGGTGCTCAGTGCTCGGGGTGCTCGGTGCTCAGTGCTCAAGGTGCTGGGTGCTCAGTACTCAGGGTGCTCATTGCTCAGGGTGCTCGGTGCTCAGTACGTTGGGTGCTCACTACTCAGGGTACTGGGTGCTCAGTGCTCGGGGTGCTGGGAGCTCAGTGCTCAGGGTGCTGGGTGCTCAGTACTCAGGGAGCTGGGTGCTCAGTGCTCGGGGTGCTGGTTGCTCAGTGCTCAGGGTGCTGGGTGCTCAGTACTCAGGGTGCTGGGTGCTCAGTACTCGGGGTGCTGGGTGCTCAGTACTCAGGGTGCTGGGTGCTCAGTACTCGGGTGCTGGGTGCTCAGTGCTTGGGGTGCTGGGTGCTCAGTGCTCGGGGTGCTGGGTGCGCAGTGCTCAGTACTCAGGGTGCTGGGTGCTCAGTGCTCGGGTGCTGGGTGCTCAGTGCTCAGTACTCAGGGTGATGGGTGCTCATTGCTCAGGGTGCTGTGTGCTCAGTGCTCAGGGTGCTGGGTGCTCAGTGCTCAGGGTGCTATGTACTCAGTGCTCAGGGTGCTGGGTGCTCAGTACTCAGGGTGCTGGGTGCTCAGTACTCAGGGTGCTGGGTGCTCAGTACTCGGGTGCTGGGTGCTCAGTGCTCAGGGTGCTGGGTGCGCAGTGCTCAGTACTCAGGGTGCTGGGTGCTCAGTGCTTGGGGTGCTGGGTGCTCAGTGCTCAATACTCAGGGTGCTGGGTGCTCAGTGCTCAGGGTGCTGTGTGCTCAGTGCTCAGGGTGCTGGGTGCTCAGTGCTCAGGGTGCTGGGTACTCAGTGCTCAGGGTGCTGTGTGCTCAGTGCTCAGGGTGCTGGGTGCTCAGTACTCAGGGTGCTGGGTGCTCAGTGCTCGGGGTGCTGGGTGCTCAGTGCTCGCGCTGCTGGGTGCTCAGTGCTCGGGGTGCTCGGTGCTCAGTACTCAGGGTGCTGGGTGCTCAGTGCTCAAGGTGCTCAGTACTCAGGGTGCTGTGTGTTCAGTGCTCAGGGTCCTGGGTGCTCAGTACTCAGGGTGCTCGGTGCTTAGTACTCATTGTGCTGGGTGCTCAGTACTCCGGGTTCTGGGTGCTCAGTGCTCGGGGTGCTCGGTGCTCAGTGCTCAAGGTGCTGGGTGCTCAGTACTCAGGGTGCTCATTGCTCAGGGTGCTGGGTGCTCAGTACTCAGGGTGCTGGGTGCTCAGTGCTCAGGGTGCTGGGTGCTCAGTGCTCAGGGTGCTGGGTGCTCAGTGCTCACGGTGCTGGGTGCTCAGTGCTCAGGGTGCCGGGTGCTCAGTGCTCAGGGTGCTGGGTGCTCAGTGCTCAGGGTGCTGGGTGCTCAGTGCTCAGGGTGCTGGGTGCTTAGTGCTCAGGGTGCTGGGTGCTCAGTGCTCAGGGTGCTGGGTGCTCGGTGCTCGGGGTGCTGGGTGCTTAGTGCTCGGCCTGCCCGGTGCTCAGTACTCGGGGTGCTCAGTGCTCAGTACTCAGGGTGCTGGGTGCTCAGTGCTCAGGTTCCAGGGTGCTCAGAACTCAGGTTGCTGGGTGCTCAGTGCTCAGGGTGCTCGGTGCTCAGTACGTTGGGTGCTCAGTACTCAGGGTGCTGGGTGCTCAGTGCTCAGGGTGCTGGGTGCTCAGTGCTCAGGGTGCTGGGTGCTCAGTGCTCAGGGTGCTGGGTGCTCAGTGCTCAGGGTGCTGGGTGCTCATTGCTCAGGGTGCTGGGTGCTCGGTGCTCGGGGTTCTGGGTGCTCAGTACTCGGGGTGCTCAGTGCTCAGTACTCAGGGTGCTGGGTGCTCAGTGCTCAGGGTGCTGGGTGCTCAGTACTCAGGGTGCTGGGTGCTCGGTGCTCAGTACGCTGGGTGCTCAGTACTCAGGGTGCTGGATGCTCAGTACTCAGCGTGCTCAGTGCACAGTACTCGGGGTGCTGGGTGCTCAGTGCTCAGTGCTCGGGGTGCTGGGTGCTCTGTGCTCGGGGCGCTGGGTGCTCAGTGCTCGGGGTGCTGGGTGCTCAGTACTCGGGGTGCTGGGTGCTCAGTGCTCAGGGTGCTCAGTGCTCAGTACTTAGTGCTCAGGGTGCTCAGTGCTCAGGGTGCTGGGTGTTCAGTACTCAGGTTGCTGGGTGCTCAGTGCTCAGGGTGCTGGGTGCTCAGTGCTCGGGGCGCTGGGTGCTCAGTGCGCGGGGTGCTCGGAGCTCAGTACTCAGGGTGCTGGGTGCTCAGTGCTCGGGTTGATCGGTGCTCAGTACTCAGAGTGCTGGGTGCACAGTGCTCGTTGTGCTCGGTGCTCAGTACGTTGGGTGCTCACTACTCAGTGTGCTGGGTGCTCAGTGCTCAGGGTGCTGGGTGCTCAGTGCTCAGGGTGCTGGGTGCTCAGTACTCAGGGAGCTGGGTGCTCAGTGCTCGGGGTGCTGGGTGCTCAGTGCTCAGGGTGCTGGGTGCTCAGTACTCAAGGTGCTGGGTGCTCAGTACTCGGGGTGCTGGGTGCTCAGTACTCAGGGTGCTGGGTGCTCAGTACTCAGGGTGCTGGGTGCTCAGTACTCGGGTGCTGGGTGCTCAGTGCTTGGGGTGGTGGGTGCTCAGTGCTCGGGGTGCTGGGTGCGCAGTGCGCAGTATTCAGGGTGCTGGGTGCTCAGTGCTCGGGGTGCTGGGTGCTCAGTGCTCAGTACTCAGGGTGCTGGGTGCTCAGTGCTCAGGGTGCTGTGTGCTCAGTGCTCAGGGTGCTGGGTGCTCAGTGCTCAGGGTGCTGGGTACTCAGTGCTCAGGGTGCTGGGTGCTCAGTACTCAGGGTGCTGGGTGCTCAGTACTCAGGGTGCTGGGTGCTCAGTGCTCGGGGTGCTGGGTGCGCAGTGCTCGCGGTGCTGGGTGCTCAGTGCTCGGGGTGCTCGGTGCTCAGTACTCAGGGTGCTGGGTGCTCAGTGCTCGAGGTGCTCAGTACTCAGGGTGCTGTGTGTTCAGTGCTCAGGGTGCTGGGTGCTCTGTACTCAGGGTGCTCGGTGCTTAGTACTCATTGTGCTGGGTGCTCAGTACTCCGGGTGCAGGGTGCTCAGTGCTCGGTGTGGTCGTTGCTCAGTGCTCAATGTGCTGGGTGCTCATTACTCAGGGTGCTCATTGCTCAGGCTGCTGGGTGCTCAGTACTCAGGGTGCTGGGTGCTCAGTGCTCAGGGTGCTCGGTGCTCAGTACGTTGGGTGCTCAGTACTCAGGGTGCTGGGTGCTCAGTGCTCAGGGTGCTGGGTGCTCGGTGCTAAGTACGCTGGGTGCTCAGTACTCAGGGTGCTGGGTGCTCAGTACTCAGCGTGCTCAGTGCTCAGTACTCGGGGGGGTGGGTGCTCAGTGCTCAGGGTGCTGGGTGCTCAGAGCTCTGGGTGCTGGGTGCTCTGTGCTCGGGGCGCTGGGTGCTCAGTGCTCGGGGTGCTGGGTGCTCAGTACTCAGGGTGCTGGGTGCTCAGTGCTCAGGGTGCTCAGTGCTCAGTACTTAGTGCTCAGGGTGCTCAGTGCTCAGGGTGCTGGGTGTTCAGTACTCAGGGTGCTGGGTGCTCAGTGCTCAGGATGCTGGGTGCTCAGTGCTCGGGGCGCTGGGTGCTCAGTGCTCGGGGTGCTCGGAGCTCAGTACTCAGGGTGCTGGGTGCTCAGTGCTAGGGATGATCGGTGCTCAGTACTCAGAGTGCTGGGTGCTCAGTGCTCGGGGTGCTCTGTGCTCAGTACGTTGGGTGCTCACTACTCAGGGTACTGGGTGCTCAGTGCTCGGGGTGCTGGGAGCTCAGTGCTCAGGGTGCTGGGTGCTCAGTACTCAGGGAGCTGGGTGCTCAGTGCTCGGGGTGCTGGTTGCTCAGTGCTCAGGGTGCTGGGTGCTCAGTACTCAGGGTGCTGGGTGCTCAGTACTCGGGGTGCTGGGTGCTCAGTACTCAGGGTGCTGGGTGCTCAGTACTCGGGTGCTGGGTGCTCAGTGCTTGGGGTGCTGGGTGCTCAGTGCTCGGGGTGCTGGGTGCGCAGTGCTCAGTACTCAGGGTGCTGGGTGCTCAGTGCTCGGGTGCTGGGTGCTCAGTGCTCAGTACTCAGGGTGCTGGGTGCTCAGTACTCAGGGTGCTGGGTACTCAGTGCTCGGGGTGCTGGGTGCTCAGTGCTCGCGGTGCTGGGTGCTCAGTGCTCGGGGTGCTCGGTGCTCAGTACTCAGGGTGCTGGGTGCTCAGTGCTCGAGGTGCTCAGTACTCAGGGTGCTGTGAGTTCAGTGCTCAAGGTGCTGGGTGCTCATTACTCAGGGTGCTCGGTGCTTAGTACTCATTGTGCTGGTTGCTCAGTACTCCGGGTGCTGGGTGCTCAGTGCTCGGTGTGCTCGGTGCTCAGTGCTCAAGGTGCTGGGTGCTCAGTACTCAGGGTGCTGGGTGCTCAGTACTCAGGGTGCTGGGTGCTCAGTACTCGGGTGCTGGGTGCTCAGTTCTCAGGGTGCTGGGTGCGCAGTGCTCAGTACTCAGGGTGCTGGGTGCTCAGTGCTTGGGGTGCTGGGTGCTCAGTGCTCAGTACTCAGGGTGCAGGGTGCTCAGTGCTCAGGGTGCTGTGTGCTCAGTGCTCAGGGTGCTGGGTGCTCAGTGCTCAGGGTGCTGGGTACTCAGTGCTCAGGGTGCTGTGTGCTCAGTGCTCAGGGTGCTGGGTGCTCAGTACTCAGGGTGCTGGGTGCTCAGTGCTCGGGGTGCTGGGTGCTCAGTGCTCGCGCTGCTGGGTGCTCAGTGCTCGGGGTGCTCGGTGCTCAGTACTCAGGGTGCTGGGTGCTCAGTGCTCAAGGTGCTCAGTACTCAGGGTGCTGTGTGTTCAGTGCTCAGGGTCCTGGGTGCTCAGTACTCAGGGTGCTCGGTGCTTAGTACTCATTGTGCTGGGTGCTCAGTACTCCGGGTGCTGGGTGCTCAGTGCTCGGGGTGCTCGGTGCTCAGTGCTCAAGGTGCTGGGTGCTCAGTACTCAGGGTGCTCATTGCTCAGGGTGCTGGGTGCTCAGTACTCAGGGTGCTGGTTGCTCAGTGCTCAGGGTGCTCGGTGCTCAGTTCATTGGGTGCTCAGTACTCAGGGTGCTGGGTGCTCAGTGCTCAGGGTGCTGGGTGCTCAGTGCTCATGGTGCTGGGTGCTCAGTGCTCAGGGTGCCGGGTGCTCAGTGCTCAGGGTGCTGGGTGCTCAGTGCTCAGGGTGCTGGGTGCTCAGTGCTCAGGGTGCTGGGTGCTTAGTGCTCAGGGTGCTGGGTGCTCAGTGCTCAGGCTGCTGGGTGCTCGGTGCTCGGTGTGCTGGGTGCTTAGTGCTCGGGCTGCCCGGTGCTCAGTACTCGGGGTGCTCAGTGCTCAGTACTCAGGGTGCTGGGTGCTCAGTGCTCAGGTTCCAGGGTGCTGAGAACTCAGGTTGCTGGGTGCTCAGTGCTCAGGGTGCTCGGTGCTCAGTACGTTGGGTGCTCAGTACTCAGGGTGCTGGGTGCTCAGTGCTCAGGGTGCTGGGTGCTCAGTGCTCAGGGTGCTGGGTGCTCAGTGCTCAGGGTGCTGGGTGCTCAGTGCTCAGGGTGCTGGGTGCTCATTGCTCAGGGTGCTGGGTGCTCGGTGCTCGGGGTTCTGGGTGCTCAGTACTCGGGGTGCTCAGTGCTCAGTACTCAGGGTGCTGGGTGCTCAGTGCTCAGGGTGCTGGGTGCTCAGTACTCAGGGTGCTGGGTGCTCGGTGCTCAGTACGCTGGGTGCTCAGTACTCAGGGTGCTGGATGCTCAGTACTCAGCGTGCTCAGTGCACAGTACTCGGGGTGCTGGGTGCTCAGTGCTCAGTGCTCGGGGTGCTGGGTGCTCTGTGCTCGGGGCGCTGGGTGCTCAGTGCTCGGGGTGCTGGGTGCTCAGTACTCGGGGTGCTGGGTGCTCAGTGCTCAGGGTGCTCAGTGCTCAGTACTTAGTGCTCAGGGTGCTCAGTGCTCAGGGTGCTGGGTGTTCAGTACTCAGGGTGCTGGGTGCTCAGTGCTCAGGGTGCTGGGTGCTCAGTGCTCGGGGCGCTGTGTGCTCAGTGCGCGGGGTGCTCGGTGCTCAGTACTCAGGGTGCTGGGTGCTCAGTGCTCGGGTTGATCGGTGCTCAGTACTCAGAGTGCTGGGTGCTCAGTGCTCGGGGTGCTCGGTGCTCAGTACGTTGGGTGCTCACTACTCAGGGTGCTGGGTGCTCAGTGCTCAGGGTGCTGGGTGCTCAGTGCTCAGGGTGCTGGGTGCTCAGTACTCAGGGAGCTGGGTGCTCAGTGCTCGGGGTGCTGGGTGCTCAGTGCTCAGGGTGCTGGGTGCTCAGTACTCAAAGTGCTGGGTGCTCAGTACTCGGGGTGCTGGGTGCTCAGTACTCAGGGTGCTGGGTGCTCAGTACTCAGGGTGCTGGGTGCTCAGTACTCGGGTGCTGGGTGCTCAATGCTTGGGGTGGTGGGTGCTCAGTGCTCGGGGTGCTGGGTGCGCAGTGCGCAGTATTCAGGGTGCTGGGTGCTCAGTGCTCGGGGTGCTGGGTGCTCAGTGCTCAGGGTGCTGGGTACTCAGTGCTCAGGGTGCTGGGTGCTCAGTACTCAGGGTGCTGGGTGCTCAGTACTCAGGGTGCTGGGTGCTCAGTACTCAGGGTGCTGGGTGCTCAGTGCTCGGGGTGCTGGGTGCGCAGTGCTCGCGGTGCTGGGTGCTCAGTGCTCGGGGTGCTCGGTGCTCAGTACTCAGGGTGCTGGGTGCTCAGTGCTCGAGGTGCTCAGTACTCAGGGTGCTGTGTGTTCAGTGCTCAGGGTGCTGGGTGCTCTGTACTCAGGGTGCTCGGTGTTTAGTACTCATTGTGCTGGGTGCTCAGTACTCCGGGTGCAGGGTGCTCAGTGCTAGGTGTGGTCGTTGCTCAGTGCTCAATGTGCTGGGTGCTCAGTACTCAGGGAGCTCATTGCTCAGGCTGCTGGGTGCTCAGTACTCAGGGTGCTGGTTGCTCAGTGCTCAGGGTGCTCGGTGCTCAGTTCATTGGGTGCTCAGTACTCAGGGTGCTGGGTGCTCAGTGCTCAGGGTGCTGGGTGCTCAGTGCTCACGGTGCTGGGTGCTCAGTGCTCAGGGTGCCGGGTGCTCAGTGCTCAGGGTGCTGGGTGCTCAGTGCTCAGGGTGCTGGGTGCTCAGTGCTCAGGGTGCTGGGTGCTTAGTGCTCAGGGTGCTGGGTGCTCAGTGCTCAGGGTGCAGGGTGCTCGGTGCTCGGGGTGCTGGGTGCTTAGTGCTCGGGCTGCCCGGTGCTCAGTACTCGGGGTGATCAGTGCTCAGTACTCAGGGTGCTGGGTGCTCAGTGCTCAGGTTCCAGGGTGCTCAGAACTCAGGTTGCTGGGTGCTCAGTGCTCAGGGTGCTCGGTGCTCAGTACGTTGGTTGCTCAGTACTCAGGGTGCTGGGTGCTCAGTGCTCAGGGTGCTGGGTGCTCAGTGCTCAGGGTGCTGGGTGCTCGGTGCTCGGGGTTCTGGGTGCTCAGTACTCGGGGTGCTCAGTGCTCAGTACTCAGGGTGCTGGGTGCTCAGTGCTCAGGGTGCTGGGTGCTCAGTACTCAGGGTGCTGGGTGCTCGGTGCTCAGTACGCTGGGTGCTCAGTACTCAGGGTGCTGGATGCTCAGTACTCAGCGTGCTCAGTGCACAGTACTCGGGGTGCTGGGTGCTCAGTGCTCAGTGCTCGGGGTGCTGGGTGCTCTGTGCTCGGGGCGCTGGGTGCTCAGTGCTCGGGGTGCTGGGTGCTCAGTACTCGGGGTGCTGGGTGCTCAGTGCTCAGGGTGCTCAGTGCTCAGTACTTAGTGCTCAGGGTGCTCAGTGCTCAGGGTGCTGGGTGTTCAGTACTCAGGGTGCTGGGTGCTCAGTGCTCAGGGTGCTGGGTGCTCAGTGCTCGGGGCGCTGGGTGCTCAGTGCGCGGGGTGCTCGGTGCTCAGTACTCAGGGTGCTGGGTGCTCAGTGCTCGGGTTGATCGGTGCTCAGTACTCAGAGTGCTGGGTGCTCAGTGCTCGGGGTGCTCGGTGCTCAGTACGTTGGGTGCTCACTACTCAGGGTGCTGGGTGCTCAGTGCTCAAGGTGCTGGGTGCTCAGTGCTCAGGGTGCTGGGTGCTCAGTACTCAGGGAGCTGGGTGCTCAGTGCTCGGGGTGCTGGGTGCTCAGTGCTCAGGGTGCTGGGTGCTCAGTACTCAAGGTGCTGGGTGCTCAGTAATCGGGGTGCTGGGTGCTCAGTACTCAGGGTGCAGGGTGCTCAGTACTCAGGGTGCTGGGTGCTCAGTACTCGGGTGCTGGGTGCTCAGTGCTTGGGGTGGTGGGTGCTCAGTGCTCGGGGTGCTGGGTGCTCAGTGCTCAGGGTGCTGTGTGCTCAGTGCTCAGGGTGCTGGGTGCTCAGTGCTCAGGGTGCTGGGTACTCAGTGCTCAGGGTGCTGGGTGCTCAGTACTCAGGGTGCTGGGTGCTCAGTACTCAGGGTGCTGGGTGCTCAGTGCTCGGGGTGCTGGGTGCTCAGTGCGCGGGGTGCTCGGTGCTCAGTACTCAGGGTGCTGGGTTCTCAGTGCTCAGGGTGCTGGGTACTCAGTGCTCAGGGTGCTGGGTGCTCAGTACTCAGGGTGCTGGGTGCTCAGTGCTCAGGGTGCTGGGTGCTCAGTGCTCGGGGCGCTGGGTGCTCAGTGCGCGGGGTGCTCGGTGCTCAGTACTCAGGGTGCTGGGTGCTCAGTGCTCGGGTTGATCGGTGCTCAGTACTCAGAGTGCTGGGTGCTCAGTGCTCGGGGTGCTCGGTGCTCAGTACGTTGGGTGCTCACTACTCAGGGTGCTGGGTGCTCAGTGTTCAAGGTGCTGGGTGCTCAGTGCTCAGGGTGCTGGGTGCTCAGTACTCAGGGAGCTGGGTGCTCAGTGCTCGGGGTGCTGGGTGCTCAGTGCTCAGGGTGCTGGGTGCTCAGTACTCAAGGTGCTGGGTGCTCAGTAATCGGGGTGCTGGGTGCTCAGTACTCAGGGTGCTGGGTGCTCAGTACTCAGGGTGCTGGGTGCTCAGTACTCGGGTGCTGGGTGCTCAGTGCTTGGGGTGGTGGGTGCTCAGTGCTCGGGGTGCTGGGTGCGCAGTGCGCAGTACTCAGGGTGCTGGGTGCTCAGTGCTCAGGGTGCTGTGTGCTCAGTGCTCAGGGTGCTGGGTGCTCAGTGCTCAGGGTGCTTCGTACTCAGTGCTCAGGGTGCTGGGTGCTCAGTACTCAGGGTGCTGGGTGCTCAGTACTCAGGGTGCTGGGTGCTCAGTGCTCGGGGTGCTGGGTGCGCAGTGCTCGCGGTGCTGGGTGCTCAGTGCTCGGGGTGCTCGGTGCTCAGTACTCAGGGTGCTGGGTGCTCAGTGCTCGAGGTGCTCAGTACTCAGGGTGCTGTGTGTTCAGTGCTCAGGGTGCTGGGTGCTCTGTACTCAGGGTGCTCGGTGCTTAGTACTCATTGTGCTGGGTGCTCAGTACTCCGGGTGCAGGGTGCTCAGTGCTCGGTGTGGTCGTTGCTCAGTGCTCAATGTGCTGGGTGCTCAGTACTCAGGGTGCTCATTGCTCAGGCTGCTGGGTGCTCAGTACTCAGGGTGCTGGGTGCTCAGTGCTCAGGGTGCTCGGTGCTCAGTACGTTGGGTGCTCAGTACTCAGGGTGCTGTGTGCTCAGTGCTCAGGGTGCTCGGTGCTCAGTACGCTGGGTGCTCAGTACTCAGGGTGCTGGGTGCTCAGTACTCAGCGTGCTCAGTGCTCAGTACTCGGGGGGGTGTGTGCTCAGTGCTCAGGGTGCTGGGTGCTCAGTGCTCTGGGTGCTGGGTGCTCTGTGCTCGGGGCGCTGGGTGCTCAGTGCTCGGGGTGCTGGGTGCTCAGTACTCGGGGTGCTGGGTGCTCAGTGCTCAGGGTGCTCAGTGCTCAGTACTTAGTGCTCAGGGTGCTCAGTGCTCAGGGTGCTGGGTGTTCAGTACTCAGGGTGCTGGGTGCTCAGTGCTCAGGATGCTGGGTGCTCAGTGCTCGGGGCGCTGGGTGCTCAGTGCTCGGGGTGCTCGGAGCTCAGGACTCAGGGTGCTGGGTGCTCAGTGCTAGGGTTGATCGGTGCTCAGTACTCAGAGTGCTGGGTGCTCAGTGCTCGGGGTGCTCTGTGCTCAGTACATGGGTGCTCACTACTCAGGGTACTGGGTGCTCAGTGCTCGGGGTGCTGGGAGCTCAGTGCTCAGGGTGCTGCTTGCTCAGTACTCAGGGAGCTGGGTGCTCAGTGCTCGGGGTGCTGGTTGCTCAGTGCTCAGGGTGCTGGGTGCTCAGTACTCAGGGTGCTGGGTGCTCAGTACTCGGGGTGCTGGGTGCTCAGTACTCAGGGGGCTGGGTGCTCAGTACTCGGGTGCTGGGTGCTCAGTGCTTGGGGTGCTGGGTGCTCAGTGCTCGGGGTGCTGGGTGCGCAGTGCTCAGTACTCAGGGTGCTGGGTGCTCAGTGCTCGGGTGCTGGGTGCTCAGTGCTCAGTACTCAGGGTGCTGGGTGCTCATTGCTCAGGGTGCTGTGTGCTCAGTGCTCAGGGTGCTGGGTGCTCAGTACTCAGGGTGCTGGGTACTCAGTGCTCGGGGAGCTGGGTGCTCAGTGCTCGCGGTGCTGGGTGCTCAGTGCTCGAGGTGCTCAGTACTCAGGGTGCTGTGAGTTCAGTGCTCAGGGTGCTGGGTGCTCATTACTCAGGTTGCTCGGTGCTTAGTACTCATTGTGCTGGTTGCTCAGTACTCCGGGTGCTGGGTGCTCAGTGCTCGGTGTGCTCGGTGCTCAGTGCTCAAGGTGCTGGGTGCTCAGTACTCAGGGTGCTCATTGCTCAGGCTGCTGGGTGCTCAGTACTCAGGGTGCTGGGTGCTCAGTGCTCAGGGTGCTCGGTGCTCAGTACGTTGGGTGCTCAGTACTCAGGGTGCTGTGTGCTCAGTGCTCAGGGTGCTGGGTGCTCAGTGCTCAGGGTGCTGGGTGCTCAGTGCTCAGGCTGCTGGCTGCTCAGTGATCAGGGTGCTGGGTGCTCAGGGTGCTGGGTGCTCAGTACTCAGGGTGCTCGGTGCTCGGTGCTCAGTACGCTGGGTGCTCAGTACTCTGGGTACTGGGTGCTCAGTGCTCAGGGTGCTGGGTGCTCAGTACTCAGGGTGCTGGGTGCTCATTACTCAGGGTGCTGGGTGCTCAGTACTCAGGGTGCTCAGTGCTCAGTACTCGGGGTGCTGGGTGCTCAGTGCTCAGGGTGCTCAGTGCTCAGTGCTCGGGGTGCTGGGTGCTCTGTGCTCGGGGCGCTGGGTGCTCAGTGCTCGGGGTGCTGGCTGCTCAGTACTCGGGGTGCTGGGTGCTCAGTGCTCAGGGTGCTCAGTGCTCAGTACTCAGTGCTCAGGGTGCTCAGTGCTCAGGGTGCTGGGTGTTCAGTACTCAGGGTGCTGGGTGCTCAGTGCTCAGGGTGCTGGGTGCTCAGTGCTCGGGGCGCTGGGTGCTCAGTGCTCGGGGTGATCGGTGCTCAGTACTCAGGGTGTTGTGTGCTCAGTGCTCAGGGTGCTGGGTGCTCAGTACTCAGGGTGCTGGGTGCTCAGTACTCAGGGTGCTGGGTGCTCAGTACTCGGAGTACTGGGTGCTCAGTACTCAGGGTGCTGGGTGCTCAGTACTCGGGTGCTGGGTGCTCAGTGCTTGGGGTCCTGGGTGCTCAGTGCTCGGGGTGCTGGGTGCGCAGTGCTCAGTACTCAAGGTGCTGGGTGCTCAGTGCTCGGGGTGCTATGTGCTCAGTGCTCAGGGTGCTGGGTGCTCAGTGCTCAGGGTGCTCGGTGCTCAGTGCTCAGGGTGCTGGGTGCTCAGTGCTCAGGGTGCTGGGTGCTCAGTGCTCAGGGTGCTGGGTGCTTAGCGCTCATGGTGCTGGGTGCTCAGTACTCAGGGTGCTGGGTGCTCGGTGCTCGGGGTGCTGGGTGCTTAGTGCTCGGGGTGCCCGGTGCTCAGTACTCGGGGTGCACAGTGCTCAGTACTCAGGGTGCTGGGTGCTCAGTGCTCAGGGTGCTGGGTGCTCAGTACTCAGGGTGCTGGCTGCTCAGTGCTCAGGGTGCTGGGTGCTCAGTACGTTGGGTGCTCAGTGCTCAGGGTGCTGGGTGCTCAGTGTTCATGGTGCTGGGTGCACAGTGCTCAGGGTACTGGGTGCTCAGTGCTCAGGGTGCTGGGTGCTCTGTGCTCGGGGTGCTGGGTGCTCAGTACTCGGGGTGCTCAGTGCTCAGTACTCAGGGTGCTGGGTACTCAGTGCTCAGGGTGCTGGGTACTCAGTGCTCAGGGTGCTTGGTGCTCAGTACTCGGGGTGCTGGGTGCTCATTCTCGGGGTGCTGGGTGCTCAGTTCTCAGGGTGCTGGGTGCTCAGTACTCAGGGTGCTGGGTGCTCAGTGCTCAGGGTGCTGGGTGCTCAGTACTCAGGGTGCTGGGTGCTAAGTGCTCAGGGTGCTGGGTGCTCAGTACTCAGGGTGCTGGGAGCTCAGTGCTCAGGGTGATCGGTGCTCAGTACTCAGGGTGCTCAGTACTAAGGGTGCTGGGTGCTCAGTGCTCGGGGTCCTGGGTGCTCAGTACTCAGGGTGCTGGGTGCTCAGTGCTCGGGGTCTGGATGCTCAGTGCTCAGGGTGATCGGTGCTCAGTACTCAGGGTGCTGGGTGCTCAGTACTCAGGGTGCTGGGTGCTCAGTCCTCAGGGTGCTCTGTGCTCAGGGTGCTGGGTGCTCAGTGCTCGGGGTGCTCGGTGCTCAGTACTCAGGGTGCTGAGTGCTCAGTACTCAGGGTGCTGGGTGCTCAGTACTCAGGGTGCTGGGTGCTCAGTGCTCAGGGTGCTGCGTGATCAGTGCTCAGGGTGCTGGGTGCTCAGTGCTCAGGGTGCTGTGTGCTCAGTGCTCGGGGTGCTGGGTGCTCAGTGCTCGGGGTGCTGGGTGCTCAGTGCTCAGTGCTCAGGGTGCTGGGTGGTCAGTGCTCAGTGCTCAGGGTGCTGGTTGCTCAGTACTCAGGGTGCTGGGTGCTCAGTACTCAGGGTGCTGGGTGCTCAGTGCTCAGGGTGCTGGGTGCTCAGTACTCAGGGTGCTGGGTGATCAGTGCTCGGGGTGCTCGGTGCTCAGTGCTCAGGGTGCTGGGTGCTCAGTACTCTGGGTGCTGGGTGCTCAGTGCTCGGGGTGCTCGGTGCTCAGTACTCAAGGTGCTCAGAGCTCAGTACTCAGGGTGCTGGGTGCTCAGTGCTCAGGGTGCTGGGTGCTCAGTGCTCAGGCTGCTGGGTGCTCAGTACTCAGGGTGCTGGATGCTCAGTGCTCGGGGTGCTGGGTGCTCAGTGCTCAGGGTGCTGGGTGCTCAGTGCTCAGGGTGCTGGGTGCTCAGTACTCAGGGTGCTCGGTGCTTAGTACTCATTGTGCTGGGTGCTCAGTACTCCGGGTGCTGGGTGCTCAGTGCTCGGGGTGCTCGGTGCTCAGTGCTCAAGGTGCTGGGTGCTCAGTACTCAGGCTGATCATTGCTCAGGGTGCTGGGTGCTCAGTACTCAGGGTGCTGGGTGCTCAGTGCTCAGGGTGCTCGGTGCTCAGTTCGTTGGGTGCTCAGTACTCAGGGTGCTGGGTGCTCAGTGCTCAAGGTGCTGGGTGATCAGTGCTCACTGTGCTGGGTGCTCAGTGCTCAGGGTGCTGGGTGCTCAGTGCTCAGGGTGCTGGGTGCTCAGTGCTCAGGGTGCTGGGTGCTCAGTGCTCAGGATGCTGGGTGCTTAGTGCTCAGGATGCTGGGTGCTCAGTGCTCAGGGTGCTGGGTGCTCTGTGCTCGGGGTGCTGGGTGCTTAGTGCTCGGGGTGCCCGGTGCTCAGTGCTCAGGGTGCTCAGTGCTCAGTACTTAGTGCTCAGGGTGCTCAGTGCTCAGGGTGCTGGGTGCTCAGTACTCAGGTTGCTGGGTGCTCAGTTCTCAGGGTGCTCGTTGCTCAGTACGTTGAGTGCTCAGTACTCAGGGTGCTGGGTGCTCAGTGCTCAGGGTGCTGGGTGCTCAGTGCTCAGGGTGCTGGGTGCTCAGTGCTCAGGGTGCTGGGTGCTCATTGCTCAACGTGCTTGGTGCTCGGTGCTCGGGGTTCTGGGTGCTCAGTACTCGGGGTGCTCAGTGCTCAGTACTCAGGGTGCTGGGTGCTCAGTGCTCAGGGTGCTGGGTGCTCAGTACTCAGGGTGCTGGGTGCTCGGTGCTCAGTACGCTGGGTGCTCAGTACTCAGGGTGCTGGGTGCTGAGTACTCAGCGTGCTCAGTGCTCAGTACTCGGGGTGCTGGGTGCTCAGTGCTCAGGGTGCTCAGTGTTCAGTGCTCGGGGTGCTGGGTGCTCTGTGCTCAGGGCGCTGGGTGCTCAGTTCTCGGGGTGCTGGGTGCTCAGTACTCGGCATGCTCAGTGCTCAGTACTTAGTGCTCAGGGTGCTCAGTGCTCAGGGTGCTGGGTGTTCAGTACTCAGCGTGCTGGGTGCTCAGTGCTCAGGGTGCTGGGTGCTCAGTGCTCGAGGTGCTCAGTACTCAGGGTGCTGTGTGTTCAGTGCTCAGGGTGCTGGGTGCTCAGTACTCAGGGTGCTCGGTGCTTAGTACACATTGTGCTGGGTGCTCAGTACTCCGGATGCTGGGTGCTCAGTGCTCGGTGTGCTCGGTGCTCAGTGCTCAAGGTGCTGGGTGCTCAGTACTCAGGGTGCTCATTGCTCAGGGTGCTGGGTGCTCTGTACTCAGGGTGCTGGGTGCTCAGTGCTCAGGGTGCTCGGTGCTCAGTACGTTGGGTGCTCAGTACTCAGGGTGCTGGGTGCTCAGTGCTCAGGGTGCTCCGTGCTCAGTGCTCAGGGTGCTGGGTGCTCAGTGCTCAGGGTGCTGGGTGCTCAGTGCTCAGGGTGCTGGGTGCTCAGTGCTCAGTACTCAGGGTGCTGGGTTCTCGGTGCTCAGGGTGCTGGGTGCTCAGTACTCAGGGTGCTGGGTGCTCGGTGCTCAGTACGCTGGGTGCTCAGTACTCAGGGTGCTGGGTGCTCTGTGCTCAGTACGCTGGGTGCTCAGTACTCCGGGTGCTGTGTGCTCAGTACTCAGGGTGCTCAGTGCTCAGTACTCGGGGTGCTGGGTGCTCAGTGCTCAGGGTGCTCAGTGCTCAGTGCTCGGGGTGCTGGGTGCTCAGTACTCAGGGTGCTGGGTGCTCAGTGCTCGGGGTGCTGGGTGCTCAGTGCTCAGGGTGCTGGGTGCTCAGTACTCGGGGTGCTGGGTGCTCAGTACTCAGGGTGCTGGGTGCTCAGTACTCAGGTTGCTGGGTGCACAGTACTCGGGTGCTGGGTGCTCAGTGCTTGGGGTGCTGGGTGCTCAGTGCTCAGGGTGCTGGATGCGCAGTGCTCAGTACTCAGGGTGCTGGGTGCTCAGTGCTCAGTACTCAGGGTGCTGGGTGCTCAGTGCTCAGGGTGCTGTGTGCTCAGTGCTCAGGGTGCTGGGTGCTCAGTACTCAGGGTGCTGGGTGCTCAGTGCTCAGGGTGCTGCGTGATCAGTGCTCAGGGTGCTGGGTGCTCAGTGCTCAGGGTGCTGTGTGCTCAGTGCTCGGGGTGCTGGGTGCTCAGTGCTCGGGGTGCTGGGTGCTCAGTGCTCAGTGCTCAGGGTGCTGTGTGGTCAGTGCTCAGTGCTCAGGGTGCTGGTTGCTCAGTACTCAGGGTGCTGGGTGCTCAGTACTCAGGGTGCTGGGTGCTCAGTGCTCAGGGTGCTGGGTGCTCAGTACTCAGGGTGCTGGGTGATCAGTGCTCGGGGTGCTCGGTGCTCAGTGCTCAGGGTGCTGGGTGCTCAGTACTCTGGGTGCTGGGTGCTCAGTGCTCGGGGTGCTCGCTGCTCAGTACTCAAGGTGCTCAGAGCTCAGTACTCAGGGTGCTGGGTGCTCAGTGCTCAGGGTGCTGGGTGCTCAGTGCTCAGGCTGCTGGGTGCTCAGTACTCAGGGTGCTGGATGCTCAGTGCTCGGGGTGCTGGGTGCTCAGTGCTCAGGGTGCTGGGTGCTCAGTGCTCAGGGTGCTGGGTGCTCAGTACTCAGGGTGCTCGGTGCTTAGTACTCATTGTGCTGGGTGCTCAGTACTCCGGGTGCTGGGTGCTCAGTGCTCGGGGTGCTCGGTGCTCAGTGCTCAAGGTGCTGGGTGCTCAGTACTCAGGCTGATCATTGCTCAGGGTGCTGGGTGCTCAGTACTCAGGGTGCTGGGTGCTCAGTGCTCAGGGTGCTCGGTGCTCAGTTCGTTGGGTGCTCAGTACTCAGGGTGCTGGGTGCTCAGTGCTCAAGGTGCTGGGTGATCAGTGCTCACTGTGCTGGGTGCTCAGTGCTCAGGGTGCTGGGTGCTCAGTGCTCAGGGTGCTGGGTGCTCAGTGCTCAGGGTGCTGGGTGCTCAGTGCTCAGGATGCTGGGTGCTTAGTGCTCAGGGTGCTGGGTGCTCAGTGCTCAGGGTGCTGGGTGCTCTGTGCTCGGGGTGCTGGGTGCTTAGTGCTCGGGGTGCCCGGTGCTCAGTGCTCAGGGTGCTCAGTGCTCAGTACTTAGTGCTCAGGGTGCTCAGTGCTCAGGGTGCTGGGTGCTCAGTACTCAGGTTGCTGGGTGCTCAGTGCTCAGGGTGCTCGTTGCTCAGTACGTTGAGTGCTCAGTACTCAGGGTGCTGGGTGCTCAGTGCTCAGGGTGCTGGGTGCTCAGTGCTCAGGGTGCTGGGTGCTCAGTGCTCAGGGTGCTGGGTGCTCATTGCTCAGCGTGCTTGGTGCTCGGTGCTCGGGGTTCTGGGTGCTCAGTACTCGGGGTGCTCAGTGCTCAGTACTCAGGGTGCTGGGTGCTCAGTGCTCAGGGTGCTGGGTGCTCAGTACTCAGGGTGCTGGGTGCTCGGTGCTCAGTACGCTGGGTGCTCAGTACTCAGGGTGCTGGGTGCTGAGTACTCAGCGTGCTCAGTGCTCAGTACTCGGGGTGCTGGGTGCTCAGTGCTCAGGGTGCTCAGTGTTCAGTGCTCGGGGTGCTGGGTGCTCTGTGCTCAGGGCGCTGGGTGCTCAGTTCTCGGGGTGCTGGGTGCTCAGTACTCGGCATGCTCAGTGCTCAGTACTTAGTGCTCAGGGTGCTCAGTGCTCAGGGTGCTGGGTGTTCAGTACTCAGCGTGCTGGGTGCTCAGTGCTCAGGGTGCTGGGTGCTCAGTGCTCGAGGTGCTCAGTACTCAGGGTGCTGTGTGTTCAGTGCTCAGGGTGCTGGGTGCTCAGTACTCAGGGTGCTCGGTGCTTAGTACACATTGTGCTGGGTGCTCAGTACTCCGGATGCTGGGTGCTCAGTGCTCGGTGTGCTCGGTGCTCAGTGCTCAAGGTGCTGGGTGCTCAGTACTCAGGGTGCTCATTGCTCAGGGTGCTGGGTGCTCTGTACTCAGGGTGCTGGGTGCTCAGTGCTCAGGGTGCTCGGTGCTCAGTACGTTGGGTGCTCAGTACTCAGGGTGCTGGGTGCTCAGTGCTCAGGGTGCTGGGTGCTCAGGGCTCAGGGTGCTGGGTGCTCAGTGCTCAGGGTGCTGGGTGCTCAGTGCTCAGGGTGCTGGGTGCTCAGTGCTCAGTACTCAGGGTGCTGGGTTCTCGGTGCTCAGGGTGCTGGGTGCTCAGTACTCAGGGTGCTGGGTGCTCGGTGCTCAGTACACTGGGTGCTCAGTACTCAGGGTGCTGGGTGCTCTGTGCTCAGTACGCTGGGTGCTCAGTACTCCGGGTGCTGTGTGCTCAGTACTCAGGGTGCTCATTGCTCAGTACTCGGGGTGCTGGGTGCTCAGTGCTCAGGGTGCTCAGTGCTCAGTGCTCGGGGTGCTGGGTGCTCAGTACTCAGGGTGCTGGGTGCTCAGTGCTCGGGGTGCTGGGTGCTCAGTGCTCAGGGTGCTGGGTGCTCAGTACTCGGGGTGCTGGGTGCTCAGTACTCAGGGTGCTGGGTGCTCAGTACTCAGGTTGCTGGGTGCACAGTACTCGGGTGCTGGGTGCTCAGTGCTTGTGGTGCTGGGTGCTCAGTGCTCAGGGTGCTGGATGCGCAGTGCTCAGTACTCAGGGTGCTGGGTGCTCAGTGCTCAGTACTCAGGGTGCTGGGTGCTCAGTGCTCAGGGTGCTGTGTGCTCAGTGCTCAGGGTGCTGGGTGCTCAGTACTCAGGGTGCTGGGTGCTCAGTGCTCAGGGTGCTGCGTGATCAGTGCTCAGGGTGCTGGGTGCTCAGTGCTCAGGGTGCTGTGTGCTCAGTGCTCGGGGTGCTGGGTGCTCAGTGCTCGGGGTGCTGGGTGCTCAGTGCTCAGTGCTCAGGGTGCTGGGTGGTCAGTGGTCAGTGCTCAGGGTGCTGGTTGCTCAGTACTCAGGGTGCTGGGTGCTCAGTACTCAGGGTGCTGGTTGCTCAGTGCTCAGGGTGCTGGGTGCTCAGTACTCAGGGTGCTGGGTGATCAGTGCTCGGGGTGCTCGGTGCTCAGTGCTCAGGGTGCTGGGTGCTCAGTACTCTGGGTGCTGGGTGCTCAGTGCTCGGGGTGCTCGGTGCTCAGTACTCAAGGTGCTCAGAGCTCAGTACTCAGGGTGCTGGGTGCTCAGTGCTCAGGGTGCTGGGTGCTCAGTGCTCAGGCTGCTGGGTGCTCAGTACTCAGGGTGCTGGATGCTCAGTGCTCGGGGTGCTGGGTGCTCAGTGCTCAGGGTGCTGGGTGCTCAGTGCTCAGGGTGCTGGGTGCTCAGTACTCAGGGTGCTCGGTGCTTAGTACTCATTGTGCTGGGTGCTCAGTACTCCGGGTGCTGGGTGCTCAGTGCTCGGGGTGCTCGGTGCTCAGTGCTCAAGGTGCTGGGTGCTCAGTACTCAGGCTGATCATTGCTCAGGGTGCTGGGTGCTCAGTACTCAGGGTGCTGGGTGCTCAGTGCTCAGGGTGCTCGGTGCTCAGTTCGTTGGGTGCTCAGTACTCAGGGTGCTGGGTGCTCAGTGCTCAAGGTGCTGGGTGATCAGTGCTCACTGTGCTGGGTGCTCAGTGCTCAGGGTGCTGGGTGCTCAGTGCTCAGGGTGCTGGGTGCTCAGTGCTCAGGGTGCTGGGTGCTCAGTGCTCAGGATGCTGGGTGCTTAGTGCTCAGGGTGCTGGGTGCTCAGTGCTCAGGGTGCTGGGTGCTCTGTGCTCGGGGTGCTGGGTGCTTAGTGCTCGGGTTGCCCGGTGCTCAGTGCTCAGGGTGCTCAGTGCTCAGTACTTAGTGCTCAGGGTGCTCAGTGCTCAGGGTGCTGGGTGCTCAGTACTCAGGTTGCTGGGTGCTCAGTGCTCAGGGTGCTCGTTGCTCAGTACGTTGAGTGCTCAGTACTCAGGGTGCTGGGTGCTCAGTGCTCAGGGTGCTGGGTGCTCAGTGCTCAGGGTGCTGGGTGCTCAGTGCTCAGGGTGCTGGGTGCTCATTGCTCAGCGTGCTTGGTGCTCGGTGCTCGGGGTTCTGGGTGCTCAGTACTCGGGGTGCTCAGTGCTCAGTACTCAGGGTGCTGGGTGCTCAGTGCTCAGGGTGCTGGGTGCTCAGTACTCAGGGTGCTGGGTGCTCGGTGCTCAGTACGCTGGGTGCTCAGTACTCAGGGTGCTGGGTGCTGAGTACTCAGCGTGCTCAGTGCTCAGTACTCGGGGTGCTGGGTGCTCAGTGCTCAGGGTGCTCAGTGTTCAGTGCTCGGGGTGCTGGGTGCTCTGTGCTCAGTGCGCTGGGTGCTCAGTTCTCGGGGTGCTGGGTGCTCAGTACTCGGCATGCTCAGTGCTCAGTACTTAGTGCTCAGGGTGCTCAGTGCTCAGGGTGCTGGGTGTTCAATACTCAGCGTGCTGGGTGCTCAGTGCTCAGGGTGCTGGGTGCTCAGTGCTCGAGGTGCTCAGTACTCAGGGTGCTGTGTGTTCAGTGCTCAGGGTGCTGGGTGCTCAGTACTCAGGGTGCTCGGTGCTTAGTACACATTGTGCTGGGTGCTCAGTACTCCGGATGCTGGGTGCTCAGTGCTCGGTGTGCTCGGTGCTCAGTGCTCAAGGTGCTGGGTGCTCAGTACTCAGGGTGCTCATTGCTCAGGGTGCTGGGTGCTCTGTACTCAGGGTGCTGGGTGCTCAGTGCTCAGGGTGCTCGGTGCTCAGTACGTTGGGTGCTCAGTACTCAGGGTGCTGGGTGCTCAGTGCTCAGGGTGCTGGGTGCTCAGTGCTCAGGGTGCTGGGTGCTCAGTGCTCAGGGTGCTGTTTGCTCAGTGCTCAGGGTGCTGGGTGCTCAGTGCTCAGTACTCAGGGTGCTGGGTTCTCGGTGCTCAGGGTGCTGGGTGCTCAGTACTCAGGGTGCTGGGTGCTCGGTGCTCAGTACGCTGGGTGCTCAGTACTCAGGGTGCTGGGTGCTCTGTGCTCAGTACGCTGGGTGCTCAGTACTCCGGGTGCTGTGTGCTCAGTACTCAGGGTGCTCAGTGCTCAGTACTCGGGGTGCTGGGTACTCAGTGCTCAGGGTGCTCAGTGCTCAGTGCTCGGGGTGCTGGGTGCTCAGTACTCAGGGTGCTGGGTGCTCAGTGCTCGGGGTGCTGGGTGCTCAGTGCTCAGGGTGCTGGGTGCTCAGTACTCGGGGTGATGGGTGCTCAGTACTCAGGGTGCTGGGTGCTCAGTACTCAGGTTGCTGGGTGCACAGTACTCGGGTGCTGGGTGCTCAGTGCTTGGGGTGCTGGGTGCTCAGTGCTCAGGGTGCTGGATGCGCAGTGCTCAGTACTCAGGGTGCTGGGTGCTCAGTGCTCAGTACTCAGGGTGCTGGGTGCTCAGTGCTCAGGGTGCTGTGTGCTCAGTGCTCAGGGTGCTGGGTGCTCAGTGCTCAGGGTGCTGGGTACTCAGTGCTCAGCGTGCTTGGTGCTCGGTGCTCGGGGTTCTGGGTGCTCAGTACTCGGGGTGCTCAGTGCTCAGTACTCAGGGTGCTGGGTGCTCAGTGCTCAGGGTGCTGGGTGCTCAGTACTCAGGGTGCTGGGTGCTCGGTGCTCAGTACGCTGGGTGCTCAGTACTCAGGGTGCTGGGTGCTGAGTACTCAGCGTGCTCAGTGCTCAGTACTCGGGGTGCTGGGTGCTTAGTGCTCAGGGTGCTCAGTGTTCAGTGCTCGGGGTGCTGGGTGCTCTGTGCTCAGGGCGCTGGGTGCTCAGTTCTCGGGGTGCTGGGTGCTCAGTACTCGGCATGCTCAGTGCTCAGTACTTAGTGCTCAGGGTGCTCAGTGCTCAGGGTGCTGGGTGTTCAGTACTCAGCGTGCTGGGTGCTCAGTGCTCAGGGTGCTGGGTGCTCAGTGCTCGAGGTGCTCAGTACTCAGGGTGCTGTGTGTTCAGTGCTCAGGGTGCTGGGTGCTCAGTACTCAGGGTGCTCGGTGCTTAGTACACATTGTGCTGGGTGCTCAGTGCTCGGTGTGCTCGGTGCTCAGTGCTCAAAGTGCTGGGTGCTCAGTACTCAGGGTGCTCATTGCTCAGGGTGCTGGGTGCTCTGTACTCAGGGTGCTGGGTGCTCAGTGCTCAGGGTGCTCGGTGCTCAGTACGTTGGGTGCTCAGTACTCAGGGTGCTGGGTGCTCAGTGCTCAGGGTGCTGGGTGCTCAGTGCTCAGGGTGCTGGGTGCTCAATGCTCAGGGTGCTGGGTGCTCAGTGCTCAGGGTGCTGGGTGCTCAGTGCTCAGTACTCAGGGTGCTGGGTTCTCGGTGCTCAGGGTGCTGGGTGCTCAGTACTCAGGGTGCTGGGCGCTCGGTGCTCAGTACGCTGGGTGCTCAGTACTCAGGGTGCTGGGTGCTCTGTGCTCAGGGTGCTGGGTGCTCAGTACTCAGGGTGCTGGGTGCTCTGTGCTCAGTACGCTGGGTGCTCAGTACTCCGGGTGCTGGGTGCTCAGTACTCAGGGTGCTCAGTGCTCAGTACTCGGGGTGCTGGGTGCTCAGTGCTCAGGGTGCTCAGTGCTCAGTGCTCGGGGTGCTGGGTGCTCAGTACTCAGGGTGCTGGGTGCTCAGTGCTCGGGGTGCTGGGTGCTCAGTGCTCAGGGTGCTGGGTGCACAGTACTCGGGGTGCTGGGTGCTCAGTACTCAGGGTGCTGGGTGCTCAGTACTCAGGTTGCTGGGTGCACAGTACTCGGGTGCTGGGTGCTCAGTGCTTGGGGTGCTGGGTGCTCAGTGCTCAGGGTGCTGGATGCGCAGTGCTCAGTACTCAGGGTGCTGGGTGCTCAGTGCTCGGGGTGCTGGGTGCTCAGTGCTCAGTACTCAGGGTGCTGGGTGCTCAGTGCTCAGGGTGCTGTGTGCTCAGTGCTCAGGGTGCTGGGTGCTCAGTGCTCAGGGTGCTGGGTACTCAGTGCTCAGGGTGCTGGGTGCTCAGTACTCAGGGTGCTGGGTGCTCAGTACTCAATGTGCTGGGTGCTCAGTACTCGGGGTGCTGGGTGCTCAGTGCTCGGGGTGCTGGGTGCTCAGTGCTCAGGGTGCTGGGTGCTCAGTACTCAGGGTGCTGGGTGCTCAGTCCTCAGGGTGCTCGGTGCTTAGTACTCATTGTGCTGGGTTCTCAGTACTCCGGGTGCTGGGTGCTCAGTGCTCGGGGTGCTCGGTGCTCAGTGCTCAAGGTGCTGGGTGCTCAGTACTCAGGGTGCTCATTGCTCAGGGTGCTGGGTGCTCAGTACTCAGGGTGCTGGGTGCTCAGTGCTCAGGGTGCTCGGTGCTCATTACGTTGGGTGCTCAGTACTCAGGGTGCTGGGTGCTCAGTGCTCAGGGTGCTCGGTGCTCAGTACGTTGGGTGCTCAGTACTCAGGGTGCTGGGTGCTCAGTGCTCAGGGTGCTGGGTGCTCAGTGCTCAGGGTGCTGGGTGCTCAGTACTCGTGGTGCTGGGTGCTCCGTACTCAGGGTGCTGGGTGCTCAGTACTCAGGGTGCTGGGTGCTCAGTACTCGGGTGCTGGGTGCTCAGTGCTTAGGGTGCTGGGTGCTCAGTGCTCGGGGTGCTGGGTGCGCAGTGCTCAGTACTCAGGGTGCTGGGTGCTCAGTGCTCGGGGTGCTGGGTGCTCAGTGCTCAGTACTCAGGGTGCTCTGTGCTCAGTGCTCAGGGTGCTGTGTGCTCAGTGCTCAGGGTGCTGGGTGCTCAGTGCTCAGGGTGCTGGGTACTCAGTGCTCAGGGTGCTGGGTGCTCAGTACTCAGGGTGCTGGGTGCTCAGTACTCAGGGTGCTGGGTGCTCAGTGTTCGGGGTGCTGGGTTCTCAGTGCTCGCGGTGCTGGGTGCTCAGTGCTCGGGGTGCTCGGTGCTCAGTACTCAGGGTGCTGGGTGCTCAGTGCTCGAGGTGCTCAGTACTCAGGGTGCTGTGTGTTGAGTGCTCAGGGTGCTGGGTGCTCAGTACTCAGGGTGCTCGGTGCTTGGTACTCATTGTGCTGGGTTTTCAGTACTCCGGGTGCTGGGTGCTCAGTGCTCGGGGTTCTCGGTGCTCAGTGCTCAAGGTGCTGGGTGCTCAGTACTCAGGGTGCTCACTGCTCAGGGTGCTGGGTGCTCAGTACTCAGGGTGCTGGGTGCTCAGTGCTCAGGGTGCTCGGTGCTCAGTACGTTGGGTGCTCAGTACTCAGGGTGCTGGGTGCTCAGTACTCAGGGTGCTGGGTGCTTAGTACTCAGGGTGCTGGGTGCTCAGTGCTCGGGTGCTGGGTGCTCAGTGCTCAGTACTCAGGGTGCTGGGTGCTCAGTGCTCAGGGTGCTGGGTGCTCAGTGCTCAGGGTGCTGGGTGCTCAGTGCTCAGGGTGCTCGGTGCTTAGTACTCATTGTGCTGGGTGCTCAGTACTCCGGGTGCTGGGTGCTCAGTGCTCGGGGTGCTGGGTGCTCAGTGCTCGGGGTGCTCGGTGCTCAGTGCTCAAGGTGCTGGGTGCTCAGTACTCAGGGTGCTCATTGCTCAGGGTGCTGGGTGCTCAGTACTCAGGGAGCTGGGTGCTCAGTGCTCAGGGTGCTGGGTGCTCAGTGCTCAGGGTGCTGGGTGCTCAGTGCTCAGGGTGCTGGGTGCTCAGTGCTCAGGGTGCTGGGTGCTCAGTGCTCAGGGTGCTGGGTGCTCAGTGCTCAGGGTGCTGGGTGCTCAGTGCTCAGGGTGCTGGGTGCTCAGTACTCGGGGTGCTCAGTGCTCAGTACTCAGGGTGCTGGGTGCTCAGTGCTCAGGGTGCTGGGTGCTCAGTACTCAGGGTGCTGGGTGCTCGGTGCTCAGTACGCTGGGTGCTCAGTACTCAGGGTGCTGGGTGCTGAGTACTCAGCGTGCTCAGTGCTCAGTACTCGGGGTGCTGGGTGCTCAGTACTCAGGGTGCTCAGTGCTCAGTGCTCGGGGTGCTGGGTGCTCTGTGCTCGGGGCGCTGGGTGCTCAGTGCTCGGGGTGCTGGGTGCTCAGTACTCGGCGTGCTGGGTGCTCAGTGCTCAGGGTGCTCAGTGCTCAGTACTTAGTGCTCAGGGTGCTCAGTGCTCAGGGTGCTGGGTGTTCAGTACTCAGGGTGCTGGGTGCTCAGTGCTCAGGGTGCTGGGTGCTCAGTGCTCAGGGTGCTCAGTGCTCAGTACTTAGTGCTCAGGGTGCTCAGTGCTCAGGGTGCTGGGTGTTCAGTACTGAGTGTGCTGGGTGCTCAGTGCTCAGGGTGCTGGGTGCTCAGTGCTCGAGGTGCTCAGTACTCAGGGTGCTGTGTGTTCAGTGCTCAGGGTGCTGGGTGCTCAGTACTCAGGGTGCTCGGTGCTTAGTACACATTGTGCTGGGTGCTCAGTACTCCGGGTGCTGTGTGCTCAGTGCTCGGTGTGCTCGGTGCTCAGTGCTCAAGGTGCTGGGTGCTCAGTACTCAGGGTGCTCATTGCACAGGGTGCTGGGTGTTCAGTACTCAGGGTGCTGGGTGCTCAGTGCTCAGGGTGCTCGGTGCTCAGTACATTGGGTGCTCAGTACTCAGGGTGTTGGGTGCTCAGTGCTCAGGGTGCTGGGTGTTCAGTACTCAGGGTGCTGGGTGCTCAGTGCTCAGGGTGCTGGGTGCTCAGTGCTCGAGGTGCTCAGTACTCAGGGTGCTGTGTGTTCAGTGCTCAGGGTGCTGGGTGCTCAGAACTCAGGGTGCTCGGTGCTTAGTACACATTGTGCTGGTTGCTCAGTACTCCGGGTGCTGGGTGCTCAGTGCTCGGTGTGCTAGGTGCTCAGTGCTCAAGGTGCTGGGTGCTCAGTACTCAGGGTGCTCATTGCTCAGGGTGCTGGGTGCTCAGTACTCAGGTTGCTGGGTGCTCAGTGCTCAGGGTGCTCGGTGCTCAGTACGTTGGGTGCTCAGTACTCAGGGTGCTGGGTGCTCAGTGCTCAGGGTGCTGGGTGCTCAGTGCTCAGGGTGCTGGGTGCTCAGTGCTCAGGGTGCTGGGTGCTCAGTGCTCAGGGTGCTGGGTGCTCAGTGCTCAGTACTCAGGGTGCTGGGTGCTCAGTGCTCAGGGTGCTGGGTGCTCAGTACTCAGGGTGCTGGGTGCTCGGTGCTCAGTACGCTGGGTGCTCAGTACTCAGGGTGCTGGTTGCTCTGTGCTCAGGGTGCTGGGTGCTCAGTACTCAGGGTGCTGGGTGCTCGGTGCTCAGTACGCTGGGTGCTCAGTACTCCGGGTGCTGGGTGCTCAGTACTCAGGGTGCTCAGTGTTCAGTACTCGGGGTGCTGGGTGCTCAGTGCTCAGGGTGCTCAGTGCTCAGTGCTCGGGGTGCTGGGTGCTCTGTGCTCGGGGCGCTGGGTGCTCAGTGCTCGGGGTGCTGGGTGCTCAGTACTCGGGGTGCTGGGTGCTCAGTGCTCAGGGTGCTCAGTGCTCAGGGTGCTGGGTGTTCAGTACTCAGCGTGCTGGGTGCTCAGTGCTCAGGGTGCTGGGTGCTCAGTGCACGGGGCGCTGGGTGCTCAGTGCTCGGGGTGCTCGGAGCTCAGTTCTCTGGGTGCTGGGTGCTCAGTGCTCGGGGTGATCGGTGCTCAGTACTCAGGGTGCTGGGTGCTCAGTGCTCGGGTTGCTCGGTGCTCAGTACGTTGGGTGCTCACTACTCAGGGTGCTGGGTGCTCAGTGCTCAGGGTGCTGGGTGCTCAGTGCTCAGGGTGCTGGGTGCTCAGTACTCAGGGTGCTGGGTGCTCAGTGCTCAGGGTGCTGGGTGCTCAGTGCTCAGGGTGCTGGGTGCTCAGTACTCGGGGTGCTGGGTGCTCAGTACTCAGGGTGCTGGGTGCTCAGTACTCAGGGTGCTGGGTGCTCAGTACTCGGGTGCTGGGTGCTCAGTGCTTGGGGTGCTGGGTGCTCAGTGCTCGGTGTGCTGGATGCGCAGTGCTCAGTACTCAGGGTGCTGGGTTCTCAGTGCTCGGGGTGCTGGGTGCTCAGTGCTCAGTAATCAGGGTGCTGGGTGCTCAGTGCTCAGGGTGCTGTGTGCTCAGTGCTCAGGGTGCTGGGTGCTCAGTGCTCAGGGTGCTGGGTACTCAGTGCTCAGGGTGCTTGGTGCTCAGTACTCAGGGTGCTGGGTGCTCAGTACTCAGGGTGCTGGGTGCTCAGTGCTCGGGGTGCTGGGCGCTCAGTGCTCGCGGTGCTGGGTGCTCAGTGCTCGGGGTGCTCGGTGCTCAGTACTCAGGGTGCTGGGTGCTCAGTGCTCGAGGTGCTCAGTACTCAGGTTGCTGTGTGTTCAGTGCTCAGGGTGATGGGTGCTCAGTACTCAGGGTGCTCGGTGCTTAGTACTCATTGTGCTGGGTGCTCAGTACTCCGGGTGCTGGGTGCTCAGTGCTCGGGGTGCTCGGTGCTCAGTGCTCAAGGTGCTGGCTGCTCAGTACTCAGGGTGCTCATTGCTCAGGGTGCTGGGTGCTCAGTACTCAGGGTGCTGGGTGCTCAGTGCTCAGCTTGCTCGGTGCTCAGTACGTTGGGTGCTCAGTACTCAGGGTGCTGGGTGCTCAGTGCTCAGGGTGCTGGGTGCTCAGTGCTCAGGGTGCTGGGTGCTCAGTGCTCAGGGTGCTGGGTGCTCAGTGCTCAGGGTGCTGGGTGCTCAGTGCTCGGGGTGCTGGGTGCTTAGTGCTCAGGGTGCTGGGTGCTCAGTGCTCAGGGTGCTGGGTGCTCGGTGCTCGGGGTGCTGGGTGCTTAGTGCTCGGGGTGCCCGGTGCTCAGTACTCGGGGTGCACAGTGCTCAGTACTCAGGGTGCTGGGTGCTCAGTGCTCAGGGTGCTGGGTGCTCAGTACTCAGGGTGCTGGTTGCTCAGTGCTCAGGGTGCTCGGTGCTCAGTATGTTGGGTGCTCAGTACTCAGGGTGCTGGGTGCTCAGTGCTCAGGGTGCTGGGTGCTCAGTGCTCAGGGTGCTGGGTACTCAGTGCTCAGGGTGCTGGGTGCTCAGTGCTCAGGGTGCTGGGTGCTCAGTGCTCAGGGTTCTGGGTGCTCTGTGCTCGGGGTGCTGGGTGCTCAGTACTCGGGGTGCTCAGTGCTCAGTACTCAGGGTGCTGGGTGCTCAGTGCTCAGGGTGCTGGATGCTCAGTACTCAGGGTGCTGGGTGCTCGGTGCTCAGTACGCTGGGTGCTCAGTACTCAGGGTGCTGGGTGCTCAGTACTCAGGGTGCTGGGTGCTCAGTGCTCGGGGTGCTGGGTGCTCAGTACTCAGGGTGCTGGGTGCTCAGTGCTCAGGGTGCTCGGTGCTCAGTACATTGGGTGCTCAGTACTCAGGGTGTTGGGTGCTCAGTGCTCAGGGTGCTGGGTGTTCAGTACTCAGGGTGCTGGGTGCTCAGTGCTCAGGGTGCTGGGTGCTCAGTGCTCGAGGTGCTCAGTACTCAGGGTGCTGTGTGTTCAGTGCTCAGGGTGCTGGGTGCTCAGTACTCAGGGTGCTCGGTGCTTAGTACACATTGTGCTGGTTGCTCAGTACTCCGGGTGCTGGGTGCTCAGTGCTCGGTGTGCTAGGTGCTCAGTGCTCAAGGTGCTGGGTGCTCAGTACTCAGGGTGCTCATTGCTCAGGGTGCTGGGTGCTCAGTACTCAGGTTGCTGGGTGCTCAGTGCTCAGGGTGCTCGGTGCTCAGTACGTTGGGTGCTCAGTACTCAGGGTGCTGGGTGCTCAGTGCTCAGGGTGCTGGGTGCTCAGTGCTCAGGGTGCTGGGTGCTCAGTGCTCAGGGTGCTGGGTGCTCAGTGCTCAGGGTGCTGGGTGCTCAGTGCTCAGTACTCAGGGTGCTGGGTGCTCAGTGCTCAGGGTGCTGGGTGCTCAGTACTCAGGGTGCTGGGTGCTCGGTGCTCAGTACGCTGGGTGCTCAGTACTCAGGGTGCTGGTTGCTCTGTGCTCAGGGTGCTGGGTGCTCAGTACTCAGGGTGCTGGGTGCTCGGTGCTCAGTACGCTGGGTGCTCAGTACTCCGGGTGCTGGGTGCTCAGTACTCAGGGTGCTCAGTGTTCAGTACTCGGGGTGCTGGGTGCTCAGTGCTCAGGGTGCTCAGTGCTCAGTGCTCGGGGTGCTGGGTGCTCTGTGCTCGGGGCGCTGGGTGCTCAGTGCTCGGGGTGCTGGGTGCTCAGTACTCGGGGTGCTGGGTGCTCAGTGCTCAGGGTGCTCAGTGCTCAGGGTGCTGGGTGTTCAGTACTCAGCGTGCTGGGTGCTCAGTGCTCAGGGTGCTGGGTGCTCAGTGCTCGGGGCGCTGGGTGCTCAGTGCTCGGGGTGCTCGGAGCTCAGTTCTCTGGGTGCTGGGTGCTCAGTGCTCGGGGTGATCGGTGCTCAGTACTCAGGGTGCTGGGTGCTCAGTGCTCGGGGTGCTCGGTGCTCAGTACGTTGGGTGCTCACTACTCAGGGTGCTGGGTGCTCAGTGCTCAGGGTGCTGGGTGCTCAGTGCTCAGGGTGCTGGGTGCTCAGTACTCAGGGTGCTGGGTGCTCAGTGCTCAGGGTGCTGGGTGCTCAGTGCTCAGGGTGCTGGGTGCTCAGTACTCGGGGTGCTGGGTGCTCAGTACTCAGGGTGCTGGGTGCTCAGTACTCAGGGTGCTGGGTGCTCAGTACTCGGGTGCTGGGTGCTCAGTGCTTGGGGTGCTGGGTGCTCAGTGCTCGGTGTGCTGGATGCGCAGTGCTCAGTACTCAGGGTGCTGGGTGCTCAGTGCTCAGGGTGCTGGGTGCTCAGTGCTCAGGGTGCTGGGTGCTCAGTGCTCAGGGTGCTGGGTGCTCATTGCTCAGCGTGCTTGGTGCTCGGTGCTCGGGGTTCTGGGTGCTCAATACTCGGGGTGCTCAGTGCTCAGTACTCAGGGTGCTGGGTGCTCAGTGCTCAGGGTGCTGGGTGCTCAGTACTCAGGGTGCTGGGTGCTCGGTGCTCAGTACGCTGGGTGCTCAGTACTCAGGGTGCTGGGTGCTGAGTACTCAGCGTGCTCAGTGCTCAGTACTCGGGGTGCTGGGTGCTCAGTGCTCAGGGTGATCAGTGTTCAGTGCTCGGGGTGCTGGGTGCTCTGTGCTCAGGGCGCTGGGTGCTCAGTTCTTGGGGTGCTGGGTGCTCAGTACTCGGCATGCTCAGTGCTCAGTACTTAGTGCTCAGGGTGATCAGTGCTCAGGGTGCTGGGTGTTCAGTACTCAGCGTGCTGGGTGCTCAGTGCTCTGGGTGCTGGGTGCTCAGTGCTCGAGGTGCTCAGTACTCAGGGTGCTGTGTGTTCAGTGCTCAGGGTGCTGGGTGCTCAGTACTCAGGGTGCTCGGTGCTTAGTACACATTGTGCTGGGTGCTCAGTACTCCGGATGCTGGGTGCTCAGTGCTCGGTGTGCTCGGTGCTCAGTGCTCAAGGTGCTGGGTGCTCAGTACTCAGGGTGCTCATTGCTCAGGGTGCTGGGTGCTCTGTACTCAGGGTGCTGAGTGCTCAGTGCTCAGGGTGCTCAGTGCTCAGTACGTTGGGTGCTCAGTACTCAGGGTGCTGGGTGCTCAGTGCTCAGGGTGCTGGGTGCTCAGTGCTCAGGGTGCTGGGTGCTCAGTGCTCAGGGTGCTGGGTGCTCAGTGCTCAGGGTGCTGGGTGCTCAGTGCTCAGTACTCAGGGTGCTGGGTGCTCGGTGCTCAGGGTGCTGGGTGCTCAGTACTCAGGGTGCTGGGTGCTCGGTGCTCAGTACGCTGGGTGCTCAGTACTCAGGGTGCTGGGTGCTCTGTGCTCAGGGTGCTGGGTGCTCAGTACTCAGGGTGCTGGGTGCTCGGTGCTCAGTACGCTGGGTGCTCAGTACTCCGGGTGCTGGGTGCTCAGTACTCAGGGTGCTCAGTGCTCAGTACTCGGGGTGCTGGGTGCTCAGTGCTCAGGGTGCTCAGTGCTCAGTGCTCGGGGTGCTGGGTGCTCAGTACTCAGGGTGCTGGGTGCTCAGTGCTCGGGGTGCTGGGTGCTCAGTGCTCAGGGTGCTGGGTGCTCAGTACTCGGTGTGCTGGGTGCTCAGTACTCAGGGTGCTGGGTGCTCAGTACTCAGGTTGCTGGGTGCACAGTACTCGGGTGCTGGGTGCTCAGTACTCAGGGTGCTGGGTGCTCAGTGCTCAGGGTGCTGGGTGCTCAGTGCTCAGGGTGCTGGGTACTCAGTGCTCAGGGTGCTGGGTGCTCAGTGCTCAGGGTGCTGGGTGCTCAGTGCTCAGGGTTCTGGGTGCTCTGTGCTCGGGGTGCTGGGTGCTCAGTACTCGGGGTGCTCAGTGCTCAGTACTCAGGGTGCTGGGTGCTCAGTGCTCAGGGTGCTGGATGCTCAGTACTCAGGGTGCTGGGTGCTCGGTGCTCAGTACGCTGGGTGCTCAGTACTCAGGGTGCTGGGTGCTCAGTACTCAGGGTGCTGGGTGCTCAGTGCTCGGGGTGCTGGGTGCTCAGTACTCAGGGTGCTGGGTGCTCAGTGCTCGGGGTGCTCGGTGTTCAGTAAGCTGGGTGCTCAGTACTCAGGGTGCTGGGTGCTCAGTACTCAGGGTGCTGGGTGCTTAGTACTCAGGGTGCTGGGTGCTCATTGCTCGGGTTGGAGGGTGATCAATGCTCAGTACTCAGGTTGCTGGGTGCTCAGTGCTCAGGGAGCTGGGTGCTCAGTGCTCAGGGTGCTCGGTGCTTAGTACTCATTGTGCTGGGTGCTCAGTACTCCGGGTGCTGGGTGCTCAGTGCTCGGGGTGCTGGGTGCTCAGTGCTCGGGGTGCTCGGTGCTCAGTGCTCAGGGTGCTGGGTGCTCGGTGCTCGGGGTGCTGGGTGCTTAGTGCTCGGGGTGCCCGGTGCTCAGTGCTCAGGGTGCTCTGTGCTCAGTACTTAGTGCTCAGGGTGCTCAGTGCTCAGGGTGCTGGGTGCTCAGTACTCAGGTTGCTGGGTGCTCAGTGCTCAGGGTGCTCGTTGCTCAGTACGTTGGGTGCTCAGTACTCAGGTTGCTGGGTGCTCAGTGCTCAGGGTGCTGGGTGCTCAGTGCTCAGGGTGCTGGGTGCTCAGTGCTCAGGGTGCTGGGTGCTCATTGCTCAGCGTGCTTGGTGCTCGGTGCTCGGGGTTCTGGGTGCTCAATACTCGGGGAGCTCAGTGCTCAGTACTCAGGGTGCTGGGTGCTCAGTGCTCAGGGTGCTGGGTGCTCAGTACTCAGGGTGCTGGGTGCTCGGTGCTCAGTACGCTGGGTGCTCAGTACTCAGGGTGCTGGGTGCTGAGTACTCAGCGTGCTCAGTGCTCAGTACTCGGGGTGCTGGGTGCTCAGTGCTCAGGGTGCTCAGTGTTCAGTGCTCGGGGTGCTGGGTGCTCTGTGCTCAGGGCGCTGGGTGCTCAGTTCTTGGGGTGCTGGGTGCTCAGTACTCGGCATGCTCAGTGCTCAGTACTTAGTGCTCAGGGTGATCAGTGCTCAGGGTGCTGGGTGTTCAGTACTCAGCGTGCTGGGTGCTCAGTGCTCTGGGTGCTGGGTGCTCAGTGCTCGAGGTGCTCAGTACTCAGGGTGCTGTGTGTTCAGTGCTCAGGGTGCTGGGTGCTCAGTACTCAGGGTGCTCGGTGCTTAGTACACATTGTGCTGGGTGCTCAGTACTCCGGATGCTGGGTGCTCAGTGCTCGGTGTGCTCGGTGCTCAGTGCTCAAGGTGCTGGGTGCTCAGTACTCAGGGTGCTCATTGCTCAGGGTGCTGGGTGCTCTGTACTCAGGGTGCTGAGTGCTCAGTGCTCAGGGTGCTCAGTGCTCAGTACGTTGGGTGCTCAGTACTCAGGGTGCTGGGTGCTCAGTGCTCAGGGTGCTGGGTGCTCAGTGCTCAGGGTGCTGGGTGCTCAGTGCTCAGGGTGCTGGGTGCTCAGTGCTCAGGGTGCTGGGTGCTCAGTGCTCAGTACTCAGGGTGCTGGGTGCTCAGTGCTCGGTGTGCTCGGTGCTCAGTGCTCAAGGTGCTGGGTGCTCAGTACTCAGGGTGCTCATTGCTCAGGGTGCTGGGTGCTCTGTACTCAGGGTGCTGAGTGCTCAGTGCTCAGGGTGCTCAGTGCTCAGTACGTTGGGTGCTCAGTACTCAGGGTGCTGGGTGCTCAGTGCTCAGGGTGCTGGGTGCTCAGTGCTCAGGGTGCTGGGTGCTCAGTGCTCAGGGTGCTGGGTGCTCGGTGCTCAGTACGCTGGGTGCTCAGTACTCCGGGTGCTGGGTGCTCAGTACTCAGGGTGCTCAGTGCTCAGTACTCGGGGTGCTGGGTGCTCAGTGCTCAGGGTGCTCAGTGCTCAGTGCTCGGGGTGCTGGGTGCTCAGTACTCAGGGTGCTGGGTGCTCAGTGCTCGGGGTGCTGGGTGCTCAGTGCTCAGGGTGCTGGGTGCTCAGTACTCGGTGTGCTGGGTGCTCAGTACTCAGGGTGCTGGGTGCTCAGTACTCAGGTTGCTGGGTGCACAGTACTCGGGTGCTGGGTGCTCAGTGCTTAGGGTGCTGGGTGCTCAGTGCTCAGGGTGCTGGATGCGCAGTGCTCAGTACTCAGGGTGCTGGGTGCTCAGTGCTCGGGGTGCTGGGTGCTCAGTGCTCAGTACTCAGGGTGCTGGGTGCTCAGTGCTCAGGGTGCTGTGTGCTCAGTGCTCAGGGTGCTGGGTGCTCAGTGCTCAGGGTGCTGGGTACTCAGTGCTCAGGGTGCTGTGTGCTCAGTACTCAGGGTGCTGGGTGCTCAGTACTCAGGGTGTTGGGTGCACAGTACTCGGGTGCTGGGTGCTCAGTGCTTGGGGTGCTGGGTGCTCAGTGCTCAGGGTGCTGGATGCGCAGTGCTCAGTACTCAGGGTGCTGGGTGCTCAGTGCTCGGGGTGCTGGGTGCTCAGTGCTCAGTACTCAGGGTGCTGGGTGCTCAGTGCTCAGGGTGCTGTGTGCTCAGTGCTCAGGGTGCTGGGTGCTCAGTGCTCAGGGTGCTGGGTACTCAGTGCTCAGGGTGCTGGGTGCTCAGTACTCAGGGTGCTGGGTGCTCAGTGCTCGGGGTGCTGGGTGCTCAGTGCTCAGGGTGCTGGGTGCTTAGTGCTCAGGGTGCTGGGTGCTCAGTGCTCAGGGTGCTGGGTGCTCGGTGCTCGGGGTGCTGGTTGCTTAGTGCTCGGGGTGCCCGGTGCTCAGTACTCGGGGTGCACAGTGCTCAGTACTCAGGGTGCTGGGTGCTCAGTGCTCAGGGTGCTGGGTGCTCAGTGCTCAGGGTGCTGGGTACTCAGTGCTCAGGGTGCTGGGTGCTCAGTGCTCAGGGTGCTGGGTGCTCAGTGCTCAGGGTTCTGGGTGCTCTGTGCTCGGGGTGCTGGGTGCTCAGTACTCGGGGTGCTCAGTGCTCAGTACTCAGGGTGCTGAGGCTCAGTGCTCAGGGTGCTGGATGCTCAGTACTCAGGGTCCTGGGTGCTCGGTGCTCAGTACGCTGGGTGCTCAGTACTCAGGGTGCTGGGTGCTCAGTACTCAGGGTGCTCGGTGCTCAGTACTCAGGGTGCTGGGTGCTCAGTGCTCGGGGTGCTGGGTGCTCAGTACTCAGGGTGCTGGGTGCTCAGTGCTCGGGGTGCTCGGTGTTCAGTAAGCTGGGTGCTCAGTACTCAGGGTGCTGGGTGCTCAGTACTCAGGGTGCTGGGTGTTTAGTACTCAGGGTGCTGGGTGCTCATTGCTCGGGTTGGTGGGTGCTCAATGCTCAGTACTCAGGGTGCTGGGTGCTCAGTGCTCAGGGTGCTGGGTGCTCAGTGCTCAGGGTGCTCGGTGCTTAGTACTCATTGTGCTGGGTGCTCAGTACTCCGGGTGCTGGGTGCTCAGTGCTCGGGGTGCTGGGTGCTCAGTGCTCAGGGTGCTCGGTGCTCAGTGCTCAGGGTGCTGGGTGCTCGGTGCTCGGGGTGCTGGGTGCTTAGTGCTCGGGGTGCCCGGTGCTCAGTGCTCAGGGTGCTCAGTGCTCAGTACTTAGTGCTCAGGGTGCTCAGTGCTCAGGGTGCTGGGTGCTCAGTACTCAGGTTGCTGGGTGCTCAGTGCTCAGGGTGCTCGTTGCTCAGTACGTTGGGTGCTCAGTACTCAGGGTGCTGGGTGCTCAGTGCTCAGGGTGCTGGGTGCTCAGTGCTCAGGGTGCTGGGTGCTCAGTGCTCAGGGTGCTGGGTGCTCATTGCTCAGCGTGCTTGGTGCTCGGTGCTCGGGGTTCTGGGTGCTCAGTACTCGGGGTGCTCAGTGCTCAGTACTCAGGGTGCTGGGTGCTCAGTGCTCAGGGTGCTGGGTGCTCAGTACTCAGGGTGCTGGGTGCTCGGTGCTCAGTACGCTGGGTGCTCAGTACTCAGGGTGCTGGGTGCTGAGTACTCAGCGTGCTCAGTGCTCAGTACTCGGGGTGCTGGGTGCTCAGTGCTCAGGGTGCTCAGTGTTCAGTGCTCGGGGTGCTGGGTGCTCTGTGCTCAGGGCGCTGGGTGCTCAGTTCTTGGGGTGCTGGGTGCTCAGTACTCGGCATGCTCAGTGCTCAGTACTTAGTGCTCAGGGTGCTCAGTGCTCAGGGTGCTCTGTGTTCAGTACTCAGCGTGCTGGGTGCTCAGTGCTCTGGGTGCTGGGTGCTCAGTGCTCGAGGTGCTCAGTACTCAGGGTGCTGTGTGTTCAGTGCTCAGGGTGCTGGGTGCTCAGTACTCAGGGTGCTCGATGCTTAGTACACATTGTGCTGGGTGCTCAGTACTCCGGATGCTGGGTGCTCAGTGCTCGGTGTGCTCGGTGCTCAGTGCTCAAGGTGCTGGGTGCTCAGTACTCAGGGTGCTCATTGCTCAGGGTGCTGGGTGCTCTGTACTCAGGGTGCTGGGTGCTCAGTGCTCAGGGTGCTGGGTGCTCAGTGCTCAGGGTGCTGGGTGCTCAGTGCTCAGGGTGCTGGGTGCTCAGTGCTCAGTACTCAGGGTGCTGGGTGCTCGGTGCTCAGGGTGCTGGGTGCTCAGTACTCAGGGTGCTGGGTGCTCGGTGCTCAGTACGCTGGGTGCTCAGTACTCAGGGTGCTGGGTGCTCTGTGCTCAGGGTGCTGGGTGCTCAGTACTCAGGGTGCTGGGTGCTCGGTGCTCAGTACGCTGGGTGCTCAGTACTCCGGGTGCTGGGTGCTCAGTACTCAGGGTGCTCAGTGCTCAGTACTCGGGGTGCTGGGTGCTCAGTGCTCAGGGTGCTCAGTGCTCAGTGCTCGGGGTGCTGGGTGCTCAGTACTCAGGGTGCTGGGTGCTCAGTGCTCGGGGTGCTGGGTGCTCAGTGCTCAGGGTGCTGGGTGCTCAGTACTCGAGGTGCTGGGTGCTCAGTACTCAGGGTGCTGGGTGCTCAGTACTCAGGTTGCTGGGTGCACAGTACTCGGGTGCTTGGTGCTCAGTGCTTGGGGTGCTGGGTGCTCAGTGCTCAGGGTGCTGGATGCGCAGTGCTCAGTACTCAGGGTGCTGGGTGCTCAGTGCTCGGGGTGCTGGGTGCTCAGTGCTCAGTACTCAGGGTGCTGGGTGCTCAGTACTCAGGGTGCTGGGTGCTCAGTGCTCGGGGTGCTGGGTGCTCAGTGCTCGGGGTGCTGGGTGCTCAGTGCTCATGGTGCTGGGTGCTCAGTACTCAGGGTGCTGGGTGCTCAGTCCTCAGGTTGCTCGGTACTTAGTACTCATTGTGCTGGGTTCTCAGTACTCCGGGTGCTGGGTGCTCAGTGCTCGGGGTGCTCGGTGCTCAGTGCTCAAGGTGCTGGGTGCTCAGTACTCAGGGTGCTCATTGCTCAGGGTGCTGGGTGCTCAGTACTCAGGGTGCTGGGTGCTCAGTGCTCAGGGTGCTCGGTGCTCAGTACGTTGGGTGCTCAGTACTCAGGGTGCTGGGTGCTCAGTGCTCAGGGTGCTCGGTGCTCAGTACGTTGGGTGCTCAGTACTCAGGGTGCTGGGTGCTCAGTGCTCAGGGTGCTGGGTGCTCAGTGCTCAGGGTGCTGGGTGCTCAGTACTCGTGGTGCTGGGTGCTCAGTACTCAGGGTGCTGGGTGCTCAGTACTCAGGGTGCTGGGTGCTCAGTACTCGGGTGCTGGGTGCTCAGTGCTTAGGGTGCTGGGTGCTCAGTGCTCGGGGTGCTGGGTGCGCAGTGCTCAGTACTCAGGGTGCTGGGTGCTCAGTGCTCGGGGTGCTGGGTGCTCAGTGCTCAGTACTCAGGGTGCTGGGTGCTCAGTGCTCAGGGTGCTGTGTGCTCAGTGCTCAGGGTGCTGGGTGCTCAGTGCTCAGGGTGCTGGGTACTCAGTGCTCAGGGTGCTGGGTGCTCAGTACTCAGGGTGCTGGGTGCTCAGTACTCAGGGTGCTGGGTGCTCAGTGCTCGGGGTGCTCGGTGCTCAGTACTCAGGGTGCTGGGTGCTCAGTGCTCGAGGTGCTCAGTACTCAGGGTGCTGTGTGTTGAGTGCTCAGGGTGCTGGGTGCTCAGTACTCAGGTTGCTCGGTGCTTAGTACTCATTGTGCTGGGTTCTCAGTACTCCGGGTGCTGGGTGCTCAGTGCTCGGGGTTCTCGGTGCTCAGTGCTCAAGGTGCTGGGTGCTCAGTACTCAGGGTGCTCATTGCTCAGGGTGCTGGGTGCTCAGTACTCAGGGTGCTGGGTGCTCAGTACTCAGGGTGCTGGGTGCTTAGTACTCAGGGTGCTGGGTGCTCAGTGCTCGGGGTGCTGGGTGCTCAGTGCTCAGTACTCAGGGGGCTGGGTGCTCAGTGCTCAGGGTGCTGGGTGCTCAGTGCTCAGGGTGCTGGGTGCTCAGTGCTCAGGGTGCTCGGTGCTTAGTACTCATTGTGCGGGGTGCTCAGTACTCCGGGTGCTGGGTGCTCAGTGCTCGGGGTGCTGGGTGCTCAGTGCTCGGGGTGCTCGGTGCTCAGTGCTCAAGGTGCTGGGTGCTCAGTACTCAGGGTGCTCATTGCTCAGGGTGCTGGGTGCTCAGTACTCAGGGTGCTGGGTGCTCAGTGCTCAGGGTGCTCGGTGCTCTGTACATTGGGTGCTCAGTACTCAGGGTGCTGGGTGCTCAGTGCTCAGGGTGCTGGGTGCTCAGTGCTCAGGGTGCTGGGTGCTCAGTGCTCAGGGTGCTGGGTGCTCAGTGCTGAGGGTGCTGGGTGCTCAGTGCTCAGGGTGCTGTGTGCTCAGTGCTCGGGGTGCTCAGTGCTCAGTACTCAGAGTGCTGGGTGCTCAGTGCTCAGGGTGCTGGGTGCTCAGTGCTCAGGGTGCTGGGTGCTCAGTGCTGAGGGTGCTGGGTGCTCAGTGCTCAGGGTGCTGTGTGCTCAGTACTCGGGGTGCTCAGTGCTCAGTACTTAGTGCTCAGGGTGCTCAGTGCTCAGGGTCCTGGGTGTTCAGTACTCAGCGTGCTGGGTGCTCAGTGCTCTGGGTGCTGGGTTCTCAGTGCTCGAGGTGCTCAGTACTCAGGGTGCTGTGTGTTCAGTGCTCAGGGTGCTGGGTGCTCAGTACTCAGGGTGCTCGGTGCTTAGTACACATTGTGCTGGGTGCTCAGTACTCCGGATGCTGGGTGCTCAGTGCTCGGTGTGCTCGGTGCTCAGTGCTCAAGGTGCTGGGTGCTCAGTACTCAGGGTGCTCATTGCTCAGGGTGCTGGGTGCTCTGTACTCAGGGTGCTGGGTGCTCAGTGCTCAGGGTGCTCGGTGCTCAGTACGTTGGGTGCTCAGTACTCAGGGTGCTGGGTGCTCAGTGCTCAGGGTGCTGGGTGCTCAGTGCTCAGGGTGCTGGGTGCTCAGTGCTCAGGGTGCTGGTTGATCAGTGCTCAGGGTGCTGGGTGCTCAGTGCTCAGTACTCAGGGTGCTGGGTGCTCGGTGCTCAGGGTGCTGGGTGCTCAGTACTCAGGGTGCTGGGTGCTCGGTGCTCAGTACGCTGGGTGCTCAGTACTCAGGGTGCTGGGTGCTCTGTGCTCAGGGTGCTGGGTGCTCAGTACTCAGGGTGCTGGGTGCTCGGTGCTCAGTACGCTGGGTGCTCAGTACTCCGGGTGCTGGGTGCTCAGTACTCAGGGTGCTCAGTGCTCAGTACTCGGGGTGCTGGGTGCTCAGTGCTCAGGGTGCTCAGTGCTCAGTGCTCGGGGTGCTGGGTGCTCAGTACTCAGGGTGCTGGGTGCTCAGTGCTCGGGGTGCTGGGTGCTCAGTGCTCAGGGTGCTGGGTGCTCAGTACTCGGGGTGCTGGGTGCTCAGTACTCAGGGTGCTGGGTTCTCAGTACTCAGGTTGCTGGGTGCACAGTACTCGGGTGCTGGGTGCTCAGTGCTTGGGGTGCTGGGTGCTCAGTGCTCAGGGTGCTGGATGCGCAGTGCTCAGTACTCAGGGTGCTGGGTGCTCAGTGCTCGGGGTGCTGGGTGCTCAGTGCTCAGTACTCAGGGTGCTGGGTGCTCAGTGCTCAGGGTGCTGTGTGCTCAGTGCTCAGGGTGCTGGGTGCTCAGTGCTCAGGGTGCTGGGTACTCAGTGCTCAGGGTGCTGGGTGCTCAGTACTCAGGGTGCTGGGTGCTCAGTACTCAGGGTGCTGGGTGCTCAGTGCTCGGGGTGCTGGGTGCTCAGTGCTCGGGGTGCTGGGTGCTCAGTGCTCAGGGTGCTGGGTGCTCAGTACTCAGGGTGCTGGGTGCTCAGTCCTCAGGGTGCTCGGTACTTAGTACTCATTGTGCTGGGTTCTCAGTACTCCGGGTGCTGGGTGCTCAGTGCTCGGGGTGCTCGGTGCTCAGTGCTCAAGGTGCTGGGTGCTCAGTACTCAAGGTGCTCATTGCTCAGGGTGCTGGGTGCTCAGTACTCAGGGTGCTGGGTGCTCAGTGCTCAGGGTGCTCGGTGCTCAGTACGTTGGGTGCTCAGTACTCAGGGTGCTGGGTGCTCAGTGCTCAGGGTGCTCGGTGCTCAGTACGTTGGGTGCTCAGTACTCAGGGTGCTGGGTGCTCAGTGCTCAGGGTGCTGGGTGCTCAGTGCTCAGGGTGCTGGGTGCTCAGTACTCGTGGTGCTGGGTGCTCAGTACTCAGGGTGCTGGGTGCTCAGTACTCAGGGTGCTGGGTGCTCAGTACTCGGGTGCTGGGTGCTCAGTGCTTAGGGTGCTGGGTGCTCAGTGCTCGGGGTGCTGGGTGCGCAGTGCTCAGTACTCAGGGTGCTGGGTGCTCAGTGCTCGGGGTGCTGGGTGCTCAGTGCTCAGTACTCAGGGTGCTGGGTGCTCAGTGCTCAGGGTGCTGTGTGCTCAGTGCTCAGGGTGCTGGGTGCTCAGTGCTCAGGGTGCTGGGTACTCAGTGCTCAGGGTGCTGGGTGCTCAGTACTCAGGGTGCTGGGTGCTCAGTACTCAGGGTGCTGGGTGCTCAGTGCTCGGGGTGCTGGGTGCTCAGTGCTCGCGGTGCTGGGTGCTCAGTGCTCGGGGTGCTCGGTGCTCAGTACTCAGGGTGCTGGGTGCTCAGTGCTCGAGGTGCTCAGTACTCAGGGTGCTGTGTGTTGAGTGCTCAGGGTGCTGGGTGCTCAGTACTCAGGTTGCTCGGTGCTTAGTACTCATTGTGCTGGGTTCTCAGTACTCCGGGTGCTGGGTGCTCAGTGCTCGGGGTTCTCGGTGCTCAGTGCTCAAGGTGCTGGGTGCTCAGTACTCAGGGTGCTCATTGCTCAGGGTGCTGGGTGCTCAGTACTCAGGGTGCTGGGTGCTCAGTACTCAGGGTGCTGGGTGCTTAGTACTCAGGGTGCTGGGTGCTCAGTGCTCGGGGTGCTCGGTGCTCAGTGCTCAAGGTGCTGGGTGCTCAGTGCTCAGGGTGCTCATTGCTCAGGGTGCTGGGTGCTCAGTGCTCAGTACTCAGGGGGCTGGGTGCTCAGTGCTCAGGGTGCTGGGTGCTCAGTGCTCAGGGTGCTGGGTGCTCAGTGCTCAGGGTGCTCGGTGCTTAGTACTCATTGTGCGGGGTGCTCAGTACTCCGGGTGCTGGGTGCTCAGTGCTCGGGGTGCTGGGTGCTCAGTGCTCGGGGTGCTCGGTGCTCAGTGCTCAAGGTGCTGGGTGCTCAGTGCTCAGGGTGCTCATTGCTCAGGGTGCTGGGTGCTCAGTACTCAGGGTGCTGGGTGCTCAGTGCTCAGGGTGCTCGGTGCTCTGTACATTGGGTGCTCAGTACTCAGGGTGCTGGGTGCTCAGTGCTCAGGGTGCTGGGTGCTCAGTGCTCAGGGTGCTGGGTGCTCAGTGCTCAGGGTGCTGGGTGCTCAGTGCTGAGGGTGCTGGGTGCTCAGTGCTCAGGGTGCTGTGTGCTCAGTACTCGGGGTGCTCAGTGCTCAGTACTCAGGGTGCTGGGTGCTCAGTGCTCAGGGTGCTGGGTGCTCAGTAATCAGGGTGCTGGGTGCTCGGTGCTCAGTACGCTGATTGCTCAGTACTCAGGGTGCTGGGTGCTGAGTACTCAGCGTGCTCAGTGCTCAGTACTCGGGGTGCTGGGTGCTCAGTACTCAGGGTGCTCAGTGCTCAGTGCTCGGGGTGCTGGGTGCTCTGTGCTCGGGGCGCAGGGTACTCAGTGCTCGGGGTGCTGGGTGCTCAGTACTCGGCGTGCTGGGTGCTCAGTGCTCAGGGTGCTCAGTGCTCAGTACTTAGTGCTCAGGGTGCTCAGTGCTCAGGGTGCTGGGTGTTCAGTACTCAGGGTTCTGGGTGCTCAGTGCTCAGGGTGCTGGGTGCTCAGTGCTCAGGGTGCTCAGTGCTCAGTACTTAGTGCTCAGGGTGCTCAGTGCTCAGGGTGCTGGGTGTTCAGTACTGAGTGTGCTGGGTGCTCAGTGCTCAGGGTGCAGGGTGCTCAGTGCTCGAGGTGCTCAGTACTCAGGGTGCTGTGTGTTCAGTGCTCAGGGTGCTGGGTGCTCAGTACTCAGGGTGCTCGGTGCTTAGTACACATTGTGCTGGGTGCTCAGTACTCCGGGTGCTGGGTGCTCAGTGCTCGGTGTGCTCGGTGCTCAGTGCTCAAGGTGCTGGGTGCTCAGTACTGAGGGTGCTCATTGCACAGGGTGCTGGGTGTTCAGTACTCAGGGTGCTGGGTGCTCAGTGCTCAGGGTGCTCGGTGCTCAGTACGTTGGGTGCTCAGTACTCAGGGTGTTGGGTGCTCAGTGCTCAGGGTGCTGGGTGTTCAGTACTCAGGGTGCTGGGTGCTCAGTGCTCAGGGTGCTGGGTGCTCAGTGCTCGAGGTGCTCAGTACTCAGGGTGCTGTGTGTTCAGTGCTCAGGGTGCTGGGTGCTCAGTACTCAGGGTGCTCGGTGCTTAGTACACATTGTGCTGGGTGCTCAGTACTCCGGGTGCTGCGTGCTCAGTGCTCGGTGTGCTAGGTGCTCAGTGCTCAAGGTGCTGGGTGCTCAGTACTCAGGGTGCTCATTGCTCAGGGTGCTGGGTGCTCAGTACTCAGGGTGCTGGGTGCTCAGTGCTCAGGGTGCTCGGTGCTCAGTACGTTGGGTGCTCAGTACTCAGGGTGCTGGGTGCTCAGTGCTCAGGGTGCTGGGTGCTCAGTGCTCAGGGTGCTGGGTGCTCAGTGCTCAGGGTGCTGGGTGCTCAGTGCTCAGGGTGCTGGGTGCTCAGTGCTCAGTACTCAGGGTGCTGGGTGCTCAGTGCTCAGGGTGCTGGGTGCTCTGTACTCAGGGTGCTGGGTGCTCGGTGCTCAGTACGCTGGGTGCTCAGTACTCAGGGTGCTGGGTGCTCTGTGCTCAGGGTGCTGGGTGCTCAGTACTCAGGGTGCTGGGTGCACTGTGCTCAGTACGCTGGGTGCTCAGTACTCCGGGTGCTGGGTGCTCAGTACTCAGGGTGCTCAGTGCTCAGTACTCGGGGTGCTGGGTGCTCAGTGCTCAGGGTGCTCAGTGCTCAGTGCTCGGGGTGCTGGGTGCTCTGTGCTCGGGGCGCTGGGTGCTCAGTGTTCGGGGTGCTGGTTGCTCAGTACTCGGGGTGCTGGGTGTTCAGTGCTCAGGGTGCTCAGTGCTCAGGGTGCTGGGTGTTCAGTACTCAGGGTGCTGGGTGCTCAGTGCTCAGGGTGCTGGGTGCTCAGTGCTCGGGGCGCTGGGTGCTCAGTGCTCGGGGTGCTCGGAGCTCAGTTCTCAGGGTGCTGGGTGCTCAGTGCTCGGGGTGATCGGTGCTCAGTACTCAGGGTGCTGGGTGCTCAGTGCTCGGGGTGCTCGGTGCTCAGTACGTTGGGTGCTCACTACTCAGGGTGCTGGGTGCTCAGTGCTCAGGGTGCTGGGTGCTCAGTGCTCAGGGTGCTGGGTGCTCAGTACTCAGGGTGCTGGGTGCTCAGTGCTCGGGGTGCTGGGTGCTCAGTGCTCAGGGTGCTGGGTGCTCAGTACTCGGGGTGCTGGGTGCTCAGTACTCAGGGTGCTGGGTGCTCAGTACTCAGGGTGCTGGGTGCTCAGTACTCGGGTGCTGGGTGCTCAGTGCTTGGGGTGCTGGGTGCTCAGTGCTCGGGGTGCTGGATGCGCAGTGCTCAGTACTCAGGGTGCTGGGTGCTCAGTGCTCAGGGTGCTGGGTGCTCAGTGCTCAGTAATCAGGGTGCTGGGTGCTCAGTGCTCAGGGTGCTGTGTGCTCAGTGCTCAGGGTGCTGGGTGCTCAGTACTCAGGGTGCTGGGTGCTCAGTGCTCGGGGTGCTCGGTGCTCAGTACTCAGGGTGCTGGGTGCTCAGTGCTCGAGGTGCTCAGTACTCAGGGTGCTGTGTGTTCAGTGCTCAGGGTGCTGGGTGCTCAGTACTCAGGGTGCTTGGTGCTTAGTACTCATTGTGCTGGGTGCTCAGTACTCCGGGTGCTGGGTGCTCAGTGCTCGGGGTGCTCGGTGCTCAGTGCTCAAGGTGCTGGCTGCTCAGTACTCAGGGTGCTCATTGCTCAGGGTGCTGGGTGCTCAGTACTCAGGGTGCTGGGTGCTCAGTGCTCAGGGTGCTCGGTGCTCAGTACGTTGGGTGCTCAGTACTCAGGGTGCTGGGTGCTCAGTGCTCAGGGTGCTGGGTGCTCAGTGCTCAGGGTGCTGGGTGCTCAGTGCTCAGGGTGCTGGGTGCTCAGTGCTCAGGGTGCTGGGTGCTCAGTGCTCAGGGTGCTGGGTGCTTAGTGCTCAGGGTGCTGGGTGCTCGGTGCTCGGGGTGCTGGGTGCTTAGTGCTCGGGGTGCCCGGTGCTCAGTACTCGGTGTGCACAGTGCTCAGTACTCAGGGTGCTGGGTGCTCAGTGCTCAGGGTGCTGGGTGCTCAGTACTCAGGGTGCTGGTTGCTCAGTGCTCAGGGTGCTCGGTGCTCAGTATGTTGGGTGCTCAGTACTCAGGGTGCTGGGTGCTCAGTGCTCAGGGTGCTGGGTGCTCAGTGCTCAGGGTGCTGGGTACTCAGTGCTCAGGGTGCTGGGTGCTCAGTGCTCAGGGTGCTGGGTGCTCAGTGCTCAGGGTTCTGGGTGCTCTGTGCTCGGGGTGCTGGGTGCTCAGTACTCGGGGTGCTCAGTGCTCAGTACTCAGGGTGCTGGGTGCTCAGTGCTCAGTACGCTGGGTGCTCAGTACTCAGGGTGCTGGGTGCTCAGTACTCAGGGTGCTCGGTGCTCAGTACTCAGGGTGCTGGGTGCTCAGTGCTCGGGGTGCTGGGTGCTCAGTACTCAGGGTGCTGGGTGCTCAGTGCTCGGGGTGCTCGGTGTTCAGTACGCTGGGTGCTCAGTACTCAGGGTGCTGGGTGCTCAGTGCTCAGGGTGCTCGGTGCTCAGTACGTTGGGTGCTCAGTACTCAGGGTGCTGGGTGCTCAGTGCTCAGGGTGCTGGGTGCTCAGTGCTCAGGGTGCTGGGTGCTCAGTGCTCAGGGTGCTGGGTGCTCAGTGCTCAGGGTGCTGGGTGCTCAGTGCTCAGGGTGCTGGGTGCTCAGTGCTCAGGGTGCTGGGTGCTCAGTGCTCAGGGTGCTCGGTGCTTAGTACTCATTGTGCTGGGTGCTCAGTACTCCGGGTGCTGGGTGCTCAGTGCTCGGGGTGCTGGGTGCTCAGTGCTCGGGGTGCTCGGTGCTCAGTGCTCAAGGTGCTGGGTGCTCAGTACTCAGGGTGCTCATTGCTCAGGGTGCTGGGTGCTCAGTAATCAGGGTGCTGGGTGCTCAGTGCTCAGGGTGCTCGGTGCTCTGTTCGTTGGGTGCTCAGTACTCAGGGTGCTGGGTGCTCAGTGCTCAGGGTGCTGGGTGCTCAGTGCTCAGGGTGCTGGGTGCTCAGTGCTCAGGGTGCTGGGTGCTCAGTGCTCAGGGTGCTGGGTGCTCAGTGCTCAGGGTGCTGGGTGCTCAGTGCTCAGGGTGCTGGGTGCTTAGTGCTCAGGGTGATGGGTGCTCGGTGCTCAGGGTGCTGGGTGCTCAGTGATCAGGGTGCTGGGTGCTCAGTGCTCAGGGTGCTGGGTGCTCATTGCTCAGGGTGCTGGGTGCTCAGTGCTCGGGGTTCTGGGTGCTCAGTACTCGGGGTGCTCAGTGCTCAGTACTCAGGGTGCTGGGTGCTCAGTACTCAGGGTGCTCGGTGCTCAGTACTCAGGGTGCTGGGTGCTCAGAGCTCGGGGTGCTGGGTGCTCAGTACTCAGGGTGCTGGGTGCTCAGTGCTCGGGGTGCTCGGTGTTCAGTACGCTGGGTGCTCAGTACTCAGGGTGCTGGGTGCTCAGTACTCAGGGTGCTGGGTGCTTAGTACTCAGGTTGCTGGGTGCTCATTGCTCGGGTTGGTGGGTGCTCAATGCTCAGTACTCAGGGTGCTGGGTGCTCAGTGCTCAGGGTGCTGGATGCTCAGTGCTCAGGGTGCTCGGTGCTTAGTACTTATTGTGCTGGGTGCTCAGTACTCCGGGTGCTGGGTGCTCAGTGCTCGGGGTGCTGGGTGCTCAGTGCTCGGGGTGCTCGGTGCTCAGTGCTCAAGGTGCTGGGTGCTCAGTACTCAGGGTGCTCATTGCTCAGGGTGCTGGGTGCTCAGTACTCAGGGTGCTGGGTGCTCAGTGCTCAGGGTGCTCGGTGCTCAGTACGTTGGGTGCTCAGTACTCAGGGTCCTGGGTGCTCAGTGCTCAGGGTGCTGGGTGCTCAGTGCTCAGGGTGCTGGGTGCTCAGTGCTCAGGGTGCTGAGTGCTCAGTGCTCAGGGTGCTGGGTGCTCAGTGCTCAGGGTGCTGGGTGCTCAGTGCTCAGGGTGCTGGGTGCTCAGTGCTCAGGGTGCTGGGTGCTCAGTGCTCAGGGTGCTCGGTGCTTAGTACTCATTGTGCTGGGTGCTCAGTACTCCGGGTGCTGGGTGCTCAGTGCTCGGGGTGCTGGGTGCTCAGTGCTCGGGGTGCTCGGTGCTCAGTGCTCAAGGTGCTGGGTGCTCAGTACTCAGGGTGCTCATTGCTCAGGGTGCTGGGTGCTCAGTAATCAGGGTGCTGGGTGCTCAGTGCTCAGGGTGCTCGGTGCTCTGTTCGTTGGGTGCTCAGTACTCAGGGTGCTGGGTACTCAGTGCTCAGGGTGCTGGGTGCTCAGTGCTCAGGGTGCTGGGTGCTCAGTGCTCAGGGTGCTGGGTGCTCAGTGCTCAGGGTGCTGGGTGCTCAGTGCTCAGGGTGCTGGGTGCTTAGTGCTCAGGGTGATGGGTGCTCGGTGCTCAGGGTGCTGGGTGCTCAGTGCTCAGGGTGCTGGGTGCTCAGTGCTCAGGGTGCTGGGTGCTCATTGCTCAGGGTGCTGGGTGCTCAGTGCTCGGGGTTCTGGGTGCTCAGTACTCGGGGTGCTCAGTGCTCAGTACTTAGGGTGCTGGGTGCTCAGTGCTCAGGGTGATGGGTGCTCAGTACTCAGGGTTCTGGGTGCTCAATGCTCAGTACGCTGGGTGCTCAGTACTCAGGGTGCTGGGTGCTCAGTGCTCAGGGTGCTCAGTGCTCAGTGCTCGGGGTGCTGGGTGCTCTGTGCTCGGGCCGCTGGGTGCTCAGTGCTCGGGGTGCTGGGTGCTCAGTACTCGGGGTGCTGGGTGCTCAGTGCTCAGGATGCTCAGTGCTCAGTACTCAGTGCTCAGGGTGCTCAGTGCTCAGGGTGCTGGGTGTTCAGTACTCAGGGTGCTGGGTGCTCAGTGCTCAGGGTGCTGGGTGCTCAGTGCTCAGGGTGCTGCGTGCTCAGTACTCAGGGTGCTGGGTGCTCAGGGCTCGGGGTGCTGGGTGCTCAGTGCTCGCGGTGCTGGGTGCTCAGTGCTCAGGGTGCTCGGTGCTCAGTACTCAGGGTGCTGGGTGCTCAGTGCTCGAGGTGCTCAGTAATCAGGGTGCTGTGGGTTCAGTGCTCAGGGTGCTGGGTGCTCAGTACTCAGGGTGCTCGGTGCTTAGTACTCATTGTGCTGGGTGCTCAGTACTCCGGGTGCTGGGTGCTCAGTGCTCGGGGTGCTCGGTGCTAAGTGCTCAGGGTGCTGGGTGCTCAGTACTCAGGGTGCTCATTGCTCAGGGTGCTGGGTGCTCAGTACTCAGGGTGCTGGGTGCTCAGTACGTTGGGTGCTCAGTACTTAGGGTGCCGGGTGCTCAGTGCTCAGGGTGCTGGGTGCTCAGTGCTCAGGGTGCTGGGTGCTCAGTGCTCAGGGTGCTGGGTGCTCAGTGCTCAGGGTGCTGGGTGCTCAGTGCTCACTACTGAGTGTGCTGGGTGCTCAGTGCTCAGGGTGCTGGGTGCTCAGTGCTCAGGGTGCTGGGTGCTCAGTACTCAGGGTGATGGGTGCTCGGTGCTCAGTACGCTGGGTGCTCAGTACTCAGGGTGCTGGGTGCTCAGTGCTCAGGGTGCTGGGTGCTCAGTACTCAGGGTGCTGGGTGCTCGTTGCTCAGTACGCTGGGTGCTCAGTACTCAGGGTGCTGGGTGCTCAGTACTCAGGGTGCTCAGTGCTCAGTACTCGGGGTGCTGGGTGCTCAGTGCTCAGGGTGCTCAGTGCTCAGTACTCATAGCTCAGGGTGCTCAGTGCTCAGGGTGCTGGGTGTTCAGTACTCAGGGTGCTGGGTGCTCAGTGCTCAGGGTGCTGGGTGCTCAGTGCTCGGGGCGCTGGGTGCTCAGTGCTCCGGGTGCTCGGAGATCAGTACTCAGGGTGCTGGGTGCTCAGTGCTCAGGGTGCTGGGTGCTCAGTGCTCGGGGCGCTGGGTGCTCAGTGCTCGGGGTGCTCGGAGATCAGTACTCAGGGTGCTGGGTGCTCAGTGCTCGGGGTGATCGGTGCTCAGTACTCAGGGTGCTGGGTGCTCAGTGCTCGGGGTGCTCGGTGCTCAGTACGTTGGGTGCTCACTACTCAGGGTGCTGGGTGCTCAGTGCTCAGGGAGCTGGGTGCTCAGTGCTCAGGGTGCTGGGTGCTCAGTACTCAGGGTGCTTGGTGCTCAGTGCTCGGGGTGCTGGGTACTTAGTGCTCGCGGTGCTGGGTGCTCAGTACTCAGGGTGCTGGGTGCTCAGTACTCAGGGTGCTGGGTGCTCAGTACTCAGGCTGCTGAGTGCTTAGTACTCGGGTGCTGGGTGCTCAGTGCTTGGGGTGCTGGGTGCTCAGTGCTCGGGGTGCTGGGTGCGCAGTGCTCAGTACTCAGGGTGCTGGGTGCTCAGTGCTCGGGGTGCTGGGTGCTCAGTGCTCAGTACTCAGGGTGCTGGGTGCTCAGTGCTCAGGGTGCTGTGTGCTCAGTGCTCAGGGTGCTGGGTGCTCAGTGCTCAGGGTGCTGGGTGCTCAGTGCTCAGGGTGCTGGGTGCTCAGTACTCAGGGTGCTGGGTGCTCAGTACTCAGGGTGCTGGGTGCTCAGTGCTCGGGGTGCTGGGTGCTCAGTGCTCGCGGTGCTGGGTGATCAGTGCTCGGGGTGCTCGGTGCTCAGTAATCAGGGTGCTGGGTGCTCAGTGCTCGAGGTGCTCAGTACTCAGGGTGCTGTGTGTTCAGTGCTCAGGGTGCTGGTTGCTCAGTACTGAGGGTGCTCTGTGCTTAGTACTCATTGTGCTGGGTGCTCAGTGCTCAGGGTGCTGGGTGCTCAGTATTCAGGGTGCTCATTGCTCAGGGTGCTGGGTGCTCAGTACTCAGCGTGCTGGGTGCTCAGTGCTCAGGGTGCTCGGTGCTCAGTACGTTGGGTGCTCAGTACTCAGGGTGCTGGGTGCTCAGTGCTCAGGGTGCTGGGTGCTCAATGCTCAGGGTGCTGGGTGCTCAGTGCTCAGGGTGCTGGGTGCTCAGTGCTCAGGGTGCTGGGTGCTCAGTGCTCAGGGTGCTGGGTGCTCAGTGCTCAGGGTTCTGGGTGCTTAGTGCTCAGGGTGCTGGGTGCTCAGTGCTCAGGGTGCTGGGTGCTCGGTGCTCGGGGTGCTGGGTGCTTAGTGCTCGTTGTGCCCGGTGCTCAGTACTCGGGGTGCTCAGTGCTCAGTACTCAGGGTGCTGGGTGCTCAGTGCTCAGGGTGCTGGGTGCTCAGTGCTCAGGGTGCTCGGTGCTCAGTACGTTGGGTGGTCAGTACTCAGGGTGCTGGGTTCTCAGTGCTCAGGGTGCTGGGTGCTCAGTGCTCAGGGTGCTGGGTGCTCAGTGCTCAGGGTGCTGGGTGCTCAGTGCTCTGGGTGCTGGGTGCTCAGTGCTCAGGGTGCTGGGTGCTCTGTGCTCGGGGTGCTGGGTGCTCATTACTCCTGGTGCTCAGTGCTCAGTACTCAGGGTGCTGGGTGCTCAGTGCTCAGGGTGCTGGATGCTCAGTACTCAGGGTGTTGGGTGCTCGGTGCTCAGTACGCTGGGTGCTCAGTACTCAGGGTACTCGGTGCTCAGTGCTCGAGGTGCTCAGTACTCAGGGTGCTGTGTGTTCTGTGCTCAGGGTGCTGGGTGCTCAGTACTCAGGGTGCTCGGTGCTTAGTACACATTGTGCTGGGTGCTCAGTACTCCGGGTGCTGGGTGCTCAGTGCTCGGTGTGCTAGGTGCTCAGTGCTCAAGGTGCTGGGTGCTCAGTACTCAGGGTGCTCATTGCTCAGGGTGCTGGGTGCTCAGTACTCAGGGTGCTGGGTGCTCAGTGCTCAGGGTGCTCGGTGCTCAGTACGTTGGGTGCTCATTACTCAGGGTGCTGGGTGCTCAGTGCTCAGGGTGCTGTGTGCTCAGTGCTCAGGGTGCTGGGTGCTCAGTGCTCAGGGTGCTGGGTGCTCAGTGCTCAGGGTGCTGGGTGCTCAGTGCTCAGTACTCAGTGTGCTGGGTGCTCAGTGCTCAGGGTGCTGGGTGCTCAGTACTCAGGGTGCTGGGTGCTCGGTGCTCAGTACGCTGGGTGCTCAGTACTCAGGGTGCTGGGTGCTCTGTGCTCAGGGTGCTGGGTGCTCAGTACTCAGGGTGCTGGGTGCTCGGTGCTCAGTACGCTGGGTGCTCAGTACTCCGGGTGCTGGGTGCTCAGTACTCAGGGTGCTCAGTGCTCAGTACTCGGGGTGCTGGGTGCTCAGTGCTCAGGGTGCTCAGTGCTCAGTGCTCGGGGTGCTGGGTGCTCTGTGCTCGGGGCGCTGGGTGCTCAGTGCTCGGGGTGCTGGGTGCTCAGTACTCGGGTGCTGGGTGTTCAGTACTCAGGGTGCTGGGTGCTCAGTGCTCAGGGTGCTGGGTGCTCAGTGCTCGGGGCGCTGGGTGCTCAGTGCTCGGGGTGCTCAGAGCTCAGTTCTCAGGGTGCTGGGTGCTCAGTGCTCGGGGTGATCGGTGCTCAGTACTCAGGGTGCTGGGTGCTCAGTGCTCGGGGTGCTCGGTGCTCAGTACGTTGGGTGCTCACTACTCAGGGTGCTGGGTGCTCAGTGCTCAGGGTGCTGGGTGCTCAGTGCTCAGGGTGCTGGGTGCTCAGTACTCAGGGTGCTGGGTGCTCAGTGCTCGGGGTGCTGGGTGCTCAGTGCTCAGGGTGCTGGGTGCTCAGTACTCGGGGTGCTGGGTGCTCAGTACTCAGGGTGCTGGGTGCTCAGTACTCAGGGTGCTGGGTGCTCAGTACTCGGGTGCTGGGTGCTCAGTGCTTGGGGTGCTTGGTGCTCAGTGCTCGGGGTGCTGGATGCGCAGTGCTCAGTACTCAGGGTGCTGGGTGCTCAGTGCTCGGGGTGCTGGGTGCTCAGTGCTCAGTACTCAGTGTGCTGGGTGCTCAGTGCTTAGGGTGCTGTGTGCTCAGTGCTCAGGGTGCTGGGTGCTCAGTGCTCAGGGTGCTGGGTACTCAGTGCTCAGGGTGCTGGGTGCTCAGTACTCAGGGTGCTGGGTGCTCAGTACTCAGGGTGCTGGGTGCTCAGTGCTCGGGGTGCTGGGCGCTCAGTGCTCGCGGTGCTGGGTGCTCAGTGCTCGGGGTGCTCGGTACTCAGTACTCAGGGTGCTGGGTGCTCAGTGCTCGAGGTGCTCAGTACTCAGGGTGCTGTGTGTTCAGTGCTCAGGGTGCTGGGTGCTCAGTACTCAGGGTGCTCGGTGCTTAGTACTCATTTTGCTGGGTGCTCAGTGCTCCGGGTGCTGGGTGCTCAGTGCTCGCGGTGCTCGGTGCTCAGTGCTCAAGGTGCTGGCTGCTCAGTACTCAGGGTGCTCATTGCTCAGGGTGCTGGGTGCTCAGTACTCAGGGTGCTGGGTGCTCAGTGCTCAGGGTGCTCGGTGCTCAGTACGTTGGGTGCTCAGTACTCAGGGTGCTGGGTGCTCAGTGCTCAGGGTGCAGGGTGCTCAGTGATCAGGGTGCTGGGTGCTCAGTGCTCAGGGTGCTGGGTGCTCAGTGCTCAGGGTGCTGGGTGCTCAGTGCTCAGGGTGCTGGGTGCTCATTGCTCAGGGTGCTGGGTGCTTAGTGCTCAGGGTGCTGGGTGCTCAGTGCTCAGGGTGCTGGGTGCTCGGTGCTCGGGGTGCTGGGTGCTTAGTGCTCGGGGTGCCCGGTGCTCAGTACTCGGGGTGCACAGTGCTCAGTACTCAGGGTGCTGGGTGCTCAGTGCTCAGGGTGCTGGGTGCTCAGTACTCAGGGTGCTGGTTGCTCAGTGCTCAGGGTGCTCGGTGCTCAGTACGTTGGGTGCTCAGTACTCAGGGTGCTGGGTGCTCAGTGCTCAGGGTGCTGGGTGCTCAGTGCTCAGAGTGCTGGGTACTCAGTGCTCTGGGTGCTGGGTGCTCAGTGCTCAGGGTGCTGGGTGCTCAGTGCTCAGGGTTCTGTGTGCTCTGTGCTCGGGGTGCTGGGTGCTCAGTACTCGGGGTGCTCAGTGCTCAGTACTCAGGGTGCTGGGTGCTCAGTGCTCAGGGTGCTGGATGCTCAGTACTCAGGGTGCTGGGTGCTCGGTGCTCAGTACGCTGGGTGCTCAGTACTCAGGGTGCTGGGTGCTCAGTACTCAGGGTGCTCGGTGGTCAGTACTCAGGGTGCTGGGTGCTCAGTACTCAGGGTGGTGAGTGCTCAGTACTCGGGTGCTGGGTGCTCAGTGCTTGGGGTGCTGGGTGCTCAGTGCTTGGGGTGCTGGGTACTCAGTGCTCAGGGTTCTGGGTGCTCTGTGCTCGGGGTGCTGGGTGCTCAGTACTCGGGGTGCTCAGTGCTCAGTACTCAGGGTGCTGGGTGCTCAGTGCTCAGGGTGCTGGGTGCTCAGTACTCAGGGTGCTGGGTGCTCAGTACTCGGGGTGCTGGGTGCTCAGTACTCAGGGTGCTAGGTGCTCAGTACTCAGGGTGCTGAGTGCTCAGTACTCGGGTGCTGGGTGCTCAGTGCTTGGGGTGCTGGGTGCTCAGTGCTCGGGGTGCTGGGTGCGCAGTGCTCAGTAGTCAGGGTGCTGGGTGCTCAGAGCTCGGGGTGCTGGGTGCTCAGTGCTCAGTACTCAGGGTGCTGGGTGCTCAGTGCTCAGGGTGCTGTGTGCTCAGTGCTCAGGGTGCTGGGTGCTCAGTGCTCAGGGTGCTGGGTACTCAGTGCTCAGTGTGCTGGGTGCTCAGTACTCAGGGTGCTGGGTGCTCAGTACTCAGGGTGCTGGGTGCTCAGTGCTCGGGGTGCTGGGTGCTCAGTGCTCGCGGTGCTGGGTGCTCAGTGCTCGGGGTGCTCGGTGCTCAGTAATCAGGGTGCTGGGTGCTCAGTGCTCGGGGTGCTCGGTGCTCAGTACTCAGGGTGCTGTGTGTTCAGTGCTCAGGGTGCTGGGTGCTCAGTACTCAGGGTGCTCTGTGCTTAGTACTCATTGTGCTGGGTGCTCAGTACTCCGGGTGCTGGGTGCTCAGTGCTCGGGGTGCTCGGTGCTCAGTGCTCAAGGTACTGGGTGCTCAGTATTCAGGGTGCTCATTGCTCAGGGTGCTGGGTGCTCAGTACTCAGCGTGCTGGGTGCTCAGTGCTCAGGGTGCTCGGTGCTCAGTACGTTGGGTGCTCAGTACTCAGGGTGCTGGGTGCTCAGTGCTCAGGGTGCTGGGTGCTCAGTTCTCAGGGTGCTGGGTGCTCAGTGCTCAGGGTGCTGGGTGCTCAGTGCTCAGGGTGCTGGGTGCTCAGTGCTCAGGGTGCTGGGTGCTCAGTGCTCAGGGTGCCCCGTGCTCAGTACTCGGGGTGCTCAGTGCTCAGTACTCAGGGTGCTGGGTGCTCAGTGCTCAGGGTGCTGGGTGCTCAGTACTCAGGGTGCTGGGTGCTCAGTGCTCAGGGTGCTCGGTGCTCAGTACGTTGGGTGGTCAGTACTCAGGGTGCTGGGTTCTCAGTGCTCAGGGTGCTGGGTGCTCAGTGCTCAGGGTGCTGGGTGCTCAGTGCTCAGGGTGCTGGGTGCTCTGTGCTCGGGGTGCTGGGTGCTCAGCACTCGGGGTGCTCAGTGCTCAGTACTCAGGGTGCTGGGTGCTCAGTGCTCAGGGTGCTGGATGCTCAGTACTCAGGGTGCTTGGTGCTCGGTGCTCAGTACGCTGGGTGCTCAGTACTCAGGGTGCTGGGTGCTCAGTACTCAGGGTGCTCAGTGCTCAGTATTCAGGGTGCTGGGTGCCCAGTGCTCGGGGTGCTGGGTGCTTAGTACTCAGGGTGCTGGGTGCTCAGTGCTCAGGGTGCTGGGTGCTCAGTGCTCAGGGTGCTGGGTGCTCAGTGCTCAGGGTGCTGGGTATTCAGTGCTCAGGGTGCTATGTGCTTAGTACTCAGGGTGCTGGGTGCTCAGTACTCAGGGTGCTGGGTGCTCAGTGCTCGGGGTCCTGGGTGCGCAGTTCTCGGGGTGCTGGGTGCTCAGTGCTCGGGGTGCTCGGTGCTCAGTACTCAGGGTGCTGGGTGCTCAGTGCTCAGGGTGCTGGGTGCTCAGTAGTCCGGGTGCTCGGTGCTTAGTACTCAGGGTGCTGGGTGCTCAGTACTCCGGGTGCTGGGTGCTCAGTGCTCGGGGTGCTCGGTGCTCAGTACTCAGGGTGCTGGGTGCTCAGTGCTCAGGGTGCTGGGTCCTCAGTACTCAGGGTGCTGGGAGCTCAGTGCTCAGGGTGATCGGTGCTCAGTACTCAGGGTGCTGGGTGCTCAGTTCTCAGGGTGCTGATTGCTCAGTCCTCAGGGTGCTCAGTGCTCAGGGTGCTGGGTGCTCAGTGCTCGGGGTGCTCGGTGCTCAGTACTCTGGGTGCTGAGTGCTCAGTACTCAGGGTGCTGGGTGCTCAGTGCTCGGGGTGCTATGTGCTCAGTGCTCAGGTGATCGGTGCTCAGTACTCAGGGTGCTGGGTGCTCAGTGCTCAGGGTGCTGGGTGCTCAGTCCTCAGGGTGCTCAATGCTCAGGGTGCTGGGTGCTCAGTGCTCGGGGTGCTCGATGCTCAGTACTCAGGGTGCTGAGTGCTCAGAGCTCAGGGTGCTGGGTGCTCAGTGCTCAGGGTGCTGGGTGCTCAGTACTCAGGGTGCTGGGTGCTCGGTGCTCAGTACGCTGGGTGCTCAGTACTCAGGGTGCTGGGTGCTCTGTGCTCAGGGTGCTGGGTGCTCAGTACTCAGGGTGCTGGGTGCTCGGTGCTCAGTACGCTGGGTGCTCAGTACTCCGGGTGCTGGGTGCTCAGTACTCAGGGTGCTCAGTGCTCAGTACTCGGGGTGCTGGGTGCTCAGTGCTCAGGGTGCTCAGTGCTCAGTGCTCGGGGTGCTGGGTGCTCTGTGCTCGGGGCGCTGGGTGCTCAGTGCTCGGGGTGCTGGGTGCTCAGTACTCGGGTGCTGGGTGTTCAGTACTCAGGGTGCTGGGTGCTCAGTGCTCAGGGTGCTGGGTGCTCAGTGCTCGGGGCGCTGGGTGCTCAGTGCTCGGGGTGCTCAGAGCTCAGTTCTCAGGGTGCTGGGTGCTCAGTGCTCGGGGTGATCGGTGCTCAGTACTCAGGGTGCTGGGTGCTCAGTGCTCGGGGTGCTCGGTGCTCAGTACGTTGGGTGCTCACTACTCAGGGTGCTGGGTGCTCAGTGCTCAGGGTGCTGGGTGCTCAGTGCTCAGGGTGCTGGGTGCTCAGTACTCAGGGTGCTGGGTGCTCAGTGCTCGGGGTGCTGGGTGCTCAGTGCTCAGGGTGCTGGGTGCTCAGTACTCGGGGTGCTGGGTGCTCAGTACTCAGGGTGCTGGGTGCTCAGTACTCAGGGTGCTGGGTGCTCAGTACTCGGGTGCTGGGTGCTCAGTGCTTGGGGTGCTTGGTGCTCAGTGCTCGGGGTGCTGGATGCGCAGTGCTCAGTACTCAGGGTGCTGGGTGCTCAGTGCTCGGCGTGCTGGGTGCTCAGTGCTCAGTACTCAGTGTGCTGGGTGCTCAGTGCTTAGGGTGCTGTGTGCTCAGTGCTCAGGGTGCTGGGTGCTCAGTGCTCAGGGTGCTGGGTACTCAGTGCTCAGGGTGCTGGGTGCTCAGTACTCAGGGTGCTGGGTGCTCAGTACTCAGGGTGCTGGGTGCTCAGTGCTCGGGGTGCTGGGCGCTCAGTGCTCGCGGTGCTGGGTGCTCAGTGCTCGGGGTGCTCGGTACTCAGTACTCAGGGTGCTGGGTGCTCAGTGCTCGAGGTGCTCAGTACTCAGGGTGCTGTGTGTTCAGTGCTCAGGGTGCTGGGTGCTCAGTACTCAGGGTGCTCGGTGCTTAGTACTCATTTTGCTGGGTGCTCAGTGCTCCGGGTGCTGGGTGCTCAGTGCTCGCGGTGCTCGGTGCTCAGTGCTCAAGGTGCTGGCTGCTCAGTACTCAGGGTGCTCATTGCTCAGGGTGCTGGGTGCTCAGTACTCAGGGTGCTGGGTGCTCAGTGCTCAGGGTGCTCGGTGCTCAGTACGTTGGGTGCTCAGTACTCAGGGTGCTGGGTGCTCAGTGCTCAGGGTGCAGGGTGCTCAGTGATCAGGGTGCTGGGTGCTCAGTGCTCAGGGTGCTGGGTGCTCAGTGCTCAGGGTGCTGGGTGCTCAGTGCTCAGGGTGCTGGGTGCTCATTGCTCAGGGTGCTGGGTGCTTAGTGCTCAGGGTGCTGGGTGCTCAGTGCTCAGGGTGCTGGGTGCTCGGTGCTCGGGGTGCTGGGTGCTTAGTGCTCGGGGTGCCCGGTGCTCAGTACTCGGGGTGCACAGTGCTCAGTACTCAGGGTGCTGGGTGCTCAGTGCTCAGGGTGCTGGGTGCTCAGTACTCAGGGTGCTGGTTGCTCAGTGCTCAGGGTGCTCGGTGCTCAGTACGTTGGGTGCTCAGTACTCAGGGTGCTGGGTGCTCAGTGCTCAGGGTGCTGGGTGCTCAGTGCTCAGAGTGCTGGGTACTCAGTGCTCTGGGTGCTGGGTGCTCAGTGCTCAGGGTGCTGGGTGCTCAGTGCTCAGGGTTCTGTGTGCTCTGTGCTCGGGGTGCTGGGTGCTCAGTACTCGGGGTGCTCAGTGCTCAGTACTCAGGGTGCTGGGTGCTCAGTGCTCAGGGTGCTGGATGCTCAGTACTCAGGGTGCTGGGTGCTCGGTGCTCAGTACGCTGGGTGCTCAGTACTCAGGGTGCTGGGTGCTCAGTACTCAGGGTGCTCGGTGGTCAGTACTCAGGGTGCTGGGTGCTCAGTACTCAGGGTGGTGAGTGCTCAGTACTCGGGTGCTGGGTGCTCAGTGCTTGGGGTGCTGGGTGCTCAGTGCTTGGGGTGCTGGGTACTCAGTGCTCAGGGTTCTGGGTGCTCTGTGCTCGGGGTGCTGGGTGCTCAGTACTCGGGGTGCTCAGTGCTCAGTACTCAGGGTGCTGGGTGCTCAGTGCTCAGGGTGCTGGGTGCTCAGTACTCAGGGTGCTGGGTGCTCAGTACTCGGGGTGCTGGGTGCTCAGTACTCAGGGTGCTAGGTGCTCAGTACTCAGGGTGCTGAGTGCTCAGTACTCGGGTGCTGGGTGCTCAGTGCTTGGGGTGCTGGGTGCTCAGTGCTCGGGGTGCTGGGTGCGCAGTGCTCAGTAGTCAGGGTGCTGGGTGCTCAGAGCTCGGGGTGCTGGGTGCTCAGTGCTCAGTACTCAGGGTGCTGGGTGCTCAGTGCTCAGGGTGCTGTGTGCTCAGTGCTCAGGGTGCTGGGTGCTCAGTGCTCAGGGTGCTGGGTACTCAGTGCTCAGTGTGCTGGGTGCTCAGTACTCAGGGTGCTGGGTGCTCAGTACTCAGGGTGCTGGGTGCTCAGTGCTCGGGGTGCTGGGTGCTCAGTGCTCGCGGTGCTGGGTGCTCAGTGCTCGGGGTGCTCGGTGCTCAGTAATCAGGGTGCTGGGTGCTCAGTGCTCGGGGTGCTCGGTGCTCAGTACTCAGGGTGCTGTGTGTTCAGTGCTCAGGGTGCTGGGTGCTCAGTACTCAGGGTGCTCTGTGCTTAGTACTCATTGTGCTGGGTGCTCAGTACTCCGGGTGCTGGGTGCTCAGTGCTCGGGGTGCTCGGTGCTCAGTGCTCAAGGTACTGGGTGCTCAGTATTCAGGGTGCTCATTGCTCAGGGTGCTGGGTGCTCAGTACTCAGCGTGCTGGGTGCTCAGTGCTCAGGGTGCTCGGTGCTCAGTACGTTGGGTGCTCAGTACTCAGGGTGCTGGGTGCTCAGTGCTCAGGGTGCTGGGTGCTCAGTTCTCAGGGTGCTGGGTGCTCAGTGCTCAGGGTGCTGGGTGCTCAGTGCTCAGGGTGCTGGGTGCTCAGTGCTCAGGGTGCTGGGTGCTCAGTGCTCAGGGTGCCCCGTGCTCAGTACTCGGGGTGCTCAGTGCTCAGTACTCAGGGTGCTGGGTGCTCAGTGCTCAGGGTGCTGGGTGCTCAGTACTCAGGGTGCTGGGTGCTCAGTGCTCAGGGTGCTCGGTGCTCAGTACGTTGGGTGGTCAGTACTCAGGGTGCTGGGTTCTCAGTGCTCAGGGTGCTGGGTGCTCAGTGCTCAGGGTGCTGGGTGCTCAGTGCTCAGGGTGCTGGGTGCTCTGTGCTCGGGGTGCTGGGTGCTCAGCACTCGGGGTGCTCAGTGCTCAGTACTCAGGGTGCTGGGTGCTCAGTGCTCAGGGTGCTGGATGCTCAGTACTCAGGGTGCTTGGTGCTCGGTGCTCAGTACGCTGGGTGCTCAGTACTCAGGGTGCTGGGTGCTCAGTACTCAGGGTGCTCAGTGCTCAGTATTCAGGGTGCTGGGTGCCCAGTGCTCGGGGTGCTGGGTGCTTAGTACTCAGGGTGCTGGGTGCTCAGTGCTCAGGGTGCTGGGTGCTCAGTGCTCAGGGTGCTGGGTGCTCAGTGCTCAGGGTGCTGGGTATTCAGTGCTCAGGGTGCTATGTGCTTAGTACTCAGGGTGCTGGGTGCTCAGTACTCAGGGTGCTGGGTGCTCAGTGCTCGGGGTCCTGGGTGCGCAGTTCTCGGGGTGCTGGGTGCTCAGTGCTCGGGGTGCTCGGTGCTCAGTACTCAGGGTGCTGGGTGCTCAGTGCTCAGGGTGCTGGGTGCTCAGTAGTCCGGGTGCTCGGTGCTTAGTACTCAGGGTGCTGGGTGCTCAGTACTCCGGGTGCTGGGTGCTCAGTGCTCGGGGTGCTCGGTGCTCAGTACTCAGGGTGCTGGGTGCTCAGTGCTCAGGGTGCTGGGTCCTCAGTACTCAGGGTGCTGGGAGCTCAGTGCTCAGGGTGATCGGTGCTCAGTACTCAGGGTGCTGGGTGCTCAGTTCTCAGGGTGCTGATTGCTCAGTCCTCAGGGTGCTCAGTGCTCAGGGTGCTGGGTGCTCAGTGCTCGGGGTGCTCGGTGCTCAGTACTCTGGGTGCTGAGTGCTCAGTACTCAGGGTGCTGGGTGCTCAGTGCTCGGGGTGCTATGTGCTCAGTGCTCAGGTGATCGGTGCTCAGTACTCAGGGTGCTGGGTGCTCAGTGCTCAGGGTGCTGGGTGCTCAGTCCTCAGGGTGCTCAATGCTCAGGGTGCTGGGTGCTCAGTGCTCGGGGTGCTCGATGCTCAGTACTCAGGGTGCTGAGTGCTCAGAGCTCAGGGTGCTGGGTGCTCAGTGCTCAGGGTGCTGGTTGCTCAGTACTCAGGGTGCTGGTTGCTCAGTACCCAGGGTGCTGGGTGCTCAGTGCTCAGGGTGCTGGGTGCTCAGTACTCAGGGTGCTGGGTGCTCAGTACTCAGGGTGCTGGGTGCTCAGTGCTCGGGGTGCTGGGTGCTCAGTGCTCAGTGTGCTGGGTGCTCAGTACTCAGGGTGCTGGGTGCTCAGTACTCAGGGTGCTGGGTACTCAGTGCTCAGTGTGCTGGGTGCTCAGTACTCAGGGTGCTGGGTGCTCAGTACTCAGGGTGCTGGGTGCTCAGTGCTCGGGGTGCTGGGTGCTCAGTGCTCGCGGTGCTGGGTGCTCAGTGCTCGGGGTGCTCGGTGCTCAGTAATCAGGGTGCTGGGTGCTCAGTGCTCGGGGTGCTCGGTGCTCAGTACTCAGGGTGCTGTGTGTTCAGTGCTCAGGGTGCTGGGTGCTCAGTACTCAGGGTGCTCTGTGCTTAGTACTCATTGTGCTGGGTGCTCAGTACTCCGGGTGCTGGGTGCTCAGTGCTCGGGGTGCTCGGTGCTCAGTGCTCAAGGTACTGGGTGCTCAGTATTCAGGGTGCTCATTGCTCAGGGTGCTGGGTGCTCAGTACTCAGCGTGCTGGGTGCTCAGTGCTCAGGGTGCTCGGTGCTCAGTACGTTGGGTGCTCAGTACTCAGGGTGCTGGGTGCTCAGTGCTCAGGGTGCTGGGTGCTCAGTGCTCAGGGTGCTGGGTGCTCAGTGCTCAGGGTGCTGGGTGCTCAGTGCTCAGGGTGCTGGGTGCTCAGTGCTCAGGGTGCTGGGTGCTCAGTGCTCAGGGTGCCCCGTGCTCAGTACTCGGGGTGCTCAGTGCTCAGTACTCAGGGTGCTGGGTGCTCAGTGCTCAGGGTGCTGGGTGCTCAGTACTCAGGGTGCTGGGTGCTCAGTGCTCAGGGTGCTCGGTGTTCAGTACGTTGGGTGGTCAGTACTCAGGGTGCTGGGTTCTCAGTGCTCAGGGTGCTGGGTGCTCAGTGCTCAGGGTGCTGGGTGCTCAGTGCTCAGGGTGCTGGGTGCTCTGTGCTCGGGGTGCTGGGTGCTCAGCACTCGGGGTGCTCAGTGCTCAGTACTCAGGGTGCTGGGTGCTCAGTGCTCAGGGTGCTGGATGCTCAGTACTCAGGGTGCTTGGTGCTCGGTGCTCAGTACGCTGGGTGCTCAGTACTCAGGGTGCTGGGTGCTCAGTACTCAGGGTGCTCAGTGCTCAGTATTCAGGGTGCTGGGTGCCCAGTGCTCGGGGTGCTGGGTGCTTAGTACTCAGGGTGCTGTGTGCTCAGTGCTCAGGGTGCTGGGTGCTCAGTGCTCAGGGTGCTGGGTGCTCAGTGCTCAGGGTGCTGGGTATTCAGTGCTCAGGGTGCTATGTGCTTAGTACTCAGGGTGCTGGGTGCTCAGTACTCAGGGTGCTGGGTGCTCAGTGCTCGGGGTCCTGGGTGCGCAGTTCTCGGGGTGCTGGGTGCTCAGTGCTCGGGGTGCTCGGTGCTCAGTACTCAGGGTGCTGGTTGCTCAGTGCTCAGGGTGCTGGGTGCTCAGTAGTCCGGGTGCTCGGTGCTTAGTACTCAGGGTGCTGGGTGCTCAGTACTCCGGGTGCTGGGTGCTCAGTGCTCGGGGTGCTCGGTGCTCAGTACTCAGGGTGCTGGGTGCTCAGTGCTCAGGGTGCTGGGTCCTCAGTACTCAGGGTGCTGGGAGCTCAGTGCTCAGGGTGATCGGTGCTCAGTACTCAGGGTGCTGGGTGCTCAGTTCTCAGGGTGCTGATTGCTCAGTCCTCAGGGTGCTCAGTGCTCAGGGTGCTGGGTGCTCAGTGCTCGGGGTGCTCGGTGCTCAGTACTCTGGGTGCTGAGTGCTCAGTACTCAGGGTGCTGGGTGCTCAGTGCTCGGGGTGCTATATGTTCAGTGCTCAGGTGATCGGTGCTCAGTACTCAGGGTGCTGGGTGCTCAGTGCTCAGGGTGCTGGGTGCTCAGTAGTCAGGGTGCTCAATGCTCAGGGTGCTGGGTGCTCAGTGCTCGGGGTGCTCGATGCTCAGTACTCAGGGTGCTGAGTGCTCAGAGCTCAGGGTGCTGGGTGCTCAGTGCTCAGGGTGCTGGTTGCTCAGTACTCAGGGTGCTGGTTGCTCAGTACCCAGGGTGCTGGGTGCTCAGTGCTCAGGGTGCTGGGTGCTCAGTACTCAGGGTGCTGGGTGAACAGTGCTCGGGGTGCTGGGTGCTCAGTGCTCAGGGTGCTGGGTGCTCAGTGCTCAGGGAGCTGGGTGCTCGGTGCTCGGGGTGCTGGGTGCTTAGTGCTCGGGGTGCCCGGTGCTCAGTACTCGGGGTGCTCAGTGCTCAGTACTCAGGGTGCTGGGTGCTCAGTGCTCAGGGTGCTGGGTGCTCAGTACTCAGGGTGCTGGGTGCTCGGTGCTCAGTACGCTGGGTGCTCAGTAATCAGGGTGCTGGGTGCTCAGTACTCAGGGTGCTCAGTGCTCAGTACTCAGGGTGCTGGGTGCTCAGTGCTCGGGGTGCTGGGTGCTCAGTACTCAGGGTGCTGGGTGCCCAGTGCTCGGGGTGCTGGGTGCTCAGTACTCGGGTGCTGGGTGTTCAGTACTCAGGGTGCTGGGTGCTCAGTGCTCAGGGTGCTGGGTGCTCAGTGCTCGGGGCGCTGGGTGCTCAGTGCTCGGGGTGCTCAGAGCTCAGTTCTCAGGGTGCTGGGTGCTCAGTGCTCGGGGTGATCGGTGCTCAGTACTCAGGGTGCTGGGTGCTCAGTGCTCGGGGTGCTCGGTGCTCAGTACGTTGGGTGCTCACTACTCAGGGTGCTGGGTGCTCAGTGCTCAGGGTGCTGGGTGATCAGTGCTCAGGGTGCTGGGTGCTCAGTACTCAGGGTGCTGGGTGCTCAGTGCTCGGGGTGCTGGGTGCTCAGTGCTCAGGGTGCTGGGTGCTCAGTACTCGGGGTGCTGGGTGCTCAGTACTCAGGGTGCTGGGTGCTCAGTACTCAGGGTGCTGGGTGCTCAGTACTCGGGTGCTGTGTGCTCAGTGCTTGGGGTGCTTGGTGCTCAGTGCTCGGGGTGCTGGATGCGCAGTGCTCAGTACTCAGGGTGCTGGGTGCTCAGTGCTCGGGGTGCTGGGTGCTCAGTGCTCAGTACTCAGTGTGCTGGGTGCTCAGTGCTCAGGGTGCTGTGTGCTCAGTGCTCAGGGTGCTGGGTGCTCAGTGCTCAGGGTGCTGGGTACTCAGTGCTCAGGGTGCTGGGTGCTCAGTACTCAGGGTGCTGGGTGCTCAGTACTCAGGGTGCTGGGTGCTCAGTGCTCGGGGTGCTGGGCGCTCAGTGCTCGCGGTGCTGGGTGCTCAGTGCTCGGGGTGCTCGGTGCTCAGTACTCAGGGTGCTGGGTGCTCAGTGCTCGAGGTGCTCAGTACTCAGGGTGCTGTGTGTTCAGTGCTCAGGGTGCTGGGTGCTCAGTACTCAGGGTGCTCGGTGCTTAGTACTCATTTTGCTGGGTGCTCAGTGCTCCGGGTGCTGGGTGCTCAGTGCTCGCGGTGCTCGGTGCTCAGTGCTCAAGGTGCTGGCTGCTCAGTACTCAGGGTGCTCATTGCTCAGGGTGCTGGGTGCTCAGTACTCAGGGTGCTGGGTGCTCAGTGCTCAGGGTGCTCGGTGCTCAGTACGTTGGGTGCTCAGTACTCAGGGTGCTGGGTGCTCAGTGCTCAGGGTGCTGGGTGCTCAGTGCTCAGGGTGCTGGGTGCTCAGTGCTCAGGGTGCTGGGTGCTCAGTGCTCAGGGTGCTGGGTGCTCAGTGCTCAGGGTGCTGGGTGCTCATTGCTCAGGGTGCTGGGTGCTTAGTGCTCAGGGTGCTGGGTGCTCAGTGCTCAGGGTGCTGGGTGCTCGGTGCTCGGGGTGCTGGGGGCTTAGTGCTCGGGGTGCCCGGTGCTCAGTACTCGGGGTGCACAGTGCTCAGTACTCAGGGTGCTGGGTGCTCAGTGCTCAGGGTGCTGGGTGCTCAGTACTCAGGGTGCTGGTTGCTCAGTGCTCAGGGTGCTCGGTGCTCAGTACGTTGGGTGCTCAGTACTCAGGGTGCTGGGTGCTCAGTGCTCAGGGTGCTGGGTGCTCAGTGCTCAGAGTGCTGGGTACTCAGTGCTCTGGGTGCTGGGTGCTCAGTGCTCAGGGTGCTGGGTGCTCAGTGCTCAGGGTTCTGGGTGCTCTGTGCTCGGGGTGCTGGGTGCTCAGTACTCGGGGTGCTCAGTGCTCAGTACTCAGGGTGCTGGGTGCTCAGTGCTCAGGGTGCTGGATGCTCAGTACTCAGGGTGCTGGGTGCTCGGTGCTCAGTACACTGGGTGCTCAGTACTCAGGGTGCTGGGTGCTCAGTACTCAGGGTGCTCGGTGGTCAGTACTCAGGGTGCTGGGTGCTCAGTACTCAGGGTGGTGAGTGCTCAGTACTCGGGTGCTGGGTGCTCAGTGCTTGGGGTGCTGGGTGCTCAGTGCTTGGGGTGCTGGGTACTCAGTGCTCAGGGTTCTGGGTGCTCTGTGCTCGGGGTGCTGGGTGCTCAGTACTCGGGGTGCTCAGTGCTCAGTACTCAGGGTGCTGGGTGCTCAGTGCTCAGGGTGCTGGGTGCTCAGTACTCAGGGTGCTGGGTGCTCAGTACTCGGGGTGCTGGGTGCTCAGTACTCAGGGTGCTAGGTGCTCAGTACTCAGGGTGCTGAGTGCTCAGTACTCGGGTGCTGGGTGCTCAGTGCTTGGGGTGCTGGGTGCTCAGTGCTCGGGGTGCTGGGTGCGCAGTGCTCAGTACTCAGGGTGCTGGGTGCTCAGAGCTCGGGGTGCTGGGTGCTCAGTGCTCAGTACTCAGGGTGCTGGGTGCTCAGTGCTCAGGGTGCTGTGTGCTCAGTGCTCAGGGTGCTGGGTGCTCAGTGCTCAGGGTGCTGGGTACTCAGTGCTCAGTGTGCTGGGTGCTCAGTACTCAGGGTGCTGGGTGCTCAGTACTCAGGGTGCTGGGTGCTCAGTGCTCGGGGTGCTGGGTGCTCAGTGCTCGCGGTGCTGGGTGCTCAGTGCTCGGGGTGCTCGGTGCTCAGTAATCAGGGTGCTGGGTGCTCAGTGCTCGAGGTGCTCAGTACTCAGGGTGCTGTGTGTTCAGTGCTCAGGGTGCTGGGTGCTCAGTACTCAGGGTGCTCTGTGCTTAGTACTCATTGTGCTGGGTGCTCAGTACTCCGGGTGCTGCGTGCTCAGTGCTCGGGGTGCTCGGTGCTCAGTGCTCAAGGTACTGGGTGCTCAGTATTCAGGGTGCTCATTGCTCAGGGTGCTGGGTGCTCAGTACTCAGCGTGCTGGGTGCTCAGTGCTCAGGGTGCTCGGTGCTCAGTACGTTGGGTGCTCAGTACTCAGCGTGCTGGGAGCTCAGTGCTCAGGGTGCTGGGTGCTCAGTGCTCAGGGTGCTGGGTGCTCAGTGCTCAGGGTGCTGGGTGCTCAGTGCTCAGGGTGCTGGGTGCTCAGTGCTCAGGGTGCTGGGTGCTCAGTGCTCAGGGTGCCCGGTGCTCAGTACTCGGGGTGCTCAGTGCTCAGTACTCAGGGTGCTGGGTGCTCAGTGCTCAGGGTGCTGGGTGCTCAGTACTCAGGGTGCTGGGTGCTCAGTGCTCAGGGTGCTCGGTGCTCAGTACGTTGGGTGGTCAGTACTCAGGGTGCTGGGTTCTCAGTGCTCAGGGTGCTGGGTGCTCAGTGCTCAGGGTGCTGGGTGCTCAGTGCTCAGGGTGCTGGGTGCTCTGTGCTCGGGGTGCTGGGTGCTCAGCACTCGGGGTGCTCAGTGCTCAGTACTCAGGGTGCTGGGTGCTCAGTGCTCAGGGTGCTGGATGCTCAGTACTCAGGGTGCTTGGTGCTCGGTGCTCAGTACGCTGGGTGCTCAGTACTCAGGGTGCTGGGTGCTCAGTACTCAGGGTGCTCAGTGCTCAGTACTCAGGGTGCTGGGTGCTCAGTGCTCGGGGTGCTGGGTGCTCAGTACTCAGGGTGCTGGGTGCCCAGTGCTCGGGGTGCTGGGTGCTTAGTACTCAGGGTGCTGGGTGCTCAGTGCTCAGGGTGCTGGGTGCTCAGTGCTCAGGGTGCTGGGTGCTCAGTGCTCAGGGTGCTGGGTACTCAGTGCTCAGGGTGCTATGTGCTTAGTACTCAGGGTGCTGGGTGCTCAGTACTCAGGGTGCTGGGTGCTCAGTGCTCGGGGTCCTGGGTGCGCAGTTCTCGGGGTGCTGGGTGCTCAGTGCTCGGGGTGCTCGGTGCTCAGTACTCAGGGTGCTGGGTGCTCAGTGCTCAGGGTGCTGGGTGCTCAGTAGTCCGGGTGCTCGGTGCTTAGTACTCAGGGTGCTGGGTGCTCAGTACTCCGGGTGCTGGGTGCTCAGTGCTCGGGGTGCTCGGTGCTCAGTACTCAGGGTGCTGGGTGCTCAGTGCTCAGGGTGCTGGGTCCTCAGTACTCAGGGTGCTGGGAGCTCAGTGCTCAGGGTGATCGGTGCTCAGTACTCAGGGTGCTGGGTGCTCAGTTCTCAGGGTGCTGATTGCTCAGTCCTCAGGGTGCTCAGTGCTCAGGGTGCTGGGTGCTCAGTGCTCGGGGTGCTCGGTGCTCAGTACTCTGGGTGCTGAGTGCTCAGTACTCAGGGTGCTGGGTGCTCAGTGCTCGGGGTGCTATGTGCTCAGTGCTCAGGTGATCGGTGCTCAGTACTCAGGGTGCTGGGTGCTCAGTGCTCAGGGTGCTGGGTGCTCAGTCCTCAGGGTGCTCAATGCTCAGGGTGCTGGGTGCTCAGTGCTCGGGGTGCTCGATGCTCAGTACTCAGGGTGCTGAGTGCTCAGAGCTCAGGGTGCTGGGTGCTCAGTGCTCAGGGTGCTGGTTGCTCAGTACTCAGGGTGCTGGTTGCTCAGTACCCAGGGTGCTGGGTGCTCAGTGCTCAGGGTGCTGGGTGCTCAGTACTCAGGGTGCTGGGTGAACAGTGCTCGGGGTGCTGGGTGCTCAGTGCTCAGGGTGCTGGGTGCTCAGTGCTCAGGGTGCTGGGTGCTCGGTGCTCGGGGTGCTGGGTGCTTAGTGCTCGGGGTGCCCGGTGCTCAGTACTCGGGGTGCTCAGTGCTCAGTACTCAGGGTGCTGGGTGCTCAGTGCTCAGGGTGCTGGGTGCTCAGTACTCAGGGTGCTGGGTGCTCGGTGCTCAGTACGCTGGGTGCTCAGTAATCAGGGTGCTGGGTGCTCAGTACTCAGGGTGCTCAGTGCTCAGTACTCAGGGTGCTGGGTGCTCAGTGCTCGGGGTGCTGGGTGCTCAGTGCTCGGTGTGCTGGGTGCTCAGTGCTCGGGGTGATCGGTGCTCAGTACACTGGGTGCTCAGTACTCAGGGTGCTGGGTGCTCAGTACTCAGGGTGCTGGGTGCTTAGTACTCAGGGTGCTGGGTGCTCAGTGCTCGGGGTGCTGGGTGCTCAGTGCTCAGTACTCAGGGTGCTGGGTGCTCAGTGCTCAGGGTTCTGGGTGCTCAGTGCTCGGGGTGCTGGGTGCTCAGTGCTCAGGGTTCTGGGTGCTCAGTACTCAGGGTGCTGTGTGCTCAGTACTCGGGGTGCTGGGTGCTCAGTACTCAGGGTGCTGGGTGCTCAGTACTCAGGGTGCTGGGTGCTCAGTGCTCAGGGTACTGGGTGCTCAGTGCTCGGGGTGCTGGGTGCTCAGTGCTCAGGGTGCTGGGTGCTCAGTGCTCAGGGTGCTGGGTACTCAGTGCTCAGGGTGCTGGGTGCTCAGTACACAGGGTGCTGGGTGCTCAGTACTCAGGGTGCTCGGTGCTCAGTGCTCGGGGTGCTGGGTGCTCAGTGCTCGCGGTGCTGGGTGCTCAGTGCTCGGGGTGCTCGGTGCTCAGTACTCAGGGTGCTGGGTGCTCAGTGCTCGAGGTGCTCAGTACTCAGGGTGCTGTGTGTTCAGTGCTCAGGGTGCTGGGTGATCAGTACTCAGGGTGCTCGGTGCTTAGTACTCAGGGTGCTGGCTGCTCAGTACTCCGGGTGCTGGGTGCTCAGTACTCAGGGTGCTCGGTGCTCAGTACTCAGGGTGCTCAGTGCTCAGTACTCAGCGTGCTGGGTGCTCAGTGCTCAGGGTGCTCGGTGCTCAGTGCTCAGGGTGCTGGGTGCTCAGTACTCAGGGTGCTGGGTGCTCAGTGCTCAGGGTGCTGGGTGCTCAGTACTCAGGGTGCTGGGTGCTCAGTGCTCAGGGTGCTCAGTGATCAGTACTCAGGGTGCTCGGTGCTCAGTGCTCAGGGTGCTCAGTGCTCAGTACTCAGGTTGCTCAGTGCTCAGTGCTCTGGGTGCTGGGTGCTCAGTTCTCGGGGTGCTGGGTGCTCAGTACTCAGGGTGCTGGGTGCTCAGTGCTCGGGGTGCTGGTTACTCAGTGCTCAGTACACAGGGTGCTGGGTGCTCAGTGCTCGGGGTGCTGGGTGCTCAGTGCTCGGGGTGCTGGATGCTCAGTACTCAGGGTGCTGGGTGCTCAGTACTCAGGGTTCTCAGTGCTCAGGGTGCTGTGTGCTCAGTGCTCGGGGTGCTGGGTGCTCAGTGCTCAGTACTCAGGGTGCTGGCTGCTCAGTGCTCGGGGTGCTGGATGCTCAGTACTCAGGGTGCTGGGTGCTCAGTGCTCAGGGTGCTGGGTGCTCAGTACTCAGTGTGCTGGGTGCTCAGTGCTCACGGTGCTGGGTGCTCAGTTCTCAGGGTGCTGGGTCCTCAGTGCTCAGCGTGCTGGGTGCTCAGTGCTCGGGGTGCTCAGTACTCAGTGTGCTGTGTGTTCAGTGCTCAGGGTCCTGGGTGCTCAGTACTCAGGGTGCTCGGTGCTTAGTACTCAGGGTGCTGTGTGCTCAGTACTCCAGGTGCTGGGTGCTCAGTGCTCGGGGTGCTCGGTGCTCAGTGCTCAGGGTGCTGGGTGCTCAGTACTCAGGGTGCTCATTGCTCAGGGTGCTGGGTGCTCAGTACTCAGGGTACTGGGTGCTAAGTACTCAGGGTGCTCAGTGCTCAGTACTCAGGGTGCTCAGTGCTCAGGGTGCTGGGTGCTCAGTGCTCGGGGTGCTCGGTGCTCAGTGCTCAGGGTGCTGGGTGCTCAGTACTCAGGGTGCTCATTGCTCAGGGTGCTGGGTGCTCAGTACTCAGGGTGCTGGGTGCTCAGTACTCAGGGTGCTCAGTGCTCAGTACTCAGGGTGCTCAGTGCTCAGTACTCAGGGTGCTCAGTGCTCAGGGTGCTGGGTGCTCAGTGCTCGGGGTGCTGGGTGCTCGGTGCTCAGGGTGCTGGGTGCTCAGTACTCAGGGTGCTCAGTATTCAGGGTGCTGGGTGCTCAGTGCTCAGGGTGCAGGGTGCTCAGTGCTCAGGGTGCTGGGTGCTCAGTGCTCAGTGTGCTCGGTGCTCAGTTCTCAGGTTTCTGGGTGCTCAGTACTCAGTGTGCTGGGTGCTCAATACTCAGGGTGCTCATTGCTCAGTACTCAGGGTGCTCAGTGCTCAGTACTCAGGGTGCTCAGTGCTCAGGGTGCTGGGTGCTCAGTGCTCGGGTTGCTGGGTGCTCAGTCGTCAGGGTGCTGTGTGCTCAGTGCTCAGGGTGCTCGGTGCTCAGTGCTCAGGGTGCTGGGTGCTCAGTACTCAGGGTGCTGGGTGCTCAGTGCTCGGGGTGCTGGGTGCTCAGTGCTCAGTTCTCAGGTTGCTGGGTGCTCATTCTCGGGGTGCTGGGTGCTCATTGCTCATTACTCAGGGTGCTGGGTGCTCAGTGCTCAGGGTGCTGGGTGCTCAGTGCTCAGGGTGCTGGGTGCTCAGTGCTCAGGGTGCTGGGTACTCAGTGCTCGGGGTGCTGGGTTCTCAGTGCTCAGGGTGCTGGGTGCTCAGTACTCAGGGTGCTGGGTGCTCGGTGCTCAGTACGCTGGGTGCTCAGTACTCAGGGTGCTGGGTGCTCAGTGCTCAGAGTGCTGGGTGCTCAGTGCTCAGGGTGCTGGGTGCTCAGTGCTCAGGGTGCTGGGTGCTCAGTGCTCAGGGTGCTGGGTACTCAGTGCTCGGGGTGCTGGGTGCTCAGTACTCAGGGTGCTGGGTGCTCAGTACTCAGGGTGCTGGGTGCTCAGTGCTCGGGGTGCTGGGTGCTCAGTGCTCGGGGTGCTGGGTGCTCAGTGCTCGGGGTGCTCGCTGCTCAGTACTCAGGGTGCTGGGTGCTCAGTGCTCCGGGTTCGCAGTACTCAGGGTGCTGTGTGTTCAGTGCTCAGGGTGCTGGGTGCTCAGTACTCAGGGTGCTCGGTGCTTAGTACTCAGGGTGCTGGGTGCTCAGTACTCCGGGTGCTGGGTGCTCAGTGCTCGGGGTGCTCGGTGCTCAGTGCTCAATGTGCTGGGTGCTCAGTACTCAGGGTGCTCATTGCTCAGGGTGCTGGCAGCTCAGTACTCAGGGTGCTTGGTGCTCAGTGCTCAGGCTGCTCGGTGCTCAGTACGTTGGGTGCTCAGTACTCAGGGTGCTGGGTGCTCAGTGCTCAGGGTGCTGGGTGCTCCGTGCTCAGGGTGCTGGGTGCTCATTGCTCAGGGTGCTGGGTGCTAGGTGCTCGGGGTGCTCGGTGCTCAGTGCTCGGGGTGCTCGGTGCTCAGTACTCAGGGTGCTCGGTGCTCAGTACTCAGGGTGCTGGGTGCTCAGTGCTCAGGGTGCTGGGTGCTCAGTACTCAGGGTGCTGGGTGCTCGGTGCTCAGTACGCTGGGTGCTCAGTACTCAGGGTGCTGGGTGCTCAGTACTCAGGGTGCTCGGTCCTCAGAACTCAGGGTGCTGGGTGCTCAGTGCTCGGGGTGCTGGGTGCTCAGTACTCAGGGTGCTCGGTGCTTAGTACTCAGGGTGCTGGGTGCTCAGTACTGAGGGAGCTGGGTGCTCAGTGCTCGGGGGGGTCGGTGCTCAGTGCTCAAGGTGCTGGGTGCTCAGTACTCAGGGTGCTCATTGCTCAGGGTGCTGGGTGCTCAGTACTCAGGGTGCTGGGTGCTCAGTGCTCAGGTTGCTCGGTGCTCATTACGTTTTGTGCTCAGTACTCAGGGTGCTGGGTGATCAGTGCTCAGGGTGCTGGGTGCTCCGTGCTCAGGGTGCTGGGTGCTCAGTGCTCAGTGTGCTGGGTGCTCAGTGCTCAGGGTGCTGGGTGCTCAGTGCTCAGGGTGCTGGGTGCTCAGTGCTCAGGGTGCTGGGTGCTCAGTGCTCAGGGTGCTGGGTGCTCAGTGCTCAGGGTGCTGTGTGCTCAGTGCTCAGGGTGCTGGGTGCTCGGTGCTCGGGGTGCTGGGTGCTTAGTGCTCGGGGTGCCCGGTTCTCAGTACTCGGGGTGCTCAGTGCTCAGTACTCAGGGTGCTGGGTGCTCAGTGCTCAGGGTGCTTGGTGCTCGGTGCTCAGTACGCTGGGTGCTCAGTAATCAGGGTGCTGGGTGCTCAGTACTCATGGTACTCAGTGCTCAGTACTCAGGGTGCTGGGTGCTCGCTCAGTGCTCGGGGTGCTGGGTGCTCAGTGCTCTGGGTGCTGGGTGCTCAGAGCTCGGGGTGCTCGGTGCTCAGTACGCTGGGTGCTCAGTACTCAGGGTGCTGGGTGCTCAGTACTCAGGGTGCTGGGTGCTCAGTGCTCAGGGTGCTCGGTGCTCAGTACGTTGGGTGCTCAGTACTTAGGGTGCTGGTTGCTCAGTGCTCAGGGTGCTGGGTGCTCAGTGCTCATGGTGCTCAGTGCTCAGTACTCAGGGTGCTGGGTGCTCAGTGCTCGGGGTGCTGGGTGCTCAGTGCTCGGGGTGCTGGGTGCTCAGTGCTCGGGGTGCTCGGTGCTCAGTACTTAGGGTGCTCAGTACTCAGGGTGCTGGGTGCTCAGTACTCAGGGTGCTGGGTGCTCAGTGCTCAGGGTGCTCGGTGCTCAGTACGTTGGGTGCTCAGTACTTAGGGTGCTGGTTGCTCAGTGCTCAGGGTGCTGGGTGCTCAGTGCTCAGGGTGCTGGGTGCTCAGTGCTCAGGGTGCTGGGTGCTCAGTGCTCAGGGTGCTGCGTGCTCAGTGCTCACTACTCAGTGTGCTGGGTGCTCAGTGCTCAGGGTGCTGGGTGCTCAGTGCTCAGGGTGCTGGGTGCTCAGTACTCAGGGTGCTGGGTGCTCGGTGCTCAGTACGCTGGGTGCTCAGTACTCAGGGTGCTGGGTGCTCAGTGTGCTGGGTGCTCAGTACTCAGGGTGCTGGGTCCTCGGTGCTCAGTACGCTGGGTGCTCAGTACTCAGGGTGCTGGGTGCTCAGTACTCAGGGTGCTCAGTGCTCAGTACTCGGGGTGCTGGGTGCTCAGTGCTCAGGGTGCTCAGTGCTCAGTACTCATAGCTCAGGGTGCTCAGTGCTCAGGGTGCTGGGTGTTCAGTACTCAGGGTGCTGGGTGCTCAGTGCTCATGGTGCTGGGTGCTCAGTGCTCGGGGCGCTGGGTGCTCAGTGCTCGGGGTGCTCGGAGATCAGTACTCAGGGTGCTGGGTGCTCAGTGCTCGGGGTGATCGGTGCTCAGTACTCAGGGTGCTGGGTGCTCAGTGCTCGGGGTGCTCGGTGCTCAGTACGTTGGGTGCTCACTACTCAGGGTGCTGGGTGCTCAGTGCTCAGGGTGCTGGGTGCTCAGTGCTCAGGGTGCTGGGTGCTCAGTGCTCAGGGTGCTGGGTGCTCAGTGCTCAGGGTGCTGGGTGCTCAGTGCTCGGGTTGCTGGGTGCTCAGTCGTCAGGGTGCTGTGTGCTCAGTGCTCAGGGTGCTCGGTGCTCAGTGCTCAGGGTGCTGGGTGCTCAGTACTCAGGGTGCTGGGTGCTCAGTGCTCGGGGTGCTGGGTGCTCAGTGCTCAGTTCTCAGGTTGCTGGGTGCTCAGTGCTCGGGGTGCTGGGTGCTCATTGCTCATTACTCAGGGTGCTGGGTGCTCAGTGCTCAGGGTGCTGGGTGCTCAGTGCTCAGGGTGCTGGGTGCTCAGTGCTCAGGGTGCTGGGTACTCAGTGCTCGGGGTGCTGGGTTCTCAGTGCTCAGGGTGCTGGGTGCTCAGTACTCAGGGTGCTGGGTGCTCGGTGCTCAGTACGCTGGGTGCTCAGTACTCAGGGTGCTGGGTGCTCAGTGCTCAGGGTGCTGGGTGCTCAGTGCTCAGGGTGCTGGGTGCTCAGTGCTCAGGGTGATGGGTGCTCAGTGCTCAGGGTGCTGGGTACTCAGTGCTCGGGGTGCTGGGTGCTCAGTACTCAGGGTGCTGGGTGCTCAGTACTCAGGGTGCTGGGTGCTCAGTGCTCGGGGTGCTGTGTGCTCAGTGCTCGGGGTGCTGGGTGCTCAGTGCTCGGAGGCTCGCTGCTCAGTACTCAGGGTGCTGGGTGCTCAGTGCTCCGGGTTCGCAGTACTCAGGGTGCTGTGTGTTCAGTGCTCAGGGTGCTGGGTGCTCAGTACTCAGGGTGCTCGGTGCTTAGTACTCAGGGTGCTGGGTGCTCAGTACTCCGGGTGCTGGGTGCTCAGTGCTCGGGGTGCTCGGTGCTCAGTGCTCAATGTGCTGGGTGCTCAGTACTCAGGGTGCTCATTGCTCAGGGTGCTGGCAGCTCAGTACTCAGGGTGCTTGGTGCTCAGTGCTCAGGCTGCTCGGTGCTCAGTACGTTGGGTGCTCAGTACTCAGGGTGCTGGGTGCTCAGTGCTCAGGGTGCTGGGTGCTGCGTGCTCAGGGTGCTGGGTGCTCATTGCTCAGGGTGCTGGGTGCTCGGTGCTCGGGGTGCTCGGTGCTCAGTGCTCGGGGTGCTCGGTGCTCAGTACTCAGGGTGCTCGGTGCTCAGTACTCAGGGTGCTGGGTGCTCAGTGCTCAGGGTGCTGGGTGCTCAGTACTCAGGGTGCTGGGTGCTCGGTGCTCAGTACGCTGGGTGCTCAGTACTCAGGGTGCTGGGTGCTCAGTACTCAGGGTGCTCGGTGCTCAGAACTCAGGGTGCTGGGTGCTCAGTGCTCGGGGTGCTGGGTGCTCAGTACTCAGGGTGCTCGGTGCTTAGTACTCAGGGTGCTGGGTGCTCAGTACTGAGGGAGCTGGGTGCTCAGTGCTCGGGGGGGTCGGTGCTCAGTGCTCAAGGTGCTGGGTGCTCAGTACTCAGGGTGCTCATTGCTCAGGGTGCTGGGTGCTCAGTACTCAGGGTGCTGGGTGCTCAGTGCTCAGGTTGCTCGGTGCTCATTACGTTTTGTGCTCAGTACTCAGGGTGCTGGGTGATCAGTACTCAGGGTGCTGGGTGATCAGTGCTCAGGGTGCTGGGTGCTCAGTGCTCAGGGTGCTGGGTGCTCAGTGCTCGGGGCGCTGGGTGCTCAGTGCTCGGGGTGCTCGGAGATCAGTACTCAGGGTGCTGGGTGCTCAGTGCTCAGGGTGCTGGGTGCTCAGTGCTCGGGGCGCTGGGTGCTCAGTGCTCGGGGTGCTCGGAGATCAGTACTCAGGGTGCTGGGTGCTCAGTGCTCGGGGTGCTCGGAGATCAGTACTCAGGGAGCTGGGTGCTCAGTGCTCAGGGTGCTGGGTGCTCAGTACTCAGGGTGCTTGGTGCTCAGTGCTCGGGGTGCTGGGTACTTAGTGCTCGCGGTGCTGGGTGCTCAGTACTCAGGGTGCTGGGTGCTCAGTACTCAGGGTGCTGGGTGCTCAGTACTCAGGCTGCTGAGTGCTTAGTACTCGGGTGCTGGGTGCTCAGTGCTTGGGGTGCTGGGTGCTCAGTGCTCGGGGTGCTGGGTGCGCAGTGCTCAGTACTCAGGGTGCTGGGTGCTCAGTGCTCGGGGTGCTGGGTGCTCAGTGCTCAGTACTCAGGGTGCTGGGTGCTCAGTGCTCAGGGTGCTGTGTGCTCAGTGCTCAGGGTGCTGGGTGCTCAGTGCTCAGGGTGCTGGGTGCTCAGTGCTCAGGGTGCTGGGTGCTCAGTACTCAGGGTGCTGGGTGCTCAGTACTCAGGGTGCTGGGTGCTCAGTGCTCGGGGTGCTGGGTGCTCAGTGCTCGCGGTGCTGGGTGATCAGTGCTCGGGGTGCTCGGTGCTCAGTAATCAGGGTGCTGGGTGCTCAGTGCTCGAGGTGCTCAGTACTCAGGGTGCTGTGTGTTCAGTGCTCAGGGTGCTGGTTGCTCAGTACTGAGGGTGCTCTGTGCGTAGTACTCATTCTGCTCAGGGTGCTGGGTGCTCAGTATTCAGGGTGCTCATTGCTCAGGGTGCTGGGTGCTCAGTACTCAGCGTGCTGGGTGCTCAGTGCTCAGGGTGCTCGGTGCTCAGTACGTTGGGTGCTCAGTACTCAGGGTGCTGGGTGCTCAGTGCTCAGGGTGCTGGGTGCTCAGTGCTCAGGGTGCTGGGTGCTCAATGCTCAGGGTGCTGGGTGCTCAGTGCTCAGGGTGCTGGGTGCTCAGTGCTCAGGGTGCTGGGTGCTCAGTGCTCAGGGTGCTGGGTGCTCAGTGCTCAGGGTTCTGGGTGCTTAGTGCTCAGGGTGCTGGGTGCTCAGTGCTCAGGGTGCTGGGTGCTCGGTGCTCGGGGTGCTGGGTGCTTAGTGCTCGGGGTGCCCGGTGCTCAGTACTCGGGGTGCTCAGTGCTCAGTACTCAGGGTGCTGGGTGCTCAGTGCTCTGGGTGCTGGGTGCTCAGTGCTCAGGGTGCTGGATGCTCTGTGCTCGGGGTGCTGGGTGCTCATTACTCCTGGTGCTCAGTGCTCAGTACTCAGGGTGCTGGGTGCTCAGTGCTCAGGGTGCTGGATGCTCAGTACTCAGGGTGTTGGGTGCTCGGTGCTCAGTACGCTGGGTGCTCAGTACTCAGGGTACTGGGTGCTCAGTGCTCGAGGTGCTCAGTACTCAGGGTGCTGTGTGTTCTGTGCTCAGGGTGCTGGGTGCTCAGTACTCAGGGTGCTCGGTGCTTAGTACACATTGTGCTGGGTGCTCAGTACTCCGGGTGCTGGGTGCTCAGTGCTCGGTGTGCTAGGTGCTCAGTGCTCAAGGTGCTGGGTGCTCAGTACTCAGGGTAGTCATTGCTCAGGGTGCTGGGTGCTCAGTACTCAGGGTGCTGGGTGCTCAGTGCTCAGGGTGCTCGGTGCTCAGTACGTTGGGTGCTCATTACTCAGGGTGCTGGGTGCTCAGTGCTCAGGGTGCTGTGTGCTCAGTGCTCAGGGTGCTGGGTGCTCAGTGCTCAGGGTGCTGGGTGCTCAGTGCTCAGGGTGCTGGGTGCTCAGTGCTCAGTACTCAGGGTGCTGGGTGCTCAGTGCTCAGGGTGCTGGGTGCTCAGTACTCAGGGTGCTGGGTGCTCGGTGCTCAGTACGCTGGGTGCTCAGTACTCAGGGTGCTGGGTGCTCTGTGCTCAGGGTGCTGGGTGCTCAGTACTCAGGGTGCTGGGTGCTCGGTGCTCAGTACGCTGGGTGCTCAGTACTCCGGGTGCTGGGTGCTCAGTACTCAGGGTGCTCAGTGCTCAGTACTCGGGGTGCTGGGTGCTCAGTGCTCAGGGTGCTCAGTGCTCAGTGCTCGGGGTGCTGGGTGCTCTGTGCTCGGGGCGCTGGGTGCTCAGTGCTCGGGGTGCTGGGTGCTCAGTACTCGGGTGCTGGGTGTTCAGTACTCAGGGTGCTGGGTGCTCAGTGCTCAGGGTGCTTTGTGCTCAGTGCTCGGGGCGCTGGGTGCTCAGTGCTCGGGGTGCTCAGAGCTCAGTTCTCAGGGTGCTGGGTGCTCAGTGCTCGGGGTGATCGGTGCTCAGTACTCAGGGTGCTGGGTGCTCAGTGCTCGGGGTGCTCGGTGCTCAGTACGTTGGGTGCTCACTACTCAGGGTGCTGGGTGCTCAGTGCTCAGGGTGCTGGGTGCTCAGTGCTCAGGGTGCTGGGTGCTCAGTACTCAGGGTGCTGGGTGCTCAGTGCTCGGGGTGCTGGGTGCTCAGTGCTCAGGGTGCTGGGTGCTCAGTACTCGGGGTGCTGGGTGCTCAGTACTCAGGGTGCTGGGTGCTCAGTACTCAGGGTGCTGGGTGCTCAGTACTCGGGTGCTGGGTGCTCAGTGCTTGATGTGCTTGGTGCTCAGTGCTCGGGGTGCTGGATGCGCAGTGCTCAGTACTCAGGGTGCTGGGTGCTCAGTGCTCGGGGTGCTGGGTGCTCAGTGCTCAGTACTCAGTGTGCTGGGTGCTCAGTGCTCAGGGTGCTGTGTGCTCAGTGCTCAGGGTGCTGGGTGCTCAGTGCTCAGGGTGCTGGGTACTCAGTGCTCAGGGTGCTGGGTGCTCAGTACTCAGGGTGCTGGGTGCTCAGTACTCAGGGTGCTGGGTGCTCAGTGCTCGGGGTGCTGGGCGCTCAGTGCTCGCGGTGCTGGGTGCTCAGTGCTCGGGGTGCTCGGTGCTCAGTACTCAGGGTGCTGGGTGCTCAGTGCTCGAGGTGCTCAGTACTCAGGGTGCTGTGTGTTCAGTGCTCAGGGTGCTGGGTGCTCAGTACTCAGGGTGCTCGGTGCTTAGTACTCATTTTGCTGGGTGCTCAGTGCTCCGGGTGCTGTGTGCTCAGTGCTCGCGGTGCTCGGTGCTCAGTGCTCAAGGTGCTGGCTGCTCAGTACTCAGGGTGCTCATTGCTCAGGGTGCTGGGTGCTCAGTACTCAGGGTGCTGGGTGCTCAGTGCTCAGGGTGCTCGGTGCTCAGTACGTTGGGTGCTCAGTACTCAGGGTGCTGGGTGCTCAGTGCTCAGGGTGCTGGGTGCTCAGTGCTCAGGGTGCTGGGTGCTCAGTGCTCAGGGTGCTGGGTGCTCAGTGCTCAGGGTGCTGGGTGCTCAGTGCTCAGGGTGCTGGGTGCTCATTGCTCAGGGTGCTGGGTGCTTAGTGCTCAGGGTGCTGGGTGCTCAGTGCTCAGGGTGCTGGGTGCTCGGTGCTCGGGGTGCTGGGTGCTTAGTGCTCGGGGTGCCCGGTGCTCAGTACTCGGGGTGCACAGTACTCAGTACTCAGGGTGCTGGGTGCTCAGTGCTCAGGGTGCTGGGTGCTCAGTGCTCAGGGTGCTGGGTGTTCAGTGCTCAGGGTGCTCGGTGCTCAGTACGTTGGGTGCTCAGTACTCAGGGTGCTGGGTGCTCAGTGCTCAGGGTGCTGGGTGCTCAGTGCTCAGAGTGCTGGGTACTCAGTGCTCTGGGTGCTGGGTGCTCAGTGCTCAGGGTGCTGGGTGCTCAGTGCTCAGGGTTCTGGGTGCTCTGTGCTCGGGGTGCTGGGTGCTCAGTACTCGGGGTGCTCAGTGCTCAGTACTCAGGGTGCTGGGTGCTCAGTGCTCAGGGTGCTGGATGCTCAGTACTCAGGGTGCTGGGTGCTCGGTGCTCAGTACGCTGGGTGCTCAGTACTCAGGGTGCTGGGTGCTCAGTACTCAGGGTGCTCGGTGGTCAGTACTCAGGGTGCTGGGTGCTCAGTACTCAGGGTGGTGAGTGCTCAGTACTCGGGTGCTGGGTGCTCAGTGCTTGGGGTGCTGGGTGCTCAGTGCTTGGGGTGCTGGGTACTCAGTGCTCAGGGTTCTGGGTGCTCTGTGCTCGGGGTGCTGGGTGCTCAGTACTCGGGGTGCTCAGTGCTCAGTACTCAGGGTGCTGGGTGCTCAGTGCTCAGGGTGCTGGGTGCTCAGTACTCAGGGTGCTGGGTGCTCAGTACTCGGGGTGCTGGGTGCTCAGTACTCAGGGTGCTAGGTGCTCAGTACTCAGGGTGCTGAGTGCTCAGTACTCGGGTGCTGGGTGCTCAGTGCTTGGGGTGCTGGGTGCTCAGTGCTCGGGGTGCTGGGTGCGCAGTGCTCAGTACTCAGGGTGCTGGGTGCTCAGAGCTCGGGGTGCTGGGTGCTCAGTGCTCAGTACTCAGGGTGCTGGGTGCTCAGTGCTCAGGGTGCTGTGTGCTCAGTGCTCAGGGTGCTGGGTGCTCAGTGCTCAGGGTGCTGGGTACTCAGTGCTCAGTGTGCTGGGTGCTCAGTACTCAGGGTGCTGGGTGCTCAGTACTCAGGGTGCTGGGTGCTCAGTGCTCGGGGTGCTGGGTGGTCAGTGCTCGCGGTGCTGGGTGCTCAGTGCTCGGGGTGCTCGGTGCTCAGTAATCAGGGTGCTGGGTGCTCAGTGCTCGAGGTGCTCAGTACTCAGGGTGCTGTGTGTTCAGTGCTCAGGGTGCTGGGTGCTCAGTACTCAGGGTGCTCTGTGCTTAGTACTCATTGTGCTGGGTGCTCAGTACTCCGGGTGCTGGGTGCTCAGTGCTCGGGGTGCTCGGTGCTCAGTGCTCAAGGTACTGGGTGCTCAGTATTCAGGGTGCTCATTGCTCAGGGTGCTGGGTGCTCAGTACTCAGCGTGCTGGGTGCTCAGTGCTCAGGGTGCTCGGTGCTCAGTACGTTGGGTGCTCAGTACTCAGGGTGCTGGGTGCTCAGTGCTCAGGGTGCTGGGTGCTCAGTGCTCAGGGTGCTGGGTGCTCAGTGCTCAGGGTGCTGGGTGCTCAGTGCTCAGGGTGCTGGGTGCTCAGTGCTCAGGGTGCTGGGTGCTCAGTGCTCAGGGTGCCCGGTGCTCAGTACTCGGGGTGCTCAGTGCTCAGTACTCAGGGTGCTGGGTGCTCAGTGCTCAGGGTGCTGGGTGCTCAGTACTCAGGGTGCTGGGTGCTCAGTGCTCAGGGTGCTCGGTGCTCAGTACGTTGGGTGGTCAGTACTCAGGGTGCTGGGTTCTCAGTGCTCAGGGTGCTGGGTGCTCAGTGCTCAGGGTGCTGGGTGCTCAGTGCTCAGGGTGCTGGGTGCTCTGTGCTCGGGGTGCTGGGTGCTCAGCACTCGGGGTGCTCAGTGCTCAGTACTCAGGGTGCTGGGTGCTCAGTGCTCAGGGTGCTGGATGCTCAGTACTCAGGGTGCTGGGTGCTCAGTGCTCGGGGTCCTGGGTGCTCAGTGCTCAGGGTGCTGGGTGCTCTGTGCTCGGGGTGCTGGGTGCTCAGCACTCGGGGTGCTCAGTGCTCAGTACTCAGGGTGCTGGGTGCTCAGTGCTCAGGGTGCTGGATGCTCAGTACTCAGGGTGCTTGGTGCTCGGTGCTCAGTACGCTGGGTGCTCAGTACTCAGGGTGCTGGGTGCTCAGTACTCAGGGTGCTCAGTGCTCAGTACTCAGGGTGCTGGGTGCTCAGTGCTCGGGGTGCTGGGTGCTCAGTACTCAGGGTGCTGGGTGCCCAGTGCTCGGGGTGCTGGGTGCTTAGTACTCAGGGTGCTGGGTGCTCAGTGCTCAGGGTGCTGGGTGCTCAGTGCTCAGGGTGCTGGGTGCTCAGTGCTCAGGGTGCTGGGTACTCAGTGCTCAGGGTGCTATGTGCTTAGTACTCAGGGTGCTGGGTGCTCAGTACTCAGGGTGCTGGGTGCTCAGTGCTCGGGGTCCTGGGTGCGCAGTTCTCGGGGTGCTGGGTGCTCAGTGCTCGGGGTGCTCGGTGCTCAGTACTCAGGGTGCTGGGTGCTCAGTGCTCAGGGTGCTGGGTGCTCAGTAGTCCGGGTGCTCGGTGCTTAGTACTCAGGGTGCTGGGTGCTCAGTACTCCGGGTGCTGGGTGCTCAGTGCTCGGGGTGCTCGGTGCTCAGTACTCAGGGTGCTGGGTGCTCAGTGCTCAGGGTGCTGGGTCCTCAGTACTCAGGGTGCTGGGAGCTCAGTGCTCAGGGTGATCGGTGCTCAGTACTCAGGGTGCTGGGTGCTCAGTTCTCAGGGTGCTGATTGCTCAGTCCTCAGGGTGCTCAGTGCTCAGGGTGCTGGGTGCTCAGTGCTCGGGGTGCTCGGTGCTCAGTACTCTGGGTGCTGAGTGCTCAGTACTCAGGGTGCTGGGTGCTCAGTGCTCGGGGTGCTATGTGCACAGTGCTCAGGTGATCGGTGCTCAGTACTCAGGGTGCTGGGTGCTCAGTGCTCAGGGTGCTGGGTGCTCAGTCCTCAGGGTGCTCAATGCTCAGGGTGCTGGGTGCTCAGTGCTCGGGGTGCTCGATGCTCAGTACTCAGGGTGCTGAGTGCTCAGAGCTCAGGGTGCTGGGTGCTCAGTGCTCAGGGTGCTGGTTGCTCAGTACTCAGGGTGCTGGTTGCTCAGTACCCAGGGTGCTGGGTGCTCAGTGCTCAGGGTGCTGGGTGCTCAGTACTCAGGGTGCTGGGTGAACAGTGCTCGGGGTGCTGGGTGCTCAGTGCTCAGGGTGCTGGGTGCTCAGTGCTCAGGGTGCTGGGTGCTCGGTGCTCGGGGTGCTGGGTGCTTAGTGCTCGGGGTGCCCGGTGCTCAGTACTCGGGGTGCTCAGTGCTCAGTACTCAGGGTGCTGGGTGCTCAGTGCTCAGGGTGCTGGGTGCTCAGTACTCAGGGTGCTGGGTGCTCGGTGCTCAGTACGCTGGGTGCTCAGTAATCAGGGTGCTGGGTGCTCAGTACTCAGGGTGCTCAGTGCTCAGTACTCAGGGTGCTGGGTGCTCAGTGCTCGGGGTGCTGGGTGCTCAGTGCTCGGGGTGCTGGGTGCTCAGTGCTCGGGGTGATCGGTGCTCAGTACACTGGGTGCTCAGTACTCAGGGTGCTGGGTGCTCAGTACTCAGGGTGCTGGGTGCTTAGTACTCAGGGTGCTGGGTGCTCAGTGCTCGGGGTGCTGGGTGCTCAGTGCTCAGTACTCAGGGTGCTGGGTGCTCAGTGCTCAGGGTTCTGGGTGCTCAGTACTCAGGGTGCTGTGTGCTCAGTACTCGGGGTGCTGGGTGCTCAGTACTCAGGGTGCTGGGTGCTCAGTACTCAGGGTGCTGGGTGCTCAGTGCTCAGGGTACTGGGTGCTCAGTGCTCGGGGTGCTGGGTGCTCAGTGCTCAGGGTGCTGGGTGCTCAGTGCTCAGGGTGCTGGGTACTCAGTGCTCAGGGTGCTGGGTGCTCAGTACACAGGGTGCTGGGTGCTCAGTACTCAGGTTGCTCGGTGCTCAGTGCTCGGGGTGCTGGGTGCTCAGTGCTCGCGGTGCTGGGTGCTCAGTGCTCGGGGTGCTCGGTGCTCAGTACTCAGGGTGCTGGGTGCTCAGTGCTCGAGGTGCTCAGTACTCAGGGTGCTGTGTGTTCAGTGCTCAGGGTGCTGGGTGCTCAGTACTCAGGGTGCTCGGTGCTTAGTACTCAGGGTGCTGGCTGCTCAGTACTCCGGGTGCTGGGTGCTCAGTACTCAGGGTGCTCGGTGCTCAGTACTCAGGGTGCTCAGTGCTCAGTACTCAGCGTGCTGGGTGCTCAGTGCTCAGGGTGCTCGGTGCTCAGTGCTCAGGGTGCTGGGTGCTCAGTACTCAGGGTGCTGGGTGCTCAGTGCTCAGGGTGCTGGGTGCTCAGTACTCAGGGTGCTGGGTGCTCAGTGCTCAGGGTGCTCAGTGATCAGTACTCAGGGTGCTCGGTGCTCAGTGCTCAGGGTGCTCAGTGCTCAGTACTCAGGGTGCTCAGTGCTCAGTGCTCTGGGTGCTGGGTGCTCAGTTCTCGGGGTGCTGGGTGCTCAGTACTCAGGGTGCTGGGTGCTCAGTGCTCGGGGTGCTGGTTACTCAGTGCTCAGTAAACAGGGTGCTGGGTGCTCAGTGCTCGGGGTGCTGGGTGCTCAGTGCTCGGGGTGCTGGATGCTCAGTACTCAGGGTGCTGGGTGCTCAGTACTCAGGGTTCTCAGTGCTCAGGGTGCTGGGTGCTCAGTGCTCGGGGTGCTGGGTGCTCAGTGCTCAGTACTCAGGGTGCTGGCTGCTCAGTGCTCGGGGTGCTGGATGCTCAGTACTCAGGGTGCTGGGTGCTCAGTGCTCAGGGTGCTGGGTGCTCAGTACTCAGTGTGCTGGGTGCTCAGTGCTCACGGTGCTGGGTGCTCAGTTCTCAGGGTGCTGGGTCCTCAGTGCTCAGGGTGCTGGGTGCTCAGTGCTCGGGGTGCTCAGTACTCAGGGTGCTGTGTGTTCAGTGCTCAGGGTCCTGGGTGCTCAGTACTCAGGGTGCTCGGTGCTTAGTACTCAGGGTGCTGTGTGCTCAGTACTCCAGGTGCTGGGTGCTCAGTGCTCGGGGTGCTCGGTGCTCAGTGCTCAGGGTGCTGGGTGCTCAGTACTCAGGGTGCTCATTGCTCAGGGTGCTGGGTGCTCAGTACTCAGGGTACTGGGTGCTAAGTACTCAGGGTGCTCAGTGCTCAGTACTCAGGGTGCTCAGTGCTCAGGGTGCTGGGTGCTCAGTGCTCGGGGTGCTCGGTGCTCAGTGCTCAGGGTGCTGGGTGCTCAGTACTCAGGGTGCTCATTGCTCAGGGTGCTGGGTGCTCAGTACTCAGGGTGCTGGGTGCTCAGTACTCAGGGTGCTCAGTGCTCAGTACTCAGGGTGCTCAGTGCTCAGTACTCAGGGTGCTCAGTGCTCAGGGTGCTGGGTGCTCAGTGCTCGGGGTGCTGGGTGCTCGGTGCTCAGGGTGCTGGGTGCTCAGTACTCAGGGTGCTCAGTATTCAGGGTGCTGGGTGCTCAGTGCTCAGGGTGCTGGGTGCTCAGTGCTCAGGGTGCTGGGTGCTCAGTGCTCAGTGTGCTCGGTGCTCAGTTCTCAGGTTTCTGGGTGCTCAGTACTCAGTGTGCTGGGTGCTCAATACTCAGGGTGCTCATTGCTCAGTACTCAGGGTGCTCAGTGCTCAGTACTCAGGGTGCTCAGTGCTCAGGGTGCTGGGTGCTCAGTGCTCGGGTTGCTGGGTGCTCAGTCGTCAGGGTGCTGTGTGCTCAGTGCTCAGGGTGCTCGGTGCTCAGTGCTCAGGGTGCTGGGTGCTCAGTACTCAGGGTGCTGGGTGCTCAGTGCTCGGGGTGCTGGGTGCTCAGTGCTCAGTTCTCAGGTTGCTGGGTGCTCAGTGCTCGGGGTGCTGGGTGCTCGTTGCTCATTACTCAGGGTGCTGGGTGCTCAGTGCTCAGGGTGCTTGGTGCTCAGTGCTCAGGGTGCTGGGTGCTCAGTGCTCAGGGTGCTGGGTACTCAGTGCTCGGGGTGCTGGGTTCTCAGTGCTCAGGGTGCTGGGTGCTCAGTACTCAGGGTGCTGGGTGCTCGGTGCTCAGTACGCTGGGTGCTCAGTACTCAGGGTGCTGGGTGCTCAGTGCTCAGGGTGCTGGGTACTCAGTGCTCAGGGTGCTGGGTGCTCAGTGCTCAGGGTGCTGGGTGCTCAGTGCTCAGGGTGCTGGGTACTCAGTGCTCAGGGTGCTGGGTGCTCAGTGCTCAGGGTGCTGGGTGCTTAGTGCTCGCGGTGCTGGGTGCTCGGTGCTCAGTACGCTGGGTGCTCAGTACTCAGGGTGCTGGGTGCTCAGTACTCAGGGTGCTCAGTGCTCAGTACTCGGGGTGCTGGGTGCTCAGTGCTCAGGGTGCTCAGTGCTCAGTACTCATAGCTCAGGGTGCTCAGTGCTCAGGGTGCTGGGTGTTCAGTACTCAGGGTGCTGGGTGCTCAGTGCTCAGGGTGCTGGGTGCTCAGTGCTCGGGGCGCTGGGTGCTCAGTGCTTGGGGTGCTCGGAGATCAGTACTCAGGGTGCTGGGTGCTCAGTGCTCGGGGTGATCGGTGCTCAGTACTCAGGGTGCTGGGTGCTCAGTGCTCGGGGTGCTCGGTGCTCAGTACGTTGGGTGCTCACTACTCAGGGTGCTGGGTGCTCAGTGCTCAGGGTGCTGGGTGCTCAGTGCTCAGGGTGCTGGGTGCTCAGTACTCAGGGTGCTGGGTGCTCAGTGTTCGGGGTGCTGGGTGCTTAGTGCTCGCGGTGCTGGGTGCTCAGTACTCAGGGTGCTGTGTGTTCAGTGCTCAGGGTGCTGGGTGCTCAGTACTCAGGGTGCTCGGTGCTTAGTACTCAGGGTGCTGGGTGCTCAGTACTCCGGGTGCTGGGTGCTCAGTGCTCGGGGTGCTCGGTGCTCAGGGTGCTGGGAGCTCAGTACTCAGGGTGCTTGGTGCTCAGTGCTCAGGCTGCTCGGTGCTCAGTACGTTGGGTGCTCAGTACTCAGGGTGCTGGGTGCTCAGTGCTCAGGGTGCTGGGTGCTCCGTGCTCAGGGTGCTGGGTGCTCATTGCTCAGGGTGCTGGGTGCTCGGTGCTCGGGGTGCTCGGTGCTCAGTGCTCGGGGTGCTCGGTGCTCAGTACTCAGGGTGCTCGGTGCTCAGTACTCAGGGTGCTGGGTGCTCAGTTCTCAGGGTGCTGGGTGCTCAGTACTCAGGGTGCTGGGTGCTCGGTGCTCAGTACGCTGGGTGCTCAGTACTCAGGGTTCTGGGTGCTCAGTACTCAGGGTGCTCGGTGCTCAGAACTCAGGGTGCTGGGTGGTCAGTGCTCGGGGTGCTGGGTGCTCAGTACTCAGGGTGCTTGGTGCTTAGTACTCAGGGTGCTGGGTGCTCAGTTCTGAGGGAGCTGGGTGCTCAGTGCTCGGGGGGGTCGGTGCTCAGTGCTCAAGGTGCTGGGTGCTCAGTACTCAGGGTGCTCATTGCTCAGGGTGCTGGGTGCTCAGTACTCAGGGTGCTGGGTGCTCAGTGCTCAGGTTGCTCGGTGCTCATTACGTTTTGTGCTCAGTACTCAGGGTGCTGGGTGCTCAGTGCTCAGGGTGCTGGGTGCTCAGTGCTCAGGGTGCTGGGTGCTCAGTGCTCAGTGTGCTGGGTGCTCAGTGCTCAGGGTGCTGGGTGCTCAGTGCTCAGGGTGATGGGTGCTCAGTGCTCAGGGTGCTGGGTGCTCAGTGCTCAGGGTGCTGTGTGCTCAGTGCTCAGGGTGCTGGGTGCTAGGTGCTCGGGGTGCTGGGTGCTTAGTGCTCGGGGTGCCCGGTTCTCAGTACTCGGGGTGCTCAGTGCTCAGTACTCAGGGTGCAGGGTGCTCAGTGCTCAGGGTGCTGGGTGCTCAGTACTCAGGGTGCTGGGTGCTCGGTGCTCAGTACGCTGGGTGCTCAGTAATCAGGGTGCTGGGTGCTCAGTACTCATGGTGCTCAGTGCTCAGTACTCAGGGTGCTGGGTGCTCAGTGCTCTGGGTGCTGGGTGCTCAGTGCTCTGGGTGCTGGGTGCTCAGTACTCGGGGTGCTCGGTGCTCAGTACACTGGGTGCTCAGTACTCAGGGTGCTGGGTGCTCAGTACTCAGGGTGCTGGGTGCTCAGTGCTCAGGGTGCTCGGTGCTCAGTACGTTGGGTGCTCAGTACTTAGGGTGCTGGGTGCTCAGTGCTCAGGGTGCTGGGTGCTCAGTGCTCATGGTGCTCAGTGCTCAGTACTCAGGGTGCTGGGTGCTCAGTGCTCGGGGTGCTGGGTGCTCAGTGATCGGTGTGCTGGGCGCTCAGTGCTCGGGGTGCTCGGTGCTCAGTACGCTGGGTGCTCAGTACTCAGGGTGCTGGGTGCTCAGTACTCAGGGTGCTGGGTGCTCAGTGCTCAGGGTGCTCGGTGCTCAGTACGTTGGGTGCTCAGTACTTAGGGTGCTGGTTGCTCAGTGCTCAGGGTGCTGGGTGCTCAGTGCTCAGGGTGCTGGGTGCTCAGTGCTCAGGGTGCTGGGTGCTCAGTGCTCAGGGTGCTGGGTGCTCAGTGCTCACTACTCAGGGTGCTGGGTGCTCAGTGCTCAGGGTGCTGGGTGCTCAGTGCTCAGGGTGCTGGGTGCTCAGTACTCAGGGTGCTGGGTGCTCGGTGCTCAGTACGCTGGGTGCTCAGTACTCAGGGTGCTGGGTGCTCAGTGTGCTGGGTGCTCAGTACTCAGGGTGCTGGGTGCTCGGTGCTCAGTACGCTGGGTGCTCAGTACTCAGGGTGCTGGGTGCTCAGTGCTCAGGGTGCTGGGTGCTCAGTGCTCGGGGCGCTGGGTGCTCAGTGCTCGGGGTGCTCGGAGATCAGTACTCAGGGTGCTGGGTGCTCAGTGCTCGGGGTGATCGGTGCTCAGTACTCAGGGTGCTGGGTGCTCAGTGCTCGGGGTGCTCGGTGCTCAGTACGTTGGGTGCTCACTACTCAGGTTGCTGGGTGCTCAGTGCTCAGGGTGCTGGGTGCTCAGTGCTCAGGGTGCTGGGTGCTCAGTACTCAGGGTGCTGGGTGCTCAGTGCTCGGGGTGCTGGGTGCTTAGTGCTCGCGGTGCTGGGTGCTCAGTACTCAGGGTGCTGGGTGCTCAGTACTCGGGGTGCTGGGTGCTCAGTACTCAGGGTGCTAGGTGCTCAGTACTCAGGGTGCTGAGTGCTCAGTACTCGGGTGCTGGGTGCTCAGTGCTTGGGGTGCTGGGTGCTCAGTGCTCGGGGTGCTGGGTGCGCAGTGCTCAGTACTCAGGGTGCTGGGTGCTCAGAGCTCGGGGTGCTGGGTGCTCAGTGCTCAGTACTCAGGATGCTGGGTGCTCAGTGCTCAGGGTGCTGTGTGCTCAGTGCTCACCTTGCTGGGTGCTCAGTGCTCAGGGTGCTGGGTACTCAGTGCTCAGTGTGCTGGGTGCTCAGTACTCAGGGTGCTGGGTGCTCAGTACTCAGGGTGCTGGGTGCTCAGTGCTCGGGGTGCTGGGTGCTCAGTGCTCGCGGTGCTGGGTGCTCAGTGCTCGGGGTGCTCAGTACTCAGGGTGCTGTGTGTTCAGTACTCAGGGTGCTCTGTGCTTAGTACTCATTGTGCTGGGTGCTCAGTACTCCGGGTGCTGGGTGCTCAGTGCTCGGGGTGCTCGGTGCTCAGTGCTCAAGGTACTGGGTGCTCAGTATTCAGGGTGCTCTTTGCTCAGTACGTTGGGTGCTCAGTACTCAGGGTGCTGGGTTCTCAGTGCTCAGGGTGCTGGGTGCTCTGTGCTCAGGGTGCTGGGTGCTCAGTGCTCAGGGTGCTGGGTGCTCAGTGCTCAGGGTCCTGGGTGCTCAGTGCTCAGGGTGCTGGGTGCTCAGTGCTCAGGGTGCTGGGTGCTTAGTGCTCAGGGTGCTGGGTGCTCAGTGCTCAGGGTGCTGGGTGCTCAGTACTCAGGGTGCTGGGTGCTCGGTGCTCAGTACGCTGGGTGCTCAGTAATCAGGGTGCTGGGTGCTCAGTACTCATGGTGCTCAGTGCTCAGTACTCAGGGTGCTGGGTGCTCAGTGCTCTGGGTGCTGGGTGCTCAGTGCTCTGGGTGCTGGGTGCTCAGTACTCGGGGTGCTCGGTGCTCAGTACACTGGGTGCTCAGTACTCAGGGTGCTGGGTGCTCAGTACTCAGGGTGCTGGGTGCTCAGTGCTCAGGGTGCTCGGTGCTCAGTACGTTGGGTGCTCAGTACTTAGGGTGCTGGGTGCTCAGTGCTCAGGGTGCTGGGTGCTCAGTGCTTATGGTGCTCAGTGCTCAGTACTCAGGGTGCTGGGTGCTCAGTGCTCGGGGTGCTGGGTGCTCAGTGATCGGGGTGCTGGGCGCTCAGTGCTCGGGGTGCTCGGTGCTCAGTACGCTGGGTGCTCAGTACTCAGGGTGCTGGGTGCTCAGTACTCAGGGTGCTGGGTGCTCAGTGCTCAGGGTGCTCGGTGCTCAGTACGTTGGGTGCTCAGTACTTAGGGTGCTGGTTGCTCAGTGCTCAGGGTGCTGGGTGCTCAGTGCTCAGGGTGCTGGGTGCTCAGTGCTCAGGGTGCTGGGTGCTCAGTGCTCAGGGTGCTGGGTGCTCAGTGCTCACTACTCAGGGTGCTGGGTGCTCAGTGCTCAGGGTGCTGGGTGCTCAGTGCTCAGGGTGCTGGGTGCTCAGTACTCAGGGTGCTGGGTGCTCGGTGCTCAGTACGCTGGGTGCTCAGTACTCAGGGTGCTGGGTGCTCAGTGTGCTGGGTGCTCAGTACTCAGGGTGCTGGGTGTTCGGTGCTCAGTACGCTGGGTGCTCAGTACTCAGGGTGCTGGGTGCTCAGTGCTCAGGGTGCTGGGTGCTCAGTGCTCGGGGCGCTGGGTGCTCAGTGCTCGGGGTGCTCGGAGATCAGTACTCAGGGTGCTGGGTGCTCAGTGCTCGGGGTGATCGGTGCTCAGTACTCAGGGTGCTGGGTGCTCAGTGCTCGGGGTGCTCGGTGCTCAGTACGTTGGGTGCTCACTACTCAGGGTGCTGGGTGCTCAGTGCTCAGGGTGCTGGGTGCTCAGTGCTCAGGGTGCTGGGTGCTCAGTACTCAGGGTGCTGGGTGCTCAGTGCTCGGGGTGCTGGGTGCTTAGTGCTCGCGGTGCTGGGTGCTCAGTACTCAGGGTGCTGGGTGCTCAGTACTCGGGGTGCTGGGTGCTCAGTACTCAGGGTGCTAGGTGCTCAGTACTCAGGGTGCTGAGTGCTCAGTACTCGGGTGCTGGGTGCTCAGTGCTTGGGGTGCTGGGTGCTCAGTGCTCGGGGTGCTGGGTGCGCAGTGCTCAGTACTCAGGGTGCTGGGTGCTCAGAGCTCGGGGTGCTGGGTGCTCAGTGCTCAGTACTCAGGGTGCTGGGTGCTCAGTGCTCAGGGTGCTGTGTGCTCAGTGCTCAGGTTGCTGGGTGCTCAGTGCTCAGGGTGCTGGGTACTCAGTGCTCAGTGTGCTGGGTGCTCAGTACTCAGGGTGCTGGGTGCTCAGTACTCAGGGTGCTGGGTGCTCAGTGCTCGGGGTGCTGGGTGCTCAGTGCTCGCGGTGCTGGGTGCTCAGTGCTCGGGGTGCTCAGTACTCAGGGTGCTGTGTGTTCAGTACTCAGGGTGCTCTGTGCTTAGTACTCATTGTGCTGGGTGCTCAGTACTCCGGGTGCTGGGTGCTCAGTGCTCGGGGTGCTCGGTGCTCAGTGCTCAAGGTACTGGGTGCTCAGTATTCAGGGTGCTCTTTGCTCAGTACGTTGGGTGCTCAGTACTCAGGGTGCTGGGTTCTCAGTGCTCAGGGTGCTGGGTGCTCTGTGCTCAGGGTGCTGGGTGCTCAGTGCTCAGGGTGCTGGGTGCTCAGTGCTCAGGGTCCTGGGTGCTCAGTGCTCAGGGTGCTGGGTGCTCAGTGCTCAGGGTGCTGGGTGCTTAGTGCTCAGGGTGCTGGGTGCTCAGTGCTCAGGGTGCTGGGTGCTCGGTGCTCGGGGTGCTGGGTGCTTAGTGCTCGGGGTGCCCGGTGCTCAGTACTCAGGGTGCTCAGTGCTCAGTACTCAGGGTGCTGGGTGCTCAGTGCTCAGGGTGCTGGGTGCTCAGTACTCAGGGTGCTGGGTGCTCAGTGCTCAGGGTGCTCGGTGCTCAGTACGTTGGGTGGTCAGTACTCAGGGTGCTGGGTTCTCAGTGCTCAGGGTGCTGGGTGCTCAGTGCTCAGGGTGCTGGGTGCTCAGTGCTCAGGGTGCTGGGTGCTCTGTGCTCGGGGTGCTGGGTGCTCAGCACTCGGGGTGCTCAGTGCTCAGTACTCAGGGTGCTGGGTGCTCAGTGCTCAGGGTGCTGGATGCTCAGTACTCAGGGTGCTTGGTGCTCGGTGCTCAGTAGGCTGGGTGCTCAGTACTCAGGGTGCTGGGTGCTCAGTACTCAGGGTGCTCAGTGCTCAGTACTCAGGGTGCTGGGTGCTCAGTGCTCGGGGTGCTGGGTGCTCAGTACTCAGGGTGCTGGGTGCTCAGTGCTCGGGGTGCTGGGTGCTTAGTACTCAGGGTGCTGGGTGCTCAGTGCTCAGGGTGCTGGGTGCTCAGTGCTCAGGGTGCTGGGTGCTCAGTGCTCAGGGTGCTGGGTACTCAGTGCTCAGGGTGCTATGTGCTTAGTACTCAGGGTGCTGGGTGCTCAGTACTCAGGGTGCTGGGTGCTCAGTGCTCGGGGTCCTGGGTGCGCAGTTCTCGGGGTGCTGGGTGCTCAGTGCTCGGGGTGCTCGGTGCTCAGTACTCAGGGTGCTGGGTGCTCAGTGCTCAGGGTGCTGGGTGCTCAGTAGTCAGGGTGCTCGGTGCTTAGTACTCAGGGTGCTGGGTGCTCAGTACTCCGGGTGCTGGGTGCTCAGTGCTCGGGGTGCTCGGTGCTCAGTACTCAGGGTGCTGGGTGCTCAGTGCTCAGGGTGCTGGGTCCTCAGTACTCAGGGTGCTGGGAGCTCAGTGCTCAGGGTGATCGGTGCTAAGTACTCAGGGTGCTGGGTGCTCAGTTCTCAGGGTGCTGATTGCTCAGTCCTCAGGGTGCTCAGTGCTCAGGGTGCTGGGTGCTCAGTGCTCGGGGTGCTCGGTGCTCAGTACTCTGGGTGCTGAGTGCTCAGTACTCAGGGTGCTGGGTGCTCAGTGCTCGGGGTGCTATGTGCTCAGTGCTCAGGTGATCGGTGCTCAGTACTCAGGGTGCTGGGTGCTCAGTGCTCAGGGTGCTGGGTGCTCATTCCTCAGGGTGCTCAATGCTCAGGGTGCTGGGTGCTCAGTGCTCGGGGTGCTCGATGCTCAGTACTCAGGGTGCTGGGTGCTCAGTGCTCGGGGTGATCGGTGCTCAGTACTCAGGGTGCTGGGTGCTCAGTGCTCGGGGTGCTCGGTGCTCAGTACGTTGGGTGCTCACTACTCAGGGTGCTGGGTGCTCAGTGCTCAGGGTGCTGGGTGCTCAGTGCTCAGGGTGCTGGGTGCTCAGTACTCAGGGTGCTGGGTGCTCAGTGCTCGGGGTGCTGGGTGCTTAGTGCTCGCGGTGCTGGGTGCTCAGTACTCAGGGTGCTGGGTGCTCAGTACTCGGGGTGCTGGGTGCTCAGTACTCAGGGTGCTAGGTGCTCAGTACTCAGGGTGCTGAGTGCTCAGTACTCGGGTGCTGGGTGCTCAGTGCTTGGGGTGCTGGGTGCTCAGTGGTCGGGGTGCTGGGTGCGCAGTGCTCAGTACTCAGGGTGCTGGGTGCTCAGAGCTCGGGGTGCTGGGTGCTCAGTGCTCAGTACTCAGGGTGCTGGGTGCTCAGTGCTCAGGGTGCTGTGTGCTCAGTGCTCAGGTTGCTGGGTGCTCAGTGCTCAGGTGCTGGGTACTCAGTGCTCAGTGTGCTGGGTGCTCAGTACTCAGGGTGCTGGGTGCTCAGTACTCAGGGTGCTGGGTGCTCAGTGCTCGGGGTGCTGGGTGCTCAGTGCTCGCGGTGCTGGGTGCTCAGTGCTCGGGGTGCTCAGTACTCAGGGTGCTGTGTGTTCAGTACTCAGGGTGCTCTGTGCTTAGTACTCATTGTGCTGGGTGCTCAGTACTCCGGGTGCTGGGTGCTCAGTGCTCGGGGTGCTCGGTGCTCAGTGCTCAAGGTACTGGGTGCTCAGTATTCAGGGTGCTCTTTGCTCAGTACGTTGGGTGCTCAGTACTCAGGGTGCTGGGTTCTCAGTGCTCAGGGTGCTGGGTGCTCTGTGCTCAGGGTGCTGGGTGCTCAGTGCTCAGGGTGCTGGGTGCTCAGTGCTCAGGGTGCTGGGTGCTCAGTGCTCAGGGTGGTGGGTGCTCAGTGCTCAGGGTGCTGGGTGCTCGGTGCTCGGGGTGCTGGGTGCTTAGTGCTCGGGGTGCCCGGTGCTCAGTACTCAGGGTGCTCAGTGCTCAGTACTCAGGGTGCTGGGTGCTCAGTACTCAGGGTGCTGGGTGCTCAGTGCTCAGGGTGCTCGGTGCTCAGTACGTTGGGTGGTCAGTACTCAGGGTGCTGGGTTCTCAGTGCTCAGGGTGCTGGGTGCTCAGTGCTCAGGGTGCTGGGTGCTCAGTGCTCAGGGTGCTGGGTGCTCTGTGCTCGGGGTGCTGGGTGCTCAGCACTCGGGGTGCTCAGTGCTCAGTACTCAGGGTGCTGGGTGCTCAGTGCTCAGGGTGCTGGATGCTCAGTACTCAGGGTGCTTGGTGCTCGGTGCTCAGTACGCTGGGTGCTCAGTACTCAGGGTGCTGGGTGCTCAGTACTCAGGGTTCTCAGTGCTCAGTACTCAGGGTGCTGGGTGCTCAGTGCTCGGGGTGCTGGGTGCTCAGTACTCAGGGTGCTGGGTGCTCAGTGCTCGGGGTGCTGGGTGCTTAGTACTCAGGGTGCTGGGTGCTCAGTGCTCAGGGTGCTGGGTGCTCAGTGCTCAGGGTGCTGGGTGCTCAGTGCTCAGGGTTCTGGGTACTCAGTGCTCAGGGTGCTATGTGCTTAGTACTCAGGGTGCTGGGTGCTCAGTACTAAGGGTGCTGGGTGCTCAGTGCTCGGGGTCCTGGGTGCGCAGTTCTCGGGGTGCTGGGTGCTCAGTGCTCGGGGTGCTCGGTGCTCAGTACTCAGGGTGCTGGGTGCTCAGTGCGCAGGGTGCTGGGTGCTCAGTAGTCAGGGTGCTCGGTGCTTAGTACTCAGGGTGCTGGGTGCTCAGTACTCCGGGTGCTGGGTGCTCAGTGCTCGGGGTGCTCGGTGCTCAGTACTCAGGGTGCTGGGTGCTCAGTGCTCAGGGTGCTGGGTCCTCAGTACTCAGGGTGCTGGGAGCTCAGTGCTCAGGGTGATCGGTGCTCAGTACTCAGGGTGCTGGGTGCTCAGTTCTCAGGGTGCTGATTGCTCAGTCCTCAGGGTGCTCAGTGCTCAGGGTGCTGGGTGCTCAGTGCTCGGGGTGCTCGGTGCTCAGTACTCTGGGTGCTGAGTGCTCAGTACTCAGGGTGCTGGGTGCTCAGTGCTCGGGGTGCTATGTGCTCAGTGCTCAGGTGATCGGTGCTCAGTACTCAGGGTGCTGGGTGCTCAGTGCTCAGGGTGCTGGGTGCTCAGTCCTCAGGGTGCTCAATGCTCAGGGTGCTGGGTGCTCAGTGCTCGGGGTGCTCGATGCTCAGTACTCAGGGTGCTGAGTGCTCAGAGCTCAGGGTGCTGGGTGCTCAGTGCTCAGGGTGCTGGTTGCTCAGTACTCAGGGTGCTGGTTGCTCAGTACCGAGGGTGCTGGGTGCTCAGTGCTCAGGGTGCTGGGTGCTCAGTACTCAGGGTGCTGGGTGAACAGTGCTCGGGGTGCTGGGTGCTCAGTGCTCAGGGTGCTGGGTGCTCAGTGCTCAGGGTGCTGGGTGCTCGTTGCTCGGGGTGCTGGGTGCTTAGTGCTCGGGGTGCCCGGTGCTCAGTACTCGGGGTGCTCAGTGCTCAGTACTCAGGGTGCTGGGTGCTCAGTGCTCAGGGTGCTGGGTGCTCAGTACTCAGGGTGCTGGGTGCTCGGTGCTCAGTACGCTGGGTGCTCAGTAATCAGGGTGCTGTGTGCTCAGTACTCAGGGTGCTCAGTGCTCAGTACTCAGGGTGCTGGGTGCTCAGTGCTCGGGGTGCTGGGTGCTCAGTGCTCGGGGTGCTGGGTGCTCAGTGCTCGGGGTGATCGGTGCTCAGTACACTGGGTGCTCAGTACTCAGGGTGCTGGGTGCTCAGTACTCAGGGTGCTGGGTGCTTAGTACTCAGGGTGCTGGGTGCTCAGTGCTCGGGGTGCTGGGTGCTCAGTGCTCAGTACTCATGGTGCTGGGTGCTCAGTGCTCAGGGTGCTGGGTGCTCAGTGCTCGGGGTGCTGGGTGCTCAGTGCTCAGGGTGCTGGGTGCTCAGTGCTCGGGGTGCTGGGTGCTCAGTGCTCAGGGTGCTGGGTGCTCAGTGCTCAGGGTGCTGGGTACTCAGTGCTCAGGGTGCTGGGTGCTCAGTACACAGGGTGCTGGGTGCTCAGTACTCAGGGTGCTCGGTGCTCAGTGCTCGGGGTGCTGGGTGCTCAGTGCTCGCGGTGCTGGGTGCTCAGTTCTCGGGGTGCTCGGTGCTCAGTACTCAGGGTGCTGGGTGCTCAGTGCTCGAGGTGCTCAGTACTCAGGGTGCTGTGTGTTCAGTGCTCAGGGTGCTGGGTGCTCAGTACTCAGGGTGCTCGGTGCTTAGTACTCAGGGTGCTCGGTGCTCAGTACTCCGGGTGCTGGGTGCTCAGTACTCAGGGTGCTCGGTGCTCAGTACTCAGGGTGCTCAGTGCTCAGTACTCAGCGTGCTGGGTGCTCAGTGCTCAGGGTGCTCGGTGCTCAGTGCTCAGGGTGCTGGGTGCTCAGTACTCAGGGTGCTGGGTGCTCAGTGCTCAGGGTGCTGGGTGCTCAGTACTCAGGGTGCTGGGTGCTCAGTGCTCAGGGTGCTCAGTGATCAGTACTCAGGGTGCTCGGTGCTCAGTGCTCAGGGTGCTCAGTGCTCAGTACTCAGGGTGCTCAGTGCTCAGTGCTCTGGGTGCTGGGTGCTCAGTGCTCGGGGTGCTGGGTGCTCAGTACTCAGGGTGCTGGGTGCTCAGTGCTCGGGGTGCTGGTTACTCAGTGCTCAGTACACAGGGTGCTGGGTGCTCAGTGCTCGGGGTGCTGGGTACTCAGTGCTCAGTACACAGGGTGCTGAGTGCTTAGTGCTCGGGGTGCTGGATGCTCAGTACTCAGGGTGCTGGGTGCTCAGTGCTCAGGGTGCTGGGTGCTCAGTGCTCGGGGTGCTGGTTACTCAGTGCTCAGTACACAGGGTGCTGAGTGCTCAGTGCTCGGGGTGCTGGATGCTCAGTACTCAGGGTGCTGGGTGCTCAGTACTCAGGGTTCTCAGTGCTCAGGGTGCTGGGTGCTCAGTGCTCGGGGTGCTGGGTGCTCAGTGCTCAGTACTCAGGGTGCTGGCTGCTCAGTGCTCGGGTTGCTGGATGCTCAGTACTCAGGGTGCTGGGTGCTCAGTGCTCAGGGTGCTGGGTGCTCAGTACTCAGTGTGCTGGGTGCTCAGTGCTCACGGTGATGGGTGCTCAGTTCTCAGGGTGCTGGGTCCTCAGTGCTCAGGGTGCTGGGTGCTCAGTGCTCGGGGTGCTCAGTACTCAGGGTGCTGTGTGTTCAGTGCTCAGGGTCCTGGGTGCTCAGTACTCAGGGTGCTCGGTGCTTAGTACTCAGGGTGCTGTGTGCTCAGTACTCCAGGTGCTGGGTGTTCAGTGCTCGGGGTGCTCGGTGCTCAGTGCTCAGGGTGCTGGGTGCTCAGTACTCAGGGTGCTCATTGCTCAGGGTGCTGGGTGCTCAGTACTCAGGGTACTGGGTGCTAAGTACTCAGGGTGCTCAGTGCTCAGTACTCAGGGTGCTCAATGCTCAGGTTGCTGGGTGCTCAGTGCTCGGGGTGCTGGGTGCTCGGTGCTCAGGGTGCTGGGTGCTCAGTACTCAGGGTGCTCATTGCTCAGGGTGCTGGGTGCTCAGTACTCAGGGTGCTGGGTGCTCAGTACTCAGGGTGCTCAGTGCTCAGTACTCAGGGTGCTCAGTGCTCAGTACTCAGGGTGCTCAGTGCTCAGGGTGCTGGGTACTCAGTGCTCAGGGTGCTGGGTGCTCAGTACACAGGGTGCTGGGTGCTCAGTACTCAGGGTGCTCAGTGCTCAGTGCTCGGGGTGCTGGGTGCTCAGTGCTCGCGGTGCTGGGTGCTCAGTGCTCGGGGTGCTCGGTGCTCAGTACTCAGGGTGCTGGGTGCTCAGTGCTCGAGGTGCTCAGTACTCAGGGTGCTGTGTGTTCAGTGCTCAGGGTGCTGGGTGCTCAGTACTCAGGTTGCTCGGTGCTTAGTACTCAGGGTGCTGGGTGCTCAGTACTCCGGGTGCTGGGTGCTCAGTACTCAGGGTGCTCGGTGCTCAGTACTCAGGGTGCTCATTGCTCAGTACTCAGCGTGCTGGGTGCTCAGTGCTCAGGGTGCTCGGTGCTCAGTGCTCAGGGTGCTGGGTGCTCAGTACTCAGGGTGCTGGGTGCTCAGTGCTCAGGGTGCTGGGTGCTCAGTACTCAGGGTGCTGGGTGCTCAGTGCTCAGGGTGCTGGGTGCTCAGTACTCAGGGTGCTGGGTGCTCAGTGCTCAGGGTGCTCGGTGCTCAGTGCTCAGGGTGCTGGGTGCTCAGTACTCAGGGTGCTGGGTGCTCAGTACTCAGGGTGCTGGGTGCTCAGTACTCAGGGTGCTGGGTGCTCAGTGCTCAGGGTGCTCAGTGATCAGTACTCAGGGTGCTCGGTGCTCAGTGCTCAGGGTGCTCAGTGCTCAGTACTCAGGGTGCGCAGTGCTCAGTGCTCTGGATGCTGGGTGCTCAGTACTTAGGGTGCTGGGTGCTCAGTACTCAGGGTGCTCGGTGCTCAGTGCTCGGGGTGCTGGGTGCTCAGTGCTCGCGGTGCTGGGTGCTCAGTGCTCGGGGTGCTCGGTGCTCAGTACTCAGGGTGCTGGGTGCTCAGTGCTCGAGGTGCTCAGTACTCAGGGTGCTGTGTGTTCAGTGCTCAGGGTGCTGGGTGCTCAGTACTCAGGTTGCTCGGTGCTTAGTACTCAGGGTGCTGGGTGCTCAGTACTCCGGGTGCTGGGTGCTCAGTACTCAGGGTGCTCGGTGCTCAGTACTCAGGGTGCTCAGTGCTCAGTACTCAGCGTGCTGGGTGCTCAGTGCTCAGGGTGCTCGGTGCTCAGTGCTCAGGGTGCTGGGTGCTCAGTACTCAGGGTGCTGGGTGCTCAGTGCTCAGGGTGCTGGGTGCTCAGTACTCAGGGTGCTGGGTGCTCAGTGCTCAGGGTGCTGGGTGCTCAGTACTCAGGGTGCTGGGTGCTCAGTGCTCAGGGTGCTCGGTGCTCAGTGCTCAGGGTGCTGGGTGCTCAGTACTCAGGGTGCTGGGTGCTCAGTACTCAGGGTGCTGGGTGCTCAGTACTCAGGGTGCTGGGTGCTCAGTGCTCAGGGTGCTCAGTGATCAGTACTCAGGGTGCTCGGTGCTCAGTGCTCTGGGTGCTCAGTGCTCAGTACTCAGGGTGCTCAGTGCTCAGTGCTCTGGGTGCTGGGTGCTCAGTGCTCGGGGTGCTGGGTGCTCAGTACTCAGCGTGCTGGGTGCTCAGTGCTCAGGGTGCTCGGTGCTCAGTGCTCAGGGTGCTGGGTGCTCAGTACTCAGGGTGCTGGGTGCTCAGTGCTCAGGGTGCTCAGTGATCAGTACTCAGGGTGCTCGGTGCTCAGTGCTCAGGGTGCTCAGTGCTCAGTACTCAGGGTGCTCAGTGCTCAGTGCTCTGGGTGCTGGGTGCTCAGTGCTCGGGGTGCTGGGTGCTCAGTACTCAGCGTGCTGGGTGCTCAGTGCTCAGGGTGCTCGGTGATCAGTGCTCAGGGTGCTGGGTGCTCAGTACTCAGGGTGCTGGATGCTCAGTGCTCAGGGTGCTGGGTGCTCAGTACTCAGGGTGCTGGGTGCTCAGTGCTCAGGGTGCTGGGTGCTCAGTACTCAGGGTGCTGGGTGCTCAGTGCTCAGGGTGCTCGGTGCTCAGTGCTCAGGGTGCTGGGTGCTCAGTACTCTGGGTGCTGGGTGCTCAGTACTCAGGGTGCTGGGTGCTCAGTACTCAGGGTGCTGGGTGCTCAGTGCTCAGGGTGCTCAGTGATCAGTACTCAGGGTGCTCGTTGCTCAGTGCTCAGGGTGCTCAGTGCTCAGTACTCAGGGTGCTCAGTGCTCAGTGCTCTGGGTGCTGGGTGCTCAGTACTCAGGGTGCTGGGTGCTCAGTACTCAGGGTGCTCGGTGCTCAGTGCTCGGGGTGCTGGGTGCTCAGTGCTCGCGGTGCTGGGTGCTCAGTGCTCGGGGTGCTCGGTGCTCAGTACTCAGGGTGCTGGGTGCTCAGTGCTCGAGGTGCTCAGTACTCAGGGTGCTGTGTGTTCAGTGCTCAGGGTGCTGGGTGCTCAGTACTCAGGTTGCTCGGTGCTTAGTACTCAGGGTGCTGGGTGCTCAGTACTCCGGGTGCTGGGTGCTCAGTACTCAGGGTGCTCGGTGCTCAGTACTCAGGGTTCTCAGTGCTCAGTACTCAGCGTGCTCGGTGCTCAGTGCTCAGGGTGCTCGGTGCTCAGTGCTCAGGGTGCTGGGTGCTCAGTACTCAGGGTGCTGGGTGCTCAGTACTCAGGGTGCTGGGTTCTCAGTGCTCAGGGTGCTCAGTGATCAGTACTCAGGGTGCTCGGTGCTCAGTGCTCAGGGTGCTCAGTGCTCAGTACTCAGGGTGCTCAGTGCTCAGTGCTCTGGGTGCTGGGTGCTCAGTACTCAGGGTGCTGGGTGCTCAGTACTCAGGGTGCTCGGTGCTCAGTGCTCGGGGTGCTGGGTGCTCAGTGCTCGCGGTGCTGGGTGCTCAGTGCTCGGGGTGCTCGGTGCTCAGTACTCAGGGTGCTGGGTGCTCAGTGCTCGAGGTGCTCAGTACTCAGGGTGCTGTGTGTTCAGTGCTCAGGGTGCTGGGTGCTCAGTACTCAGGTTGCTCGGTGCTTAGTACTCAGGGTGCTGGGTGCTCAGTACTCCGGGTGCTCGGTGCTCAGTACTCAGGGTGCTCGGTGCTCAGTACTCAGCGTGCTGGGTGCTCAGTGCTCAGGGTGCTCGGTGCTCAGTGCTCAGGGTGCTGGGTGCTCAGTACTCAGGGTGCTGGGTGCTCAGTGCTCAGGGTGCTGGGTGCTCAGTACTCAGGGTGCTGGGTGCTCAGTGCTCAGGGTGCTGGGTGCTCAGTACTCAGGGTGCTGGGTGCTCAGTGCTCAGGGTGCTCGGTGCTCAGTGCTCAGGGTGCTGGGTGCTCAGTACTCAGGGTGCTGGGTGCTCAGTACTCAGGGTGCTGGGTGCTCAGTACTCAGGGTGCTGGGTGCTCAGTGCTCAGGGTGCTCAGTGATCAGTACTCAGGGTGCTCGGTGCTCAGTGCTCAGGGTGCTCAGTGCTCAGTACTCAGGGTGCTCAGTGCTCAGTGCTCTGGGTGCTGGGTGCTCAGTGCTCGGGGTGCTGGGTGCTCAGTACTCAGCGTGCTGGGTGCTCAGTGCTCAGTGTGCTCGGTGCTCAGTGCTCAGGGTGCTGGGTGCTCAGTACTCAGGGTGCTGGGTGCTCAGTGCTCAGGGTGCTCAGTGATCAGTACTCAGGGTGCTCGGTGCTCAGTGCTCAGGGTGCTCAGTGCTCAGTACTCAGGGTGCTCAGTGCTCAGTGCTCTGGGTGCTGGGTGCTCAGTGCTCGGGGTGCTGGGTGCTCAGTACTCAGGGTGCTGGGTGCTCAGTGCTCAGTACTCAGCGTGCTGGGTGCTCAGTGCTCAGGGTGCTCGGTGCTCAGTGCTCAGGGTGCTGGGTGCTCAGTACTCAGGGTGCTGGGTGCTCAGTGCTCAGGGTGCTCAGTGATCAGTACTCAGGGTGCTCGGTGCTCAGTGCTCAGGGTGCTCAGTGCTCAGTACTCAGGGTGCTCAGTGCTCAGTGCTCTGGGTGCTGGGTGCTCAGTGCTCGGGGTGCTGGGTGCTCAGTACTCAGGGTGCTGGGTGCTCAGTGCTCAGTACACAGGGTGCTGGGTGCTCAGTGCTTGGGGTGCTGGGTACTCAGTGCTCAGTACACAGGGTGCTGAGTGCTTAGTGCTCGGGGTGCTGGATTCTCAGTACTCAGGGTGCTGGGTGCTCAGTGCTCAGGGTGCTGGGTGCTCAGTGCTCGGGGTGCTGGGTGCTCAGTGCTCGGGGTGCTGGGTGCTCAGTGCTCAGTACTCAGGGTGCTGGCTGCTCAGTGCTCGGGGTGCTGGATGCTCAGTACTCAGGGTGCTGGGTGCTCAGTGCTCACGGTGCTGGGTGCTCAGTTCTCAGGGTGCTGGGTCCTCAGTGCTCAGGGTGCTGGGTGCTCAGTGCTCGGGGTGCTCAGTACTCAGGGTGCTGTGTGTTCAGTGCTCAGGGTCCTGGGTGCTCAGTACTCAGGGTGCTCGGTGCTTAGTACTCAGGGTGCTGTTTGCTCAGTACTCCAGGTGCTGGGTGCTCAGTGCTCGGGGTGCTCGGTGCTCAGTGCTCAGGGTGCTGGGTGCTCAGTACTCAGGGTGCTCATTGCTCAGGGTGCTGGGTGCTCAGTACTCAGGGTACTGGGTGCTAAGTACTCAGGGTGCTCAGTGCTCAGTACTCAGGGTGCTCAGTGCTCAGGGTGCTGGGTGCTCAGTGCTCGGGGTGCTGGGTGCTCGGTGCTCAGGGTGCTGGGTGCTCAGTACTCAGGGTGCTCATTGCTCAGGGTGCTGGGTGCTCAGTACTCAGGGTGCTGGGTGCTCAGTACTCAGGGTGCTCAGTGCTCAGTACTCAGGGTGCTCAGTGCTCAGTACTCAGGGTGCTCAGTGCTCAGGGTGCTGGGTACTCAGTGCTCAGGGTGCTGGGTGCTCAGTACACAGGGTGCTGGGTGCTCAGTACTCAGGGTGCTCGGTGCTCAGTGCTCGGGGTGCTGGGTGCTCAGTGCTCGCGGTGCTGGGTGCTCAGTGCTCGGGGTGCTCTGTGCTCAGTACTCAGGGTGCTGGGTGCTCAGTGCTCGAGGTGCTCAGTACTCAGGGTGCTGTGTGTTCAGTGCTCAGGGTGCTGGGTGCTCAGTACTCAGGGTGCTCGGTGCTTAGTACTCAGGGTGCTGGGTGCTCAGTACTCCGGGTGCTGGGTGCTCAGTACTCAGGGTGCTCGGTGCTCAGTACTCAGGGTGCTCAGTGCTCAGTACTCAGCGTGCTGGGTGCTCAGTGCTCAGGGTGCTCGGTGCTCAGTGCTCAGGGTGCTGGGTGCTCAGTACTCAGGGTGCTGGGTGCTCAGTGCTCAGGGTGCTGGGTGCTCAGTACTCAGGGTGCTGGGTGCTCAGTGCTCAGGGTGCTCAGTGATCAGTACTCAGGGTGCTCGGTGCTCAGTGCTCAGGGTGCTCAGTGCTCAGTACTCAGGGTGCTCAGTGCTCAGTGCTCTGGGTGCTGGGTGCTCAGTGCTCGGGGTGCTGGGTGCTCAGTACTCAGGGTGCTGTGTGCTCAGTGCTCGGGGTGCTGGTTACTCAGTGCTCAGTACACAGGGTGCTGGGTGCTCAGTGCTCGGGGTGCTGGGTACTCAGTGCTCAGTACACAGGGTGCTGAGTGCTTAGTGCTCGGGGTGCTGGATGCTCAGTACTCAGGGTGCTGGGTGCTCAGTGCTCAGGGTGCTGGGTGCTCAGTGCTCGGGGTGCTGGTTACTCAGTGCTCAGTACACAGGGTGCTGAGTGCTCAGTGCTCGGGGTGCTGGATGCTCAGTACTCAGGGTGCTGGGTGCTCAGTACTCAGGGTTCTCAGTGCTCAGGGTGCTGGGTGCTCAGTGCTCGGGGTGCTCAGTACTCAGGGTGCTGTGTGTTCAGTGCTCAGGGTCCTGGGTGCTCAGTACTCAGGGTGCTCGGTGCTTAGTACTCAGGGTGCTGTGTGCTCAGTACTCCAGGTGCTGGGTGTTCAGTGCTCGGGGTGCTCGGTGCTCAGTGCTCAGGGTGCTGGGTGCTCAGTACTCAGGGTGCTCATTGCTCAGGGTGCTGGGTGCTCAGTACTCAGGGTACTGGGTGCTAAGTACTCAGGGTGCTCAGTGCTCAGTACTCAGGGTGCTCAGTGCTCAGGGTGCTGGGTGCTCAGTGCTCGGGGTGCTGGGTGCTCGGTGCTCAGGGTGCTGGGTGCTCAGTACTCAGGGTGCTCATTGCTCAGGGTGCTGGGTGCTCAGTACTCAGGGTGCTGGGTGCTCAGTACTCAGGGTGCTCACTGCTCAGTACTCAGGGTGCTCAGTGCTCAGTACTCAGGGTGCTCAGTGCTCAGGGTGCTGGGTACTCAGTGCTCAGGGTGCTGGGTGCTCAGTACACAGGGTGCTGGGTGCTCAGTACTCAGGGTGCTCGGTGCTCAGTGCTCGGGGTGCTGGGTGCTCAGTGTTCGCGGTGCTGGGTGCTCAGTGCTCGGGGTGCTCGGTGCTCAGTACTCAGGGTGCTGGGTGCTCAGTGCTCGAGGTGCTCAGTACTCAGGGTGCTGTGTGTTCAGTGCTCAGGGTGCTGGGTGCTCAGTACTCAGGGTGCTCGGTGCTTAGTACTCAGGGTGCTGGGTGCTCAGTACTCCGGGTGCTGGGTGCTCAGTACTCAGGGTGCTCGGTGCTCAGTACTCAGGGTGCTCAGTGCTCAGTACTCAGCGTGCTGGGTGCTCAGTGCTCAGGGTGCTCGGTGCTCAGTGCTCAGGGTGCTGGGTGCTCAGTACTCAGGGTGCTGGGTGCTCAGTGCTCAGGGTGCTCAGTGATCAGTACTCAGGGTGCTCGGTGCTCAGTGCTCAGGGTGCTCAGTGCTCAGTACTCAGGGTGCTCAGTGCTCAGTGCTCTGGGTGCTGGGTGCTCAGTGCTCGGGGTGCTGGGTGCTCAGTACTCAGGGTGCTGGGTGCTCAGTGCTCAGTACACAGGGTGCTGGGTGCTCAGTGCTCGGGGTGCTGGGTACTCAGTGCTCAGTACACAGGGTGCTGAGTGCTTAGTGCTCGGGGTGCTGGATGCTCAGTACTCAGGGTGCTGGGTGCTCAGTGCTCAGGGTGCTGGGTGCTCAGTGCTCGGGGTGCTGGGTGCTCAGTGCTCGGGGTGCTGGGTGCTCAGTGCTCAGTACTCAGGGTGCTGGCTGCTCAGTGCTCGGGGTGCTGGATGCTCAGTACTCAGGGTGCTGGGTGCTCAGTGCTCAGGGTGCTGGGTGCTCAGTACTCAGTGTGCTGGGTGCTCAGTGCTCACCGTGCTGGGTGCTCAGTTCTCAGGTTGCTGGGTCCTCAGTGCTCAGGGTGCTGGGTGCTCAGTGCTCGGGGTGCTCAGTACTCAGGGTGCTGTGTGTTCAGTGCTCAGGGTCCTGGGTGCTCAGTACTCAGGGTGCTCGGTGCTTAGAACTCAGGGTGCTGTGTGCTCAGTACTCCAGGTGCTGGGTGCTCAGTGCTCGGGGTGCTCGGTGCTCAGTGCTCAGGGTGCTGGGTGCACAGTACTCAGGGTGCTCATTGCTCAGGGTGCTGGGTGCTCAGTACTCAGGGTACTGGGTGCTAAGTACTCAGGGTGCTCAGTGCTCAGTACTCAGTGTGCTCAGTGCTCAGGGTGCTGGGTGCTCAGTGCTCGGGGTGCTGGGTGCTCGGTGCTCAGGGTGCTGGGTGCTCAGTACTCAGGGTGCTCATTGCTCAGGGTGCTGGGTGCTCAGTACTCAGGGTGCTGGGTGCTCAGTACTCAGGGTGCTCAGTGCTCAGTACTCAGGGTGCTCAGTGCTCAGTACTCAGGGTGCTCAGTGCTCAGGGTGCTGGGTACTCAGTGCTCAGGGTGCTGGGTGCTCAGTACACAGGGTGCTGGGTGCTCAGTACTCAGGGTGCTCGGTGCTCAGTGCTCGGGGTGCTGGGTGCTCAGTGCTCGCGGTGCTGGGTGCTCAGGGCTCGGGGTGCTCTGTGCTCAGTACTCAGGGTGCTGGGTGCTCAGTGCTCGAGGTGCTCAGTACTCAGGGTGCTGTGTGTTCAGTGCTCAGGGTGCTGGGTGCTCAGTACTCAGGGTGCTCGGTGCTTAGTACTCAGGGTGCTGGGTGCTCAGTTCTCCGGCTGCTGGGTGCTCAGTACTCAGGGTGCTCGGTGCTCAGTACTCAGGGTGCTCAGTGCTCAGTACTCAGCGTGCTGGGTGCTCAGTGCTCAGGGTGCTCGGTGCTCAGTGCTCAGGGTGCTGGGTGCTCAGTACTCAGGGTGCTGGGTGCTCAGTGCTCAGGGTGCTGGGTGCTCAGTACTCAGGGTGCTGGGTGCTCAGTGCTCAGGGTGCTCAGTGATCAGTACTCAGGGTGCTCGGTGCTCAGTGCTCAGGGTGCTCAGTGCTCAGTACTCAGGGTGCTCAGTGCTCAGTGCTCTGGGTGCTGGGTGCTCAGTGCTCGGGGTGCTGGGTGCTCAGTACTCAGGGTGCTGGGTGCTCAGTGCTCGGGGTGTTGGTTACTCAGTGCTCAGTACACAGGGTGCTGGGTGCTCAGTGCTCGGGGTGCTGGGTACTCAGTGCTCAGTACACAGGGTGCTGAGTGCTTAGTGCTCGGGGTGCTGGATGCTCAGTACTCAGGGTGCTGGGTGCTCAGTGCTCAGGGTGCTGGGTGCTCAGTGCTCGGGGTGCTGGTTACTCAGTGCTCAGTACACAGGGTGCTGAGTGCTCAGTGCTCGGGGTGCTGGATGCTCAGTACTCAGGGTGCTGGGTGCTCAGTACTCAGGGTTCTCAGTGCTCAGGGTGCTGGGTGCTCAGTGCTCGGGGTGCTGGGTGCTCAGTGCTCAGTACTCAGGGTGCTGGCTGCTCAGTGCTCGGGGTGCTGGATGCTCAGTACTCACTGTGCTGGGTGCTCAGTGCTCAGGGTGCTGGGTGCTCAGTACTCATTGTGCTGGGTGCTCAGTGCTCACGGTGATGGGTGCTCAGTTCTCAGGGTGCTGGGTCCTCAGTGCTCAGGGTGCTGGGTGCTCAGTGCTCGGGGTGCTCAGTACTCAGGGTGCTGTGTGTTCAGTGCTCAGGGTCCTGGGTGCTCAGTACTCAGGGTGCTCGGTGCTTAGTACTCAGGGTGCTGTGTGCTCAGTACTCCAGGTGCTGGGTGTTCAGTGCTCGGGGTGCTCGGTCCTCAGTGCTCAGGGTGCTGGGTGCTCAGTACTCAGGGTGCTCATTGCTCAGGGTGCTGGGTGCTCAGTACTCAGGGTACTGGGTGCTAAGTACTCAGGGTGCTCAGTGCTCAGTACTCAGGGTGCTCAGTGCTCAGTACTCAGGGTGCTCAGTGCTCAGGGTGCTGGGTACTCAGTGCTCAGGGTGCTGGGTGCTCAGTACACAGGGTGCTGGGTGCTCAGTACTCAGGGTGCTCGGTGCTCAGTGCTCGGGGTGCTGGGTGCTCAGTGCTCGCGGTGCTGGGTGCTCAGTGCTCGGGGTGCTCGGTGCTCAGTACTCAGGGTGCTGGGTGCTCAGTGCTCGAGGCGCTCAGTACTCAGGGTGCTGTGTGTTCAGTGCTCAGGGTGCTGGGTGCTCAGTACTCAGTGTGCTCGGTGCTTAGTACTCAGGGTGCTGGGTGCTCAGTACTCCGGGTGCTGGGTGCTCAGTACTCAGGGTGCTCGGTGCTCAGTACTCAGTGTGCTCAGTGCTCAGTACTCAGCGTGCTGGGTGCTCAGTGCTCAGGGTGCTCGGTGCTCAGTGCTCAGGGTGCTGGGTGCTCAGTACTCAGGGTGCTGGGTGCTCAGTGCTCAGGGTGCTGGGTGCTCAGTACTCAGGGTGCTGGGTGCTCAGTGCTCAGGGTGCTCAGTGATCAGTACTCAGGGTGCTCGGTGCTCAGTGCTCAGGGTGCTCAGTGCTCAGTACTCAGGGTGCTCAGTGCTCAGTGCTCTGGGTGCTGGGTGCTCAGTGCTCGGGGTGCTGGGTGCTCAGTACTCAGGGTGCTGGGTGCTCAGTGCTCGGGGTGCTGGTTACTCAGTGCTCAGTACACAGGGTGCTGGGTGCTCAGTGCTCGGGGTGCTGGGTACTCAGTGCTCAGTACACAGGGTGCTGAGTGCTTAGTGCTCGGGGTGCTGGATGCTCAGTACTCAGGGTGCTGGGTGCTCAGTGCTCAGGGTGCTGGGTGCTCAGTGCTCGGGGTGCTGGTTACTCAGTGCTCAGTACACAGGGTGCTGAGTGCTCAGTGCTCGGGGTGCTGGATGCTCAGTACTCAGGGTGCTGGGTGCTCAGTACTCAGGGTTCTCAGTGCTCAGGGTGCTGGGTGCTCAGTGCTCGGGGTGCTGGGTGCTCAGTGCTCAGTACTCAGGGTGCTGGCTGCTCAGTGCTCGGGGTGCTGGATGCTCAGTACTCAGGGTGCTGGGTGCTCAGTGCTCAGGGTGCTGGGTGCTCAGTACTCAGTGTGCTGGGTGCTCAGTGCTCACGGTGCTGGGTGCTCAGTTCTCAGGGTGCTGGGTCCTCAGTGCTCAGGGTGCTGGGTGCTCAGTGCTCGGGGTGCTCAGTACTCAGGGTGCTGTGTGTTCAGTGCTCAGGGTCCTGGGTGCTCAGTACTCAGGGTGCTCGGTGCTTAGTACTCAGGGTGCTGTGTGCTCAGTACTCCAGGTGCTGGGTGCTCAGTGCTCGGGGTGCTCGGTGCTCAGTGCTCAGGGTGCTGGGTGCTCAGTACTCAGGGTGCTCATTGCTCAGGGTGCTGGGTGCTCAGTACTCAGGGTACTGGGTGCTAAGTACTCAGGGTGCTCAGTGCTCAGTACTCAGGGTGCTCAGTGCTCAGGGTGCTGGGTGCTCAGTGCTCGGGGTGCTGGGTGCTCGGTGCCCAGGGTGCTGGGTGCTCAGTACTCAGGGTGCTCATTGCTCAGGGTGCTGGGTGCTCAGTACTCAGGGTGCTGGGTGCTCAGTACTCAGGGTGCTCAGTGCTCAGTACTCAGGGTGCTCAGTGCTCAGTACTCAGGGTGCTCAGTGCTCAGGGTGCTGGGTGCTCAGTGCTCGGGGTGCTGGGTGCTCGGTGCTCAGGGTGCTGGGTGCTCAGTACTCAGGGTGCTCAGTATTCAGGGTGCTGGGTCCTCAGTGCTCAGGGTGCTGGGTGCTCAGTGCTCAGGGTGCTGGGTGCTCAGTGCTCAGTGTGCTCGGTGCTCAGTTCTCAGGTTTCTAGGTGCTCAGTACTCAGTGTGCTGGGTGCTCAATACTCAGGGTGCTCATTGCTCAGTACTCAGGGTGCTCAGTGCTCAGTACTCAGGGTGCTCAGTGCTCAGGGTGCTGGGTGCTCAGTGCTCGGGTTGCTGGGTGCTCAGTCCTCAGGGTGCTGTGTGCTCAGTGCTCAGGGTGCTCGGTGCTCAGTGCTCAGGGTGCTGTGTGCTCAGTACTCAGGGTGCTGGGTGCTCAGTGCTCGGGGTGCTGGGTGCTCAGTGCTCAGTTCTCAGGTTGCTGGGTGCTCAGTGCTCGGGGTGCTGGGTGCTCAGTGCTCATTACTCAGGGTGCTGGGTGCTCAGTGCTCAGGGTGCTGGGTGCTCAGTGCTCAGGGTGCTGGGTGCTCAGTGCTCAGGGTGCTGGGTACTCAGTGCTCGGGGTGCTGGGTGCTCAGTACTCAGGGTGCTGGGTGCTCAGTACTCAGGGTGCTGGGTGCTCAGTGCTCGGGGTGCTGGGTGCTCAGTGCTCGGGGTGCTGGGTGCTCAGTGCTCGGGGTGCTCGCTGCTCAGTACTCAGGGTGCTGGGTGCTCAGTGCTCCAGGTGCTCAGTACTCAGGGTGCTGTGTGTTCAGTGCTCAGGGTGCTGGGTGCTCAGTACTCAGGGTGCTCGGTGCTTAGTACTCAGGGTGCTGGGTGCTCAGTACTCCGGGTGCTGGGTGCTCAGTGCTCGGGGTGCTCGGTGCTCAGTGCTCAATGTGCTGGGTGCTTAGTACTCAGGGTGCTCATTGCTCAGGGTGCTGGGAGCTCAGTACTCAGGGTGCTTGGTGCTCAGTGCTCAGGCTGCTCGGTGCTCAGTACGTTGGGTGCTCAGTACTCAGGGTGCTGGGTGCTCAGTGCTCAGGTTGCTGGGTGCTCCGTGCTCAGGGTGCTGGGTGCTCATTGCTCAGGGTGCTTTGTGCTCGGTGCTCGGGGTGCTCGGTGCTCAGTGCTCGGGGTGCTGGGTGCTCAGTGCTCAGGGTGCTGGGTGCTCAGTACTCAGGGTGCTGGGTGCTCGGTGCTCAGTAAGCTGGGTGCTCAGTACTCAGGGTGCTGGGTGCTCAGTACTCAGGGTGCTCGGTGCTCAGAACTCAGGGTGCTGGGTGCTCAGTGCTCGGGGTGCTGGGTGCTCAGTACTCAGGGTGCTGGGTGCTCTGTGCTCGGGGTGCTCGGTGCTCAGTGCTCGGGGTGCTGGGTGCTCAGTACACAGGGTGCTGGTTGCTCAGTACTCGGTGTGCTGGGTGCTCAGTACTCAGGGTGCTCGGTGCTCAGTGCTCGGGGTGCTGGGTGCTCAGTCCTCAGGGTGCTCGGTGCTCAGTACTCAGGGTCCTCAGTGCTCAGTACGAAGGGTGCTCAGTGCTCAGTGCTCGGGGTGCTGGGTGCTCAGTGCTCGGGGTGCTGGGTACTCAGTGCTCAGTACACAGGGTGCTGAGTGCTCAGTGCTCGGGGTGCTGGGTGCTCAGTGCTCAGTACTCAGGGTGCTCGGTGCGCGGTGCTCGGGGTGCTGGATGCTCAGTACTCAGGGTGCTGGGTGCTCAGGGCTCAGGGTGCTGGGTGCTCAGTACTCAGGGTGCTGGGTACTCAGTGCTCAGCGTGCTGGGTGCTCACTGCTCGGGGTGCTCAGTACTCAGGGTGCTGTGTGTTCAGTGCTCAGGGTACTGGGTGCTCAGTACTCAGGGTGCTAGGTGCTTAGTACTCAGGGTGCTGGGTGCTCAGTACTCCGGGTGCTGGGTGCTCAGTGCTCGGGGTGCTCGGTGCTCAGTGCTCAGTGTGCTGGGTGCTCAGTACTCAGGGTGCTCATTGCTCAGGGTGCTGGGTGCTCAGTACTCAGGGTGCTGGGTGCTCAGTACTCAGGGTGCTCAGTGCTCAGTACTCAGGGTGCTCAGTGCTCAGTACTCAGGGTGCTCAGTATTCAGGGTGCTGGGTGCTCAGTGCTCAGGGTGCTGGGTGCTCAGTGCTCAGGGTGCTCGCTGCTCAGTACTCAGGGTGCTGGGTGCTCAGTGCTCCGGGTGCTCAGTACTCAGGGTGCTGTGTGTTCAGTGCTCAGGGTGCTGGGTGCTCAGTACTCAGGGTGCTGGGTGCTCAGTACTCAGGGTGCTCGGTGCTTAGTACTCAGGGTGCTGGGTGCTCAGTACTCCGGGTGCTGGGTGCTCAGTGCTCGGGGTGCTCGGTGCTCAGTGCTCAATGTGCTGGGTGCTCAGTACTCAGGGTGCTCATTGCTCAGGGTGCTGGGTGCTCAGTACTCAGGGTGTTGTGTGCTCAGTGCTCAGGGTGCTCGGTGCTTAGTACGTTGGGTGCTCAGTACTCAGGGTGCTGGGTGCTCAGTGCTCAGGGTGCTGGGTGCTCAGTGCTCAGGGTGCTGGGTGCTCAGTGCCCAGGGTGCTGGGTGCTCGGTGCTCGGGGTGCTCGGTGCTCAGTGCTCGGGGTGCTCGGTGCTCAGTACTCAGGGTGCTCAGTGCTCAGTACTCAGGGTGCTGGGTGCTCAGTGCTCAGGGTGCTGGGTGCTCAGTACTCAGGGTGCTGGGTGCTCGGTGCTCAGTACGCTGGGTGCTCAGTACTCAGGGTGCTGGGTGCTCAGTACTCAGGGTGCTCGGTGCTCAGTACTCAGGGTGCTGGGTGCTCAGTGCTCGGGGTGCTGGGTGCTCAGTACTCAGGGTGCTGGGTGCTCAGTGCTCGGGGTGCTCGGTGCTCAGTGCTCGGGGTGCTGGGTGCTCAGTACTCAGGGTGCTGGGTGCTCAGTACTCGGTGTGCTGGGTGCTCAGTATTCAGGGTGCTGGGTGCTCAGTGCTCGGGGTGTTGGGTGCTCAGTACTCAGGGTGCTCGGTGCTCAGTACTCAGGGTCCTCAGTGCTCAGTACGCAGGGTGCTCAGTGCTCAGTGCTCGGGGTGCTGGGTGCTCGGTGCCCAGGGTGCTGGGTGCTCAGTACTCAGGGTGCTCATTGCTCAGGGTGCTGGGTGCTCAGTACTCAGGGTGCTGGGTGCTCAGTACTCAGGGTGCTCAGTGCTCAGTACTCAGGGTGCTCAGTGCTCAGTACTCAGGGTGCTCAGTGCTCAGGGTGCTGGGTGCTCAGTGCTCGGGGTGCTGGGTGCTCGGTGCTCAGGGTGCTGGGTGCTCAGTACTCAGGGTGCTCAGTATTCAGGGTGCTGGGTGCTCAGTGCTCAGGGTGCTGGGTGCTCAGTGCTCAGGGTGCTGGGTGCTCAGTGCTCAGTGTGCTCGGTGCTCAGTTCTCAGGTTTCTAGGTGCTCAGTACTCAGTGTGCTGGGTGCTCAATACTCAGGGTGCTCATTGCTCAGTACTCAGGGTGCTCAGTGCTCAGTACTCAGGGTGCTCAGTGCTCAGGGTGCTGGGTGCTCAGTGCTCGGGTTGCTGGGTGCTCAGTCCTCAGGGTGCTGTGTGCTCAGTGCTCAGGGTGCTCGGTGCTCAGTGCTCAGGGTGCTGTGTGCTCAGTACTCAGGGTGCTGGGTGCTCAGTGCTCGGGGTGCTGGGTGCTCAGTGCTCAGTTCTCAGGTTGCTGGGTGCTCAGTGCTCGGGGTGCTGGGTGCTCAGTGCTCATTACTCAGGGTGCTGGGTGCTCAGTGCTCAGGGTGCTGGGTGCTCAGTGCTCAGGGTGCTGGGTGCTCAGTGCTCAGGGTGCTGGGTACTCAGTGCTCGGGGTGCTGGGTGCTCAGTACTCAGGGTGCTGGGTGCTCAGTACTCAGGGTGCTGGGTGCTCAGTGCTCGGGGTGCTGGGTGCTCAGTGCTCGGGGTGCTGGGTGCTCAGTGCTCGGGGTGCTCGCTGCTCAGTACTCAGGGTGCTGGGTGCTCAGTGCTCCAGGTGCTCAGTACTCAGGGTGCTGTGTGTTCAGTGCTCAGGGTGCTGGGTGCTCAGTACTCAGGGTGCTCGGTGCTTAGTACTCAGGGTGCTGGGTGCTCAGTACTCCGGGTGCTGGGTGCTCAGTGCTCGGGGTGCTCGGTGCTCAGTGCTCAATGTGCTGGGTGCTTAGTACTCAGGGTGCTCATTGCTCAGGGTGCTGGGAGCTCAGTACTCAGGGTGCTTGGTGCTCAGTGCTCAGGCTGCTCGGTGCTCAGTACGTTGGGTGCTCAGTACTCAGGGTGCTGGGTGCTCAGTGCTCAGGTTGCTGGGTGCTCCGTGCTCAGGGTGCTGGGTGCTCATTGCTCAGGGTGCTTTGTGCTCGGTGCTCGGGGTGCTCGGTGCTCAGTGCTCGGGGTGCTGGGTGCTCAGTGCTCAGGGTGCTGGGTGCTCAGTACTCAGGGTGCTGGGTGCTCGGTGCTCAGTAAGCTGGGTGCTCAGTACTCAGGGTGCTGGGTGCTCAGTACTCAGGGTGCTCGGTGCTCAGAACTCAGGGTGCTGGGTGCTCAGTGCTCGGGGTGCTGGGTGCTCAGTACTCAGGGTGCTGGGTGCTCAGTGCTCGGGGTGCTCGGTGCTCAGTGCTCGGGGTGCTGGGTGCTCAGTACACAGGGTGCTGGTTGCTCAGTACTCGGTGTGCTGGGTGCTCAGTACTCAGGGTGCTCGGTGCTCAGTGCTCGGGGTGCTGGGTGCTCAGTCCTCAGGGTGCTCGGTGCTCAGTACTCAGGGTCCTCAGTGCTCAGTACGAAGGGTGCTCAGTGCTCAGTGCTCGGGGTGCTGGGTGCTCAGTGCTCGGGGTGCTGGGTACTCAGTGCTCAGTACACAGGGTGCTGAGTGCTCAGTGCTCGGGGTGCTGGGTGCTCAGTGCTCAGTACTCAGGGTGCTCGGTGCGCGGTGCTCGGGGTGCTGGATGCTCAGTACTCAGGGTGCTGGGTGCTCAGGGCTCAGGGTGCTGGGTGCTCAGTACTCAGGGTGCTGGGTACTCAGTGCTCAGCGTGCTGGGTGCTCACTGCTCGGGGTGCTCAGTACTCAGGGTGCTGTGTGTTCAGTGCTCAGGGTACTGGGTGCTCAGTACTCAGGGTGCTAGGTGCTTAGTACTCAGGGTGCTGGGTGCTCAGTACTCCGGGTGCTGGGTGCTCAGTGCTCGGGGTGCTCGGTGCTCAGTGCTCAGTGTGCTGGGTGCTCAGTACTCAGGGTGCTCATTGCTCAGGGTGCTGGGTGCTCAGTACTCAGGGTGCTGGGTGCTCAGTACTCAGGGTGCTCAGTGCTCAGTACTCAGGGTGCTCAGTGCTCAGTACTCAGGGTGCTCAGTATTCAGGGTGCTGGGTGCTCAGTGCTCAGGGTGCTGGGTGCTCAGTGCTCAGGGTGCTCGCTGCTCAGTACTCAGGGTGCTGGGTGCTCAGTGCTCCGGGTGCTCAGTACTCAGGGTGCTGTGTGTTCAGTGCTCAGGGTGCTGGGTGCTCAGTACTCAGGGTGCTGGGTGCTCAGGGCTCAGGGTGCTGGGTGCTCAGTACTCAGGGTGCTGGGTACTCAGTGCTCAGCGTGCTGGGTGCTCACTGCTCGGGGTACTCAGTACTCAGGGTGCTGTGTGTTCAGTGCTCAGGGTACTGGGTGCTCAGTACTCAGGGTGCTAGGTGCTTAGTACTCAGGGTGCTGGGTGCTCAGTACTCCGGGTGCTGGGTGCTCAGTGCTCGGGGTGCTCGGTGCTCAGTGCTCAGTGTGCTGGGTGCTCAGTACTCAGGGTGCTCATTGCTCAGGGTGCTGGGTGCTCAGTACTCAGGGTGCTGGGTGCTCAGTACTCAGGGTGCTCAGTGCTCAGTACTCAGGGTGCTCAGTGCTCAGTACTCAGGGTGCTCAGTATTCAGGGTGCTGGGTGCTCAGTGCTCAGGGTGCTGGGTGCTCAGTGCTCAGGGTGCTCGCTGCTCAGTACTCAGGGTGCTGGGTGCTCAGTGCTCCGGGTGCTCAGTACTCAGGGTGATGTGTGTTCAGTGCTCAGGGTGCTGGGTGCTCAGTACTCAGGGTGCTCGGTGCTTAGTACTCAGGGTGCTGGGTGCTCAGTGCTCCGGGTGCTCAGTACTCAGGGTGATGTGTGTTCAGTGCTCAGGGTGCTGGGTGCTCAGTACTCAGGGTGCTCGGTGCTCAGTACTCCGGGTGCTGGGTGCTCAGTGCTCGGGGTGCTCGGTGCTCAGTGCTCAATGTGCTGGGTGCTCAGTACTCAGGGTGCTCATTGCTCAGGGTGCTGGGTGCTCAGTACTCAGGGTGTTGTGTGCTCAGTGCTCAGGGTGCTCGGTGCTTAGTACGTTGGGTGCTCAGTACTCAGGGTGCTGGGTGCTCAGTGCTCAGGGTGCTGGGTGCTCAGTGCTCAGGGTGCTGGGTGCTCAGTGCCCAGGGTGCTGGGTGCTCGGTGCTCGGGGTGCTCGGTGCTCAGTGCTCGGGGTGCTCGGTGCTCAGTACTCAGGGTGCTCAGTGCTCAGTACTCAGGGTGCTGGGTGCTCAGTGCTCAGGGTGCTGGGTGCTCAGTACTCAGGGTGCTGGGTGCTCGGTGCTCAGTACGCTGGGTGCTCAGTACTCAGGGTGCTGGGTGCTCAGTACTCAGGGTGCTCGGTGCTCAGTACTCAGGGTGCTGGGTGCTCAGTGCTCGGGGTGCTGGGTGCTCAGTACTCAGGGTGCTGGGTGCTCAGTGCTCGGGGTGCTCGGTGCTCAGTGCTCGGGGTGCTGGGTGCTCAGTACTCAGGGTGCTGGGTGCTCAGTACTCGGTGTGCTGGGTGCTCAGTATTCAGGGTGCTGGGTGCTCAGTGCTCGGGGTGTTGGGTGCTCAGTACTCAGGGTGCTCGGTGCTCAGTACTCAGGGTCCTCAGTGCTCAGTACGCAGGGTGCTCAGTGCTCAGTGCTCGGGGTGCTGGGTGCTCAGTGCTCGGGGTGCTGGGTACTCAGTGCTCAGTACACAGGGTGCTCAGTGCTCAGTACTCAGGGTGCTCGGTGCTCGGTGCTCGGGGTGCTGGGTGCTCAGTACTCAGGGTGCTGGGTGCTCAGTGCTCAGGGTGCTGGGTGCTCAGTACTCAGGGTGCTGGGTTCTCAGGGCTCAGGGTGCTGCGTGCTCAGTACTCAGGGTGCTGGGTACTCAGTGCTCAGCGTGCTGGGTGCTCAGTGCTCGGGGTGCTCAGTACTCAGGGTGCTGTGTGTTCAGTGCCCAGGGTACTGGGTGCTCAGTACTCAGGGTGCTAGGTGCTTAGTACTCAGGGTGCTGGGTGCTCAGTACTCTGGGTGCTGGGTGCTCAGTGCTCGGGGTGCTCGGTGCTCAGTGCTCAGTGTGCTGGGTGCTCAGTACTCAGGGTGCTCATTGCTCAGGGTGCTGGGTGCTCAGTACTCAGGGTGGTGGGTGCTCAGTACTCAGGGTGCTCAGTACTCAGGGGGCTCAGTGCTCAGTACTCAGGGTGCTCAGTGCTCAGGTTGCTGGGTGCTCAGTACTCAGGGTGCTCAGTATTCAGGGTGCTGGGTGCTCAGTGCTCAGGGTGCTGGGTGCTCAGTGCTCAGGGTGCTCGCTGCTCAGTACTCAGGGTGCTGGGTGCTCAGTGCTCCGGGTGCTCAGTACTCAGGGTGCTGTGTGTTCAGTGCTCAGGGTGCTGGGTGCTCAGTACTCAGGGTGCTCGGTGCTTAGTACTCAGGGTGCTGGGTGCTCAGTACTCCGGGTGCTGGGTGCTCAGTGCTCGGGGTGCTCGGTGCTCAGTGCTCAATGTGCTGGGTGCTCAGTACTCAGGGTGCTCATTGCTCAGGGTGCTGGGTGCTCAGTACTCAGGGTGCTGGGTGCTCAGTGCTCAGGGTGCTGGGTGCTCAGTGCTCAGGGTGCTGGGTGCTCAGTGCTCAGGGTGCTGGGTGCTCGGTGCTCGGGGTGCTGGGTGCTCAGTGCTCGGGGTGCTCGGTGCTCAGTACTCAGGGTGCTCAGTGCTCAGTACTCAGGGTGCTGGGTGCTCAGTGCTCAGGGTGCTGGGTGCTCAGTGCTCAGGGTGCTGGGTGCTCAGTGCTCAGGGTGCTGGGTGCTCGGTGCTCGGGGTGCTGGGTGCTCAGTGCTCGGGGTGCTCGGTGCTCAGTACTCAGGGTGCTCAGTGCTCAGTACTCAGGGTGCTGGGTGCTCAGTGCTCAGGGTGCTGGGTGCTCAGTACTCAGGGTGCTGGGTGCTCGGTGCTCAGTACGCTGGGTGCTCAGTACTCAGGGTGCTGGGTGCTCAGTGCTCAGGGTGCTGGGTGCTCAGTGCTCAGGGTGCTGGGTGCTCAGTGCTCGGGGTGCTGGGTGCTCAGTGCTCGGGGTGCTGGGTGCTCAGTACTCAGGGTGCTGGGTGCTCAGTGCTCGGGGTGCTCGGTGCTCAGTGCTCGGGGTGCTTGGTGCTCAGTACTCAGGGTGCTGGGTGCTCAGTACTCGGTGTGCTGGGTGCTCAGTACTCAGGGTGCTCGGTGCTCAGTGCTCGGGGTGCTGGGTGCTCAGTACTCAGGGTGCTCGGTGCTCAGTACTCAGGGTCCTCAGTGCTCAGTAGGCAGGGTGCTCAGTGCTCAGTGCTCGGGGTGCTGGGTGCTCAGTGCTCGGGGTGCTGGGTGCTCAGTGCTCGGGGTGCTGGGTGCTCAGTGCTCAGGGTGCTGGGTGCTCAGTGCTCAGAGTGCTGGGTGCTCAGTACTCAGGGTGCTCGGTGCTCAGTACTCAGGGTGCTCAGTACTCAGTACTCAGCGTGCTGGGTGCTCAGTGCTCAGGGTGCTTGGTGCTCAGTACTCAGGGTGCTCAGTGCTCCGTACTCAGCGTGCTGGGTGCTCAGTGCTCAGGGTGCTGGGTGCTCAGTACTCAGGGTGCTGGGTGCTTAGAACTCAGGGTGCTCGGTCCTCAGTGCTCAGGGTGCTGGGTTCTCAGTACTCAGGGTGCTGGGGGCTCTGTGCTCAGCGTGCTCAGTGCTCAGTACTCAGGTTGCTCAGTGCTCAGGGTGCTGGGTGCTCAGTGCTCGGGTTGCTGGGTACTCAGTGCTCAGTACACAGGGTGCTGAGTGCTCAGTGCTCGGGGTGCTGGGTGCTCAGTGCTCAGTACTCAGGGTGCTCGGTGCTCGGGGTGCTGGATGCTCAGTACTCAGGGTGCTGGGTGCTCATGGCTCAGGGTGCTGGGTGCTCAGTACTCAGGGTGCTGGGTCCTCAGTGCTCAGCGTGCTGGGTGCTCAGTGCTCGGGGTGCTCAGTACTCAGGGTGCTGTGTGTTCAGTGCTCAGGGTACTGGGTGCTCAGTACTCAGGGTGCTAGGTGCTTAGTACTCAGGGTGCTGGGTGCTCAGTACTCCGGGTGCTGGGTGCTCAGTGCTCGGGGTGCTCGGTGCTCAGTGCTCAGTGTGCTGGGTGCTCAGTACTCAGGGTGCTCATTGCTCAGGGTGCTGGGTGCTCAGTACTCAGGGTGCTGGGTGCTCAGTACTCAGGGTGCTCAGTGCTCAGTACTCAGGGTGCTCAGTGCTCAGTACTCAGGGTGCTCAGTGCTCAGGGTGCTGGGTGCTCAGTGCTCGGGGTGCTGGGTGCTCGGTGCTCAGGGTGCTGGGTGCTCAGTACTCAGGGTGCTCAGTATTCAGGGTGCTGGGTGCTCAGTGCTCAGGGTGCTGGGTGCTCAGTGCTCAGGGTGCTCGGTGCTCAGTGCTCAGGTTTCTGGGTACTCAGTACTCAGTGTGCTGGGTGCTCAATACTCAGGGTGCTCATTGCTCAGTACTCAGGGTGCTCAGTGCTCAGTACTCAGGGTGCTCAGTGCTCAGGGTGCTGGGTGCTCAGTCCTCAGGGTGCTGGGTGCTCAGTACTCAGGGTGCTCGGTGCTTAGTACTCAGGGTGCTGGGTGCTCAGTACTCCGGGTGCTGGGTGCTCAGTACTCAGGGTGCTCGGTGCTCAGTACTCAGGGTGCTCAGTGCTCAGTACTCAGCGTGCTGGGTGCTCAGTGCTCAGGGTGCTCGGTGCTCAGTGCTCAGGGTGCTGGGTGCTCAGTACTCAGGGTGCTGGGTGCTCAGTGCTCAGGGTGCTCAGTGATCAGTACTCAGGGTGCTCGGTGCTCAGTGCTCAGGGTGCTCAGTGCTCAGTACTCAGGGTGCTCAGTGCTCAGTGCTCTGGGTGCTGGGTGCTCAGTGCTCGGGGTGCTGGGTGCTCAGTACTCAGGGTGCTGGGTGCTCAGTGCTCAGTACACAGGGTGCTGGGTGCTCAGTGCTCGGGGTGCTGGGTACTCAGTGCTCAGTACACAGGGTGCTGAGTGCTTAGTGCTCGGGGTGCTGGATGCTCAGTACTCAGGGTGCTGGGTGCTCAGTGCTCAGGGTGCTGGGTGCTCAGTGCTCGGGGTGCTGGGTGCTCAGTGCTCGGGGTGCTGGGTGCTCAGTTCTCAGTACTCAGGGTGCTGGCTGCTCAGTGCTCGGGGTGCTGGATGCTCAGTACTCAGGGTGCTGGGTGCTCAGTGCTCAGGGTGCTGGGTGCTCAGTACTCAGTGTGCTGGGTGCTCAGTGCTCACGGTGCTGGGTGCTCAGTTCTCAGGGTGCTGGGTCCTCAGTGCTCAGGGTGCTGGGTGCTCAGTGCTCGGGGTGCTCAGTACTCAGGGTGCTGTGTGTTCAGTGCTCAGGGTCCTGGGTGCTCAGTACTCAGGGTGCTCGGTGCTTAGAACTCAGGGTGCTGTGTGCTCAGTACTCCAGGTGCTGGGTGCTCAGTGCTCGGGGTGCTCGGTGCTCAGTGCTCAGGGTGCTGGGTGCTCAGTACTCAGGGTGCTCATTGCTCAGGGTGCTGGGTGCTCAGTACTCAGGGTACTGGGTGCTAAGTACTCAGGGTGCTCAGTGCTCAGTACTCAGTGTGCTCAGTGCTCAGGGTGCTGGGTGCTCAGTGCTCGGGGTGCTGGGTGCTCGGTGCTCAGGGTGCTGGGTGCTCAGTACTCAGGGTGCTCATTGCTCAGGGTGCTGGGTGCTCAGTACTCAGGGTGCTGGGTGCTCAGTACTCAGGGTGCTCAGTGCTCAGTACTCAGGGTGCTCAGTGCTCAGTACTCAGGGTGCTCAGTGCTCAGGGTGCTGGGTACTCAGTGCTCAGGGTGCTGGGTGCTCAGTACACAGGGTGCTGGGTGCTCAGTACTCAGGGTGCTCGGTGCTCAGTGCTCGGGGTGCTGGGTGCTCAGTGCTCGCGGTGCTGGGTGCTCAGTGCTCGGGGTGCTCTGTGCTCAGTACTCAGAGTGCTGGGTGCTCAGTGCTCGAGGTACTCAGTACTCAGGGTGCTGTGTGTTCAGTGCTCAGGGTGCTGGGTGCTCAGTACTCAGGGTGCTCGGTGCTTAGTACTCAGGGTGCTGGGTGCTCAGTTCTCCGGGTGCTGGGTGCTCAGTACTCAGGGTGCTCGGTGCTCAGTACTCATTGTGCTCAGTGCTCAGTACTCAGCGTGCTGGGTGCTCAGTGCTCAGGGTGCTCGGTGCTCAGTGCTCAGGGTGCTGGGTGCTCAGTACTCAGGGTGCTGGGTGCTCAGTGCTCAGGGTGCTGGGTGCTCAGTACTCAGGGTGCTGGGTGCTCAGTGCTCAGGGTGCTCAGTGATCAGTACTCAGGGTGCTCGGTGCTCAGTGCTCAGGGTGCTCAGTGCTCAGTACTCAGGGTGCTCAGTGCTCAGTGCTCTGGGTGCTGGGTGCTCAGTGCTCGGGGTGCTGGGTGCTCAGTACTCAGGGTGCTGGGTGCTCAGTGCTCGGGGTGTTGGTTACTCAGTGCTCAGTACACAGGGTGCTGGGTGCTCAGTGCTCGGGGTGCTGGGTACTCAGTGCTCAGTACACAGGGTGCTGAGTGCTTAGTGCTCGGGGTGCTGGATGCTCAGTACTCAGGGTGCTGGGTGCTCAGTGCTCAGGGTGCTGGGTGCTCAGTGCTCGGGGTGCTGGTTACTCAGTGCTCAGTACACAGGGTGCTGAGTGCTCAGTGCTCGGGGTGCTGGATGCTCAGTACTCAGGGTGCTGGGTGCTCAGTACTCAGGGTTCTCAGTGCTCAGGGTGCTGGGTGCTCAGTGCTCGGGGTGCTGGGTGCTCAGTGCTCAGTACTCAGGGTGCTGGCTGCTCAGTGCTCGGGGTGCTGGATGCTCAGTACTCACTGTGCTGGGTGCTCAGTGCTCAGGGTGCTGGGTGCTCAGTACTCAGTGTGCTGGGTGCTCAGTGCTCACGGTGATGGGTGCTCAGTTCTCAGGGTGCTGGGTCCTCAGTGCTCAGGGTGCTGGGTGCTCAGTGCTCGGGGTGCTCAGTACTCAGGGTGCTGTGTGTTCAGTGCTCAGGGTCCTGGGTGCTCAGTACTCAGGGTGCTCGGTGCTTAGTACTCAGGGTGCTGTGTGCTCAGTACTCCAGGTGCTGGGTGTTCAGTGCTCGGGGTGCTCGGTCCTCAGTGCTCAGGGTGCTGGGTGCTCAGTACTCAGGGTGCTCATTGCTCAGGGTGCTGGGTGCTCAGTACTCAGGGTACTGGGTGCTAAGTACTCAGGGTGCTCAGTGCTCAGTACTCAGGGTGCTCAGTGCTCAGGGTGCTGGGTGCTCAGTGCTCGGGGTGCTGGGTGCTCCGTGCTCAGGGTGCTGGGTGCTCAGTACTCAGGGTGCTCATTGCTCAGGGTGCTGGGTGCTCAGTACTCAGGGTGCTGGGTGCTCAGTACTCAGGGTGCTCAGTGCTCAGTACTCAGGGTGCTCAGTGCTCAGTACTCAGGGTGCTCAGTGCTCAGGGTGCTGGGTACTCAGTGCTCAGGGTGCTGGGTGCTCAGTACACAGGGTGCTGGGTGCTCAGTACTCAGGGTGCTCGGTGCTCAGTGCTCGGGGTGCTGGGTGCTCAGTGCTCGCGGTGCTGGGTGCTCAGTGCTCGGGGTGCTCGGTGCTCAGTACTCAGGGTGCTGGGTGCTCAGTGCTCGAGGTGCTCAGTACTCAGGGTGCTGTGTGTTCAGTGCTCAGGGTGCTGGGTGCTCAGTACTCAGGGTGCTCGGTGCTTAGTACTCAGGGTGCTGGGTGCTCAGTACTCCGGGTGCTGGGTGCTCAGTACTCAGGGTGCTCGGTGCTCAGTACTCAGTGTGCTCAGTGCTCAGTACTCAGCGTGCTGGGTGCTCAGTGCTCAGGGTGCTCGGTGCTCAGTGCTCAGGGTGCTGGGTGCTCAGTACTCAGGGTGCTGGGTGCTCAGTGCTCAGGGTGCTGGGTGCTCAGTACTCAGGGTGCTGGGTGCTCAGTGCTCAGGGTGCTCAGTGATCAGTACTCAGGGTGCTCGGTGCTCAGTGCTCAGGGTGCTCAGTGCTCAGTACTCAGGGTGCTCAGTGCTCAGTGCTCTGGGTGCTGGGTGCTCAGTGCTCGGGGTGCTGGGTGCTCAGTACTCAGGGTGCTGGGTGCTCAGTGCTCGGGGTGCTGGTTACTCAGTGCTCAGTACACAGGGTGCTGGGTGCTCAGTGCTCGGGGTGCTGGGTACTCAGTGCTCAGTACACAGGGTGCTGAGTGCTTAGTGCTCGGGGTGCTGGATGCTCAGTACTCAGGGTGCTGGGTGCTCAGTGCTCAGGGTGCTGGGTGCTCAGTGCTCGGGGTGCTGGTTACTCAGTGCTCAGTACACAGGGTGCTGAGTGCTCAGTACTCGGGATGCTGGATGCTCAGTACTCAGGGTGCTGGGTGCTCAGTACTCAGGGTTCTCAGTGCTCAGGGTGCTGGGTGCTCAGTGCTCGGGGTGCTGGGTGCTCAGTGCTCAGTACTCAGGGTGCTGGCTGCTCAGTGCTCGGGGTGCTGGATGCTCAGTACTCAGGGTGCTGGGTGCTCAGTGCTCAGGGTGCTGGGTGCTCAGTACTCAGTGTGCTGGGTGCTCAGTGCTCACGGTGCTGGGTGCTCAGTTCTCAGGGTGCTGGGTCCTCAGTGCTCAGGGTGCTGGGTGCTCAGTGCTCGGGGTGCTCAGTACTCAGGGTGCTGTGTGTTCAGTGCTCAGGGTCCTGGGTGCTCAGTACTCAGGGTGCTCGGTGCTTAGTACTCAGGGTGCTGTGTGCTCAGTACTCCAGGTGCTGGGTGCTCAGTGCTCGGGGTGCTCGGTGCTCAGTGCTCAGGGTGCTGGGTGCTCAGTACTCAGGGTGCTCATTGCTCAGGGTGCTGGGTGCTCAGTACTCAGGGTACTGGGTGCTAAGTACTCAGGGTGCTCAGTGCTCAGTACTCAGGGTGCTCAGTGCTCAGGGTGCTGGGTGCTCAGTGCTCGGGGTGCTGGGTGCTCGGTGCCCAGGGTGCTGGGTGCTCAGTACTCAGGGTGCTCATTGCTCAGGGTGCTGGGTGCTCAGTACTCAGGGTGCTGGGTGCTCAGTACTCAGGGTGCTCAGTGCTCAGTACTCAGGGTGCTCAGTGCTCAGTACTCAGGGTGCTCAGTGCTCAGGGTGCTGGGTGCTCAGTGCTCGGGGTGCTGGGTGCTCGGTGCTCAGGGTGCTGGGTGCTCAGTACTCAGGGTGCTCAGTATTCAGGGTGCTGGGTGCTCAGTGCTCAGGGTGCTGGGTGCTCAGTGCTCAGGGTGCTGGGTGCTCAGTGCTCAGTGTGCTCGGTGCTCAGTTCTCAGGTTTCTAGGTGCTCAGTACTCAGTGTGCTGGGTGCTCAATACTCAGGGTGCTCATTGCTCAGTACTCAGGGTGCTCAGTGCTCAGTACTCAGGGTGCTCAGTGCTCAGGGTGCTGGGTGCTCAGTGCTCGGGTTGCTGGGTGCTCAGTCCTCAGGGTGCTGTGTGCTCAGTGCTCAGGGTGCTCGGTGCTCAGTGCTCAGGGTGCTGGGTGCTCAGTACTCAGGGTGCTGGGTGCTCAGTGCTCGGGGTGCTGGGTGCTCAGTGCTCAGTTCTCAGGTTGCTGGGTGCTCAGTGCTCGGGGTGCTGGGTGCTCAGTGCTCATTACTCAGGGTGCTGGGTGCTCAGTGCTCAGGGTGCTGGGTGCTCAGTGCTCAGGGTGCTGGGTGCTCAGTGCTCAGGGTGCTGGGTACTCAGTGCTCGGGGTGCTGGGTGCTCAGTACTCAGGGTGCTGGGTGCTCAGTACTCAGGGTGCTGGGTGCTCAGTGCTCGGGGTGCTGGGTGCTCAGTGCTCGGGGTGCTGGGTGCTCAGTGCTCGGGGTGCTCGCTGCTCAGTACTCAGGGTGCTGGGTGCTCAGTGCTCCAGGTGCTCAGTACTCAGGGTGCTGTGTGTTCAGTGCTCAGGGTGCTGGGTGCTCAGTACTCAGGGTGCTCGGTGCTTAGTACTCAGGGTGCTGGGTGCTCAGTACTCCGGGTGCTGGGTGCTCAGTGCTCGGGGTGCTCGGTGCTCAGTGCTCAATGTGCTGGGTGCTTAGTACTCAGGGTGCTCATTGCTCAGGGTGCTGGGAGCTCAGTACTCAGGGTGCTTGGTGCTCAGTGCTCAGGCTGCTCGGTGCTCAGTACGTTGGGTGCTCAGTACTCAGGGTGCTGGGTGCTCAGTGCTCAGGTTGCTGGGTGCTCCGTGCTCAGGGTGCTGGGTGCTCATTGCTCAGGGTGCTTTGTGCTCGGTGCTCGGGGTGCTCGGTGCTCAGTGCTCGGGGTGCTGGGTGCTCAGTGCTCAGGGTGCTGGGTGCTCAGTACTCAGGGTGCTGGGTGCTCGGTGCTCAGTACGCTGGGTGCTCAGTACTCAGGGTGCTGGGTGCTCAGTACTCAGGGTGCTCGGTGCTCAGAACTCAGGGTGCTGGGTGCTCAGTGCTCGGGGTGCTGGGTGCTCAGTACTCAGGGTGCTGGGTGCTCAGTGCTCGGGGTGCTCGGTGCTCAGTGCTCGGGGTGCTGGGTGCTCAGTACACAGGGTGCTGGTTGCTCAGTACTCGGTGTGCTGGGTGCTCAGTACTCAGGGTGCTCGGTGCTCAGTGCTCGGGGTGCTGGGTGCTCAGTCCTCAGGGTGCTCGGTGCTCAGTACTCAGGGTCCTCAGTGCTCAGTACGAAGGGTGCTCAGTGCTCAGTGCTCGGGGTGCTGGGTGCTCAGTGCTCGGGGTGCTGGGTACTCAGTGCTCAGTACACAGGGTGCTGAGTGCTCAGTGCTCGGGGTGCTGGGTGCTCAGTGCTCAGTACTCAGGGTGCTCGGTGCGCGGTGCTCGGGGTGCTGGATGCTCAGTACTCAGGGTGCTGGGTGCTCAGGGCTCAGGGTGCTGGGTGCTCAGTACTCAGGGTGCTGGGTACTCAGTGCTCAGCGTGCTGGGCGCTCACTGCTCGGGGTGCTCAGTACTCAGGGTGCTGTGTGTTCAGTGCTCAGGGTACTGGGTGCTCAGTACTCAGGGTGCTAGGTGCTTAGTACTCAGGGTGCTGGGTGCTCAGTACTCCGGGTGCTGGGTGCTCAGTGCTCGGGGTGCTCGGTGCTCAGTGCTCAGTGTGCTGGGTGCTCAGTACTCAGGGTGCTCATTGCTCAGGGTGCTGGGTGCTCAGTACTCAGGGTGCTGGGTGCTCAGTACTCAGGGTGCTCAGTGCTCAGTACTCAGGGTGCTCAGTGCTCAGTACTCAGGGTGCTCAGTATTCAGGGTGCTGGGTGCTCAGTGCTCAGGGTGCTGGGTGCTCAGTGCTCAGGGTGCTCGCTGCTCAGTACTCAGGGTGCTGGGTGCTCAGTGCTCCGTGTGCTCAGTACTCAGGGTGCTGTGTGTTCAGTGCTCAGGGTGCTGGGTGCTCAGTACTCAGGGTGCTGGGTGCTCAGGGCTCAGGGTGCTGGGTGCTCAGTACTCAGGGTGCTGGGTACTCAGTGCTCAGCGTGCTGGGTGCTCACTGCTCGGGGTGCTCAGTACTCAGGGTGCTGTGTGTTCAGTGCTCAGGGTACTGGGTGCTCAGTACTCAGGGTGCTAGGTGCTTAGTACTCAGGGTGCTGGGTGCTCAGTACTCCGGGTGCTGGGTGCTCAGTGCTCGGGGTGCTCGGTGCTCAGTGCTCAGTGTGCTGGGTGCTCAGTACTCAGGGTGCTCATTGCTCAGGGTGCTGGGTGCTCAGTACTCAGGGTGCTGGGTGCTCAGTACTCAGGGTGCTCAGTGCTCAGTACTCAGGGTGCTCAGTGCTCAGTACTCAGGGTGCTCAGTATTCAGGGTGCTGGGTGCTCAGTGCTCAGGGTGCTGGGTGCTCAGTGCTCAGGGTGCTCGCTGCTCAGTACTCAGGGTGCTGGGTGCTCAGTGCTCCGGGTGCTCAGTACTCAGGGTGATGTGTGTTCAGTGCTCAGGGTGCTGGGTGCTCAGTACTCAGGGTGCTCGGTGCTTAGTACTCAGGGTGCTGGGTGCTCAGTACTCCGGGTGCTGGGTGCTCAGTGCTCGGGGTGCTCGGTGCTCAGTGCTCAATGTGCTGGGTGCTCAGTACTCAGGGTGCTCATTGCTCAGGGTGCTGGGTGCTCAGTACTCAGGGTGCTGGGTGCTCAGTGCTCAGGGTGCTCGGTGCTCAGTACGTTGGGTGCTCAGTACTCAGGGTGCTGGGTGCTCAGTGCTCAGGGTGCTGGGTGCTCAGTGCTCAGGGTGCTGGGTGCTCAGTGCCCAGGGTGCTGGGTGCTCGGTGCTCGGGGTGCTCGGTGCTCAGTGCTCGGGGTGCTCGGTGCTCAGTACTCAGGGTGCTCAGTGCTCAGTACTCAGGGTGCTGGGTGCTCAGTGCTCAGGGTGCTGGGTGCTCAGTACTCAGGGTGCTGGGTGCTCGGTGCTCAGTACGCTGGGTGCTCAGTACTCAGGGTGCTGGGTGCTCAGTACTCAGGGTGCTCGGTGCTCAGTACTCAGGGTGCTGGGTGCTCAGTGCTCGGGGTGCTGGCTGCTCAGTACTCAGGGTGCTGGGTGCTCAGTGCTCGGGGTGCTCGGTGCTCAGTGCTCGGGGTGCTGGGTGCTCAGTACTCAGGGTGCTGGGTGCTCAGTACTCGGTGTGCTGGGTGCTCAGTATTCAGGGTGCTGGGTGCTCAGTGCTCGGGGTGTTGGGTGCTCAGTACTCAGGGTGCTCGGTGCTCAGTACTCAGGGTCCTCAGTGCTCAGTACGCAGGGTGCTCAGTGCTCAGTGCTCGGGGTGCTGGGTGCTCAGTGCTCGGGGTGCTGGGTACTCAGTGCTCAGTACACAGGGTGCTCAGTGCTCAGTACTCAGGGTGCTCGGTGCTCGGTGCTCGGGGTGCTGGGTGCTCAGTACTCAGGGTGCTGGGTGCTCAGTGCTCAGGGTGCTGGGTGCTCAGTACTCAGGGTGCTGGGTTCTCAGGGCTCAGGTTGCTGCGTGCTCAGTACTCAGGGTGCTGGGTACTCAGTGCTCAGCGTGCTGGGTGCTCAGTGCTCGGGGTGCTCAGTACTCAGGGTGCTGTGTGTTCAGTGCTCAGGGTACTGGGTGCTCAGTACTCAGGGTGCTAGGTGCTTAGTACTCAGGGTGCTGGGTGCTCAGTACTCTGGGTGCTGGGTGCTCAGTGCTCGGGGTGCTCGGTGCTCAGTGCTCAGTGTGCTGGGTGCTCAGTACTCAGGGTGCTCATTGCTCAGGGTGCTGGGTGCTCAGTACTCAGGGTGCTGGGTGCTCAGTACTCAGGGTGCTCAGTACTCAGGGGGCTCAGTGCTCAGTACTCAGGGTGCTCAGTGCTCAGGTTGCTGGGTGCTCAGTACTCAGGGTGCTCAGTATTCAGGGTGCTGGGTGCTCAGTGCTCAGGGTGCTGGGTGCTCAGTGCTCAGGGTGCTCGCTGCTCAGTACTCAGGGTGCTGGGTGCTCAGTGCTCCGGGTGCTCAGTACTCAGGGTGCTGTGTGTTCAGTGCTCAGGGTGCTGGGTGCTCAGTACTCAGGGTGCTCGGTGCTTAGTACTCAGGGTGCTGGGTGCTCAGTACTCCGGGTGCTGGGTGCTCAGTGCTCGGGGTGCTCGGTGCTCAGTGCTCAATGTGCTGGGTGCTCAGTACTCAGGGTGCTCATTGCTCAGGGTGCTGGGTGCTCAGTACTCAGGGTGCTGGGTGCTCAGTGCTCAGGGTGCTGGGTGCTCAGTGCTCAGGGTGCTGGGTGCTCAGTGCTCAGGGTGCTGGGTGCTCGGTGCTCGGGGTGCTGGGTGCTCAGTGCTCGGGGTGCTCGGTGCTCAGTACTCAGGGTGCTCAGTGCTCAGTACTCAGGGTGCTGGGTGCTCAGTGCTCAGGGTGCTGGGTGCTCAGTGCTCAGGGTGCTGGGTGCTCAGTGCTCAGGGTGCTGGGTGCTCGGTGCTCGGGGTGCTGGGTGCTCAGTGCTCGGGGTGCTCGGTGCTCAGTACTCAGGGTGCTCAGTGCTCAGTACTCAGGGTGCTGGGTGCTCAGTGCTCAGGGTGCTGGGTGCTCAGTACTCAGGGTGCTGGGTGCTCGGTGCTCAGTACGCTGGGTGCTCAGTACTCAGGGTGCTGGGTGCTCAGTGCTCAGGGTGCTGGGTGCTCAGTGCTCAGGGTGCTGGGTGCTCAGTGCTCGGGGTGCTGGGTGCTCAGTGCTCGGGGTGCTGGGTGCTCAGTACTCAGGGTGCTGGGTGCTCAGTGCTCGGGGTGCTCGGTGCTCAGTGCTCGGGGTGCTTGGTGCTCAGTACTCAGGGTGCTGGGTGCTCAGTACTCGGTGTGCTGGGTGCTCAGTACTCAGGGTGCTCGGTGCTCAGTGCTCGGGGTGCTGGGTGCTCAGTACTCAGGGTGCTCGGTGCTCAGTACTCAGGGTCCTCAGTGCTCAGTAGGCAGGGTGCTCAGTGCTCAGTGCTCGGGGTGCTGGGTGCTCAGTGCTCGGGGTGCTGGGTGCTCAGTGCTCGGGGTGCTGGGTGCTCAGTGCTCAGGGTGCTGGGTGCTCAGTGCTCAGAGTGCTGGGTGCTCAGTACTCAGGGTGCTCGGTGCTCAGTACTCAGGGTGCTCAGTACTCAGTACTCAGCGTGCTGGGTGCTCAGTGCTCAGGGTGCTTGGTGCTCAGTACTCAGGGTGCTCAGTGCTCCGTACTCAGCGTGCTGGGTGCTCAGTGCTCAGGGTGCTGGGTGCTCAGTACTCAGGGTGCTGGGTGCTTAGAACTCAGGGTGCTCGGTCCTCAGTGCTCAGGGTGCTGGGTTCTCAGTACTCAGGGTGCTGGGGGCTCTGTGCTCAGCGTGCTCAGTGCTCAGTACTCAGGGTGCTCAGTGCTCAGTGCTCTGGGCGCTGGGTGCTCAGTGCTCGGGGTGCTGGGTGCTCAGTACTCAGGTTGCTCAGTGCTCAGGGTGCTGGGTGCTCAGTGCTCGGGTTGCTGGGTACTCAGTGCTCAGTACACAGGGTGCTGAGTGCTCAGTGCTCGGGGTGCTGGGTGCTCAGTGCTCAGTACTCAGGGTGCTCGGTGCTCGGGGTGCTGGATGCTCAGTACTCAGGGTGCTGGGTGCTCAGTGCTCTGGGTGCTGGGTGCTCAGTACTCAGGGTGCTGGGTGCTCATTGCTCAGGGTGCTGGGTGCTCAGTACTCAGGGTGCTGGGTCCTCAGTGCTCAGCGTGCTGGGTGCTCAGTGCTCGGGGTGCTCAGTACTCAGGGTGCTGTGTGTTCAGTGCTCAGGGTACTGGGTGCTCAGTACTCAGGGTGCTAGGTGCTTAGTACTCAGGGTGCTGGGTGCTCAGTACTCCGGGTGCTGGGTGCTCAGTGCTCGGGGTGCTCGGTGCTCAGTGCTCAGTGTGCTGGGTGCTCAGTACTCAGGGTGCTCATTGCTCAGGGTGCTGGGTGCTCAGTACTCAGGGTGCTGGGTGCTCAGTACTCAGGGTGCTCAGTGCTCAGTACTCAGGGTGCTCAGTGCTCAGTACTCAGGGTGCTCAGTGCTCAGGGTGCTGGGTGCTCAGTGCTCGGGGTGCTGGGTGCTCGGTGCTCAGGGTGCTGGGTGCTCAGTACTCAGGGTGCTCAGTATTCAGGGTGCTGGGTGCTCAGTGCTCAGGGTGCTGGGTGCTCAGTGCTCAGGGTGCTCGGTGCTCAGTGCTCAGGTTTCTGGGTACTCAGTACTCAGTGTGCTGGGTGCTCAATACTCAGGGTGCTCATTGCTCAGTACTCAGGGTGCTCAGTGCTCAGTACTCAGGGTGCTCAGTGCTCAGGGTGCTGGGTGCTCAGTCCTCAGGGTGCTGGGTGCTCAGTGGTCAGGGTGCTCGGTGCTCAGTGCTCAGGGTGCTGGGTGCTCAGTACTCAGGGTGCTGGGTGCTCAGTTCTCGTGGTACTGGGTGCTCAGTACTCAGGGTGCTGGGTGCTCAGTACTCGGGTGCTGGGTGCTCAGTGCTCAGGGTGCTGGGTGCTCAGTGCTCGGGGTGCTGGGTGCTCAGTGCTCAGTACTCAGGTTGCTGGGTGCTCAGTGCTCGGGGTGCTGGGTGCTCAGTGCTCATTACTCAGGGTGCTGGGTGCTCAGTGCTCAGGGTGCTGGGTGCTCAGTGCTCAGGGTGCTGGGTGCTCAGTGCTCAGGGTGCTGGGTACTCAGTGCTCGGGGTGCTGGGTGCTCAGTACTCAGGGTGCTGGGTGCTCAGTACTCAGGGTGCTTGGTGCTCAGTGCTCGGGGTGCTGGGTGCTCAGTGCTCGGGGTGCTGTGTGCTCAGTGCTCGGGGTGCTCGCTGCTCAGTACTTAGGGTGCTGGGTGCTCAGTGCTCCGGGTGCTCCGTACTCAGGGTGCTGTGTGTTCAGTGCTCAGGGTGCTGGGTGCTCAGTACTCAGGGTGCTCGGTGCTTAGTACTCAGGGTGCTGGGTGCTCAGTAGTCCGGGTGCTGGGTGCTCAGTGCTCGGGGTGCTCGGTGCTCAGTGCTCAATGTGCTGGGTGCTCAGTATTCAGGGTGCTCATTGCTCAGGGTGCTGGGTGCTCAGTGCTCAGGGTGCTCGGTGCTCAGTACGTTATGTGCTCAGTACTCAGGGTGCTGGGTGCTCAGTGCTCAGGGTGCTGGGTGCTCAGTGCTCAGGGTGCTGGTTGCTCAGTGCTCAGGGTGCTGGGTGCTCGGTGCTCGGGGTGCTGGGTGCTCAGTGCTCGGGGTGCTCGGTGCTCAGTACTCAGGGTGCTCAGTGCTGAGTACTCAGGGTGCTGGGTGCTCAGTGCTCAGGGTGCTGGGTGCTCAGTACTCAGGGTGCTGGGTGCTCGGTGCTCAATACGCTGGGTGCTCAGTACTCAGGGTGCTGGGTGCTCAGTACTCAGGGTGCTCGGTGCTCAGTACTCAGGGTCCTCAGTGCTCAGTACGCAGGGTGCTCAGTGCTCAGTGCTCGGGGTGCTGGGTGCTCAGTGCTCGGGGTGCTGGGTGCTCAGTGCTTGGGGTGCTGGGTGCTCAGTGCTCAGGGTGCTGGGTGCTCAGTGCACAGAGTGCTGGGTGCTCAGTACTCAGGTTGCTCGGTGCTCAGTACTCAGGGTGCTCAGTGCTCAGTACTCAGGGTGCTGGGTGCTCAGTAATCAGGGTGCTGGGTGCTCAGTGCTCAGGGTGCAGGGTGCTGAGTGCTCGGTGTGCTGGGTGCTCAGTGCTCGGGGTGCTGGGTGCTGAGTGCTCGGTGTGCTGGGTGCTCAGTGCTCGGGGTGCTGAGTGCTCAGTGCTCAGGGTGCTGGGTGCTCAGTGCTCAGTACGCTGTGTGCTCAGTACTCAGGGTGCTGGGTGCTCAGTACTCAGGGTGCTCGGTGCTCAGTACTCAGGGTGCTGGGTGCTCAGTGCTCTGGGTGCTGGGTGCTCATTAATCAGGGTGTTGGGTGCTCAGTACTCAGGGTGCTCAATGCTTGGGGTGCTGGGTGCTCAGTACTCAGGGTGCTCAGTGCTCGGGGTGCTGGGTGCTCAGTGCTCTGTGTGCTGGGTGCTCAGTGCTCGGGGTGCTGGGTGCTGAGTGCTCGGTGTGCTGGTTGCTCAGTGCTCGGGGTGCTGGGTGCTCAGTGCTCGGGGTGCTGGGTGCTCAGTACTTGGGGTGCTCAGTGCTCAGTACTCAGGGTGCTGGGTGCTCAGTGCTCAGTGTGCTGGGTGCTCAGTACTCAGGGTGCTGGGTGCTCGGTGCTCAGTACGCTGGGTGCTCAGTACTCAGGGTGTTGGGTGCTCAGTGCTCGGGGTGCTGGGTGCTCATTAATCAGGGTGCTGGGTGCTCAGTACTCAGGGTGCTCAGTGCTTGGGGTGCTGGGTGCTCAGTACTCAGGGTGCTCAGTGCTTGGGGTGCTGGGTGCTCAGTACTCAGGGTGCTGGTTGCTCAGTGCTCAGGGTGCTGGGTGCTGAGTACTCAGGGTGCTGGGTGCTCAGTACTCAGGGTGCTTGGTGCTCAGTGCTCGGGGTGCTGGGTGCTCAGTGCTCGGGGTGCTGGGTCCTCAGTGCTCGGGGTGCTGGGTGCTCAGTGCTCAGGGTGCTGCGTGCTCAGTACTCAGGGTGCTGGGTGCTCAGTGCTCGGGGTGCTGGGTGCTCAGTGCTCAGGGTGATCGGTGCTCAGTGCTCAGTGCTCAGGGTGCTGGGTGCTCAGTGCTCAGGGTGCTGGGTGCTCAGTCCTCAGGGTGCTCAGTGCTCAGGGTGCTGGGTGCTCAGTGCTCAGGGTGCTGGGTGCTCAGTGCTCAGTGCTCAGGGTGCTGGGTGCTCAGTGCTCAGTGCTCAGGGTGCTGGTTGCTCAGTACTCAGGGTGCTGGGTGGTCAGTACTCAGGGTGCTGGGTGCTCAGTGCTCAGGGTGCTGGGTGCTCAGTACTCAGGGTGCTGGGTGATCAGTGCTCGGGGTGCTGGGTGCTCAGTGCTCAGGGTGCTGGGTGCTCAGTGCTCAGGGTGCTGGGTGCTCAGTACTCAGGGTGCTGGGTGCTCAGTGCTCAGGGTGCTGGGTGCTCAGTACTCAGGGTGCTCAGTGCTCAGGGTGCTGGGTGCTCAGTGCTCAGGGTGCTGGGTGCTCAGTGCTCAGTGCTCAGGGTGCTGGGTGCTCAGTGCTCAGTCCTCAGGGTGCTGGTTGCTCAGTACTCAGGGTGCTGGGTGCTCAGTACTCAGGGTGCTGGGTGCTCAGTGCTCAGGGTGCTGGGTGCTCAGTACTCAGGGTGCTGGGTGATGAGTGCTCGGGGTGCTGGGTGCTCAGTGCTCAGGGTGCTGGGTGCTCAGTGCTCAGGGTGCTGGGTGCTCAGTACTCAGGGTGCTGGGTGCTCAGTGCTCAGGGTGCTGGGTGCTCAGTACTCAGGGTGCTCAGTGATCAGTACTCGGGGTGCTTGGTGCTCAGTACTCAGGGTGCTGGGTGCTCAGTGCTCGGGGTGCTCGGTGCTCAGTGCTCAATGTGCTGGGTGCTCAGTACTCAGGGTGCTCATTGCTCAGGGTGCTGGGTGCTCAGTACTCAGGGTGCTGCGTGCTCAGTGCTCAGGGTGCTCGGTGCTCATTACGTTGGGTGCTCAGTTCTCAGGGTGCTGGGTGCTCAGTGCTCAGGGTGCTGGGTGCTCAGTGCTCAGGGTGCTGGGTGCTCAGTGCTCAGGGTGCTGGGTGCTCAGTGCTCAGGGTGCTGGGTACTCAGTGCTCGGGGTGCTGGGTGCTCAGTACTCAGGGTGATGGGTGCTCAGTACTCAGGGTGCTGGGTGCTCAGTGCTAGGGGTGCTGGGTGCTCAGTGCTCGGGGTGCTGGGTGCTCAGTGCTCGGGGTGCTCGCTGCTCAGTACTCAGGGTGCTGGGTGCTCAGTGCTACGGGTGCGCAGTACTCAGGGTGCTGTGTCTTCAGTGCTCAGGGTGCTGGGTGCTCAGTACTCAGGGTGCTAGGTGCTTAGTACTCAGGGTGCTGGGTGCTCAGTACTCCGGGTGCTGGGTGCTCAGTGCTGGGGATGCTCGGTGCTCAGTGCTCAATGTGCTGGGTGCTCAGTACTCAGGGTGCTCATTGCTCAGGGTGCTGGGTGCTCAGTACTCAGGGTGCTGGGTGCTCAGTGCTCAGGGTGCTCGGTGCTCAGTACGTTGGGTGCTCAGTACTCAGGGTGCTGGGTGCTCAGTGCTCAGGGTGCTGGGTGCTCGGTGCTCGGTGTGCTGGGTGCTCAGTGCTCGGGGTGCTCGGTGCTCAGTACTCAGGGTGCTCAGTGCTCAGTACTCAGGGTGCTGGGTGCTCAGTGCTCAGGGTGCTGGGTGCTCAGTACTCAGGGTGCTGGGTGCTCGGTGCTCAGTACGCTGGGTGCTCAGTACTCCGGGTGCTGGGTGCTCAGTACTCAGAGTGCTAGGTGCTCAGTACTCAGGGTGCTGGGTGCTCAGTGCTCGGGGTGCTGGGTGCTCAGTACTCAGGGTGCTGGGTGCTCAGTGCTCGGGGTGCTCGGTGCTCAGTGCTCCGGGTGCTGGGTGCTCAGTACTCAGGGTGCTGGGTGCTCAGTACTCTTTGTGCTGGGTGCTCAGTACTCAGGGTGCTCGGTGCTCAGTACTCAGGGTGCTCAGTGCTCAGTATGCAGGGTGCTCAGTGCTCAGTGCTCGGGGTGCTGGGTGCTCAGTGCTCGGGGTGCTGGGTGCTCAGTGCTCGGGGTGCTGGGTGTTCAGTGCTCGGGGTGCTGGGTGCTCAGTGCTCGGGGTGCTCGGTGCTCAGTACGCTGGGTGCTCAGTACGCAGGGTGCTGGGTGCTCAGTACTCAGGGTGCTGGGTGCTTAGTACTCAGGGTGCTGGGTGAGCAGTGCTCGGGGTGCTGGGTGCTCAGTGCTCAGTACTCAGGGTGCTGGGTGCTCAGTGCTCAGGGTGCTGGGTGCTCAGTGCTCAGGGTGTTGGGTGCTCAGTGCTCAGGGTGCTGGGTACTCAGTGCTCAGGGTGTTGGGTGCTCAGTACTCAGGGTTCTGGGTGCTCTGTACTCAGGGTACTGGGTGCTCAGTGCTCAGGGTGCTGGGTGCTCAGTGCTCGGGGTGCTGGGTGCTCAGTGCTCGGGGTGCTCGGTGCTCAGTACTCAGGGTGCTTGGTAGTCAGTGCTCGAGGTGCTCAGTACTCAGGGTGCTCGGTGCTTAGTACTCAGGGTGCTGGCTGCTCAGTGCTCGGGGTGCTGGATGCTCAGTACTCAGGGTGCTGGGTGCTCAGTGCTCAGGGTGCTGGGTGCTCAGTACTCAGGGTGCTGGGTGCTCAGTGCTCAGGGTGCTGGGTGCTCAGTTCTCAGGGTGCTGGGTTCTCAGTGCTCGGGGTGCCCAGTACTCAGGGTGCTGTGTGTTCAGTGCTCAGGGTACTGGGTGCTCAGTACTCAGGGTGCTCGGTGCTTAGTACTCCGGGTGCTGGGTGCTCAGTGCTCGGGGTGCTCGGTGCTCAGTGCTCAGGGTGCTGGGTGCTCAGTACTCAGGGTGCTCATTGCTCAGGGTGCTGGGTGCTCAGTACTCAGGGTGCTGGGTGCTCAGTACTCAGGGTGTTCAGTGCTCAGTACTCAGGGTGCTCAGTGCTCAGTACTCATGGTGCGCAGTGCTCAGGGTGCTATGTGCTCAGTGCTCGGGGTGCTGGGTGCTCAGTGCTCAGGGTGCTGGGTGCTCAGTACTTAGGGTGCTCAGTATTCAGGGTGCTGGGTGCTCAGTGCTCAGGGTGCTGGGTGCTCAGTGCTCAGGGTGCTGGGTGCTCAGTGCTCAGGGTGCTCGGTGCTCAGTGCTCAGGTTGCTGGGTGCTCAGTACTCAGTGTGCTGGGTGCTCAATACTCAGGGTGCTCATTGCTCAGTACGCAGGTTGCTCAGTGCTCAGTACTCAGGGTGCTCAGTGCTCAGGGTGCTGGGTGCTCAGTGCTCGGGTTGCTGGGTGCTCAGACCTCAGGGTGCTGGGTGCTCAGTGCTCAGGGTGCTCGGTGCTCAGTGCTCAGGGTGCTGGGTGCTCAGTACTCAGGGTGCTGGGTGCTCAGTGCTCGGGGTACTGGGTGCTCAGTACTCAGGGTGCTGGGTGCTCAGTACTCGGGTGCTGGGTGCTCAGTGCTCAGGGTGCTGGGTGCTCAGTGCTCGGGGTGCTGGGTGCTCAGTGCTCAGGGTGCTGGGTGCTCAGTGCTCGGGGTGCTGGTTACTCAGTGCTCAGTACACAGGGTGCTGAGTGCTCAGTGCTCGGGGTGCTGGATGCTCAGTACTCAGGGTGCTGGGTGCTCAGTACTCAGGGTGCTCAGTGCTCAGGGTGCTGGGTGCTCAGTGCTCGGGGTGCTCGGTGCTCAGTGCTCAATGTGCTGGGTGCTCAATACTCACCGTGCTCATTGCTCAGGGTGCTGGGTGCTCAGGACTCAGGGTGCTGGGTGCTCAGTGCTCAGGGTGCTCGGTGCTCAGTACTCAGGGTGCTGGGTGCCCAGTGCTCAGGGTGCTGGGTGCTCAGGGCTCAGGGTGCTGGGTGCTCAGTGCTCAGGGTGCTGGGTGCTCGGTGCTCGGGGTGCTGGCTTCTCAGTGCTCGGGGTGCTCAGTGCTCAGTACTCAGGGTGCTCAGTGCTCAGTACTCAGGGTGCTGGGTGCTCAGTGCTCAGGGGGTGCTGGGTGCTCAGTACTCAGGGTGCTGGGTGCTCGGTGCTCAGTACGCTGGGTGCTCTGTACTCAGGGTGCTGGATGCTCAGTACTCAGGGTGCTCGGTGCTCAGTACTCAGGGTGCTGGGTGCTCAGTGCTCGGGGTGCTGGGTGCTCAGTACTCAGGGTGTTGGGTGCTCAGTGCTCGGGGTGCTCGGTGCTCAGTGCTCGGGGTGCTGGGTGCTCAGTACTCAGGGTGCTGGGTGCTCAGTACTCGGTGTGCTGGGTGCTCAGTACTCAGGGTGCTCGGTGCTCAGTGCTCGGGGTGCTGGGTGCTCAGTACTCAGGGTCCTCGGTGCTCAGTACTCAGGGTCCTCAGTGCTCAGTACGCAGGGTGCTCAGTGCTCAGTGCTCGGGGTGCTGGGTGCTCAGTGCTCGGGGTGCTGGGTGCTCAGTGCTCGGGATGCTGCGTGCTCAGTGCTCAGGGTGCTGCGTGCTCAGTGCTCAGAGTGCTGGGTGCTCAGTACTCTGGGTGCTCGGTGCTCAGTACTCAGGGTGCTCAGTGCTCAGTACTCAGCGTGCTTGGTGCTCAGTGCTCAGGGTGCTTGGTGCTCAGTAATCAGGGTGCTCAGTGCTCAGTACTCAGCGTGCTGGGTGCTCAGTGCTCAGGTTGCTGGGTGCTCAGTATTCAGGGTGCTGGGTGCTTAGTACTCAGGGTGCTCGGTCCTCAGTGCTCAGGGTGCTGGGTGCTCAGTACTCAGGGTGCTGGGTGCTCAGTGCTCAGCGTGCTCAGTGCTCAGTACTCAGGGTGCTCGGTGCTCAGTGCTCAGTGTGCTCAGTGCTCAGTACTCAGGGTGCTCAGTGCTCAGTGCTCTGGGTGCTGGTTGCTCAGGGCTCAGGGTGCTGGGTGCTCAGTGCTCAGGGTGCTGGGTGCTCAGTACTCAGGTTGCTCAGTGCTCAGGGTGCTGGGTTCTCAGTGCTCGGGGTGCTGGGTACTCAGTGCTCAGTACACAGGGTGCTGAATGCTCAGTGCTCGGGGTGCTGGGTGCTCAGTGCTCAGTACTCAGGGTGCTCGGTGCTCGGGGTGCTGGATGCTCAGTACTCAGGGTGCTGGGTGCTCAGTGCTCAGGGTGCTGGGTGCTCAGTACTCAGGGTGCTGGGTGCTCAGGGCTCAGGGTGCTGGGTGCTCAGTACTCATGGTGCTGGGTCCTCATTGCTCAGCGTGCTGGGTGCTCAGTTCTCGGGGTGCTCAGTACTCAGGGTGCTCGGTGCTCAGTACTCAGGGTGCTCAGTGCACAGTACTCAGGGTGCTCAGTGCACAGTACTCAGCGTGCTGGGTGCTCAGTGCTCAAGTTGCTCGGTGCTCAGTACTCAGGGTGCTCAGTGCTCAGTACTCAGCGTGCTGGGTGCTCAATGCTCAGGGTGCTGGGTGCTCAGTACTCAGGGTGCTGGGTGCTTAGTACTCAGGGTGCTCAGTCCTCAGTGCTCAGGGTGCTGGGTGCTCAGTACTCAGGGTGCTGGGTGCTCTGTGCTCAGGGTGCTCAGTGATCAGTACTCAGGGTGCTCGGTGCTCAGGGCTCAGGGTGCTCAGTGCTCAGTACTCAGGGTGCTCAGTGCTCAGTGCTCTGGGTGCTGGGTGCTCAGTGCTCGGGGTGCTGGGTGCTCAGTGCTCAGGGTGCTGGGTGCTCAGTACTCCGGGTGCTGGGTGCTCAGTACTCAGGGTGCTCGGTGCTCAGTACTCAGGGTGCTCAGTGCACAGTACTCAGCGTGCTGGGTGCTCAGTGCTCAGGGTGCTCGGTGCTCAGTACTCAGGGTGCTCAGTGCTCAGTACTCAGCGTGCTGGGTGCTCAATGCTCAGGGTGCTGGCAGCTCAGTACTCAGGGTGCTGGGTGCTTAGTAATCAGGGTGCTCGCTCCTCAGTGCTCAGGGTGCTGGGTGCTCAGTACTCAGGGTGCTGGGTGCTCAGTGCTCAGGGTGCTCAGTGATCAGTACTCAGGGTGCTCGGTGCTCAGTGCTCAGGGTGCTCAGTGCTCAGTACTCAGGGTGCTCAGTGCTCAGTGCTCTGGGTGCTGGGTGCTCAGTGCTCGGGGTGCTGGGTGCTCAGTGCTCAGTGTGCTGGGTGCTCAGTACTCAGGGTGCTGGGTGCTCAGTGCTCGGGGTGCTGGTTACTCAGTGCTCAGTACACAGGGTGCTGGGTGCTCAGTGCTCGGGGTGCTGGGTACTCAGTGCTCAGTACACAGGGTGCTGAGTGCTTAGTGCTCGGGGTGCTGGATGCTCAGTACTCAGGGTGCTGGGTGCTCAGTGCTCAGGGTGCTGGGTGCTCAGTGCTCGGGGTGCTAGTTACTCAGGGCTCAGTACACAGGGTGCTGAGTGCTCAGTGCTCGGGGTGCTGGATGCTCATTACTCAGGGTGCTGGGTGCTCAGTACTCAGGGTGCTCAGTGCTCAGGGTGCTGGGTGCTCAGTGCTCGGGGTGCTGGGTGCTCAGTGCTCAGTACTCAGGGTGCTGGCTGCTCAGTGCTCGGGGTGCTGGATGCTCAGTACTCAGGGTGCTGGGTGCGCAGTGCTCAGGGTGCTGGGTGCTCAGTACTCGGTGTGCTGGGTGCTCAGTACTCAGGGTGCTCGGTGCTCGGTGCTCAGTACGCTGGGTGCTCTGTACTCAGGGTGCTGGGTGCTCAGTCCTCAGGGTGCTCGGTGCTCAGTACTCAGGGTGCTGGGTGCTCAGTGCTCGGGGTGCTGGGTGCTCAGTACTCAGGGTGTTAGGTGCTCAGTGCTCGGGGTGCTCGGTGCTCAGTGCTCGGGGTGCTGGGTGCTCAGTACTCAGGGTGCTGGGTGCTCAGTACTCGGTGTGCTGGGTGCTCAGTACTCAGGGTGCTCGGTGCTCAGTGCTCGGGGTGCTGGGTGCTCAGTACTGAGGGTGCTCGGTGCTCAGTACTCAGGGTCCTCAGTGCTCAGTACGCAGGGTGCTCAGTGCTCAGTGCTCGGGGTGCTGGGTGCTCAGTGCTCGGGGTGCTGGGTGCTCAGTGCTCGGGGTGCTGGGTGCTCAGTGCTCAGGGTGCTGCGTGCTCAGTGCTCAGAGTGCTGGGTGCTCAGTACTCTGGGTGCTCGGTGCTCAGTACTCAGGGTGCTCAGTGCTCAGTACTCAGCGTGCTCGGTGCTCAGTGCTCAGGTTGCTGCGTGCTCAGTACTCAGGGTGCTGGGTGCTTAGTACTCAGGGTGCTCGGTCCTCAGTGCTCAGGGTGCTGGGTGCTCAGTACTCAGGGTGCTGGGTGCTCAGTGCTCCGCGTGCTCAGTGCTCAGTACTCAGGGTGCTCGGTGCTCAGTGCTCAGTGTGCTCAGTGCTCACTACTCAGGGTGCTCAGTGCTCAGTGCTCTGGGTGCTGGTTGCTCAGGGCTCGGGGTGCTGGGTGCTCAGTGCTCAGGGTGCTGGGTGCTCAGTACTCAGGTTGCTCAGTGCTCAGGGTGCTGGGTGCTCAGTGCTCGGGGTGCTGGGTACTCAGTGCTCAGTACACAGGGTGCTGAGTGCTCAATGCTCGGGGTGCTGGGTGCTCAGTGCTCAGTACTCAGGGTGCTCGGTGCTCGGTGCTCGGGGTGCTGGATGCTCAGTACTCAGGGTGCTGGGTGCTCAGTGCTCAGGGTGCTGGGTGCTCAGTACTCAGGGTGCTGGGTGCTCAGGGCTCAGGGTGCTGGGTGCTCAGTACTCATGGTGCTGGGTCCTCATTGCTCAGCGTGCTGGTTGCTCAGTGCTCGGGGTGCTCAGTAGTCAGGGTGCTCGGTGCTCAGTACTCAGGGTGCTCAGTGCACAGTACTCAGGGTGCTCAGTGCACAGTACTCAGCGTGCTGGGTGCTCAGTGCTCAAGGTGCTCGGTGCTCAGTACTCAGGGTGCTCAGTGCTCAGTACTCAGCGTGCTGGGTGCTCAATGCTCAGGGTGCTGGGTGCTCAGTACTCAGGGTGCTGGGTGCTTAGTACTCAGGGTGCTCGGTCCTCAGTGCTCAGGGTGCTGGGTGCTCAGTACTCAGGGTGCTGGGTGCTCTGTGCTCAGGGTGCTCAGTGATCAGTACTCAGGGTGCTCGGTGCTCAGTGCTCAGGGTGCTCAGTGCTCAGTACTCAGGGTGCTCAGTGCTCAGTGCTCTGGGTGCTGGGGGCTCAGTGCTCGGGGTGCTGGGTGCTCAGTGCTCAGGGTGCTGGGTTCTCAGTACTCCGGGTGCTGGGTGCTCAGTACTCAGGGTGCTCGGTGCTCAGTACTCAGGGTGCTCAGTGCACAGTACTCAGCGTGCTGGGTGCTCAGTGCTCAGGGTGCTCGTTGCTCAGTACTCAGGGTGCTCAGTGCTCAGTACTCAGCGTGCTGGGTGCTCAATGCTCAGGGTGCTGGGTGCTCAGTACTCAGGGTGCTGGGTGCTTAGTAATCAGGGTGCTCGCTCCTCAGTGCTCAGGGTGCTGGGTGCTCAGTACTCAGGGTGCTGGGTGCTCAGTGCTCAGGGTGCTCAGTGATCAGTACTCAGGGTGCTCGGTGCTCAGTGCTCAGGGTGCTCAGTGCTCAGTACTCAGGGTGCTCAGTGCTCAGTGCTCTGGGTGCTGGGTGCTCAGTGCTCGGGGTGCTGGGTGCTCAGTGCTCAGTGTGCTGGGTGCTCAGTACTCAGGGTGCTGGGTGCTCAGTGCTCGGGGTGCTGGTTACTCAGTGCTCAGTACACAGGGTGCTGGGTGCTCAGTGCTCGGGGTGCTGGGTACTCAGTGCTCAGTACACAGGGTGCTGAGTGCTTAGTGCTCGGGGTGCTGGATGCTCAGTACTCAGGGTGCTGGGTGCTCAGTGCTCAGGGTGCTGGGTGCTCAGTGCTCGGGGTGCTAGTTACTCAGGGCTCAGTACACAGGGTGCTGAGTGCTCAGTGCTCGGGGTGCTGGATGCTCATTACTCAGGGTGCTGGGTGCTCAGTACTCAGGGTGCTCAGTGCTCAGGGTGCTGGGTGCTCAGTGCTCGGGGTGCTGGGTGCTCAGTGCTCAGTACTCAGGGTGCTGGCTGCTCAGTGCTCGGGGTGCTGGATGCTCAGTACTCAGGGTGCTGGGTGCGCAGTGCTCAGGGTGCTGGGTGCTCAGTACTCAGGGTGCTGGGTGCTCAGTGCTCAGGGTGCTGGGTGCTCAGTTCTCAGGGTGCTGGGTCCTCAGTGCTCAGGGTGCTGGGTGCTCAGTGCTCGGGGTCCTCAGTACTCAGGGTGCTGTGTGTTCAGTGCTCAGGGTACTGGGTGCTCAGTACTCAGGGTGCTCGGTGCTCAGTACTAAGGGTGCTGGGTGCTCAGTACTCCGGGTGCTGGGTGCTCAGTGCTCGGGGTGCTCGGTGCTCAGTGCTCAGGGTGCTGGGTGCTCAGTACTCAGGGTGCTCATTGCTCAGGGTGCTGGGTGCTCAGAACTCAGGGTGCTGGGTGCTCAGTACTCAGGGTGCTCAGTGCTCAGTACTCAGGGTGCTCAGTGCTCAGTACTCATGGTGCGCAGTGCTCAGGGTGCTGGGTGCTCAGTGCTCGGGGTGCTGGGTGCTCAGTGCTCAGGGTGCTGGGTGCTCAGTGCTCAGGGTGCTGGGTGCTCACTGCTCAGGGTGCTCGGTGCTCAGTGCTCAGGGTGCTCGGTGCTCAGTGCTCAGGGTGCTGGGTGCTCAGTCCTCAGGGTGCTGGGTGCTCAGTGCTCAGGGTGCTCGGTGCTCAGTGCTCAGGGTGCTGGGTGCTCAGTGCTCAGTACTCAGGTTGCTGGGTGCTCAGTGCTCGGGGTGCTGGGTGCTCAGTGCTCAGTCCTCAGGGTGCTGGGTGCTCAGTGCTCAGGGTGCTGGGTGCTCAGTGCTCAGGGTGCTGGGTGCTCAGTGCTCAGGGTGCTGGGTACTCAGTGCTCGGGGTGCTGGGTGCTCAGTACTCAGGGTGCTGGGTGCTCAGTACTCAGGGTGCTGGGTGCTCAGTGCTCAGGGTGCTGGGTGCTCAGTGCTCGGGGTGCTGGGTGCTCAGTGCTCGGGGTGCTCGCTGCTCAGTACTCAGGGTGCTGGGTGCTCAGTGCTCCGGGTGCTCAGTACTCAGGGTGCTGTGTGTTCAGTGCTCAGGGTGCTGGGTGCTCAGTACTCAGGGTGCTCGGTGCTTAGTACTCAGGGTCCTGGGTGCTCAGTACTCCGGGTTCTTGGTGCTCAGTGCTCGGGGTGCTCGGTGCTCAGTGCTCAATGTGCTGGGTGCTCAGTACTCAGGGTGCTCATTGCTCAGGGTGCTGGGTGCTCAGTACTCAGGGTGCTGGGTGCTCAGTGCTCAGGGTGCTCGGTGCTCAGTACGTTGGGTGCTCAGTACTCAGGGTGCTGGGTGCTCAGTGCTCAGGGTGCTGGGTGCTCAGTGCTCAGGGTGCTGGGTGCTCAGTGCTCAGTGTGCTCGGTGCTCAGTACGTTGGGTGCTCAGTACTCAGGGTGCTGGGTGCTCAGTGCTCAGGGTGCTGGGTGCTCAGTACTCAGGGTGCTCAGTGCTCAGTGCTCTGGGTGCTGGGTGCTCAGTGCTCGGGGTGCTGGGTGCTCAGTGCTCAGGGTGCTGGGTGCTCAGTACTCAGGGTGCTGGGTGCTCAGTGCTCGGGGTGCTGGTTACTCAGTGCTCAGTACACAGGGTGCTGGGTGCTCAGTGCTCGGGGTTCTGGGTACTCAGTGCTCAGTACACAGGGTGCTGAGTGCTTAGTGCTCGGGGTGCTGGATGCTCAGTACTCAGGGTGATGGGTGCTCAGTGCTCAGGGTGCTGGGTGCTCAGTGCTCAGGGTGCTGGGTGCTCAGTGCTCGGGGTGCTGGGTGCTCAGTGCTCGGGGTGCTCGCTGCTCAGTACTCAGGGTGCTGGGTGCTCAGTGCTCCGGGTGCTCAGTACTCAGGGTGCTGTGTGTTCAGTGCTCAGGGTGCTGGGTGCTCAGTACTCAGGGTGCTCGGTGCTTAGTACTCAGGGTCCTGGGTGCTCAGTACTCCGGGTTCTTGGTGCTCAGTGCTCGGAGTGCTCGGTGCTCAGTGCTCAATGTGCTGGGTGCTCAGTACTCAGGGTGCTCATTGCTCAGGGTGCTGGGTGCTCAGTACTCAGGGTGCTGGGTGCTCAGTGCTCAGGGTGCTCGGTGCTCAGTACGTTGGGTGCTCAGTACTCAGGGTGCTGGGTGCTCAGTGCTCAGGGTGCTGGGTGCTCAGTGCTCAGGGTGCTGGGTGCTCAGTGCTCAGTGTGCTCGGTGCTCAGTACGTTGGGTGCTCAGTACTCAGGGTGCTGGGTGCTCAGTGCTCAGGGTGCTGGGTGCTCAGTACTCAGGGTGCTCAGTGCTCAGTGCTCTGGGTGCTGGGTGCTCAGTGCTCGGGGTGCTGGGTGCTCAGTGCTCAGGGTGCTGGGTGCTCAGTACTCAGGGTGCTGGGTGCTCAGTGCTCGGGGTGCTGGTTACTCAGTGCTCAGTACACAGGGTGCTGGGTGCTCAGTGCTCGGGGTTCTGGGTACTCAGTGCTCAGTACACAGGGTGCTGAGTGCTTAGTGCTCGGGGTGCTGGATGCTCAGTACTCAGGGTGATGGGTGCTCAGTGCTCAGGGTGCTGGGTGCTCAGTGCTCAGGGTGCTGGGTGCTCAGTGCTCGGGGTGCTGGTTACTCAGTGCTCAGTACACAGGGTGCTGAGTGCTCAGTGCTCGGGGTGCTGGATGCTCAGTACTCAGGGTGCTGGGTGCTCAGTACTCAGGGTGCTCAGTGCTCAGGGTGCTGGGTGCTCAGTGCTCGGGGTGCTCGGTGCTCAGTGCTCAATGTGCTGGGTGCTCAATACTCAGGGTGCTCATTGCTCAGGGTGCTGGGTGCTCAGGACTCAGGGTGCTGGGTGCTCAGTGCTCAGGGTGCTCGGTGCTCAGTACGTTGGGTGCTCAGTACTCAGGGTGCTGGGTGCCCAGTGCTCAGGGTGCTGGGTGCTCAGTGCTCAGGGTGCTGGGTGCTCAGTGCTCAGGGTGCTGGGTGCTCGGTGCTCGGGGTGCTGGGTGCTCAGTGCTCGGGGTGCTCGGTGCTCAGTACTCAGGGTGCTCAGTGCTCAGTACTCAGGGTGCTGGGTGCTCAGTGCTCAGGGTGCTGGGTGCTCAGTACTCAGGGTGCTGGGTGCTCGGTGCTCAGTACGCTGGGTGCTCTGTACTCAGGGTGCTGGGTGCTCAGTACTCAGGGTGCTCGGTGCTCAGTACTCAGGGTGCTGGGTGCTCAGTGCTCGGGGTGCTGGGTGCTCAGTACTCAGGGTGTTGGGTGCTCAGTGCTCGGGGTGCTCGGTGCTCAGTGCTCGTTGTGCTGGGTTCACAGTACTCAGGGTGCTGGGTGCTCAGTACTCGGTGTGCTGGGTGCTCAGTACTCAGGGTGCTCGGTGCTCAGTGCTCGGGGTGCTGGGTGCTCAGTACTCAGGGTACTCGGTGCTCAGTACTCAGGGTCCTCAGAGCTCAGTACGCAGGGTGCTCAGTGCTCAGTGCTCGGGGTGCTGGGTGCTCAGTGCTCGGGGTGCTGTGTGCTCAGTGCTCGGGGTGCTGGGTGCTCAGTGCTCAGGGTGCTGCATGCTCAGTGCTCAAAGTGCTGGGTGCTCAGTACTCTGGGTGCTCGGTGCTCAGTACTCAGGGTGCTCAGTGCTCAGTACTCAGCGTGCTTGGTGCTCAGTGCTCAGGGTGCTTGGTGCTCAGTACTCAGGGTGCTCAGTGCTCAGTACTCAGCGTGCTGGGTGCTCAGTGCTCAGGTTGCTGGGTGCTCAGTACTCAGGGTGCTGGGTGCTTAGTACTCAGGGTGCTCGGTCCTCAGTGCTCAGGGTGCTGGGTGCTCAGTACTCAGGGTGCTGGGTGCTCAGTGCTCAGCGTGCTCAATGCTCAGTACTCAGGGTGCTCAGTGCTCAGTGCTCAGTGTGCTCAGTGCTCAGTACTCAGGGTGCTCAGTGCTCAGTGCTCTGGGTGCTGGTTGCTCAGGGCTCGGGGTGCTGGGTGCTCAGTGCTCAGGGTGCTGGGTGCTCAGTACTCAGGTTGCTCAGTGCTCAGGGTGCTGGGTGCTCAGTGCTCGGGGTGCTGGGTACTCAGTGCTCAGTACACAGGGTGCTGAGTGCTCAGTGCTCGGGGTGCTGGGTGCTCAGTGCTCAGTACTCAGGGTGCTCGGTGCTCGGTGCTCGGGGTGCTGGATGCTCAGTACTCAGGGTGCTGGGTGCTCAGTGCACAGGGTGCTGGGTGCTCAGTACTCAGGGTGCTGGGTGCTCAGGGCTCAGGGTGCTGGGTGCTCAGTACTCATGGTGCTGGGTCCTCATTGCTCAGCGTGCTGGGTGCTCAGTGCTCGGGGTGCTCAGTACTCAGGGTGCTGTGTGTTCAGTGCTCAGGGTACTGGGTGCTCAGTACTCAGGGTGCTAGGTGCTTAGTACTCAGGGTGCTGGGTGCTCAGTGCTCGGGGTGCTGGGTGCTCAGTGCTCGGGGTGCTGGGTGCTCATTGCTCGGGGTGCTCGGTGCTCAGTACGCTGGGTGCTCAGTGCTCGGGGTGCTGGGTGCTCAGTGCTCAGTACTCAGGGTGCTGGGTGCTCAGTGCTCAGGGTGCTGGGTGCTTAGTGCTCAGGGTGCTCAGTGATCAGTACTCAGGGTGCTCGGTGCTCAGTGCTCAGGGTGCTCAGTGCTCAGTACTCAGGGTGCTCAGTGCTCAGTGCTCTGGGTGCTGGGTGCTCAGTGCTCGGGGTGCTGGGTGCTCAGTGCTCAGGGTGCTGGGTGCTCAGTACTCCGGGTGCTGGGTGCTCAGTACTCAGGGTGCTCGGTGCTCAGTACTCAGGGTGCTCAGTGCACAGTACTCAGCGTGCTGGGTGCTCAGTGCTCAGGGTGCTCGGTGCTCAGTACTCAGGGTGCTCAGTGCTCAGTACTCAGCGTGCTGGGTGCTCAATGCTCAGGGTGCTGGGTGCTCAGTACTCAGGGTGCTGGGTGCTTAGTACTCAGGGTGCTCGGTCCTCAGTGCTCAGGGTGCTGGGTGCTCAGTACTCAGGGTGCTGGGTGCTCAGTGCTCAGGGTGCTCAGTGATCAGTACTCAGGGTGCTCAGTGCTCAGTGCTCAGGGTGCTCAGTGCTCAGTACTCAGGGTGCTCAGTGATCAGTGCTCTGGGTGCTGGGTGCTCAGTGCTCGGGGTGCTGGGTGCTCAGTGCTCAGGGTGCTGGGTGCTCAGTACTCAGGGTGCTGGGTGCTCAGTGCTCGGGGTGCTGGTTACTCAGTGCTCAGTACACAGGGTGCTGGGTGCTCAGTGCTCGGGGTGCTGGGTACTCAGTGCTCAGTACACAGGGTGCTGAGTGCTTAGTGCTCGGGGTGCTGGATGCTCAGTACTCAGGGTGCTGGGTGCTCAGTGCTCAGGGTGCTGGGTGCTCAGTGCTCGGGGTGCTAGTTACTCAGTGCTCAGTACACAGGGTGCTGAGTGCTCAGTGCTCGGGGTGCTGGGTGCTCAGTGCTCAGTACTCAGGGTGCTGGCTGCTCAGTGCTCGGGGTGCTCAGTGCTCAGGGTGCTGGGTGCTCAGTGCTCGGGGTGCTGGGTGCTCAGTGCTCAGTACTCAGGGTGCTGGCTGCTCAGTGCTCGGGGTGCTGGATGCTCAGTACTCAGGGTGCTGGGTGCGCAGTGCTCAGGGTGCTGGGTGCTCAGTACTCAGGGTGCTGGGTGCTCAGTGCTCGGGGTACTGGGTGCTCAGTACTCAGGGTGCTGGGTGCTCAGTACTCGGGTGCTGGGTGCTCAGTGCTCAGGGTGCTGGGTGCTCAGTGCTCGGGGTGCTGGGTGCTCAGTGCTCAGTACTCAGGTTGCTGGGTGCTCAGTGCTCGGGGTGCTGGGTGCTCAGTGCTCAGTCCTCAGGGTGCTGGGTGCTCAGTGCTCAGGGTGCTGGGTGCTCAGTGCTCAGGGTGCTGGGTGCTCAGTGCTCAGGGTGCTGGGTACTCAGTGCTCGGGGGCTGGGTGCTCAGTACTCAGGGTGCTGGGTGCTCAGTACTCAGGGTGCTGGGTGCTCAGTGCTCAGGGTGCTGGGTGCTCAGTGCTCGGGGTGCTGGGTGCTCAGTGCTCGGGGTGCTCGCTGCTCAGTACTCAGGGTGCTGGGTGCTCAGTGCTCCGGGTGCTCAGTACTCAGGGTGCTGTGTGTTCAGTGCTCAGGGTTCTGGGTGCTCAGTACTCAGGGTGCTCGGTGCTTAGTACTCAGGGTCCTGGGTGCTCAGTACTCCGGGTGCTGGGTGCTCAGTGCTCGGGGTGCTCGGTGCTCAGTGCTCAATGTGCTGGGTGCTCAGTACTCAGGGTGCTCATTGCTCAGGGTGCTGGGTGCTCAGTACTCAGGGTGCTGGGTGCTCAGTGCTCAGGGTGCTCGGTGCTCAGTACGTTGGGTGCTCAGTACTCAGGGTTCTGGGTGCTCAGTGCTCAGGGTGCTGGGTGCTCAGTGCTCAGAGTGCTGGGTGCTCAGTGCTCAGGGTGCTGGGTGCTCGGTGCTCGGGGTGCTGGGTGCTCAGTGCTCGGGGTGCTCGGTGCTCAGTACTCAGGGTGCTCAGTGCTCATTACTCAGGGTGCTGGGTGCTCAGTGCTCAGGGTGCTGTGTGCTCAGTACTGAGGGTGCTGGGTGCTCGGTGCTCAGTACGCTGGGTGCTCAGTACTCAGGGTGCTGGGTGCTCAGTGCTCAATGTGCTGGGTGCTCAGTACTCAGGGTGCTCGGTGCTCAGTACTCAGGGTCCTCAGTGCTCAGTACGCAGGGTGCTCAGTGCTCAGTGCTCGGGGTGCTGGGTGCTCAGTGCTCGGGGTGCTGGGTGCTCAGTGCTCGGGGTGCTGGGTGCTCAGTACTCAGGGTGCTGGGTGCTCAGTGCTCGGGGTGCTGGTTACTCAGTGCTCAGTACACAGGGTGCTGGGTGCTCAGTGCTCGGGGTGCTGGGTACTCAGTGCTCAGTACACAGGGTGCTGAGTGCTTAGTGCTCGGGGTGCTGGATGCTCAGTACTCAGGGTGCTGGGTGCTCAGTGCTCAGGGTGCTGGGTGCTCAGTGCTCGGGGTGCTAGTTACTCAGTGCTCAGTACACAGGGTGCTGAGTGCTCAGTGCTCGGGGTGCTGGGTACTCAGTGCTCAGTACACAGGGTGCTGAGTGCTTAGTGCTCGGGGTGCTGGATGCTCAGTACTCAGGGTGCTCAGTGCACAGTACTCAGCGTGCTGGGTGCTCAGTGCTCAGGGTGCTCGGTGCTCAGTACTCAGGGTGCTCAGTGCTCAGTACTCAGCGTGCTGGGTGCTCAATGCTCAGGGTGCTGGGTGCTCAGTACTCAGGGTGCTGGGTGCTTAGTACTCAGGGTGCTCGGTCCTCAGTGCTCAGGGTGCTGGGTGCTCAGTACTCAGGGTGCTGGGTGCTCAGTGCTCAGGGTGCTCAGTGATCAGTACTCAGGGTGCTCAGTGCTCAGTGCTCAGGGTGCTCAGTGCTCAGTACTCAGGGTGCTCAGTGATCAGTGCTCTGGGTGCTGGGTGCTCAGTGCTCGGGGTGCTGGGTGCTCAGTGCTCAGGGTGCTGGGTGCTCAGTACTCAGGGTGCTGGGTGCTCAGTGCTCGGGGTGCTGGTTACTCAGTGCTCAGTACACAGGGTGCTGGGTGCTCAGTGCTCGGGGTGCTGGGTACTCAGTGCTCAGTACACAGGGTGCTGAGTGCTTAGTGCTCGGGGTGCTGGATGCTCAGTACTCAGGGTGCTGGGTGCTCAGTGCTCAGGGTGCTGGGTGCTCAGTGCTCGGGGTGCTAGTTACTCAGTGCTCAGTACACAGGGTGCTGAGTGCTCAGTGCTCGGGGTGCTGGGTGCTCAGTGCTCAGTACTCAGGGTGCTGGCTGCTCAGTGCTCGGGGTGCTCAGTGCTCAGGGTGCTGGGTGCTCAGTGCTCGGGGTGCTGGGTGCTCAGTGCTCAGTACTCAGGGTGCTGGCTGCTCAGTGCTCGGGGTGCTGGATGCTCAGTACTCAGGGTGCTGGGTGCGCAGTGCTCAGGGTGCTGGGTGCTCAGTACTCAGGGTGCTGGGTGCTCAGTGCTCGGGGTACTGGGTGCTCAGTACTCAGGGTGCTGGGTGCTCAGTACTCGGGTGCTGGGTGCTCAGTGCTCAGGGTGCTGGGTGCTCAGTGCTCGGGGTGCTGGGTGCTCAGTGCTCAGTACTCAGGTTGCTGGGTGCTCAGTGCTCGGGGTGCTGGGTGCTCAGTGCTCAGTCCTCAGGGTGCTGGGTGCTCAGTGCTCAGGGTGCTGGGTGCTCAGTGCTCAGGGTGCTGGGTGCTCAGTGCTCAGGGTGCTGGGTACTCAGTGCTCGGGGGCTGGGTGCTCAGTACTCAGGGTGCTGGGTGCTCAGTACTCAGGGTGCTGGGTGCTCAGTGCTCAGGGTGCTGGGTGCTCAGTGCTCGGGGTGCTGGGTGCTCAGTGCTCGGGGTGCTCGCTGCTCAGTACTCAGGGTGCTGGGTGCTCAGTGCTCCGGGTGCTCAGTACTCAGGGTGCTGTGTGTTCAGTGCTCAGGGTTCTGGGTGCTCAGTACTCAGGGTGCTCGGTGCTTAGTACTCAGGGTCCTGGGTGCTCAGTACTCCGGGTGCTGGGTGCTCAGTGCTCGGGGTGCTCGGTGCTCAGTGCTCAATGTGCTGGGTGCTCAGTACTCAGGGTGCTCATTGCTCAGGGTGCTGGGTGCTCAGTACTCAGGGTGCTGGGTGCTCAGTGCTCAGGGTGCTCGGTGCTCAGTACGTTGGGTGCTCAGTACTCAGGGTTCTGGGTGCTCAGTGCTCAGGGTGCTGGGTGCTCAGTGCTCAGAGTGCTGGGTGCTCAGTGCTCAGGGTGCTGGGTGCTCGGTGCTCGGGGTGCTGGGTGCTCAGTGCTCGGGGTGCTCGGTGCTCAGTACTCAGGGTGCTCAGTGCTCATTACTCAGGGTGCTGGGTGCTCAGTGCTCAGGGTGCTGTGTGCTCAGTACTGAGGGTGCTGGGTGCTCGGTGCTCAGTACGCTGGGTGCTCAGTACTCAGGGTGCTGGGTGCTCAGTGCTCAATGTGCTGGGTGCTCAGTACTCAGGGTGCTCGGTGCTCAGTACTCAGGGTCCTCAGTGCTCAGTACGCAGGGTGCTCAGTGCTCAGTGCTCGGGGTGCTGGGTGCTCAGTGCTCGGGGTGCTGGGTGCTCAGTGCTCGGGGTGCTGGGTGCTCAGTACTCAGGGTGCTGGGTGCTCAGTGCTCGGGGTGCTGGTTACTCAGTGCTCAGTACACAGGGTGCTGGGTGCTCAGTGCTCGGGGTGCTGGGTACTCAGTGCTCAGTACACAGGGTGCTGAGTGCTTAGTGCTCGGGGTGCTGGATGCTCAGTACTCAGGGTGCTGGGTGCTCAGTGCTCAGGGTGCTGGGTGCTCAGTGCTCGGGGTGCTAGTTACTCAGTGCTCAGTACACAGGGTGCTGAGTGCTCAGTGCTCGGGGTGCTGGGTGCTCAGTGCTCAGTACTCAGGGTGCTGGCTGCTCAGTGCTCGGGGTGCTCAGTGCTCAGGGTGCTGGGTGCCCAGTGCTCGGGGTGCTGGGTGCTCAGTGCTCAGTACTCAGGGTGCTGGCTGCTCAGTGCTCGGGGTGCTGGATGCTCAGTACTCAGGGTGCTGGGTGCGCAGTGCTCAGGGTGCTGGGTGCTCAGTACTCAGGGTGCTGGGTGCTCAGTGCTCGGGGTACTGGGTGCTCAGTACTCAGGGTGCTGGGTGCTCAGTACTCGGGTGCTGGGTGCTCAGTGCTCAGGGTGCTGGGTGCTCAGTGCTCGGGGTGCTGGGTGCTCAGTGCTCAGTACTCAGGTTGCTGGGTGCTCAGTGCTCGGGGTGCTGGGTGCTCAGTGCTCAGTCCTCAGGGTGCTGGGTGCTCAGTGCTCAGGGTGCTGGGTGCTCAGTGCTCAGGGTGCTGGGTGCTCAGTGCTCAGGGTGCTGGGTACTCAGTGCTCGGGGGCTGGGTGCTCAGTACTCAGGGTGCTGGGTGCTCAGTACTCAGGGTGCTGGGTGCTCAGTGCTCAGGGTGCTGGGTGCTCAGTGCTCGGGGTGCTGGGTGCTCAGTGCTCGGGGTGCTCGCTGCTCAGTACTCAGGGTGCTGGGTGCTCAGTGCTCCGGGTGCTCAGTACTCAGGGTGCTGTGTGTTCAGTGCTCAGGGTTCTGGGTGCTCAGTACTCAGGGTGCTCGGTGCTTAGTACTCAGGGTCCTGGGTGCTCAGTACTCCGGGTGCTGGGTGCTCAGTGCTCGGGGTGCTCGGTGCTCAGTGCTCAATGTGCTGGGTGCTCAGTACTCAGGGTGCTCATTGCTCAGGGTGCTGGGTGCTCAGTACTCAGGGTGCTGGGTGCTCAGTGCTCAGGGTGCTCGGTGCTCAGTACGTTGGGTGCTCAGTACTCAGGGTTCTGGGTGCTCAGTGCTCAGGGTGCTGGGTGCTCAGTGCTCAGAGTGCTGGGTGCTCAGTGCTCAGGGTGCTGGGTGCTCGGTGCTCGGGGTGCTGGGTGCTCAGTGCTCGGGGTGCTCGGTGCTCAGTACTCAGGGTGCTCAGTGCTCATTACTCAGGGTGCTGGGTGCTCAGTGCTCAGGGTGCTGTGTGCTCAGTACTGAGGGTGCTGGGTGCTCGGTGCTCAGTACGCTGGGTGCTCAGTACTCAGGGTGCTGGGTGCTCAGTGCTCAATGTGCTGGGTGCTCAGTACTCAGGGTGCTCGGTGCTCAGTACTCAGGGTCCTCAGTGCTCAGTACGCAGGGTGCTCAGTGCTCAGTGCTCGGGGTGCTGGGTGCTCAGTGCTCGGGGTGCTGGGTGCTCAGTGCTCGGGGTGCTGGGTGCTCAGTGCTCAGGGTGCTGCGTGCTCATTGTTCAGAGTGCTGGGTGCTCAGTACTCTGGGTGCTCGGTGCTCAGTACTCAGGGTGCTCAGTGCTCAGTACTCAGCGTGCTGGGTGCTCAGTGCTCAGGGTGCTTGGTGCTGAGTACTCAGGGTGCTCAGTGCTCAGTACTCAGCGTGCTGGGTGCTCAGTGCTCAGGGTGCTGGGTGCTCAGTACTCAGGGTGCTGGGTGCTTAGTACTCAGGGTGCTCGGTCCTCAGTGCTCAGGGTGCTGGGTGCTCAGTACTCAGGGTGCTGGGTGCTCAGTGCTCAGCGTGCTCAGTGCTCAGTACTCAGGGTGCTCGGTGCTCAGTGCTCAGGGTGCTCAGTGCTCAGTACTCAGTGTGCTCAGTGCTCAGTGCTCTGGGTGCTGGTTGCTCAGGGCTCGGGGTGCTGGGTGCTCAGTGCTCAGGGTGCTGGGTGCTCAGTACTCAGGTTGCTCAGTGCTCAGGGTGCTGGGTGCTCAGTGCTCGGGGTGCTGGGTGCTCAGTGCTCAGTGCTCAGTACGCTGGGTGCTCAGTACTCAGGGTGCTGGGTGCTCAGTCCTCAGGGTGCTCGGTGCTCAGTACACAGGGTGCTGGGTTCTCAGTGCTCGGGGTGCTGGGTGCTCATTAATCAGGGTGCTGGGTGCTCAGTACTCAGGGTGCTCAGTGCTTGGGGTGCTGGGTGCTCAGTACTCAGGGTGCTCAGTGCTCGGGGTGCTGGGTGCTCAGTGCTCTGTGTGCTGGGTGCTCAGTGCTCGGGGTGCTGGGTGATGAGTGCTCGGTGTGCTGGGTGCTCAGTGCTTGGGGTGCTGGGTGCTCAGTGCTCGGGGTGCTGGGTGCTCAGTACTCGGCGTGCTCGGTGCTCAGTACTGAGGGTGCTGGGTGCTCAGTGCTCAGGGTGCTGGGTGCTCAGTACTCAGGGTGCTGGGTGCTCGGTGCTCAGTACGCTAGGTGCTCAGTACTCGGGGTGCTCGGTGCTCAGTACTCAGGGTGCTGGGTGCTCAGTGCTCAGGGTGCTGGGTGCTCATTAATCAGGGTGCTGGGTGCTCAGTACTCAGGGTGCTCAGTGCTTGGGGTGCTGGGTGCTCAGTACTCAGGGTGCTCAGTGCTTCGGGTGCTGGGTGCTCAGTACTCAGGGTGCTGGTTGCTCAGTACTCAGGGTGCTGGGTGCTGAGTACTCAGGGTGCTGGGTGCTCAGTAATCAGGGTGCTGGGTACTCAGTGCTCGGGGTGCTGGGTGCTCAGTGCTCGGGGTGCTGGGTCCTCAGTGCTCGGGGTGCTGGGTGCTCAGTGCTCAGGGTGCTGCGTGCTCAGTACTCAGGGTGCTGGGTGCTCAGTGCTCAGGGTGCTGGGTGCTCAGTGCTCAGGGTGATCGGTGCTCAGTACTCAGGGTGCTGGGTGCTCAGTGCTCAGGGTGCTGGGTGCTCAGTCCTCAGGGTGCTCAGTGCTCAGGGTGCTGGGTGCTCAGTGCTCAGGGTGCTGGGTGCTCAGTGCTCAGTGCTCAGGGTGCTGGGTGCTCAGTGCTCAGTGCTCAGGGTGCTGGTTGCTCAGTACTCAGGGTGCTGGGTGCTCAGTACTCAGGGTGCTAGGTGCTCAGTGCTCAGGGTGCTGGGTGCTCAGTACTCAGGGTGCTGGTTGATCAGTGCTCGGGGTGCTGGGTGCTCAGTGCTCAGGGTGCTGGGTGCTCAGTGCTCAGGGTGCTGGGTGCTCAGTACTCAGGGTGCTGGGTGCTCAGTGCTCGGGGTGCTCGGTGCTCAGTACTCAAGGTGCTGGGTGCTCAGTGCTCAGAGTGCTGGGTGCTCAGTGATCAGGGTGCTGGGTGCTCAGTACTCAGGGTGCTCATTGCTCAGGCTGCTGGGTGCTCAGTACTCAGGGTGCTGGGTGCTTAGTACTCAGGGTGCTCGGTCCTCAGTGCTCAGGGTTCTGGGTGCTCAGTGCTCGGGGTGCTGGGTGCTCAGTGCTCGGGGTGCTCGTTGCTCAGTACTCAGGGTGCTCATTGCTGAGGGTGCTGGGTGCTCAGTACTCAGGGTGCTATGTGCTCAGTGCTCGGGGTGCTCGGAGCTCAGTACTCAGGGTGCTGCGTGCTCAGTGCTCAGGGTGCTCGCTGCTCATTATGTTGGCTGCTCAGTTCTCAGGGTGCTGGGTGCTCAGTGCTCAGGGTGCTGGGTGCTCAGTGCTCAGGGTGCTGGGTGCTCAGTGCTCAGGGTGCTGGGTGCTCAGTGCTCAGGGTGCTGGGTACTCAGTGCTCGGGGTGCTGGGTGCTCAGTACTCAGGGTGCTGGGTGCTCAGTACTCAGGGTGCTGGGTGCTCAGTGCTCGGGGTGCTGGGTGCTCAGTGCTCGGGGTGCTGGGTGCTCAGTGCTCGGGGTGCTCGCTGCTCAGTACTCAGGGTGCTGGGTGCTCAGTGCTCCGGGTGCTCAGTACTCAGGGTGCTGTGTGTTCAGTGCTCAGGGTGCTGGGTGCTCAGTACTCAGGGTGCTTGGTGCTTAGTACTCAGGGTGCTGGGTGCTCAGTACTCCGGGTGCTGGGTGCTCAGTGCTCGGGATGCTCGGTGCTCAGTGCTTAATGTGCTGGGTGCTCAGTACTCAGGGTGCTCATTGCTCAGGTTGCTGGGTGCTCAGTACTCAGGGTGCTGTGTGCTCAGTGCTCAGGGTGCTCGGTGCTCAGTACGTTGGGTGCTCAGTACTCAGGGTGCTGGGTGCTCAGTGCTCAGGGTGCTGGGTGCTCGGTGCTCGGTGTGCTGGGTGCTCAGTGCTCGGGGTGCTCGGTGCTCAGTACTCAGGGTGCTCAGTGCTCAGTACTCAGGGTGCTGGGTGCTCAGTGCTCAGGGTGCTGGGTGCTCAGTACTCAGGGTGCTGGGTGCTCGGTGCTCAGTACGCTGGGTGCTCGGTACTCAGGGTGCTGGGTGCTCAGTACTCAGGGTGCTCGGTGCTCAGTACTCAGAGTGCTGGGTGCTCAGTGCTCGGGGTGCTGGGTGCTCAGTACTCAGGGTGCTGGGTGCTCAGTGCTCGGGGTGCTCGGTGCTCAGTGCTCCGGGTGCTGGGTGCTCAGTACTCAGGGTGCTGGGTGCTCAGTACTCGGTGTGCTGGGTGCTCAGTACTCAGGGTGCTCAGTGCTCAGTACTCAGGGTGCTCAGTGCTCAGTACGCAGGGTGCTCAGTGCTCAGTGCTCGGGGTGCTGGGTGCTCAGTGCTCGGGGAGCTGGGTGCTCAGTGCTCGGGGTGCTGGGTGCTCAGTGCTCCGGGTGCTGGGTGCTCAGTGCTCGGGGTGCTCGGTGCTCAGTACTCAGGGTGCTGGGTGCTTAGTACTCAGGGTGCTGGGTGAGCAGTGCTCGGGGTGCTGGGTGCTCAGTGCTCAGTACTCAGGGTGCTGGGTGCTCAGTGCTCAGGGTGCTGGGTGCTCAGTGCTCAGGGTGCTGGGTGCTCAGTGCTCAGGGTGCTGGGTGCTCGGTGCTCAGGGTGCTGGGTGCTCAGTACTCAGGGAGCTGGGTGCTCTGTACTCAGGGTGCTGGGTGCTCAGTGCTCGGGGTGCTGGGTGCTCAGTGCTCGGGGTGCTGGGTGCTCAGTGCTCGGGGTGCTCGGTGCTCAGTACTCAGGGTGCTTGGTACTCAGTGCTCGAGGTGCTCAGTACTCAGGGTGCTGTGTGTTCAGTGCTCAGGGTGCTGGGTGCTCAGTACTCAGGGTGCTCGGTGCTTAGTACTCAGGGTGCTGGGTGCTCAGTACTCCGGGTGCTGGGTGCTCAGTACTCAGGGTGCTCGGTGCTCAGTACTCAGGGTGCTCAGTGCACAGTACTCAGCGTGCTGGGTGCTCAGTGCTCAGGGTGCTCGGTGCTCAGTACTCAGGGTGCTCAGTGCTCAGTACTCAGCGTGCTGGGTGCTCAGTGCTCAGGGTGCTGGGTGCTTAGTACTCAGGGTGCTCGGTCCTCAGTGCTCAGGGTGCTGCGTGCTAAGTACTCAGGGTGCTGGGTGCTCAGTGCTCAGGGTGCTCAGTGTTCAGTACTCAGGGTGCTAGGTGCTCAGTGCTCAGGGTGCTCAGTGCTCAGTACTCAGGGTGCTCAGTGCTCAGTGCTCTGGGTGCTGGGTGCTCAGTGCTCGGGGTGCTGGGTGCTCAGTGCTCAGGGTGCTGGGTGCTCAGTACTCAGGGTGCTGGGTGCTCAGTGCTCGGGGTGCTGGTTACTCAGTGCTCAGTACACAGGGTGCTGGGTGCTCAGTGCTCGGGGTGCTGGTTACTCAGTGCTCAGTACACAGGGTGCTGAGTGCTCAGTGCTCGGGGTGCTGGATGCTCAGTACTCAGGGTGCTGGGTGCTCAGTACTCAGGGTGCTCAGTGCTCAGGGTGCTGAGTGCTCAGTGCTCGGGGTGCTGGGTGCTCAGTGCTCAGTACTCAGGGTGCTGGCTGCTCAGTGCTCGGGGTGCTGGATGCTCAGTACTCAGGGTGCTGGGTGCTCAGTGCTCAGGGTGCTGGGTGCTCAGTACTCAGGGTGCTGGGTGCTCAGTGCTCAGGGTGCTGGGTGCTCAGTTCTCAGGGTGCTGGGTGCTCAGTGCTCGGGGTGCTGGATGCTCAGTACTCAGGGTGCTGGGTGCTCACTACTCAGGGTGTTGGGTGCTCAGTGCTCATGGTGCTGGGTGCTCAGTGCTCAGGGTGCTGGGTGCTCAGTACTCAGGGTGCTGGGTGCTCAGTGCTCAGGGTGCTGGGTGCTCAGTGCTCAGGGTGCTGGGTGCTCAGTGCTCAGGGTGCTCGGTGCTCAGTGCTCAGGTTGCTGGGTGCTCAGTACTCAGTGTGCTGGGTGCTCAATACTCAGGGTGCTCATTGCTCAGTACGCAGGGTGCTCAGTGCTCAGTACTCAGGGTGCTCAGTGCTCAGGGTGCTGGGAGCTCAGTGCTCGGGGTGCTGGGTGCTCAGTCCTCAGGGTGCTGGGTGCTCCGTGCTCAGGGTCCTCGGTGCTCAGTGCTCAGGGGGCTGGGTGCTCAGTACTCAGGGTGCTGGGTGCTCAGTGCTCGGGGTACTGGGTGCTCAGTACTCAGGGTGCTGGGTGCTCAGTACTCGGGTGCTGGGTGCTCAGTGCTCAGGGTGCTGGGTGCTCAGTGCTCGGGGTGCTTGGTGCTCAGTGCTCAGTACTCAGGTTGCTGGGTGCTCAGTGCTCGGGGTGCTGGGTGCTCAGTGCTCAGTACTCAGGGTGCTGGGTGCTCAGTGCTCAGGGTGCTGGGTGCTCAGTGCTCAGGGTGCTGGGTACTCAGTGCTCGGGGTGCTGGGTGCTCAGTACTCAGGGTGCTGGGTGCTCAGAACTCAGGGTGCTGGGTGCTCAGTGCTCGGGGTGCTTGGTGTTCAGTGCTCGGGGTGTTGGGTGCTCAGTGCTCGGGGTGCTCGCTGCTCAGTACTCAGGGTGCTGGGTGCTCAGTGCTCCGGGTGCTCAGTACTCAGGGTGCTGTGTGTTCAGTGCTCAGGGTGCTGGGTGCTCAGTACTCAGGGTGCTCGGTGCTTAGTACTCAGGGTGCTGGGTGCTCAGTACTCCGGGTGCTGGGTGCTCAGTGCTCGGGGTGCTGGGTGCTCAGTGCTCAATGTGCTGGGTGCTCAATACTCAGGGTGCTCATTGCTCAGGGTGCTGAGTGCTCAGTACTCAGGGTGCTGGGTGCTCAGTACTCAGGGTGCTGGGTGCTCAGTGCTCGGGGTGCTGGTTACTCAGTGCTCAGTACACAGGGTGCTGGGTGCTCAGTGCTCGGGGTGCTGGGTACTCAGTGCTCAGTACACAGGGTGCTGAGTGCTTAGTGCTCAGGGTGCTGGATGCTCAGTACTCAGGGTGCTGGGTGCTCAGTGCTCAGGGTGCAGGGTGCTCAGTGCTCAGGGTGCTGGGTGCTCAGTGCTCGGGGTGCTGGTTACTCAGTGCTCAGTACACAGGGTGCTGAGTGCTCAGTGCTCGGGGTGCTGGATGCTCAGTACTCAGGGTGCTGGGTGCTCAGTACTCAGGGTGCTCAGTGCTCAGGGTGCTGGGTGCTCAGTGCTCGGGGTGCTCGGTGCTCAGTGCTCAATGTGCTGGGTGCTCAATACTCAGGGTGCTCATTGCTCAGGGTGCTGGGTGCTCAGTACTCAGGGTGCTGGGTGCTCAGTGCTCAGCGTGCTCGGTGCTCAGTACGTTGGGTGCTCAGTACTCAGGGTGCTGGGTGCCCAGTACTCAGGGTGCTGGGTGCTCAGTGCTCAGGGTGCTGGGTGCTCAGTGCTCAGGGTGCTGGGTGCTCGGTGCTCGGGGTGCTGGGTGCTCAGTGCTCGGGGTGCTCGGTGCTCAGTACTCAGGGTGCCCAGTGCTCAGTACTCAGGGTGCTGGGTGCTCAGTGCTCAGGGTGCTGGGTGCTCAGTACTCAGGGTGCTGGGTGCTCGGTGCTCAGTACGCTGGGTGCTCAGTACTCAGGTTGCTGGGTGCTCAGTACTCAGGGTGCTCGGTGCTCAGTACTCAGGGTGCTGGGTGCTCAGTGCTCGGGGTGCTGGGTGCTCAGAACTCAGGGTGCTGGGTGCTCAGTGCTCGGGGTGCTCGGTGCTCAGTGCTCGGGGTGCTGGGTGCTCAGTACTCAGGGTGCTGGGTGCTCAGTACTCGGTGTGCTGGGTGCTCAGTACTCAGGGTGCTCGGTGCTCAGTGCTCGGTGTGCTGGGTGCTCAGTACTCAGGGTGCTCGGTGCTCAGTACTCAGGGTCCTCAGTGCTCAGTACGCAGGGTGCTCAGTGCTCAGTGCTCGGGGTGCTGGGTGCTCAGTGCTCGGGGTGCTCGGTGCTCAGTGCTCGGGGTGCTGGGTGCTCAGTGCTCAGGGTGCTGCGTGCTCAGTGCTCAGAGTGCTGGGTGCTCAGTACTCTGGGTGCTCAGTGCTCAGAACTCAGGGTGCTCAGTGCTCATTACTCAGCGTGCTTGGTGCTCAATGCTCAGGGTGCTTGGTGCTCAGTACTCAGGGTGCTCAGTGCTCAGTACTCAGCGTGCTGGGTGCTCAGTGCTCAGGGTGCTGGGTGCTCAGTACTCAGGGTGTTGGGTGCTTAGTACTCAGGGTGCTCGGTCCTCAGTGCTCAGGGTGCTGGGTGCTCAGTACTCAGGGTGCTGGGTGCTCAGTGCTCAGCGTGCTCAGTGCTCAATACTCAGGGTGCTCGGTGCTCAGTGCTCAGTGTGCTCAGTGCTCAGTACTCAGGGTGCTCAGTGCTCAGTGCTCTGGGTGCTGGTTGCTCAGGGCTCGGGGTGCTGGGTGCTCAGTGCTCAGGGTGCTGGGTGCTCAGTACTCAGGTTGCTCAGTGCTCAGGGTGCTGGGTGCTCAGTGCTCGGGGTGCTGGGTACTCAGTGCTCAGTACACAGGGTGCTGAGTGCTCAGTGCTCGGGGTGCTGGGTGCTCAGTGCTCAGTACTCAGGGTGCTCGGTGCTCGGTGCTCGGGGTGCTGGATGCTCAGTACTCAGGGTGCTGTGTCCTCAGTGCTCAGCGTGCTGGGTGCTCAGTACTCAGGGTGCTGGGTGCTCAGGGCTCAGGGTGCTGGGTGCTCAGTACTCAGGGTGCTGTGTCCTCAGTGCTCAGCGTGCTGGGTGCTCAGTGCTCGGGGTGCTCAGTACTCAGGGTGCTGTGTGTTCAGTGCTCAGGGTACTGGGTGCTCAGTACTCAGGGTGCTAGGTGCTTAGTACTCAGGGTGCTGTGTGCTCAGTGCTCGGGGTGCTGGGTGCTCAGTGCTCGGGGTGCTGGGTGCTCAGTGCTCGGGGTGCTCGGTGCTCAGTAAGCTGGGTGCTCAGTACTCAGGGTGCTGGGTGCTCAGTACTCAGGGTGCTGGGTGCTTAGTACTCAGGGTGCTGGGTGCTCAGTGCTCGGGGTGCTGGGTGCTCAGTGCTCAGTACTCAGGGTGCTGGGTGCTCTGTGCTCAGGGTGCCGGGTGCTCAGTGCTCAGGGTGCTGGGTGCTCAGTGCTCAGGGTGCTGGGTACTCAGTGCTCAGGGTGCTGGGTGCTCAGTACTCAGGGTGCTGGGTGCTCTGTACTCAGGGTGCTGGGTGCTCAGTGCTCGGGGTGCTGGGTGCTCAGTGCTCGGGGTGCTGGGTGCTCAGTGCTCGGGGTGCTCGGTGCTCAGTACTCAGGGTGCTTGGTACTCAGTGCTCGAGGTGCTCAGTACTCAGGGTGCTGTGTGTTCAGTGCTCAGGGTGCTGGGTGCTCAGTACTCAGGGTGCTCGGTGCTTAGTACTCAGGGTGCTGGGTGCTCAGTACTCCGGGTGCTGGGTGCTCAGTACTCAGGGTGCTCGGTGCTCAGTACTCAGGGTGCTCAGTGCACAGTACTCAGCGTGCTGGGTGCTCAGTGCTCAGGGTGCTCGGTGCTCAGTACTCAGGGTGCTCAGTGCTCAGTACTCAGCGTGCAGGGTGCTCATTGCTCAGGGTGCTGGGTGCTCAGTACTCAGGGTGCTCGGTGCTTAGTACTCAGGGTGCTCGGTCCTCAGTGCTCAGGGTGCTGGGTGCTCAGTACTCAGGGTGCTGGGTGCTCAGTGCTCAGGGTGCTCAGTGTTCAGTACTCAGGGTGCTCGGTGCTCAGTGCTCAGGGTGCTCAGTGCTCAGTACTCATGGTGCTCAGTGCTCAGTGCTCTGGGTGCTGGGTGCTCAGTGCTCGGGGTGCTGGGTGCTCAGTGCTCAGGGTGCTGGGTGCTCAGTACTCAGGGTGCTGGGTGCTCAGTGCTCGGGGTGCTGGTTACTCAGTGCTCAGTACACCGGGTGCTGGGTGCTCAGTGCTCGGAGTGCTGGGTACTCAGTGCTCAGTACACAGGGTGCTGAGTGCTTAGTGCTCGGGGTGCTGGATGCTCAGTACTCAGGGTGCTGGGTGCTCAGTGCTCAGGGTGCTGGGTGCTCAGTGCTCGGGGTGCTGGTTACTCAGTGCTCAGTACACAGGGTGCTGAGTGCTCAGTGCTCGGGGTGCTGGATGCTCAGTACTCAGGGTGCTGGGTGCTCAGTACTCAGGGTGCTCAGTGCCCAGGGTGCTGGGTGCTCAGTGCTCGGGGTGCTGGGTGCTCAGTGCTCAGTACTCAGGGTGCTGGCTGCTCAGTGCTCGGGGTGCTGGATGCTCAGTGCTCAGGGTGCTGGGTGCTCAGTGCTCAGGGTGCTGGGTGCTCAGTACTCAGGGTGCTGGGTGCTCAATGCTCAGGGTGCTGGGTGCTCAGTTCTCCGGGTGCTGGTTCCTCAGTGCTCAGGGTGCTGGGTGCTCAGTGCTCTGGGTGCTCAGTACTCAGGGTGCTGTGTGTTCAGTGCTCAGGGTACTGGGTGCTCAGTACTCAGGGTGCTCGGTGCTCAGTACTCAGGGTGCTGGGTGCTCAGTACTCCGGGTGCTGGGTGCTCAGTGCTCGGGGTGCTCGGTGCTCAGTGCTCAGGGTGCTGGGTGCTCAGTACTCAGGGTGCTCATTGCTCAGGGTGCTGGGTGCTCAGTACTCAGGGTGCTGGGTGCTCAGTACTCAGGGTGCTCAGTGCTCAGTACTCAGGGTGCTCAGTGCTCAGTACTCATGGTGCGCAGTGCTCAGGGTGCTGGGTGCTCAGTGCTCGGGGTGCTGATTGCTCAGTGCTCAGGGTGCTGGGTGCTCAGTACTCAGGGTGCTCAGTATTCAGGGTGCTGGGTGCTCAGTTCTCAGGGTGCTGGGTGCTCAGTGCTCAGGGTGCTGGGTGCTCAGTGCTCAGGGTGCTCGGTGCTCAGTGCTCAGGTTGCTGGGTGCTCAGTACTCAGTGTGCTGGGTGCTCAATACTCAGGGTGCTCATTGCTCAGTACGCAGGGTGCTCAGTGATCAGTACTCAGGGTGCTCAGTGCTCAGGGTGCTGGGTGCTCAGTGCTCGGGGTGCTGGGTGCTCAGTCCTCAGGGTGCTGGGTGCTCAGTGCTCAGGGTGCTCTTTGCTCAGTGCTCAGGGTGCTGGGTCCTCAGTACTCAGGGTGCTGGGTGCTCAGTGCTCGGGGTACTGGGTGCTCAGTACTCAGGGTGCTGGGTGCTCAGTGCTCGGGGTGCTCGGTGCTCAGTACTCAAGGTGCTGGGTGCTCAGTGCTCAGAGTGCTGGGTGCTCAGTGATCAGGGTGCTGGGTGCTCAGTACTCAGGGTGCTCATTGCTCAGGCTGCTGGGTGCTCAGTACTCAGGGTGCTGGGTGCTTAGTACTCAGGGTGCTCGGTCCTCAGTGCTCAGGGTTCTGGGTGCTCAGTGCTCGGGGTGCTGGGTGCTCAGTGCTCGGGGTGCTCGTTGCTCAGTACTCAGGGTGCTCATTGCTGAGGGTGCTGGGTGCTCAGTACTCAGGGTGCTATGTGCTCAGTGCTCGGGGTGCTCGGAGCTCAGTACTCAGGGTGCTGCGTGCTCAGTGCTCAGGGTGCTCGCTGCTCATTATGTTGGCTGCTCAGTTCTCAGGGTGCTGGGTGCTCAGTGCTCAATGTGCTGGGTGCTCAGTGCTCAGGGTGCTGGGTGCTCAGTGCTCAGGGTGCTGGGTGCTCAGTGCTCAGGGTGCTGGGTACTCAGTGCTCGGGGTGATGGGTGCTCAGTACTCAGGGTGCTGGGTGCTCAGTACTCAGGGTGCTGGGTGCTCAGTGCTCGGGGTGCTGGGTGCTCAGTGCTCGGGGTGCTGGGTGCTCAGTGCTCGGGGTGCTCGCTGCTCAGTACTCAGGGTGCTGGGTGCTCAGTGCTCCGGGTGCTCAGTACTCAGGGTGCTGTGTGTTCAGTGCTCAGGGTGCTGGGTGCTCAGTACTCAGGGTGCTAGGTGCTTAGTACTCAGGGTGCTGGGTGCTCAGTACTCCGGGTGCTGGGTGCTCAGTGCTCGGGATGCTCGGTGCTCAGTGCTTAATGTGCTGGGTGCTCAGTACTCAGGGTGCTCATTGCTCAGGTTGCTGGGTGCTCAGTACTCAGGGTGCTGTGTGCTCAGTGCTCAGGGTGCTCGGTGCTCAGTACGTTGGGTGCTCAGTACTCAGGGTGCTGGGTGCTCAGTGCTCAGGGTGCTGGGTGCTCGGTGCTCGGTGTGCTGGGTGCTCAGTGCTCGGGGTGCTCGGTGCTCAGTACTCAGGGTGCTCAGTGCTCAGTACTCAGGGTGCTGGGTGCTCAGTGCTCAGGGTGCTGGGTGCTCAGTACTCAGGGTGCTGGGTGCTCGGTGCTCAGTACGCTGGGTGCTCGGTACTCAGGGTGCTGGGTGCTCAGTACTCAGGGTGCTCGGTGCTCAGTACTCAGAGTGCTGGGTGCTCAGTGCTCGGGGTGCTGGGTGCTCAGTACTCAGGGTGCTGGGTGCTCAGTGCTCGGGGTGCTCGGTGCTCAGTGCTCCGGGTGCTGGGTGCTCAGTACTCAGGGTGCTGGGTGCTCAGTACTCGGTGTGCTGGGTGCTCAGTACTCAGGGTGCTCAGTGCTCAGTACTCAGGGTGCTCAGTGCTCAGTACGCAGGGTGCTCAGTGCTCAGTGCTCGGGGTGCTGGGTGCTCAGTGCTCGGGGAGCTGGGTGCTCAGTGCTCGGGGTGCTGGGTGCTCAGTGCTCCGGGTGCTGGGTGCTCAGTGCTCGGGGTGCTCGGTGCTCAGTACTCAGGGTGCTGGGTGCTTAGTACTCAGGGTGCTGGGTGAGCAGTGCTCGGGGTGCTGGGTGCTCAGTGCTCAGTACTCAGGGTGCTGGGTGCTCAGTGCTCAGGGTGCTGGGTGCTCAGTGCTCAGGGTGCTGGGTGCTCAGTGCTCAGGGTGCTGGGTGCTCGGTGCTCAGGGTGCTGGGTGCTCAGTACTCAGGGAGCTGGTTCTCTGTACTCAGGGTGCTGGGTGCTCAGTGCTCGGGGTGCTGGGTGCTCAGTGCTCGGGGTGCTGGGTGCTCAGTGCTCGGGGTGCTCGGTGCTCAGTACTCAGGGTGCTTGGTACTCAGTGCTCGAGGTGCTCAGTACTCAGGGTGCTGTGTGTTCAGTGCTCAGGGTGCTGGGTGCTCAGTACTCAGGGTGCTCGGTGCTTAGTACTCAGGGTGCTGGGTGCTCAGTACTCCGGGTGCTGGGTGCTCAGTACTCAGGGTGCTCGGTGCTCAGTACTCAGGGTGCTCAGTGCACAGTACTCAGCGTGCTGGGTGCTCAGTGCTCAGGGTGCTCGGTGCTCAGTACTCAGGGTGCTCAGTGCTCAGTACTCAGCGTGCTGGGTGCTCAGTGCTCAGGGTGCTGGGTGCTCAGTACTCAGGGTGCTGGGTGCTTAGTACTCAGGGTGCTCGGTCCTCAGTGCTCAGGGTGCTGGGTGCTAAGTACTCAGGGTGCTGGGTGCTCAGTGCTCAGGGTGCTCAGTGATCAGTACTCAGGGTGCTAGGTGCTCAGTGCTCAGGGTGCTCAGTGCTCAGTACTCAGGGTGCTCAGTGCTCAGTGCTCTGGGTGCTGGGTGCTCAGTGCTCGGGGTGCTGGGTGCTCAGTGCTCAGGGTGCTGGGTGCTCAGTACTCAGGGTGCTGGGTGCTCAGTGCTCGGGGTGCTGGTTACTCAGTGCTCAGTACACAGGGTGCTGGGTGCTCAGTGCTCGGGGTGCTGGTTACTCAGTGCTCAGTACACAGGGTGCTGAGTGCTCAGTGCTCGGGGTGCTGGATGCTCAGTACTCAGGGTGCTGGGTGCTCAGTACTCAGGGTGCTCAGTGCTCAGGGTGCTGGGTGCTCAGTGCTCGGGGTGCTGGGTGCTCAGTGCTCAGTACTCAGGGTGCTGGCTGCTCAGTGCTCGGGGTGCTGGATGCTCAGTACTCAGGGTGCTGGGTGCTCAGTGCTCAGGGTGCTGGGTGCTCAGTACTCAGGGTGCTGGGTGCTCAGTGCTCAGGGTGCTGGGTGCTCAGTTCTCAGGGTGCTGGGTGCTCAGTGCTCGGGGTGCTGGATGCTCAGTACTCAGGGTGCTGGGTGCTCACTACTCAGGGTGTTGGGTGCTCAGTGCTCATGGTGCTGGGTGCTCAGTGCTCAGGGTGCTGGGTGCTCAGTACTCAGGGTGCTGGGTGCTCAGTGCTCGGGGTGCTTGGTGCTCAGTGCTCAGGGTGCTGGGTGCTCAGTACTCAGGGTGCTGTGTGTTCAGTGCTCAGGGTACTGGGTGCTCAGTACTCAGGGTGCTCGGTGCTTAGTACTCAGGGTGCTGGGTGCTCAGTACTCCGGGTGCTGGGTGCTCAGTGCTCGGGGTGCTCGGTGCTCAGTGCTCAGGGTGCTGGGTGCTCAGTACTCAGGGTGCTCATTGCTCAGGGTGCTGGGTGCTCAGTAATCAGGGTGCTGGGTGCTCATTACTCATGGTGCTCAGTGCTCAGTACTCAGGGTGGTCAGTGCTCAGTACTCATGGTGCGCAGTGCTCAGGGTGCTGGGTGCTCAGTGCTCGGGGTGCTGGGTGCTCAGTGCTCAGGGTGCTGGGTGCTCAGTACTCAGGGTGCTCAGTATTCAGGGTGCTGGGTGCTCAGTGCTCTGGGTGCTGGGTGCTCAGTGCTCAGGGTGCTGGGTGCTCAGTGCTCAGGGTGCTCGGTGCTCAGTGCTCAGGTTGCTGGGTGCTCAGTACTCAGTGTGCTGGGTGCTCAATACTCAGGGTGCTCATTGCTCAGTACGCAGGGTGCTCAGTGCTCAGTACTCAGGGTGCTCAGTGCTCAGGGTGCTGGGAGCTCAGTGCTCGGGGTGCTGGGTGCTCAGTCCTCAGGGTGCTGGGTGCTCAGTGCTCAGGGTGCTCGGTGCTCAGTGCTCAGGGGGCTGGGTGCTCAGTACTCAGGGTGCTGGGTGCTCAGTGCTCGGGGTACTGGGTGCTCAGTACTCAGGGTGCTGGGTGCTCAGTACTCGGGTGCTGGGTGCTCAGTGCTCAGGGTGCTGGGTGCTCAGTGCTCGGGGTGCTTGGTGCTCAGTGCTCAGTACTCAGGTTGCTGGGTGCTCAGTGCTCGGGGTGCTGGGTGCTCAGTGCTCAGTACTCAGGGTGCTGGGTGCTCAGTGCTCAGGGTGCTGGGTGCTCAGTGCTCAGGGTGCTGGGTACTCAGTGCTCGGGGTGCTGGGTGCTCAGTACTCAGGGTGCTGGGTGCTCAGAACTCAGGGTGCTGGGTGCTCAGTGCTCGGGGTGCTTGGTGTTCAGTGCTCGGGGTGTTGGGTGCTCAGTGCTCGGGGTGCTCGCTGCTCAGTACTCAGGGTGCTGGGTGCTCAGTGCTCCGGGTGCTCAGTACTCAGGGTGCTGTGTGTTCAGTGCTCAGGGTGCTGGGTGCTCAGTACTCAGGGTGCTCGGTGCTTAGTACTCAGGGTGCTGGGTGCTCAGTACTCCGGGTGCTGGGTGCTCAGTGCTCGGGGTGCTGGGTGCTCAGTGCTCAATGTGCTGGGTGCTCAATACTCAGGGTGCTCATTGCTCAGGGTGCTGAGTGCTCAGTACTCAGGGTGCTGGGTGCTCAGTACTCAGGGTGCTGGGTGCTCAGTGCTCGGGGTGCTGGTTACTCAGTGCTCAGTACACAGGGTGCTGGGTGCTCAGTGCTCGGGGTGCTGGGTACTCAGTGCTCAGTACACAGGGTGCTGAGTGCTTAGTGCTCAGGGTGCTGGATGCTCAGTACTCAGGGTGCTGGGTGCTCAGTGCTCAGGGTGCAGGGTGCTCAGTGCTCAGGGTGCTGGGTGCTCAGTGCTCGGGGTGCTGGTTACTCAGTGCTCAGTACACAGGGTGCTGAGTGCTCAGTGCTCGGGGTGCTGGATGCTCAGTACTCAGGGTGCTGGGTGCTCAGTACTCAGGGTGCTCAGTGCTCAGGGTGCTGGGTGCTCAGTGCTCGGGGTGCTCGGTGCTCAGTGCTCAATGTGCTGGGTGCTCAATACTCAGGGTGCTCATTGCTCAGGGTGCTGGGTGCTCAGTACTCAGGGTGCTGGGTGCTCAGTGCTCAGCGTGCTCGGTGCTCAGTACGTTGGGTGCTCAGTACTCAGGGTGCTGGGTGCCCAGTACTCAGGGTGCTGGGTGCTCAGTGCTCAGGGTGCTGGGTGCTCAGTGCTCAGGGTGCTGGGTGCTCGGTGCTCGGGGTGCTGGGTGCTCAGTGCTCGGGGTGCTCGGTGCTCAGTACTCAGGGTGCCCAGTGCTCAGTACTCAGGGTGCTGGGTGCTCAGTGCTCAGGGTGCTGGGTGCTCAGTACTCAGGGTGCTGGGTGCTCGGTGCTCAGTACGCTGGGTGCTCAGTACTCAGGTTGCTGGGTGCTCAGTACTCAGGGTGCTCGGTGCTCAGTACTCAGGGTGCTGGGTGCTCAGTGCTCGGGGTGCTGGGTGCTCAGAACTCAGGGTGCTGGGTGCTCAGTGCTCGGGGTGCTCGGTGCTCAGTGCTCGGGGTGCTGGGTGCTCAGTACTCAGGGTGCTGGGTGCTCAGTACTCGGTGTGCTGGGTGCTCAGTACTCAGGGTGCTCGGTGCTCAGTGCTCGGTGTGCTGGGTGCTCAGTACTCAGGGTGCTCGGTGCTCAGTACTCAGGGTCCTCAGTGCTCAGTACGCAGGGTGCTCAGTGCTCAGTGCTCGGGGTGCTGGGTGCTCAGTGCTCGGGGTGCTCGGTGCTCAGTGCTCGGGGTGCTGGGTGCTCAGTGCTCAGGGTGCTGCGTGCTCAGTGCTCAGAGTGCTGGGTGCTCAGTACTCTGGGTGCTCAGTGCTCAGAACTCAGGGTGCTCAGTGCTCATTACTCAGCGTGCTTGGTGCTCAATGCTCAGGGTGCTTGGTGCTCAGTACTCAGGGTGCTCAGTGCTCAGTACTCAGCGTGCTGGGTGCTCAGTGCTCAGGGTGCTGGGTGCTCAGTACTCAGGGTGCTGGGTGCTTAGTACTCAGGGTGCTCGGTCCTCAGTGCTCAGGGTGCTGGGTGCTCAGTACTCAGGGTGCTGGGTGCTCAGTGCTCAGCGTGCTCAGTGCTCAATACTCAGGGTGCTCGGTGCTCAGTGCTCAGTGTGCTCAGTGCTCAGTACTCAGGGTGCTCAGTGCTCAGTGCTCTGGGTGCTGGTTGCTCAGGGCTCGGGGTGCTGGGTGCTCAGTGCTCAGGGTGCTGGGTGCTCAGTACTCAGGTTGCTCAGTGCTCAGGGTGCTGGGTGCTCAGTGCTCGGGGTGCTGGGTACTCAGTGCTCAGTACACAGGGTGCTGAGTGCTCAGTGCTCGGGGTGCTGGGTGCTCAGTGCTCAGTACTCAGGGTGCTCGGTGCTCGGTGCTCGGGGTGCTGGATGCTCAGTACTCAGGGTGCTGGGTGCTCAGTGCTCAGGGTGCTGGGTGCTCAGTACTCAGGGTGCTGGGTGCTCAGGGCTCAGGGTGCTGGGTGCTCAGTACTCAGGGTGCTGTGTCCTCAGTGCTCAGCGTGCTGGGTGCTCAGTGCTCGGGGTGCTCAGTACTCAGGGTGCTGTGTGTTCAGTGCTCAGGGTACTGGGTGCTCAGTACTCAGGGTGCTAGGTGCTTAGTACTCAGGGTGCTGTGTGCTCAGTGCTCGGGGTGCTGGGTGCTCAGTGCTCGGGGTGCTGGGTGCTCAGTGCTCGGGGTGCTCGGTGCTCAGTAAGCTGGGTGCTCAGTACTCAGGGTGCTGGGTGCTCAGTACTCAGGGTGCTGGGTGCTTAGTACTCAGGGTGCTGGGTGCTCAGTGCTCGGGGTGCTGGGTGCTCAGTGCTCAGTACTCAGGGTGCTGGGTGCTCTGTGCTCAGGGTGCCGGGTGCTCAGTGCTCAGGGTGCTGGGTGCTCAGTGCTCAGGGTGCTGGGTACTCAGTGCTCAGGGTGCTGGGTGCTCAGTACTCAGGGTGCTGGGTGCTCTGTACTCAGGGTGCTGGGTGCTCAGTGCTCGGGGTGCTGGGTGCTCAGTGCTCGGGGTGCTGGGTGCTCAGTGCTCGGGGTGCTCGGTGCTCAGTACTCAGGGTGCTTGGTACTCAGTGCTCGAGGTGCTCAGTACTCAGGGTGCTGTGTGTTCAGTGCACAGGGTGCTGGGTGCTCAGTACTCAGGGTGCTCGGTGCTTAGTACTCAGGGTGCTGGGTGCTCAGTACTCCGGGTGCTGGGTGCTCAGTACTCAGGGTGCTCGGTGCTCAGTACTCAGGGTGCTCAGTGCACAGTACTCAGCGTGCTGGGTGCTCAGTGCTCAGGGTGCTCGGTGCTCAGTACTCAGGGTGCTCAGTGCTCAGTACTCAGCGTGCAGGGTGCTCAGTGCTCAGGGTGCTGGGTGCTCAGTACTCAGGGTACTGGGTGCTTAGTACTCAGGGTGCTCGGTCCTCAGTGCTCAGGGTGCTGGGTGCTCAGTACTCAGGGTGCTGGGTGCTCAGTGCTCAGGGTGCTCAGTGTTCAGTACTCAGGGTGCTCGGTGCTCAGTGCTTAAGGTGCTCAGTGCTCAGTACTAATGGTGCTCAGTGCTCAGTGCTCTGGGTGCTGGGTGCTCAGTGCTCGGGGTGCTGGGTGCTCAGTGCTCAGGGTGCTGGGTGCTCAGTACTCAGGGTGCTGGGTGCTCAGTGCTCGGGGTGTGGGGTTACTCAGTGCTCAGTACACCGGGTGCTGGGTGCTCAGTGCTCGGGGTGCTGGGTACTCAGTGCTCAGTACACAGGGTGCTGAGTGCTTAGTGCTCGGGGTGCTGGATGCTCAGTACTCAGGGTGCTGGGTGCTCAGTGCTCAGGGTGCTGGGTGCTCAGTGCTCGGGGTGCTGGTTACTCAGTGCTCAGTACACAGGGTGCTGAGTGCTCAGTGCTCGGTGTGCTGGATGCTCAGTACTCAGGGTGCTGGGTGCTCAGTACTCAGGGTGCTCAGTGCCCAGGGTGCTGGGTGCTCAGTGCTCGGGGTGCTGGGTGCTCAGTGCTCAGTACTCAGGGTGCTGGCTGCTCAGTGCTCGGGGTGCTGGATGCTCAGTACTCAGGGTGCTGGGTTCTCAGTGCTCAGGGTGCTGGGTGCTCAGTACTCAGGGTGCTGGGTGCTCAGTGCTCAGGGTGCTGGGTGCTCAGTTCTCAGGGTGCTGGGTCCTCAGTGCTCAGGGTGCTGGGTGCTCAGTGCTCTGGGTGCTCAGTACTCAGGGTGCTGTGTGTTCAGTGCTCAGGGTACTGGGTGCTCAGTACTCAGGGTGCTCGGTGCTCAGTACTCAGGGTGCTGGGTGCTCAGTACTCCGGGTGCTGGGTGCTCAGTGCTCGGGGTGCTCGGTGCTCAGTGCTCAGGGTGCTGGGTGCTCAGTACTCAGGGTGCTCATTGCTCAGGGTGCTGGGTGCTCAGTACTCAGGGTGCTGGGTGCTCAGTACTCAGGGTGCTCAGTGCTCAGTACTCAGGGTGCTCAGTGCTCAGTACTCATGGTGCGCAGTGCTCAGGGTGCTGGGTGCTCAGTGCTCGGGGTGCTGATTGCTCAGTGCTCAGGGTGCTGGGTGCTCAATACTCAGGGTGCTCAGTATTCAGGGTGCTGGGTGCTCAGTGCTCAGGGTGCTGGGTGCTCAGTGCTCAGGGTGCTGGGTGCTCAGTGCTCAGGGTGCTCGGTGCTCAGTGCTCAGGTTGCTGGGTGCTCAGTACTCAGTGTGCTGGGTGCTCAATACTCAGGGTGCTCATTGCTCAGTACGCAGGGTGCTCAGTGATCAGTACTCAGGGTGCTCAGTGCTCAGGGTGCTGGGTGCTCAGTGCTCGGGGTGCTGGGTGCTCAGTCCTCAGGGTGCTGGGTGCTCAGTGCTCAGGGTGCTCTTTGCTCAGTGCTCAGGGTGCTGGGTCCTCAGTACTCAGGGTGCTGGGTGCTCAGTGCTCGGGGTACTGGGTGCTCAGTACTCAGGGTGCTGGGTGCTCAGTACTCGGGTGCTGGGTGCTCAGTGCTCAGGGTGCTGGGTGCTCAGTGCTCGGGGTGCTGGGTGCTCAGTGCTCAGTACTCAGGTTGCTGGGTGCTCAGTGCTCGGGGTGCTGGGTGCTCAGTGCTCAGTACTCAGGGTGCTGGGTGCTCAGTGCTCAGGGTGCTGGGTGCTCAGTGCTCAGGGTGCTGGGTGCTCAGTGCTCAGGGTGCTGGGTACTCAGTGCTCGGGGTGCTGTGTGCTCAGTACTCAGGGTGCTGGGTGCTCAGTACTCAGGGTGCTGGGTGCTCAGTGCTCAGGGTGCTGGGTGCTCAGTGCTCGGGGTGCTGGGTGCTCAGTGCTCGGGGTGCTCGCTGCTCAGTACTCAGGGTGCTGGGTGCTCAGTGCTCCGGGTGCTCAGTAGTCAGGGTGCTGTGTGTTCAGTGCTCAGGGTGCTGGGTGCTAAGTACTCTGGGTGCTCGGTGCTTAGTACTCAGGGTCCTGGGTGCTCAGTACTCCGGGTGCTGGGTGCTCAGTGCTCGGGGTGCTCGGTGCTCAGTGCTCAATGTGCTGGGTGCTCAGTACTCAGGGTGCTCATTGCACAGGGTGCTGGGTGCTCAGTACTCAGGGTGCTGGGTGCTCAGTGCTCAGGGTGCTCGGTGCTCAGTACGTTGGGTGCTCAGTACTCAGGGTGCTGTGTGCTCAGTGCTCAGGGTGCTGGGTGCTCAGTGCTCAGGGTGCTGGGTGCTCAGTACTCAGGGTGCTGGGTGCTCGGTGCTCGGGGTGCTGGGTGCTCAGTGCTCGGGGTGCTCGGTGCTCAGTACTCAGGGTGCTCAGTGCTCAGTATTCAGGGTGCTGGGTGCTCAGTGCTCAGGGTGCTGGGTGCTCAGTACTCAGGGTGCTGGGTGCTCGGTGCTCAGTACGCTGGGTGCTCAGTACTCAGGGAGCTGGGTGCTCAGTACTCAGGGTGCTCGGTGCTCAGTACTCAGGGTGCTGGGTGCTCAGTGCTCGGGGTGCTGGGTGCTCAGTACTCAGGGTGCTGGGTGCTCAGTGCTCGGGGTGCTCGGTCCTCAGTGCTCGGGGTGCTGGGTGCTCAGTACTCAGGGTGCTGGGTGCTCAGTACTCGGTGTGCTGGGTGCTCAATACTCAGGGTGCTCGGTGCTCAGTGCTCAATGTGCTGGGTGCTCAGTACTCAGGGTGCTCGGTGCTCAGTACTCAGGGTCCTCAGTGCTCAGTACGCAGGGTGCTCAGTGCTCAGTGCTCGGGGTGCTGGGTGCTCAGTGCTCGGGGTGCTGGGTGCTCAGTGCTCGGGGTGCTGGGTGCTCAGTGCTCAGGGTGCTGCGTGCTCAGTGTTCAGAGTGCTGGGTGCTCAGTACTCTGGGTGCACGGTGCTCAGTACTCAGGGTGCTCAGTGCTCAGTACTCAGCGTGCTGGGTGCTCAGTGCTCAGGGTGCTTGGTGCTCAGTACTCAGGGTGCTCAGTGCTCAGTACTCAGCGTGCTGGGTGCTCAGTGCTCAGGGTGCTGGGTGCTCAGTACTCAGGTTGCTGGGTGATTAGTACTCAGGGTGCTCGGTCCTCAGTGCTCACGGTGCTGGGTGCTCAGTACTCAGGGTGCTGGGTGCTCAGTGCTCAGCGTGCTCAGTGCTCAGTACTCAGGGTGCTCGGTGCTCTGTGCTCAGGGTGCTCAGTGCTCAGTACTCATGGTGCTCAGTGCTCAGTGCTCTGGGTGCTGGTTGCTCAGGGCTCGGGGTGCTGGGTGCTCAGTGCTCAGGGTGCTGGGTGCTCAGTACTCAGGTTGCTCAGTGCTCAGGGTGCTGGGTGCTCAGTGCTCGGGGTGCTGGGTACTCAGTGCTCAGTACACAGGGTGCTGAGTGCTCAGTGCTCGGGGTGCTGGGTGCTCAGTGCTCAGTACTCAGGGTGCTCGGTGCTCTGTGCTCGGGGTGCTGGATGCTCAGTACTCAGGGTGCTGGGTGCTCAGTGCTCAGGGTGCTGGGTGCTCAGTGCTCGGGATGCTGGGTGCTCAGTGCTCAGGGTGCTGTGTGCTCAGTGCTCAGGGTGCTGGGTGCTCAGTGCTCAGGGTGCTGGGTGCTCAGTGCTCAGGGTGCTGTGTGCTCAGTGCTCAGGGTGCTCGGTGCTCAGTGCTCAGGGTGCTGGGTGCTCAGTACTCAGGGTGCTGGGAGCTCAGTGCTCGGGGTGCTGGGTGCTCAGTGCTCAGGGTGCTCGGTGATTAATACTCATGGTGCTCGGTGCTCGGGGTGCTGGGTGCTGAGTGCTCGGTGTGCTGGGTGCTCAGTGCTCGGGGTGCTGGGTGCTCAGTGCTCGGGGTGTTGGGTGCTCAGTACTCGGGGTGCTCGGTGCTCAGTACTCAGGGTGCTGGGTGCTCAGTGCTCAGGGTGCTGGGTGCTCAGTGCTCGGGGTGCTGGGTCCTCAGTGCTCGGGGTGCTGGGTGCTCAGTGCTCAGGGTGCTGCGTGCTCAGTACTCAGGGTGCTGGGTGCTCAGTGCTCGGGGTGCTGGGTGCTCAGTGCTCAGGGTGCTGGGTGCTCAGTGCTCAGGGTGATCGGTGCTCAGTACTCAGGGTGCTGGGTGCTCAGTGCTCAGGGTGCTCGGTGCTCAATCCTCAGGGTGCTCAGTGCTCAGGGTGCTGGGTGCTCAGTGCTCGGGGTGCTGGGTGCTCAGTGCTCAGTGCTCAGGATGCTGGGTGCTCAGTGCTCAGTGCTCAGGGTGCTGGTTGCTCAGTACTCAGGGTGCTGGGTGCTCAGTGCTCAGGGTGCTGGGTGCTCAGTGCTCGGGGTGCTGGATGCTCAGTACTCAGGGTGCTGGGTGCTCAGTACTCAGGGTGCTCAGTGCCCAGGGTGCTGGGTGCTCAGTGCTCGGGGTGCTGGGTGCTCAGTGCTCAGTACTCAGGGTGCTGGCTGCTCAGTGCTCGGGGTGCTGGATGCTCAGTACTCAGGGTGCTGGGTGCTCAGTGCTCAGGGTGCTGGGTGCTCAGTACTCAGGGTGCTGGGTGCTCAGTGCTCAGGGTGCTGGGTGCTCAGTTCTCAGGGTGCTGGGTCCTCAGTGCTCAGGGTGCTGGGTGCTCAGTGCTCTGGGTGCTCAGTACTCAGGGTGCTGTGTGTTCAGTGCTCAGGGTACTGGGTGCTCAGTACTCAGGGTGCTCGGTGCTCAGTACTCAGGGTGCTGGGTGCTCAGTACTCCGGGTGCTGGGTGCTCAGTTCTCGGGGTGCTCGGTGCTCAGTGCTCAGGGTGCTGGGTGCTCAGTACTCAGGGTGCTCATTGCTCAGGGTGCTGGGTGCTCAGTACTCAGGGTGCTGGGTGCTCAGTACTCAGGGTGCTCAGTGCTCAGTACTCAGGGTGCTCAGTGCTCAGTACTCATGGTGCGCAGTGCTCAGGGTGCTGGGTGCTCAGTGCTTGGGGTGCTGATTGCTCAGTGCTCAGGGTGCTGGGTGCTCAGTACTCAGGGTGCTCAGTATTCAGGGTGCTGGGTGCTCAGTGCTCAGGGTGCTGGGTGCTCAGTGCTCAGGGTGCTGGGTGCTCAGTGCTCAGGGTGCTCGGTGCTCAGTGCTCAGGTTGCTGGGTGCTCAGTACTCAGTGTGCTGGGTGCTCAATACTCAGGGTGCTCATTGCTCAGTACGCAGGGTGCTCAGTGATCAGTACTCAGGGTGCTCAGTGCTCAGGGTGCTGGGTGCTCAGTGCTCGGGGTGCTGGGTGCTCAGTCCTCAGGGTGCTGGGTGCTCAGTGCTCTGGGTGCTCGGTGCTCAGTGCTCAGGGTGCTGGGTCCTCAGTACTCAGGGTGCTGGGTGCTCAGTGCTCGGGGTACTGGGTGCTCAGTACTCAGGGTGCTGGGTGCTCAGTACTCGGGTGCTGGGTGCTCAGTGCTCAGGGTGCTGGGTGCTCAGTGCTCGGGGTGCTGGGTGCTCAGTGCTCAGTACTCAGGTTGCTGGGTGCTCAGTGCTCGGGGTGCTGGGTGCTCAGTGCTCAGTACTCAGGGTGCTGGGTGCTCAGTGCTCAGGGTGCTGGGTGCTCAGTGCTCAGGGTGCTGGGTGCTCAGTGCTCAGGGTGCTGGGTACTCAGTGCTCGGGGTGCTGTGTGCTCAGTACTCAGGGTGCTGGGTGCTCAGTACTCAGGGTGCTGGGTGCTCAGTGCTCAGGGTGCTGGGTGCTCAGTGCTCGGGGTGCTCGGTGCTCAGTGCTCGGGGTGCTCGCTGCTCAGTACTCAGGGTGCTGGGTGCTCAGTGCTCCGGGTGCTCAGTAGTCAGGGTGCTGTGTGTTCAGTGCTCAGGGTGCTGGGTGCTAAGTACTCTGGGTGCTCGGTGCTTAGTACTCAGGGTCCTGGGTGCTCAGTACTCCGGGTGCTGGGTGCTCAGTGCTCGGGGTGCTCGGTGCTCAGTGCTCAATGTGCTGGGTGCTCAGTACTCAGGGTGCTCATTGCACAGGGTGCTGGGTGCTCAGTACTCAGGGTGCTGGGTGCTCAGTGCTCAGGGTGCTCGGTGCTCAGTACGTTGGGTGCTCAGTACTCAGGGTGCTGGGTGCTCAGTGCTCAGGGTGCTGGGTGCTCAGTGCTCAGGGTGCTGGGTGCTCAGTACTCAGGGTGCTGGGTGCTCGGTGCTCGGGGTGCTGGGTGCTCAGTGCTCGGGGTGCTCGGTGCTCAGTACTCAGGGTGCTCAGTGCTCAGTACTCAGGGTGCTGGGTGCTCAGTGCTCAGGGTGCTGGGTGCTCAGTACTCAGGGTGCTGGGTGCTCGGTGCTCAGTACGCTGGGTGCTCAGTACTCAGGGTGCTGGGTGCTCAGTACTCAGGGTGCTCGGTGCTCAGTACTCAGGGTGCTGGGTGCTCAGTGCTCGGGGTGCTGGGTGCTCAGTACTCAGGGTGCTGGGTGCTCAGTGCTCGGGGTGCTCGGTGCTCAGTGCTCGGGGTGCTGGGTGCTCAGTACTCAGGGTGCTGGGTGCTCAGTACTCGGTGTGCTGGGTGCTCAATACTCAGGGTGCTCGGTGCTCAGTGCTCAATGTGCTGGGTGCTCAGTACTCAGGGTGCTCGGTGCTCAGTACTCAGGGTCCTCAGTGCTCAGTACGCAGGGTGCTCAGTGCTCAGTGCTCGGGGTTCTGGGTGCTCAGTGCTCGGGGTGCTGGGTGCTCAGTGCTCGGGGTGCTGGGTGCTCAGTGCTCAGGGTGCTGCGTGCTCAGTGTTCAGAGTGCTGGGTGCTCAGTACTCTGGGTGCACGGTGCTCAGTACTCAGGGTGCTCAGTGCTCAGTACTCAGCGTGCTGGGTGCTCAGTGCTCAGGGTGCTTGGTGCTCAGTACTCAGGGTGCTCAGTGCTCAGTACTCAGCGTGCTGGGTGCTCAGTGCTCAGGGTGCTGGGTGCTCAGTACTCAGGTTGCTGGGTGCTTAGTACTCAGGGTGCTCGGTCCTCAGTGCTCAGGGTGCTGGGTGCTCAGTACTCAGGGTGCTGGGTGCTCAGTGCTCAGCGTGCTCAGTGCTCAGTACTCAGGGTGCTCGGTGCTCAGTGCTCAGGGTGCTCAGTGCTCAGTACTCATGGTGCTCAGTGCTCAGTGCTCTGGGTGCTGGTTGCTCAGGGCTCGGGGTGCTGGGTGCTCAGTGCTCAGGGTGCTGGGTGCCCAGTACTCAGGTTGCTCAGTGCTCAGGGTGCTGGGTGCTCAGTGCTCGGGGTGCTGGGTACTCAGTGCTCAGTACACAGGGTGCTGAGTGCTCAGTGCTCGGGGTGCTGGGTGCTCAGTGCTCAGTACTCAGGGTGCTCGGTGCTCGGTGCTCGGGGTGCTGGATGCTCAGTACTCAGGGTGCTGGGTGCTCAGTGCTCAGGGTGCTGGGTGCTCAGTGCTCGGGATGCTGGGTGCTCAGTGCTCAGGGTGCTGTGTGCTCAGTGCTCAGGGTGCTGGGTGCTCAGTGCTCAGGGTGCTGGGTGCTCAGTGCTCAGGGTGCTGTGTGCTCAGTGCTCAGGGTGCTCGGTGCTCAGTGCTCAGGGTGCTGGGTGCTCAGTACTCAGGGTGCTGGGAGCTCAGTGCTCGGGGTGCTGGGTGCTCAGTGCTCAGGGTGCTCGGTGATTAATACTCATGGTGCTCGGTGCTCGGGGTGCTGGGTGCTGAGTGCTCGGTGTGCTGGGTGCTCAGTGCTCGGGGTGCTGGGTGCTCAGTGCTCGGGGTGTTGGGTGCTCAGTACTCGGGGTGCTCGGTGCTCAGTACTCAGGGTGCTGGGTGCTCAGTGCTCAGGGTGCTGGGTGCTCAGTGCTCGGGGTGCTGGGTACTCAGTGCTCGGGGTGCTGGGTGCTCAGTGCTCAGGGTGCTGCGTGCTCAGTACTCAGGGTGCTGGGTGCTCAGTGCTCGGGGTGCTGGGTGCTCAGTGCTCAGGGTGCTGGGTGCTCAGTGCTCAGGGTGATCGGTGCTCAGTACTCAGGGTGCTGGGTGCTCAGTGCTCAGGGTGCTCGGTGCTCAATCCTCAGGGTGCTCAGTGCTCAGGGTGCTGGGTGCTCAGTACTCGGGGTGCTGGGTGCTCAGTGCTCAGTGCTCAGGATGCTGGGTGCTCAGTGCTCAGTGCTCAGGGTGCTGGTTGCTCAGTACTCAGGGTGCTGGGTGCTCAGTACTCAGGCTGCTGGGTGCTCAGTGCTCAGGGTGCTGGGTGCTCAGTACTCAGGGTTCTGGGTGATCAGTGCTCGGGGTGCTGGGTGCTCAGTGCTCAGGGTGCTGGGTGCTCAGTGCTCGGGGTGCTCGGTGCTCAGTACTCAAGGTGCTGGGTGCTCAGTGCTCAGAGTGCTGGGTGCTCAGTGATCAGGGTGCTGGGTGCTCAGTACTCGGGGTGCTTGGTGCTCAGTACTCATTGTGCTGGGTGCTCAGTGCTCAGGGTGCTCGGTGCTCAGTGCTCAATGTGCTGGGTGCTCAGTACTCAGGGTGCTCATTGCTCAGGGTGCTGGGTGCTCAGTACTCAGGGTGCTGGGTGCTCAGTGCTCAGGGTGCTCGGTGCTCATTACGTTGGGTGCACAGTACTCAGGGTGCTGGGTGCTCAGTGCTCAGGGTGCTGGGTGCTCAGTGCTCAGGGTGCTGGGTGCTCAGTACTCAGGGTGCTGGGTGCTCGGTGCTCGGGGTGCTGGGTGCTCAGTGCTCGGGGTGCTCGGTGCTCAGTACTCAGGGTGCTCAGTGCTCAGTACTCAGGGTGCTGGGTGCTCAGTGCTCAGGGTGCTGGGTGCTCAGTACTCAGGGTGCTGGGTGCTCGGTGCTCAGTACGCTGGGTGCTCAGTACTCAGGGTGCTGGGTGCTCAGTACTCAGGGTGCTCGGTGCTCAGTACTCAGGGTGCTGGGTGCTCAGTGCTCGGGGTGCTGGGTGCTCAGTACTCAGGGTGCTGGGTGCTCAGTGCTCGGGGTGCTCGGTGCTCAGTGCTCGGGGTGCTGGGTGCTCAGTACTCAGGGTGCTGGGTGCTCAGTACTCGGTGTGCTGGGTGCTCAATACTCAGGGTGCTCGGTGCTCAGTGCTCAATGTGCTGGGTGCTCAGTACTCAGGGTGCTCGGTGCTCAGTACTCAGGGTCCTCAGTGCTCAGTACGCAGGGTGCTCAGTGCTCAGTGCTCGGGGTGCTGGGTGCTCAGTGCTCGGGGTGCTGGGTGCTCAGTGCTCGGGGTGCTGGGTGCTCAGTGCTCAGGGTGCTGCGTGCTCAGTGCTCGGGGTGCTGGGTGCTCAGTGCTCGGGGTGCTGGGTGCTCAGTGCTCGAGGAGCTCGGTGCTCAGTTCTCAAGGTGCTGGGTGCTCAGTACTCAGGGTGATCATTGCTCAGGGTGCTGGGTGCTCAGTACTCAGGGTGCTGGGTGCTCAGTATTCAGGGTGCTCAGTGCTCAGTACTCAGGGTTCTCAGTGCTCAGTACTAAGGGTGCTCAGTGCTCAGGGTGCTGGGTGCTCAGTGCTCGGGGTGCTCGGTGCTCAGTACGCAGGGTGCTGGGTGCTCAGTGCTCAGGGTGCTGGTGCTCAGTACTCGGGGTGCTCGGTGCTCAGTACTCAGGGTGCTGGGTGCTCAGTGCTCAGGGTGCTGGGTGCTCAGTACTCAGGGTGCTGGTGCTCAGTGCTCAGGGTGCAGGGTGCTCAGTGCTCAGGGTGCTGGGTTCTCAGTACTCAGGGTGCTCAGTGCTCAGTACTCGGGGTGCTGGGTGCTCAGTGCTCAGGGTGCTCAGTGCTCAGTGCTCGGGGTGCTGGGTGCTCAGTGCTCGGGGTGCTGGGTGCTCAGTGCTCGGAGTGCTGGGTGCTCAGTACTCAGGGTGCTGGGTGCTCAGTACTCAGGGTGCTGGGTGCTCAGTACTCAGGGTGCTTGGTGCTCAGTACTCAGGGTGCTGGGTGCTCAGTGCTCAGGATGCTCCGTCCTCAGTACTCATGGTGCTGGGTGCTCATTCTCGGGGTGCTGGGTGCTCATTACTCAGGGTGCTGGGTGCTCAGTGCTCGGGGTGCTGGGTGCTCAGTGCTCGGGGTGCTCGGTGCTCAGTACTCAGGGTGCTGGGTGCTCAGTGCTCGGGGTGCTGGGTGCTCAGTGCTCAGGGTGCTGGGTGCTCAGTGCTCAGGGTGCTGGGTGCTCAGTGCTCGGGCTGCTGTGTGCTCAGTACTCAGTGTGCTGGTTGCTCAGTGCTCGGGGTGCTGGGTGCTCAGTGCTCAGGGTGCTGGGTGCTCAGTGCTCAGGGTGCTGGGTGCTCAGTGCTCGGGGTGCTGGGTGCTCAGTGCTCAGTACTCAGGGTGCTGGGTGCTCAGTGCTCGGGGTGCTGGGTGCTCAGTGCTCAGTACTCAGGGTGCTGGGTGCTCAGTGCACGGGGTGCTGGGTGCTCAGTGCTCAGGGTGCTGGGTGCTCAGTACTCAGGGTGCTGGGTGCTTAGTACTCAGGGTTCTGGGTGATAAGTGCTCGGGGTGCTGGGTGCTCAGTGCTCAGGGTGCTGGGTGCTCAGTACTCAGGGTGCTGGGTGCTTAGTACTCAGGGTGCTCGGTCCTCAGTGCTCAGGGTGCTGGGTGCTCAGTACTCAGGGTGCTGGGTGCTCAGTGCTCAGGGTGCTCAGTGTTCAGTACTCAGGGTGCTCGGTGCTCAGTGCTCAGGGTGCTCAGTGCTCAGTACTCATGGTGCTCAGTGCTCAGTGCTCTGGGTGCTGGGTGCTCAGTGCTCGGGGTGCTGGGTGCTCAGTGCTCAGGGTGCTGGGTGCTCAGTACTCAGGGTGCTGGGTGCTCAGTGCTCGGGGTGTGGGGTTACTCAGTGCTCAGTACACCGGGTGCTGGGTGCTCAGTGCTCGGGGTGCTGGGTACTCAGTGCTCAGTACACAGGGTGCTGAGTGCTTAGTGCTCGGGGTGCTGGATGCTCAGTACTCAGGGTGCTGGGTGCTCAGTGCTCAGGGTGCTGGGTGCTCAGTGCTCGGGGTGCTGGTTACTCAGTGCTCAGTACACAGGGTGCTGAGTGCTCAGTGCTCGGGGTGCTGGATGCTCAGTACTCAGGGTGCTGGGTGCTCAGTACTCAGGGTGCTCAGTGCCCAGGGTGCTGGGTGCTCAGTGCTCGGGGTGCTGGGTGCTCAGTGCTCAGTACTCAGGGTGCTGGCTGCTCAGTGCTCGGGGTGCTGGATGCTCAGTACTCAGGGTGCTGGGTTCTCAGTGCTCAGGGTGCTGGGTGCTCAGTACTCAGGGTGCTGGGTGCTCAGTGCTCAGGGTGCTGGGTGCTCAGTTCTCAGGGTGCTGGGTCCTCAGTGCTCAGGGTGCTGGGTGCTCAGTGCTCTGGGTGCTCAGTACTCAGGGTGCTGTGTGTTCAGTGCTCAGGGTACTGGGTGCTCAGTACTCAGGGTGCTCGGTGCTCAGTACTCAGGGTGCTGGGTGCTCAGTACTCCGGGTGCTGGGTGCTCAGTGCTCGGGGTGCTCGGTGCTCAGTGCTCAGGGTGCTGGGTGCTCAGTACTCAGGGTGCTCATTGCTCAGGGTGCTGGGTGCTCAGTACTCAGGGTGCTGGGTGCTCAGTACTCAGGGTGCTCAGTGCTCAGTACTCAGGGTGCTCAGTGCTCAGTACTCATGGTGCGCAGTGCTCAGGGTGCTGGGTGCTCAGTGCTCGGGGTGCTGATTGCTCAGTGCTCAGGGTGCTGGGTGCTCAGTACTCAGGGTGCTCAGTATTCAGGGTGCTGGGTGCTCAGTGCTCAGGGTGCTGGGTGCTCAGTGCTCAGGGTGCTGGGTGCTCAGTGCTCAGGGTGCTCGGTGCTCAGTGCTCAGGTTGCTGGGTGCTCAGTACTCAGTGTGCTGGGTGCTCAATACTCAGGGTGCTCATTGCTCAGTACGCAGGGTGCTCAGTGATCAGTACTCAGGGTGCTCAGTGCTCAGGGTGCTGGGTGCTCAGTGCTCGGGGTGCTGGGTGCTCAGTCCTCAGGGTGCTGGGTGCTCAGTGCTCAGGGTGCTCTTTGCTCAGTGCTCAGGGTGCTGGGTCCTCAGTACTCAGGGTGCTGGGTGCTCAGTGCTCGGGGTACTGGGTGCTCAGTACTCAGGGTGCTGGGTGCTCAGTACTCGGGTGCTGGGTGCTCAGTGCTCAGGGTGCTGGGTGCTCAGTGCTCGGGGTGCTGGGTGCTCAGTGCTCAGTACTCAGGTTGCTGGGTGCTCAGTGCTCGGGGTGCTGGGTGCTCAGTGCTCAGTACTCAGGGTGCTGGGTGCTCAGTGCTCAGGGTGCTGGGTGCTCAGTGCTCAGGGTGCTGGGTGCTCAGTGCTCAGGGTGCTGGGTACTCAGTGCTCGGGGTGCTGTGTGCTCAGTACTCAGGGTGCTGGGTGCTCAGTACTCAGGGTGCTGGGTGCTCAGTGCTCAGGGTGCTGGGTGCTCAGTGCTCGGGGTGCTGGGTGCTCAGTGCTCGGGGTGCTCGCTGCTCAGTACTCAGGGTGCTGGGTGCTCAGTGCTCCGGGTGCTCAGTAGTCAGGGTGCTGTGTGTTCAGTGCTCAGGGTGCTGGGTGCTAAGTACTCTGGGTGCTCGGTGCTTAGTACTCAGGGTCCTGGGTGCTCAGTACTCCGGGTGCTGGGTGCTCAGTGCTCGGGGTGCTCGGTGCTCAGTGCTCAATGTGCTGGGTGCTCAGTACTCAGGGTGCTCATTGCACAGGGTGCTGGGTGCTCAGTACTCAGGGTGCTGGGTGCTCAGTGCTCAGGGTGCTCGGTGCTCAGTACGTTGGGTGCTCAGTACTCAGGGTGCTGGGTGCTCAGTGCTCAGGGTGCTGGGTGCTCAGTGCTCAGGGTGCTGGGTGCTCAGTACTCAGGGTGCTGGGTGCTCGGTGCTCGGGGTGCTGGGTGCTCAGTGCTCGGGGTGCTCGGTGCTCAGTACTCAGGGTGCTCAGTGCTCAGTACTCAGGGTGCTGGGTGCTCAGTGCTCAGGGTGCTGGGTGCTCAGTACTCAGGGTGCTGGGTGCTCGGTGCTCAGTACGCTGGGTGCTCAGTACTCAGGGAGCTGGGTGCTCAGTACTCAGGGTGCTCGGTGCTCAGTACTCAGGGTGCTGGGTGCTCAGTGCTCGGGGTGCTGGGTGCTCAGTACTCAGGGTGCTGGGTGCTCAGTGCTCGGGGTGCTCGGTGCTCAGTGCTCGGGGTGCTGGGTGCTCAGTACTCAGGGTGCTGGGTGCTCAGTACTCGGTGTGCTGGGTGCTCAATACTCAGGGTGCTCGGTGCTCAGTGCTCAATGTGCTGGGTGCTCAGTACTCAGGGTGCTCGGTGCTCAGTACTCAGGGTCCTCAGTGCTCAGTACGCAGGGTGCTCAGTGCTCAGTGCTCGGGGTGCTGGGTGCTCAGTGCTCGGGGTGCTGGGTGCTCAGTGCTCGGGGTGCTGGGTGCTCAGTGCTCAGGGTGCTGCGTGCTCAGTGTTCAGAGTGCTGGGTGCTCAGTACTCTGGGTGCACGGTGCTCAGTACTCAGGGTGCTCAGTGCTCAGTACTCAGCGTGCTGGGTGCTCAGTGCTCAGGGTGCTTGGTGCTCAGTACTCAGGGTGCTCAGTGCTCAGTACTCAGCGTGCTGGGTGCTCAGTGCTCAGGGTGCTGGGTGCTCAGTACTCAGGTTGCTGGGTGCTTAGTACTCAGGGTGCTCGGTCCTCAGTGCTCACGGTGCTGGGTGCTCAGTACTCAGGGTGCTGGGTGCTCAGTGCTCAGCGTGCTCAGTGCTCAGTACTCAGGGTGCTCGGTGCTCTGTGCTCAGGGTGCTCAGTGCTCAGTACTCATGGTGCTCAGTGCTCAGTGCTCTGGGTGCTGGTTGCTCAGGGCTCGGGGTGCTGGGTGCTCAGTGCTCAGGGTGCTGGGTGCTCAGTACTCAGGTTGCTCAGTGCTCAGGGTGCTGGGTGCTCAGTGCTCGGGGTGCTGGGTACTCAGTGCTCAGTACACAGGGTGCTGAGTGCTCAGTGCTCGGGGTGCTGGGTGCTCAGTGCTCAGTAATCAGGGTGCTCGGTGCTCGGTGCTCGGGGTGCTGGATGCTCAGTACTCAGGGTGCTGGGTGCTCAGTGCTCAGGGTGCTGGGTGCTCAGTGCTCGGGATGCTGGGTGCTCAGTGCTCAGGGTGCTGTGTGCTCAGTGCTCAGGGTGCTGGGTGCTCAGTGCTCAGGGTGCTGGGTGCTCAGTGCTCAGGGTGCTGTGTGCTCAGTGCTCAGGGTGCTCGGTGCTCAGTGCTCAGGGTGCTGGGTGCTCAGTACTCAGGGTGCTGGGAGCTCAGTGCTCGGGGTGCTGGGTGCTCAGTGCTCAGGGTGCTCGGTGATTAATACTCATGGTGCTCGGTGCTCGGGGTGCTGGGTGCTGAGTGCTCGGTGTGCTGGGTGCTCAGTGCTCGGGGTGCTGTTTGCTCAGTGCTCGGGGTGTTGGGTGCTCAGTACTCGGGGTGCTCGGTGCTCAGTACTCAGGGTGCTGGGTGCTCAGTGCTCAGGGTGCTGGGTGCTCAGTGCTCGGGGTGCTGGGTCCTCAGTGCTCGGGGTGCTGGGTGCTCAGTGCTCAGGGTGCTGCGTGCTCAGTACTCAGGGTGCTGGGTGCTCAGTGCTCGGGGTGCTGGGTGCTCAGTGCTCAGGGTGCTGGGTGCTCAGTGCTCAGGGTGATCGGTGCTCAGTACTCAGGGTGCTGGGTGCTCAGTGCTCAGGGTGCTCGGTGCTCAATCCTCAGGGTGCTCAGTGCTCAGGGTGCTGGGTGCTCAGTGCTCGGGGTGCTGGGTGCTCAGTGCTCAGTGCTCAGGATGCTGGGTGCTCAGTGCTCAGTGCTCAGGGTGCTGGTTGCTCAGTACTCAGGGTGCTGGGTGCTCAGTGCTCAGGGTGCTGGGTGCTCAGTACTCAGGGTGCTGGGTGCTCAGTACTCAGGGTGCTCAGTGCCCAGGGTGCTGGGTGCTCAGTGCTCGGGGTGCTGGGTGCTCAGTGCTCAGTACTCAGGGTGCTGGCTGCTCAGTGCTCGGGGTGCTGGATGCTCAGTACTCAGGGTGCTGGGTGCTCAGTGCTCAGGGTGCTGGGTGCTCAGTACTCAGGGTGCTGGGTGCTCAGTGCTCAGGGTGCTGGGTGCTCAGTTCTCAGGGTGCTGGGTCCTCAGTGCTCAGGGTGCTGGGTGCTCAGTGCTCTGGGTGCTCAGTACTCAGGGTGCTGTGTGTTCAGTGCTCAGGGTACTGGGTGCTCAGTACTCAGGGTGCTCGGTGCTCAGTACTCAGGGTGCTGGGTGCTCAGTACTCCGGGTGCTGGGTGCTCAGTGCTCGGGGTGCTCGGTGCTCAGTGCTCAGGGTGCTGGGTGCTCAGTACTCAGGGTGCTCATTGCTCAGGGTGCTGGGTGCTCAGTACTCAGGGTGCTGGGTGCTCAGTACTCAGGGTGCTCAGTGCTCAGTACTCAGGGTGCTCAGTGCTCAGTACTCATGGTGCGCAGTGCTCAGGGTGCATATGTGCTCAGTGCTTGGGGTGCTGATTGCTCAGTGCTCAGGGTGCTGGGTGCTCAGTACTCAGGGTGCTCAGTATTCAGGGTGCTGGGTGCTCAGTGCTCAGGGTGCTGGGTGCTCAGTGCTCAGGGTGCTGTGTGCTCAGTGCTCAGGGTGCTCGGTGCTCAGTGCTCAGGTTGCTGGGTGCTCAGTACTCAGTGTGCTGGGTGCTCAATACTCAGGGTGCTCATTGCTCAGTACGCAGGGTGCTCGGTGATCAGTACTCAGGGTGCTCAGTGCTCAGGGTGCTGGGTGCTCCGTGCTCGGGGTGCTGGGTGCTCAGTCCTCAGGGTGCTGGGTGCTCAGTGCTCTGGGTGCTCGGTGCTCAGTGCTCAGGGTGCTGGGTCCTCAGTACTCAGGGTGCTGGGTGCTCAGTGCTCGGGGTACTGGGTGCTCAGTACTCAGGGTGCTGGGTGCTCAGTACTCGGGTGCTGGGTGCTCAGTGCTCAGGGTGCTGGGTGCTCAGTGCTCGGGGTGCTGGGTGCTCAGTGCTCAGTACTCAGGTTGCTGGGTGCTCAGTGCTCGGGGTGCTGGGTGCTCAGTGCTCAGTACTCAGGGTGCTGGGTGCTCAGTGCTCAGGGTGCTGGGTGCTCAGTGCTCAGGGTGCTGGGTGCTCAGTGCTCAGGGTGCTGGGTACTCAGTGCTCGGGGTGCTGTGTGCTCAGTACTCAGGGTGCTGGGTGCTCAGTACTCAGGGTACTGGGTGGTCAGTGCTCAGGGTGCTGGGTGCTCAGTGCTCGGGGTGCTGGGTGCTCAGTGCTCGGGGTGCTGGCTGCTCAGTACTCAGGGTGCTGGGTGCTCAGTGCTCCGGGTGCTCAGTAGTCAGGGTGCTGTGTGTTCAGTGCTCAGGGTGCTGGGTGCTAAGTACTCTGGGTGCTCGGTGCTTAGTACTCAGGGTCCTGGGTGCTCAGTACTCCGGGTGCTGGGTGCTCAGTGCTCGGGGTGCTCGGTGCTCAGTGCTCAATGTGCTGGGTGCTCAGTACTCAGGGTGCTCATTGCACAGGGTGCTGGGTGCTCAGTACTCAGGGTGCTGGGTGCTCAGTGCTCAGGGTGCTCGGTGCACAGTACGTTGGGTGCTCAGTACTCAGGGTGCTGGGTGCTCAGTGCTCAGGGTGCTGGGTGCTCAGTGCTCAGGGTGCTGGGTGCTCAGTACTCAGGGTGCTGGGTGCTCGGTGCTCGGGGTGCTGGGTGCTCAGTGCTCGGGGTGCTCGGTGCTCAGTACTCAGGGTGCTCAGTGCTCAGTACTCAGGGTGCTGGGTGCTCAGTGCTCAGGGTGCTGGGTGCTCAGTACTCAGGGTGCTGGGTGCTCGGTGCTCAGTACGCTGGGTGCTCAGTACTCAGGGTGCTGGGTGCTCAGTACTCAGGGTGCTCGGTGCTCAGTACTCAGGGTGCTGGGTGCTCAGTGCTCGGGGTGCTGGGTGCTCAGTACTCAGGGTGCTGGGTGCTCAGTGCTCGGGGTGCTCGGTGCTCAGTGCTCGGGGTGCTGGGTGCTCAGTACTCAGGGTGCTGGGTGCTCAGTACTCGGTGTGCTGGGTGCTCAATACTCAGGGTGCTCGGTGCTCAGTGCTCAATGTGCTGGGTGCTCAGTACTCAGGGTGCTCGGTGCTCAGTACTCAGGGTCCTCAGTGCTCAGTACGCAGGGTGCTCAGTGCTCAGTGCTCGGGGTGCTGGGTGCTCAGTGCTCGGGGTGCTGGGTGCTCAGTGCTCGGGGTGCTGGGTGCTCAGTGCTCAGGGTGCTGCGTGCTCAGTGTTCAGAGTGCTGGGTGCTCAGTACTCTGGGTGCACGGTGCTCAGTACTCAGGGTGCTCAGTGCTCAGTACTCAGCGTGCTGGGTGCTCAGTGCTCAGGGTGCTTGGTGCTCAGTACTCAGGGTGCTCAGTGCTCAGTACTCAGCGTGCTGGGTGCTCAGTGCTCAGGGTGCTGGGTGCTCAGTACTCAGGTTGCTGGGTGCTTAGTACTCAGGGTGCTCGGTCCTCAGTGCTCACGGTGCTGGGTGCTCAGTACTCAGGGTGCTGGGTGCTCAGTGCTCAGCGTGCTCAGTGCTCAGTACTCAGGGTGCTCGGTGCTCTGTGCTCAGGGTGCTCAGTGCTCAGTACTCATGGTGCTCAGTGCTCAGTGCTCTGGGTGCTGGTTGCTCAGGGCTCGGGGTGCTGGGTGCTCAGTGCTCAGGGTGCTGGGTGCTCAGTACTCAGGTTGCTCAGTGCTCAGGGTGCTGGGTGCTCAGTGCTCGGGGTGCTGGGTACTCAGTGCTCAGTACACAGGGTGCTGAGTGCTCAGTGCTCGGGGTGCTGGGTGCTCAGTGCTCAGTACTCAGGGTGCTCGGTGCTCGGTGCTCGGGGTGCTGGATGCTCAGTACTCAGGGTGCTGGGTGCTCAGTGCTCAGGGTGCTGGGTGCTCAGTGCTCGGGATGCTGGGTGCTCAGTGCTCAGGGTGCTGTGTGCTCAGTGCTCAGGGTGCTGGGTGCTCAGTGCTCAGGGTGCTGGGTGCTCAGTGCTCAGGGTGCTGTGTGCTCAGTGCTCAGGGTGCTCGGTGCTCAGTGCTCAGGGTGCTGGGTGCTCAGTACTCAGGGTGCTGGGAGCTCAGTGCTCGGGGTGCTGGGTGCTCAGTGCTCAGGGTGCTCGGTGATTAATACTCATGGTGCTCGGTGCTCGGGGTGCTGGGTGCTGAGTGCTCGGTGTGCTGGGTGCTCAGTGCTCGGGGTGCTGTTTGCTCAGTGCTCGGGGTGTTGGGTGCTCAGTACTCGGGGTGCTCGGTGCTCAGTACTCAGGGTGCTGGGTGCTCAGTGCTCAGGGTGCTGGGTGCTCAGTGCTCGGGGTGCTGGGTCCTCAGTGCTCGGGGTGCTGGGTGCTCAGTGCTCAGGGTGCTGCGTGCTCAGTACTCAGGGTGCTGGGTGCTCAGTGCTCGGGGTGCTGGGTGCTCAGTGCTCAGGGTGCTGGGTGCTCAGTGCTCAGGGTGATCGGTGCTCAGTACTCAGGGTGCTGGGTGCTCAGTGCTCAGGGTGCTCGGTGCTCAATCCTCAGGGTGCTCAGTGCTCAGGGTGCTGGGTGCTCAGTGCTCGGGGTGCTGGGTGCTCAGTGCTCAGTGCTCAGGATGCTGGGTGCTCAGTGCTCAGTGCTCAGGGTGCTGGTTGCTCAGTACTCAGGGTGCTGGGTGCTCAGTGCTCAGGGTGCTGGGTGCTCAGTACTCAGGGTGCTGGGTGCTCAGTACTCAGGGTGCTCAGTGCCCAGGGTGCTGGGTGCTCAGTGCTCGGGGTGCTGGGTGCTCAGTGCTCAGTACTCAGGGTGCTGGCTGCTCAGTGCTCGGGGTGCTGGATGCTCAGTACTCAGGGTGCTGGGTGCTCAGTGCTCAGGGTGCTCAGTATTCAGGGTGCTGGGTGCTCAGTACTCAGGGTGCTCAGTCCTCATGGTGCTGGGTGCTCAGTGCTCTGGGTGCTCGGTGCTCAGTGCTCAGGGTGCTGGGTCCTCAGTACTCAGGGTGCTGGGTGCTCAGTGCTCGGGGTACTGGGTGCTCAGTACTCAGGGTGCTGGGTGCTCAGTACTCGGGTGCTGGGTGCTCAGTGCTCAGAGTGCTGGGTGCTCAGTGCTCGGGGTGCTGGGTGCTCAGTGCTCAGTACTCAGGTTGCTGGGTGCTCAGTGCTCGGGGTGCTGGGTGCTCAGTGCTCAGTACTCAGGGTGCTGGGTGCTCAGTGCTCAGGGTGCTGGGTGCTCAGTGCTCAGGGTGCTGGGTGCTCAGTGCTCAGGGTGCTGGGTACTCAGTGCTCGGGGTGCTGTGTGCTCAGTACTCAGGGTGCTGGGTGCTCAGTACTCAGGGTACTGGGTGCTCAGTGCTCAGGGTGCTGGGTGCTCAGTGCTCGGGGTGCTGGGTGCTCAGTGCTCGGGGTGCTCGCTGCTCAGTACTCAGGGTGCTGGGTGCTCAGTGCTCCGGGTGCTCAGTAGTCAGGGTGCTGTGTGTTCAGTGCTCAGGGTGCTGGGTGCTAAGTACTCTGGGTGCTCGGTGCTTAGTACTCAGGGTCCTGGGTGCTCAGTACTCCGGGTGCTGGGTGCTCAGTGCTCGCGGTGCTCGGTGCTCAGTGCTCAATGTGCTGGGTGCTCAGTACTCAGGGTGCTCATTGCACAGGGTGCTGGGTGCTCAGTACTCAGGGTGCTGGGTGCTCAGTGCTCAGGGTGCTCGGTGCTCAGTACGTTGGGTGCTCAGTACTCAGGGTGCTGGGTGCTCAGTGCTCAGGGTGCTGGGTGCTCAGTGCTCAGGGTGCTGGGTGCTCAGTACTCAGGGTGCTGGGTGCTCGGTGCTCGGGGTGCTGGGTGCTCAGTGCTCGGGGTGCTCGGTGCTCAGTACTCAGGGTGCTCAGTGCTCAGTACTCAGGGTGCTGGGTGCTCAGTGCTCAGGGTGCTGGGTGCTCAGTACTCAGGGTGCTGGGTGCTCGGTGCTCAGTACGCTGGGTGCTCAGTACTCAGGGTGCTGGGTGCTCAGTACTCAGGGTGCTCGGTGCTCAGTACTCAGGGTGCTGGGTGCTCAGTGCTCGGGGTGCTGGGTGCTCAGTACTCAGGGTGCTGGGTGCTCAGTGCTCGGGGTGCTCGGTGCTCAGTGCTCGGGGTGCTGGGTGCTCAGTACTCAGGGTGCTGGGTGCTCAGTACTCGGTGTGCTGGGTGCTCAATACTCAGGGTGCTCGGTGCTCAGTGCTCAATGTGCTGGGTGCTCAGTACTCAGGGTGCTCGGTGCTCAGTACTCAGGGTCCTCAGTGCTCAGTACGCAGGGTGCTCAGTGCTCAGTGCTCGGGGTGCTGGGTGCTCAGTGCTCGGGGTGCTGGGTGCACAGTGCTCGGGGTGCTGGGTGCTCAGTGCTCAGGGTGCTGCGTGCTCAGTGTTCAGAGTGCTGGGTGCTCAGTACTCTGGGTGCACGGTGCTCAGTACTCAGGGTGCTCAGTGCTCAGTACTCAGCGTGCTGGGTGCTCAGTGCTCAGGGTGCTTGGTGCTCAGTACTCAGGGTGCTCAGTTCTCAGTACTCAGCGTGCTGGGTGCTCAGTGCTCAGGGTGCTGGGTGCTCAGTACTCAGGTTGCTGGGTGCTTAGTACTCAGGGTGCTCGGTCCTCAGTGCTCAGGGTGCTGGGTGCTCAGTACTCAGGGTGCTGGGTGCTCAGTGCTCAGCGTGCTCAGTGCTCAGTACTCAGGGTGCTCGGTGCTCAGTGCTCAGGGTGCTCAGTGCTCAGTACTCATGGTGCTCAGTGCTCAGTGCTCTGGGTGCTGGTTGCTCAGGGCTCGGGGTGCTGGGTGCTCAGTGCTCAGGGTGCTGGGTGCCCAGTACTCAGGTTGCTCAGTGCTCAGGGTGCTGGGTGCTCAGTGCTCGGGGTGCTGGGTACTCAGTGCTCAGTACACAGGGTGCTGAGTGCTCAGTGCTCGGGGTGCTGGGTGCTCAGTGCTCAGTACTCAGGGTGCTCGGTGCTCGGTGCTCGGGGTGCTGGATGCTCAGTACTCAGGGTGCTGGGTGCTCAGTGCTCAGGGTGCTGGGTGCTCAGTGCTCGGGATGCTGGGTGCTCAGTGCTCAGGGTGCTGTGTGCTCAGTGCTCAGGGTGCTGGGTGCTCAGTGCTCAGGGTGCTGGGTGCTCAGTGCTCAGGGTGCTGTGTGCTCAGTGCTCAGGGTGCTCGGTGCTCAGTGCTCAGGGTGCTGGGTGCTCAGTACTCAGGGTGCTGGGAGCTCAGTGCTCGGGGTGCTGGGTGCTCAGTGCTCAGGGTGCTCGGTGATTAATACTCATGGTGCTCGGTGCTCGGGGTGCTGGGTGCTGAGTGCTCGGTGTGCTGGGTGCTCAGTGCTCGGGGTGCTGGGTGCTCAGTGCTCGGGGTGTTGGGTGCTCAGTACTCGGGGTGCTCGGTGCTCAGTACTCAGGGTGCTGGGTGCTCAGTGCTCAGGGTGCTGGGTACTCAGTGCTCGGGGTGCTGGGTGCTCAGTGCTCAGGGTCCTGCGTGCTCAGTACTCAGGGTGCTGGGTGCTCAGTGCTCGGGGTGCTGGGTGCTCAGTGCTCAGGGTGCTGGGTGCCCAGTACTCAGGTTGCTCAGTGCTCAGGGTGCTGGGTGCTCAGTGCTCAGGGTGCTGGGTGCCCAGTACTCAGGTTGCTCAGTGCTCAGGGTGCTGGGTGCTCAGTGCTCGGGGTGCTGGGTACTCAGTGCTCAGTACACAGGGTGCTGAGTGCTCAGTGCTCGGGGTGCTGGGTGCTCAGTGCTCAGTACTCAGGGTGCTCGGTGCTCGGTGCTCGGGGTGCTGGATGCTCAGTACTCAGGGTGCTGGGTGCTCAGTGCTCAGGGTGCTGGGTGCTCAGTGCTCGGGATGCTGGGTGCTCAGTGCTCAGGGTGCTGTGTGCTCAGTGCTCAGGGTGCAGGGTGCTCAGTGCTCAGGGTGCTGGGTGCTCAGTGCTCAGGGTGCTGTGTGCTCAGTGCTCAGGGTGCTCGGTGCTCAGTGCTCAGGGTGCTGGGTGCTCAGTACTCAGGGTGCTGGGAGCTCAGTGCTCGGGGTGCTGGGTGCTCAGTGCTCAGGGTGCTCGGTGATTAATACTCATGGTGCTCGGTGCTCGGGGTGCTGGGTGCTGAGTGCTCGGTGTGCTGGGTGCTCAGTGCTCGGGGTGCTGGGTGCTCAGTGCTCGGGGTGTTGGGTGCTCAGTACTCGGGGTGCTCGGTGCTCAGTACTCAGGGTGCTGGGTGCTCAGTGCTCAGGGTGCTGGGTACTCAGTGCTCGGGGTGCTGGGTGCTCAGTGCTCAGGGTCCTGCGTGCTCAGTACTCAGGGTGCTGGGTGCTCAGTGCTCGGGGTGCTGGGTGCTCAGTGCTCAGGGTGCTGGGTGCCCAGTACTCAGGTTGCTCAGTGCTCAGGGTGCTGGGTGCTCAGTGCTCGGGGTGCTGGGTACTCAGTGCTCAGTACACAGGGTGCTGAGTGCTCAGTGCTCGGGGTGCTGGGTGCTCAGTGCTCAGTACTCAGGGTGCTCGGTGCTCGGTGCTCGGGGTGCTGGATGCTCAGTACTCAGGGTGCTGGGTGCTCAGTGCTCAGCGTGCTGGGTGCTCAGTGCTCGGGATGCTGGGTGCTCAGTGCTCAGGGTGCTGTGTGCTCAGTGCTCAGGGTGCTGGGTGCTCAGTGCTCAGGGTGCTGGGTGCTCAGTGCTCAGGGTGCTGTGTGCTCAGTGCTCAGGGTGCTCGGTGCTCAGTGCTCAGGGTGCTGGGTGCTCAGTACTCAGGGTGCTGGGAGCTCAGTGCTCGGGGTGCTGGGTGCTCAGTGCTCAGGGTGCTCGGTGATTAATACTCATGGTGCTCGGTGCTCGGGGTGCTGGGTGCTGAGTGCTCGGTGTGCTGGGTGCTCAGTGCTCGGGGTGCTGGGTGCTCAGTGCTCGGGGTGTTGGGTGCTCAGTACTCGGGGTGCTCGGTGCTCAGTACTCAGGGTGCTGGGTGCTCAGTGCTCATGGTGCTGGGTGCTCAGTGCTCGGGGTGCTGGGTACTCAGTGCTCGGGGTGCTGGGTGCTCAGTGCTCAGGGTGCTGCGTGCTCAGTACTCAGGGTGCTGGGTGCTCAGTGCTCGGGGTGCTGGGTGCTCAGTGCTCAGGGTGCTGGGTGCTCAGTGCTCAGGGTGATCGGTGCTCAGTACTCAGGGTGCTGGGTGCTCAGTGCTCAGGGTGCTCGGTGCTCAATCCTCAGGGTGCTCAGTGCTCAGGGTGCTGGGTGCTCAGTGCTCGGGGTGCTGGGTGCTCAGTGCTCAGTGCTCAGGATGCTGGGTGCTCAGTGCTCAGTGCTCAGGGTGCTGGTTGCTCAGTACTCAGGGTGCTGGGTGCTCAGTACTCAGGCTGCTGGGTGCTCAGTGCTCAGGGTGCTGGGTGCTCAGTACTCAGGGTTCTGGGTGATCAGTGCTCGGGGTGCTGGGTGCTCAGTGCTCAGGGTGCTGGGTGCTCAGTGCTCGGGGTGCTCGGTGCTCAGTACTCAAGGTGCTGGGTGCTCAGTGCTCAGAGTGCTGGGTGCTCAGTGATCAGGGTGCTGGGTGCTCAGTACTCGGGGTGCTTGGTGCTCAGTACTCATTGTGCTGGGTGCTCAGTGCTCAGGGTGCTCGGTGCTCAGTGCTCAATGTGCTGGGTGCTCAGTACTCAGGGTGCTCATTGCTCAGGGTGCTGGGTGCTCAGTACTCAGGGTGCTGGGTGCTCAGTGCTCAGGGTGCTCGGTGCTCATTACGTTGGGTGCACAGTACTCAGGGTGCTGGGTGCTCAGTGCTCAGGGTGCTGGGTGCTCAGTGCTCAGGGTGCTGGGTGCTCAGTACTCAGGGTGCTGGGTGCTCGGTGCTCGGGGTGCTGGGTGCTCAGTGCTCGGGGTGCTCGGTGCTCAGTACTCAGGGTGCTCAGTGCTCAGTACTCAGGGTGCTGGGTGCTCAGTGCTCAGGGTGCTGGGTGCTCAGTACTCAGGGTGCTGGGTGCTCGGTGCTCAGTACGCTGGGTGCTCAGTACTCAGGGTGCTGGGTGCTCAGTACTCAGGGTGCTCGGTGCTCAGTACTCAGGGTGCTGGGTGCTCAGTGCTCGGGGTGCTGGGTGCTCAGTACTCAGGGTGCTGGGTGCTCAGTGCTCGGGGTGCTCGGTGCTCAGTGCTCGGGGTGCTGGGTGCTCAGTACTCAGGGTGCTGGGTGCTCAGTACTCGGTGTGCTGGGTGCTCAATACTCAGGGTGCTCGGTGCTCAGTGCTCAATGTGCTGGGTGCTCAGTACTCAGAGTGCTCGGTGCTCAGTACTCAGGGTCCTCAGTGCTCAGTACGCAGGGTGCTCAGTGCTCAGTGCTCGGGGTGCTGGGTGCTCAGTGCTCGGGGTGCTGGGTGCTCAGTGCTCGGGGTGCTGGGTGCTCAGTGCTCAGGGTGCTGCGTGCTCAGTGCTCGGGGTGCTGGGTGCTCAGTGCTCGGGGTGCTGGGTGCTCAGTGCTCGAGGTGCTCGGTGCTCAGTTCTCAAGGTGCTGGGTGCTCAGTACTCAGGGTGATCATTGCTCAGGGTGCTGGGTGCTCAGTACTCAGGGTGCTGGGTGCTCAGTACTCAGGGTGCTCAGTGCTCAGTACTCAGGGTGCTCAGTGCTCAGTACTAAGGGTGCTCAGTGCTCAGGGTGCTGGGTGCTCAGTGCTCGGGGTGCTCGGTGCTCAGTACTCAGGGTGCTGGTGCTCAGTGCTCAGGGTGCAGGGTGCTCAGTGCTCAGGGTGCTGGGTGCTCAGTGCTCAGGGTGCTGGTGCTCAGTACTCGGGGTGCTCGGTGCTCAGTACTCAGGGTGCTGGGTGCTCAGTGCTCAGGGTGCTGGGTGCTCAGTACTCAGGGTGCTGGTGCTCAGTGCTCAGGGTGCAGGGTGCTCAGTGCTCAGGGTGCTGGGTTCTCAGTACTCAGGGTGCTCAGTGCTCAGTACTCGGGGTGCTGGGTGCTCAGTGCTCAGGGTGCTCAGTGCTCAGTGCTCGGGGTGCTGGGTGCTCAGTGCTCGGGGTGCTGGGTGCTCAGTGCTCGGAGTGCTGGGTGCTCAGTACTCAGGGTGCTGGGTGCTCAGTACTCAGGGTGCTGGGTGCTCAGTACTCAGGGTGCTTTGTGCTCAGTACTCAGGGTGCTGGGTGCTCAGTTCTCAGGATGCTCCGTCCTCAGTACTCATGGTGCTGGGTGCTCATTCTCGGGGTGCTGGGTGCTCATTACTCAGGGTGCTGGGTGCTCAGTGCTCGGGGTGCTGGGTGCTCAGTGCTCGGGGTGCTCGGTGCTCAGTACTCAGGGTGCTGGGTGCTCAGTGCTCAGGGTGCTGGGTGCTCAGTACTCAGGGTGCTGGGTGCTCAGTACTCAGGGTGCTTAGTGCTCGGGGAGCTTTGTGCTCAGTACTCAGGGTGCTGGGTGCTCAGTGCTCGGGGTGCTCAGTGCTCAGTACTCAAGGTGCTGGGTGCTCAGTGCTCAGAGTGCTGGGTGCTCAGTGCTCAGGGTGCTCAGTTCTCAGTGCTCGGGGTGCTGGGTGCTCAGTTCTCGGGGTGCTCGGTGCTCAGTACTCGGGGTGCTGGGTGCTCAGTGCTCAGGGTGCTGGGTGCTCAGTGCTCGGGGTGCTGGGTGCTCAGTGCTCAGGGTGCTGGGTGCTCAGTGCTCGGGGTGATCGGTGCTCAGTACTCAGGGTGCTGGGTGCTCAGTACTCAGGGTGCTGGGTGCTCAGTACTCAGGGTGCTGGGTGCTCAGTGCTCAGGGTGCTGGGTGCTCAGTGCTCAGGGTGCTGGGTGCTCAGTGCTCAGGGTGCTGGGTACAGAGTACTCAGGGTCCTGGGTGCTAAGTGCTCTGTGTGCTGGGTGCACAGTACTCAGGGTGCTCTGTGCTCAGTACTCAGGGTGCTGGGTGCTCAGTGCTAGGGGTGCTCGGTGCTCAGTACTCAGGGTGCTGGGTGCTCAGTGCTCGGGGTGCTAGTTGCTCAGTACTCAGTATGCTGGGTGCTCAGTGCTCGGGGTGCGTGGTGCTCAGTGCTCGGGGTGCTCGGTGCTCAGTACTCAGGGTGCTGGGTGCTCAGTGCTTGGGGTGCTGGGTGCTCAGTACTCAGGGTGCTGAGTGCTCAGTACTCGGGTGCTGGGTGCTCAGTGCTCAGGGTGCTGGGTGCTCAGTGCTCAGGGTGCTGGGTGCTCATTTCTCAGTACTCAGGGTGCTGGGTGCTCTGTGCTCGGGGTGCTGGGTGCTCAGTGCTCAGGGTGCTGGGTGCTCAGTGTTCAGGGTGCTGGGTGCTCAGTGCTCGGGCTGCTGTGTGCTCAGTACTCAGTGTGCTGGTTGCTCAGTGCTCGGGGTGCTGGGTGCTCAGTGCTCAGGGTGCTGGGTGCTCAGTGCTCAGGGTGCTGGGTGCTCAGTGCTCGGGGTGCTGGGTGCTCAGTGCTCAGTACTCAGGGTGCTGGGTGCTCAGTGCTCGGGGTGCTGGGTGCTCAGTGCCCAGTACTCAGGGTGCTGGGTGCTCAGTGCACGGGGTGCTGGGTGCTCAGTGCTCGGGGTGCTGGGTGCTCAGTGATCGGGGTGCTCGGTGCTCAGTACTCAGGGTGCTGGGTACTCAGTACTCAGGGTGCTGGGTGCTCAGTGCTCGGGGTGCTCAGTACTCACGGTGCTGTGTGTTCAGTGCTCAGGGTGCTGGGTCCTCAGTACTCAGGGTGCTCGGTGTTTAGTACTCAGGGTGCTGGGTGCTCAGTACTCCGGGTGCTGGGTGGTCAGTATTCAGGGTGATCATTCCTCAGGGTGCTGGGTGCTCAGTACTCAGGGTGCTGTGTGCTCAGTACTCATGGTCCTCAGTGCTCAGTACTCAGGGTGCTGTGTGCTCAGTGCTCGGGGTGCTCGGTGCTCAGTACTCAGGGTGCTGGGTGCTCAGTGATCAGGGTGCTGGGTGCTCAGTGCTCAGAGTGCTGGGTGCTCAGTGCTCAGGGTGCTGGGTGCTCAGTACTCAGGGTGCTCGGTACTCGGGGTGCTGGGTGCTCAGTGCTCGGGTTACTCGGTGCTCAGTGCTCGGGGTGCTCGGTGCTCAGTACTCAGGGTGCTGGGTACTCAGTACTCAGGGTGCTGGGTGCTCAGTGCTCGGGGTGCTCAGTACTCAGGGTGCTCGGGGCACAGTACTCAGGGTGCTGGGTGCTCAGTGCTCAGTGTGCTGGGTGCTCAGTACTCAGGGTGCTCAGTGCTCAGTACTCGGGGTGCTGGGTGCTCAGTGTTTAGGGTGTTCAGTGCTCAGTGCTCGGGGTGCTGGGTGCTCAGTGCTCGGGGTGCTGGGTGCTCAGTGCTCGGAGTGCTGGGTGCTCAGTACTCAGGGTGCTGGGTGCTCAGGGTGCTGGGTGCTCAGTACTCAGGGTGCTGGGTGCTCAGTACTCAGGGTGCTTGGTGCTCAGTACTCAGGATGCTGGGTGCTCAGTGCTCAGGGTGCTCGGTGCTCAGTAATCAGGGTGCTGGGTGCTCATTCTCGGGGTGCTGGGTGCTCAGTACTCAGGGTGCTGGGTGCTCAGTGCTCGGGGTGCTGGGTGCTCAGTGCTCGGGGTGCTCGGTGCTCAGTACTCAGGGTGCTGGGTGCTCAGTGCTCAGGGTGCTGGGTGCTCAGTACTCAGGGTGCTGGGTGCTCAGTACTCAGGGTGCTTAGTGCTCGGGGAGCTTGGTGCTCAGTACTCAGGGTGCTGGGTGCTCAGTGCTCGGGGTGCTCAGTGCTCAGTTCTCAAGGTGCTGGGTGCTCAGTGCTCAGGGTGCTGGGTGCTCAGTACTCAGGGTGCTCAGTGCTCAGTACTCGGGGTGCTAGGGGCTCAGTTCTCAGGGTGCTGAGTGCTCAGTGCTCGGTGTGCTGGGTGCTCAGTTCTCGGGGTGCTCGGTGCTCAGTACTCGGGGTGCTGGGTGCTCAGTGCTCAGGATGCTGGGTGCTCAGTGCTCGGGGTGCTGGGTGCTCAGTGCTCAGCGTGCTGGGTGCTCAGTGCTCGGGGTGCTCGGTGCTCAGTACTCAGGGTGCTGGGTGCTCAGTACTCAGGGTGCTGGGTGCACAGTACTCAGGGTGCTGGGTGCTCAGTAGTCAGGGTGCTGGGTGCTCAGTGCTCAGGGTGCTGGGTGCTCAGTACTCAGGATGCTGGGTGCTCAGTACTCATGGTGCTCAGTGCTCAGGGTGCTGGGTGCTCAGTGCTCAGTGCACAGGGTGCTGGGTGCTCAGTGCTCAGTGCTCAGGGTGCTGGGTACTCAGTCCTCGGGGTGCTGGGTGCTCAGTTCTCTGGGTGCTCAGTGCTCAGTCCTCAGGGTGCTGGGTGCTCAGTACTCAGCGTGCTGGGTGCTCAGTACTCAGGGAGCTCAGTGCTCGGGGTGCAGGGTGATCAATACTCAGGGTGCTGGGTGCTCAGTACTCAGGGTGCTCAGTACTCGGGGTGCGGGGTGCTCAGTACTCAAGGTGCTGGGTGCTCAGTGGTCAGGGTGCTGGGTGCTCAGTGCTCGGGGTGCTAGGTGCTCAGTACTCAGGGTGCTCAGTGCTCAGTGCTCGGGGTGCTCGGTGCTCAGTACAAAGGGTGCTGGGTGCTCAGTGCTCAGGGTGCTTGGTGCTCAGTACTCAGGGTGCTGGGTACTCAGTGCTCAGGGTGCTCAGTGCTCAGTACTCAGGGTGCTGGGTGCTCAGTACTCAGGGTGCTGGGTGCTCAGTATTCAGGGTGCTGGGTGCTCAGTGCTCAGGGTGCTCGGTGCTCAGTACTCAGGGTGCTGTGTGCTCATTCAGGGGTGCTGGGTGCACAGTGCTCGGGGTGCTGGGTGCTCAGTGCTCGGGGTGCTCGGTGCTCAGTACTCAGGGTGCTGGTTGCTCAGTGCTCGGGGTGCTCGGTGCTCAGTGCTCAGGGTGCTGGGTGCTCAGTCCTCGGGGTGCTCCGTGCTCAGTGCTCGGGGTGCTGGGTGCTCAGTACTCAGGGTGCTGGGTGCTCAGTACTCAGGGTGCTCAGTGCTCAGGGTGCTGGGTGCTCAGTGCTCGGCGTGTTCGGTTCCCAGTACTCAGAGTGCTGGGTTCTCAGTGCTCGGGGTGCTGGGTGCTCAGTGCTCAGGGTGCTGGGTGCTCAGTACTCAGGGTGCTGGGTGCTAAGTGCTCGGGGTGCTGGGTGCTCAGTACTCAGGGTGCTGGGTGCTCAGTGCTCGGGGTGATCGGTGCTCAGTACTCAGGGTGCTGGGTGCTAAGTGCTCGGGGTGCTGGGTGCTCAGTACTCAGGGTGCTGGGTGCTCAGTGCTCGGGGTGATCGGTGCTCAGTACTCAGGGTGCTGGGTGCTCCCTGCTCGGGGTGCTTGGTGCTCAGTGCTCAGTGTGCTCGGTGCTCAGTACTCAGGGTGCTGGGTGCTCAGTGCTCGGGGTGCTGGGTGCTCAGTAATCAGGGTGCTGGGTGCTCAGTGCTCAGGGTGCTGGGTGCTCAGTGCTCGGGGTGCTGGGTGCTCAGTGCTCGGGGTGCTGGGTGCTCAGTGCTCGGGGTGCTGGGTGCTCAGTGCTCGGGGTGCTGGGTGCTCAGTACTCGGGGTGCTGGGTGCTCAGGGCTCAGGGTGATGGGTCTCAGTGCACGGGGTACTGGGTACTCAGTGCTCTGTACACAGGGTGCTGAGTGCTCAGTGCTCATGGTGCTGGGTGCTCAGTGCTCAGTTCTCAGGGTGATGGGTGCTCAGTGCTCGGGGTGCTGGGTGCTCAGGGCTCGGGGTGCTCGCTGCTCAGTACTCAGGGTTCTCAGTGCTCAGTGCTCAGGGTGCTGGGTGCTCAGTACTCAGGGTGCTCAGTGCTCAGTACTCGGGGTGCTAGGTGCTCAGTACTCAGGGTGCTCAGTGCTCAGTACTCGGGGTGCTTGGTGCTCAGTGCTCAGGGTGCTCAGTGCTCAGTGCTCGGGGTGCTGGGTGCTCAGTGCTCGGGGTGCTGGGTGCTCAGTGCTCGGAGTGCTGGGTGCTCAGTACTCAGGGTGCTGGGTGCTCAGTGCTCAGGGTGCTGGGTGCTCAGTACTCAGGGTGCTGGGTGCTCAGTATTCAGGGTGCTGGGTGCTCAGTGCTCAGTGTGCTCGGTGCTCAGTACTCATGGTGCTGGGTACTCAGTGCTCAGGGTGCTCATTCTCGGGGTGCTGGGTGCTCAGTACTCAGGGTGCTGGGTGCTCAGTGCTCGGGGTTCTGGGTGCTCAGTGCTCGGGGTGCTCGGTGCTCAGTACTCAGGGTGCTGGGTGCTCAGTGCTCGGGGTGCTGGGTGCTCAGTACTCAGGGTGCTGGGTGCTCAGTGATCAGGGTGCTCTGTGCTCAGTACTCAGGGTGCTCGGTGCTCAGTACTCAGGGTGCTGGGTGCTCAGTGCTCAGGGTGCTGGGTGCTCAGTACTCAGGGTGCTCAGTGCTCAGTACTCAGGGTGCTGGGTGCTCAGTGCTCGGGGTGCTCAGTGCTCAGTGCTCGGGGTGCTGGGTGCTCAGTGCTAGGGGTGCTGGGTGCTCAGTACTCAGGGTGCTGGGTGCTCAGTGCTCGGGGTGCTCGGTGCTCAGTACTCAGTGTGCTGGGTGCTCAGTGCTCGGGGTGCTTGGTGCTCAGTGCTCGGGGTGCTCGGTGCTCAGTACTCAGGGTGCTGGGTGCTCAGTGCTTGGGGTGCTGGGTGCTCAGTACTCAGGGTGCTGGGTGCTCAGTACTCGGTTGCTGGGTGCTCAGTGCTCAGGGTGCTGGGTGCTCAGTGCTCAGGGTGCTGGGTGCTCAGTGCTCAGTACTCAGGGTGCTGGGTGCTCAGTGCTCGGGGTGCTGGGTGCTCATTTCTCAGTACTCAGGGTGCTGGGTGCTCAGTGCTCGGGGTGCTGGGTGCTCAGTGCTCAGGGTGCTGGGTGCTCAGTGCTCAGGGTGCTGGGTGCTCAGTGCTCGGGCTGCTGTGTGCTCAGTACTCAGGGTGCTGGTTGCTCAGTGCTCGGGGTGCTGGGTGCTCAGTGCTCAGGGTGCTGGGTGCTCAGTGCTCGGGGTGCTGGGTGCTCAGTGCTCAGTACTCAGGGTGCTGGGTGCTCAGTGCTCGGGGTGCTGGGTGCTCAGTGCTCAGTACTCAGGGTGCTGGGTGCTCAGTGCTCGGGGTGCTGGGTGCTCAGTGCTCAGTACTCAGGGTGCTGGGTGCTCAGTGCTCAGGGTGCTGGGTGCTCAGTGCTCGGGGTGCTGGGTGCTCAGTGCTCAGGGTGCTGTGTGCTCAGTGCTCGGGGTGCTGGGTGCTCAGTACTCAGGGTGTTGGGTGCTCAGTACTCAGGGTGCTGGGTGCTCAGTGCTCTGGGTGCTGGGTGGTCAGTGCTCGGGGTGCTGGGTGCTCAGTGATCGGGGTGCTCGGTGCTCAGTACTCAGGGTGCAGGGTACTCAGTACTCAGGGTGCTGGGTGCTCAGTGCTCGGGGTGCTCAGTACTCAGGGTGCTGGGTGGTCAGTGCTCGGGGTGCTCAGTGGTCAGTGCTCGGGGTGCTGAGTGCTCAGTATTCAGGGTGATCATTGCTCAGGGTGCTGGGTGCTCAGTACTCAGGGTGCTGGGTGCTCAGTACTCATGGTCCTCAGTGCTCAGTACTCAGGGTGCTGGGTGCTCAGTGCTCGGGGTGCTCGGTGCTCAGTACTCAGGGTGCTGGGTGCTCAGTGATCAGGGTGCTGGGTGCTCGGTGCTCAGGGTGCTGGGTGCTCAGTGCTCAGGGTCCTGGGTGCTCAGTACTCAGGGTGCTCGGTGCTCGGGGTGCTGGGTGCTCAGTGCTCGGGGTACTCGGTGCTAAGTGCTCGGGGTGCTCGGTGCTCAGTACTCAGGGTGCTGGGTACTCAGTACTCAGGGTGCTGGGTGCTCAGTGCTCGGGGTGCTCAGTACTCAGGGTGCTCGGGGCACAGTACTCAGGGTGCTGGGTGCTCAGTGCTCAGTGTGCTGGGTGCTCAGTACTCAGGGTGCTCAGTGCTCAGTACTCGGGGTGCTGGGTGCTCAGTGTTTAGGGTGTTCAGTGCTCAGTGCTCGGGGTGCTGGTTGCTCCGTGCTCGGGGTGCTGGGTGCTCAGTGCTCGGAGTGCTGGGTGCTCAGTACTCAGGGTGCTGGGTGCTCAGGGTGCTGGGTGCTCAGTACTCAGGGTGCTGGGTGCTCAGTACTCAGGGTGCTTGGTGCTCAGAACTCAGGATGCTGGGTGCTCAGTGCTCAGGGTGCTCGGTGCTCAGTACTCATGGTGCTGGGTGCTCATTCTCGGGGTGCTGGGTGCTCAGTACTCAGGGTGCTGGGTGCTCAGTGCTCGGGGTGCTGGGTGCTCAGTGCTCGGGGTGCTCGGTGCTCAGTACTCAGGGTGCTGGGTGCTCAGTGCTCAAGGTGCTGGGTGCTCAGTACTCAGGGTGCTGGGTGCTCAGTACTCAGGGTGCTTAGTGCTCGGGGAGCTTGGTGCTCAGTACTCAGGGTGCTGGGTGCTCAGTGCTCGGGGTGCTCAGTGCTCAGTACTCAAGGTGCTGGGTGCTCAGTGCTCAGGGTGCTTGGTGCTCAGTACTCAGGGTGCTCAGTGCTCAGTACTCGGGGTGCTAGGGGCTCAGTTCTCAGGGTGCTCAGTGCTCAGTGCTCGGTGTGCTGGGTGCTCAGTTCTCGGGGTGCTCGGTGCTCAGTACTCGGTGTGCTGGGTGCTCAGTGCTCAGGATGCTGGGTGCTCAGTGCTCAGGGTGCTCGGTGCTCAGTACTCATGGTGCTGGGTGCTCATTCTCGGGGTGCTGGGTGCTCAGTACTCAGGGTGCTGGGTGCTCAGTGCTCGGGGTGCTGGGTGCTCAGTGCTCGGGGTGCTCGGTGCTCAGTACTCAGGGTGCTGGGTGCTCAGTGCTCGGGCTGCTGTGTGCTCAGTACTCAGGGTGCTGGTTGCTCAGTGCTCGGGGTGCTGGGTGCTCAGTGCTCAGGGTGCTGGGTGCTCAGTGCTCGGGGTGCTGGGTGCTCAGTGCTCAGTACTCAGGGTGCTGGGTGCTCAGTGCTCAGGGTGCTGGGTGCTCAGTGCTCGGGGTGCTGGGTGCTCAGTGCTCAGGGTGCTGTGTGCTCAGTGCTCGGGGTGCTGGGTGCTCAGTACTCAGGGTGTTGGGTGCTCAGTACTCAGGGTGCTGGGTGCTCAGTGCTCTGGGTGCTGGGTGGTCAGTGCTCGGGGTGCTGGGTGCTCAGTGATCGGGGTGCTCGGTGCTCAGTACTCAGGGTGCAGGGTACTCAGTACTCAGGGTGCTGGGTGCTCAGTGCTCGGGGTGCTCAGTACTCAGGGTGCTGTGTGTTCAGTGCTCAGGGTGCTGGGTCCTCAGTACTCAGGGTGCTCGGTGCTTAGTACTCAGGGTGCTGGGTGCTCAGTACTCCGGGTGCTGGGTGGTCAGTGCTCGGGGTGCTCAGTGCTCAGTGCTCAAGGTGCTGAGTGCTCAGTATTCAGGGTGATCATTGCTCAGGGTGCTGGGTGCTCAGTACTCAGGGTGCTGGGTGCTCAGTACTCATGGTCCTCAGTGCTCAGTACTCAGGGTGCTGGGTGCTCAGTGCTCGGGGTGCTCGGTGCTCAGTACTCAGGGTGCTGGGTGCTCAGTGATCAGGGTGCTGGGTGCTCGGTGCTCAGGGTGCTGGGTGCTCAGTGCTCAGGGTCCTGGGTGCTCAGTACTCAGGGTGCTCGGTGCTCGGGGTGCTGGGTGCTCAGTGCTCGGGGTACTCGGTGCTCAGTGCTCGGGGTGCTCGGTGCTCAGTACTCAGGGTGCTGGGTGCTCAGTGCTCGGGGTGCTCAGTACTCAGGGTGCTCGGGGCACAGTACTCAGGGTGCTGGGTGCTCAGTGCTCAGTGTGCTGGGTGCTCAGTACTCAGGGTGCTCAGTGCTCAGTACTCGGGGTGCTGGGTGCTCAGTGTTTAGGGTGTTCAGTGCTCAGTGCTCGGGGTGCTGGTTGCTCCGTGCTCGGGGTGCTGGGTGCTCAGTGCTCGGAGTGCTGGGTGCTCAGTACTCAGGGTGCTGGGTGCTCAGGGTGCTGGGTGCTCAGTACTCAGGGTGCTGGGTGCTCAGTACTCAGGGTGCTTGGTGCTCAGTACTCAGGATGCTGGGTGCTCAGTGCTCAGGGTGCTCGGTGCTCAGTACTCATGGTGCTGGGTGCTCATTCTCGGGGTGCTGGGTGCTCAGTACTCAGGGTGCTGGGTGCTCAGTGCTCGGGGTGCTGGGTGCTCAGTGCTCGGGGTGCTCGGTGCTCAGTACTCAGGGTGCTGGGTGCTCAGTGCTCAAGGTGCTGGGTGCTCAGTACTCAGGGTGCTGGGTGCTCAGTACTCAGGGTGCTTAGTGCTCGGGGAGCTTGGTGCTCAGTACTCAGGGTGCTGGGTGCTCAGTGCTCGGGGTGCTCAGTGCTCAGTACTCAAGGTGCTGGGTGCTCAGTGCTCAGGGTGCTGGGTGCTCAGTACTCAGGGTGCTCAGTGCTCAGTACTCGGGGTGCTAGGGGCTCAGTTCTCAGGGTGCTCAGTGCTCAGTGCTCGGTGTGCTGGGTGCTCAGTTCTCGGGGTGCTCGGTGCTCAGTACTCGGTGTGCTGGGTGCTCAGTGCTCAGGATGCTGGGTGCTCAGTGCTCAGGGTGCTCGGTGCTCAGTACTCATGGTGCTGTGTGCTCATTCTCGGGGTGCTGGGTGCTCAGTACTCAGGGTGCTGGGTGCTCAGTGCTCGGGGTGCTGGGTGCTCAGTGCTCGGGGTGCTCGGTGCTCAGTACTCAGGGTGCTGGGTGCTCAGTGCTCAAGGTGCTGGGTGCTCAGTACTCAGGGTGCTGGGTGCTCAGTACTCAGGGTGCTTAGTGCTCGGGGAGCTTGGTGCTCAGTACTCAGGGTGCTGGGTGCTCAGTGCTCGGGGTGCTCAGTGCTCAGTACTCAAGGTGCTGGGTGCTCAGTGCTCAGGGTGCTGGGTGCTCAGTACTCAGGGTGCTCAGTGCTCAGTACTCGGGGTGCTAGGGGCTCAGTTCTCAGGGTGCTCAGTGCTCAGTGCTCGGTGTGCTGGGTGCTCAGTTCTCGGGGTGCTCGGTGCTCAGTACTCGGTGTGCTGGGTGCTCAGTGCTCAGGATGCTGGCTGCTCAGTGCTCGGCGTGCTGGGTGCTCAGTGCTCAGGGTGCGGGGTGCTCAGTGCTCGGGGTGCTCGGTGCTCAGTACTCAGGGTGCTGGGTGCTCAGTACTCAGGGTGCTGGGTGCTCAGTACTCAGGGTGCTGGGTGCTCAGTACTCAGGATTCTGGGTGCTCAGGGCTCAGGGTGCTGGGTGCTCAGTACTCAGGGTGCTGGGTGCTCAGTACTCAGGGTGTTCAGTGCTCAGGGTGCTGGGTGCTCAGTGCTCAGTGCACAGGGTGCTGGGTGCTCAGTGCTCAGTGCTCAGGGTGCTGGGTACTCAGTCCTCGGGGTGCTGGGTGCTCAGTTCTCTGGGTGCTCAGTGCTCAGTCCTCAGGGTGCTGGGTGCTCAGTACTCAGGGTGCTGGGTGCTCAGTACTCAGGGAGCTCAGTGCTCGGGGTGCAGGGTGCTCAATACTCAGGGTGCTGGTTGCTCAGTGCTCGGGGTGCTAGGTGCTCAGTACTCAGGGTGCTCAGTGCTCAGTGCTCGGGGTGCTCGGTGCTCAGTTCAAAGTGTGCTGGGTGCTCAGTGCTCAGGGTGCTCGGTGCTCAGTACTCAGGGTGCTGGGTGCTCAGTGCTCAGGGTGCTCAGTGCTCAGTACTCAGGGTGCTGGGTGCTCAGTGCTCAGGGTGCTGGGTGCTCAGTGCTCAGTGCTCAGGGTGCTGGGTGCACAGTGCTAAGTACTCAGGGTGCTCAGTGCTCAGTGCTCGGGGTGCTCGGTGCTCAGTTCAAAGTGTGCTGGGTGCTCAGTGCTCAGGGTGCACGGTGCTCAGTACTCAGGGTGCTGGGTGCTCAGTGCTCAGGGTGCTCAGTGCTCAGTACTCAGGGTGCTGGGTGCTCAGTACTCAGGGTGCTGGGTGCTCTGTACTCAGGGTGCTGGGTGCTCAGTGCTCAGGGTGCTCGGTGCTCAGTACTCAGGGTGCTGTGTGCTCATTCTCGGGGTGCTGGGTGCACAGTGCTCGGGGTGCTGGGTGCTCAGTGCTCGGGGTGCTGGGTGCTCAGTACTCAGGGTGCTGGGTGCTCAGTGCTCGGGGTGCTCGGTGCTCACTGCTCAGGGTGCTGGGTGCTCAGTCCTCGGGGTGCTCCGTGCTCAGTGCTCGGGGTGCTGGGTGCTCAGTACTCAGGGTGCTGGGTGCTCAGTACTCAGGGTGCTCAGTGCTCAGGGTGCTGGGTGCTCAGTGCTCGGGGTGCTCGGTTCTCAGTACTCAGAGTGCTGGGTGCTCAGTGCTCGGGGTGCTGGGTGCTCAGTGCTCAGGGTGCTGGGTGCTCAGTACTCAGGGTGCTGGGTGCTAAGTGCTCGGGGTGCTGGGTGCTCAGTACTCAGGGTGCTGGGTGCTCAGTGCTCGGGGTGATAGGTGCTCAGTACTCAGGGTGCTGGGTGCTCAGTGCTCGGGGTGCTCGGTGCTCAGTACTCAGGGTGCTGGGTGCTCCCTGCTCGGGGTGCTTGGTGCTCAGTGCTCAGTGTGCTCGGTGCTCAGTACTCAGGGTGCTGGGTGCTCAGTGCTCGGGGTGCTCGGTGCTCAGTAATCAGGGTGCTGGGTGCTCAGTGCTCAGGGTGCTGGGTGCTCAGTGCTCGGGGTGCTGGGTGCTCAGTGCTCAGGGTGCTGGGTGCTCAGTGCTCGGGGTGCTGTGTGCTCAGTCCTCGGGGTGCTGGGTGCTCAGTGCTCGGGGTGCTGGGTGCTCAGTGCTCGGGGTGCTGGGTGCTCAGTGCTCGGGGTGCTGGGTGCTCAGTGCTCAGGGTGCTGGGTCTCAGTGCTCGGGGTACTGGGTACACAGTGCTCAGTACCCAGGGTGCTGAGTGCTCAGTGCTCTTTTTGCTGGGTGCTCAGTGCTCAGTACTCAGGGTGATGGGTGCTCAGTGCTCGGGGTGCTGGGTGCTCAGGGCTCGGGGTGCTCGGTGCTCAGTACTCAGGGTTCTCAGTGCTCAGTGCTCAGGGTGCTGGGTGCTCAGTACTCAGGGTGCTCAGTGCTCAGTACTCGGGGTGCTAGGTGCTCAGTACTCAGTGTGCTCAGTGCTCAGTACTCGGGGTGCTTGGTGCTCAGTACTCAGGGTGCTCAGTGCTCAGTGCTCGGGGAGCTGGGTGCTCAGTGCTCGGGGTGCTGGGTGCTCAGTGCTCGGAGTGCTGGGTGCTCAGTACTCATGGTGCTGGGTACTCAGTGCTCAGGGTGCTGGGTGCTCAGTACTCAGTGTGCTGGGTGCTCAGTATTCAGGGTGCTGGGTGCTCAGTACTCGGGGTGCTCGGTGCTCAGTACTCGGGGTGCTGGGTGCTAAGTGCTCAGGGTGCTGGGTGCTCAGTGCTCGGGGTGCTGGGTGCTCAGTGCTCAGTGTGCTGGGTGCTCAGTGCTCGGGGTGCTGGGTGCTCAGTGCTCAGTGTGCTGGGTGCTCAGTGCTCAGGGTGCTGGGTGCTCAGTATTCAGGGTGCTGGGTGCTCAGTACTTAGGGTGCTAAGAGCTCAGGGTGCTCAGTGCTCGGGGTGCTGGATGCTCAGTGCTCAGTGCACAGGGTGCTGGGTGCTCAGTCCTCGGGGTGCTGGGTGCTCAGTTCTCTGGGTGCTCAGTGCTCAGTACTCAGGGTGCTGGGTGCTCAGTACTCAGGGTGCTGGGTGCTCAGTACTCAGGTAGCACAGTGCTCGGGGTGCAGGGTGCTCAGTACTCAGGGTGCTGGGTGCTCAGTACTCAGGGTGCTCAGTACTCAGGGTGCTGGGTGCTCAGTGCTCGGGGTGCTGGGTGCTCAGTACTCAGGGTGCTGGGTGCACAGTGCTCGGGGTGCTCGGTGCTCAGTACACAGGGTTCTGGGTGCTCAGTGCTCGGGGTGCTGGGTGCTCAGTACTCAGGGTGCTAGGTGCTCATTGCTCAGTACTCAGCGTGCTGGGTGTTCAGTGATCAGAGTGTTGGGTGCTCAGTACTCAGGGTGCTGGGTGCTCAGTGCTCAGTGCTCATGGTGCTCAGTGCTCAGGGTGCTGGATGCTCAGGGTGCTGGGTGCACAGTGCTTGGGGTGCTGGGTGCTCAGTGCTCAGGGTGCTGTGTGCTCAGTGCTCAGTGCTCAGGGTGCTGGGTGCTCAGTGCTAAGTGCTCAGGTTGCTGGGGGCTCAGTGCTCAGGGTGCTGGGTGCAGAGTACTCAGGGTGCTGGGTGCTAAATGCTCGGGGTGCTGGGTGCACAGTACTCAGGGTGCTCCGTGCTCAGTACTCAGGGTGCTGGGTGCTCAGTACACGGGTGCTGGGTGCTCAGTGCTCAGGGTGCTGGGTGCTCAGTGCTCAGGGTTCTGGGTGCTCAGTGCTCAGTACTCAGGGTGCTGGGTGCTCAGTGCTCGGGGTGCTGGGTGCTCAGTTCTCAGTACTCAGGGTGCTGGGTGCTCAGTGCTCGGGGTGCTGGGTGCTCAGGGCTCAGGGTGCTGGGTGCTCAGTGTTCAGGGTGCTGGGTGCTCAGTGCTCGGGGTGCTGGGTGCTCAGTACTCAGGGTGCTGGGTGCTCAGTACTCAGGGTGCTGGGTGATCAGTGCTCGGGGTGCTGGGTGCTCAGTGCTCAGGGTGCTGGGTGCTCAGTGCTCGGGGTGCTGGGTGCTCAGTGCTCAGTACTCAGGGTGCTGGGTGCTCATTGCTCGAGGTGCTGGGTGCTCAGTGCTCAGTACTCAGGGTGCTGGGTGCTCAGTGCTCGGGGTGCTGGGTGCTCAGTGCTCAGTACTCAGGGTGCTGGGTGCTCAGTGCTCGGGGTGCTGGGTGCTCAGTGCTCAGGGTGCTGGGTGCTCAGTGCTCGGGGTGCTGGGTGCTCAGTGCTCAGGGTGCTGGGTGCTCAGTGCTCGGGGTGCTGGGTGCTCAGTACTCAGGGTGCTGGGTGCTCAGTACTCAGGGTGCTGGGTGCTCAGTGCTCGGGGTGCTGGGTGCTCAGTGCTTGGGGTGCTGGGTGCTCAGTGCTCGGGGTGCTCGGTGCTCAGTACACAGGGTGCTGGGTACTCAGCACTCAGGGTGCTGGGTGCTCAGTGCTCGGGGTGCTCAGTACTCAGGGTGCTGTGTGTTCAGTGCTCAGGGTGCTAGGTGCTCAGTACTCAGGGTGCTCGGTGCTTAGTACTCAGGGTGCTGGGTGCTCAGTACTCCGGGTGCTGGGTGCTCAGTGCTTGGGGTGCTCGGTGCACAGTGCTCAAGGTGCTGGGTGCTTAGTATTCAGGGTGATCATTGCTCAGGGTGCTGGGTGCTCAGTACTCAGGGTGCTGGGTCCTCAGTACTCAGGGTGCTCAGTGCTCAGTACTCAGGGTGCTCAGTGCTCAGTACTAAGGGTTGTCAGTGCTCAGGGTGCTGGGTGCTCAGTGCTCGGGGTGCTCGGTGCTCAGTACTCAGGGTGCTGGGTGCTCAGTGCTCAGGGTGCTGGGTGCTCAGTGCTCAGGGTGCTGGGTGCTCAGTGCTCAGTGTGCTGGGTGCTCAGTACTCAGGGTGCTCGGTGCTCGGGGTGCTGGGTGCTCAGTGCTCGGGGTACTCGGTGCTCAGTGCTCGGGGTGCTCGGTGCTCAGTACTCAGGGTGCTGGGTACTCAGTACTCAGGGTGCTGGGTGCTCAGTGCTCGGGGTGCTCAGTACTCAGGGTGCTGTGTGTTCAGTGCTCAGGGTGCTGGGTGCTCAGTACTCAGGTTGCTCAGTGCTCAGTACTCAGCGTGCTGGGTGCTCAGTGCTAAGGGTGCTGGGTGCTCAGTACTCAGGGTGCTGGGTGCTCGGTGCTCAGTACGCTGGGTGCTCAGTACTCAGGGTGCTGGGTGCTCAGTACTCAGGGTGCTTGGTGCTCAGTACTCAGGGTGCTGGGTGCTCAATGCTCAGGTTGCCGGGTGCTCAGTATTCAGGGTGCTGTGTGCTCAGTGCTCAGGATGCTGGGTGCTCAGTACTCAGGGTGCTCGGGGCTCAGTACTCAGGGTGCTGGGTGCTCAGTGCTCAGTGTGCTGGGTGCTGAGTACTCAGGGTGCTGGGTGCTCAGTGCTCAGTGCTCAGGGTGCTCAGTGATCAGTGTGCTGGGTGCTCAGGGTGCTGGGTGCTCAGTGCTCGGGGTGCTGGGTGCTCAGTGCTCAGGGTGCTGGGTGCTCAGTGCTCAGTGCTCAGGGTGCTGGGTGCTCAGTGCTCAGTGCTCAGGGTGCTGGGTGCTCAGTGCTCAGTGGTCATGGTGCTGTTCGCTCAGTACTCAGGGTGCTGGGTGCTCAGTACTCAGGGTGCTCTGTGCTCAGTACTCAGGGTGCTGGGTGCTCAATGCTCAGGTTGCCGGGTGCTCAGTATTCAGGGTGCTGTGTGCTCAGTGCTCAGGATGCTGGGTGCTCAGTACTCAGGGTGCTCGGGGCTCAGTACTCAGGGTGCTGGGTGCTCAGTGCTCAGTGTGCTGGGTGCTCAGTACTCAGGGTGCTCAGTGCTCAGTACTCGGGGTGCTGGGTGCTCAGTGCTCAGGGTGCTCAGTGCTCAGTGCTCGGGGTGCTGGGTGCTCAGTGCTCGGGGTGCTGGGTGCTCAGTGCTCGGAGTGCTGGGTGCTCAGTACTCAGGGTGCTGGGTGCTCAGGGTACTGGGTTCTCAGTACTCAGGGTGCTGGGTGCTCAGAACTCAGGGTGCTTGGTGCTCAGTACTCAGGATGCTGGGTGCTCAGTGCTCAGGGTGCTCGGTGCTCAGTACTCATGGTGCTGGGTGCTCATTCTCGGGGTGCTGGGTGCTCAGTACTCAGGGTGCTGGGTGCTCAGTGCTCGGGGTGCGGGGTGCTCAGTGCTCGGGTTGCTTGGTGCTCAGTACTCAGGGTGCTGGGTGCTCAGTGCTCAGGGTGCTGGGTGCTCAGTACTCAGGGTGCTGGGTGCTCAGTACTCAGGGTGCTTAGTGCTCGGGGAGCTTTGTGCTCAGTACTCAGGGTGCTGGGTGCTCAGTTCTCGGGGTGCTCAGTGCTCAGTACTCAAGGTGCTGGGTGCTCAGTGCTCAGGGTGCTGGGTGCTCAGTACTCAGGGTGCTCAGTGCTCAGTACTCGGGGTGCTGGGTGCTCAGTTCTCAGGGTGCTCAGTGCTCAGTGCTCGGGGTGCTGGGTGCTCAGTTCTCGGGGTGCTCGGTGCTCAGTACTCGGGGTGCTGGGTGCTCAGTTCTCAGGATGCTGCGTGCTCAGTGCTCGGGGTGCTGGGTGCTCAGTGCTCAGGATGCTGGGTGCTCAGTGCTCGGGGTGCTCGGTGCTCCGTACTCAGGGTGCTGGGTGCTCAGTACTCAGGGTGCTGGGTGCTCAGTACTCAGGGTGCTGGGTGCTCAGTACTCTGGGTGCTGGGTGCTCAGTGCTCAGGGTGCTGAGTGCTCAGTACTCAGGGTGCTGGGTTCTCAGTACTCAGGGTGCTCAGTGCTCAGGGTGCTGGGTGCTCAGTGCTCAGTGCACAGGGTGCTGGGTGCTCAGTGCTCAGTGCTCAGGGTACTGGGTACTCAGTGCTCGGGGTGCTGGGTGCTCAGTTCTCTGGGTGCTCAGTGCTCAGTCCTCAGGGTGCTGGGTGCTCAGTACTCAGGGTGCTGGGTGCTCAGTACTCAGGGAGCTCAGTGCTCGGGGTCCAGGGTGCTCAATACTCAGGTTGCTGGGTGCTCAGTACTCAGGGTGCTCAGTACTCGGGGTGCGGGGTGCTCAGTCCTCAAGGTGCTGGGTGCTCAGTGCTCAGGGTGCTGGGTGCTCAGTGCTCAGGGTGCTGGGTGCTCAGTACTCAGGGTGCTCTGTGCTCAGTGCTCGGGGTGCTCGGTGCTCAGTACAAAGGGTGCTGGGTGATCAGTGCTCAGGGTGCTCGGTGCTCAGTACTCAGGGTGCTGGGTGCTCAGTACTCAGGGTGCTGGGTGCTCAGTACTCAGGGTGCTGGGTGCTCAGTGCTCAGGGTGCTCGGTGCTCAGTACTCAGTGTGCTGTGTGCTCATTCTCGGGGTGCTGGGTGCACAGTGCTCGGGGTGCTGGGTGCTCAGTGCTTGGGGTGCTGGGTGCTCAATACTCAGGGTGCTGGGTGCTCAGTGCTCGGGGTGCTCGGTGCTCAGTGCTCAGGGTGCTGGGTGCTCAGTCCTCGGGGTGCTCCGTGCTCAGTGCTCGGGGTGCTGGGTGCTCAGTACTCAGGGTGCTGGTTGCTCAGTACTCAGGGTGCTCAGTGCTCAGGGTGCTGGGTGCTCAGTGCTCGGGGTGCTCGGTTCTCAGTACTCAGAGTGCTGGGTGCTCAGTGCTCGGGGTGCTGGGTGCTCAGTGCTCAGGGTGCTGGGTGTTCAGTACTCACGGTGCTGGGTGCTAATTGCCCAGGGTGCTGGATGCTCAGTACTCAGGGTGCTGGGTGCTCAGTGCTCGGGGTGATCGGAGCTCAGTACTCAGGGTGCTGGGTGCTCAGTGCTCGGGGTGCTCGGTGCTCAGTACTCAGGGTGCTGGGTGCTCAGTGCTCGGGGTGCTCGGTGCTCAGTACTCAGGGTGCTGGGTGCTCAGTGCTCTGGGTGCTTGGTGCTCAGTGCTCAGTGTGCTGGGTGCTCAGTACTCAGGGTGCTCAGTGCTCAGTACTCGGGGTGCTGGGTGCTCAGTGCTCAGGGTGCCGGGTGCTCAGTACTCAGGGTGCTGTGTGCTCAGTGCTCAGGGTGCTGGGTTCTCAGTACTCAGGGTGCTCATTGCTCAGGGTGCTGGGTGCTCAGTGCTCAGTGTGCTGGGTGCTCAGTACTCAGGGTGCTCAGTGCTCAGTACTCGGGGTGCTGGGTGCTCAGTGCTCAGGGTGCTCAGTGCTCAGTGCTCGGGGTGCTGGGTGCTCAGTGCTCGGAGTGCTGGGTGCTCAGTACTCAGGGTGCTGGGTGCTCAGGGTACTGAGTGCACAGTACTCAGGGTGCTGGGTGCACAGTACTCAGGGTGCTTGGTGCTCAGTACTCAGGATGCTGGGTGCTCAGTGCTCAGGGTGCTCGGTGCACAGTACTCATGGTGCTGGGTGCTCATTCTCGGGGTGCGGGGTGCTCAGTACTCAGGGTGCTGGGTGCTCAGTGCTCGGGGTGCTGGGTGCTCAGTGCTCGGGGTGCTTGGTGCTCAGTACTCAGGGTGCTGGGTGCTCAGAGCTCAGGGTGCTGGGTGCTCAGTACTCAGGGTGCTGGGTGCTCAGTACTCAGGGTGCTTAGTGCTCGGGGAGCTTTGTGCTCAGTACTCAGGGTGCTGGGTGCTCAGTGCTCGGGGTGCTCTGTGCTCAGTACTCAAGTTGCTGGGTGCTCAGTGCTCAGGGTGCTGGGTGCTCAGTACTCAGGGTGCTCAGTGCTCAGTACTCGGGGTGCTGGGTGCTCAGTTCTCAGGGTGCTCAGTGCTCAGTGCTCGGTGTGCTGGGTGCTCAGTTCTCGGGGTGCTCGGTGCTCAGTACTCGGGGTGCTGGGTGCTCAGTGCTCAGGATGCTGGGTGCTCAGTGCTCGGGGTGCTGGGTGCTCAGTGCTCAGGGTGCTGTGTGCTCAGTGCTCGGGGTGCTCGGTGCTCCGTACTCAGGGTGCTGGGTGCTCAGTACTCAGGGTGCTGGGTGCTCAGTACTCAGGGTGCTGGGTGCTCAGTACTCAGGGTGCTGGGTGCTCAGTGCTCAGGGTGCTGGGTGCTCAGAGCTCATGGTGCTGGGTGCTCATTCTCGGGGTGCTGGGTGCTCAGTACTCAGGGTGCTGGGTGCTCAGTACTCAGGATGCTGGGTGCTCAGTGCTCAGGGTGCTCGGTGCTCAGTACTCATGGTGCTGGGTGCTCATTCTCGGGGTGCTGGGTGCTCAGTACTCAGGGTGCTGGGTGCTCAGTGCTCGGGGTGCGGGGTGCTCAGTGCTCGGGTTGCTTGGTGCTCAGTACTCAGGGTGCTGGGTGCTCAGTGCTCAGGGTGCTGGGTGCTCAGTACTCAGGGTGCTGGGTGCTCAGTACTCAGGGTGCTTAGTGCTCGGGGAGCTTTGTGCTCAGTACTCAGGGTGCTGGGTGCTCAGTTCTCGGGGTGCTCAGTGCTCAGTACTCAAGGTGCTGGGTGCTCAGTGCTCAGGGTGCTGGGTGCTCAGTACTCAGGGTGCTCAGTGCTCAGTACTCGGGGTGCTGGGTGCTCAGTTCTCAGGGTGCTCAGTGCTCAGTGCTCGGGGTGCTGGGTGCTCAGTTCTCGGGGTGCTCGGTGCTCAGTACTCGGGGTGCTGGGTGCTCAGTTCTCAGGATGCTGCGTGCTCAGTGCTCGGGGTGCTGGGTGCTCAGTGCTCAGGATGCTGGGTGCTCAGTGCTCGGGGTGCTCGGTGCTCCGTACTCAGGGTGCTGGGTGCTCAGTACTCAGGGTGCTGGGTGCTCAGTACTCAGGGTGCTGGGTGCTCAGTACTCTGGGTGCTGGGTGCTCAGTGCTCAGGGTGCTGAGTGCTCAGTACTCAGGGTGCTGGGTTCTCAGTACTCAGGGTGCTCAGTGCTCAGGGTGCTGGGTGCTCAGTGCTCAGTGCACAGGGTGCTGGGTGCTCAGTGCTCAGTGCTCAGGGTACTGGGTACTCAGTGCTCGGGGTGCTGGGTGCTCAGTTCTCTGGGTGCTCAGTGCTCAGTCCTCAGGGTGCTGGGTGCTCAGTACTCAGGGTGCTGGGTGCTCAGTACTCAGGGAGCTCAGTGCTCGGGGTCCAGGGTGCTCAATACTCAGGTTGCTGGGTGCTCAGTACTCAGGGTGCTCAGTACTCGGGGTGCGGGGTGCTCAGTCCTCAAGGTGCTGGGTGCTCAGTGCTCAGGGTGCTGGGTCCTCAGTGCTCGGGGTGCTGGGTGCTCAGTACTCAGGGTGCTCTGTGCTCAGTGCTCGGGGTGCTCGGTGCTCAGTACAAAGGGTGCTGGGTGCTCAGTGCTCAGGGTGCTCGGTGCTCAGTACTCAGGGTGCTGGGTGCTCAGTGCTCAGGGTGCTCGGTGCTCAGTACTCAGGGTGCTGGGTGCTCAGTACTCAGGGTGCTGGGTGCTCAGTACTCAGGGTGCTGGGTGCTCAGTGCTCAGGGTGCTCGGTGCTCAGTACTCAGTGTGCTGTGTGCTCATTCTCGGGGTGCTGGGTGCACAGTGCTCGGGGTGCTGGGTGCTCAGTGCTTGGGGTGCTGGGTGCTCAATACTCAGGGTGCTGGGTGCTCAGTGCTCGGGGTGCTCGGTGCTCAGTGCTCAGGGTGCTGGGTGCTCAGTCCTCGGGGTGCTCCGTGCTCAGTGCTCGGGGTGCTGGGTGCTCAGTACTCAGGGTGCTGGTTGCTCAGTACTCAGGGTGCTCAGTGCTCAGGGTGCTGGGTGCTCAGTGCTCGGGGTGCTCGGTTCTCAGTACTCAGAGTGCTGGGTGCTCAGTGCTCGGGGTGCTGGGTGCTCAGTGCTCAGGGTGCTGGGTGTTCAGTACTCACGGTGCTGGGTGCTAATTGCCCAGGGTGCTGGATGCTCAGTACTCAGGGTGCTGGGTGCTCAGTGCTCGGGGTGATCGGAGCTCAGTACTCAGGGTGCTGGGTGCTCAGTGCTCGGGGTGCTCGGTGCTCAGTACTCAGGGTGCTGGGTGCTCAGTGCTCGGGGTGCTCGGTGCTCAGTACTCAGGGTGCTGGGTGCTCAGTGCTCTGGGTGCTTGGTGCTCAGTGCTCAGTGTGCTGGGTGCTCAGTACTCAGGGTGCTCAGTGCTCAGTACTCGGGGTGCTGGGTGCTCAGTGCTCAGGGTGCCGGGTGCTCAGTACTCAGGGTGCTGTGTGCTCAGTGCTCAGGGTGCTGGGTTCTCAGTACTCAGGGTGCTCATTGCTCAGGGTGCTGGGTGCTCAGTGCTCAGTGTGCTGGGTGCTCAGTACTCAGGGTGCTCAGTGCTCAGTACTCGGGGTGCTGGGTGCTCAGTGCTCAGGGTGCTCAGTGCTCAGTGCTCGGGGTGCTGGGTGCTCAGTGCTCGGAGTGCTGGGTGCTCAGTACTCAGGGTGCTGTGTGCTCAGGGTACTGAGTGCACAGTACTCAGGGTGCTGGGTGCACAGTACTCAGGGTGCTTGGTGCTCAGTACTCAGGATGCTGGGTGCTCAGTGCTCAGGGTGCTCGGTGCACAGTACTCATGGTGCTGGGTGCTCATTCTCGGGGTGCGGGGTGCTCAGTACTCAGGGTGCTGGGTGCTCAGTGCTCGGGGTGCTGGGTGCTCAGTGCTCGGGGTGCTTGGTGCTCAGTACTCAGGGTGCTGGGTGCTCAGAGCTCAGGGTGCTGGGTGCTCAGTACTCAGGGTGCTGGGTGCTCAGTACTCAGGGTGCTTAGTGCTCGGGGAGCTTTGTGCTCAGTACTCAGGGTGCTGGGTGCTCAGTGCTCGGGGTGCTCTGTGCTCAGTACTCAAGTTGCTGGGTGCTCAGTGCTCAGGGAGCTGGGTGCTCAGTACTCAGGGTGCTCAGTGCTCAGTACTCGGGGTGCTGGGTGCTCAGTTCTCAGGGTGCTCAGTGCTCAGTGCTCGGTGTGCTGGGTGCTCAGTTCTCGGGGTGCTCGGTGCTCAGTACTCGGGGTGCTGGGTGCTCAGTGCTCAGGATGCTGGGTGCTCAGTGCTCGGGGTGCTGGGTGCTCAGTGCTCAGGGTGCTGTGTGCTCAGTGCTCGGGGTGCTCGGTGCTCCGTACTCAGGGTGCTGGGTGCTCAGTACTCAGGGTGCTGGGTGCTCAGTACTCAGGGTGCTGGGTGCTCAGTACTCAGGGTGCTGGGTGCTCAGTGCTCAGGGTGCTGGGTGCTCAGTACTCAGGGTGCTGGGTGCTCAGTACTCAGGGTGCTCAGTGCTCAGGGTGCTGGGTGCTCAGTGCTCAGTGCACAGGATGCTGGGTGCTCAGTGCTCAGTGCTCAGGGTGCTGGGTACTCAGTCCTCGGGGTGCTGGGTGCTCAGTTCTCTGGGTGCTCAATGCTCAGGGTGCTGGGTGCTCAGTGCTCGGGGTGCTCGGTGCTCAGTACTCAGGGTGCTGGGTGCTCAGTACTCAGGGTGCTCAATGCTCAGGGTGCTGGGTGCTCAGTGCTCGGGGAGCTCGGTTATCAGTACTCAGAGTGCTGGGTGCTCAGTGCTCGGGGTGCTGGGTGCTCAGTGCTCAGGGTGCTGGGTGTTTAGTACTCAGGGTGCTGGGTGCTAAGTGCTCAGGGTGCTGGATGCTCAGTACTCAGGGTGCTGGGTGCTCAGTGCTCGGGGTGATCGGTGCTCAGTACTCAGGGTGCTGGGTGCTCAGTGCTCGGGGTGCTCGGTGCTCAGTACTCAGGGTGCTGGGTGCTCAGTGCTCGGGGTGCTTGGTGCTCAGTGCTCAGTGTGCTCGGTGCTCAGTACTCAGGGTGCTGGGTGCTCAGTGCTCGGGGTGCTGGGTGCTCAGTACTCAGGTTGCTGGGTGCTCAGTGCTCAGGGTGCTGGGTGCTCAGTGCTCGGGGTGCTGGGTGCTCAGTGCTCTGGGTGCTGGGTGCTCAGTACTCGGGGTGCAGGGTTCTCAGTGCTCAGGGTGCTGGGTCTCAGTGCTCGGGGTACTGGGTACTCAGTGCTCAGTACACAGGGTGCTGAGTGCTCAGTGCTCGGGGTGCTGGGTGCTCAGTGCTCAGTACTCAGGGTGCTGGGTGCTCAGTGCTCGGGGTGCTGGGTGCTCAGTGCCCGGGGTGCACGCTGCACAGTACTCAGGGTTCTCAGTGCTCAGTGCTCAGGGTGCTGGGTGCTCAGTTCTCAGGGTGCTCAGTGCTCAGTACTCGGGGTGCTGGGTGCTCAGTACTCAGGGTGCTCAGTGCTCAGTACTCGGGGTGCTGGGTGCTCAGTGCTCGGGGTGCTGGGTGCTCAGTGCTCGGGGTGCTGGGTGCTCAGTGCTCGGAGTGCTGGGTGCTCAGTACTCAGGGTGCTGGGTGCTCAGTAGTCAGGGTGCTGGGTGCTCAGTGCTCGGGGTGCTCGGTGCTCAGTACTCATGGTGCTGGGTACTCAGTGCTCAGGGTGCTCATTCTCGGGGTGCTGGGTGCTCAGTACTCAGGGTGCTGGGTGCTCAGTGCTCGGGGTGCTGGGTGCTCAGTGCTCAGTACTCAGGGTGCTGGGTGCTCAGTGCTCGGGGTGCTGGGTGCTCAGTACTCAGGGTGCTCGGTGCTCAGTACTCAGGGTGCTGGGTGCTCAGTGCTCGGGGTGCTCGGTGCTCAGTAGGCTGGTTGCTCAGTACTCAGGGTGCTGGGTGCTCAGTACTCAGGGTGCTGGGTGCTCAGTGCTCGGGGTGCTGGGTGCTCAGTGCTCGGGGTGCTGGGTGCTCAGTTCTCAGTACTCAGGGTGCTGGGTGCTCAGTGCTCAGGGTGCTGGGTGCTCAGTGCTCAGGGTGCTGGGTGCTCAGTACTCAGGGTGCTGGGTGCTCAGTACTCAGGGTGCTGGGTGCTCAGTGCTCGGGGTGCTGGGTGCTCAGTGCTCGGGGTGCTGGCTGCTCAGTGCTCGGGGTGCTCGGTGCTCAGTACTCAGGGCGCTGGGTGCTCAGTGCTCGAGGTGCTCAGTAGTCAGGGTGCTGTGTGTTCAGTGCTCAGGGTGCTGGGTGCTCAGTACTCAGGGTGCTCGGTGCTTAGTACTCAGGGTGCTTGGTGCTCAGTACTCCTGGTGCTTGGTGCTCAGTGCTCGGGGTGCTCGGTGCTCAGTACTCAGTGCTCAGTGTGCTCAGTGCTCAGTGCTCAGGGTGCTGGGTGTTCAGTACTCAGGGTGCTTGGTGCTCAGTACTCGGGGTGCTGGGTGATCAGTACTCAGGGTGCTGGGTGCTCAGTAATCAGGGTGCTGGGTCCTCAGTACTCGGCTGCTGGGTGCTCAGTGCTCAGGGTGCTGGGTGCTCAGTGCTCGGGGTGCTGGGTGCTCAGTGCTCAGTACTCAGGGTGCTGGGTGCTCAGTGCTCGGGGTGCTGGGTGCTCAGTGCTCAGTACTCAGGGTGCTGGGTGCTCAGTGCTCATGGTGCTGAGTGCTCAGTGCTCAGGGTGCTGGGTGCTCAGTGCTCAGGGTGCTGGGTACTCAGTGCTCAGGGTGCTGGGTGCTCAGTACTCAGGGTGCTGGGTGCTCAGTACTCAGGGTGCTGGGTGCTCTGTGCTCGGGGTGCTGGGTGCTCAGTGCTCGCTTTGCTGGGTGCTCAGTGCTCGGGGTGCTCGGTGCTCAGTACTCAGGGTGCTGGGTGCTCAGTGCTCGAGGTGCTCAGTACTCAGGGTACTGTGGGTTCAGTGCTCAGGGTGCTGGGTGCTCAGTACTCAGGGTGCTCGGTGCTTAGTACTCAGGGTGCTGGGTGCTCAGTGCTCACCGTGCTGGGTGCTCAGTACTCAGGGTGCTGGGTGCTCAGTGCTCAGGGTGCTGGGTGCTCAGTACTCAGGGTGCTCGGTGCTCAGTACTCAGGGTGCTGGGTGCTCAGTGCTCAGGGTGCTGGGTGCTCAGTACTCAGGGTGCTCAGTGCTCAGTACTCGTGGTGCTGGGTGCTCAGTGCTCAGGGTGCTCAGTGCTCAGTGCTCGGGGTGCTGGGTGCTCAGTGCTCGGGGTGCTGGGTGTTCAGTGCTCGGAGTGCTGGGTGCTCAGTACTCAGGGTGCTGGGTGCTCAGGGTGCTGGGTGCTCAGTACTCAGGGTGCTGGGTGCTCAGTACTCAGGGTGCTTGCTGCTCAGTACTCAGGGTGCTGGGTGCTCAGTGCTCAGGGTGCTCGGTGCTCAGTACTCATGGTGCTGGGGTGCTCATTCTCGGGGTGCTGGGTGCTCAGTACTCAGGGTGCTGGGTGCTCAGTGCTCGGGGTGCTGGGTGCTCAGTGCTCAGGGTGCTCGGTGCTCAGTACTCAGGGTGCTGGGTGCTCAGACCTCAGGGTGCTGGGTGCTCAGTACTCAGGGTGCTGGGTGCTCATTACTCAGGGTGCTTAGTGCTCGGGGAGCTTTGTGCTCAGTGTTCAGGGTGCTCAGTGCTCAGTGCTCGGGGTGCTGGTTGCTCAGTGCTCGGGGTGCTGGGTGCTCAGTTCTCAGAGTGCTGGGTGCTCAGTACTCAGGTTGCTGGGTGCTCAGTGCTCAGGTTGCTGGGTGCTCAGTACTCAGGGTGCTGGGTGCTCAGTACTCAGGGTGCTGGGTGCTCAGTGCTCAGGGTGCTCGGTGCTCAGTACTCATGGTGCTGGGTACTCAGTGCTAAGGGTGCTCGTTCTCGGGGTGCTGGTTGCTCAGTACTCAGGGTGCTGGGTGCTCAGTGCTCGGGGTGCTGGGTGCTCAGTGCTCGGGGTGCTCTGTGCTCAGTACACAGGGTGCTGGGTGCTCAGTACTCAGGGTGCTCAGTGCTCGGGGAGCTCGGTGCTCAGTACTCAGGGTGCTGGGTGCTCAGTGCTCGGGGTGCTCGGTGCTCAGTACTCAGGGTTCTCAGTGCTCAGTGCTCAGGGTGCTGGGTGCTCAGTACTCATGGTGCTCAGTGCTCAGTACTCGGGGTGCTGGGTGCTCAGTACTAAGGGTGCTCAGTGCTCAGTACTCGGGGTGCTGGGTGCTCAGTGCACAGGGTGCTCAGTGCTCAGTGCTCGGGGTGCTGGGTGCTCAGTTCTCGGGGTTCACGGTGCTCAGTACTCGGGGTGCTGGGTGCTCAGTGCTCAGGGTGCTGGGTGCTCAGTGCTCTGGGTGCTGGGTGCTCAGTGCTCAGGGTGCTGGGTGCTCAGTGCTCGGGGTGCTCAGTGCTCAGTACTCAGGGTGCTGGGTGCTCAGTGCTCAGGGTGCTGGGTGCTCAGTACTCAGGGTGCTGGGTGCTCAGTACTCAGGGTGCTAATAGCTCAGGGTGCTCAGTGCTCGGGGTGCTGGATGCTCAGTGCTCAGTGCACAGGGTGCTGGGTGCTCAGTCCTCGGGGTGCTGGGTGCTCAGTTCTCTGGGTGCTCAGTGCTCAGTACTCAGGTTGCGGTGTGCTCAGTACCCAGGGTGCTGGGTGCTCAGTACTCAGGGAGCTCAGTGCTCGGGGTGCAGGGTGCTCAGTACTCAGGGTGCTGGGTGCTCAGTACTCAGGGTGCTCAGTACTCAGGGTGCTGGTTGCTCAGTGCTCGGGGTGCTGGGTGCTCAGTACTCAGGGTGCTGGGTTCTCAGTGCTCAGGGTGCTGGGTGCTCAGTGCTCGGGGTGCTGGGTGCTCATTCTCGGGGTGCTGGGTGCTCAGTACTCAGGGTGCTGGGTGCTCAGTGCTCGGGGTGCTCGGTGCTCAGTACACAGGGTGCTGGTTGCTCAGTGCTCGGGGTGCTGGGTGCTCAGTACTCAGGGTGCTGGGTGCTCAGTGCTCAGTACTCAGCGTGCTGGGTCTATGCCTGCTAGTTGACGAAGTCTCAGCTTGCCTTTTATAATTAACTCAGAGACTTTTTCCACATAAGTTTTCAGTTTCTTACTTGGTTTATGTGGTAAAAAGATCCATTCCAAAATAATATCATCTCTCTGCATTAAAATTCCTGTAGGAGAAATTTTTGATGGTAGTATGACGAGAATACAATCGAGCTCTGGATTCACCCTGTCCACATGTGCCTGTTGTAATTTTTCCTCAATCATTGTCAGTTCCTTTTCTGCTTCAGCTGTTAATTCTCTGGGACTGTTTAAATCTTTATCACCATCCAAGGTTTTGTTCAAATGAATTATTAAATCAGGTGTTATTCCAATAGCTGGTCGTAGACTGGAAATGTCTCCTAACAGTCTTTGAAAGTCATTAAGAGTCCGTAGGCGATCTCTCCTAATTTGTGCTTTTTGTGTCTTAATTTTTTGCAAACCTATTTTATAACCTAAATAATTAACAGAATCTCCCTTCTGAATCTTTTCAGGAGCTAATTGCAATCCCCATTTAGGTAAAAGTATCTTTATTTCTTCAAACAGTCTGTTCAAGGTATCCATGTTTGAATCGGATAACAAGATGTCGTCCATGTAATGGTATACTATAGATTTGGGAAATTTCTTGCGTATTATTTGCAATGGTTGGTTCACAAAATATTGGCACAGGGAGGGGCTATTTAACATACCCTGGGGGAGAACGGTCCAGTGGTACCTCCTCGAAGGTTGAGAATTGTTATAAGTAGGCACTGTGAAGGCAAATTTTTCTCTATCTTCTTTTTGCAAAGGTATAGTGAAAAAACAATCCTTTAAATCAATAACTATGAGAGGCCATCCTTTTGGTAATAAAGAGGGCAAAGGAATTCCAGATTGCAGAGGGCCCATAGGTTGAATAACCTTGTTGATGGCCCTGAGATCTGTCACCATTCTCCATTTACCTGATTTTTTCTTAACCACAAATACAGGAGAATTCCAAGGGCTGGTAGATTCTTCTATATGTCCAGCATCTAATTGTTCTTGTACCAGCTGTTCTAAAGCCTGTAACTTTTCCTCAGCTAAAGGCCATTGCTTTGTCCATATTGGTTTCTCAGTCAACCATTTTAGAGGCAAGGCTGTTGGTATCTCTGAAGGGACATCAATTGCTTGTTCTTGTACAGCCCGAATGGCCGGTTTTCTCCGTTTGTAATATCTTTTAATATTATTCTCAGAAATATAGGCTCTAGATTTAGCAGGAATGTTAATTTCGGTATTCCATTGTTGTAATAGGTCACGACCCCATAAATTCATTGCGATATTGGCTACATATGGCTTTAATTTTCCTATTTGTCCCTCTGGCCCTATACATTCAACCCATCTCGTGCTCTGCCTTACTCGAGATAGGGTTCCAATTCCCAGGAGCTGAACATTTACATTCTGAAGAGGCCAACACGGATGCCAAGATTCTGGGGTAATGATACTTACATCAGCACCTGTGTCCAGCAGGCCAGTAATAAAAATGCCATTTACACACACTCTCAGTTTAGGTCTTTGATCATTTATAGAAGTTTGCCAAAACACACGTAACTTATCTTTCTGATCATTATTGCTTGTAACAGTAGGCATGGGGCTTCCTAATTGTCCTGATGAGGCACGTTCTCTGCAGAAACTGGATATGACTGAACCATGTTTGCCATGGGGGCCTGTGAGGCCCCCCCTCTCACGTTTCCCGACTGTATCAGGTTGCCTTGTCTATCTCTTGTAGACCTGCATTCATTCGTCCAATGTCTGCCCTTTCCACATCTTCTACATAAACCTGAAGGCTGAGTCCTCCTATTTCTGTTATTTCTAGGAGTTGCATTATTATTATTATTTCTGAAAGATGCATTATTGTTATTATTATTATTATTATTTCTGTAAATCCGTTGTCTACAATTCCTTTTCATATGACCCTTTTTGCCACAATTAAAACATTTGGTATTCTGGTGTCTCCTTTTACCATTGGAAATTGCTTCTTCTACCCATGCTTCAGTGCCATAATCAAATGTATCAACATTGAGTGTATGCAAGACCCATTCTTCCAACGGCGCTGATATGAGCTTTAAAGGACCCAAAATCCTTTTGCATTCCACATTTGCATTTTCATAAGCCAAAGACTCAATCATTATACGTCTTGCTTCTGGGTCAGATATTCCTATTTGTACAGCCTTAGTTAATCTTTGTAAAAAGTCACTAAAGGGTTCTCTCTGACCCTGTTTAACTCTGACAAATGATTCCATTCTCTGTCCTGGGTCTTGTACCCTGTCCCAAGCCCTTAAGGCTGCTGTAGTACACATGGAGAGTGTGTTTTCATCCAAATTAGCTTGTTCCTGAGGATCAGAAAAGAGCCCTTCACCTAGAATTTGATCTAGGGAAATGTCAATGCCCTTTGCTTTTTCCTGCTGTTCTAAGAGTCTAGCCTCTTGCCTGAATAAGCATTTCCATTTCAATTGTGGTCCACTCTCGAGTACCGCAGAGCTCAGCTGGAGCCAGTCTGAGGGGGTTGCTCTGCTTGTCGTGGCCCAAGATCTTAGCATCTCTTTAACAAAAGAGGCTTGCATCCCAAAAGTCATGACAGCCTGTTTTATTTCCTTGAGATCATTCATACGCACAGGCTCCCATGTATCCTCCTTGATGACCCTAGGGTTTTTGGAACCAATCACCTTCTCTGTTGTTATCACTGGAAAGGCAGGTAGAGCTGTAGGTAGAGCTTTGTGGAAATTGTCCCGGAGAGACTTACCCACAGATGTAGTTAAAATTTTCCTTTCTACCCTTTGCTCTTCCTCATCAGAATTTAGAAATTCCTCAATCTTTTCAATTCTATTCACCATTGCTTTCTGCAATGTCTGAATCTCCTGTCCAGAATTATGTTCCAAAGCCTTCATTGAGGATTCTAAAATATGAAGTTTGTCCGTTAGAGATAACATCTCATCTTTGGACATAATTTTTATGGCATAAACCGTGCCTTCTTGTATTGACAATCTTTCCGTCAATCTGTCATAAGCTTTAGACAAAATCCGATTGTCACATTCAGCAGTTTTGATTCTCTCAGTTAATGTTTCATTTCCTACAGAAAGGGACTGAATCTTATGGTCCAGATCAGCTGTTCCCTCTTCCATAGTAATGAATTTCTCCTTAACATCAGCCTGAAGAACTTCAACCTGATTCTTGAGAAGATTGTTATCAGCCTGGAGAACTTCAAACTGATTCTCGAAAAGATTGTTATCAGTCTGGAGAACTTCAACCTGATTCTTGAGAAGATTGTTATCAGCCTGGAGAACTTCAAACGGATTCTTGAGAAGATTGTTATCAGCCTGGAGAACTTCAAACTGATTCTTGAGAAGATTGTTGTCATTCTCAATTGTTTTTAAGCGTTCAATCTCTACCTTAAGAATCCTGGATTCGTCTCGTAAAGACTTTATCATATTTCTATTATCAAACCATTTGGTGCCAATGAAAACTACGAATCCCAGAAGGATCCATATATGTGGGGTGATAGACACCTCTTGTAAAATCTCCCACATGGTACAATTAAAAAAATCATTAAATTCTTGAACAGTAATGTGTTCAGACATTTTATTTATAAAAGAAAATTTTTTTACCTGCAAAGATCGGTTCCTGCCAGTGGTGGTTTCTGTGTTTTTGGAGCCTGTCCTAGAACTAGCTCTTGTAGACCAGGCTGGCCTTGAACTCACAGAGATCCGCCTGTCTCTGCCTCCCAAGTGCTGGGATTGAAGGCGTGCACTACCAAGGCCTGGCAGGCCTCAAACTCACAGAGATCTGCCTGCCTCTGCTTCCCAAGTGCTGGGATTAAAGGCGTGCTCTACCACTGCCTGGCCGGCCTCAAACTTATGATCCTCCTGCCTCTGCCTCCTTCAGCAAATCCTACCAGCGTGGGCCACCACAACCAGCCAAGTCACTTTGTAACAGACCAAATCTGACGCTGTGGCAGCTTTTGTTGCAAAACCGCAAGTACTTGAGCTTCTGCTAATTCAGGCAGTGGGGTTCCGCTGCAAAATTTAGCCAAGGCAGGCAGAATGGGCCTGTGTCGCCGAGTGTGTCTCGGACTTGGCACTGGGGCTGGAGACAGGAACTGAAAAACAGCACCTGGGAGGGTGCTGTGTTAGCTAGCGGGCTACCCGCTTGAGTCGGGGGCAAAATAGCCCGACGTTGGACGCCAAAATGTAACGGCGTAAATGAATGCAGACAGAGTGTAAAAATATATAAATAGCTTTAATGTAGAAATAGACTTACAGAACCACCGTTCCCGCGGAGATCAGGAAAGCAGAAGCGAGCGGCTCGGAGCTTGCTCGCCAAATTTATAGGCAGACATTAGCCCGAGGCGAACACGCCCCTTAAGGGGCGGGACTTATCCCTACAGTGCTGGGTGCTCAGTGCTCGGGGTGCTGGGTGCTCAGTTCTCAGAGTGCTGGGTGCTCAGTACTCAGGTTGCTGGGTGCTCAGTGCTCAGGTTGCTGGGTGCTCAGTACTCAGGGTGCTGGGTGCTCAGTACTCAGGGTGCTGGGTGCTCAGGGTGCTCGGTGCTCAGTACTCATGGTGCTGGGTACTCAGTGCTAAGGGTGCTCGTTCTCGGGGTGCTGGTTGCTCAGTACTCAGGGTGCTGGGTGCTCAGTGCTCGGGGTGCTGGGTGCTCAGTGTTCGGGGTGCTCTGTGCTCAGTACACAGGGTGCTGGGTGCTCAGTACTCAGGGTGCTCAGTGCTCGGGGAGCTCGGTGCTCAGTACTCAGGGTGCTGGGTGCTCAGTGCTCGGGGAGCTCGGTGCTCAGTACTCAGGGTTCTCAGTGCTCAGTGCTCAGGGTGCTGGGTGCTCAGTACTCATGGTGCTCAGTGCTCAGTACTCGGGGTGCTGGGTGCTCAGTACTCAGGGTGCTCAGTGCTCAGTACTCGGGGTGCTGGGTGCTCAGTGCACAGGGTGCTCAGTGCTCAGTGCTCGGGGTGCTGGGTGCTCAGTTCTCGGGGTTCACGGTGCTCAGTACTCGGGGTGCTGGGTGCTCAGTGCTCAGGGTGCTGGGTGCTCAGTGCTCGGGGTGCTGGGTGCTCAGTGCTCAGGGTGCTGGGTGCTCAGTGCTCAGGGTGCTCAGTGCTCAGTACTCAGGGTGCTGGGTGCTCAGTGCTCAGGGTGCTGGGTGCTCAGTACTCAGGGTGCTGGGTGCTCAGTACTCAGGGTGCTAAGAGCTCAGGGTGCTCAGTGCTCGGGGTGCTGGATGCTCAGTGCTCAGTGCACAGGGTGCTGGGTGCTCAGTCCTCGGGGTGCTGGGTGCTCAGTTCTCTGGGTGCTCAGTGCTCAGTACTCAGGTTGCGGTGTGCTCAGTACTAAGGGTGCTGGGTGCTCAGTACTCAGGGAGCTCCGTGCTCGGGGTGCAGGGTGCTCAGTACTCAGGGTGCTGGGTGCTCAGTACTCAGGGTGCTCAGTACTCAGGGTGCTGGTTGCTCAGTGCTCGGGGTGCTGGGTGCTCAGTACTCAGGGTGCTGGGTTCTCAGTGCTCAGGGTGCTGGGTGCTCAGTGCTCGGGGTGCTGGGTGCTCATTCTCGGGGTGCTGGGTGCTCAGTACTCAGGGTGCTGGGTGCTCAGTGCTCGGGTTGCTCGGTGCTCAGTACACAGGGTGCTGGTTGCTCAGTGCTCGGGGTGCTGGGTGCTCAGTACTCAGGGTGCTGGGTGCTCAGTGCTCAGTACTCAGCGTGCTGGGTGCTCAGTGCTCAGAGTGTTGGGTGCTCAGTACTCAGGGTGCTGGGTGCTCAGTGCTCAGGGTGCTCAGTGCTCAGGGTGCTGGATGCTCAGGGTGCTGGGTGCTCAGTGCTCGGGGTGCTGGGTGCTCAGTGCTCAGGGTGCTGGGTGCTCAGTGCTCCGTGCTCAGGGTGCTGGGTGCTCAGTGCACAGTGCTCAGGGTGCTGGGTGTTCAGTACTCAGGGTGCTGGGTGCTCAGTACTCAGGATGCTGGGTGCTCAGTGCTCAGGGTGCTGGGTGCTCAGTGCTCAGGGTGCTGGGTGCTCAGTACTCAGGGTGCTGGGTGCTCAGTACTCAGGGTGCTCGGTGCTCAGTGCTCAGGGTGCTGGGTGATCAGTGCTCGGGGTGCTGGGTGTTCAGTACTCAGGGTGCTGGGTGCTCAGTACTCAGGGTGCTGGGTGCTCAGTGCTCAGGGTGCTGGGTGCTCAGTGCTCAGGGTGCTGGGTGCTCTGTGCTCAGGGTGCTGGGTGCTCAGTACTCAGGGTGCTCGGTGCTCAGTGCTCAGGGTGCTGTGTGCACAGTGCTCGGGGTGCTGGGTGCTCAGTACTCGGGGAGCTGGGTGCTCAGTACTCAGGGTGCTGGGTGCTCAGCGCTCAGGGTGCTGGGTGCTCAGTGATCGGGGTGCTGCGTGCTCAGTACTCGGGGTGCTGGGTGCTCAGTGCTCAGGGTGCTGGGTCTCAGTGCTCGGGGTGCTGGGTGCTCAGTGCTCAGTACTCAGGGTGCTGGGTGATCAGTGCTCAGGGTGCTGGGTGCTCAGTACTCAGTGTGCTGGGTGCTCAGTACTCAGGGTGCTCGGTGCTCAGTGCTCGGGGTGCTGGGTGCTCAGTGCTCAGTACTCAGGGTGCTGGGTGCTCAGTGCTCGGGGTGCTGGGTACTCAGTGCTCAGTACTCAGGGTGCTGGGTGCTCAGTGCTTGGGGTGCTGGGTGCTCAGTGCTCAGGGTGCTGGGTGCTCAGTGCTCAGGGTGCTGGGTGCTCAGTACTCAGGGTGCTCGGTGCTCAGTGCTCACGGTGCTGTGTGCACAGTGCTCGGGGTGCTGGGTGCTCAGTACTCGGGGAGCTGGGTGCTCAGTACTCAGGGTGCTAGGTGCTCAGCGCTCAGGGTGCTGGGTGCTCAGTGATCGGGGTGCTGCGTGCTCAGTACTCGGGGTGCTGGGTGCTCAGTGCTCAGAGTGCTGGGTCTCAGTGCTCGGGGTACTGGGTACTCAGTGGTCAGTACACAGGGTGCTGGGTGCTCAGTGCTCGGGGTGCTGGGTGCTCAGTGCTCAGTACTCACGGTGCTGGGTGTTCAGTGCTCGGGGTGCTGGGTGCTCAGTACTCAGGGTACTCGGTGCTCAGTACTCAGGGTGCTGGGTGATCAGTGCTCAGGGTGCTGGGTGCTCAGTACTCAGGGTGCTGGGTGCTCAGTACTCAGGGTGCTGGGTGCTCAGGGTGCTCGGTGCTCAGTACTCATGGTGCTGGGTACTCAGTGCTAAGGGTGCTCGTTCTCGGGGTGCTGGTTGCTCAGTACTCAGGGTGCTGGGTGCTCAGTGCTCGGGGTGCTGGGTGCTCAGTGTTCGGGGTGCTCTGTGCTCAGTACACAGGGTGCTGGGTGCTCAGTACTCAGGGTGCTCAGTGCTCGGGGAGCTCGGTGCTCAGTACTCAGGGTGCTGGGTGCTCAGTGCTCGGGGTGCTCGGTGCTCAGTACTCAGGGTTCTCAGTGCTCAGTGCTCAGGGTGCTGGGTGCTCAGTACTCATGGTGCTCAGTGCTCAGTACTCGGGGTGCTGGGTGCTCAGTACTCAGGGTGCTCAGTGCTCAGTACTCGGGGTGCTGGGTGCTCAGTGCACAGGGTGCTCAGTGCTCAGTGCTCGGGGTGCTGGGTGCTCAGTTCTCGGGGTTCACGGTGCTCAGTACTCGGGGTGCTGGGTGCTCAGTGCTCAGGGTGCTGGGTGCTCAGTGCTCGGGGTGCTGGGTGCTCAGTGCTCAGGGTGCTGGGTGCTCAGTGCTCGGGGTGCTCAGTGCTCAGTACTCAGGGTGCTGGGTGCTCAGTGATCAGGGTGCTGGGTGCTCAGTACTCAGGGTGCTGGGTGCTCAGTACTCAGGGTGCTAAGAGCTCAGGGTGCTCAGTGCTCGGGGTGCTGGATGCTCAGTGCTCAGTGCACAGGGTGCTGGGTGCTCAGTCCTCGGGGTGCTGGGTGCTCAGTTCTCTGGGTGCTCAGTGCTCAGTACTCAGGTTGCGGTGTGCTCAGTACTCAGGGTGCTGGGTGCTCAGTACTCAGGGAGCTCCGTGCTCGGGGTGCAGGGTGCTCAGTACTCAGGGTGCTGGGTGCTCAGTACTCAGGGTGCTCAGTACTCAGGGTGCTGGTTGCTCAGTGCTCGGGGTGCTGGGTGCTCAGTACTCAGGGTGCTGGGTTCTCAGTGCTCAGGGTGCTGGGTGCTCAGTGCTCGGGGTGCTGGGTGCTCATTCTCGGGGTGCTGGGTGCTCAGTACTCAGGGTGCTGGGTGCTCAGTGCTCGGGTTGCTCGGTGCTCAGTACACAGGGTGCTGGTTGCTCAGTGCTCGGGGTGCTGGGTGCTCAGTACTCAGGGTGCTGGGTGCTCAGTGCTCAGTACTCAGCGTGCTGGGTGCTCAGTGCTCAGAGTGTTGGGTGCTCAGTACTCAGGGTGCTGGGTGCTCAGTGCTCAGGGTGCTCAGTGCTCAGGGTGCTGGATGCTCAGGGTGCTGGGTGCTCAGTGCTCGGGGTGCTGGGTGCTCAGTGCTCAGGGTGCTGGGTGCTCAGTGCTCCGTGCTCAGGGTGCTGGGTGCTCAGTGCACAGTGCTCAGGGTGCTGGGTGTTCAGTACTCAGGGTGCTGGGTGCTCAGTACTCAGGATGCTGGGTGCTCAGTGCTCAGGGTGCTGGGTGCTCAGTGCTCAGGGTGCTGGGTGCTCAGTACTCAGGGTGCTGGGTGCTCAGTACTCAGGGTGCTCGGTGCTCAGTGCTCAGGGTGCTGGGTGATCAGTGCTCGGGGTGCTGGGTGTTCAGTACTCAGGGTGCTGGGTGCTCAGTACTCAGGGTGCTGGGTGCTCAGTGCTCAGGGTGCTGGGTGCTCAGTGCTCAGGGTGCTGGGTGCTCTGTGCTCAGGGTGCTGGGTGCTCAGTACTCAGGGTGCTCGGTGCTCAGTGCTCAGGGTGCTGTGTGCACAGTGCTCGGGGTGCTGGGTGCTCAGTACTCGGGGAGCTGGGTGCTCAGTACTCAGGGTGCTGGGTGCTCAGCGCTCAGGGTGCTGGGTGCTCAGTGATCGGGGTGCTGCGTGCTCAGTACTCGGGGTGCTGGGTGCTCAGTGCTCAGGGTGCTGGGTCTCAGTGCTCGGGGTACTGGGTACTCAGTGGTCAGTACACAGGGTGCTGGGTGCTCAGTGCTCGGGGTGCTGGGTGCTCAGTGCTCAGTACTCAGGGTGCTGGGTGATCAGTGCTCAGGGTGCTGGGTGCTCAGTACTCAGTGTGCTGGGTGCTCAGTACTCAGGGTGCTCGGTGCTCAGTGCTCGGGGTGCTGGGTGCTCAGTGCTCAGTACTCAGGGTGCTGGGTGCTCAGTGCTCGGGGTGCTGGGTACTCAGTGCTCAGTACTCAGGGTGCTGGGTGCTCAGTGCTTGGGGTGCTGGGTGCTCAGTGCTCAGGGTGCTGGGTGCTCAGTGCTCAGGGTGCTGGGTGCTCAGTACTCAGGGTGCTCGGTGCTCAGTGCTCAGGGTGCTGTGTGCACAGTGCTCGGGGTGCTGGGTGCTCAGTACTCGGGGAGCTGGGTGCTCAGTACTCAGGGTGCTGGGTGCTCAGCGCTCAGGGTGCTGGGTGCTCAGTGATCGGGGTGCTGCGTGCTCAGTACTCGGGGTGCTGGGTGCTCAGTGCTCAGGGTGCTGGGTCTCAGTGCTCGGGGTACTGGGTACTCAGTGGTCAGTACACAGGGTGCTGGGTGCTCAGTGCTCGGGGTGCTGGGTGCTCAGTGCTCAGTACTCACGGTGCTGGGTGTTCAGTGCTCGGGGTGCTGGGTGCTCAGTACTCAGGGTACTCGGTGCTCAGTACTCAGGGTGCTGGGTGATCAGTGCTCAGGGTGCTGGGTGCTCAGTACTTAGTGTGCTGGGTGCTCAGTACTCAGGATGCTCGGTGCTCAGGACTCAGGGTGCTGGGTGCTCATTGCTCAGGGTGCTGGGTCCTCAGTTCTCGGTGTGCTGGGTGCTCAGTGCTCTGGGTGCTGGGTGCTCAGTACTCAGGGTGCTGGGTGCAAAGTACTCGGGGTGCTGGGTGCTCAGTACTCAGGGAGCTGGGTGCTCAGTACTCAGGGTGCTGGGTGCTCAGTACTCGGGTGCTGGGTGCTCAGTACTCAGGGTGCTGGGTGCTCAGTGCTCGGGGTGCTGGGTGCTCAGTGCTCAGTACTCAGGGTGCTGGGTGCTCAGTGCTCGGGGTGCTGGGTGCTCAGTGCTCAGTACTCAGGGTGCTGGGTGCTCAGTGCTTGGGGTGCTGGGTGCTCAGTGCTCAGGGTGCTGGGTGCTCAGTGGTCAGGGTGCTGGGTGCTCAGTGCACGGGGTGCTGGGTGCTCAGTACTCGGGGAGCTGGGTGCTCAGTACTCAGGGTGCTGGGTGCTCAGTGCTCGGGGTGCTGGGTGCTCAGTGCTCGGAGTGCTGGGTGCTCAGTGCTCAGTACTCAGGGTGATGGGTGCTCAGTGCTCGGAGTGCTGGGTGCTCAGTGCTCAGTACTCAGGGTGCTGGGTGCTCAGTGCTCGGAGTGCTGGGTGCTCAGTGCTCAGTACTCAGGGTGATGGGTGCTCAGTACTCGGGGTGCTGGGTGCTCAGTACTCAGGGTGCTGGGTGCTCAGTGCTCGGGGTGCTGGGTGCTCAGTGCTCGGAGTGCTGGGTGCTCAGTGCTCAGTACTCAGGGTGATGGGTGCTCAGTGCTCGGGGTGCTGGGTGCTCAGTGCTCGGGGTGCTGGGTGCTCAGTGCTCGGAGTGCTGGGTGCTCAGTACTCTTGGTGCTGGGTGCTCAGTGCTCAGGGTGCTGGGTGCTCAGTACTCAGGGTGCTGGGTGCTCAGTAGTCAGGGTGCTGGGTGCTCAGTGCTCGGGGTGCTCGGTGCTCAGTACTCATGGTACTGGGTACTCAGTGCTCAGGGTGCTCATTCTCGGGGTGCTGGGTGCTCAGTATTCAGGGTGCTGGGTGCTCAGTGCTCGGGGATCTGGGTGCTCAGTGCTCGGGGTGCTCGGTGCTCAGTACTCAGGGTGCTCAGTGCTCGGGGAGCTCGGTGCTCAGTACTCAGGGTGCTGGGTGCTCAGTGCTCGGGGTGCTGGGTGCTCAGTACTCAGGGTGCTGGGTGCTCAGTGGTCAGGGTGCTGGGTGCTCAGTACTCAGGGTGCTCGGTGCTCAGTACTCAGGGTGCTTGGTGCTCAGTGCTCGGGGTGCTCGGTGCTCAGTAGGCTGGTTGCTCAGTACTCAGGGTGCTGGGTGCTCAGTACTCAGGGTGCTGGGTGCTCAGTGCTCGGGGTGCTGGGTGCTCAGGGCTCGGGGTGCTGGGTGCTCAGTTCTCAGGACTCAGGGTGCTGGGTGCTCAGTGCTCAGGGTGCTGGGTGCTCAGTGCTCAGGGTGCTGGGTGCTCAGTACTCAGGGTGCTGGGTGCTCAGTACTCAGGGTGCTGGGTGCTCAGTGTTCGGGGTGCTGGGTGCTCAGTGCTCGGGGTGCTGGCTGCTCAGTGCTCGGGGTGCTCGGTGCTCAGTACTCAGGGCGCTGGGTGCTCAGTGCTCGAGGTGCTCAGTACTCAGGGTGCTGTGTGTTCAGTGCTCAGGGTGCTGGGTGCTCAGTACTCAGGGTGTTCGGTGCTTAGTACTCAGGGTGCTTGGTGCTCAGTACTCCGGGTGCTTGGTGCTCAGTGCTCGGGGTGCTCGGTGCTCAGTACTCAGTGCTCAGGGTGCTCAGTGCTCAGTGCTCAGGGTGCTGGGTGTTCAGTACTCAGGGTGCTTGGTGCTCAGTACTCGGGGTGCTGGGTGATCAGTACTCAGGGTGCTGGGTGCTCAGTAATCAGGGTGCTGGGTCCTCAGTACTCGGCTGCTGGGTGCTCAGTGCTCAGGGTGCTGGGTGCTCAGTGCTCGGGGTGCTGGGTGCTCAGTGCTCAGTACTCAGGGTGCTGGGTGCTCAGTGCTCAGTACTCAGGGTGCTGGGTGCTCAGTGCTCATGGTGCTGAGTGCTCAGTGCTCAGGGTGCTGGGTGCTCAGTGCTCAGGGTGCTGGGTACTCAGTGCTCAGGGTGCTGGGTGCTCAGTACTCAGGGTGCTGGGTGCTCGGTACTCAGGGTGCTGGGTGCTCTGTGCTCGGGGTGCTGGGTGCTCAGTGCTCGCTGTGCTGGGTGCTCAGTGCTCGGGGTGCTCGGTGCTCAGTACTCAGGGTGCTGGGAGCTCAGTGCTCGAGGTGCTCAGTACTCAGGGTACTGTGTGTTCAGTGCTCAGGGTGCTGGGTGCTCAGTACTCAGGGTGCTCGGTGCTTAGTACTCAGGGTGCTGGGTGCTCAGTTCTCAGGGTGCTGGGTGCTCAGTACTCAGGGTGCTGGGTGCTCAGTGCTCAGGGTGCTGGGTGCTCAGTACTCAGGGTGCTCGGTGCTCAGTACTCAGGGTGCTGGGTGCTCAGTGCTCAGGGTGCTGGGTGCTCAGTACTCAGGGTGCTCAGTGCTCAGTACTCGTGGTGCTGGGTGCTCAGTGCTCAGGGTGCTCAGTGCTCAGTGCTCGGGGTGCTGGGTGCTCAGTGCTCGGGGTGCTGGGTGCTCAGTGCTCGGAGTGCTGGGTGCTCAGTACTCAGGGTGCTGGGTGCTTAGGGTGCTGGGTGCTCAGTACTCAGGGTGCTGGGTGCTCAGTACTCAGGGTGCTTGCTGCTCAGTACTCAGGGTGCTGGGTGCTCAGTGCTCAGGGTGCTCGGTGCTCAGTACTCATGGTGCTGGGGTGCTCATTCTCGGGGTGCTGGGTGCTCAGTACTCAGGGTGCTGGGTGCTCAGGGCTCGGGGTGCTGGGTGCTCAGTGCTCAGGGTGCTCGGTGCTCAGTACTCAGGGTGCTGGGTGCTCAGACCTCAGGGTGCTGGGTGCTCAGTACTCAGGGTGCTGGGTGCTCAGTACTCAGGGTGCTTAGTGCTCGGGGAGCTTTGTGCTCAGTGTTCAGGGTGCTCAGTGCTCAGTGCTCGGGGTGCTGGGTGCTCAGTGCTCGGGGTGCTGGGTGCTCAGTTCTCAGAGTGCTGGGTGTTCAGTACTCAGGTTGCTGGGTTCTCAGTGCTCAGGTTGCTGGGTGCTCAGTACTCAGGGTGCTGGGTGCTCAGTACTCAGGGTGCTGGGTGCTCAGTGCTCAGGGTGCTCGGTGCTCAGTACTCATGGTGCTGGCTACTCAGTGCTAAGGGTGCTCGTTCTCGGGGTGCTGGTTGCTCAGTACTCAGGGTGCTGGGTGCTCAGTGCTCGGGGTGCTGGGTGCTCAGTGCTCGGGGTGCTCTGTGCTCAGTACACAGGGTGCTGGGTGCTCAGTACTCCGGGTGCTCAGTGCTCGGGGAGCTCGGTGCTCAGTACTCAGGGTGCTGGGTGCTCAGTGCTCGGGGTGCTCGGTGCTCAGTACTCAGGGTTCTCAGTGCTCAGTGCTCAGGGTGCTGGGTGCTCAGTACTCATGGTGCTCAGTGCTCAGTACTCGGGGTGCTGGGTGCTCAGTACTCAGGGTGCACAGTGCTCAGTACTCGGGGTGCTGGGTGCTCAGTGCACAGGGTGCTCAGTGCTCAGTGCTCGGGGTGCTGGGTGCTCAGTTCTCGGGGTTCACGGTGCTCAGTACTCGGGGTGCTGGGTGCTCAGTGCTCAGGGTGCTGGGTGCTCAGTGGTCGGGGTGCTGGGTGCTCAGTGCTCAGGGTGCTGGGTGCTCAGTGCTCGGGGTGCTCAGTGCTCAGTACTCAGGGTGCTGGGTGCTCAGTGCTCAGGGTGCTGGGTGCTCAGTACTCAGGGTGCTGGGTGCTCAGTACTCAGGGTGCTAAGAGCTCAGGGTGCTCAGTGCTCGGGGTGCTGGATGCTCAGGGCTCAGTGCACAGGGTGCTGGGTGCTCAGTCCTCGGGGTGCTGGGTGCTCAGTTCTCTGGGTGCTCAGTGCTCAGTACTCAGGTTGCGGTGTGCTCAGTACTCAGGGTGCTGGGTGCTCAGTACTCAGGGAGCTCAGTGCTCGGGGTGCAGGGTGCTCAGTACTCAGGGTGCTGGGTGCTCAGTACTCAGGGTGCTCAGTACTCAGGGTGCTGGTTGCTCAGTGCTCGGGGTGCTGGGTGCTCAGTACTCAGGGTGCTGGGTTCTCAGTGCTCAGGGTGCTGGGTGCTCAGTGCTCGGGGTGCTGGGTGCTCATTCTCGGGGTGCTGGGTGCTCAGTACTCAGGGTGCTGGGTGCTCAGTGCTCGGGGTGCTCGGTGCTCAGTACACAGGGTGCTGGTTGCTCAGTGCTCGGGGTGCTGGGTGCTCAGTACTCAGGGTGCTGGGTGCTCAGTGCTCAGTACTCAGCGTGCTGGGTGCTCAGTGCTCAGAGTGTTGGGTGCTCAGTACTCAGGGTGCTGGGTGCTCAGTGCTCAGTGCTCAGGGTGCTCAGTGCTCAGGGTGCTGGATGCTCAGGGTGCTGGGTGCTCAGTGCTCGGGGTGCTGGGTGCTCAGTGCTCAGGGTGCTGGGTGCTCAGTGCTCCGTGCTCAGGGTGCTGGGTGCTCAGTGCACAGTGCTCAGGGTGCTGGGTGTTCAGTACTCAGGGTGCTGGGTGCTCAGTACTCAGGGTGCTGGGTGCTCAGTGCTCAGGGTGCTGGGTGCTCAGTGCTCAGGGTGCTGGGTGCTCAGTACTCAGGGTGCTGGGTGCTCAGTACTCAGGGTGCTCGGTGCTCAGTGCTCAGGGTGCTGGGTGATCAGTGCTCGGGGTGCTGGGTGTTCAGTACTCAGGGTGCTGGGTGCTCAGTACTCAGGGTGCTTTGTGCTCAGTGCTCAGGGTGCTGGGTGCTCAGTGCTCAGGGTGCTGGGTGCTCTGTGCTCAGGGTGCTGGGTGCTCAGTACTCAGGGTGCTCGGTGCTCAGTGCTCAGGGTGCTGTGTGCACAGTGCTCGGGGTGCTGGGTGCTCAGTACTCGGGGAGCTGGGTGCTCAGTACTCAGGGTGCTGGGTGCTCAGCGCTCAGGGTGCTGGGTGCTCAGTGATCGGGGTGCTGCGTGCTCAGTACTCGGGGTGCTGGGTGCTCAGTGCTCAGGGTGCTGGGTCTCAGTGCTCGGGGTACTGGGTACTCAGTGGTCAGTACACAGGGTGCTGGGTGCTCAGTGTTCGGGGTGCTGGGTGCTCAGTGCTCAGTACTCAGGGTGCTGGGTGTTCAGTGCTCGGGGTGCTGGGTGCTCAGTACTCAGGGTACTCGGTGCTCAGTACTCAGGGTGCTGGGTGATCAGTGCTCAGGGTGCTGGGTGCTCAGTACTCAGTGTGCTGGGTGCTCAGTACTCAGGGTGCTCGGTGCTCAGTACTCAGGATGCTGGGTGCTCAGTGCTCAGGGTGCTGGGTCCTCAGTGCTCGGGGTGCTGGGTGCTCAGTGCTCTGGGTGCTGGGTGCTCAGTACTCAGGGTGCTGGGTGCTCAGTACTCGGGTGCTGGGTGCTCTGTACTCAGGGTGCTGGGTGCTCAGTGCTCGGGTTGCTGGGTGCTCAGTGCTCAGTACTCAGGGTGCTGGGTGCTCAGTGCTCGGGTTGCTGGGTGCTCAGTGCTCAGTACTCAGGGTGCTGGGTGCTCAGTGCTTGGGGTGCTGGGTGCTCAGTGATCAGGGTGCTGGGTGCTCAGTGCTCAGGGTGCTGGGTGCTCAGTACTCAGGGTGCTCGGTGCTCAGTGCTCAGGGTGCTGTGTGCACAGTGCTCGGGGTGCTGGGTGCTCAGTACTCGGGGAGCTGGGTGCTCAGTACTCAGGGTGCTGGGTGCTCAGCGCTCAGGGTGCTGGGTGCTCAGTGATCAGGGTGCTGCGTGCTCAGTACTCGGGGTGCTGGGTGCTCAGTGCTCAGGGTGTTGGGTCTCAGTGCTCGGGGTACTGGGTACTCAGTGGTCAGTACACAGGGTGCTGGGTGCTCAGTGCTCGGGGTGCTGGGTGCTCAGTGCTCAGTACTCAGGGTGCTGGGTGTTCAGTGCTCGGGGTGCTGGGTGCTCAGTACTCAGGATACTCGGTGCTCAGTACTCAGGGTGCTGGGTGATCAGTGCTCAGGGTGCTGGGTGCTCAGTACTTAGTGTGCTGGGTGCTCAGTACTCAGGGTGCTCGGTGCTCAGTACTCAGGGTGCTGGGTGCTCAGTGCTCAGGGTGCTGGGTCCTCAGTTCTCGGTGTGCTGGGTGCTCAGTGCTCTGGGTGCTGGGTGCTCAGTACTCAGGGTGCTGGGTGCAAAGTACTCGGGGTGCTGGGTGCTCAGTACTCAGGGAGCTGGGTGCTCAGTACTCAGGGTGCTGGGTGCTCAGTACTCGGGTGCTGGGTGCTCAGTACTCAGGGTGCTGGGTGCTCAGTGCTCGGGGTGCTGGGTGCTCAGTGCTCAGTACTCAGGGTGCTGGGTGCTCAGTGCTCGGGGTGCTGGGTGCTCAGTGCTCAGTACTCAGTGTGCTGGGTGCTCAGTGCTTGGGGTGCTGGGTGCTCAGTGCTCAGGGTGCTGGGTGCTCAGTGGTCAGGGTGCTGGGTGCTCAGTGCTCGGGGTGCTGGGTGCTCAGTACTCAGAGTGCTGGGTGCTCAGTACTCAGGGTGCTGGGTGCTCAGTGCTCGGGGTGCTGGATGCTCAGTGCTCGGGGTGCTGGGTGCTCAGTGCTTGGGGTGCTCGGTGCTCAGTAATCAGGGTGCTGGGTGCTCAGTGCTCGGGGTGCTCAGTACTCAGGGTGCTGGGTTTTCAGTGCTCAGGGTGCTGGGTGCTCAGTACTCAGGGTGCTTGGTGCTTATTACTCAGGGTGCTGGGTGCTCAGTACTCCGGGTGCTGGGTGCTCAGTGCTCGGGGTGCTCGGTGCTCAGTGCTCAGGGTGCTGGGTGCTCAGTACTCAGGGTGATCATTGCTCAGGGTGCTGGGTGCTCAGTACTCAGGGTGCTGGGTGCTCAGTACTTAGGGTGCTCGGTGCTCAGTACTCAGGGTGCTGGGTGCTCAGTGCTCGAGGTGCTGGGTGCTCAGTGCTCAGGGTGCTGGGTGCTCAGTGCTCAGGGTGCTGGGTGCTCAGTACTCAGGGTGCTCGGTGCTCGGGGTGCTGGGTGCTCAGTGCTCGGGGTGCTCGGTGCTCAGTACTCGGGGTGCTCAGTGCACAGTACTCAGGGTGCTGGGTGCTCAGTGCTCAGGGTGCTGGGTGCTCAGTACTCAGGGTGCTGGGTGCTCAGTACTCAGGGTGCTGGTTGCTCAGTGCTCGGGGTGCTCGGTGCTCAGTACGCTGGGTGCTCAGTACTCAGGGTGCTGGGTGCTCAGTACTCAGGGAGCTCAGTGCTCGGGGTTCAGGGTGCTCAATACTCAGGGTGCTGGGTGCTCAGTACTCAGGGTGCTCAGTACTCGGGGTGCGGGGTGCTCAGTACTCAAGGTGCTGGGTGCTCAGTGCTCAGGGTGCTGGGTGCTCAGTGCTCGGGGTGCTGGGTGCTCAGTACAAAGGGTGCTGGGTGCTCAGTGCTCAGGGTGCTCGGTGCTCAGTTCTCAGGGTGCTGGGTGCTCAGTGCTCAGGGTGCTCGGTGCTCAGTACTCAGGGTGCTGGGTGCTCAGTACTCAGGGTGCTGGGTGCTCAGTACTCAGGGTGCTGGGTGCTCAGTGCTCAGGGTGCTCGGTGCTCAGTACTCAGGGTGCTGTGTGCTCATTCTCGGGGTGCTGGGTGCACAGTGCTCGGGGTGCTGGGTGCTCAGTGCTTGGAGTGCTGGGTGCTCAGTACTCAGGGTGCTGGGTGCTCAGTGCTCGGGGTGCTCAGTGCTCAGTGCTCAGGGTGCTGGGTGCTCAGTCCTCGGGGTGCTCCGTGCTCAGTGCTCGGGGTGCTGGGTGCTCAGTACTCAGGGTGCTGGGTGCTCAGTACTCAGGGTGCTCAGTGCTCAGGTTGCTGGGTGCTCAGTGCTCGGCGTGCTCGGTTCTCAGTACTCAGAGTGCTGGGTGCTCAGTGCTCGGGGTGCTGGGTGCTCAGTGCTCAGTGTGCTGGGTGTTTAGTACTCAGGGTGCTGTGTGCTCAGTGCTCGGGGTGCTGGGTGCTCAGTACTCAGGGTGCTGGGTGCACAGTGCTCAGGGTGCTGGGTGCTCAGTGCTCGGGGTGCTGGGTGCTCAGTGCTCGGGGTGCTGGGTGCTCAGTACTCGGGGTGCTGGGTGCTCAGTGCTCAGGGTGCTGGGTCTCAGTGCTCGTGGTACTGGGTACTCAGTGCTCAGTACACAGGGTGCTGAGTGCTCAGAGCTCGGGGTGCTGGGTGCTCAGTGCTCAGTACTCAGGGTGACGGGTGCTCAGTGCTCGGGCTGCTGGGTGCTCAGTGCCCGGGGTGCTCGCTGCTCAGTACTCAGGGTTCTCAGTGCTCAGGGTGCTGGGTGCTCAGTACTCAGGGTGCTCAGTGCTCAGTACTCGGGGTGCTGGGTGCTCAGTACTCAGGGTGCTCAGTGTTCAGTACTCAGGGTGCTGGGTGCTCAGTGTTCGGGGTGATGGGTGCTCAGTGCTCGGGGTGCTGGGTGCTCAGTGCTCGGAGTGCTGGGTGCTCAGTACTCTAGGTGCTGGGTGCTCAGTGCTCAGGGTGCTGGGTGCTCAGTACTCAGGGTGCTGGGTGCTCAGTATTCAGGGTGCTGGGTGCTCAGTGCTCAGGCTGCTCGGTGCTCAGTACTCAGGGTGCTGTGTGCTCATTCTCGGGGTGCTGGGTGCACAGTGCTCGGGGTGCTGGGTGCTCAGTGCTTGGGGTGCTGGGTGCTCAGTACTCAGGGTGCTGGGTGCTCAGTGCTCGGGGTGCTCAGTGCTCAGTGCTCAGGGTGCTGGGTGCTCAGTCCTCGGGGTGCTCCGTGCTCAGTGCTCGGGGTGCTGGGTGCTCAGTACTCAGGGTGCTGGGTGCTCAGTACTCAGGGTGCTCAGTGCTCAGGGTGCTGGGTGCTCAGTACTCGGGGTGCTGGGTGCTCAGTGCTCAGGGTGCTGGGTCTCAGTGCTCGTGGTACTGGGTACTCAGTGCTCAGTACACAGGGTGCTGAGTGCTCAGTGCTCGGGGTGCTGGGTGCTCAGTGCTCAGTACTCAGGGTGACGGGTGCTCAGTGCTCGGGCTGCTGGGTGCTCAGTGCTCGGGGTGCTGGGTGCTCAGTGCTCGGAGTGCTGGGTGCTCAGTACTCTTGGTGCTGGGTGCTCAGTGCTCAGGGTGCTGGGTGCTCAGTACTCAGGGTGCTGGGTGCTCAGTATTCAGGGTGCTGGGTGTTCAGTGCTCAGGGTGCTCGGTGCTCAGTACTCATGGTGCTGGGTACTCAGTGCTCAGGGTGCTCATTCTCGCGGTGCTGGGTGCTCAGTACTCAGGGTGCTGGGTGCTCAGTGCTCGGGGTTCTGGGTGCTCAGTGCTCGGGGTGCTCGGTGCTCAGTACTCAGGGTGCTCAGTGCTCGGGAACTCGGTGCTCAGTACTCAGGGTGCTGGGTGCTCAGTGCTCGGGGTGCTGGGTGCTCAGTACTCAGGGTGCTGGGTGCTCAGTGGTCAGGGTGCTGGGTGCTCAGTACTCAGGGTGCTCGGTGCTCAGTACTCAGGGTGCTGGGTGCTCAGTGCACAGGGTGCTGGGTGCTCAGTACTCAGGGTGCTCAGTGCTCAGTACTCGGGGTGCTGGGTGCTCAGTGCTCAGGGTGCTCAGTGCTCAGTGCTCGGGGTGCTAGGTGCTCAGTGCTCGGGGTGCTGGGTGCTCAGTGCTCAGGATGCTCGGTGCTCAGTACTTTTGGTGCTGGGTGCTCAGTACTCAGGGTGCTGGGTGCTCAGTGCTCGGGGTGCTCGGTGCTCAGTACTCAGGGTGCTGGGTGCTCAGTGCTCAGGGTGCTGGGTGCTCAGTACTCAGGGTGCTGGGTGCTCAGTATTCAGGGTGCTGGGTGCTCAGTGCTCAGGGTGCTCGGTGCTCAGTGCTCAGGGTGCTGGGTGCTCAGTGCTCGGGGTGCTCTGTGCTCAGTACACAGGGTGCTGGGTGCTCAATATTCAGGGTGCTCAGTGCTCGGGGTGCTGGGTGCTCAGTACTCAGGGTGCTGGGTGCTCAGTACTCAGGGTGCTGGGTGCTAATTCTCGGGGTGCTGGGTGCTCAGTACTCGGGGTGCTGGGTGCTCAGTGCTCAGCGTGCTGGGTGCTCAGTACTCAGGGTGCTCGGTTCTCAGTACTCAGGGTGCTGGGTGCTCATTCTCGGGGTGCTGGGTGCTCAGTGCTCAGGGTCCTCGGTGCTCAGTACTCAGGGTGCTCAGTACTAAGCGTGCTTTGTGCTCACTGCTCAGGGTGCTGGGTGCTCAGTACTCAGGGTGCTGGGTGCTCAGTGCTCGGGGTGCTCGGTGCTCAGTGCTCAGGATGCTCGGTGCTCAGTACTTTTGGTGCTGGGTGCTCAGTACTCAGGGTGCTGGGTGCTCAGTGCTCGGGGTGCTCGGTGCTCAGTACTCAGGGTGCTGGGTGCTCAGTGCTCAGGATGCTGGGTGCTCAGTACTCAGGGTGCTCAGTACTCAGTACTCAGGGTGCTGGGTGCTCAGTGCTCAGGGTGCTGGGTGCTCAGTGCTCGGGGTGCTGGGTGCTCAGTACTCGGGGTGCTCGCTGCTCAGTACTCAGGGTGCTGGGTGCTCAGTACTCAGGGTGCTGGGTGCTCAGTACTCAGGGTGCTCGCTGCTCAGTACTCAGGGTGCTGGGTGCTCAGTGCTCAGGTGCTGGGTGCTAAGTACTCAGGGTGCTGGGTGCTCAGTACTCAGGGTGCTGGGTGCTCAGTGCTCAGGGTGCTCAGTACTCAGCGTGCTTTGTGCTCAGTGCTCAGAGTGCTGGGTGCTCAGTGCTCAGGGTGCTGGGTGCTCAGTACTCAGGGTGCTGGGTGCTTAGTACTCAGGGTGCTCGGTCCTCAGTGCTCAGGGTGCTGGGTGCTCAGTACTCAGGGTGCTGGGTGCTTAGTGCTCAGGGTGCTCAGTGCTCAGTACTCAGGGTGCTCGGTGCTCAGTGCTCAGGGTGCTCAGTGCTCAGTACTCAGGTTGCTCAGTGCTCAGTGCTCTGGGTGCTCAATACTCAGGGTGCTCAGTGCTCAGGGTGCTGGGTGCTCAGTGCTCAGGGTGATCGGTGCTCAGTCCTCAGGGTGCTCAGTACTCAGGGTGCTGGGTCTCAGTGCTCGGGGTACTGGGTACTCAGTGGTCAGTACACAGGGTGCTGGGTGCTCAGTGCTCGGGGTGCTGGGTGCTCAGTGCTCAGTACTCAGGGTGCTGGGTGTTCAGTGCTCGGGGTGCTGGGTGCTCAGTACTCAGGGTACTCGGTGCTCAGTACTCAGGGTGCTGGGTGCTCAGTACTTAGTGTGCTGGGTGCTCAGTACTCAGGGTGCTCGGTGCTCAGTACTCAGGGTGCTGGGTGCTCAGTGCTCAGGGTGCTGGGTCCTCAGTTCTCGGTGTGCTGGGTGCTCAGTGCTCTGGGTGCTGGGTGCTCAGTACTCAGGGTGCTGGGTGCAAAGTACTCGGGGTGCTGGGTGCTCAGTACTCAGGGAGCTGGGTGCTCAGTACTCAGGGTGCTGGGTGCTCAGTACTCGGGTGCTGGGTGCTCAGTACTCAGGGTGCTGGGTGCTCAGTGCTCGGGGTGCTGGGTTCTCAGTGCTCAGTACTCAGGGTGCTGGGTGCTCAGTGCTCGGGGTGCTGGGTGCTCAGTGCTCAGTACTCAGGGTGCTGGGTGCTCAGTGCTTGGGGTGCTGGGTGCTCAGTGCTCAGGGTGCTGGGTGCTCAGTGGTCAGGGTGCTGGGTGCTCAGTGCTCGGGGTGCTGGGTGCTCAGTACTCAGAGTGCTGGGTGCTCAGTACTCAGGGTGCTGGGTGCTCAGTGCTCGGGGTGCTGGGTGCTCAGTGCTCGGGGTGCTGGGTGCTCAGTGCTTGTGGTGCTCGGTGCTCAGTACTCAGGGTGCTGGGTGCTCAGTGCTCGGGGTGCTCAGTACTCAGGGTGCTGGGATTTCAGTGCTCAGGGTGCTGGGTGCTCAGTACTCAGGGTGCTTGGTGCTTATTACTCAGGGTGCTGGGTGCTCAGTACTCCGGGTGCTGGGTGCTCAGTGCTCGGGGTGCTCGGTGCTCAGTTCTCAAGGTGCTGGGTGCTCAGTACTCAGGGTGATCATTGCTCAGGGTGCTGGGTGCTCAGTACTCAGGGTGCTGGGTGCTCAGTACTTAGGGTGCTCGGTGCTCAGTACTCAGGGTGCTGGGTGCTCAGTGCTCAGGGTGCTGGGTGCTCAGTGCTCAGGGTGCTGGGTGCTCAGTGCTCAGGGTGCTGGGTGCTCAGTACTCAGGGTGCTCGGTGCTCGGGGTGCTGGGTGCTCAGTGCTCGGTGTGCTCGGTGCTCAGTACTCGGGGTGCTCAGTGCACAGTACTCAGGGTGCTGGGTGCTCAGTGCTCAGGGTGCTGGGTGCTCAGTACTCAGTGTGCTGTGTGCTCAGTACTCAGGGTGCTGGTTGCTCAGTGCTCGGGGTGCTCGGTGCTCAGTACGCTGGGTGCTCAGTACTCAGGGTGCTGGGTGCTCAGTGCTCAGGGTGCTCGGTGCTCAGTACTCAGGGTGCTATGTGCTCATTCTCGGGGTGCTGGGTGCACAGTGCTCGGGGTGCTGGGTGCTCAGTGCTTGGGGTGCTGGGTGCTCAGTACTCAGGGTGCTGGGTGCTCAGTGCTCGGGGTGCTCAGTGCTCAGTGCTCATTGTGCTGGGTGCTCAGTCCTCGGGGTGCTCCGTGCTCAGTGCTCGGGGTGCTGGGTGCTCAGTACTCAGGGTGCTGGGTGCTCAGTACTCAGGGTGCTCAGTGCTCAGGTTGCTGGGTGCTCAGTGCTCGGCGTGCTCGGTTCTCAGTACTCAGAGTGCTGGGTGCTCAGTGCTCGGGGTGCTGGGTGCTCAGTGCTCAGTGTGCTGGGTGTTTAGTACTCAGGGTGCTGGGTGCTCAGTGCTCGGGGTGCTGGGTGCTCAGTACTCAGGGTGCTGGGTGCACAGTGCTCAGGGTGCTGGGTGCTCAGTGCTCGGGGTGCTGGGTGCTCAGTGCTCGGGGTGCTGGGTGCTCAGTACTCGGGGTGCTGGGTGCTCAGTGCTCAGGGTGCTGGGTCTCAGTGCTCGTGGTACTGGGTACTCAGTGCTCAGTACACAGGGTGCTGAGTGCTCAGTGCTCGGGGTGCTGGGTGCTCAGTGCTCAGTACTCAGGGTGACGGGTGCTCAGTGCTCGGGCTGCTGGGTGCTCAGTGCCCGGGGTGCTCGCTGCTCAGTACTCAGGGTTCTCAGTGCTCAGGGTGCTGGGTGCTCAGTACTCAGGGTGCTCAGTGCTCAGTACTCGGGGTGCTGGGTGCTCAGTACTCAGGGTGCTCAGTGTTCAGTACTGAGGGTGCTGGGTGCTCAGTGCTCGGGGTGATGGGTGCTCAGTGCTCGGGGTGCTGGGTGCTCAGTGCTCGGAGTGCTGGGTGCTCAGTACTCTTGGTGCTGGGTGCTCAGTGCTCAGGTTGCTGGGTGCTCAGTACTCAGGGTGCTGGGTGCTCAGTATTCAGGGTGCTGGGTGCTCAGTGCTCAGGCTGCTCGGTGCTCAGTACTCAGGGTGCTGTGTGCTCATTCTCGGGGTGCTGGGTGCACAGTGCTCGGGGTGCTGGGTGCTCAGTGCTTGGGGTGCTGGGTGCTCAGTACTCAGGGTGCTGGGTGCTCAGTGCTCGGGGTGCTCAGTGCTCAGTGCTCAGGGTGCTGGGTGCTCAGTCCTCGGGGTGCTCCGTGCTCAGTGCTCGGGGTGCTGGGTGCTCAGTACTCAGGGTGCTGGGTGCTCAGTACTCAGGGTGCTCAGTGCTCAGGTTGCTGGGTGCTCAGTGCTCGGCGTGCTCGGTTCTCAGTACTCAGAGTGCTGGGTGATCAGTGCTCGGGGTGCTGGGTGCACAGTGCTCAGTGTGCTGGGTGTTTAGTACTCAGGGTGCTGGGTGCTCAGTGCTCGGGGTGCTGGGTGCTCAGTACTCAGGGTGCTGGGTGCTCAGTGCTCAGGGTGCTGGGTGCTCAGTGCTCGGGGTGCTTTGTGCTCAGTGCTCGGGGTGCTGGGTGCTCAGTACTCGGGGTGCTGGGTGCTCAGTGCTCAGGGTGCTGGGTCTCAGTGCTCGTGGTACTGGGTACTCAGTGCTCAGTACACAGGGTGCTGAGTGCTCAGTGCTCGGGGTGCTGGGTGCTCAGTGCTCAGTACTCAGGGTGACGGGTGCTCAGTGCTCGGGCTGCTGGGTGCTCAGTGCTCGGGGTGCTGGGTGCTCAGTGCTCGGAGTGCTGGGTGCTCAGTACTCTTGTTGCTGGGTGCTCAGTGCTCAGGGTGCTGGGTGCTCAGTACTCAGGGTGCTGGGTGCTCAGTATTCAGGGTGCTGGGTGTTCAGTGCTCAGGGTGCTCGGTGCTCAGTACTCATGGTGCTGGGTACTCAGTGCTCAGGGTGCTCATTCTCGCGGTGCTGGGTGCTCAGTACTCAGGGTGCTGGGTGCTCAGTGCTCGGGGTTCTGGGTGCTCAGTGCTCGGGGTGCTCGGTGCTCAGTACTCAGGGTGCTCAGTGCTCGGGGAGCTCGGTGCTCAGTACTCAGGGTGCTGGGTGCTCAGTGCTCGGGGTGCTGGGTGCTCAGTACTCAGGGTGCTGGGTGCTCAGTGGTGAGGGTGCTGGGTGCTCAGTACTCAGGGTGCTCGGTGCTCAGTACTCAGGGTGCTGGGTGCTCAGTGCTCAGGGTGCTGGGTGCTCAGTACTCAGGGTGCTCAGTGCTCAGTACTCGGGGTGCTGGGTGCTCAGTGCTCAGGGTGCTCAGTGCTCAGTGCTCGGGGTGCTAGGTGCTCAGTGCTCGGGGTGCTGGGTGCTCAGTGCTCGGAGTGCTGGGTGCTCAGTACTCAGGGTGCTGGGTGCTCAGTGCTCAGGGTGCTGGGTGCTCAGTACTCAGGGTGCTGGGTGCTCAGTATTCAGGGTGCTGGGTGCTCAGTGCTCAGGGTGCTCGGTGCTCAGTGCTCGGGGTGCTGGGTGCTCAGTGCTCGGGGTGCTCTGTGCTCAGTACACAGGGTGCTGGGTGCTCAATATTCAGGGTGCTCAGTGCTCGGGGTGCTGGGTGCTCAGTACTCAGGGTGCTGGGTGCTCAGTACTCAGGGTGCTGGGTGCTAATTCTCGGGGTGCTGGGTGCTCAGTACTCGGGGTGCTGGGTGCTCAGTGCTCAGCGTGCTGGGTGCTCAGTACTCAGGGTGCTCAGTACTAAGCGTGCTTTGTGCTCACTGCTCAGGGTGCTGGGTGCTCAGTACTCAGGGTGCTGGGTGCTGAGTGCTCGGGGTGCTCGGTGCTCAGTGCTCAGGATGCTCGGTGCTCAGTACTTTTGGTGCTGGGTGCTCAGTACTCAGGGTGCTGGGTGCTCAGTGCTCGGGGTGCTCGGTGCTCAGTACTCAGGGTGCTGGGTGCTCAGTGCTCAGGATGCTGGGTGCTCAGTACTCAGGGTGCTCAGTACTCAGTACTCAGGGTGCTGGGTGCTCAGTGCTCAGGGTGCTGGGTGCTCAGTGCTCGGGGTGCTGGGTGCTCAGTACTCGGGGTGCTCGCTGCTCAGTACTCAGGGTGCTGGGTGCTCAGTACTCAGGGTGCTGGGTGCTCAGTGCTCGGGGTGCTGGGTGCTCAGTACTCAGGGTGCTGGGTGCTCAGTGCTCAGGGTGCTGGGTGCTCAGTGCTCGGGGTGCTTTGTGCTCAGTGCTCGGGGTGCTGGGTGCTCAGTACTCGGGGTGCTGGGTGCTCAGTGCTCAGGGTGCTGGGTCTCAGTGCTCGTGGTACTGGGTACTCAGTGCTCAGTACACAGGGTGCTGAGTGCTCAGTGCTCGGGGTGCTGGGTGCTCAGTGCTCAGTACTCAGGGTGACGGGTGCTCAGTGCTCGGGCTGCTGGGTGCTCAGTGCTCGGAGTGCTGGGTGCTCAGTACTCTTGGTGCTGGGTGCTCAGTGCTCAGGGTGCTGGGTGCTCAGTACTCAGGGTGCTGGGTGCTCAGTATTCAGGGTGCTGGGTGTTCAGTGCTCAGGGTGCTCGGTGCTCAGTACTCATGGTGCTGGGTACTCAGTGCTCAGGGTGCTCATTCTCGCGGTGCTGGGTGCTCAGTACTCAGGGTGCTGGGTGCTCAGTGCTCGGGGTTCTGGGTGCTCAGTGCTCGGGGTGCTCGGTGCTCAGTACTCAGGGTGCTCAGTGCTCGGGGAGCTCGGTGCTCAGTACTCAGGGTGCTGGGTGCTCAGTGCTCGGGGTGCTGGGTGCTCAGTACTCAGGGTGCTGGGTGCTCAGTGGTGAGGGTGCTGGGTGCTCAGTACTCAGGGTGCTCGGTGCTCAGTACTCAGGGTGCTGGGTGCTCAGTGCTCAGGGTGCTGGGTGCTCAGTACTCAGGGTGCTCAGTGCTCAGTACTCGGGGTGCTGGGTGCTCAGTGCTCAGGGTGCTCAGTGCTCAGTGCTCGGGGTGCTAGGTGCTCAGTGCTCGGGGTGCTGGGTGCTCAGTGCTCGGAGTGCTGGGTGCTCAGTACTCAGGGTGCTGGGTGCTCAGTGCTCAGGGTGCTGGGTGCTCAGTACTCAGGGTGCTGGGTGCTCAGTATTCAGGGTGCTGGGTGCTCAGTGCTCAGGGTGCTCGGTGCTCAGTGCTCGGGGTGCTGGGTGCTCAGTGCTCGGGGTGCTCTGTGCTCAGTACACAGGGTGCTGGGTGCTCAATATTCAGGGTGCTCAGTGCTCGGGGTGCTGGGTGCTCAGTACTCAGGGTGCTGGGTGCTCAGTACTCAGGGTGCTGGGTGCTAATTCTCGGGGTGCTGGGTGCTCAGTACTCGGGGTGCTGGGTGCTCAGTGCTCAGCGTGCTGGGTGCTCAGTACTCAGGGTGCTCGGTTCTCAGTACTCAGGGTGCTGGGTGCTCATTCTCGGGGTGCTGGGTGCTCAGTGCTCAGGGTCCTCGGTGCTCAGTACTCAGGGTGCTCAGTACTAAGCGTGCTTTGTGCTCACTGCTCAGGGTGCTGGGTGCTCAGTACTCAGGGTGCTGGGTGCTGAGTGCTCGGGGTGCTCGGTGCTCAGTGCTCAGGATGCTCGGTGCTCAGTACTTTTGGTGCTGGGTGCTCAGTACTCAGGGTGCTGGGTGCTCAGTGCTCGGGGTGCTCGGTGCTCAGTACTCAGGGTGCTGGGTGCTCAGTGCTCAGGATGCTGGGTGCTCAGTACTCAGGGTGCTCAGTACTCAGTACTCAGGGTGCTGGGTGCTCAGTGCTCAGGGTGCTGGGTGCTCAGTGCTCGGGGTGCTGGGTGCTCAGTACTCGGGGTGCTCGCTGCTCAGTACTCAGGGTGCTGGGTGCTCAGTACTCAGGGTGCTGGGTGCTCAGTACTCAGGGTGCTCGCTGCTCAGTACTCAGGGTGCTGGGTGCTCAGTGCTCAGGTGCTGGGTGCTAAGTACTCAGGGTGCTGGGTGCTCAGTACTCAGGGTGCTGGGGGCTCAGTGCTCAGGGTGCTCAGTACTCAGCGTGCTTTGTGCTCAGTGCTCAGAGTGCTGGGTGCTCAGTGCTCAGGGTGCTGGGTGCTCAGTACTCAGGGTGCTGGGTGCTTAGTACTCAGGGTGCTCGGTCCTCAGTGCTCAGGGTGCTGGGTGCTCAGTACTCAGGGTGCTGGGTGCTTAGTGCTCAGGGTGCTCATTGCTCAGTACTCAGGGTGCTCGGTGCTCAGTGCTCAGGGTGCTCAGTGCTCAGTACTCAGGTTGCTCAGTGCTCAGTTCTCGGGGTCCTCGGTGCTCAGCGCTCTGGGTGCTTAGTGCACAGTACTCAGGGTGCTGGGTGCTCAATATTCAGGGTGCTCAGTGCTCGTGGTGCTGGGTGCTCAGTACTCAGGGTGCTGGGTGCTCAGTACTCAGGGTGCTGGGTGCTAATTCTCGGGGTGCTGGGTGCTCAGTACTCGGGGTGCTGGGTGCTCAGTGCTCAGCGTGCTGGGTGCTCAGTACTCAGGGTGCTCGGTTCTCAGTACTCAGGGTGCTGGGTGCTCATTCTCGGGGTGCTGGGTGCTCAGTGCTCAGGGTCCTCGGTGCTCAGTACTCAGGGTGCTCAGTACTAAGCGTGCTTTGTGCTCAGTGCTCAGGGTGCTGGCTGCTCAGTACTCAGGGTGCTGGGTGCTCAGTGCTCGGGGTGCTCGGTGCTCAGTGCTCAGGATGCTCGGTGCTCAGTACTTTTGGTGCTGGGTGCTCAGTACTCAGGGTGCTGGGTGCTCAGTGCTCGGGGTGCTCGGTGCTCAGTACTCAGGGTGCTGGGTGCTCAGTGCTCAGGATGCTGGGTGCTCAGTACTCAGGGTGCTCAGTACTCAGTACTCAGGGTGCTGGGTGCTCAGTGCTCAGGGTGCTGGGTGCTCAGTGCTCGGGGTGTTGGTGCTCAGTACTCGGGGTGCTCGGTGCTCAGTACTCAGGGTGCTGGGTGCTCAGTACTCAGGGTGCTGGGTGCTCAGTACTCAGGGTGCTGGGTGCTCAGTACTCAGGGTGCTGGGTGCTCAGTGCTCAGGGTGCTGTGTGCTCAGTACTCAGGGTGCTGGGTGCTCAGTACTCAGGGTGCTGGGTGCTCAGTACTCAGGGTGCTGGGTGCTCAGTGCTCGGGGTGCTCCGTGCTCAGTACTCAGGGTGCTGGGTGCTCAGTGCTCGGGGTGCTGGGTGCTCAGTGCTCAGGGTGCTGGGTGCTCAGTACTCGGGGTGCTCGCTGCTCAGTACTCAGGGTGCTGGGTGCTCAGTACTCAGGGTGCTGGGTGCTCAGTACTCAGGGTGCTCGGTGCTCAGTACTCAGGGTGCTGGGTGCTCAGTGCTCAGGTGCTGGGTGCTAAGTACTCAGGGTGCTGGGTTTTCAGTACTCAGGGTGCTGGGTGCTCAGTGCTCAGGGTGCTCAGTACTCAGCGTGCTTTGTGCTCAGTGCTCAGAGTGCTGGGTGCTCAGTGCTCAGGGTGCTGGGTGCTCAGTACTCAGGGTGCTGGGTGCTTAGTACTCAGGGTGCTCGGTCCTCAGTGCTCAGGGTGCTGGGTGCTCAGTACTCAGGGTGCTGGGTGCTTAGTTCTCAGGGTGCTCAGTGCTCAGTACTCAGGGTGCTCGGTGCTCAGTGCTCAGGGTGCTCAGTGCTCAGTACTCAGGTTGCTCAGTGCTCAGTGCTCTGGGTGCTCAATACTCAGGGTGCTCAGTGCTCAGGGTGCTGGGTGCTCAGTGCTCGGGGTGCTGGGTACTCAGTGCTCAGTCCACAGGGTGCTGAGTGCTCTGGGCTCGGGGTGCTGGGTGCTCAGTGCTCAATACTCAGTGTGCTGGTTGCTCAGTGCTCGGGGTGCTGGATGCTCAGTACTCAGGGTGCTGGGTGCTCAGTGCTCAGGGTTCTGGGTGCTCAGTACTCAGGGTGCTGGGTGCTCAGTGCTCAGGGTGCTGGGTGCTCAGTATTCAGGGTGCTGGGTCCTCAGTGCTCAGGGTGCTGGGTGCTCAGTGCTCGGGGTGCTCAGTACTCAGGGTGCTGTGTGTTCAGTGCTCAGGGTACTGGGTGCTCAGTACTCAGGGTGCTCGGTGCTTAGTACTCAGGGTGCTGGGTGCTCAGTACTCCAGGTGCTGGGTGCTCAGTGCTCGGGGTGCTCGGTGCTCAGTGCTCAGGGTGCTGGGTGCTCAGTACTCAGGGTGCTCATTGCTCAGGGTGCTGGGTGCTCAGTACTCAGGGTGCTGGGTGCTCAGTGCTCGGGGTGCTCGTTGCTCAGTACTCAGGGTGCTGGGTGCTCAGTGCTCGGTGTGCTCGGTGCTCAGTACGTTGTGTGCTCAGTACTCAGGGTGCTGGTTGCTCAGTGCTCAGGGTGATCGGTGCTCAGTACTCAGTGTGCTCAGTACTCAGGGTGCTGGGTGCTCTGGGCTCGGGTTGCTGGGAGCTCAGTACTCAGGGTGCTGGGTGCTCAGTGCTCGTGGTGCTGGGTGCTGAGTGCTCAGGGTGCTGGGTGCTCAGTAATCGGGGTGCTGGGTGCTCAGTACTCAGGGTGCTGGGTGCTCAGTACTCAGGGTGCTGGGTGCTCAGTACTCAGGGTGCTCACTGCTCAGTACTCAGGGTGCTGGGTGCTCAGTGCTCAGGGTGCTGGGTGCTCAGTACTCAGGGTGCTGGGTGCTCAGTGCTCAGGTTGCTCAGTACTCAGGGTGCTGGGTGCTCAGTACTCAGGGTGCTGGTTGCTCAGTGCTCGGGGTGCTGGGTGCTCAGTAATCAGGTTGCTGGGTGCTCAGTACTCAGGGTGCACAGTGCTTGGGGTGCTGCGTGCTCAGTTCTCAGGGTGCTCAGTGCTTGGGTTGCAGGGTGCTCAGTACTCAGGGTGCTGGTTGCTCAGTGCTCAGGGTGCTGGGTGCTGAGTACTCAGGGTGCTGGGTGCTCAGTACTCAGGGTGCTGGGTGCTCAGTGCTCGGGGTCTGGGTGCTCAGTACTCAGGGTGCTGGGTGCTCAGTACTCAGGGTGCTGGGTGCTCAGTGCTCAGAGTGCTGGGTGCTCAGTGCTCTGGGTGCTGGGTGCTCAGTGCTCAGGGTGCTGGGTGCTCAGTGCTCAGGGTGCTGGGTGCTCAGTGATCGGGGTGATTGGTGCTGAGTGCTCAGGGTGCTGGGTGCTCAGTGCTCGGGGTGCTCGGTGCTCAGTGCTCAGGGTCCTGGGTGCTCAGTACTCAGGGTGCTGGGTGCTTAGTACTCAGGGTGCTGGGTGCTCAGTACTCAGCGTGCTGGGTGCTCAGTGCTCAGTACTCAGGGTGCTGGGTGCTCAGTGCTCAGGGTGCTGGGTGCTCAGTACTCAGCGTGCTGGGTGCTCAGTACTCAGGGTCCTGGGTGCTCAGTGCTCAGGGTGCTGGGTGCTCAGTGCTCAGGGTGCTGGGTTCTCAGTGCTCGGGGAGCTCGGTGCTCAGTACTCAGGGTCCTGGGGGCTCAGTACTCAGGGTGCTGGGTGCTCAGTACTCAGGGTGATCTTTTCTCAGTACTCAGGGTGCTGGGTGTTCAGTGCTCGTGGTGCTGGGTGCTCAGTAATCGGGGTGCTCAGTACTCAGGGTGCTGGGTGCTCAGTACTCAGGGTGCTGGGTGCTGAGTGCTCGGGGTGCTCGTTGCTCAGTACTCGGGGTGCTGGGTGCTCAGTACTCGGGGTGCTCGGTGCTCAGTACTCAGTGTGCTCAGTACTCAGGGTGCTGGGTGCCCAGGGCTCGGGGTGCTGGGAGCTCAGTACTCAGGGTGCTGGGTGCTCAGTGCTCGTGGTGCTGGGTGCTGAGTGCTCAGGGTGCTGGGTGCTCAGTACTCGGGGTGCTCGGTGCTCAGTACTCAGGGTGCTGGGTGCTCAGTACTCAGGGTGCTGGGTGCTCAGTACTCAGGGTGCTCACTGCTCAGAACTCAGGGTGCTGGGTGCTCAGTGCTCAGGGTGCTGGGTGCTCAGTACTCAGGGTGCTGGGTGCTCAGTGCTCAGGGTGATCGGTGCTCAATCCTCAGGGTGCTCAGTACTCAGGGTGCTGGGTGCTCAGTGCTCAGGTTGCTCAGTACTCAGGGTGCTGGGTGCTCAGTACTCAGGGTGCTGGGTGCTCAGTGCTAGGGGTGCTGGGTGCTCAGGAATCAGGGTGCTGGGTGCTCAGTACTCAGGGTGCTCAGTGCTTGGGGTGCTGCGTGCTCAGTTCTCAGGGTGCTCAGTGCTTGGGGTGCAGGGTGCTCAGTACTCAGGGTGCTGGTTGCTCAGTGCTCAGGGTGCTGGGTGCTGAGTACTCAGGGTGCTGAGTGCTCAGTACTCAGGGTGCTGGGTGCTCAGTGCTCGGGTTGCTGGGTGCTCAGTGCTCGGGGTGCTGGGTGCTCAGTGCTCGGGGTGCTGGGTGCTCAGTGCTCGGGGTGCTGGGTGCTCAGTGCTCAGGGTGCTGGGTGCTCAGTGCTCGGCGTGCTGGGTGCTCAGTGCTCGGGGTGCTCGGTGCTCAGTGCTCAGGGTGCTGGGTGCTCAGTACTCGGGGTGCTCAGTGCTCAGTACTCAGGGTGCTGGGTGCTCAGTGCTAAGGGTGCTGGGTGCTCAGTGCTCGGGATGCTGGGTGCTCGGTGCTCAGGTTGCTGGGTGCTCAGTACTCAGCGTGCTTGGTGCTCAGCACTCAGGGTGCTGGGTGCTCAGTGCTCAGGGTGCTGGGTGCTCAGTGCTCGGGGTGCTGGGTGCTCAGTACTCAGGGTGCTGGGTGCTCAGTACTCAGGGTGCTTGGTGCTCAGTACTCGGGGTGCTGGGTGCTCAGTGCTCAGCGTGCTGGGTGCTCAGTACTCAGGGTGCTCGGTGCTCAGTGCTTGGGGTGCTGGGTGCTCAGTACTCAGGGTGCTGGGTGCTCAGTGCTCAGAGTGCTGGGTGCTCAGTGCTCTGGGTGCTGGGTGCTCAGTGCTCAGGGTGCTGGGTGCTCAGTGCTCAGGGTGCTGGGTGCTCAATTTTCGGGGTGATTGGTGCTGAGTGCTCAGGGTGCTGGGTGCTCAGTGCTCGGGGTGCTCGGTGCTCAGTGCTCAGGGTCCTGGGTGCTCAGTACTCAGGGTGCTGGGTGCTTAGTACTCAGGGTGCTGGGTGCTCAGTACTCAGAGTGCTGGGTGCTCAGTGCTCAGTACTCAGGGTGCTGGGTGCTCAGTGCTCAGGGTGCTGGGTGCTCAGTACTCAGCGTGCTGGGTACGCAGTACTCAGGGTCCTGGGTGCTCAGTGCTCAGGGTGCTGGGTGCTCAGTGCTCAGGGTGCTGGGTTCTCAGTGCTCGGGGAGCTCGGTGCTCAGTACTCAGGGTGCTGGGGGCTCAGTACTCAGGGTGCTGGGTGCTCAGTACTCAGGGTGATCTGTTCTCAGTACTCAGGGTGCTGGGTGCTCAGTGCTCGTGGTGCTGGGTGCTCAGGTCTCGGGGTGCTCAGTACTCAGGGTGCTGGGTGCTCAGTACTCAGGGTGCTGGGTGCTGAGTGCTCGGGGTGCTCGTTGCTCAGTACTCGGGGTGCTGGGTGCTCAGTACTCGGGGTGCTGGGTGCTCAGTGCTGAGGGTGCTGGCTGCACAGTGCTCAGGGTGCTATGTGCTCAGTACTCAGGGTGCTAGGTGCTCAGTTCTCAGGGTGCTCATTGCTCAGTACTCAGCTTGCTGGGTGCTCAGTGCTCAGGGTCCTCGGTGCTCAGTACTCAGGGTGCTCAGTGCTCAGTACTCAGCGTGCTTTGTGCTCACTGCTCAGGGTGCTGGGTGCTCAGTACTCAGGGTGCTGGGTGCTCAGTACTCAGGGTGATGGGTGCTCAGTACTCAGGGTGCTGGGTGCTCAGTGCTCGGGGTGCTCGGTGATCAGTACTCAGGGTGCTGGGTGCTCAGTGCTCAGAGTGCTGGGTACTCAGTACTCAGGGTGCTGGGTGCTCAGTGCTCAGGGTGCTGGGTGCTCAGTGCTCAGGGTGCTGGGTGCTCAGTGCTCGGGGTGCTGGGTGCTCAGTGCTCGGGGTGCTGGGTGCTCAGTGCTCAGGGTGCTGGGTGCTCAGTACTCAGGGTGCTGGGTGCTCAGTGCTCAGGGTACTGGGTGCTCAGTACTCAGGGTGCTCGGTGCTCAGTGCTCGGGGTGCTGGGTGCTCAGTGCTCGGGGTGCTGGGTGCTCAGTACTCAGGGTGCTGGGTGCTCAGTGCTCAGGGTACTGGGTGCTCAGTACTCAGGGTGCTCGGTGCTCAGTACTCAGGGTGCTGGGTGCTCAGTGCTCAGGGTGCTGGGTACTCAGTACTCAGGGTGCTGGGTGCTCAGTACTCAGGGTGCTGGGTGCTCAGTGCTCAGGGTGCTGGGTGCTCAGTGCTCAGGGTGCTGGGTGCTCAGTACTCAGGGTGCTGGGTGCTCAGTGCTCAGGGTGATCGGTGCTCAGTACTCAGGGTGCTCAGTACTCAGGGTGCTGGGTGCTCAGTGCTCAGGGTGCTGGGTGCTCAGAACTCAGGGTGCTGGGTGCTCAGTGCTCGTGGTGCTCGGTGCTCAGTACTCAGGCTGCTGAGTGCTCAGTACTCAGGGTGCTGGGTGCTCAGTACTCAGGGTGCTGGGTGCTCAGTACTCAGGGGGATGGGTTCTCAGTGCTCAGTGTGCTGGGTGCTCAGTGCTCAAGGCGCTGGGTGCTCAGTGCTCGGGGTGCTGGGTGCTCAGTGCTCGGGTTGCTGGGTGCTCAGTGCTCGGGGTGCTGGGTGCTCAGTGCTCGGGGTGCTGGGTGCTCAGTGCTCGGGGTGCTGGGTGCTCAGTGCTCGGGGTGCTGGGTGCTCAGTGCTCGGCGTGCTGGGTGCTCAGTGCTCGGGGTGCTGGGTGCTCAGTGCTCAGGGTGCTGGGTGCTCAGTACTCGGGGTGCTCAGTGCTCAGTACTCAGGGTGCTGGGTGCTCAGTGCTAAGGGTGCTGGGTGCTCAGTGCTCGGGATGCTGGGTGCTCGGTGCTCAGGTTGCTGGGTGCTCAGTACTCAGCGTGCTTGGTGCTCAGCACTCAGGGTGCTGGGTGCTCAGGGTGCTGGGTGCTCAGTGCTCGGGGTGCTGGGTGCTCAGTACTCAGGGTGCTGGGTGCTCAGTACTCAGGGTGCTGGGTGCTCAGTACTCGGGGTGCTGGGTGCTCAGTGCTCAGCGTGCTGGGTGCTCAGTACTCAGGGTGCACGGTGCTCAGTGCTTGGGGTGCTTGGTGCTCAGTACTCAGGGTGCTGGGTGCTCAGTGCTCAGGGTGCTGGGTGCTCAGTGCTCAGGGTGCTGGGTGCTCAGTACTCAGTGCTCAGGATGCTGGGTGCTCAGTGCTCGAGCTGCTGGGTGCTCAGTGCTCGGGGTACTGGGTGCTCAGTACTCAGGGTGCTGGGTTCTCAGTACTCAGGGTGCTGGGTGCACAGTGCTAGGGGTGCTGGGTGCTCAGTGCTCGGGGTCTGGGTGCTCAGTACTCAGGGTGCTGGGTGCTCAGTACTCAGGGTGCTGGGTGCTCAGTGCTCAGAGTGCTGGGTGCTCAGTGCTCTGGGTGCTGGGTGCTCAGTGCTCAGGGTGCTGGGTGCTCAGTGCTCAGGGTGCTGGGTGCTCAGTGATCGGGGTGATTGGTGCTGAGTGCTCAGGGTGCTGGGTGCTCAGTGCTCGGGGTGCTCGGTGCTCAGTGCTCAGGGTCCTGGGTGCTCAGTACTCAGGGTGCTGGGTGCTTAGTACTCAGGGTGCTGGGTGCTCAGTACTCAGCGTGCTGGGTGCTCAGTGCTCAGTACTCAGGGTGCTGGGTGCTCAGTGCTCAGGGTGCTGGGTGCTCAGTACTCAGCGTGCTGGGTGCTCAGTACTCAGGGTCCTGGGTGCTCAGTGCTCAGGGTGCTGGGTGCTCAGTGCTCAGGGTGCTGGGTTCTCAGTGCTCGGGGAGCTCGGTGCTCAGTACTCAGGGTGCTGGGGGCTCAGTACTCAGGGTGCTGGGTGCTCAGTACTCAGGGTGATCTGTTCTCAGTACTCAGTGTGCTGGGTGCTCAGTGCTCGTGGTGCTGGGTGCTCAGTACTCGGGGTGCTCAGTACTCAGGGTGCTGGGTGCTCACTACTAAGGGTGCTGGGTGCTGAGTGCTCGGGGTGCTCGTTGCTCAGTACTCAGTGTGCTCAGTACTCAGGGTGCTGGGTGCTCAGGGCTCGGGGTGCTGGGAGCTCAGTACTCAGGGTGCTGGGTGCTCAGTGCTCGTGGTGCTGGGTGCTGAGTGCTCAGGGTGCTGGGTGCTCAGGACTCGGGGTGCTCCGTGCTCAGTACTCAGGGTGCTGGGTGCTCAGTACTCAGGGTGCTGGGTGCTCAGTACTCAGGGTGCTCACTGCTCAGTACTCAGGGTGCTGGGTGCTCAGTGCTCAGGGTGCTGGGTGCTCAGTACTCAGGGTGCTGGGTGCTCAGTGCTCAGGGTGATCGGTGCTCAGTCCTCAGGGTGCTCAGTACTCAGGGTGCTGGGTGCTCAGTGCTCAGGTTGCTCAGTACTCAGGGTGCTGGGTGCTCAGTACTCAGGGTGCTGGGTGCTCAGTGCTCGGGGTGCTGGGTGCTCAGTAATCAGGGTGCTGGGTGCTCAGTACTCAGGGTGCTCAGTGCTTGGGGTGCTGCGTGCTCAGTTCTCAGGGTGCTCAGTGCTTGGGGTGCAGGGTGCTCAGTACTCAGGGTGCTGGTTGCTCAGTGCTCAGGGTGCTGGGTGCTGAGTACTCAGGGTGCTGGGTTCTCAGTACTCAGGGTGCTGGGTGCTCAGTGCTCAGCGTGCTGGGTGCTCAGTACTCAGGGTTCTCGGTGCTCAGTGCTTGGGGTGCTGGGTGCTCAGTACACAGGGTGCTGGGTGCTCAGTGCTCAGGGTGCTGGGTGCTCAGTGCTCAGGGTGCTGGGTGCTCAGTACTCAGTGCTCAGGATGCTGGGTGCTCAGTGCTCGGGCTGCTGGGTGCTCAGTGCTCAGGGTACTGGGTGCTCAGTACTCAGGGTGCTGGGTTCTCAGTACTCAGGGTGCTGGGTGCACAGTGCTAGGGGTGCTGGGTGCTCAGTGCTCGGGGTCTGTGTGCTCAGTACTCAGGGTGCTGGGTGCTCAGAACTCAGGGTGCTGGGTGCTCAGTGCTCAGAGTGCTGGGTGCTCAGTGCTCTGGGTGCTGGGTGCTCAGTGCTCAGGGTGCTGGGTGCTCAGTGCTCAGGGTGCTGGGTGCTCAGTGATCGGGGTGATTGGTGCTGAGTGCTCAGGGTGCTGGGTGCTCTGTGCTCGGGGTGCTCGGTGCTCAGTGCTCAGGGTCCTGGGTGCTCAGTACTCAGGGTGCTGGGTGCTTAGTACTCAGGGTGCTGGGTGCTCAGTACTCAGCGTGCTGGGTGCTCAGTGCTCAGTACTCAGGGTGCTGGGTGCTCAGTGCTCAGGGTGCTGGGTGCTCAGTACTCAGCGTGCTGGGTGCTCAGTACTCAGGGTCCTGGGTGCTCAGTGCTCAGGGTGCTGGGTGCTCAGTGCTCAGGGTCCTCGGTGCTCAGTACTCAGGGTGCTCAGTGCTCAGTACTCAGCGTGCTTTGTGCTCACTGCTCAGGGTGCTGGGTGCTCAGTACTCAGGGTGCTGGGTGCTCAGTACTCAGGGTGATGGGTGCTCAGTACTCAGGGTGCTGGGTGCTCAGTGCTCGGGGTGCTCCGTGATCAGTACTCAGGGTGCTGGGTGCTCAGTGCTCAGGGTGCTGGGTACTCAGTACTCAGGGTGCTGGGTGCTCAGTGCTCAGGGTGCTGGGTGCTCAGTGCTCAGGGTGCTGGGTGCTCAGTGCTCGGGGTGCTGGGTGCTCAGTGCTCGGGGTGCTGGGTCCTCAGGGCTCGGGGTGCTGGGTGCTCAGTACTCAGGGTGCTGGGTGCTCAGTTCTCAGTGTACTGTGTGCTCAGTACTCACCGTGCTGGGTGCTCAGTACTCAGGGTGCTCGGTGCTCAGTACTCAGGGTGCTGGGTGCTCAGTGCTCAGGGTGCTGGGTACTCAGTACTCAGGGTGCTGGGTGCTCAGTACTCAGGGTGCTGGGTGCTCAGTGCTCAGGGTGCTGGGTGCTCAGTGCTCAGGGTGCTGGGTGCTCAGTACTCAGGGTCCTGGGTGCTCAGTGCTCAGGGTGATCGGTGCTCAGTACTCAGGGTGCTCAGTACTCAGGGTGCTGGGTGCTCAGTGCTCAGGGTGCTGGGTGCTCAGTACTCAGGGTGCTGGGTGCTCAGTGCTCGGGGTGCTCGGTGCTCAGGGTGATCGGTGCTCAGTACTCAGGGTGCTGGGTGCTCAGTGCTCAGGGTGCTGGGTGCTCAGTCCTCAGGGTGCTCAGTGCTCAGGGTGCTGGGTGCTCAGTGCTCGTGGTGCTCGGTGCTCAGTACTCAGGCTGCTGAGTGCTCAGTACTCAGGGTGCTGGGTGCTCAGTACTCATGGTGCTGGGTGCTCAGTACTCAGGGGGATGGGTTCTCAGTGCTCAGTGTGCTGGGTGCTCAGTGCTCAAGGCGCTGTGTGCTCAGTGCTCAGGGTGCTGGGTGCTCAGTGCTCGGGGTGCTGGGTGGTCAGTGCTCAGTGCTCAGGGTGCTGGGTGCTCAGTGCTCAGTGCTCAGGGTGCTGGGTGCTCAGTACTCAGGGTGCTGGGTGCTCTGTACTCAGGGTGCTCTGTGCTCAGTTCTCAGGGTGCTGGGTGCTCAGTACTCTGGGTTTTGTGTGCCCAGTACTCAGGGTGCTGGGTGCTCAGTGCTCGGGGTTCTGTGTGCTCAGTGTTCAGGGTGCTGGGTGCTCAGTGCTCAGGGTGCTGGGTGCTCAGTACTCAGGGTGCTGGGTGCTCAGTGCTCGGGGTGCTGGGTGCTCAGTACTCAAGGTGCTGGGTGCTCAGTGCTAGGGGTGCTCGGTGCTCAGTGCTCAGGGTGATCGGTGCTCAGTCCTCAGGGTGCTCAGTACTCAGGGTGCTGGGTGCTCAGTGCTCAGGTTGCTCAGTACTCAGGGTGCTGGGTGCTCAGTACTCAGGGTGCTGGGTGCTCAGTGCTCGGGGTGCTGGGTGCTCAGTACTCAGGGTGCTGGGTGCTCAGTCCTCGGGGTGCTCCGTGCTCAGTGCTCAGGGTGCTGGGTGCTCAGTACACAGGGTGCTCGGTGCTCAGTACTCAGGGTTCTCAGTGCTCAGGGTGCTGGGTGCTCAGTACTCAGGGTGCTCAGTGCTCAGTACTCGGGGTGCTGGGTGCTCAGTACTCAGGGTGCTCAGTGCTCAGTACTCGGGGTGCTGGGTGCTCAGTGCTCAGTTTGCTCAGTGCTCAGTGCTCGGGGTGCTAGGTGCTCAGTGCTCGGGGCGCTGGGTGCTCAGTGCTCGCCGTGCTGGGTGCTCAGTACTCAGGGTGCTGTGTGCTCAGTGCTCAGTACTCAGCGTGCTTTGTGCTCAGTGCTCAGGGTGCTGGGTGCTCATTGCTCAGGGTGCTGGGTGCTGAGTACTCAGGGTGCTGGGTGCTCAGTACTCGGGGTGCTGGGTGCTCAGTGCTCGGGGTGCTGGGTGCTCAGTTCTCGGGGTGCTGGGTGCTCAGTGCTCGGGGTGCTGGGTGCTCAGTGCTCGGGGTGCTGGGTGCTCAGTGTTCGGGGTGCTGGGTTCTCAGTGCTCATGGTGCTGGGTGCTCAGTGCTAGGGGTGCTCGGTGCTCAGTGCTCAGGGTGATCGGTGCTCAGTCCTCAGGGTGCTCAGTACTCAGGGTGCTGGGTGCTCAGTGCTCAGGTTGCTCAGTACTCAGGGTGCTGGGTGCTCAGTACTCAGGGTGCTGGGTGCTCAGTGCTCGGGGTGCTGGGTGCTCAGTACTCAGGGTGCTGGGTGCTCAGTGCTCAGGGTGCTGGGTGCTCAGTACTCAGGGTGCTGGGTGCTCGGGGTGCTCGGTGCTCAGTACTCAGGGTGCTGGGTGCTCAGTACTCAGTGCTCGGGGTCCTGGGTGCTCAGCGCTCTGTGTGCTTAGTGCACAGTACTCAGGGTGCTGGGTGCTCAGTGTTCAGGGTGCTCAATGCTCAGGGTGCTGGGTGCTCAGTACTCATGTTGCTGTGTGCTCAGTACTCAGGGTGCTGGGTGCTCATTCTCGGGGTGCTGGGTGCTCAGTGCTCGGGGTGCTGGGTGCTCAGTACTCGGGGTGCTGGTTGCTCAGTGCTCAGCGTGCTGGGTGCTCAGTACTCAGGGTGCTCTGTTCTCAGTACTCAGGGTGCTGGGTTGTCATTCCCCTGGTGCTGGGTGCTCAGTGCTCAGGGTCCTCGGTGCTCAGTACTCAGGGTGCTCAGTACTCAGCGTGCTTTGTGCTCAGTGCTCAGGGTGCTGGGTGCTCAGTACTCAGGGTGCTGGGTGCTCAGTACTCAGGGTGCTCACTGCTCAGTACTCAGGGTGCTGGGTGCTCAGTATTCAGGGTGCTGGGTGCTCAGTACTCAGGGTGCTGGGTGCTCAGTGCTCAGGGTGATCGGTGCTCAGTCCTCAGGGTGCTCAGTACTCAGGGTGCTGGGTGCTCAGTGCTCAGGTTGCTCAGTACTCAGGGTGCTGGGTGCTCAGTACTCAGGGTGCTGGGTGCTCAGTGCTCGGGGTGCTGGGTGCTCAGTAATCAGGGTGCTGGGTGCTCAGTACTCAGGGTGCTCAGTGCTTGGGGTGCTGCGTGCTCAGTTCTCAGGGTGCTCAGTGCTTGGGGTGCAGGGTGCTCAGTACTCAGGGTGCTGGTTGCTCAGTGCTCAGGGTGCTGGGTGCTGAGTACTCAGGGTGCTGGGTTCTCAGTACTCAGGGTGCTGGGTGCTCAGTGCTCAGCGTGCTGGGTGCTCAGTACTCAGGGTGCTCGGTGCTCAGTGCTTGGGGTGCTGGGTGCTCAGTACACAGGGTGCTGGGTGCTCAGTGCTCAGGGTGCTGGGTGCTCAGTGCTCAGGGTGCTGGGTGCTCAGTACTCAGTGCTCAGGATGCTGGGTGCTCAGTGCTCGGGCTGCTGGGTGCTCAGTGCTCAGGGTACTGGGTGCTCAGTACTCACGGTGCTGGGTTCTCAGTACTCAGGGTGCTGGGTGCACAGTGCTAGGGGTGCTGGGTGCTCAGTGCTCGGGGTCTGTGTGCTCAGTACTCAGGGTGCTGGGTGCTCAGAACTCAGGGTGCTGGGTGCTCAGTGCTCAGAGTGCTGGGTGCTCAGTGCTCTGGGTGCTGGGTGCTCAGTGCTCAGGGTGCTGGGTGCTCAGTGCTCAGGGTGCTGGGTGCTCAGTGATCGGGGTGATTGGTGCTGAGTGCTCAGGGTGCTGGGTGCTCTGTGCTCGGGGTGCTCGGTGCTCAGTGCTCAGGGTCCTGGGTGCTCAGTACTCAGGGTGCTGGGTGCTTAGTACTCAGGGTGCTGGGTGCTCAGTACTCAGCGTGCTGGGTGCTCAGTGCTCAGTACTCAGGGTGCTGGGTGCTCAGTGCTCAGGGTGCTGGGTGCTCAGTACTCAGCGTGCTGGGTGCTCAGTACTCAGGGTCCTGGGTGCTCAGTGCTCAGGGTGCTGGGTGCTCAGTGCTCAGGGTCCTCGGTGCTCAGTACTCAGGGTGCTCAGTGCTCAGTACTCAGCGTGCTTTGTGCTCACTGCTCAGGGTGCTGGGTGCTCAGTACTCAGGGTGCTGGGTGCTCAGTACTCAGGGTGATGGGTGCTCAGTACTCAGGGTGCTGGGTGCTCAGTGCTCGGGGTGCTCCGTGATCAGTACTCAGGGTGCTGGGTGCTCAGTGCTCAGGGTGCTGGGTACTCAGTACTCAGGGTGCTGGGTGCTCAGTGCTCAGGGTGCTGGGTGCTCAGTGCTCAGGGTGCTGGGTGCTCAGTGCTCAGGGTGCTGGGTGCTCAGTGCTCGGGGTGCTGGGTCCTCAGGGCTCGGGGTGCTGGGTGCTCAGTACTCAGGGTGCTGGGTGCTCAGTTCTCAGTGTACTGGGTGCTCAGTACTCACCGTGCTGGGTGCTCAGTACTCAGGGTGCTCGGTGCTCAGTACTCAGGGTGCTGGGTGCTCAGTGCTCAGGGTGCTGGGTACTCAGTACTCAGGGTGCTGGGTGCTCAGTACTCAGGGTGCTGGGTGCTCAGTGCTCAGGGTGCTGGGTGCTCAGTGCTCAGGGTGCTGGGTGCTCAGTACTCAGGGTCCTGGGTGCTCAGTGCTCAGGGTGATCGGTGCTCAGTACTCAGGGTGCTCAGTACTCAGGGTGCTGGGTGCTCAGTGCTCAGGGTGCTGGGTGCTCAGTACTCAGGGTGCTGGGTGCTCAGTGCTCGGGGTGCTCGGTGCTCAGGGTGATCGGTGCTCAGTACTCAGGGTGCTGGGTGCTCAGTGCTCAGGGTGCTGGGTGCTCAGTCCTCAGGGTGCTCAGTGCTCAGGGTGCTGGGTGCTCAGTGCTCGTGGTGCTCGGTGCTCAGTACTCAGGCTGCTGAGTGCTCAGTACTCAGGGTGCTGGGTGCTCAGTACTCATGGTGCTGGGTGCTCAGTACTCAGGGGGATGGGTTCTCAGTGCTCAGTGTGCTGGGTGCTCAGTGCTCAAGGCGCTGTGTGCTCAGTGCTCAGGGTGCTGGGTGCTCAGTGCTCGGGGTGCTGGGTGGTCAGTGCTCAGTGCTCAGGGTGCTGGGTGCTCAGTGCTCAGTGCTCAGGGTGCTGGGTGCTCAGTACTCAGGGTGCTGGGTGCTCTGTACTCAGGGTGCTCTGTGCTCAGTTCTCAGGGTGCTGGGTGCTCAGTACTCTGGGTTTTGTGTGCCCAGTACTCAGGGTGCTGGGTGCTCAGTGCTCGGGGTTCTGTGTGCTCAGTGTTCAGGGTGCTGGGTGCTCAGTGCTCAGGGTGCTGGGTGCTCAGTACTCAGGGTGCTGGGTGCTCAGTGCTCGGGGTGCTGGGTGCTCAGTACTCAAGGTGCTGGGTGCTCAGTGCTAGGGGTGCTCGGTGCTCAGTGCTCAGGGTGATCGGTGCTCAGTCCTCAGGGTGCTCAGTACTCAGGGTGCTGGGTGCTCAGTGCTCAGGTTGCTCAGTACTCAGGGTGCTGGGTGCTCAGTACTCAGGGTGCTGGGTGCTCAGTGCTCGGGGTGCTGGGTGCTCAGTACTCAGGGTGCTGGGTGCTCAGTCCTCGGGGTGCTCCGTGCTCAGTGCTCAGGGTGCTGGGTGCTCAGTACACAGGGTGCTCGGTGCTCAGTACTCAGGGTTCTCAGTGCTCAGGGTGCTGGGTGCTCAGTACTCAGGGTGCTCAGTGCTCAGTACTCGGGGTGCTGGGTTCTCAGTACTCAGGGTGCTCAGTGCTCAGTACTCGGGGTGCTGGGTGCTCAGTGCTCAGTTTGCTCAGTGCTCAGTGCTCGGGGTGCTAGGTGCTCAGTGCTCGGGGCGCTGGGTGCTCAGTGCTCGGGGTGCTGGGTGCTCAGTACTCAGGGTGCTGTGTGCTCAGTGCTCAGTACTCAGCGTGCTTTGTGCTCAGTGCTCAGGGTGCTGGGTGCTCATTGCTCAGGGTGCTGGGTGCTGAGTACTCAGGGTGCTGGGTGCTCAGTACTCGGGGTGCTGGGTGCTCAGTGCTCGGGGTGCTGGGTGCTCAGTTCTCGGGGTGCTGGGTGCTCAGTGCTCGGGGTGCTGGGTGCTCAGTGCTCGGGGTGCTGGGTGCTCAGTGTTCGGGGTGCTGGGTTCTCAGTGCTCATGGTGCTGGGTGCTCAGTGCTAGGGGTGCTCGGTGCTCAGTGCTCAGGGTGATCGGTGCTCAGTCCTCAGGGTGCTCAGTACTCAGGGTGCTGGGTGCTCAGTGCTCAGGTTGCTCAGTACTCAGGGTGCTGGGTGCTCAGTACTCAGGGTGCTGGGTGCTCAGTGCTCGGGGTGCTGGGTGCTCAGTACTCAGGGTGCTGGGTGCTCAGTGCTCAGGGTGCTGGGTGCTCAGTACTCAGGGTGCTGGGTGCTCAGTACTCAGGGTGCTCAGTGCTCGGGGTGCTCGGTGCTCAGTACTCAGGGTGCTGGGTGCTCAGTACTCAGTGCTCGGGGTCCTGGGTGCTCAGCGCTCTGTGTGCTTAGTGCACATTACTCAGGGTGCTGGGTGCTCAGTGTTCAGGGTGCTCAATGCTCAGGGTGCTGGGTGCTCAGTACTCATGTTGCTGTGTGCTCAGTACTCAGGGTGCTGGGTGCTCATTCTCGGGGTGCTGGGTGCTCAGTGCTCGGGGTGCTGGGTGCTCAGTACTCGGGGTGCTGGTTGCTCAGTGCTCAGCGTGCTGGGTGCTCAGTACTCAGGGTGCTCTGTTCTCAGTACTCAGGGTGCTGGGTTGTCATTCTCAGGGTGCTGGGTGCTCAGTGCTCAGGGTCCTCGGTGCTCAGTACTCAGGGTGCTCAGTACTCAGCGTGCTTTGTGCTCAGTGCTCAGGGTGCTGGGTGCTCAGTACTCAGGGTGCTGGGTGCTCAGTACTCACGGTGCTGGGTGCTCAGTACTCGGGGTGCTGGGTGCTCATTACTCAGGGTGCTGGGTGCTCAGTGCTGAGGGTGCTGGGTGCTCTGTGATCGGGGTGCTGGGTGCTCAGTACTCACGGTGCTCAGTGCTCGGGGAGCTCGGTGCTCAGTACTCAGGGTGCTGGGTGCTCAGTACTCAGTGCTTTGGGTCCTGGGTGCTCCGTGCTTGGGGTGCTGGGTGCTCAGCGCTCTGGGTGCTTAGTGCTCAGTACTCAGGGTGCTGGGTGCTCAGTACTCAGGTTGCTCAGTTCTCGGGGTGCTGGGTGCTCAGTACTCAGGGTGCTGGGTGCTCAGTACTCAGGGTGCTGGGTGCTCATTCTCGGGGTGCTGGGTGCTCAGTGCTCGGGGTGCTGTTTGCTCAGTACTCGGGGTGCTGGGTGCTCAGTGCTCAGCATGCTGGGTGCTCAGAACTCAGGGTGCTCGGTTCTCAGTACTCAGGGTGCTGGGTGCTCATTCTCGGGGAGCTGGGTGCTCAGTGCTCGGGGTTCTGGCTGCTCAGTGCTCGGGGTGCTCGGTGCTCAGTACTCAGGGTGCTGGGTGATCAGTACTCGGGGTGCTGGGTGCTCAGTGCTCAGGGTGCTGGGTGCTCAGTGCTCGGTGTGCTCGGTGCTCAATACTCAGGGTGCTGGGTGCTCAGTGCTCGGGGTGCTGGGTGCTCAGTACTCAGCGTGCACAGTACTCAGGGTGCTGGGTGCTCTGTGCTCAGGGTGATCGGTGCTCAGTACTCAGGATGCTGGGTGCTCAGTACTCAGGGTGCTGGGTGCTCAGTACTCAGGGTGCTGGGTGCTCAGTCCTCAGGGTGCTCAGTGGTCAGGGTGCTGGGTGCTCAGTGCTCGGGGTGCTCGGTGCTCAGTACTCTTGGTGCTGGGTGCTCAGTACTCAGGGTGCTGGGTGCTCAGTGCTCGGGGTGCTCAGTCCTCAGGGTGCTCAGTGGTCAGGGTGCTGGGTGCTCAGTGCTCGGGGTGCTCGCTGCTCAGTACTCTTGGTGCTGGGTGCTCAGTACTCAGGGTGCTGGGTGCTCAGTGCTCGGGGTGCTCGGTGCTCAGTGCTCAGGATGCTCGGTGCTCAGTTCTTTTGGTGCTGGGTGCTCAGTACTCAGGGTGCTGGGTGCTCAGTGCTCGCGGTGCTCGGTGCTCAGTACTCAGGGTGCTGGGTGCTCAGTGCTCAGGGTGCTGGGTGCTCAGTACTCAGGGTGCTCAGTACTCAGTACTCAGGGTGCTGGGTGCTCAGTGCTTGGGGTGCTGGGTGCTCAGTGCTCAGGGTGCTGGGTGCTCAGTGCTCGGGGTGCTGGGTGCTCAGTACTCGGGGTGCTCGGTGCTCAGTACTCAGGATGCTGGGTGCTCAGTACTCAGGGTGCTGGGTGCTCAGTACTCAGGGTGCTGGGTGCTCAGTACTCAGGGTGCTGGGTGCTCAGTACTCAGGGTGCTGGGTGCTCAGTGCTCAGGGTGCTGAGTGCTCAGTACTCAGGGTGCTGGGTGCTCAGTACTCAGGGTGCTGGGTGCTCAGTGCTCAGGGTGCGGGGTGCTTAGTACTCAGGGTGCTCAGTGCTCAGTACACAGGGTGCTGGGTGCTCAGTGCTCGGGGTGCTGGGTGCTCAGTGCTCAGTAGTCAGGGTGCTGGGTGCTCAGTGCTCAGGGTGCTGGGTGCTCAGTACTCAGCGTGCTGGGTGCTCAGTACTCAGGGTGATGGGTGCTCAGTGCTCAGGGTGCTGGGTGCTCAGTGCTCAGGGTGCTGGGTGCTCAGTGCTCGGGGAGCTCGGTGCTCAGTACTCAGGGTCCTGGGTGCTCACTTCTCAGTGCTCGGGGTCCTGGGCGCTCCGTGCTCGGGGTGCTGGGTGCTCAGTTCTCAGGGTGCTGGGTGCTCATTCTCGGGGTGCTGGGTGCTCAGTGCTCAGGGTGCTGGGTGCTCAGTACTCAGGGTGCTGGGGGCTCAGTACTCAGGTTGCTGGGTGCGCAGTACTCAGGGTGCTCGGTTCTCAGTACTCAGGGTGCTGGGTGCTCATTCTCGGGGTGCTGGGTGCTCAGTGCTCGGGGTGCTGGGTGCTCAGTACTCAGCGTGCTGGGTGCTCAGTACTCAGGGTGATGGGTGCTCAGTGCTCAGGGTGCTGGGTGCTCAGTGCTCAGGGTGCTGGGTGCTCAGTTCTCGGGGAGCTCGGTGCTCAGTACTCAGGGTCCTGGGTGCTCACTACTCAGTGCTCGGGGTCCTGGGCGCTCCGTGCTCGGGGTGCTGGGTGCTCAGTTCTCAGGGTGCTGGGTGCTGATTCTCGGGGTGCTGGGTGCTCAGTGCTCAGGGTGCTGGGTGCTCAGTACTCAGGGTGCTGGGGGCTCAGTACTCAGGTTGCTGGGTGCGCAGTACTCAGGGTGCTCGGTTCTCAGTACTCAGGGTGCTGGGTGCTCATTCTCGGGGTGCTGGGTGCTCAGTGCTCGGGGTGCTGGGTGTTCAGTACTCAGGGTGCTGGGGGCTCAGTACTCAGGGTGCTGGGTGCTCAGTTCTCAGGGTGATCTGTTCTCAGTACTCAGGGTGCTGGATGCTCAGTGCTCGGGGTGCTGGGTGCTCAGTACACGGGGTGCTCAGTACTCAGGGTGCTGGGTGCTCAGTACTCAGGGTGCTGGGTGCTCAGTGCTCGGGGTGCTCGGTGCTCAGTACTCGGGGTGCTGGGTGCTCAGTGCTCGGGGTGCTGGGTGCTCAGTGCTGAGGGTGCTGGCTGCTCAGTGCTCAGGGTGCTGGGTGCTCAGTACTCAGGGTGCTAGGTGCTCAGTACTCAGGGTGCTCAGTGCTCAGTGCTCGGGGTGCTGTGTGCTCAGTGCTTGGGGTGCTGGGTGCTGAGTGCTCGGGGTGCTGGGTACTCAGTGCTCAGTACTCAGGGTGCTGGGTGCTCAGTGCTCGGGGTGCTGTGTGCTCAGTGCTTGGGGTGCTGGGTGCTCAGTGCTCGGGGTGCTGGGTGCTCAGTGCTCAGGATGCTGGGTGCTCAGTATTCAGGGTGCTGGGTGCTCAGTGCTCGGGGTGCTCGGTGCTCAGTACTCAAGGTGCTGGGTGCTCAGTGCTCAGGGTGCTGGGTGCTCAGTCCTCGGGGTGCTCCGTGCTCAGTGCTCAGGGTGCTGGGTGCTCAGTACTCAGGGTGCTCGGTGCTCAGTACATAGGGTTCACAGTGCTCAGTGCTCAGGGTGCTGGGTGCTCAGTACTCAGGGTGCTCAGTGCTCAGTACTCGGGGTGCTGGGTGCTCAGTACTCAGGGTGCTCAGTGCTCAGTACTCGGGGAGCTGGGTGCTCAGTGCTCAGGGTGCTCAGTGCTCAGTGCTCGGGGTGCTGGGTGCTCAGTGCTCGGGGAGCTCGGTGCTCAGTGCTCGGAGTGCTGGGTGCTCAGTACTGAGGGTGCTGTGTGCTCAGTGCTCAGTACTCAGCGTGCTGGGTGCTCAGTGCTCAGAGTGTTGGGTGCTCAGTACTCAGGGTGCTGGGTGCTCAGTGCTCAGTGCTCAGGGTGCTCAGTGCTCAGGGTGCTGGGTACTCAGGGTGCTGGGTGCTCAGTGCTCGGGGTGCTGTGTGCTCAGTGCTCAGGGTGCTGGGTGCTCAGTGCTCAGTGCTCAGGGTGCTGGGTGCTCAGTGCTCAGTGCTCAGGGTGCTGGGTGTTCAGTACTCAGGGTGCTGGGTGCTCAGTACTCAGGGTGCTTGGTGCTCAGTGCTCAGGGTGCTGGGTGCTCAGTGCTCAGGGTGCTGGGTGCTCAGTACTCAGGGTGCTGGGTTCTCAGTACTCAGGGTGCTGGGTGCACAGTGCTAGGGGTGCTGGGTGCTCAGTGCTCGGTGTCTGGGTGCTCAGTACTCAGGATGCTGGGTGCTCAGTACTCAGGGTGCTGGGTGCTCAGTGCTCAGAGTGCTGGGTGCTCAGTGCTCTGGGTGCTGGGTGCTCAGTGCTCAGGGTGCTGGGTGCTCAGTGCTCAGGGTGCTGGGTGCTCAGTGATCGGGGTGATTGGTGCTGAGTGCTCAGGGTGCTGGGTGCTCAGTGCTCGGGGTGCTCGGTGCTCAGTACTCAGGGTGTTGGGTGCTTAGTACTCAGGGTGCTCAGTGCTCTGTACTCAGGGTGCTGGGTGCTCAGTGCTCGGGGTGCTGGGTGCTCAGTGCTCAGTACTCAGGGTGCTGCGTGCTCAGTGCTCAGGGTGCTGGGTGCTCAGTACTCAGCGTGCTGGGTGCTCAGTACTCAGGGTCCTGGGTGCTCAGTGCTCAGGGTGCTGGGTGCTCAGTACTCAGGGTGCTGGGTGCTCAGTACTCAGTGCTCGGGGTCCTGGGTGCTCCGTGCTCTTGGTGCTGGGTGCTCAGTACTCAGGGTGCTGGGTGCTCATTCTCGGGGTGCTGGGTACTCAGTGCTCGGGGTGCTGGCTGCTCAGTACTCAGGGTGCTGGGAGCTCAGTACTCATGGTGCTGGGTGCTCAGTACTCAGGGTGCTCGGTTCTCAGTACTCAGGGTGCTGGGTGCTCATTCTCGGGGTGCTGGGTGCTCAGTGCTCGGGGTGCTGGGTGCTCAGTACTCAGGGTGCTGGGGGCTCAGTACTCAGGGTGCTGGGTGCTCAGTACTCAGGGTGATCTGTTCTCAGTACTCAGGGTGATGGGTGCTCAGTGCTCGGTGTGCTGGGTGCTCAGTACTCGGGGTGCTCAGTACTCAGGGTGCTGCCTGCTCAGTACTCAGGGTGCTGGGTGCTCAGTGCTCGGAGTGCTCGGTGCTCAGTACTCGGGGTGCTGGGTGCTCAGTACTCAGGGTGCTGGGTGCTCAGTGCTCAGGGTGCTGGCTGCTCAGTGCTAGGGGTGCTGGGTGCTCAGTGCTGAGGGTGCTGGCTGCACAGTACTCAGGGTGCTGGGTTCTCAGTACTCAGGGTGCTGGGTGCACAGTGCTAGGGGTGCTGGGTGCTCAGTGCTCGGGGTCTGGGTGCTCAGTACTCAGGGTGCTGGCTGCTCAGTGCTCAGGGTGCTGGGTGCTCAGTGCTCAGGGTGCTGGGTGCTCAGTACTCAGGGTGCTGGGTTCTCAGTACTTAGGGTGCTGTGTGCACAGTGCTAGGGGTGCTGGGTCCTCAGTGCTCGGGGTCTGGGTGCTCAGTACTCAGGGTGCTTGGTGCTCAGTACTCAGGGTGCTGGGTGCTCAGTGCTCAGAGTGCTGGGTGCTCAGTGCTCTGGGTGCTGGGTGCTCAGTGCTCAGGGTGCTGGGTGCTCAGTGCTCAGGGTGCTGGGTGCTCAGTGATCGGGGTGATTGGTGCTGAGTGCTCAGGGTGCTGGGTGCTTAGTACTCAGGGTGCTCAGTGCTCAGTACACATGGTGCTGGGTGCTCAGTGCTCGGGGTGATGGGTGCTCAGTGCTCAGTACTCAGCATGCTGGGTGCTCAGTACTCAGGGTCCTGGGTGCTCAGTGCTCAGGGTGCTGGGTGCTCAGTACTCAGGGTGCTGGGTGCTCAGTACTCAGTGCTCGGGGTCCTGGGTGCTCCATGCTCGGGGTGCTGGGTGCTCAATACTCAGGGTGCTGGGTGCTCATTCTCGGGGTGCTGGGTACTCAGTGCTCGGGGTGCTGGCTGCTCAGTACTCAGGGTGCTGGGAGCTCAGTACTCATGGTGCTGGGTGCTCAGTACTCAGGGTGCTCGGTTCTCAGTACTCAGGGTGCTGGGTGCTCATTCTCGGGGTGCTGGGTGCTCAGTGCTCGGGGTGCTGGGTGCTCAGTACTCAGGGTGCTGGGGGCTCAGTACTCAGGGTCCTGGGTGCTCAGTACTCAGGGTGATCTGTTCTCAGTACTCAGGGTGATGGGTGCTCAGTGCTAGGGGTGCTGGGTGCTCAGTACTCGGGGTGCTCAGTACTCAGGGTGCTGCCTGCTCAGTACTCAGGGTGCTGGGTGCTCAGTGCTCGGGGTGCTCGGTGCTCAGTACTCGGGGTGCTGGGTGCTCAGTACTCGGGGTGCTGGGTGCTCAGTGCTCAGGGTCCTCGGTGCTCAGTACTCAGGGTGCTCAGTGCTCAGTACTCAGCGTGCTTTGTGCTCAGTGCTCAGGGTGCTGGGTGCTCAGTACTCAGGGTGCTGGGTGCTCAGTACTCAGGGTGCTGGGTGCTCAGTACTCAGGGTGCTGGGTGCTCAGTGCTCGGGGTGCTCGGTGATCAGTACTCAGGGTGCTGGGTGCTCAGTGCTCGGGGTGCTGGGTACTCAGTAATCAGGGTGCTGGGTGCTCAGTGCTCAGGGTGCTCTGTGCTCAGTGCTCAGGGTGCTGGGTGCTCAGTGCTCGGGGTGCTGGGTGCTCAGTGCTCGGGGTGCTGGGTGCTCAGTGCTCGGGGTGCTGGGTGCTCAGTACTCAGGGTGCTGGGTGCTCAGTGCTCAGGGTACTGGGTGCTCAGTACTCACCGTGCTGGGTGCTCAGTACTCAGGGTGCTCGGTGCTCAGTACTCAGGGTGCTGGGTGCTCAGTGAACAGGGTGCTGGGTACTCAGTGCTCAGTGCTCAGGGTGGTGGGTGCTCAGTGCTCAGTGCTCAGGGTGCTGGGTGTTCAGTACTCAGGGTGCTGGGTGCTCAGTACTCAGGGTGCTTGGTGCTCAGTGCTCAGGGTGCTGGGTGCTCAGTGCTCAGGGTGCTGGGTGCTCAGTACTCAGGGTGCTGGGTTCTCAGTACTCAGGGTGCTGGGTGCACAGTGCTAGGGGTGCTGGGTGCTCAGTGCCCGGGGTATGGGTGCTCAGTACTCAGGGTGCTGGGTGCTCAGTACTCAGGGTGCTGGGTGCTCAGTGCTCAGAGTGCTGGGTGCTCAGTGCTCTGGGTGCTGGGTGCTCAGTGCTCAGGGTGCTGTGTGCTCAGTGATCGGGGTGATTGGTGCTGAGTGCTCAGGGTGCTGGGTGCTCAGTGCTCGGGGTGCTCGGTGCTCAGTGCTCAGGGTCCTGGGTGCTCAGTACTCAGTGTGCTGGGTGCTTAGTACTCAGGGTGCTCAGTGCTCAGTACACATGGTGCTGGGTGCTCAGTGCTCGGGGTGCTGGGTGCTCAGTGCTCAGTACTCAGGGTGCTGGGTGCTCAGTGCTCAGGGTGCTGGGTGCTCAGTACTCAATGTGCTGGGTGCTCAGTACTCAGGGTCCTGGGTGTTCAGTGCTCAGGGTGCTGGGTGCTCAGTGCTCAGGGTGCTGGGTTCTCAGTGCTCGGGGAGCTCGGTGCTCAGTACTCAGGGTGCTGGGTGCTCAGTACTCAGTGCTCGGGGTCCTGGGTGCTCCGTGCTCGGGGTGCTGGGTGCTCAGTACTCAGGGTGCTGGGTGCTCATTCTCGGGGTGCTGGCTACTCAGTGCTCGGGGTGCTGGCTGCTCAGTACTCGGGGTGCTGGGAGCTCAGTACTCATGGTGCTGGGTGCTCAGTACTCAGGGTGCTCGGTTCTCAGTACTCAGTGTGCTGGGTGCTCAGTACTCGGGTGCTGGGTGCTCAGTGCTCGGGGTGCTGGGTGCTCAGTGCTCAGTACTCAGGGTGCTGGGTGCTCAGTGCTCGGGTTGCTGGGGGCTCAGTACTCAGGGTGCTGCGTGCTCAGTACTCAGGGTGATCTGTTTTCAGTACTCAGGGTGATGGGTGATCAGTGCTCGGGGTGCTGGGTGCTCAGTACTCGGGGTGCTCAGTACTCAGGGTGCTGGGTGCTCAGTACTCAGGGTGCTGGGTGCTCAGTGCTCGGGGTGCTCGGTGCTCAGTACTCGGGGTGCTGGGTGCTCAGTACTCGGGGTGCTGGGTGCTCAGTGCTCAGGGTGCTGGCTGCTCAGTGCTCGGGGTGCTGGGTGCTCAGTGCTGAGGGTGCTGGCTGCACAGTGCTCAGGGTGCTGGGTGCTCAGTACTCAGGGTGCTCAGTGCTCAGTACTCAGCGTGCTGGGTGCTCAGTGCTCAGGGTCCTCGGTGCTCAGTACTCAGGGTGCTCAGTGCTCAGTACTCAGCGTGCTTTGTGCTCAGTGCTCAGGGTGCTGGGTGCTCAGTACTCAGGGTGCTGGGTGCTCAGTACTAAGGGTGCTGGGTGCTCAGTACTCAGGGTGCTGGGTGCTCAGTGCTCGGGGTGCTCGGTGATCAGTACTCAGGGTGCTGGGTGCTCAGTGCTCAGGGTGCTGGGTACTCAGTACTCAGGGTGCTGGGTGCTCAGTGCTCAGGGTGCTGGGTGCTCAGTGCTCAGGGTGCTGTGTGCTCAGTGCTCGGCGTGCTGGGTGCTCAGTGCTCAGGGTGCTGGGTGTTCAGTACTCAGGGTGCTGGGTGCTCAGTACTCAGGGTGCTTGGTGCTCAGTGCTCAGGGTGCTGGGTGCTCAGTGCTCAGGGTGCTGGGTGCTCAGTACTCAGGGTGCTGGGTTCTCAGTACTCAGGGTGCTGGGTGCACAGTGCTAGGGGTGCTGGGTGCTCAGTGCCCGGGGTATGGGTGCTCAGTACTCAGGGTGCTGGGTGCTCAATACTCAGGGTGCTCGGTGCTCAGTGCTCAGAGTGCTGGGTGCTCAGTGCTCTGGGTGCTGGGTGCTCAGTGCTCAGGGTGCTGTGTGCTCAGTGCTCGGCGTGCTGGGTGCTCAGTGCTCGGGTGCTGGGTGCTCAGTGCTCCGGGTGCTGGGTGCTCAGTACTCAGGGTTCTGGGTGCTCAGTGCTCAGGGTACTGGGTGCTCAGTTCTCACCGTGCTGGGTGCTCAGTACTCAGGGTGCTGGGTGCTCAGTACTCAGGGTGCTGGGTGCTCAGTGCTCAGGGTGCTGGGTACTCAGTACGCAGGGTGCTGGGTGCTCAGTACTCAGGGTGCTGGGTGCTCAGTGCTCAGGGTGCTGGGTGCTCAGTGCTCAGGGTGCTGGGTGCTCAGTTACTCAGGGTGCTGGGTGCTCAGTGCTCAGGGTGATCGGTGCTCAGTACTCAGGGTGCTCAGTACTCAGGGTGCTGGGTGCTCAGTGCTCAGGGTGCTGGGTGCTCAGTACTCAGGGTGCTGGGTGCTCAGTGCTCGGGGTGCTGGGTGCTCAGTGCTCAGGGTGATCGGTGCTCAGTAATCAGGGTGCTGGGTGCTCAGTCCTCAGGATGCTCAGTGCTCAGGGTGCTGGGTGCTCAGTGCTCGGGGTGCTCGGTGCTCACTACTCAGGGTGCTGAGTGCTCAGTACTCAGGGGGCTGGGTTCTCAGTGCTCAGGGTGCTGGGTGCTCAGTGCTCAAGGCGCTGGGTGCTCAGTGCTCAGGGTGCTGGGTGCTCAGTGCTCGGGGTGCTGGGTGGTCAGTGCTCAGGGTGCTGGGTGCTCAGTGCTCAGTGCTCAGGGTGCTGGGTGCTCAGTGCTCACTACTCAGGGTGCTGAGTGCTCAGTACTCAGGGGGCTGGGTTCTCAGTGCTCAGGGTGCTGGGTGCTCAGTGCTCAAGGCGCTGGGTGCTCAGTGCTCGGGGTGCTGGGTGCTCAGTGCTCGGGGTGCTGGGTGGTCAGTGCTCAGTGCTCAGGGTGCTGGGTGCTCAGTGCTCGGGGTGCTGGGTGCTCAGTGCTCAGGGTGCTGGGTGCTCAGTGCTCAGGGTGCTGGCTGCTCAGTACTCAGGGTGCTGGGTGCTCAATGCTCGGGGTGCTCGGTGCTCAGTACTCAAGGTGATGGGTGCTCAGTGCTCAGGGTGCTGGGTGCACAGTGCTAGGGGTGCTGGGTGCTCAGTGCTCGGGGTCTGGGTGCTCAGTACTCAGGGTGCTTGGTGCTCAGTACTCAGGGTGCTGGGTGCTCAGTGCTCAGAGTGCTGGGTGCTCAGTGCTCTGGGTGCTGGGTGCTCAGTGCTCAGGGTGCTGGGTGCTCAGTGCTCAGGGTGCTGGGTGCTCAGTGATCGGGGTGATTGGTGTTGAGTGCTCAGGGTGCTGGGTGCTCAGTGCTCGGGGTGCTCGGTGCTCAGTACTCAGGGTGCTGGGTGCTTAGAACTCAGGGTGCTCAGTGCTCAGTAAACATGGTGCTGGGTGCTCAGTGCTCGGGGTGCTGGGTGCTCAGTGCTCAGTACTCAGCGTGCTGGGTGCTCAGTACTCAGGGTCCTGGGTGCTCAGTGCTCAGGGTGCTGGGTGCTCAGTACTCAGGGTTCTGGGTGCTCAGTACTCAGTGCTCTGGGTCCTGGGTGCTCCGTGCTCGGAGTGCTGGGTGCTCAGTACTCAGGGTGCTGGGTGCTCATTCTCGGGGTGCTGGGTGCTCAGTGCTCGGGGTGCTCGGTGATCAGTACTCAGGGTGCTGGGTGCTCAGTGCTCAGGGTGCTGGGTACTCAGTACTCAGGGTGCTGGGTGCTCAGTGCTCAGGGTGCTCTGTGCTCAGTGCTCAGGGTGCTGGGTGCTCAGTGCTCGGGGTGCTGGGTGCTCAGTGCTCGGGGTGCTGGGTGCTCAGTGCTCGGGGTGCTGGGTGCTCAGTACTCAGGGTGCTGGTTGCTCAGTGCTCAGGGTACTGGGTGCTCAGTACTCACCGTGCTGGGTGCTCAGTACTCAGGGTGCTCGGTGCTCAGTGCTTAGGGTGCTCGGTGCTCAGTGCTCAGGGTGCTGGGTGCTCAGTGCCCGGGAGGCTGTGTGCTCAGTGCTCGGGGTGCTGGGTGCTCAGTGCTCAGTGCTCAGGGTGTTGGGTGCTCAGTGCTCAGTGCTCAGGGTGCTAGGTGCTCTGTACTCAGGGTGCTGTGTGCTCAGTACTCAGGGTGCTGGGTGCTCAGTGCTCAGGGTTCTGGGTGCTCAGTACTCTGGGTGTTGGGTGCTCAGTACTCAGGGTGCTGGGTGCTCAGTGCTCGGGGTGCTGGGTGCTCAGTGCTCGTGGTGCTGGGTGCTCAGTGCTCAGGGTGCTGGGTGCTCAGTCCTCGGGGTGCTCCGTGCTCAGTGCTCAGGGTGCTGGGTGCTCAGTACTCAGGGTGCTCGGTGCTCAGTACTCAGGGTTCTCAGTGCTCAGTGCTCAGGATGCTGGGTGCTCAGTACTCAGGGTGCTCAGTGCTCAGTACTCGGGGTGCTGGGTGCTCAGTACTCAGGGTGCTCAGTGCTCAGTACTCGGCGTGCTAGGTGCTCAGTGCTCAGGGTGCTCAGTGCTCAGTGCTCGGGGTGCTGGGTGCTCAGTGCTCGGGGAGCTGGGTGCTCAGTGCTCGGAGTGCTGGGTGCTCAGTACTGAGGGTGCTGTGTGCTCAGTGCTCAGGACTCAGCGTGCTGGGTGCTCAGTGCTCAGAGTGTTGGGTGCTCAGTACTGAGGGAGCTGGGTGCTCAGTGCTCAGTGCTCAGGGTGCTCAGTGCTCAGGGTGCTGGGTGCTCAGGGTGCTGGGTTCTCAGTGCTCGGGGTGCTGAGTGCTCAGTGCTCAGGGTGCTGGGTGCTCAGTGCTCAGTGCTCAGGGTGCTGGGGGCTCAGTGCTCAGTGTTCAGGGTGCTGGGTGTTCAGTACTCAGGGTGCTGGGTGCTCAGTACTCAGGGTGCTTGGTGCTCAGTGCTCAGGGGACTGGGTGCTCAGTACTCAAGGTGCTGAGTGCTCAGTGCTCAGTTCTCAGGGTCCTGGGTGCTCCGTGCTCGGGGTGCTCTGTGCTCAGTGGTCTGGGTGCTTATTGCTCAGTACTCAGGGTGCTGGGTGCTCAGTACTCAGGGTGCTGGGTGCTCATTCTCGGGGTGCTGGGTGCTCAGTGCTCGGGGTACTGGGTGCTCAGTACTCAGGGTGCTGGGGGCTCAGTACTCAGGGTGCTGGGTGCTCAGTACTCAGGGTGCTCGGTTCTCAGTACTCAGGCTGCTCCCTGCTCATTCTCGGGGTGCTGGGTGCTCAGTGCTCGGGGAGCTGGGTCGTCAGTACTCAGGTTGCTGGGTGCTCAGTGCTCGGGGTGCTGGGTGCTCAGTGCTCAGGGTGATCGGTGCTCAGTGCTCAGGGTGCTGGGTGCTCAGTCCTCAGGGTGCTCAGTGCTCAGGGTGCTGGGTGCTCAGTGCTCGGGGTGCTCGGTGCTCAGTACTCAGGGTGCTGAGTGCCCAGTACTCAGGGTGCTGGGTGCTCAGTACTCAGGGTGCTGGGTGCTCAGTGCTCAGGGTGCTGGGTGCTCAGTGCTCAGGGTGCTGGGTGCTCAGTGCTCGGGGTGCTGGGTGCTCAGGGCTGTGGTGCTGGGTGCTCAGTGCTCAGTGCTCAGGGTGCTGGGTGCTCAGTGCTCAGTGCTCAGGGTGCTGGTTGCTCAGTACTCAGGGTGCTGGGTGCTCAGTGCTCAGGGTGCTCTGTGCTCAGTACTCAGGGTGCTGGGTGCTCAGTGCTCGGGGTGCTGCGTGCTCAGAACTCAGGGTGCTGGGTGCTCAGTGCTCAGGGTGCTGGGTGCTCAGTACTCAGGGTGCTGGGTGCTCAGTACTCAGGGTGCTGGGTGCTCAGTACTCAGGGTGCTCAGTGCTCAGTACTCGGGGTGCTTGGTGCTCAGTACTCAGTGTGCTCAGTGCTCAGTACTCGGGGTGCTGGGTGCTCAGTGCTCAGGGTGCTGGGTGCTCAGTGCTCGGGGTGCTGGGTGCTGCGTGCTCGGGGTGCTGGGTGCTCAGTGCTCAGGGTGATCGGTGCTCAGTGCTCAGGGTGCTGGGTGCTCAGTCCTCAGGGTGCTCAGTGCTCAGGGTGCTGGGTGCTCAGTGCTCGGGGTGCTCGGTGCTCAGTACTCAGGGTGCTGAGTGCCCAGTACTCAGGGTGCTGGGTTCTCAGTACGCAGGGTGCTGGGTGCTCAGTGCTCAGGGTGCTGGGTGCTCAGTGCTCAGGGTGCTGGGTGCTCAGTGCTCAAGGTGCTGGGTGATCAGGGCTTTGGTGCTGGGTGCTCAGTGCTCAGTGCTCAGGGTGCTGGGTGCTCAGTGCTCAGTGCTCAGGGTGCTGGTTGCTCAGTACTCAGGGTGCTGGGTGCTCAGTACTCAGGTTGCTGGGTGCTCAGTGCTCAGCGTGCTCTGTGGTCAGTACTCAGGGTGCTGGGTGCTCAGTGCTCGGGGTGCTGCGTGCTCAGAACTCAGGGTGCTGGGTGCTCAGTTCTCAGGGTGCTGGGTACTCAGTGCTCAGGGTGCTGGGTGCTCAGTACTCAGGGTGCTGGGTGCTCAGTACTCAGGGTGCTGGGTGCTCAGTACTCAGGGTGCTCAGTGCTCAGTACTCGGGGTGCTTGGTGCTCAGTACTCAGTGTGCTCAGTGCTCAGTACTCGGGGTGCTGGGTGCTCAGTGCTCAGGGTGCTGGGTGCTCAGTGCTCGGGGTGCTGGGTGCTGAGTGCTCAGGGTGCTGGGTGCTCAGTGCTCGGGGTGCTCGGTGCTCAGTGCTCACGGTCCTGGGTGCTCAGTACTCAGGGTGCTGGGGGCTTAGTACTCAGGGTGCTCAGTGCTCAGTACACAGGGTGCTGGGTGCTCAGTGCTCAGGGTGCTGGGTGCTCAGTGATCGGGGTGCTGGGTGCTCAGTACTCAGGGTGCTCAGTGCTCGGGGAGCTCTGTGCTCAGTACTCAGGGTGCTGGGTGCTCAGTACTCAGTTCTCAGGGTCCTGGGTGCTCTGTGCTCGGGGTGCTCTGTGCTCAGTGCTCTGGGTGCTTAGTGCTCAGTACTCAGGGTGCTGGGTGCTCAGTACTCAGGGTGCTGGGTGCTCATTCTCGGGGTACTGGGTGCTCAGTGCTCGGGGTACTGGGTGCTCAGTACTCAGGGTGCTGGGGGCTCAGTACTCAGGGTGCTGGGTGCTCAGTACTCAGGGTGCTCGGTTCTCAGTACTCAGGCTGCTCCGTGCTCATTCTCGGGGTGCTGGGTGCTCAGTGCTCGGGGTGCTGGGTCGTCAGTACTCAGAGTGCTGGGTGCTCAGTACTCAGGGTGATCAGTTCTCAGTACTCAGGTTGATGGGTGCTCAGTACTCGGGGTGCTGGGTGCTCAGTACTCAGGGTGCTCAGTGCTCAGTACTCGGGGTGCTAGGTGCTCAGTGCTCAGGGTGCTCAGTGCTCAGTGCTCGGGGTGCTGGGTGCTCAGTGCTCGGGGAGCTGGGTGCTCAGTGCTCGGGGTGCTGGGTGCTCAGTGCTCAGGGTGCTGGGTTCTCAGTGCTCGGGGTGCTGGGTGCTCAGTGCTGAGGGTGGTGCTGGGTGCTCAGTCCTCAGGGTGCTGGGTGCTCAGTGCTCAGGGTGCTGGGTGCTCAGTACTAAGGGTGCTGGGTGCTCAGTACTCAGGGTGCTCGGTGCTCAATACTCAGGGTGCTGGGTGCTCAGTGCTCAGGGTGCTGTGTGCTCAGTACTCAGGGTGCTGGGTGCTCAGTACTCAGGGTGCTGGGTGCTCAGTGCTCATGGTGCTGGGTGCTCAGTGCTCAGTACTCAGCGTGCTGGGTGCTCAGTGCTCAGAGTGTTGGGTGCTCAGTACTCAGGGAGCTGGGTGCTCAGTGCTCAGTGCTCAGGGTGCTCAGTGCTCAGGGTGCTGGCTGCTCAGGGTGCTGGGTTCTCAGTGCTCGGGGTGCTGAGTGCTCAGTGCTCAGGGTGCTGGGTGCTCAGTGCTCAGTGCTCAGTGTGCTGGGTGCTCAGTGCTCAGTGTTCAGGGTGCTGGGTGTTCAGTATTCAGGGTGCTGGGTGCTCAGTGCTCGGGGTGCTCAGTGCTCAGTACTCAATGTGCTGGGTGCTCAGTGCTCAGGGTGCTGGGTGCTCAGTCCTCGGGGTGCTCCGTGCTCAGTGCTCAGGGTGCTGGGTGCTCAGTACTCAGGGTGCTCGGTGCTCAGTACTCAGGGTTCTCAGTGCTCAGTGCTCAGGATGCTGGGTGCTCAGTACTCAGGGTGCTCAGTGCTCAGTACTCGGGGTGCTGGGTGCTCAGTACTCAGGGTGCTCAGTGCTCAGTACTCGGGGTGCTAGGTGCTCAGTGCTCAGGGTGCTCAGTGCTCAGTGCTCGGGGTGCTGGGTGCTCAGTGCTCGGGGAGCTGGGTGCTCAGTGCTCGGAGTGCTGGGTGCTCAGTACTGAGGGTGCTGTGTGCTCAGTGCTCAGTACTCAGCGTGCTGGGTGCTCAGTGCTCAGAGTGTTGGGTGCTCAGTACTGAGGGAGCTGGGTGCTCAGTGCTCAGTGCTCAGGGTGCTCAGTGCTCAGGGTGCTGGGTGCTCAGGGTGCTGGGTTCTCAGTGCTCGGGGTGCTGAGTGCTCAGTGCTCAGGGTGCTGGGTGCTCAGTGCTCAGTGCTCAGGGTGCTGGGTGCTCAGTGCTCAGTGTTCAGGGTGCTGGGTGTTCAGTACTCAGGGTGCTGGGAGCTCAGTACTCAGGGTGCTTGGTGCTCAGTGCTCAGGGTGCTGGGTGCACAGTACTCAAGGTGCTGAGTGCTCAGTGCTCAGTTCTCAGGGTCCTGGGTGCTCCGTGCTCGGGGTGCTCTGTGCTCAGTGGTCTGGGTGCTTATTGCTCAGTACTCAGGGTGCTGGGTGCTCAGTACTCAGGGTGCTGGGTGCTCATTCTCGGGGTGCTGGGTGCTCAGTGCTCGGGGTACTGGGTGCTCAGTACTCAGGGTGCTGGGGGCTCAGTACTCAGGGTGCTGGGTGCTCAGTACTCAGGGTGCTCGGTTCTCAGTACTCAGGCTGCTCCCTGCTCATTCTCGGGGTGCTGGGTGCTCAGTGCTCGGGGAGCTGGGTCGTCAGTACTCAGGGTGCTGGGTGCTCAGTGCTCAGGGTGCTGGGTGCTCAGTGCTCGGGCTGCTGGGTGCTCAGTGCTCAGGGTGATCGGTGCTCAGTGCTCAGGGTGCTGGGTGCTCAGTACTCAGGGTGCTCAGTGCTCAGTACTCAGCGTGCTTTGTGCTCAGTGCTTAGGGTGCTGGGTGCTCAGTACTCAGGGTGCTGGGTGCTCAGTACTCAGGGTGCTGGGTGCTCAGTTCTCAGGGTGCTGGGTGCTCAGTGCTCGGGGTGCTCGGTGATCAGTACTCAGGGTGCTGGGTGCTCAGTGCTCAGGGTGCTGGGTACTCAGTACTCAGGGTGCTGGGTGCTCAGTGCTCAGGGTGCTCTGTGCTCAGTGCTCAGGGTGCTGGGTGCTCAGTGCTCGGGGTGCTGGGTGCTCAGTGCTCGGGGTGCTGGGTGCTCAGTGCTCGGGGTGCTGGGTGCTCAGTACTCAGGGTGCTGGTTGGTCAGTGCTCAGGGTACTGGGTGCTCAGTACTCACCGTGCTGGGTGCTCAGTACTCAGGGTGCTCGGTGCTCAGTGCTTAGGGTGCTCGGTGCTCAGTGCTCAGGGTGCTGGGTGCTCAGTGCCCGGGAGGCTGTGTGCTCAGTGCTCGGGGTGCTGGGTGCTCAGTGCTCAGTGCTCAGGGTGTTGGGTGCTCAGTGCTCAGTGCTCAGGGTGCTGGGTGCTCTGTACTCAGGGTGCTGTGTGCTCAGTACTCAGGGTGCTGGGTGCTCAGTGCTCAGGGTTCTGGGTGCTCAGTACTCTGGGTGTTGGGTGCTCAGTACTCAGGGTGCTGGGTGCTCAGTGCTCGGGGTGCTGGGTGCTCAGTGCTCGTGGTGCTGGGTGCTCAGTGCTCAGGGTGCTGAGTGCTCAGTCCTCGGGGTGCTCCGTGCTCAGTGCTCAGGGTGCTGGGTGCTCAGTACTCAGGGTGCTCGGTGCTCAGTACTCAGGGTTCTCAGTGCTCAGTGCTCAGGATGCTGGGTGCTCAGTACTCAGGGTGCTCAGTGCTCAGTACTCGGGGTGCTGGGTGCTCAGTACTCAGGGTGCTCAGTGCTCAGTACTCGGCGTGCTAGGTGCTCAGTGCTCAGGGTGCTCAGTGCTCAGTGCTCGGGGTGCTGGGTGCTCAGTGCTCGGGGAGCTGGGTGCTCAGTGGTCGGAGTGCTGGGTGCTCAGTACTGAGGGTGCTGTGTGCTCAGTGCTCAGGACTCAGCGTGCTGGGTGCTCAGTGCTCAGAGTGTTGGGTGTTCAGTACTGAGGGAGCTGGGTGCTCAGTGCTCAGTGCTCAGGGTGCTCAGTGCTCAGGGTGCTGGGTGCTCAGGGTGCTGGGTTCTCAGTGCTCGGGGTGCTGAGTGCTCAGTGCTCAGGGTGCTGGGTGCTCAGTGCTCAGTGCTCAGGGTGCTGGGGGCTCAGTGCTCAGTGTTCAGGGTGCTGGGTGTTCAGTACTCAGGGTGCTGGGTGCTCAGTACTCAGGGTGCTTGGTGCTCAGTGCTCAGGGGACTGGGTGCTCAGTACTCAAGGTGCTGAGTGCTCAGTGCTCAGTTCTCAGGGTCCTGGGTGCTCCGTGCTCGGGGTGCTCTGTGCTCAGTGGTCTGGGTGCTTATTGCTCAGTACTCAGGGTGCTGGGTGCTCAGTACTCAGGGTGCTGGGTGCTCATTCTCGGGGTGCTGGGTGCTCAGTGCTCGGGGTACTGGGTGCTCAGTACTCAGGGTGCTGGGGGCTCAGTACTCAGGGTGCTGGGTGCTCAGTACTCAGGGTGCTCGGTTCTCAGTACTCAGGCTGCTCCCTGCTCATTCTCGGGGTGCTGGGTGCTCAGTGCTCAGGGAGCTGGGTCGTCAGTACTCAGGGTGCTGGGTGCTCAGTGCTCGGGGTGCTGGGTCCTCAGTGCTCAGGGTGATCGGTGCTCAGTGCTCAGGGTGCTGGGTGCTCAGTCCTCAGGGTGCTCAGTGCTCAGGGTGCTGGGTGCTCAGTGCTCGGGGTGCTCGGTGCTCAGTACTCAGGGTGCTGAGTGCCCAGTACTCAGGGTGCTGGGTGCTCAGTACTCAGGGTGCTGGGTGCTCAGTGCTCAGGGTGCTGGGTGCTCAGTGCTCAGGGTGCTGGGTGCTCAGTGCTCGGGGTGCTGGGTGCTCAGGGCTGTGGTGCTGGGTGCTCAGTGCTCAGTGCTCAGGGTGCTGGGTGCTCAGTGCTCAGTGCTCAGGGTGCTGGTTGCTCAATACTCAGGGTGCTGGGTGCTCAGTGCTCAGGGTGCTCTGTGCTCAGTACTCAGGGTGCTGGGTGCTCAGTGCTCGGGGTGCTGCGTGCTCAGAACTCAGGGTGCTGGGTGCTCAGTGCTCAGGGTGCTGGGTGCTCAGTACTCAGGGTGCTGGGTGCTCAGTACTCAGGGTGCTGGGTGCTCAGTACTCAGGGTGCTCAGTGCTCAGTACTCGGGGTGCTTGGTGCTCAGTACTCAGTGTGCTCAGTGCTCAGTACTCGGGGTGCTGGGTGCTCAGTGCTCAGGGTGCTGGGTGCTCAGTGCTCGGGGTGCTGGGTGCTGCGTGCTCAGGGTGCTGGGTGCTCAGTCCTCAGGGTGCTCAGTGCTCAGGGTGCTGGGTGCTCAGTGCTCGGGGTGCTCGGTGCTCAGTACTCAGGGTGCTGAGTGCCCAGTACTCAGGGTGCTGGGTGCTCAGTACGCAGGGTGCTGGGTGCTCAGTGCTCAGGGTGCTGGGTGCTCAGTGCTCAGGGTGCTGGGTGCTCAGTGCTCAAGGTGCTGGGTGATCAGGGCTTTGGTGCTGGGTGCTCAGTGCTCAGTGCTCAGGGTGCTGGGTGCTCAGTGCTCAGTGCTCAGGGTGCTGGTTGCTCAGTACTCAGGGTGCTGGGTGCTCAGTACTCAGGTTGCTGGGTGCTCAGTGCTCAGCGTGCTCTGTGGTCAGTACTCAGGGTGCTGGGTGCTCAGTGCTCGGGGTGCTGCGTGCTCAGAACTCAGGGTGCTGGGTGCTCAGTGCTCAGGGTGCTGGGTACTCAGTGCTCAGGGTGCTGGGTGCTCAGTACTCAGGGTGCTGGGTGCTCAGTACTCAGGGTGCTGGGTGCTCAGTACTCAGGGTGCTCAGTGCTCAGTACTCGGGGTGCTTGGTGCTCAGTACTCAGTGTGCTCAGTGCTCAGTACTCGGGGTGCTGGGTGCTCAGTGCTCAGGGTGCTGGGTGCTCAGTGCTCGGGGTGCTGGGTGCTGAGTGCTCAGGGTGCTGGGTGCTCAGTGCTCGGGGTGCTCGGTGCTCAGTGCTCACGGTCCTGGGTGCTCAGTACTCAGGGTGCTGGGGGCTTAGTACTCAGGGTGCTCAGTGCTCAGTACACAGGGTGCTGGGTGCTCAGTGCTCAGGGTGCTGGGTGCTCAGTGATCGGGGTGCTGGGTGCTCAGTACTCATGGTGCTCAGTGCTCGGGGAGCTCTGTGCTCAGTACTCAGGGTGCTGGGTGCTCAGTACTCAGTTCTCAGGGTCCTGGGTGCTCCGTGCTCGGGGTGCTCTGTGCTCAGTGCTCTGGGTGCTTAGTGCTCAGTACTCAGGGTGCTGGGTGCTCAGTACTCAGGGTGCTGGGTGCTCATTCTCGGGGTACTGGGTGCTCAGTGCTCGGGGTACTGGGTGCTCAGTACTCAGGGTGCTGGGGGCTCAGTACTCAGGGTGCTGGGTGCTCAGTACTCAGGGTGCTCGGTTCTCAGTACTCAGGCTGCTCCGTGCTCATTCTCGGGGTGCTGGGTGCTCAGTGCTCGGGGTGCTGGGTCGTCAGTACTCAGAGTGCTGGGTGCTCAGTACTCAGGGTGATCAGTTCTCAGTACTCAGGTTGATGGGTGCTCAGTACTCGGGGTGCTGGGTGCTCAGTACTCAGGGTGCTCAGTGCTCAGTACTCGGGGTGCTAGGTGCTCAGTGCTCAGGGTGCTCAGTGCTCAGTGCTCGGGGTGCTGGGTGCTCAGTGCTCGGGGAGCTGGGTGCTCAGTGCTCGGGGTGCTGGGTGCTCAGTGCTCAGGGTGCTGGGTTCTCAGTGCTCGGGGTGCTGGGTGCTCAGTGCTGAGGGTGGTGCTGGGTGCTCAGTCCTCAGGGTGCTGGGTGCTCAGTGCTCAGGGTGCTGGGTGCTCAGTACTAAGGGTGCTGGGTGCTCAGTACTCAGGGTGCTCGGTGCTCACTACTCAGGTTGCTGGGTGCTCAGTGCTCAGGGTGCTGTGTGCTCAGTACTCAGGGTGCTGGGTGCTCAGTACTCAGGGTGCTGGGTGCTCAGTGCTCATGGTGCTGGGTGCTCAGTGCTCAGTACTCAGCGTGCTGGGTGCTCAGTGCTCAGAGTGTTGGGTGCTCAGTACTCAGGGAGCTGGGTGCTCAGTGCTCAGTGCTCAGGGTGCTCAGTGCTCAGGGTGCTGGCTGCTCAGGGTGCTGGGTTCTCAGTGCTCGGGGTGCTGAGTGCTCAGTGCTCAGGGTGCTGGGTGCTCAGTGCTCAGTGCTCAGGGTGCTGGGTGCTCAGTGCTCAGTGTTCAGGGTGCTGGGTGTTCAGTATTCAGGGTGCTGGGTGCTCAGTGCTCGGGGTGCTCAGTGCTCAGTACTCAATGTGCTGGGTGCTCAGTGCTCAGGGTGCTGGGTGCTCAGTCCTCGGGGTGCTCCGTGCTCAGTGCTCAGGGTGCTGGGTGCTCAGTACTCAGGGTGCTCGGTGCTCAGTACTCAGGGTTCTCAGTGCTCAGTGCTCAGGATGCTGGGTGCTCAGTCCTCAGGGTGCTCAGTGCTCAGTACTCGGGGTGCTGGGTGCTCAGTACTCAGGGTGCTCAGTGCTCAGTACTCGGGGTGCTAGGTGCTCAGTGCTCAGGGTGCTCAGTGCTCAGTGCTCGGGGTGCTGGGTGCTCAGTGCTCGGGGAGCTGGGTGCTCAGTGCTCGGAGTGCTGGGTGCTCAGTACTGAGGGTGCTGTGTGCTCAGTGCTCAGTACTCAGCGTGCTGGGTGCTCAGTGCTCAGAGTGTTGGGTGCTCAGTACTGAGGGAGCTGGGTGCTCAGTGCTCAGTGCTCAGGGTGCTCAGTGCTCAGGGTGCTGGGTGCTCAGGGTGCTGGGTTCTCAGTGCTCGGGGTGCTGAGTGCTCAGTGCTCAGGGTGCTGGGTGCTCAGTGCTCAGTGCTCAGGGTGCTGGGTGCTCAGTGCTCAGTGTTCAGGGTGCTGGGTGTTCAGTACTCAGGGTGCTGGGAGCTCAGTACTCAGGGTGCTTGGTGCTCAGTGCTCAGGGTGCTGGGTGCACAGTACTCAAGGTGCAGAGTGCTCAGTGCTCAGTTCTCAGGGTCCTGGGTGCTCCGTGCTCGGGGTGCTCTGTGCTCAGTGGTCTGGGTGCTTATTGCTCAGTACTCAGGGTGCTGGGTGCTCAGTACTCAGGGTGCTGGGTGCTCATTCTCGGGGTGCTGGGTGCTCAGTGCTCGGGGTACTGGGTGCTCAGTACTCAGGGTGCTGGGGGCTCAGTACTCAGGGTGCTGGGTGCTCAGTACTCAGGGTGCTCGGTTCTCAGTACTCAGGCTGCTCCCTGCTCATTCTCGGGGTGCTGGGTGCTCAGTGCTCGGGGAGCTGGGTCGTCAGTACTCAGGGTGCTGGGTGCTCAGTGCTCAGGGTGCTGGGTGCTCAGTGCTCGGGGTGCTGGGTGCTCAGTGCTCAGGGTGATCGGTGCTCAGTGCTCAGGGTGCTGGGTGCTCAGTCCTCAGGGTGCTCAGTGCTCAGGGTGCTGGGTGCTCAGTGCTCGGGGTGCTCGGTGCTCAGTACTCAGGGTGCTGAGTGCCCAGTACTCAGGGTGCTGGATGCTCAGTACGCAGGGTGCTGGGTGCTCAGTGCTCAGGGTGCTGGGTGCTCAGTACTCAGGGTGCTGGGTGCTCAGTGCTCAGGGTTCTGGGTGCTCAGTACTCTGGGTGTTGGGTGCTCAGTACTCAGGGTGCTGGGTGCTCAGTGCTCGGGGTGCTGGGAGCTCAGTGCTCGTGGTGCTGGGTGCTCAGTGCTCAGGGTGCTGGGTGCTCCGTATTCAGGGTGCTGGGTGCTCAGTGCTCGGGGTGCTCGGTGCTCAGTACTCAATGTGCTGGGTGCTCAGTGCTCAGGGTGCTGGGTGCTCAGTCCTCGGGGTGCTCCGTGCTCAGTGCTCAGGGTGCTGGGTGCTCAGTACTCAGGGTGCTCGGTGCTCAGTACTCAGGGTTCTCAGTGCTCAGTGCTCAGGATGCTGGGTGCTCAGTACTCAGGGTGCTCAGTGCTCAGTACTCGGGGTGCTGGGTGCTCAGTACTCAGGGTGCTCAGTGCTCATTACTCGGGGTGCTATGTGCTCAGTGCTCAGGGTGCTCAGTGCTCAGTGCTCGGGGTGCTGGGTGCTCAGTGCTCGGGGAGCTGGGTGCTCAGTGCTCGGAGTGCTGGGTGCTCAGTACTGAGGGTGCTGTGTGCTCAGTGCTCAGTTCTCAGCGTGCTGGGTGCTCAGTGCTCAGAGTGTTGGGTGTTCAGTACTCAGGGAGCTGGGTGCTCAGTGCTCAGTACTCAGGGTGCTCAGTGCTCAGGGTGCTGGGTGCTCAGGGTGCTGGGTTCTCAGTGCTCGGGGTGCTGAGTGCTCAGTGCTCAGGGTGCTGGGTGCTCAGTGCTCAGTGCTCAGGGTGCTGGGTGCTCAGTGCTCAGTGTTCAGGGTTCTGGGTGTTCAGTACTCAGGGTGCTGGGTGCTCAGTACTCAGGGTGCTTGGTGCTCAGTGCTCAGGGTGCTGGGTGCTCAGTACTCAAGGTGCTGAGTGCTCAGTGCTCAGTTCTCAGGGTCCTGGGTGCTCCGTGCTCGGGGTGCTCTGTGCTCAGTGGTCTGGGTGCTTATTGCTCAGTACTCAGGGTGCTGGGTGCTCAGTACTCAGGGTGCTGGGTGCTCATTCTCGGGGTGCTGGGTGCTCAGTGCTCGGGGTACTGGGTGCTCAGTACTCAGGGTGCTGGGGGCTCAGTACTCAGGGTGCTGGGTGCTCAGTACTCAGGGTGCTCGGTTCTCAGTACTCAGGCTGCTCCGTGCTCATTCTCGGGGTGCTGGGTGCTCAGTGCTCGGGGAGCTGGGTCGTCAGTACTCAGGGTGCTGGGTGCTCAGTACTCAGGGTGCTGGGTGCTCAGTGCTCGGGGTGCTGGGTGCTCAGTGCTCAGGGTGATCGGTGCTCAGTGCTCAGGGTGCTGGGTGCTCAGTCCTCAGGGTGCTCAGTGCTCAGGGTGCTGGGTGCTCAGTGCTCGGGGTGCTCGGTGCTCAGTACTCAGGGTGCTGAGTGCCCAGTACTCAGGGTGCTGGGTGCTCAGTACTAAGGGTGCTGGGTGCTCAGTGCTCAGGGTGCTGGGTGCTCAGTGCTCAGTGTGCTGGGTGCTCAGTGCTCGGGGTGCTGGGTGCTCAGGGCTGTCGTGCTGGGTGCTCAGTGCTCAGTGCTCAGGGTGCTGGGTGCTCAGTGCTCAGTGCACTGGGTGCTGGTTGCTCAGTACTCAGGGTGCTGGGTGCTCAGTACTGAGGTTGCTGGGTGCTCAGTGCTCAGGGTGCTCTGTGCTCAGTACTCAGGGTGCTGGGTGCTCAGTGCTCGGGGTGCTGCGTGCTCAGAACTCAGGGTGCTGGGTGCTCAGTGCTCAGGGTGCTGGGTACTCAGTGCTCAGGGTGCTGGGTGCTCAGTACTCAGGGTGCTGGGTGCTCAGTACTCTGGGTGCTGGGTTCTCAGTACTCAGGGTGCTCAGTGCTCAGTACTCGGGGTGCTTGGTGCTCAGTACTCAGTGTGCTCAGTGCTCAGTACTCGGGGTGCTGGGTGCTCAGTGCTCAGGGTGCTGGGTGCTCAGTGCTCGGGGTGCTGGGTGCTGAGTGCTCAGGGTGCTGGGTGCTCAGTGCTCGGGGTGCTCGGTGCTCAGTGCTCACGGTCCTGGGTGCTCAGTACTCAGGGTGCTGGGGGCTTAGTACTCAGGGTGCTCAGTGCTCAGTACACAGGGTGCTGGGTGCTCACTGCTCGGGGTGCTGGGTGCTCAGTGCTCAGTACTCAGGGTGCTGAGTGCTCAGTGCTCTGGGTGCTGAGTGCTCAGTACTCAGGGTGCTGGGTGCTCAGTGCTCAGGGTGCTGGGTGCTCAGTGCTCAGGGTGCTGGGTGCTCAGTGATCGGGGTGCTGGGTGCTCAGTACTCAGGGTGCTCAGTGCTCGGGGAGCTCTGTGCTCAGTACTCAGGGTGCTGGGTGCTCAGTACACAGTTCTCAGGGTCCTGGGTGCTCCGTGCGCGGGGTGCTCTGTTCTCAGTGCTCTGGGTGCTTAGTGCTCAGTACTCAGGGTGCTGGGTGCTCAGTACTCAGGGTGCTGGGTGCTCATTCTCGGGGTGCTGGGTGCTCAGTGCTCGGGGTACTGGGTGCTCAGTACTCAGGGTGCTGGGGGCTCAGTACTCAGGGTTCTGGGTGCTCAGTAATCAGGGTGCTCGGTTCTCAGTACTCAGGCTGCTCCGTGCTCATTCTCGGGGTGCTGGGTGCTCAGTGCTCGGGGTGCTGGGTCGTCAGTACTCAGGGTGCTGGGTGCTCAGTACTCAGGGTGCTGGGTGCTCAGTGCTCGGGGTGCTGGGTGCTCAGTGCTCAGGGTGATCGGTGCTCAGTGCTCAGGGTGCTGGGTGCTCAGTCCTCAGGGTGCTCAGTGCTCAGGGTGCTGGGTGCTCAGTGCTCGGGGTGCTCGGTGCTCAGTACTCAGGGTGCTGAGTGCCCAGTACTCAGGGTGCTGGGTGCTCAGTACTCAGGGTGCTGGGTGCTCAGTGCTCAGGGTGCTGGGTGCTCAGTGCTCAGGGTGCTGGGTGCTCAGTGCTCGGGGTGCTGGGTGCTCAGGGCTGTGGTGCTGGGTGCTCAGTGCTCAGTGCTCAGGGTGCTGGGTGCTCAGTGCTCAGTGCTCAGGGTGCTGGTTGCTCAGTACTCAGGGTGCTGGGTGCTCAGTACTCAGGTTGCTGGGTGCTCAGTGCTCAGGGTGCTCTGTGCTCAGTACTCAGGGTGCTGGGTGCTCAGTGCTCGGGGTGCTGCGTGCTCAGAACTCAGGGTGTTGGGTGCTCAGTGCTCAGGGTGCTGGGTACTCAGTGTTCAGGGTGCTGGGTGCTCAGTACTCAGGGTGCTGGGTGCTCAGTACTCTGGGTGCTGGGTGCTCAGTACTCAGGGTGCTCAGTGCTCAGTACTCGGGGTGCTTGGTGCTCAGTACTCAGTGTACTCAGTGCTCAGTACTCGGGGTGCTGGGTGCTCAGTGCTCAGGGTGCTGGGTGCTCAGTGCTCGGGGTGCTGGGTGCTGAGTGCTCAGGGTGCTGGGTGCTCAGTACACAGTTCTCAGGGTCCTGGGTGCTCCGTGCGCGTGGTGCTCTGTGCTCAGTGCTCTGGGTGCTCAGTGCTCAGTACACAGGGTGCTGGGTGCTCAGTGCTCGGGGTGCTGGGTGCTCAGTGCTCAGTACTCAGGGTGCTGAGTGCTCAGTGCTCTGGGTGCTGAGTGCTCAGTACTCAGCGTGCTGGGTGCTCAGTACTCAGGGTGCTGGGTGCTCAGTGCTCAGGGTGCTGGGTGCTCAGTGCTCAGGGTGCTGGGTGCTCAGTGATCGGGGTGCTGGGTGCTCAGTACTCAGGGTGCTCAGTGCTCGGGGAGCTCTGTGCTCAGTACTCAGGGTGCTGGGTGCTCAGTACACAGTTCTCAGGGTCCTGGGTGCTCCGTGCGCGGGGTGCTCTGTGCTCAGTGCTCTGGGTGCTTAGTGCTCAGTACTCAGGGTGCTGGGTGCTCAGTACTCAGGGTGCTGGGTGCTCATTCTCGGGGTGCACGGTGCTCAGTGCTCGGGGTACTGGGTGCTTAGTACTCAGGGTGCTGGGGGCTCAGTACTCAGGGTGCTGGGTGCTCAGTACTCAGGGTGCTCGGTTCTCAGTACTCAGGCTGCTCCGTGCTCATTCTCGGGGTGCTGGGTGCTCAGTGCTCGGGGTGCTGGGTCGTCAGTACTCAGGGTGCTGGGTGCTCAGTACTCAGGGTGATCAGTTCTCAGTACTCAGGTTGCTGGGTGCTCAGTGCTCGGGGTGCTGGGTGCTCAGTATTCGGGGTGCTCAGTGCTCAGTACTCAGGGTTCTGGGTGCTCAGTACTCAGGGTGCTGGGTGCTCAGTGCTCGGGGTGCTCGGTGCTCAGTACTCGGGGTGCTGGGTGCTCAGTGCTCAGGGTGCTGGGTGCTCAGTGCTCGGGGTGCTGGGTGCTGAGTGCTCAGGGTGCTGGGTGCTCAGTGCTCGGGGTGCTCGGTGCTCAGTGCTCACGGTCCTGGGTGCTCAGTACTCAGGGTGCTGGGGGCTTAGTACTCAGGGTGCTCAGTGCTCAGTACACAGGGTGCTGGGTGCTCAGTGCTCGGAGTGCTGGGTGCTCAGTGCTCAGTACTCAGGGTGCTGAGTGCTCAGTGCTCTGGGTGCTGAGTGCTCAGTACTCAGCGTGCTGGGTGCTCAGTACTCAGGGTGCTGGGTGCTCAGTGCTCAGGGTGCTGGGTGCTCAGTGCTCAGGGTGCTGGGTGCTCAGTGATCGGGGTGCTGGGTGCTCAGTACTCAGGGTGCTCAGTGCTCGGGGAGCTCTGTGCTCAGTACTCAGGGTGCTGGGTGCTCAGTACACAGTTCTCAGGGTCCTGGGTGCTCCGTGCGCGGAGTGCTCTGTGCTCAGTGCTCTGGGTGCTTAGTGCTCAGTACTCAGGGTGCTGGGTGCTCAGTACTCAGGGTGCTGGGTGCTCATTCTCGGGGTGCTGGGTGCTCAGTGCTCGGGGTACTGGGTGCTCAGTACTCAGGGTGCTGGGGGCTCAGTACTCAGGGTGCTGGGTGCTCAGTAATCAGGGTGCTCGGTTCTCAGTACTCAGGCTGCTCCGTGCTCATTCTCGGGGTGCTGGGTGCTCAGTGCTCGGGGTGCTGGGTCGTCAGTACTCAGGGTGCTGGGTGCTCAGTACTCAGGGTGCTGGGTGCTCAGTGCTCGGGGTGCTGGGTGCTCAGTGCTCAGGGTGATCGTTGCTCAGTGCTCAGGGTGCTGGGTGCTCAGGCCTCAGGGTGCTCAGTGCTCAGGGTGCTGGGTGCTCAGTGCTCGGGGTGCTCGGTGCTCAGTACTCAGGGTGCTGAGTGCCCAGTACTCAGGGTGCTGGGTGCTCAGTACTCAGGGTGCTGGGTGCTCAGTGCTCAGGGTGCTGGGTGCTCAGTGCTCAGGGTGCTGGGTGCTCAGTGCTCGGGGTGCTGGGTGCTCAGGGCTGTGGTGCTGGGTGCTCAGTGCTCAGTGCTCAGGGTGCTGGGTGCTCAGTGCTCAGTGCTCAGGGTGCTGGTTGCTCAGTACTCAGGGTGCTGGGTGCTCAGTACTCAGGTTGCTGGGTGCTCAGTGCTCAGGGTGCTCTGTGCTCAGTACTCAGGGTGCTGGGTGTTCAGTGCTCGGGGTGCTGCGTGCTCAGAACTCAGGGTGTTGGGTGCTCAGTGCTCAGGGTGCTGGGTACTCAGTGCTCAGGGTGCTGGGTGCTCAGTACTCAGGGTGCTGGGTGCTCAGTACTCTGGGTGCTGGGTGCTCAGTACTCAGGGTGCTCAGTGCTCAGTACTCGGGGTGCTTGGTGCTCAGTACTCAGTGTGCTCAGTGCTCAGTACTCGGGGTGCTGGGTGCTCAGTGCTCAGGGTGCTGGGTGCTCAGTGCTCGGGGTGCTGGGTGCTGAGTGCTCAGGGTGCTGGGTGCTCAGTGCTCGGGGTGCTCGGTGCTCAGTGCTCACGGTCCTGGGTGCTCAGTACTCAGGGTGCTGGGGGCTTAGTACTCAGGGTGCTCAGTGCTCAGTACACAGGGTGCTGGGTGCTCAGTGCTCGGGGTGCTGGGTGCTCAGTGCTCAGTAATCAGGGTGCTGAGTGCTCAGTGCTCTGGGTGCTGAGTGCTCAGTACTCAGCGTGCTGGGTGCTCAGTACTCAGGGTGCTGGGTGCTCAGTGCTCAGGGTGCTGGGTGCTCAGTGCTCAGGGTGCTGGGTGCTCAGTGCTCAGGGTGCTGGGTGCTCAGTACACAGTTCTCAGGGTCCTGGGTGCTGCGTGCGCGGGGTGCTCTGTGCTCAGTGCTCTGGGTGCTTAGTGCTCAGTACTCAGGGTGCTGGGTGCTCAGTACTCAGGGTGCTGGGTGCTCATTCTCGGGGTGCTGGGTGCTCAGTGCTCGGGGTACTTGGTGCTCAGTACTCAGGGTGCTGGGGGCTCAGTACTCAGGGTGCTGGGTGCTCAGTACTCAGGGTGCTCGGTTCTCAGTACTCAGGCTGCTCCGTGCTCATTCTCGGGGTGCTGGGTGCTCAGTGCTCGGGGTGCTGGGTCGTCAGTACTCAGGGTGCTGGGTGCTCAGTACTCAGGGTGATCAGTTCTCAGTACTCAGGTTGCTGGGTGCTCAGTGCTCGGGGTGCTGGGTGCTCAGTATTCGGGGTGCTCAGTGCTCAGTACTCAGGGTTCTGGGTGCTCAGTACTCAGGGTGCTGGGTGCTCAGTGCTCGGGGTGCTCGGTGCTCAGTACTCGGGTGCTGGGTGCTCAGTACTCGGGGTGCTGGGTGCTCAGTGCTCAGGGTGCTGGGTGCTCAGTGCTCTGGGTGCTGGGTGCTCAGTGCTGAGGGTGGTGCTGGGTGCTCAGTCCTCAGGGTGCTGGGTGCTCAGTGCTCAGGGTGCTGGGTGCTCAGTCCTCAGGGTGCTGGGTGCTCAGTGCTCAGGGTGCTGGGTGCTCAGTACTAAGGGTGCTGGGTGCTCAGAGCTCAGGGTGCTGGGTGCTCTGTGCTCAGGGTGCTGGGTGCTCAGTACTCAGGGTGCTGGGTGCTCAGTACTCAGGGTGCTCGGTGCTCAGTACTCAGGGTGCTGGGTGCTCAGTGCCCAGGGTGCTGGGTGCTCAATACTCAGGGTGCTGGGTGCTCAGTACTCAGGGTGCTGGGTGCTCAGTGCTCAGGGTGCTGGGTGCACAGTACTCAGGGTGCTGGGTGCTCAGTGCTCGGGGTGCTGGGTGCTCAGTGCTCAGGGTGATCAGTGCTCAGTACTCAGGGTGCTGGGTGCTCAGTGCTCAGGGTACTGGGTGCTCAGTCCTCACGGTGCTCAGTACTCAGGGTGCTGGGTGCTCAGTGCTCAGTATTCAGGGTGCTCAGTACTCAGGGTGCCGGGTGCTCAGTGCTCGGGGTGCTGGGTGCTCAGTACTCAGGGTGCTGGGTGCTCAGTACTCGGGGTGCTGGGTGCTCAGTACTCAGGGCGCTGGGTGCTCAGTGCTCGTGGTGCTGGGTGCTCAGTGCTCAGGGTGATCGGTGCTCAGGGTGCTGGGTGCTCAGTCCTCAGGGTGCTCAGTGCTCAGGGTGCTGGGTGGTCAGTGCTCGGGGTGCTCGGTGCTCAGTACTCAGGGTGCTGAGTGCTCAGTACTCAGGGTGCTGGGTGCTCAGTACTCAGGCTGCTGGGTGCTCAGTACTCAGGGTGCTGGGTGCTCAGTTCTCAGGGTGCTGGGTGCTCAGTGCTCAGGGTGCTGGGTGCTCAGTGCTCGGGGTGCTGGGTGCTCAGTGCTCGGAGTGCTGGGTGCTCAGTGCTCAGTGCTCAGGGTGCTGGGTGCCCAGTGCTCAGTGCTCAGGGTGCTGGTTGCTCAGTACTCAGGGTGCTGGGTGCGCAGTACTCAGGGTGCTGGGTGCTCAGTGCTCAGGGTGCTGGGTGCTCAGGTTTCAGGGTGCTGGGTGCTCAGTACTCAGGGTGCTGGGTGCTCAGTGCTCGGCGAGCTGCGTGCTCAGTTCTCAGGGTGCTGGGTGCTCAGTGCTCAGGGTGCTGGGTGCTCAGTACTCAGGGTGCTGGGTGCTCAGTGCTCGGGGTGCTCGGTGCTCAGTACACAAGGTGCTGGGTGCTCAGTGCTCAGGGTGCTGGGTGCTCAGTCCTCGGGGTGCTCCGTGCTCAGTGATCAGTGTGCTGGGTGCTCAGTACTCAGGGTGCTCGGTGCTCAGTACTCAGAGTTCTCAGTACTCAGTACTCAGGGTGCTGGGTGCTCAGTGCTCAGGGTGCTGGGTGCTCAGTACTCAGGATGCTCAGTGCTCAGTACTCGGGGTGCTTGGTGCTCAGTACTCAGGGTGCTCAGTGCTCAGTACTCGGGGTGCTCTGTGCTCAGTACTCAGGGTGCTCAGTGCTCAGTGCTCGGGGTGCTGGGTGCTCAGTGCTCGGGGCGCTGGGTGCTCAGTGCTCGGGGTGCTGGGTGCTCAGTACTCGGGGTGCTGGGTGCTCAGTGCTCAGGGTGCTCAGTGCTCAGTACTCAGTGCTCAGGGTGCTCAGTGCTCAGGGTGCTGGGTGTTCAGTACTCAGGGTGCTGGGTGCTCAGTACTCAGGGTGCTGGGTGCTCAGTGCTTAGGGTGCTGGCTGCTCAGTGTTCGGGGTGCTGGGTGCTCAGTACTCGGGGTGCTGGGTGCTCAGTGCTCAGGGTGCTCAGTGCTCAGTACTCAGTGCTCAGGGTGCTCAGTGCTCAGGGTGCTGGGTGTTCAGTACTCTGGGTGTTGGGTGCTCAGTACTCAGGGTGCTGGGTGCTCAGTGCTCGGGGTGCTGGGTGCTCAGTGCTCGGGGTGCTGGGTGCTCAGTGCTCAGGGTGCTGGGTGCTCAGTACTCAGGGTGCTGGGTGCTTAGTGCTCGAGGTGCTCGGTGCTCAGTACTCAAGGTGCTGTGTGCTCAGTGCTCAGGGTGCTGGGTGCTCAGTCCGCGGGGTGCTCCGTGCTCAGGGTGCTGGGTGCTCAGTGCTCAGGGTTCTGGGTGCTTAGTACTCAGGGTGCTCAGTGCTCAGTACACAGGGTGCTGGGTGCTCAGTGCACGGGGTGCTGGGTGCTCAGTGCTCAGTACTCAGGGTGCTGAGTGCTCAGTGCTCGGGGTGCTGGGTGCTCAGTACTCAGCGTGCTGGTTGCTCAGTACTCAGGGTGCTGGGTGCTCAGTGCTCAGGGTGCTGGGTGCTCAGTGCTCAGGGTGCTGGGTGCTCAGTGATCAGGGTGCTGGGTGCTCAGTACTCAGGGTGCTCAGTGCTCGGGGAGCTCGGTGCTCAGTACTCAGGGTGCTGGGTGCTCAGTACTCAGTGCTCGGGGTCCTGGGTGCTCCGTGCTCGGGGTGCTGGGTGCTCAGTGCTCTGGGTGCTTAGTGCTCAGTACTCAGCGTGCTGGGTGCTCAGTACTCAGGGTGCTGGGTGCTCATTCTTGGGGTGCTGTGTGCTCAGTGCTCTGGGTGCTGGGTGCTCAGTACTCAGGGTGCTGGGGGCTCAGTACTCACGGTGCTGGGTGCTCAGTACTCAGGGTGATCTGTTCTCAGTACTCAGGGTACTGGGTGCTCAGTGCTCGGGGGGCTGGGTGCTCAGTACTCGGGGTGCTCAGTGCTCAGTACTCAGGGTGCTGGGTGCTCATTGCTCGGGGTGCTGGGTGCTCAGTGCTGAGGGTGCTGGCTGCTCAGTGCTCAGGGTGCTGGGTGCTCAGTACTCAGCGTGCTCGTTGCTCAGTACTCAGGGTGCTCAGTGCTCAGTACTCAGCGTGCTGGGTGCTCAGTGCTCAGGGTCCTCGGTGCTCAGTACTCAGGGTGCTCAGTGCTCAGTACTCAGCGTGCTGGGTGCTCAGTACTCAGGGTGCTGGGTGCTCATTCTCGGGGTGCACGGTGCTCAGTGCTCGGGGTACTGGGTGCTTAGTACTCAGGGTGCTGGGGGCTCAGTACTCAGGGTGCTGGGTGCTCAGTACTCAGGGTGCTCGGTTCTCAGTACTCAGGCTGCTCCGTGCTCATTCTCGGGGTGCTGGGTGCTCAGTGCTCGGGGTGCTGGGTCGTCAGTACTCAGGGTGCTGGGTGCTCAGTACTCAGGGTGATCAGTTCTCAGTACTCAGGTTGCTGGGTGCTCAGTGCTCGGGGTGCTGGGTGCTCAGTATTCGGGGTGCTCAGTGCTCAGTACTCAGGGTTCTGGGTGCTCAGTACTCAGGGTGCTGGGTGCTCAGTGCTCGGGGTGCTCGGTGCTCAGTACTCGGGGTGCTGGGTGCTCAGTGCTCAGGGTGCTGGGTGCTCAGTGCTCGGGGTGCTGGGTGCTGAGTGCTCAGGGTGCTGGGTGCTCAGTGCTCGGGGTGCTCGGTGCTCAGTGCTCACGGTCCTGGGTGCTCAGTACTCAGGTTGCTGGGGGCTTAGTACTCAGGGTGCTCAGTGCTCAGTACACAGGGTGCTGGGTGCTCAGTGCTCGGAGTGCTGGGTGCTCAGTGCTCAGTACTCAGGGTGCTGAGTGCTCAGAGCTCTGGGTGCTGAGTGCTCAGTACTCAGCGTGCTGGGTGCTCAGTACTCAGGGTGCTGGGTGCTCAGTGCTCAGGGTGCTGGGTGCTCAGTGCTCAGGGTGCTGGGTGCTCAGTGATCGGGGTGCTGGGTGCTCAGTACTCAGGGTGCTCAGTGCTCGGGGAGCTCTGTGCTCAGTACTCAGGGTGCTGGGTGCTCAGTACACAGTTCTCAGGGTCCTGGGTGCTCCGTGCGCGGAGTGCTCTGTGCTCAGTGCTCTGGGTGCTTAGTGCTCAGTACTCAGGGTGCTGGGTGCTCAGTACTCAGGGTGCTGGGTGCTCATTCTCGGGGTGCTGGGTGCTCAGTGCTCGGGGTACTGGGTGCTCAGTACTCAGGGTGCTGGGGGCTCAGTACTCAGGGTGCTGGGTGCTCAGTAATCAGGGTGCTCGGTTCTCAGTACTCAGGCTGCTCCGTGCTCATTCTCGGGGTGCTGGGTGCTCAGTGCTCGGGGTGCTGGGTCGTCAGTACTCAGGGTGCTGGGTGCTCAGTACTCAGGGTGCTGGGTGCTCAGTGCTCGGGGTGCTGGGTGCTCAGTGCTCAGGGTGATCGTTGCTCAGTGCTCAGGGTGCTGGGTGCTCAGGCCTCAGGGTGCTCAGTGCTCAGGGTGCTGGGTGCTCAGTGCTCGGGGTGCTCGGTGCTCAGTACTCAGGGTGCTGAGTGCCCAGTACTCAGGGTGCTGGGTGCTCAGTACTCAGGGTGCTGGGTGCTCAGTGCTCAGGGTGCTGGGTGCTCAGTGCTCAGGGTGCTGGGTGCTCAGTGCTCGGGGTGCTGGGTGCTCAGGGCTGTGGTGCTGGGTGCTCAGTGCTCAGTGCTCAGGGTGCTGGGTGCTCAGTGCTCAGTGCTCAGGGTGCTGGTTGCTCAGTACTCAGGGTGCTGGGTGCTCAGTACTCAGGTTGCTGGGTGCTCAGTGCTCAGGGTGCTCTGTGCTCAGTACTCAGGGTGCTGGGTGTTCAGTGCTCGGGGTGCTGCGTGCTCAGAACTCAGGGTGTTGGGTGCTCAGTGCTCAGGGTGCTGGGTACTCAGTGCTCAGGGTGCTGGGTGCTCAGTACTCAGGGTGCTGGGTGCTCAGTACTCTGGGTGCTGGGTGCTCAGTACTCAGGGTGCTCAGTGCTCAGTACTCGGGGTGCTTGGTGCTCAGTACTCAGTGTGCTCAGTGCTCAGTACTCGGGGTGCTGGGTGCTCAGTGCTCAGGGTGCTGGGTGCTCAGTGCTCGGGGTGCTGGGTGCTGAGTGCTCAGGGTGCTGGGTGCTCAGTGCTCGGGGTGCTCGGTGCTCAGTGCTCACGGTCCTGGGTGCTCAGTACTCAGGGTGCTGGGGGCTTAGTACTCAGGGTGCTCAGTGCTCAGTACACAGGGTGCTGGGTGCTCAGTGCTCGGGGTGCTGGGTGCTCAGTGCTCAGTACTCAGGGTGCTGAGTGCTCAGTGCTCTGGGTGCTGAGTGCTCAGTACTCAGCGTGCTGGGTGCTCAGTACTCAGGGTGCTGGGTGCTCAGTGCTCAGGGTGCTGGGTGCTCAGTGCTCAGGGTGCTGGGTGCTCAGTGATTGGGGTGCTGGGTGCTCAGTACTCAGGGTGCTCAGTGCTCGGGGAGCTCTGTGCTCAGTACTCAGGGTGCTGGGTGCTCAGTACACAGTTCTCAGGGTCCTGGGTGCTCCGTGCGCGGGGTGCTCTGTGCTCAGTGCTCTGGGTGCTTAGTGCTCAGTACTCAGGGTGCTGGGTGCTCAGTACTCAGGGTGCTGGGTGCTCATTCTCGGGGTGCTGGGTGCTCAGTGCTCGGGGTACTTGGTGCTCAGTACTCAGGGTGCTGGGGGCTCAGTACTCAGGGTGCTGGGTGCTCAGTACTCAGGGTGCTCGGTTCTCAGTACTCAGGCTGCTCCGTGCTCATTCTCGGGGTGCTGGGTGCTCAGTGCTCGGGGTGCTGGGTCTTCAGTACTCAGGGTGCTGGGTGCTCAGTACTCAGGGTGATCAGTTCTCAGTACTCAGGTTGCTGGGTGCTCAGTGCTCGGGGTGCTGGGTGCTCAGTATTCGGGGTGCTCAGTGCTCAGTACTCAGGGTTCTGGGTGCTCAGTACTCAGGGTGCTGGGTGCTCAGTGCTCGGGGTGCTCGGTGCTCAGTACTCGGGTGCTGGGTGCTCAGTACTCGGGGTGCTGGGTGCTCAGTGCTCAGGGTGCTGGGTGCTCAGTGCTCTGGGTGCTGGGTGCTCAGTGCTGAGGGTGGTGCTGGGTGCTCAGTCCTCAGGGTGCTGGGTGCTCAGTGCTCAGGGTGCTGGGTGCTCAGTCCTCAGGGTGCTGGGTGCTCAGTGCTCAGGGTGCTGGGTGCTCAGTACTAAGGGTGCTGGGTGCTCAGAGCTCAGGGTGCTGGGTGCTCTGTGCTCAGGGTGCTGGGTGCTCAGTACTCAGGGTGCTGGGTGCTCAGTACTCAGGGTGCTCGGTGCTCAGTACTCAGGGTGCTGGGTGCTCAGTGCCCAGGGTGCTGGGTGCTCAATACTCAGGGTGCTGGGTGCTCAGTACTCAGGGTGCTGGGTGCTCAGTGCTCAGGGTGCTGGGTGCTCAGTACTCAGGGTGCTGGGTGCTCAGTGCTCGGGGTGCTGGGTGCTCAGTGCTCAGGGTGATCAGTGCTCAGTACTCAGGGTGCTGGGTGCTCAGTGCTCAGGGTACTGGGTGCTCAGTCCTCACGGTGCTCAGTACTCAGGGTGCTGGGTGCTCAGTGCTCAGTATTCAGGGTGCTCAGTACTCAGGGTGCCGGGTGCTCAGTGCTCGGGGTGCTGGGTGCTCAGTACTCAGGGTGCTGGGTGCTCAGTACTCGGGGTGCTGGGTGCTCAGTACTCAGGGCGCTGGGTGCTCAGTGCTCGTGGTGCTGGGTGCTCAGTGCTCAGGGTGATCGGTGCTCAGGGTGCTGGGTGCTCAGTCCTCAGGGTGCTCAGTGCTCAGGGTGCTGGGTGGTCAGTGCTCGGGGTGCTCGGTGCTCAGTACTCAGGGTGCTGAGTGCTCAGTACTCAGGCTGCTGGGTGCTCAGTACTCAGGGTGCTGGGTGCTCAGTTCTCAGGGTGCTGGGTGCTCAGTGCTCAGGGTGCTGGGTGCTCAGTGCTCGGGGTGCTGGGTGCTCAGTGCTCGGAGTGCTGGGTGCTCATTGCTCAGTGCTCAGGGTGCTGGGTGCCCAGTGCTCAGTGCTCAGGGTGCTGGTTGCTCAGTACTCAGGGTGCTGGGTGCGCAGTACTCAGGGTGCTGGGTGCTCAGTGCTCAGGGTGCTGGGTGCTCAGGTTTCAGGGTGCTGGGTGCTCAGTACTCAGGGTGCTGGGTGCTCAGTGCTCGGCGAGCTGCGTGCTCAGTTCTCAGGGTGCTGGGTGCTCAGTGCTCAGGGTGCTGGGTGCTCAGTACTCAGGGTGCTGGGTGCTCAGTGCTCGGGTTGCTCGGTGCTCAGTACACAAGGTGCTGGGTGCTCAGTGCTCAGGGTGCTGGGTGCTCAGTCCTCGGGGTGCTCCGTGCTCAGTGATCAGTGTGCTGGGTGCTCAGTACTCAGGGTGCTCGGTGCTCAGTACTCAGAGTTCTCAGTACTCAGTACTCAGGGTGCTGGGTGCTCAGTGCTCAGGGTGCTGGGTGCTCAGTACTCAGGATGCTCAGTGCTCAGTACTCGGGGTGCTTGGTGCTCAGTACTCAGGGTGCTCAGTGCTCAGTACTCGGGGTGCTCTGTGCTCAGTACTCAGGGTGCTCAGTGCTCAGTGCTCGGGGTGCTGGGTGCTCAGTGCTCGGGGCGCTGGGTGCTCAGTGCTCGGGGTGCTGGGTGCTCAGTACTCGGGGTGCTGGGTGCTCAGTGCTCAGGGTGCTCAGTGCTCAGTACTCAGTGCTCAGGGTGCTCAGTGCTCAGGGTGCTGGGTGTTCAGTACTCAGGGTGCTGGGTGCTCAGTACTCAGGGTGCTGGGTGCTCAGTGCTTAGGGTGCTGGCTGCTCAGTGTTCGGGGTGCTGGGTGCTCAGTACTCGGGGTGCTGGGTGCTCAGTGCTCAGGGTGCTCAGTGCTCAGTACTCAGTGCTCAGGGTGCTCAGTGCTCAGGGTGCTGGGTGTTCAGTACTCTGGGTGTTGGGTGCTCAGTACTCAGGGTGCTGGGTGCTCAGTGCTCGGGGTGCTGGGTGCTCAGTGCTCGGGGTGCTGGGTGCTCAGTGCTCAGGGTGCTGGGTGCTCAGTACTCAGGGTGCTGGGTGCTTAGTGCTCGAGGTGCTCGGTGCTCAGTACTCAAGGTGCTGTGTGCTCAGTGCTCAGGGTGCTGGGTGCTCAGTCCGCGGGGTGCTCCGTGCTCAGGGTGCTGGGTGCTCAGTGCTCAGGGTTCTGGGTGCTTAGTACTCAGGGTGCTCAGTGCTCAGTACACAGGGTGCTGGGTGCTCAGTGCACGGGGTGCTGGGTGCTCAGTGCTCAGTACTCAGGGTGCTGAGTGCTCAGTGCTCGGGGTGCTGGGTGCTCAGTACTCAGCGTGCTGGTTGCTCAGTACTCAGGGTGCTGGGTGCTCAGTGCTCAGGGTGCTGGGTGCTCAGTGCTCAGGGTGCTGGGTGCTCAGTGATCAGGGTGCTGGGTGCTCAGTACTCAGGGTGCTCAGTGCTCGGGGAGCTCGGTGCTCAGTACTCAGGGTGCTGGGTGCTCAGTACTCAGTGCTCGGGGTCCTGGGTGCTCCGTGCTCGGGGTGCTGGGTGCTCAGTGCTCTGGGTGCTTAGTGCTCAGTACTCAGCGTGCTGGGTGCTCAGTACTCAGGGTGCTGGGTGCTCATTCTTGGGGTGCTGTGTGCTCAGTGCTCTGGGTGCTGGGTGCTCAGTACTCAGGGTGCTGGGGGCTCAGTACTCACGGTGCTGGGTGCTCAGTACTCAGGGTGATCTGTTCTCAGTACTCAGGGTACTGGGTGCTCAGTGCTCGGGGGGCTGGGTGCTCAGTACTCGGGGTGCTCAGTGCTCAGTACTCAGGGTGCTGGGTGCTCATTGCTCGGGGTGCTGGGTGCTCAGTGCTGAGGGTGCTGGCTGCTCAGTGCTCAGGGTGCTGGGTGCTCAGTACTCAGCGTGCTCGTTGCTCAGTACTCAGGGTGCTCAGTGCTCAGTACTCAGCGTGCTGGGTGCTCAGTGCTCAGGGTCCTCGGTGCTCAGTAGTCAGGGTTCTGGGTGCTCAGTGCTCAGTGCTCAGGGTGCTGGGTGCTCAGTACTCAGGGTGCTGGGTGCTCAGTACACATTGTGCTGGGTGCTCAGTGCTCTGGGTGCTGGGTGCTCAGTGCTCAGGGTGATCGGTGCTCAGTGCTCAGGGTTCTGGGTGCTCAGTGCTCAGTGCTCAGGGTGCTGGGTGCACAGTGCTCAGTGCTCAGGGTGCTGGGTGTTCAGTACTCAGCGTGCTGGGTGCTCAGTACTCAGGGTGCTGGGTGCTCAGTGCTCAGGGTGCTGGGTGCTCAGTGCTCAGTGCTCAGGGTGCTGGGTGCACAGTGCTCAGTGCTCAGGGTGCTGGGTGTTCAGTACTCAGGGTGCTGGGTGCTCAGTACACAGGGTGCTGGGTGCTCAGTGCTCAGGTTGCTCGGTGCTCAGTACTCAGGGTGCAGGGTGCTCAGTACCCAGGGTGCTGGGTGCTCAGTACTCAGGGTGCTGGGTGGTCAGTGCTCGGGGTGCTCGGTGCTCAGTGCTCAGGGTCCTGGGTGCTCAGTACTCAGGGTGCTGGGTGCTTAGTACTCAGGGTGCTCAGTGCTCAGTACACAGGGTGCTGGGTGCTCAGTGCTCGGGGTGCTGGGTGCTCAGTGCTCAGTACTCTGTGTGCTGGGTGCTCAGTGCTTGGGGTGCTGGGTGCTCAGTACTCAGCGTGCTGGGTGCTCAGTACTCAGGGTGCTGGGTGCTCAGTGCTCAGGGTGCTGGGTGCTCAGTTCTCAGGGTGCTGGGTGCTCAGTGATCGGGGTGCTGGGTGCTCAGTACTCAGGGTGCTCAGTGCTCGGGGAGCTCGGTGCTCAGTACTCAGGGTGCTGGGTGCTCAGTACTCAGTGCTCGGGTTCCTGGGTGCTCCGTTCTCGGGGTGCTGGGTGCTCAGTTCTCTGGGTGCTTAGTGCTCAGTATTCAGGGTGCTGGGTGCTCAGTACTCAGGGTGCTGGGTGCTCAGTACTCAGGGTGCTGGGTGCTCATTCTCGGGGTGCTGGGTGCTCAGTGCTCGGGGTGCTGGGTGCTCAGTGCCCAGGGTGCTGGGTGCTCAGTACTCAGGGTGATGGGTGCTCAGTGCTCAGGGTGCTCGGTTCTCAGTTCTCAGGGTGCTCAGTACTCAGGGTGCTCAGTGCTCAGTGCTCAGTACTCAGGGTGTTCAGTACTCAGGGTGCTGGGTGCTCAGTGCTCGGGGTGCTGGATGCTCAGTACTCAGGGTGCTGGGTGCTCAGTACTCGGGGTGCTGGGTGCTCAGTACTCAGGGTGCTGGGTGCTCTGTGCTCGGGGTGCTGGGTTCTCAGTGCTCAGGGTGATCGGTGCTCAGTGCTCAGGGTGCTGGCTGCTCAGTTCTCAGTGTGCTCAGTGCTCAAGGTGCTGGGTGCTCAGTACTCAGGGTGCTGAGTGCTCAGTACTCAGGGTGCTGGGTCCTCAGTACTCAGGGTGCTGGGTGCTCAGTACTCAGGGTGCTGGGTGCTCAGCGCTCAGGGTGATCTCTTCTCAGTACTCAGGTTGCTGGGTGCTCAGTGCTCGGGGTGCTGGGTGCTCAGAACTCGTTGTGCTCAATGCTCAGTACTCAGGGTGCTGGGTGCTCAGTACTCAGGGTGCTGGGTGCTCAGTGCTCGGGGTGCTCGGTGCTCAGTACTCGGGGTGCTGGCTGCTCAGTACTCGGGGTGCTGGGTGCTCAGTGCTCAGGGTGCTGGGTGCTCAGTGCTCAGGGTGCTGGGTGCTCAGTGCTCAGGGTGCTTGATGCTCAGTGCTCGGGGTGCTGTGTGCTCAGGGCTGTGGTGCTGGGTGCTCAGTGCTGAGGGTGGTGCTGGGTGCTCAGTACTCAGGGTGCTGGGTGCTCAGTGCTCAGGGTGCTGGGTGCTCAGTACTAAGGGTGCTGGGTGCTCAGTACTCAGGGTGCTCGGTGCTCAGTACTCAGGGTGCTGGGTGCTCAGTGCTCAGTGTGCTGGGTACTCAGTACTCAGGGTGCTGGGTGCTCAGTACTCAGGGTGCTGGGTGCTCAGTGCTCAGGGTGATCGGTGCTCATTACTCAGGGTGCTCAGTACTCAGGGTGCTGGGTGCTCAGTGCTCGGGGTGCTGGGTGCTCAGTACTCGGGGTGCTGGGTGCTCTGTACTCAGGGTGCTGGGTGCTCAGTGCTCGGGGTCCTGGGTGCTCAGTGCTCAGGGTGATCGGTGCTCAGTACTCAGGGTGCTGAGTGCCCAGTACTCAGCGTGCTGGGTGCTCAGTGCTCAGGGTCCTCGGGGCTCAGTACTCAGGGTTCTGGGTGCTCAGTGCTCAGGGTGCTGGGTGCTCAGTGCTCAGGGTGCTTGATGCTCAGTACTCGGGGTGCTGTGTGCTCAGGGCTGTGGTGCTGGGTGCTCAGTGCTCAGGGTGCTCTGTGGAGAGTACTCAGGGTGCTGGGTTCTCAGTGCTCGGGGTGCTGCGTGCTCAGTTCTCAGGGTGCTGGGTGCTCAGTGCTCATGGTGCTGGGTACTCAGTGCTCAGGGTGCTGGGTGCACAGTACTCAGGGTGCTGGGTGCTCAGTCCTCGGGGTGCTCGGTGCTCAGTACTCAAGGTGCTGGGTGCTCAGTGCTCAGGGTGCTGGGTGCTCAGTCCTCGGGGTGCTCCGTGCTCAGTGATCAGGGTGCTGGGTGCTCAGTACTCAGGGTGCTCGGTGCTCAGTACTCAGGGTTCTCAGTGCTCAGTACTCAGGGTGTTGGGTGCTCAGTGCTCAGGGTGCTGGGTGCTCAGTACTCAGGGTGCTCAGTGCTCAGTACTCGGGGTGCTTGGTGCTCAGTACTCAGGGTGCTCAGTGCTCAGTACTCGGGGTGCTCGGTGCTCAGTTCTAAGGGTGCTGGGTGCTCAGTGCTCGGGGTGCTGGGTGCTGAGTGCTCAGTGTGCTGGGTGCTCAGTGCTCGGGGTGCTCGGTGCTCAGTGCTCACGGTCCTGGGTGCTCAGTACTCAGGGTGCTGGGTGCTTAGTACTCAGGGTGCTTAGTGCTCAGTACACAGGGTGCTGGGTGCTCAGTGCTCGGGGTGCTGGGTGCTCAGTGCTCAGTACTCAGGGTGCTGGGTGCTCAGTGCTTGGGGTGCTGAGTGCTCAGTACTCAGCGTGCTGGGTGCTCAGTACTCAGGGTGCTGGGTGCTCAGTGCTCAGGGTGCTGGGTGCTCAGTGCTCCGGGTGCTGGGTGCTCAGTGATCGGGGTGCTGGGTGCTCAGTGCTCAGGGTGCTCAGTGCTCAGTGCTCGGGGTGCTGGGTGCTCAGTGCTTGGGGAGCTTGGTGCTCAGTGCTCGGAGTGCTGGGTGCTCAGTGCTGAGGGTGCTGTGTGCTCAGTGCTCAGTAGTCAGCGTGCTGGGTGCTCAGTGCTCAGAGTGTTGGGTGCTCAATACTCAGGGTGCTGGGTGCTCAGTGCTCAGTGCTCATGGTGCTCAGTGCTCAGGGTGCTGGGTGCTCAGGGTGCTGGGTGCTCAGTGCTCGGGGTGCTGGGTGCTCAGTGCTCAGGGTGCTGGGTGCTCAGTGCTCAGTGCTCAGGGTGCTGTGTGCTCAGTGCTCAGTGCTCAGGGTGCTGGGTGTTCAGTACTCAGGGTTCTGGGTGCTCAGTACTCAGGGTACTTGGTGCTCAGTGCTCAGGGTGCTAGGTGCTCAGTGCTCAGGGTGCTGGATGCTCAGTACTCAGGGTGCTGGGTGCTCAGTACTCAGGGTGCTCGGTGCTCAGTACTCAGGGTGCTGGGTGCTCAGTGCCCAGGGTGCTGGGTGCTCAGTACTCAGGGTGCTGGGTGCTCGGTACTCAGGGTGCTGGGTGCTCAGTGCTCAGGGTGCTAGGTGCTCAGTCCTCAGGGTGCTCAGTACTCAGGGTGCTCAGTGCTCAGTGCTCAGTACTCAGGGTGTTCAGTACTCAGGGTGCTGGGTGCTCAGTGCTCGGGGTGCTGGGTGCTCAGTACTCAGGGTGCTCAGTGCTCAGTACTCGGGGTGCTGGGTGCTCAGTACTCAGGGTGCTCAGTGCTCAGTACTCGGTGTGCTGGGTTCTCAGTGCTCAGGGTGCTCAGTGCTCAGTGCTCGGGGTGCTGGGTGCTCAGTGCTTGGGGAGCTGGGTGCTCAGTGCTCTGAGTGCTGGGTGCTCAGTACTGAGGGTGCTGTGTGCTCAGTGCTCAGTACTCAGCGTGCTGGGTGCTCAGTGCTCAGAGTGTTGGGTGCTCAGTACTCAGGGTGCTGGGTGCTCAGTGCTCAGGGTGCTCAGTGCTCAGGGTGCTGGGTGCTCAGGGTGCTGGGTGCTCAGTGCTCGGGGTGCTGGGTGCTCAGTGCTCAGGGTGCTGGGTGCTCAGTGCTCAGTGCTCAGGGTGCTGGGTGCTCAGTGCTCAGTGCTCAGGGTGCTGGGTGTTCAGTACTCAGGGTGCTGTGTGCTCAGTACTCAGGGTGCTTGTTGCTCAGTGCTCAGGGTGCTGGGTGCTCAGTGCTCAGGGTGCTGGATGCTCAGTACTCAGGGTGCTGGGTGCTCAGTACTCAGGGTGCTCGGTGCTCAGTACTCAGGGTGCTGGGTGCTCAGTGCCCAGGGTGCTGGGTGCTCAGTTCTCAGGGTGCTGGGTGCTCAGTGCTCAGGGTGCTAGGTGCTCAGTCCTCAGGGTGCTCAGTACTCAGGGTGCTCAGTGCTCAGTGCTCAGTACTCAGGGTGTTCAGTATTCAGGGTGCTGGGTGCTCAGTGCTCGGGGTGCTGGATGCTCAGTACTCAGGGTGCTGGGTGCTCAGTACTCGGGGTGCTGGGTGCTCAGTACTCAGGGTGCTGGGTGCTCTGTGCTCGGGGTGCTGGGTGCTCAGTCCTCAGGGTGATCGGTGCTCAGTGCTCAGGGTGCTGGCTGCTCAGTCCTCAGGGTGCTCAGTGCTCAAGGTGCTGGGTGCTCAGTACTCAGGGTGCTGAGTGCTCAGTACTCAGGGTGCTGGGTCCTCCGTACTCAGGGTGCTGGGTGCTCAGTACTCAGGGTGCTGGGTGCTCAGTGCTCAGGGTGATCTGTTCTCAGTACTCAGTTTGCTGGGTGCTCTGTGCTCGGGGTGCTGGGTGCTCAGAACTCGTTGTGCTCAGTGCTCAGTACTCAGGGTGCTGGGTGCTCAGTACTCAGGGTGCTGGGTGCTCAGTGCTCGGGGTGCTCGGTGCTCAGTACTCGGGGTGCTGGGTGGTCAGTACTCGGGATGCTGGGTGCTCAGTGCTCAGGGTTCTGGGTGCTCAGTGCTCGGGGTGCTGGGTGCTCAGTACTAAGGGTGCTGGGTGCTCAGTACTCAGGGTGCTCGGTGCTCAGTACTCAGCGTGCTGGGTGCTCAGTGCTCAGTGTGCTGGGTGGTCAGTGCTCAGGGTGCTGGGTGCTCAGTACTCAGGGTGCTGGGTGCTCAGTGCTCAGGGTGATCGGTGCTCATTACTCAGGGTGCTCAGTACTCAGGGTGCTGGGTGCTCAGTGCTCGGGGTGCTGGGTGCTCAGTACTCAGGGTGCTGGGTGCTCTGTACTCAGGGTGCTGGGTGCTCAGTGCTCGGGGTCCTGGGTGCTCAGTGCTCAGGGTGATCCGTGCTCAGTACTCAGGGTGCTGGGTGCTCAGTGCTCAGGGTGCTGGGTGCTCAGTCCTCAGGATGCTCAGTGCTCAGGGTGCTGGGTGCTCAGTGCTCGGGGTGTTCGGTGCTCAGTACTCAGGGTGCTAAGTGCTCAGTACTGAGGGTGCTGGGTGCTCAGTGCTCAGTGTGCTGGGTGCTCAGTACTCATGGTGCTGGGTGCTCAGTACTCAGGGTGCTCAGTGCTCACTGCTCAGGGTGCTGAGTGTTCAGTACTCAGGGTGCTGTGTGCTCAGTACTCAGGGTGCTGGGTGCTCAGTGCTCAGGGTGCTCGGTGCTCAGGACTCTGGGTGTTGGGTGCTCAGTACTCAGTGTGCTGGGTGCTCAGTGCTCAGGGTGCTGCGTGCTCAGTACTCAGGGTGCTGGGTGCTCAGTGCTCAGGGTGCTGGGTGCTCAGTGCTCAGAGTGCTGGGTGCTCAGTGCTCGGGGTGCTGGGTGCTCAGTGCTCGGGGTGCTGGGTGCTCAGTGCTCAGTGCTCAGGGTGCTGGGTGCTCAGTGCTCAGTGCTCAGGGTGCTGGGTGCTCAGTGCTTGGAGTGCTGGGTGCTCAGTGCTCAGTACTCAGGGTGCTGGGTGCTCAATGCTCGGGGTGCTGAGTGCTCAGTACTCAGGGTGCTGGGTGCTCAGTACTCAGGGTGCTGGGTGCTCAGTGCTCAGGGTGCTGGGTGCTCAGTGCTCCGGGTGCTGGGTGCTCAGTGATCGGGGTGCTGGGTGCTCAGTGCTCAGGGTGCTCAGTGCTCAGTGCTCGGGGTGCTGGGTGCTCAGTGCTCGGGGTGCTCGGTGCTCAGTGCTCACGGTCCTGGGTGCTCAGTACTCAGGGTGCTGGGTTCTTAGTACTCAGGGTGCTTAGTGCTCAGTACACAGGGTGCTGGGTGCTCAGTGCTCGGGGTGCTGGGTGCTCAGTGCTCAGTACTCAGGGTGCTGGGTGCTCAGTGCTTGGGGTGCTGAGTGCTCAGTACTCAGCGTGCTGGGTGCTCAGTACTCAGGGTGCTGGGTGCTCAGTGCTCAGGGTGCTGGGTGCTCAGTGCTCCGGGTGCTGGGTGCTCAGTGATCGGGGTGCTGGGTGCTCAGTGCTCAGGGTGCTCAGTGCTCAGTGCTCGGGGTGCTGGGTGCTCAGTGCTTGGGGAGCTTGGTGCTCAGTGCTCGGAGTGATGGGTGCTCAGTGCTGAGGGTGCTGTGTGCTCAGTGCTCAGTAGTCAGCGTGCTGGGTGCTCAGTGCTCAGAGTGTTGGGTGCTCAGTACTCAGGGTGCTGGGTGCTCAGTGCTCAGTGCTCATGGTGCTCAGTGCTCAGGGTGCTGGGTGCTCAGGGTGCTGGGTGCTCAGTGCTCGGGGTGCTGGGTGCTCAGTGCTCAGGGTGCTGGGTGCTCAGTGCTCAGTGCTCAGGGTGCTGTGTGCTCAGTGCTCAGTGCTCAGGGTGCTGGGTGTTCAGTACTCAGGGTGCTGGGTGCTCAGTACTCAGGGTACTTGGTGCTCAGTGCTCAGGGTGCTAGGTGCTCAGTGCTCAGGGTGCTGGATGCTCAGTACTCAGGGTGCTGGGTGCTCAGTACTCAGGGTGCTCGGTGCTCAGTACTCAGGGTGCTGGGTGCTCAGTGCCCAGGGTGCTGGGTGCTCAGTACTCAGGGTGCTGGGTGCTCGGTACTCAGGGTGCTGGGTGCTCAGTGCTCAGGGTGCTAGGTGCTCAGTCCTCAGGGTGCTCAGTACTCAGGGTGCTCAGTGCTCAGTGCTCAGTACTCAGGGTGTTCAGTACTCAGGGTGCTGGGTGCTCAGTGCTCGGGGTGCTGGGTGCTCAGTACTCAGGGTGCTCAGTGCTCAGTACTCGGGGTGCTGGGTGCTCAGTACTCAGGGTGCTCAGTGCTCAGTACTCGGTGTGCTGGGTTCTCAGTGCTCAGGGTGCTCAGTGCTCAGTGCTCGGGGTGCTGGGTGCTCAGTGCTTGGGGAGCTGGGTGCTCAGTGCTCTGAGTGCTGGGTGCTCAGTACTGAGGGTGCTGTGTGCTCAGTGCTCAGTACTCAGCGTGCTGGGTGCTCAGTGCTCAGAGTGTTGGGTGCTCAGTACTCAGGGTGCTGGGTGCTCAGTGCTCAGGGTGCTCAGTGCTCAGGGTGCTGGGTGCTCAGGGTGCTGGGTGCTCAGTGCTCGGGGTGCTGGGTGCTCAGTGCTCAGGGTGCTGGGTGCTCAGTGCTCAGTGCTCAGGGTGCTGGGTGCTCAGTGCTCAGTGCTCAGGGTGCTGGGTGTTCAGTACTCAGGGTGCTGTGTGCTCAGTACTCAGGGTGCTTGTTGCTCAGTGCTCAGGGTGCTGGGTGCTCAGTGCTCAGGGTGCTGGATGCTCAGTACTCAGGGTGCTGGGTGCTCAGTACTCAGGGTGCTCGGTGCTCAGTACTCAGGGTGCTGGGTGCTCAGTGCCCAGGGTGCTGGGTGCTCAGTTCTCAGGGTGCTGGGTGCTCAGTGCTCAGGGTGCTAGGTGCTCAGTCCTCAGGGTGCTCAGTACTCAGGGTGCTCAGTGCTCAGTGCTCAGTACTCAGGGTGTTCAGTATTCAGGGTGCTGGGTGCTCAGTGCTCGGGGTGCTGGATGCTCAGTACTCAGGGTGCTGTGTGCTCAGTACTCGGGGTGCTGGGTGCTCAGTACTCAGGGTGCTGGGTGCTCTGTGCTCGGGGTGCTGGGTGCTCAGTGCTCAGGGTGATCGGTGCTCAGTGCTCAGGGTGCTGGCTGCTCAGTCCTCAGGGTGCTCAGTGCTCAAGGTGCTGGGTGCTCAGTACTCAGGGTGCTGAGTGCTCAGTACTCAGGGTGCTGGGTCCTCCGTACTCAGGGTGCTGGGTGCTCAGTACTCAGGGTGCTGGGTGCTCAGTGCTCAGGGTGATCTGTTCTCAGTACTCAGTTTGCTGGGTGCTCTGTGCTCGGGGTGCTGGGTGCTCAGAACTCGTTGTGCTCAGTGCTCAGTACTCAGGGTGCTGGGTGCTCAGTACTCAGGGTGCTGGGTGCTCAGTGCTCGGGGTGCTCGGTGCTCAGTACTCGGGGTGCTGGGTGGTCAGTACTCGGGATGCTGGGTGCTCAGTGCTCAGGGTTCTGGGTGCTCAGTGCTCGGGGTGCTGGGTGCTCAGTACTAAGGGTGCTGGGTGCTCAGTACTCAGGGTGCTCGGTGCTCAGTACTCAGCGTGCTGGGTGCTCAGTGCTCAGTGTGCTGGGTACTCAGTACTCAGGGTGCTGGGTGCTCAGTACTCAGGGTGCTGGGTGCTCAGTGCTCAGTGTGCTGGGTGGTCAGTGCTCAGGGTGCTGGGTGCTCAGTACTCAGGGTGCTGGGTGCTCAGTGCTCAGGGTGATCGGTGCTCATTACTCAGGGTGCTCAGTACTCAGGGTGCTGGGTGCTCAGTGCTCGGGGTGCTGGGTGCTCAGTACTCAGGGTGCTGGGTGCTCTGTACTCAGGGTGCTGGGTGCTCAGTGCTCGGGGTCCTGGGTGCTCAGTGCTCAGGGTGATCCGTGCTCAGTACTCAGGGTGCTGGGTGCTCAGTGCTCAGGGTGCTGGGTGCTCAGTCCTCAGGATGCTCAGTGCTCAGGGTGCTGGGTGCTCAGTGCTCGGGGTGTTCGGTGCTCAGTACTCAGGGTGCTAAGTGCTCAGTACTGAGGGTGCTGGGTGCTCAGTGCTCAGTGTGCTGGGTGCTCAGTACTCATGGTGCTGGGTGCTCAGTACTCAGGGTGCTCAGTGCTCACTGCTCAGGGTGCTGAGTGTTCAGTACTCAGGGTGCTGTGTGCTCAGTACTCAGGGTGCTGGGTGCTCAGTGCTCAGGGTGCTCGGTGCTCAGGACTCTGGGTGTTGGGTGCTCAGTACTCAGTGTGCTGGGTGCTCAGTGCTCAGGGTGCTGCGTGCTCAGTACTCAGGGTGCTGGGTGCTCAGTGCTCAGGGTGCTGGGTGCTCAGTGCTCAGAGTGCTGGGTGCTCAGTGCTCGGGGTGCTGGGTGCTCAGTGCTCGGGGTGCTGGGTGCTCAGTGCTCAGTGCTCAGGGTGCTGGGTGCTCAGTGCTCAGTGCTCAGGGTGCTGGGTGCTCAGTGCTTGGAGTGCTGGGTGCTCAGTGCTCAGTACTCAGGGTGCTGGGTGCTCAATGCTCGGGGTGCTGAGTGCTCAGTACTCAGGGTGCTGGGTGCTCAGTACTCAGGGTGCTGGGTGCTCAGTGCTCAGGGTGCTGGGTGCTCAGTGCTCCGGGTGCTGGGTGCTCAGTGATCGGGGTGCTGGGTGCTCAGTGCTCAGGGTGCTCAGTGCTCAGTGCTCGGGGTGCTGGGTGCTCAGTGCTTGCGGAGCTTGGTGCTCAGTGCTCAGAGTGCTGGGTGCTCAGTACTGAGGGTGCTGTGTGCTCAGTGCTCTGTAGTCAGCGTGCTGGGTGCTCAGTGCTCAGAGTGTTGGGTGCTCAGTACTCAGGGTGCTGGGTGCTCAGTGCTCAGTGCTCATGGTGCTCAGTGCTCAGGGTGCTGGGTGCTCAGGGTGCTGGGTGCTCAGTGCTCGGGGTGCTGGGTGCTCAGTGCTCAGGGTGCTGGGTGCTCAGTGCTCAGTGCTCAGGGTGCTGTGTGCTCAGTGCTCAGTGCTCAGGGTGCTGGGTGTTCAGTACTCAGGGTGCTGGGTGCTCAGTACTCAGGGTACTTGGTGCTCAGTGCACAGGGTGCTGGGTGCTCAGTGCTCAGGGTGCTGGATGCTCAGTACTCAGGGTGCTGGGTGCTCAGTACTCAGGGTGCTGGGTGCTCAGTGCTCAGGGTGCTAGGTGCTCAGTCCTCAGGGTGCTCAGTACTCAGGGTGCTCAGTGCTCAGTGCTCAATACTCAGGGTGTTCAGTACTCAGGGTGCTGGGTGCTCAGTGCTCGGTGTGCTGGGTGCTCAGTACTCAGGGTGCTCAGTGCTCAGTACTCGGGGTGCTGGGTGCTCAGTACTCAGGGTGCTCAGTGCTCAGTACTCGGTGTGCTGGGTGCTCAGTGCTCAGGGTGCTCAGTGCTCAGTGCTCGGGGTGCTGGGTGCTCAGTGCTTGGGGAGCTGGGTGCTCAGTGCTCGGAGTGCTGGGTGCTCAGTACTGAGGGTGCTGTGTGCTCAGTGCTCAGTACTCAGCGTGCTTTGTGCTCAGTGCTCAGAGTGTTGGGTGCTCAGTACTCAGGGTGCTGGGTGCTCAGTGATCAGGGTGCTCAGTGCTCAGGGTGCTGGGTGCTCAGGGTGCTGGGTGCTCAGTGCTCGGGGTGCTGGGTGCTCAGTGCTCAGGGTGCTGGGTGCTCAGTGCTCAGTGCTCAGGGTGTTGGGTGCTCAGTGCTCAGTGCTCAGGGTGCTGGATGCTCAGTACTCAGGGTGCTGGGTGCTCAGTACTCAGGGTGCTCGGTGCTCAGTACTCCGGGTGCTGGATGCTCAGTGCCCAGGGTGCTGGGTGCTCAGTAATCAGGGTGCTGGGTGCTCAGTGCTCAGGGTGCTAGTTGCTCAGTCCTCAGGGTGCTCAGTACTCAGGGTGCTCAGTGCTCACTGCTCAGTACTCAGGGTGTTCAGTACTCAGGGTGCTGGGTGCTCAGTGCTCGGGGTGCTGGATGCTCAGTACTCAGGGTGCTGGGTGCTCAGTACTCGGGGTGCTGGGTGCTCAGTACTCAGGGTGCTGGGTGCTCTGTGCTCGGGGTGCTGGGTGCTCAGTGCTCAGGGTGATCGGTGCTCAGTGCTCAGGGTGCTGGCTGCTCAGTCCTCAGGGTGCTCAGTGCTCAAGGTGCTGGGTGCTCAGTACTCAGGGTGCTGAGTGCTCAGTACTCAGGGTGCTGGGTCCTCAGTACTCAGGGTGCAGGGTGCTCAGTACTCAGGGTGCTGGGTGCTCAGTGCTCAGGGTGATCTGTTCTCAATACTCAGGTTGCTGGGTGCTCAGTGCTCGGGGTGCTGGGTGCTCAGAACTCGTTGTGCTCATGCTCAGTACTCAGGGTGCTGGGTGCTCAGTTCTCAGGGTGCTGGGTGCTCAGTGCTCGGGGTGCTCGGTGCTCAGTACTCGGGGTGCTGGGTGCTCAGTACTCAGGGTGCTGGGTGCTCCGTGCTCAGGGTGCTGGGTGCTCAGTGCTCGGGGTGCTGGGTGCTCAGTGCTGAGGGTGGTGCTGGGTGCTCAGTACTCAGGGTGCTGGGTGCTCAGTGCTCGGGGAGCTCGGTGCTCAGTACTCGCGGTGCTGGGTGCTCAGTACTCGGGGTGCTGGGTGCTCAGTGCTCAGGGCGCTGGGTGCTCAGTGCGCGGGGTTCTGGGTGCTCAGTGCTGAGGGTGGTGCTGGGTGCTCAGTACTCAGGGTGCTGGGTGCTCAGTGCTCAGGGTGGTGCTGGGTGCTCAGTCCTCAGGGTGCTCAGTACTCAGGGTGCTCAGTGCTCAGTGCTCAGTACTCAGGGTGTTCAGTACTCAGGGTGCTGGGTGCTCAGTGCTCGGGGTGCTGGGTGCTCAGTACTCAGGGTGCTCAGTGCTCAGTACTCGGGGTGCTGGGTGCTCAGTACTCAGGGTGCTCAGTGCTCAGTACTCGGTGTGCTGGGTTCTCAGTGCTCAGGGTGCTCAGTGCTCAGTGCTCGGGCTGCTGGGTGCTCAGTGCTTGGGGAGCTGGGTGCTCAGTGCTCGGAGTGCTGGGTGCTCAGTACTGAGGGTGCTGTGTGCTCAGTGCTCAGTACTCAGCGTGCTGGGTGCTCAGTGCTCAGAGTGTTGGGTGCTCAGTACTCAGGGTGCTGGGTGCTCAGTGCTCAGGGTGCTCAGTGCTCAGGGTGCTGGGTGCTCAGGGTGCTGGGTGCTCAGTGCTCGGGGTGCTGGGTGCTCAGTGCTCAGGGTGCTGGGTGCTCAGTGCTCAGTGCTCAGGGTGCTGGGTGCTCAGTGCTCAGTGCTCAGGGTGCTGGGTGTTCAGTACTCAGGGTGCTGGGTGCTCAGTACTCAGGGTGCTTGGTGCTCAGTGCTCAGGGTGCTGGGTGCTCAGTGCTCAGGGTGCTGGATGCTCAGTACTCAGGGTGCTGGGTGCTCAGTACTCAGGGTGCTCGGTGCTCAGTACTCAGGGTGCTGGGTGCTCAGTGCCCAGGGTGCTGGGTGCTCAGTTCTCAGGGTGCTGGGTGCTCAGTGCTCAGGGTGCTAGGTGCTCAGTCCTCAGGGTGCTCAGTACTCAGGGTGCTCAGTGCTCAGTGCTCAGTACTCAGGCTGTTCAGTATTCAGGGTGCTGGGTGCTCAGTACTCAGGGTGCTGGGTGCTCAGTGCTCAGGGTGCTAGGTGCTCAGTCCTCAGGGTGCTCAGTACTCAGGGTGCTCAGTGCTCAGTGCTCAGTACTCAGGGTGTTCAGTACTCAGGGTGCTGGGTGCTCAGTGCTCGGTGTGCTGGGTGCTCAGTACTCAGGGTGCTCAGTGCTCAGTACTCGGGGTGCTGGGTGCTCAGTACTCAGGGTGCTCAGTGCTCAGTACTCGGTGTGCTGGGTGCTCAGTGCTCAGGGTGCTCAGTGCTCAGTGCTCGGGGTGCTGGGTGCTCAGTGCTTGGGGAGCTGGGTGCTCAGTGCTCGGAGTGCTGGGTGCTCAGTACTGAGGGTGCTGTGTGCTCAGTGCTCAGTACTCAGCGTGCTTTGTGCTCAGTGCTCAGAGTGTTGGGTGCTCAGTACTCAGGGTGCTGGGTGCTCAGTGATCAGGGTGCTCATTGCTCAGGGTGCTGGGTGCTCAGGGTGCTGGGTGCTCAGTGCTCGGGGTGCTGGGTGCTCAGTGCTCAGGGTGCTGGGTGCTCAGTGCTCAGTGCTCAGGGTGTTGGGTGCTCAGTGCTCAGTGCTCAGGGTGCTGGATGCTCAGTACTCAGGGTGCTGGGTGCTCAGTACTCAGGGTGCTCGGTGCTCAGTACTCAGGGTGCTGGATGCTCAGTGCCCAGGGTGCTGGGTGCTCAGTACTCAGGGTGCTGGGTGCTCAGTGCTCAGGGTGCTAGTTGCTCAGTCCTCAGGGTGCTCAGTACTCAGGGTGCTCAGTGCTCACTGCTCAGTACTCAGGGTGTTCAGTACTCAGGGTGCTGGGTGCTCAGTGCTCGGGGTGCTGGATGCTCAGTACTCAGGGTGCTGGGTGCTCAGTACTCGGGGTGCTGGGTGCTCAGTACTCAGGGTGCTGGGTGCTCTGTGCTCGGGGTGCTGGGTGCTCAGTGCTCAGGGTGATCGGTGCTCAGTGCTCAGGGTGCTGGCTGCTCAGTCCTCAGGGTGCTCAGTGCTCAAGGAGCTGGGTGCTCAGTACTCAGGGTGCTGAGTGCTCAGTACTCAGGGTGCTGGGTCCTCAGTACTCAGGGTGCAGGGTGCTCAGTACTCAGGGTGCTGGGTGCTCAGTGCTCAGGGTGATCTGTTCTCAGTACTCAGGTTGCTGGGTGCTCAGTGCTCGGGGTGCTGGGTGCTCAGAACTCGTTGTGCTCAGTGCTCAGTACTCAGGGTGCTGGGTGCTCAGTTCTCAGGGTGCTGGGTGCTCAGTGCTCGGGGTGCTCGGTGCTCAGTACTCGGGGTGCTGGGTGCTCAGTACTCGGGGTGCTGGGTGCTCCGTGCTCAGGGTGCTGGGTGCTCAGTGCTCGGGGTGCTGGGTGCTCAGTGCTGAGGGTGGTGCTGGGTGCTCAGTACTCAGGGTGCTGGGTGCTCAGTGCTCGGGGTGCTCGGTGCTCAGTACTCGGGGTGCTGGGTGCTCAGTACTCGGGGTGCTGGGTGCTCAGTGCTCAGGGCGCTGGGTGCTCAGTGCTCGGGGTGCTGGGTGCTCAGTGCTGAGGGTGGTGCTGGGTGCTCAGTACTCAGGGTGCTGGGTGCTCAGTGCTCAGGGTGCTGGGTGCTCAGTACTAAGGGTGCTGGGTGCTCAGTGCTGAGGGTGGTGCTGGGTGCTCAGTCCTCAGGGTGCTCAGTACTCAGGGTGCTCAGTGCTCAGTGCTCAGTACTCAGGGTGTTCAGTACTCAGGGTGCTGGGTGCTCAGTGCTCGGGGTGCTGGGTGCTCAGTACTCAGGGTGCTCAGTGCTCAGTACTCGGGGTGCTGGGTGCTCAGTACTCAGGGTGCTCAGTGCTCAGTACTCGGTGTGCTGGGTTCTCAGTGCTCAGGGTGCTCAGTTCTCAGTGCTCGGGGTGCTGGGTGCTCAGTGCTTGGGGAGCTGGGTGCTCAGTGCTCGGAGTGCTGGGTGCTCAGTACTGAGGGTGCTGTGTGCTCATTGCTCAGTACTCAGCGTGCTGGGTGCTCAGTGCTCAGAGTGTTGGGTGCTCAGTACTCAGGGTGCTGGGTGCTCAGTGCTCAGGGTGCTCAGTGCTCAGGGTGCTGGGTGCTCAGGGTGCTGGGTGCTCAGTGCTCGGGGTGCTGGGTGCTCAGTGCTCAGGGTGCTGGGTGCTCAGTGCTCAGTGCTCAGGGTGCTGGGTGCTCAGTGCTCAGTGCTCAGGGTGCTGGGTGCTCAGTGCTCAGTGCTCAGGGTGCTGGGTGTTCAGTACACAGGGTGCTGGGTGCTCAGTACTCAGGGTGCTTGGTGCTCAGTGCTCAGGGTGCTGGGTGCTCAGTGCTCAGGGTGCTGGATGCTCAGTACTCAGGGTGCTGGGTGCTCAGTACTCAGGGTGCTCGGTGCTCAGTACTCAGGGTGCTGGGTGCTCAGTGCCCAGGGTGCTGGGTGCTCAGTTCTCAGGGTGCTGGGTGCTCAGTGCTCAGGGTGCTAGGTGCTCAGTCCTCAGGGTGCTCAGTACTCAGGGTGCTCAGTGCTCAGTGCTCAGTACTCAGGGTGTTCAGTATTCAGGGTGCTGGGTGCTCAGTGCTCGGGGTGCTGGATGCTCAGTACTCAGGGTGCTGGGTGCTCAGTACTCGGGGTGCTGGGTGCTCAGTACTCAGGTTGCTGGGTGCTCTGTGCTCGGGGTGCTGGGTGCTCAGTGCTCAGGGTGATCGGTGCTCAGTGCTCAGGGTGCTGGCTGCTCAGTCCTCAGGGTGCTCAGTGCTCAAGGTGCTGGGTGCTCAGTACTCAGGGTGCTGAGTGCTCAGTACTCAGGGTGCTGGGTCCTCCGTACTCAGGGTGCTGGGTGCTCAGTACTCAGGGTGCTGGGTGCTCAGTGCTCAGGGTGATCTGTTCTCAGTACTCAGTTTGCTGGGTGATCTGTGCTCGGGGTGCTGGGTGCTCAGAACTCGTTGTGCTCAGTGCTCAGTACTCAGGGTGCTGGGTGCTCAGTACTCAGGGTGCTGGGTGCTCAGTGCTCGGGGTGCTCGGTGCTCAGTACTCGGGGTGCTGGGTGGTCAGTACTCGGGGTGCTGGGTGCTCAGTGCTCAGGGTGCTGGCTGCTCAGTGCTCGGGGTGCTGGGTGCTCAGTGCTGAGGGTTTTGCTGGGTGCTCAGTACTCAGGGTGCTGGGTGCTCAGTGCTCAGGGTGCTTGGTGCTCAGTACTAAGGGTGCTGGGTGCTCAGTACTCAGGGTGCTCGGTGCTCAGTACTCAGGGTGCTGGGTGCTCAGTGCTCAGTGTGCTGGGTACTCAGTACTCAGGGTGCTGGGTGCTCAGTACTCATTGTGCTGGGTGCTCAGTGCTCAGTGTGCTGGGTGGTCAGTGCTCAGGGTGCTGGGTGCTCAGTACTCAGGGTGCTGGGTGCTCAGTGCTCAGGGTGATCGGTGCTCATTACTCAGGGTGCTCAGTACTCAGGGTGCTGGGTGCTCAGTGCTCGGGGTGCTGGGTGCTCAGTACTCAGGGTGCTGGGTGCTCTGTACTCAGGGTGCTGGGTGCTCAGTGCTCGGGGTCCTGGGTGCTCAGTGCTCAGGGTGATCGGTGCTCAGTACTCAGGGTGCTGGGTGCTCAGTGCTCAGGGTGCTGGGTGCTCAATCCTCAGGATGCTCAGTGCTCAGGGTGCTGGGTGCTCAGTGCTCGGGGTGCTCGGTGCTCAGTACTCAGGGTGCTAAGTGCTCAGTACTGAGGGTGCTGGGTGCTCAGTGCTCAGTGTGCTGGGTGCTCAGTACTCATGGTGCTGGGTGCTCAGTACTCAGGGTGCTCAGTGCTCACTGCTCAGGGTGCTGGGTGTTCAGTACTCAGGGTGCTGTGTGCTCAGTACTCAGGGTGCTGGGTGCTCAGTGCTCAGGGTGCTCGGTGCTCAGGACTCTGGGTGTTGGGTGCTCAGTACTCAGTGTGCTGGGTGCTCAGTGCTCAGGGTGCTGCGTGCTCAGTACTCAGGGTGCTGGGTGCTCAGTGCTCAGGGTGCTGGGTGCTCAGTGCTCGGAGTGCTGGGTGCTCAGTGCTCGGGGTGCTGGGTGCTCAGTGCTCGGGGTGCTGGGTGCTCAGTGCTCAGTGCTCAGGGTGCTGGGTGCTCAGTGCTCAGTGCTCAGGGTGCTGGGTCCTCAGTACTCAGGGTGCTGGGTTCTCAGTACTCAGGGTGCTGGGTGCTCAGTACTCAGGGTGCTCAGTGCTCAGTACTCGGGGTGCTTGGTGCTCAGTACTCAGGGTGCTCAGTGCTCAGTACTCGGGGTGCTCGGTGCTCAGTTCTCAGGGTGCTGGGTGCTCAGTGCTCGGGGTGCTGGGTGCTGAGTGCTCAGGGTGCTGGGTGCTCAGTGCTCGGGGTGCTCGGTGCTCAGTGCTCACGGTCCTGGGTGCTCAGTACTCAGGGTGCTGGGTGCTTAGTACTCAGAGTGCTTAGTGCTCAGTACACAGGGTGCTGGGTGCTCAGTGCTCGGGGTGCTGGGTGCTCAGTGCTCAGTACTCAGGGTGCTGGGTGCTCAATGCTCGGGGTGCTGAGTGCTCAGTACTCAGGGTGCTGGGTGCTCAGTACTCAGGGTGCTGGGTGCTCAGTGCTCAGGGTGCTGGGTGCTCAGTGCTCCGGGTGCTGGGTGCTCAGTGATTGGGGTGCTGGGTGCTCAGTGCTCAGGGTGCTCAGTGCTCAGTGCTCGGGGTGCTGGGTGCTCAGTGCTTGGGGAGCTTGGTGCTCAGTGCTCAGAGTGCTGGGTGCTCAGTACTGAGGGTGCTGTGTGCTCAGTGCTCAGTAGTCAGCGTGCAGGGTGCTCAGTGCTCAAAGTGTTGGGTGCTCAGTACTCAGGGTGCTGGGTGCTCAGTGCTCAGTGCTCATGGTGCTCAGTGCTCAGGGTGCTGGGTGCTCAGGGTGCTGGGTGCTCAGTGCTCGGGGTGCTGGGTGCTCAGTGCTCAGGGTTCTGGGTGCTCAGTGCTCAGTGCTCAGGGTGCTGTGTGCTCAGTGCTCAGTGCTCAGGGTGCTGGGTGTTCAGTACTCAGGGTGCTGGGTGCTCAGTACTCAGGGTACTTGGTGCTCAGTGCACAGGGTGCTGGGTGCTCAGTGCTCAGGGTGCTGGATGCTCAGTACTCAGGGTGCTGGGTGCTCAGTACTCAGGGTGCTCGGTGCTCAGTACTCAGGGTGCTGGGTGCTCAGTGCCCAGGGTGCTGGGTGCTCAGTACTCAGGGTGCTGGGTGCTCAGTACTCAGGGTGCTGGGTGCTCAGTGCTCAGGGTGCTAGGTGCTCAGTCCTCAGGGTGCTCAGTACTCAGGGTGCTCAGTGCTCAGTGCTCAGTACTCAGGGTGTTCAGTACTCAGGGTGCTGGGTGCTCAGTGCTCGGTGTGCTGGGTGCTCAGTACTCAGGGTGCTCAGTGCTCAGTACTCGGGGTGCTGGGTGCTCAGTACTCAGGGTGCTCAGTGCTCAGTACTCGGTGTGCTGGGTGCTCAGTGCTCAGGGTGCTCAGTGCTCAGTGCTCGGGGTGCTGGGTGCTCAGTGCTTGGGGAGCTGGGTGCTCAGTGCTCGGAGTGCTGGGTGCTCAGTACTGAGGGTGCTGTGTGCTCAGTGCTCAGTACTCAGCGTGCTTTGTGCTCAGTGCTCAGAGTGTTGGGTGCTCAGTACTCAGGGTGCTGGGTGCTCAGTGATCAGGGTGCTCAGTGCTCAGGGTGCTGGGTGCTCAGGGTGCTGGGTGCTCAGTGCTCGGGGTGCTGGGTGCTCAGTGCTCAGGGTGCTGGGTGCTCAGTGCTCAGTGCTCAGGGTGTTGGGTGCTCAGTGCTCAGTGCTCAGGGTGCTGGATGCTCAGTACTCAGGCTGCTGGGTGCTCAGTACTCAGGGTGCTGGGTGCTCAGTACTCAGGGTGCTGGATGCTCAGTGCCCAGGGTGCTGGGTGCTCAGTACTCAGGGTGCTGGGGGCTCAGTGCTCATGGTGCTAGGTGCTCAGTCCTCAGGGTGCTCAGTACTCAGGGTGCTCAGTGCTCACTGCTCAGTACTCAGGGTGTTCAGTACTCAGGGTGCTGGGTGCTCAGTGCTCGGGGTGCTGGATGCTCAGTACTCAGGGTGCTGGGTGCTCAGTACTCGGGGTGCTGGGTGCTCAGTACTCAGGGTGCTGTGTGCTCTGTGCTCGGGGTGCTGGGTGCTCAGTGCTCAGGGTGATCGGTGCTCAGTGCTCAGGGTGCTGGCTGCTCAGTCCTCAGGGTGCTCAGTGCTCAAGGTGCTGGGTGCTCAGTACTCAGGTTGCTGAGTGCTCAGTACTCATGGTGCTGGGTCCTCAGTACTCAGGGTGCTGGGTGCTCAGTACTCAGGGTGCTGGGTGCTCAGTGCTCAGGGTGATCTGTTCTCAGTACTCAGGTTGCTGGGTGCTCAGTGCTCGGGGTGCTGGGTGCTTAGAACTCGTTGTGCTCAGTGCTCAGTACTCAGGGTGCTGGGTGCTCAGTTCTCAGGGTGCTGTGTGCTCAGTGCTCGGGGTGCTCGGTGCTCAGTACTCGGGGTGCTGGGTGCTCAGTACTCGGGGTGCTGGGTGCTCCGTGCTCAGGGTGCTGGGTGCTCAGTCCTCGGGGTGCTGGGTGCTCAGTGCTGAGGGTGGTGCTGGGTGCTCAGTACTCAGGGTGCTGGGTGCTCAGTGCTCGGGGTGCTCGGTGCTCAGTACTCGGGGTGCTGGGTGCTCAGTACTCGGGGTGCTGGGTGCTCAGTGCTCAGGGCGCTGGGTGCTCAGTGCTCGGGGTGCTGGGTGCTCAGTGCTGAGGGTGGTGCTGGGTGCTCAGTACTCAGGGTGCTGGGTGCCCAGTGCTCAGGGTGCTGGGTGCTCAGTACTAAGGGTGCTGGGTGCTCAGTACTCAGGGTGCTCAGTGCTCAGTGCTCGGGGTGCTGGGTGCTCAGTGCTTGGGGAGCTGGGTGCACAGTGCTCGAAGTGCTGGGTGCTCAGTACTGAGGGTGCTGTGTGCTCAGTGCTCAGTACTCAGCGTGCTTTGTGCTCAGTGCTCAGAGTGTTGGGTGCTCAGTACTCAGGGTGCTGGGTGCTCAGTGCTCAGGGTGCTCAGTGCTTAGGGTGCTGGGTGCTCAGGGTGCTGGGTGCTCAGTGCTCGGGGTGCTGGGTGCTCAGTGCTCAGGGTGCTGGGTGCTCAGTGCTCAGTGCTCAGGGTGTTGGGTGCTCAGTGCTCAGTTCTCAGGGTGCTGGGTGTTCAGTACTCAGGGTGCTGGGTGCTCAGTACTCAGGGTGCTTGGTGCTCAGTGCTCAGGGTGCTGGGTGCTCAGTGCTCAGGGTGCTGGATGCTCAGTACTCAGGGTGCTGGGTGCTCAGTACTCAGGGTGCTCGGTGCTCAGTACTCAGGGTGCTGGGTGCTCAGTGCCCAGGGTGCTGGGTGCTCAGTACTCAGGTTGCTGGGTGCTCAGTGCTCAGGGTGCTAGGTGCTCAGTCCTCAGGGTGCTCAGTACTCAGGGTGCTCAGTGCTCAGTGCTCAGTACTCAGGGTGTTCTGTACTCAGGGTGCTGGGTGCTCAGTGCTCGGGGTGCTGGATGCTCAGTACTCAGGGTGCTGGGTGCTCAGTACTCGGGGTGCTGGGTGCTCAGTCCTCAGGGTGCTGGGTGCTCTGTGCTCGGGGTGCTGGGTGCACAGTGCTCAGGGCGATCGGTGCTCAGTGCTCAGGGTGCTGGCTGCTCAGTCCTCAGGGTGCTCAGTGCTCAAGGTGCTGGGTGCTCAGTACTCAGGGTGCTGAGTGTTCAGTACTCAGGGTGCTGGGTCCTCAGTACTCAGGGTGCTGGGTGCTCAGTACTCAGGGTGCTGGGTGCTCAGTGCTCAGGGTGATCTGTTCTCAGTACTCAGGTTGCTGGGTGCTCAGTGCTCGGGGTGCTGGGTGCTCAGAACTCGTTGTGCTCAGTGCTCAGTACTCAGGGTGCTGGGTGCTCAGCACTCAGGGTGCTGGGTGCTCAGTGCTCGGGGTGCTCGGTGCTCAGTACTCGGGGTGCTGGGTGCTCAGTATTCGGGGTGCTGGGTGCTCAGTGCTCAGGGTGTTGGGTGCTCAGTGCTCGGGGTGCTGGGTGCTCAGTGCTGAGGGTGGTGCTGGGTGCTCAGTACTCAGGGTGCTTTGTGCTCAGTGCTCAGGGTGCTGGGTGCTGAGTACTAAGGGTGCTGGGTGCTCAGTACTCAGGGTTCTTGGTGCTCAGTACTCAGGGTTCTCAGTGCTCAGTACTCAGGGTGTTGGGTGCTCAGTGCTCAGGGTGCTGGGTGCTCAGTACTCAGGGTGCTCAGTGCTCAGTACTCGGGGTGCTTGGTGCTCAGTACTCAGGGTGCTCAGTGCTCAGTACTCGGGGTGCTCGGTGCTCAGTTCTCAGGGTGCTGGGTGCTCAGTGCTCGGGGTGCTGGGTGCTGAGTGCTCAGTGTGCTGGGTGCTCAGTGCTCGGGGTGCTCGGTGCTCAGTGCTCACGGTCCTGGGTGCTCAGTACTCAGGGTGCTGGGTGCTTAGTACTCAGGGTGCTTAGTGCTCAGTACACAGGGTGCTGGGTGCTCAGTGCTCGGGGTGCTGGGTGCTCAGTGCTCAGTACTCAGGGTGCTGGGTGCTCAGTGCTCGGGGTGCTGAGTGCTCAGTACTCAGCGTGCTGGGTGCTCAGTACTCAGGGTGCTGGGTGCTCAGTGCTCAGGGTGCTGGGTGCTCAGTGCTCCGGGTGCTGGGTGCTCAGTGATCGGGGTGCTGGGTGCTCAGTGCTCAGGGTGCTCAGTGCTCAGTGCTCGGGGTGCTGGGTGCTCAGTGCTTGGGGAGCTTGGTGCTCAGTGCTCGGAGTGCTGGGTGCTCAGTGCTGAGGGAGCTGTGTGCTCAGTGCTCAGTAGTCAGCGTGCTGGGTGCTCAGTGCTCAGAGTGTTGGGTGCTCAGTACTCAGGGTGCTGGGTGCTCAGTGCTCAGTGCTCATGGTGCTCAGTGCTCAGGGTGCTGGGTGCTCAGTGCTCAGGGTGCTCAGAGCTCAGTGCTCGGGGTGCTGGGTGCTCAGTGCTTGGGGAGCTGGGTGCTCAGTGCTCGGAGTGCTGGGTGCTCAGTACTGAGGGTGCTGTGTGCTCATTGCTCAGTACTCAGCGTGCTTTGTGCTCAGTGCTCAGAGTGTTGGGTGCTCAGTACTCAGGGTGCTGGGTGCTCAGTGATCAGGGTGCTCAGTGCTCAGGGTGCTGGGTGCTCAGGGTGCTGGGTGCTCAGTGCTCGGGGTGCTGGGTGCTCAGTGCTCAGGGTGCTGGGTGCTCAGTGCTCAGTGCTCAGGGTGTTGGGTGCTCAGTGCTCAGTGCTCAGGGTGCTGGATGCTCAGTACTCAGGGTGCTGGGTGCTCAGTACTCAGGGTGCTGGGTGCTCAGTACTCAGGGTGCTGGATGCTCAGTGCCCAGGGTGCTGGGTGCTCAGTACTCAGGGTGCTGGGTGCTCAGTGCTCAGGGTGCTAGGTGCTCAGTCCTCAGGTTGCTCAGTACTCAGGGTGCTCAGTGCTCACTGCTCAGTACTCAGGGTGTTCAGTACTCAGGGTGCTGGGTGCTCAGTGCTCGGGGTGCTGGATGCTCAGTACTCAGGGTGCTGGGTGCTCAGTACTCGGGGTGCTGGGTGCTCAGTACTCAGGGTGCTGGGTGCTCTGTGCTCGGGGTGCTGGGTGCTCAGTGCTCAGGGTGATCGGTGCTCAGTGCTCAGGGTGCTGGCTGCTCAGTCCTCAGGGTGCTCAGTGCTCAAGGTGCTGGGTGCTCAGTACTCAGGGTGCTGAGTGCTCAGTACTCAGGGTGCTGGGTCCTCAGTAGTCAGGGTGCTGGGTGCTCAGTACTCAGGGTGCTGGGTGCTCAGTGCTCAGGGTGATCTGTTCTCAGTACTCAGGTTGCTGGGTGCTCAGTGCTCGGGGTGCTGGGTGCTCAGAACTCGTTGTGCTCAGTGCTCAGTACTCAGGGTGCTGGGTGCTCAGTTCTCAGGGTGCTGGGTGCTCAGTGTGCTGGGTGCTCAGTGCTCGGGGTGCTCGGTGCTCAGTGCTCACGGTCCTGGGTGCTCAGTACTCAGGGTGCTGGGTGCTTAGTACTCAGGGTGCTTAGTGCTCAGTACACAGGGTGCTGGGTGCTCAGTGCTCGGGGTGCTGGGTGCTCAGTGCTCAGTACTCAGGGTGCTGGGTGCTCAGTGCTCGGGGTGCTGAGTGCTCAGTACTCAGCGTGCTGGGTGCTCAGTACTCAGGGTGCTGGGTGCTCAGTGCTCAGGGTGCTGGGTGCTCAGTGCTCCGGGTGCTGGGTGCTCAGTGATCGGGGTGCTGGGTGCTCAGTGCTCAGGGTGCTCAGTGCTCAGTGCTCGGGGTGCTGGGTGCTCAGTGCTTGGGGAGCTTGGTGCTCAGTGCTCGGAGTGCTGGGTGCTCAGTGCTGAGGGAGCTGTGTGCTCAGTGCTCAGTAGTCAGCGTGCTGGGTGCTCAGTGCTCAGAGTGTTGGGTGCTCAGTACTCAGGGTGCTGGGTGCTCAGTGCTCAGTGCTCATGGTGCTCAGTGCTCAGGGTGCTGGGTGCTCAGTGCTCAGGGTGCTCAGAGCTCAGTGCTCGGGGTGCTGGGTGCTCAGTGCTTGGGGAGCTGGGTGCTCAGTGCTCGGAGTGCTGGGTGCTCAGTACTGAGGGTGCTGTGTGCTCATTGCTCAGTACTCAGCGTGCTTTGTGCTCAGTGCTCAGAGTGTTGGGTGCTCAGTACTCAGGGTGCTGGGTGCTCAGTGATCAGGGTGCTCAGTGCTCAGGGTGCTGGGTGCTCAGGGTGCTGGGTGCTCAGTGCTCGGGGTGCTGGGTGCTCAGTGCTCAGGGTGCTGGGTGCTCAGTGCTCAGTGCTCAGGGTGTTGGGTGCTCAGTGCTCAGTGCTCAGGGTGCTGGATGCTCAGTACTCAGGGTGCTGGGTGCTCAGTACTCAGGGTGCTGGGTGCTCAGTACTCAGGGTGCTGGATGCTCAGTGCCCAGGGTGCTGGGTGCTCAGTACTCAGGGTGCTGGGTGCTCAGTGCTCAGGGTGCTGAGTGCTCAGTACTCAGGGTGCTGGGTCCTCAGTAGTCAGGGTGCTGGGTGCTCAGTACTCAGGGTGCTGGGTGCTCAGTGCTCAGGGTGATCTGTTCTCAGTACTCAGGTTGCTGGGTGCTCAGTGCTCGGGGTGCTGGGTGCTCAGAACTCATTGTGCTCAGTGCTCAGTACTCAGGGTGCTGGGTGATCAGTTCTCAGGGTGCTGGGTGCTCAGTGTGCTGGGTGCTCAGTGCTCGGGGTGCTCGGTGCTCAGTGCTCACGGTCCTGGGTGCTCAGTACTCAGGGTGCTGGGTGCTTAGTACTCAGGGTGCTTAGTGCTCAGTACACAGGGTGCTGGGTGCTCAGTGCTCGGGGTGCTGGGTGCTCAGTGCTCAGTACTCAGGGTGCTGGGTGCTCAGTGCTCGGGGTGCTGAGTGCTCAGTACTCAGCGTGCTGGGTGCTCAGTACTCAGGGTGCTGGGTGCTCAGTGCTCAGGGTGCTGGGTGCTCAGTGCTCCGGGTGCTGGGTGCTCAGTGATCGGGGTGCTGGGTGCTCAGTGCTCAGGGTGCTCAGTGCTCAGTGCTCGGGGTGCTGGGTGCTCAGTGCTTGGGGAGCTTGGTGCTCAGTGCTCGGAGTGCTGGGTGCTCAGTGCTGAGGGAGCTGTGTGCTCAGTGCTCAGTAGTCAGCGTGCTGGGTGCTCAGTGCTCAGAGTGTTGGGTGCTCAGTACTCAGGGTGCTGGGTGCTCAGTGCTCAGTGCTCATGGTGCTCAGTGCTCAGGGTGCTGGGTGCTCAGTGCTCAGGGTGCTCAGAGCTCAGTGCTCGGGGTGCTGGGTGCTCAGTGCTTGGGGAGCTGGGTGCTCAGTGCTCGGAGTGCTGGGTGCTCAGTACTGAGGGTGCTGTGTGCTCATTGCTCAGTACTCAGCGTGCTTTGTGCTCAGTGCTCAGAGTGTTGGGTGCTCAGTACTCAGGGTGCTGGGTGCTCAGTGATCAGGGTGCTCAGTGCTCAGGGTGCTGGGTGCTCAGGGTGCTGGGTGCTCAGTGCTCGGGGTGCTGGGTGCTCAGTGCTCAGGGTGCTGGGTGCTCAGTGCTCAGTGCTCAGGGTGTTGGGTGCTCAGTGCTCAGTGCTCAGGGTGCTGGATGCTCAGTACTCAGGGTGCTGGGTGCTCAGTACTCAGGGTGCTGGGTGCTCAGTACTCAGGGTGCTGGATGCTCAGTGCCCAGGGTGCTGGGTGCTCAGTACTCAGGGTGCTGGGTGCTCAGTGCTCAGGGTGCTAGGTGCTCAGTCCTCAGGTTGCTCAGTACTCAGGGTGCTCAGTGCTCACTGCTCAGTACTCAGGGTGTTCAGTACTCAGGGTGCTGGGTGCTCAGTGCTCGGGGTGCTGGATGCTCAGTACTCAGGGTGCTGGGTGCTCAGTACTCGGGGTGCTGGGTGCTCAGTACTCAGGGTGCTGGGTGCTCTGTGCTCGGGGTGCTGGGTGCTCAGTGCTCAGGGTGATCGGTGCTCAGTGCTCAGGGTGCTGGCTGCTCAGTCCTCAGGGTGCTCAGTGCTCAAGGTGCTGGGTGCTCAGTACTCAGGGTGCTGAGTGCTCAGTACTCAGGGTGCTGGGTCCTCAGTAGTCAGGGTGCTGGGTGCTCAGTACTCAGGGTGCTGGGTGCTCAGTGCTCAGGGTGATCTGTTCTCAGTACTCAGGTTGCTGGGTGCTCAGTGCTCGGGGTGCTGGGTGCTCAGAACTCGTTGTGCTCAGTGCTCAGTACTCAGGGTGCTGGGTGCTCAGTTCTCAGGGTGCTGGGTGCTCAGTGCTCGGGGTGCTCGGTGCTCAGTAGTCGGGGTGCTGGGTGCTCAGTGCTGAGGGTGGTGCTGGGTGCTCAGTACTCAGGGTGCTGGGTGCTCAGTGCTCGGGGTGCTCGGTGCTCAGTACTCGGGGTGCTGGGTGCTCAGTACTCAGGGTGCTGGGTGCTCAGTGCTCAGGGCGCTGGGTGCTCAGTGCTCGGGGTGCTGGGTGCTCAGTGCTGAGGGTGGTGCTGGGTGCTCAGTACTCAGGGTGCTGGGTGCCCAGTGCTCAGGGTGCTGGGTGCTCAGTACTAAGGGTGCTGGGTGCTCAGTACTCAGTGTGCTCAGTGCTCAGTGCTCGGGGTGCTGGGTGCTCAGTGCTTGGGGAGCTGGGTGCACAGTGCTCGGAGTGCTGGGTGCTCAGTACTGAGGGTGCTGTGTGCTCAGTGCTCAGTACTCAGCGTGCTTTGTGCTCAGTGCTCAGAGTGTTGGGTGCTCAGTACTCAGGGTGCTGGGTGCTCAGTGCTCAGGGTGCTCAGTGCTTAGGGTGCTGGGTGCTCAGGGTGCTGGGTGCTCAGTGCTCGGGGTGCTGGGTGCTCAGTGCTCAGGGTGCTGGGTGCTCAGTGCTCAGTGCTCAGGGTGTTGGGTGCTCAGTGCTCAGTTCTCAGGGTGCTGGGTGTTCAGTACTCAGGGTGCTGGGTGCTCAGTACTCAGGGTGCTTGGTGCTCAGTGCTCAGGGTGCTGGGTGCTCAGTGCTCAGGGTGCTGGATGCTCAGTACTCAGGGTGCTGGGTGCTCAGTACTCAGGGTGCTCGGTGCTCAGTACTCAGGGTGCTGGGTGCTCAGTGCCCAGGGTGCTGGGTGCTCAGTACTCAGGGTGCTGGGTGCTCAGTGCTCAGGGTGCTAGGTGCTCAGTCCTCAGGGTGCTCAGTACTCAGGGTGCTCAGTGGTCAGTGCTCAGTACTCAGGGTGTTCAGTACTCAGGGTGCTGGGTGCTCAGTGCTCGGGGTGCTGGATGCTCAGTACTCAGGGTGCTGGGTGCTCAGTACTCGGGGTGCTGGGTGCTCAGTACTCAGGGTGCTGGGTGCTCTGTGCTCGGGGTGCTGGGTGCTCAGTGCTCAGGGTGATCGGTGCTCAGTGCTCAGGGTGCTGGCTGCTCAGTCCTCAGGGTGCTCAGTGCTCAAGGTGCTGGGTGCTCAGTACTCAGGGTGCTGAGTGTTCAGTACTCAGGGTGCTGGGTCCTCAGTACTCAGGGTGCTGGGTGCTCAGTACTCAGGGTGCTGGGTGCTCAGTGCTCAGGGTGATCTGTTCTCAGTACTCAGGTTGCTGGGTGCTCAGTGCTCGGGGTGCTGGGTGCTCAGAACTCGTTGTGCTCAGTGCTCAGTACTCAGGGTGCTGGGTGCTCAGTACTCAGGGTGCTGGGTGCTCAGTGCTCGGGGTGCTCGGTGCTCAGTACTCGGGGTGCTGGGTGCTCAGTATTCGGGGTGCTGGGTGCTCAGTGCTCAGGGTGCTGAGTGCTCAGTGCTCGGGGTGCTGGGTGCTCAGTGCTGAGGGTGGTGCTGGGTGCTCAGTACTCAGGGTGCTGGGTGCTCAGTGCTCAGGGTGCTGGGTGCTCAGTACTAAGGGTGCTGGGTGCTCAGTACTCAGGGTTCTTGGTGCTCAGTACTCAGGGTTCTCAGTGCTCAGTACTCAGGTGTTGGGTGCTCAGTGCTCAGGGTGCTGGGTGCTCAGTACTCAGGGTGCTCAGTGCTCAGTACTCGGGGTGCTTGGTGCTCAGTACTCAGGGTGCTCAGTGCTCAGTACTCGGGGTGCTCGGTGCTCAGTTCTCAGTGTGCTGGGTGCTCAGTGCTCGGGGTGCTGGGTGCTGAGTGCTCAGTGTGCTGGGTGCTCAGTGCTCGGGGTGCTCGGTGCTCAGTGCTCACGGTCCTGGGTGCTCAGTACTCAGGGTGCTGGGTGCTTAGTACTCAGGGTGCTTAGTGCTCAGTACACAGGGTGCTGGGCGCTCAGTGCTCGGGGTGCTGGGTGCTCAGTGCTCAGTACTCAGGGTGCTGGGTGCTCAGTGCTCGGGGTGCTGAGTGCTCAGTACTCAGCGTGCTGGGTGCTCAGTACTCAGGGTGCTGGGTGCTCAGTGCTCAGGGTGCTGGGTGCTCAGTGCTCCGGGTGCTGGGTGCTCAGTGATCGGGGTGCTGGGTGCTCAGTGCTCAGGGTGCTCAGTGCTCAGTGCTCGGGGTGCTGGGTGCTCAGTGCTTGGGGAGCTTGGTGCTCAGTGCTCGGAGTGCTGGGTGCTCAGTGCTGAGGGAGCTGTGTGCTCAGTGCTCAGTAGTCAGCGTGCTGGGTGCTCAGTGCTCAGAGTGTTGGGTGCTCAGTACTCAGGGTGCTGGGTGCTCAGTGCTCAGTGCTCATGGTGCTAAGTGCTCAGGGTGCTGGGTGCTCAGGGTGCTGGGTGCTCAGTGCTCGGGGTGCTGGGTGCTCAGTGCTCAGGTTGCTGGGTGCTCAGTGCTCAGTGCTCAGGGTGCTGTGTGCTCAGTGCTCAGTGCTCAGGGTGCTCGGTGTTCAGTACTCAGGGTGCTGGGTGCTCAGTACTCAGGGTACTTGGTGCTCAGTGCTCAGGGTGCTGGGTGCTCAGTGCTCAGGGTGCTGGATGCTCAGTACTCAGGGTGCTGGGTGCTCAGTACTCAGGGTGCTCGGTGCTCAGTACTCAGGGTGCTGGGTGCTCAGTGCCCAGGGTGCTGGGTGCTCAGTACTCAGGGTGCTGTGTGCTCGGTACTCAGGGTGCTGGGTGCTCAGTGCTCAGGGTGCTAGGTGCTCAGTCCTCAGGGTGCTCAGTACTCAGGGTGCTCAGTGCTCAGTGCTCAGTACTCAGGGTGTTCAGTACTCAGGGTGCTGGGTGCTCAGTGCTCGGGGTGCTGGGTGCTCAGTATTCAGGGTGCTCAGTGCTCAGTACTCGGGGAGCTGGGTGCTCAGTACTCAGGGTGGTCAGTGCTCAGTACTCGGTGTGCTGGGTGCTCAGTGCTCAGGGTGCTCAGTGCTCAGTGCTCGGGGTGCTGGGTGCTCAGTGCTTGGGGAGCTGGGTGCTCAGTGCTCGGAGTGCTGGGTGCTCAGTACTGAGGGTGCTGTGTGCTCAGTGCTCAGTACTCAGCGTGCTGGGTGCTCAGTGCTCAGAGTGTTGGGTGCTCGGTACTCAGGGTGCTGGGTGCTCAGTGCTCAGGGTGCTCAGTGCTCAGGGTGCTGGGTGCTCAGGGTGCTGGGTGCTCAGTGCTCGGGGTGCTGGGTGCTCAGTGCTCAGGGTGCTGGGTGCTCAGTGCTCAGTGCTCAGGGTGCTGGGTGCTCAGTGCTCAGTGCTCAGGGTGCTGGGTGTTCAGTACTCAGGGTGCTGGGTGCTCAGTACTCAGGGTGCTTGGTGCTCAGTGCTCAGGGTGCTGGGTGCTCAGTGCTCAGGGTGCTGGATGCTCAGTACTCAGGGTGCTGGGTGCTCAGTACTCAGGGTCCTCGGTGCTCATTACTCAGGGTGCTGGGTGCTCAGTGCCCAGGGTGCTGGGTGCTCAGTTCTCAGGGTGCTGGGTGCTCAGTGCTCAGGGTGCTAGGTGCTCAGTCCTCAGGGTGCTCAGTACTCAGGGTGCTCAGTGCTCAGTACTCAGGGTGTTCAGTATTCAGGGTGCTGGGTGCTCAGTGCTCGGGGTGCTGGATGCTCAGTAATCAGGGTGCTGGGTGCTCAGTACTCGGGGTGCTGGGTGCTCAGTACTCAGGGTGCTGGGTGCTCTGTGCTCGGGGTGCTGGGTGCTCAGTGCTCAGGGTGATCGGTGCTCAGTGCTCAGTGTGCTGGCTGCTCAGTCCTCAGGGTGCTCAGTGTTCAAGGTGCTGGGTGCTCAGTACTCAGGGTGCTGAGTGCTCAGTACTCAGGGTGCTGGGTCCTCCGTACTCAGGGTGCTGGGTGCTCAGTACTCAGGGTGCTGGGTGCTCAGTGCTCAGGGTGATCTGTTCTCAGTACTCAGTTTGCTGGGTGCTCTGTGCTCGGGGTGCTGGGTGCTCAGAACTCGTTGTGCTCAGTGCTCAGTACTCAGGGTGCTGGGTGCTCAGTACTCAGGGTGCTGGGTGCTCAGTGCTCGGGGTGCTCGGTGCTCAGTACTCGGGGTGCTGGGTGGTCAGTACTCGGGGTGCTGGGTGCTCAGTGCTCAGGGTGCTGGGTGCTCAGTGCTCGGGGTGCTGGGTGCTCAGTGCTGAGGGTGGTGCTGGGTGCTCAGTACTCAGGGTGCTGGGTGCTCAGTGCTCAGGGTGCTGGGTGCTCAGTACTAAGGGTGCTGGGTGCTCAGTACTCAGGGTGCTCGGTGCTCAGTACTCAGGGTGCTGGGTGCTCAGTGCTCAGTGTGCTGGGTACTCAGTACTCAGGGTGCTGGGTGCTCAGTACTCAGGGTGCTGGGTGCTCAGTGCTCAGTGTGCTGGGTGGTCAGTGCTCAGGGTGCTGGGTGCTCAGTACTCAGGGTGCTGGGTGCTCAGTGCTCAGGGTGATCGGTGCTCATTACTCAGGGTGCTCAGTACTCAGGGTGCTGGGTGCTCAGTGCTCGGGGTGCTGGGTGCTCAGTACTCAGGGTGCTGGGTGCTCTGTACTCAGGGTGCTGGGTGCTCAGTGCTCGGGGTCCTGGGTGCTCAGTGCTCAGGTGATCGGTGCTCAGTACTCAGGGTGCTGGGTGCTCAGTGCTCAGGGTGCTGGGTGCTCAGTCCTCAGGATGCTCAGTGCTCAGGGTGCTGGGTGCTCAGTGCTCGGGGTGCTCGGTGCTCAGTACTCAGGGTGCTAAGTGCTCAGTACTGAGGGTGCTGGGTGCTCAGTGCTCAGTGTGCTGGGTGCTCAGTACTCATGGTGCTGGGTGCTCAGTACTCAGGGTGCTCAGTGCTCACTGGTCAGGGTGCTGGGTGTTCAGTACTCAGGGTGCTGTGTGCTCAGTACTCAGGGTGCTGGGTGCTCAGTGCTCAGGGTGCTCGGTGCTCAGGACTCTGGGTGTTGGGTGCTCAGTACTCAGTGTGCTGGGTGCTCAGTGCTCAGGGTGCTGCGTGCTCAGTACTCAGGGTGCTGGGTGCTCAGTGCTCAGGGTGCTGGGTGCTCAGTGCTCAGAGTGCTGGGTGCTCAGTGCTCGGGGTGCTGGGTGCTCAGTGCTCGGGGTGCTGGGTGCTCAGTGCTCAGTGCTCAGGGTGCTGGGTGCTCAGTGCTCAGTGCTCAGGGTGCTGGGTGCTCAGTACTCAGGGTGCTGGGTTCTCAGTACTCAGGGTGCTGGTTGCTCAGTGCTCAGGGTGCTGGGTGCTCAGTACTCTGGGTGTTGGGTGCTCAGTACTCAGGGTGCTGGGTGCTCTGTACTCAGAGTGCTGGGTGCTCAGTGCTCAGGGTGCTGGGTGCTCAGTACTCAGGGTGCTCAGTGCTCAGTACTCGGGGTGCTTGGTGCTCAGTACTCAGGGTGCTCAGTGCTCAGTACTCGGGGTGCTCGGTGCTCAGTTCTCAGGGTGCTGGGTGCTCAGTGCTCGGGGTGCTGGGTGCTGAGTGCTCAGGGTGCTGGGTGCTCAGTGCTCGGGGTGCTGGGTGCTCAGTGCTCGGGGTGCTCGGTGCTCAGTTCTCAGGGTGCTGGGTGCTCAGTACTCGGGGTGCTCGGTGCTCAGTGCTCAGAGTGTTGGGTGCTCAGTACTCAGGGTGCTGGGTGCTCAGTGATCAGGGTGCTCAGTGCTCAGGGTGCTGGGTGCTCAGGGTGCTGGGTGCTCAGTGCTCGGGGTGCTGGGTGCTCAGTGCTCAGGGTGCTGGGTGCTCAGTGCTCAGTGCTCAGGGTGTTGGGTGCTCAGTGCTCAGTGCTCAGGGTGCTGGATGCTCAGTACTCAGGGTGCTGGGTGCTCAGTACTCAGGGTGCTGGGTGCTCAGTACTCAGGGTGCTGGATGCTCAGTGCCCAGGGTGCTGGGTGCTCAGTACTCAGGGTGCTGGGTGCTCAGTGCTCAGGGTGCTAGGTGCTCAGTCCTCAGGTTGCTCAGTACTCAGGGTGCTCAGTGCTCACTGCTCAGTACTCAGGGTGTTCAGTACTCAGGGTGCTGGGTGCTCAGTGCTCGGGGTGCTGGATGCTCAGTACTCAGGGTGCTGGGTGCTCAGTACTCGGGGTGCTGGGTGCTCAGTACTCAGGGTGCTGGGTGCTCTGTGCTCGGGGTGCTGGGTGCTCAGTGCTCAGGGTGATCGGTGCTCAGTGCTCAGGGTGCTGGCTGCTCAGTCCTCAGGGTGCTCAGTGCTCAAGGTGCTGGGTGCTCAGTACTCAGGGTGCTGAGTGCTCAGTACTCAGGGTGCTGGGTCCTCAGTAGTCAGGGTGCTGGGTGCTCAGTACTCAGGGTGCTGGGTGCTCAGTGCTCAGGGTGATCTGTTCTCAGTACTCAGGTTGCTGGGTGCTCAGTGCTCGGGGTGCTGGGTGCTCAGAACTCGTTGTGCTCAGTGCTCAGTACTCAGGGTGCTGGGTGCTCAGTTCTCAGGGTGCTGGGTGCTCAGTGCTCGGGGTGCTCGGTGCTCAGTACTCGGGGTGCTGGGTGCTCAGTGCTGAGGGTGGTGCTGGGTGCTCAGTACTCAGGGTGCTGGGTGCTCAGTGCTCGGGGTGCTCGGTGCTCAGTACTCGGGGTCCTGGGTGCTCAGTACTCAGGGTGCTGGGTGCTCAGTGCTCAGGGCGCTGGGTGCTCAGTGCTCGGGGTGCTGGGTGCTCAGTGCTGAGGGTGGTGCTGGGTGCTCAGTACTCAGGGTGCTGGGTGCCCAGTGCTCAGGGTGCTGGGTGCTCAGTACTAAGGGTGCTGGGTGCTCAGTACTCAGTGTGCTCAGTGCTCAGTGCTCGGGGTGCTGGGTGCTCAGTGCTTGGGGAGCTGGGTGCACAGTGCTCGGAGTGCTGGGTGCTCAGTACTGAGGGTGCTGTGTGCTCAGTGCTCAGTACTCAGCGTGCTTTGTGCTCAGTGCTCAGAGTGTTGGGTGCTCAGTACTCAGGGTGCTGGGTGCTCAGTGCTCAGGGTGCTCAGTGCTTAGGGTGCTGGGTGCTCAGGGTGCTGGGTGCTCAGTGCTCGGGGTGCTTTGTGCTCAGTGCTCAGGGTGCTGGGTGCTCAGTGCTCAGTGCTCAGGGTGTTGGGTGCTCAGTGCTCAGTTCTCAGGGTGCTGGGTGTTCAGTACTCAGGGTGCTGGGTGCTCAGTACTCAGGGTGCTTGGTGCTCAGTGCTCAGGGTGCTGGGTGCTCAGTGCTCAGGGTGCTGGATGCTCAGTACTCAGGGTGCTGGGTGCTCAGTACTCAGGGTGCTCGGTGCTCAGTACTCAGGGTGCTGGGTGCTCAGTGCCCAGGGTGCTGGGTGCTCAGTACTCAGGGTGCTGGGTGCTCAGTGCTCAGGGTGCTAGGTGCTCAGTCCTCAGGGTGCTCAGTACTCAGGGTGCTCAGTGGTCAGTGCTCAGTACTCAGGGTGTTCAGTACTCAGGGTGCTGGGTGCTCAGTGCTCGGGGTGCTGGATGCTCAGTACTCAGGGTGCTGGGTGCTCAGTACTCGGGGTGCTGGGTGCTCAGTACTCAGGGTGCTGGGTGCTCTGTGCTCGGGGTGCTGGGTGCTCAGTGCTCAGGGTGATCGGTGCTCAGTGCTCAGGGTGCTGGCTGCTCAGTCCTCAGGGTGCTCAGTGCTCAAGGTGCTGGGTGCTCAGTACTCAGGGTGCTGAGTGTTCAGTACTCAGGGTGCTGGGTCCTCAGTACTCAGGGTGCTGGGTGCTCAGTACTCAGGGTGCTGGGTGCTCAGTGCTCAGGGTGATCTGTTCTCAGTACTCAGGTTGCTGGGTGCTCAGTGCTCGGGGTGCTGGGTGCTCAGAACTCGTTGTGCTCAGTGCTCAGTACTCAGGGTGCTGGGTGCTCTTTACTCAGGGTGCTGGGTGCTCAGTGCTCGGGGTGCTCGGTGCTCAGTACTCGGGGTGCTGGGTGCTCAGTATTCGGGGTGCTGGGTGCTCAGTGCTCAGGGTGCTGAGTGCTCAGTGCTCGGGGTGCTGGGTGCTCAGTGCTGAGGGTGGTGCTGGGTGCTCAGTACTCAGGGTGCTGGGTGCTCAGTGCTCAGGGTGCTGGGTGCTCAGTACTAAGGGTGCTGGGTGCTCAGTACTCAGGGTTCTTGGTGCTCAGTACTCAGGGTTCTCAGTGCTCAGTACTCAGGTGTTGGGTGCTCAGTGCTCAGGGTGCTGGGTGCTCAGTACTCAGGGTGCTCAGTGCTCAGTACTCGGGGTGCTTGGTGCTCAGTACTCAGGGTGCTCAGTGCTCAGTACTCGGGGTGCTCGGTGCTCAGTTCTCAGGGTGCTGGGTGCTCAGTGCTCGGGGTGCTGGGTGCTGAGTGCTCAGTGTGCTGGGTGCTCAGTGCTCGGGGTGCTCGGTGCTCAGTGCTCACGGTCCTGGGTGCTCAGTACTCAGGGTGCTGGGTGCTTAGTACTCAGGGTGCTTAGTGCTCAGTACACAGGGTGCTGGGTGCTCAGTGCTCGGGGTGCTGGGTGCTCAGTGCTCAGTACTCAGGGTGCTGGGTGCTCAGTGCTCGGGGTGCTGAGTGCTCAGTACTCAGCGTGCTGGGTGCTCAGTACTCAGGGTGCTGGGTGCTCAGTGCTCAGGGTGCTGGGTGCTCAGTGCTCCGGGTGCTGGGTGCTCAGTGATCGGGGTGCTGGGTGCTCAGTGCTCAGGGTGCTCAGTGCTCAGTGCTCGGGGTGCTGGGTGCTCAGTGCTTGGGGAGCTTGGTGCTCAGTGCTCGGAGTGCTGGGTGCTCATTGCTGAGGGAGCTGTGTGCTCAGTGCTCAGTAGTCAGCGTGCTGGGTGCTCAGTGCTCAGAGTGTTGGGTGCTCAGTACTCAGGGTGCTGGGTGATCAGTGCTCAGTGCTCATGGTGCTCAGTGCTCAGTGTGCTGGGTGCTCAGGGTGCTGGGTGCTCAGTGCTCGGGGTGCTGGGTGCTCAGTGCTCAGGTTGCTGGGTGCTCAGTGCTCAGTGCTCAGGGTGCTGTGTGCTCAGTGCTCAGTGCTCAGGGTGCTCGGTGTTCAGTACTCAGGGTGCTGGGTGCTCAGTTCTCAGGGTACTTGGTGCTCAGTGCTCAGGGTGCTGGGTGCTCAGTGCTCAGGGTGCTGGATGCTCAGTACTCAGGGTGCTGGGTGCTCAGTACTCAGGGTGCTCGGTGCTCAGTACTCAGGGTGCTGGGTGCTCAGTGCCCAGGGTGCTGGGTGCTCAGTACTCAGGGTGCTGGGTGCTCGGTACTCAGGGTGCTGGGTGCTCAGTGCTCAGGGTGCTAGGTGCTCAGTCCTCAGGGTGCTCAGTACTCAGGGTGCTCAGTGCTCAGTGCTCAGTACTCAGGGTGTTCAGTACTCAGGGTGCTGGGTGCTCAGTGCTCGGGGTGCTGGGTGCTCAGTATTCAGGGTGCTCAGTGCTCAGTACTCGGGGTGCTGGGTGCTCAGTACTCAGGGTGGTCAGTGCTCAGTACTCGGTGTGCTGGGTGCTCAGTGCTCAGGGTGCTCAGTGCTCAGTGCTCGGGGTGCTGGGTGCTCAGTGCTTGGGGAGCTGGGTGCTCAGTGCTCGGAGTGCTGGGTGCTCAGTACTGAGGGTGCTGTGTGCTCAGTGCTCAGTACTCAGCGTGCTGGGTGCTCAGTGCTCAGAGTGTTGGGTGCTCGGTACTCAGGGTGCTGGGTGCTCAGTGCTCAGGGTGCTCAGTGCTCAGGGTGCTGGGTGCTCAGGGTGCTGGGTGCTCAGTGCTCGGGGTGCTGGGTGCTCAGTGCTCAGGGTGCTGGGTGCTCAGTGCTCAGTGCTCAGGGTGCTGGGTGCTCAGTGCTCAGTGCTCAGGGTGCTGGGTGTTCAGTACTCAGGGTGCTGGGTGCTCAGTACTCAGGGTGCTTGGTGCTCAGTGCTCAGGGTGCTGGGTGCTCAGTGCTCAGGGTGCTGGATGCTCAGTACTCAGGGTGCTGGGTGCTCAGTACTCAGGGTCCTCGGTGCTCATTACTCAGGGTGCTGGGTGCTCAGTGCCCAGGGTGCTGGGTGCTCAGTTCTCAGGGTGCTGGGTGCTCAGTGCTCAGTATGCTAGGTGCTCAGTCCTCAGGGTGCTCAGTACTCAGGGTGCTCAGTGCTCAGTACTCAGGGTGTTCAGTATTCAGGGTGCTGGGTGCTCAGTGCTCGGGGTGCTGGATGCTCAGTAATCAGGGTGCTGGGTGCTCAGTACTCGGGGTGCTGGGTGCTCAGTACTCAGGGTGCTGGGTGCTCTGTGCTCGGGGTGCTGGGTGCTCAGTGCTCAGGGTGATCGGTGCTCAGTGCTCAGTGTGCTGGCTGCTCAGTCCTCAGGGTGCTCAGTGCTCAAGGTGCTGGGTGCTCAGTACTCAGGGTGCTGAGTGCTCAGTACTCAGGGTGCTGGGTCCTCCGTACTCAGGGTGCTGGGTGCTCAGTACTCAGGGTGCTGGGTGCTCAGTGCTCAGGGTGATCTGTTCTCAGTACTCAGTTTGCTGGGTGCTCTGTGCTCGGGGTGCTGGGTGCTCAGAACTCGTTGTGCTCAGTGCTCAGTACTCAGGGTGCTGGGTGCTCAGTACTCAGGGTGCTGGGTGCTCAGTGCTCGGGGTGCTCGGTGCTCAGTACTCGGGGTGCTGGGTGGTCAGTACTCGGGGTGCTGGGTGCTCTGTGCTCAGGGTGCTGGGTGCTCAGTGCTCGGGGTGCTGGGTGCTCAGTGCTGAGGGTGGTGCTGGGTGCTCAGTACTCAGGGTGCTGGGTGCTCAGTGCTCAGGGTGCTGGGTGCTCAGTACTAAGGGTGCTGGGTGCTCAGTACTCAGGGTGCTCGGTGCTCAGTACTCAGGGTGCTGGGTGCTCAGTGCTCAGTGTGCTGGGTACTCAGTACTCAGGGTGCTGGGTGCTCAGTACTCAGGGTGCTGGGTGCTCAGTGCTCAGTGTGCTGGGTGGTCAGTGCTCAGGGTGCTGGGTGCTCAGTACTCAGGGTGCTGGGTGCTCAGTGCTCAGGGTGATCGGTGCTCATTACTCAGGGTGCTCAGTACTCAGGGTGCTGGGTGCTCAGTGCTCGGGGTGCTGGGTGCTCAGTACTCAGGGTGCTGGGTGCTCTGTACTCAGGGTGCTGGGTGCTCAGTGCTCGGGGTCCTGGGTGCTCAGTGCTCAGGTGATCGGTGCTCAGTACTCAGGGTGCTGGGTGCTCAGTGCTCAGGGTGCTGGGTGCTCAGTCCTCAGGATGCTCAGTGCTCAGGGTGCTGGGTGCTCAGTGCTCGGGGTGCTCGGTGCTCAGTACTCAGGGTGCTAAGTGCTCAGTACTGAGGGTGCTGGGTGCTCAGTGCTCAGTGTGCTGGGTGCTCAGTACTCATGGTGCTGGGTGCTCAGTACTCAGGGTGCTCAGTGCTCACTGGTCAGGGTGCTGGGTGTTCAGTACTCAGGGTGCTGTGTGCTCAGTACTCAGGGTGCTGGGTGCTCAGTGCTCAGGGTGCTCGGTGCTCAGGACTCTGGGTGTTGGGTGCTCAGTACTCAGTGTGCTGGGTGCTCAGTGCTCAGGGTGCTGCGTGCTCAGTACTCAGGGTGCTGGGTGCTCAGTGCTCAGGGTGCTGGGTGCTCAGTGCTCAGAGTGCTGGGTGCTCAGTGCTCGGGGTGCTGGGTGCTCAGTGCTCGGGGTGCTGGGTGCTCAGTGCTCAGTGCTCAGGGTGCTGGGTGCTCAGTGCTCAGTGCTCAGGGTGCTGGGTGCTCAGTACTCAGGGTGCTGGGTTCTCAGTACTCAGGGTGCTGGTTGCTCAGTGGTCAGGGTGCTGGGTGCTCAGTACTCTGGGTGTTGGGTGCTCAGTACTCATAGTGCTGGGTGCTCTGTACTCAGGGTGCTGGGTGCTCAGTGCTCAGGGAGATGGGGGCTCAGTACTCAGGGTGCTCAGTGCTCAGTACTCGGGGTGCTTGGTGCTCAGTACTCAGGGTGCTCAGTGCTCAGTACTCGGGGTGCTCGGTGCTCAGTTCTCAGGGTGCTGGGTGCTCAGTGCTCGGGGTGCTGGGTGCTGAGTGCTCAGGGTGCTGGGTGCTCAGTGCTCGGGGTGCTCGGTGCTCAGTGCTCGGGGTGCTCGGTGCTCAGTTCTCAGGGTGCTGGGTGCTCAGTGCTCGGGGTGCTGGGTGCTGAGTGCTCAGGGTGCTGGGTGCTCAGTACTCAGGGTGCTGGGTGCTTAGTACTCAGGGTGCTTAGTGCTCAGTACACAGGGTGCTGGGTGCTCAGTGCTCGGGGTGCTGGGTGCTCAGTGCTCAGTACTCAGGGTGCTGGGTGCTCAATGCTCGGGGTGCTGAGTGCTCAGTACTCAGCGTGCTGGGTGCTCAGTACTCAGGGTGCTGGGTGCTCAGTGCTCAGGGTGCTGGGTGCTCAGTGCTCCGGGTGCTGGGTGCTCAGTGATCGGGGTGCTGGGTGCTCAGTGCTCAGGGTGCTCAGTGCTCAGTGCTCGGGGTGCTGGGTGCTCAGTGCTTGCGGAGCTTGGTGCTCAGTGCTCAGAGTGCTGTGTGCTCAGTACTGAGGGTGCTGTGTGCTCAGTGCTCAGTAGTCAGCGTGCTGGGTGCTCAGTGCTCAGAGTGTTGGGTGCTCAGTACTCAGGGTGCTGGGTGCTCAGTGCTCAGTGCTCATGGTGCTCAGTGCTCAGGGTGCTGGGTGCTCAGGGTGCTGGGTGCTCAGTGCTCGGGGTGCTGGGTGCTCAGTGCTCAGGGTGCTGGGTGCTCAGTGCTCAGTGCTCAGGGTGCTGTGTGCTCAGTGCTCAGTGCTCAGGGTGCTGGGTGTTCAGTACTCAGGGTGCTGGGTGCTCAGTACTCAGGGTACTTGGTGCTCAGTGCTCAGGGTGCTGGGTGCTCAGTGCTCAGGGTGCTGGATGCTCAGTACTCAGGGTGCTGGGTGCTCAGTACTCAGGGTGCTCGGTGCTCAGTACTCAGGGTGCTGGGTGCTCAGTGCCCAGGGTGCTGGGTGCTCAGTTCTCAGGGTGCTGGGTGCTCAGTACTCAGGGTGCTGGGTGCTCAGTGCTCAGGGTGCTAGGTGCTCAGTCCTCAGGGTGCTCAGTACTCAGGGTGCTCAGTGCTCAGTGCTCAGTACTCAGGGTGTTCTGTACTCAGGGTGCTGGGTGCTCAGTGCTCGGTGTGCTGGGTGCTCAGTACTCAGGGTGCTCAGTGCTCAGTACTCGGGGTGCTGGGTGCTCAGTACTCAGGGTGCTCAGTGCTCAGTACTCGGTGTGCTGGGTGCTCAGTGCTCAGGGTGCTCAGTGCTCAGTGCTCGGGGTGCTGGGTGCTCAGTGCTTGGGGAGCTGGGTGCTCAGTGCTCGGAGTGCTGGGTGCTCAGTACTGAGGGTGCTGTGTGCTCAGTGCTCAGTACTCAGCGTGCCTTGTGCTCAGTGCTCAGAGTGTTGGGTGCTCAGTACTCAGGGTGCTGGGTGCTCAGTGCTCAGGGTGCTCAGTGCTCAGGTTGCTGGGTGCTCAGGGTGCTGGGTGCTCAGTGCTCGGGGTGCTGGGTGCTCAGTGCTCAGGGTGCTGGGTGCTCAGTGCTCAGTGCTCAGGGTGTTGGGTGCTCAGTGCTCAGTGCTCAGGGTGCTGGGTGTTCAGTACTCAGGGTGCTGGGTGCTCAGTACTCAGGGTGCTTGGTGCTCAGTGCTCAGGGTGCTGGGTGCTCAGTGCTCAGGGTGCTGGATGCTCAGTACTCAGGGTGCTGGGTGGTCAGTACTCAGGGTGCTCGGTGCTCAGTACTCAGGGTGCTGGATGCTCAGTGCACAGGGTGCTGGGTGCTCAGTACTCAGGGTGCTGGGTGCTCAGTGCTCAGGGTGCTAGGTGCTCAGTCCTCAGGGTGCTCAGTACTCAGGGTGCTCAGTGCTCAGTGCTCAGTACTCAGGGTGTTCAGTACTCAGGGTGCTGGGTGCTCAGTGCTCGGGGTGCTGGATGCTCAGTACTCAGGGTGCTGGGTGCTCAGTACTCGGGGTGCTGGGTGCTCAGTACTCAGGGTGCTGGGTGCTCTGTGCTCGGGGTGCTGGGTGCTCAGTGCTCAGGGTGATCGGTGCTCAGTGCTCAGGGTGCTGGCTGCTCAGTCCTCAGGGTGCTCAGTGCTCAAGGTGCTGGGTGCTCAGTACTCAGGGTGCTGAGTGCTCAGTACTCAGGGTGCTGGGTCCTCAGTACTCAGGGTGCTGGGTGCTCAGTACTCAGGGTGCTGGGTGCTCAGTGCTCAGGGTGATCTGTTCTCAGTACTCAGGTTGCTGGGTGCTCAGTGCTCGGGGTGCTGGGTGCTCAGAACTCGTTGTGCTCAGTGCTCAGTACTCAGGGTGCTGGGTGCTCAGTACTCAGGGTGCTGGGTGCTCAGTGCTCGGGGTGCTCGGTGCTCAGTACTCGGGGTGCTGGGTGCTCAGTACTCGGGGTGCTGGGTGCTCAGTGCTCAGGGTGCTGGGTGCTCAGTGCTCGGGGTGCTAGGTGCTCAGTGCTGAGGGTGGTGCTGGGTGCTCAGTACTCAGGGCGCTGGGTGCTCAGTGCTTGGGGAGCTGGGTGCTCAGTGCTCGGAGTGCTGGTTGCTCAGTACTGAGGGTGCTGTGTGCTCAGTGCTCAGTACTCAGCGTGCTTTGTGCTCAGTGCTCAGAGTGTTGGGTGCTCAGTACTCAGGGTGCTGGGTGCTCAGTGCTCAGGGTGCTCAGTGCTTAGGGTGCTGGGTGCTCAGGGTGCTGGGTGCTCAGTGCTCGGGGTGCTGGGTGCTCAGTGCTCAGGGTGCTGGGTGCTCAGTGCTCAGTGCTCAGGGTGTTGGGTGCTCAGTGCTCAGGGTGCTGGGTGTTCAGTACTCAGGGTGCTGGGTGCTCAGTACTCAGGGTGCTTGGTGCTCAGTGCTCAGGGTGCTGGGTGCTCAGTGCTCAGGGTGCTGGATGCTCAGTACTCAGGGTGCTGGGTGCTCAGTACTCAGGGTGCTCGGTGCTCAGTACTCAGGGTGCTGGGTGCTCAGTGCCCAGGGTGGTGGGTGCTCAGTACTCAGGGTGCTGGGTGCTCAGTGCTCAGGGTGCTAGGTGCTGAGTCCTCAGGGTGCTCACTACTCAGGGTGCTCAGTGCTCAGTGCTCAGTACTCAGGGTGTTCAGTACTCAGGCTGCTGGGTGCTCAGTGCTCGGGGTGCTGGATGCTCAGTACTCAGGGTGCTGGGTGCTCAGTACTCGGGGTGCTGGGTGCTCAGTACTCTGGTGCTGGGTGCTCTGTGCTCGGGGTGCTGGGTGCTCAGTGCTCAGGGTGATCGGTGCTCAGTGCTCAGGGTGCTGGCTGCTCAGTCCTCAGGGTGCTCAGTGCTCAAGGTGCTGGGTGCTCAGTACTCAGGGAGCTGAGTGCTCAGTACTCAGGGTGCTGGGTCCTCAGTACTCAGGGTGCTGGGTGCTCAGTACTCAGGGTGCTGGGTGCTCAGTGCTCAGGGTGATCTGTTCTCAGTACTCAGGTTGCTGGGTCCTCAGTGCTCGGGGTGCTGGGTGCTCAGAACTCGTTGTGCTCAGTGCTCAGTACTCAGGGTGCTGGGTGCTCAGTACTCAGGGTGCTGGGTGCTCAGTGCTCGGGGTGCTCGGTGCTCAGTACTCGGGGTGCTGGGTGCTCAGTACTCGGGGTGCTGGGTGCTCAGTGCTCAGGGTGCTGGGTGCTCAGTGCTCGGGGTGCTGGGTGCTCAGTGCTGAGGGTGGTGCTGGGTGATCAGTACTCAGGGTGCTGGGTGCTCAGTGCTCAGGGTGCTGGGTGCTCAGTACTAAGGGTGCTGGGTGCTCAGTACTCAGGGTGCTCGGTGCTCAGTACTCAGGGTGCTGGGTGCACAGTGCTCAGTGTGCTGGGTACTCAGTACTCAGGGTGCTGGGTGCTCAGTACTCAGGGTGCTGGGTGCTCAGTGCTCAGTGTGCTGGGTGCTCAGTGCTCAGGGTGATCGGTGCTCATTACTCAGGGTGCTCAGTACTCAGGGTGCTGGGTGCTCAGTGCTCGGGGTGCTTGGTGCTCAGTACTCGGGGTGCTGGGTGCTCTGTACTCAGGGTGCTGGGTGCTCAGTGCTCGGGGTCCTGGGTGCTCAGTGCTCAGGGTGATCGGTGCTCAGTACTCAGGGTGCTGGGTGCTCAGTGCTCAGGGTGCTGGGTGCTCAGTCCTCAGGATGCTCAGTGCTCAGGGTGCTGGGTGCTCAGTGATCGGGGTGCTCGGTGCTCAGTAATCAGGGTGCTGAGTGCTCAGTACTGAGGGTGCTGGGTGCTCAGTGCTCAGTGTGCTGGGTGCTCAGTACTCATGGTGCTGGGTGCTCAGTACTCAGGGTGCTCAGTGCTCAGTGCTCAGGGTGCTGGGTGTTCAGTACTCAGGGTGCTGTGTGCTCAGTACTCAGGGTGCTGGTTGCTCAGTGCTCAGGGTGCTCGGTGCTCAGTACTCTGGGTGTTGGGTGCTCAGTACTCAGTGTGCTGGGTGCTCAGTGCTCAGGGTGCTGCGTGCTCAGTACTCAGGGTGCTGGGTGCTCAGTGCTCAGGGTGCTGGGTGCTCAGTGCTCAGGGTGCTGGGTGCTCAGTGCTCGGGGTGCTGGGTGCTCAGTGCTCGGGGTGCTGGGTGCTCAGTGCTCAGTGCTCAGGGTGCTGGGTGCTCAGTGCTCAGTGCTCAGGGTGCTGGGTGCTCAGTACTCAGGGTGCTCGGTGCTCAGTACTCAGGGTGCTGGGTGCTCAGTGCTCAGGGTGCTGGGTGCTCAGTACTCTGGGTTTTGTGTGCTCAGTACTCAGGGTGCTGGGTGCTCAGTACTCAGGGTGCTGTGTGCTCAGTGCTCAGGGTGCTGGGTGCTCAGTACTCAGGGTGCTCAGTGCTCAGTACTCGGGGTGCTTGGTGCTCAGTACTCAGGGTGCTCAGTGCTCAGTACTCGGGGTGCTCTGTGCTCAGTGCTCAGGGTGCTCAGTGCTCAGTGCTCGGGGTGCTTGGTGCTCAGTGCTCGGGGCGCTGGTTGCTCTGTGCTCGGGGTGCTGGGTGCTCAGTGCTCAGTGTGCTCAGTGCTCAGTACTCAGTGCTCAGGGTGCTCAGTGCTCAGTGCTCAGGGTGCTGGGTGTTCAGTACTCAGGGTGCTGGGTGCTCAGTACTCAGGGTGCTGGGTGCTCAGTGCTTAGGGTGCTGGGTGCTCAGTACTCTGGGTGTTGGGTGCTCAGTACTCAGGGCGCTTGGTGCTCAGTGCTCAGGGTGCTGGGTGCTCAGTGCTCAGGGTGCTGGGTGCTCAGTACTCAGGGTGCTGGGTGCTCAGTGCCCAGGGTGCTGGGTGCTCAGTACTCAGGGCGCTGAGTGCTCAGTGCTCGGGGTGCTGGGTGCTCAGTGCTCAGGGTGCTGGGTGCTCAGTACTCAGGGTGCTGGGTGCTCAGTGCTCGGGGTGCTCGGTGCTCAGTACTCAAGGTGCTGGGTGCTCAGTGCTCAGGGAGCTGGGTGCTCAGTCCTCGAGGTGCACCGTGCTCAGTGATCAGGGTGCTGTGTGCTCAGTACTCAGGGTGCTCGGTGCTCAGTACTCAGGGTTCTCAGTGCTCCGTACTCAGGGGGCTGGGTGCTCAGTGCTCAGGTTGCTGGGTGCTCAGTACTCAGGGTGGTCAGTGCTCAGTACTCGGGGTGCTTGGTGCACAGTACTCAGGGTGCTCAGTGCTCAGTACTCGGGGTGCTGGGTGCTCAGTGCTCAGGGTGCTCAGTGCTCAGTGCTCGGGGTGCTGGGTGCTCAGTGCTCAGTGCTCAGGGTGCTGGGTGTTCAGTACTCAAGGTGCTGGGTGCTCAGAACTCAGGGTGCTGGGTGCTCAGTGCTCAGGGTGCTCAGTGCTCAGTACTCAGTGCTCAGGGTGCTGGGTGTTCAGTACTCAGGGTGCTGGGTGTTCAGTACTCGGTGTGCTGGGTGCTCAGTGCTCAGGGTGCTCAGTGCTCAGTACTCAGTGCTCAGCGTGCTCAGTGCTCAGTGCTCAGGGTGCTGGGTGTTCAGTACTCAGGGTGCTGGGTGTTCAGTACTCGGTGTGCTGGGTGCTCAGTGCTCAGGGTGCTCAGTGCTCAGTACTCAGTGCTCAGGGTGCTCAGTGCTCAGTGCTCAGGGTGCTGCGTGTTCAGTACTCATGGTGCTGTGTGCTCAGTACTCAGGGTGCTGGGTGCTCAGTGCTCAGGGTGCTCGGTGCTCAGTACTCTGGGTGTTGGGTGCTCAGTACTCAGTGTGCTGGGTGCTCAGTGCTCAGGGTGCTGCGTGCTCAGTACTCAGGGTGCTGGGTGCTCAGTGCTCAGGGTGCTGGGTGCTCAGTGCTCAGGGTGCTGGGTGCTCAGTGCTCGGGGTGCTGGGTGCTCAGTGCTCGGTGTGCTGGTTGCTCAGTGCTCAGTGCTCAGGGTGCTGGGTGCTCAGTGCTCAGTGCTCAGGGTGCTGGTTGCTCAGTGCTCAGGGTGCTGGGTGCTCAGTACTCAGGGTGCTGGGTGCTCAGTGCACAGGGTGCTGGGTGCTCAGTACTCAGGGTGCTGGGTGCTCAGTACTCAGGGTGCTGGGTGCTCAGTACTCAGGGTGCTGGGTGCTCAGTGCTCGGGGTGCTGCGTGCTCAGTGCTCAGGGTGCTGGGTGCTCAGTGCTCAGGGTGCTGGGTGCTCAGTACTCAGGGTGCTGGGTGCTCAGTCCTTGGGCTGCTCGGTGCTCAGTACTCAAGGTGCTGGGTGCTCAGTGCTCAGGGTGCTGGGAGCTCAGTCCTCGGGGTGCTCCGTGCTCAGTGATCAGGGTGCTGGGTGCTCAGTACTCAGGGTGCTTGGTGCTCAGTACTCAGGGTTCTCAGTGCTCAGGACTCAGGGTGCTGGGTGCTCAGTGCTCAGGGTGCTGGGTGCTCAGTACTCAGGGTGCTCAGTGCTCAGTACTCGGGGTGCTTGGTGCACAGTACTCAGGGTGCTCAGTGCTCAGTACTCGGGGTGCTGGGTGATCAGTGCTCAGGGTGCTCAGTGCTCAGTGCTCGGGGTGCTGGGTGCTCAGTGCTCGGGGCGCTGGGTGCTCAGTGCTCGGGGTGCTGGGTGCTCAGTACTCGGGGTGCTGGGTGCTCAGTGCTCAGGGTGCTCAGTGCTCAGTACTCAGTACTCAGGGTGCTCAGTGCTCAGTGCTCAGGGTGCTGGGTGTTCAGTACTCAGGGTGCTGGGTGCTCAGTACTCAGGGTGCTGGGTGCTCAGTGCTTAGGGTGCTGGGTGCTCAGTACTCTGGGTGTTGGGTGCTCAGTACTCAGGGTGCTGGGTGCTCAGTGCTCGGGGTGCTGGGTGCTCAGTGCTCAGGGTGCTCAGTGCTCAGTACTCAGTGCTCAGGGTGCTGGGTGCTCAGTACTCAGGGTGCTGGGTGCTCAGTGCTCGGGGTGCTGGGTGCTCAGTGCTCAGGGTGATCGGTGCTCAGTGCTCAGGGTGCTGGCTGCTCAGTCCTCAGGGTGCTCAGTGCTCAAGGTGCTGGGTGCTCAGTGCTCGGGGTGCTCGGTGCTCATTACTCAGGGTGCTGGGTGCTCAGTGCCCAGGGTGGTGGGTGCTCAGTACTCAGGGTGCTGGGTGCTCAGTGCTCAGGGTGCTAGGTGCTGAGTCCTCAGGGTGCTCAGTACTCAGGGTGCTCAGTGCTCAGTGCTCAGTACTCAGGGTGTTCAGTACTCAGGCTGCTGGGTGCTCAGTGCTCGGGGTGCTGGATGATCAGTACTCAGGGTGCTGGGTGCTCAGTACTCGGGGTGCTGGGTGCTCAGTACTCTGGTGCTGGGTGCTCTGTGCTCGGGGTGCTGGGTGCTCAGTGCTCAGGGTGATCGGTGCTCAGTGCTCAGGGTGCTGGCTGCTCAGTCCTCAGGGTGCTCAGTGCTCAAGGTGCTGGGTGCTCAGTACTCAGGGTGCTGAGTGCTCAGTACTCAGGGTGCTGGGTCCTCAGTACTCAGGGTGCTGGGTGCTCAGTACTCAGGGTGCTGGGTGCTCAGTGCTCAGGGTGATCTGTTCTCAGTACTCAGGTTGCTGGGTGCTCAGTGCTCGGGGTGCTGGGTGCTCAGAACTCGTTGTGCTCAGTGCTCAGTACTCAGGGTGCTGGGTGCTCAGTACTCAGGGTGCTGGGTGCTCAGTGCTCGGGGTGCTCGGTGCTCAGTACTCGGGGTGCTGGGTGCTCAGTACTCGGGGTTGTGGGTGCTCAGTGCTCAGGGTGCTGGGTGCTCAGTGCTCGGTGTGCTGGGTGCTCAGTGCTGAGGGTGGTGCTGGGTGCTCAGTACTCAGGGTGCTGGGTGCTCAGTGCTCAGGGTGCTGGGTGCTCAGTACTAAGGGTGCTGGGTGCTCAGTACTCAGGGTGCTCGGTGCTCAGTACTCAGGGTGCTGGGTGCTCAGTGCTCAGTGTGCTGGGTACTCAGTACTCAGGGTGCTGGGTGCTCAGTACTCAGGGTGCTGGGTGCTCAGTGCTCAGTGTGCTGGGTGCTCAGTGCTCAGGGTGATCGGTGCTCATTACTCAGGGTGCTCAGTACTCAGGGTGCTGGGTGCTCAGTGCTCGGGGTGCTTGGTGCTCAGTACTCGGGGTGCTGTGTGCTCAGTGCTCAGGGTGCTGGGTTCTCAGTACTCAGGGTGCTCAGTGCTCAGTACTCGGGGTGCTTGGTGCTCAGTACTCAGGGTGCTCAGTGCTCAGTACTCGGGGTGCTCTGTGCTCAGTGCTCAGGGTGCTCAGTGCTCAGTGCTCGGGGTGCTTGGTGCTCAGTGCTCGGGGCGCTGGTTGCTCTGTGCTCGGGGTGCTGGGTGCTCAGTACTCGGGGTGCTGGGTGCTCAGTGCTCAGTGTGCTCAGTGCTCAGTACTCAGTGCTCAGGGTGCTCAGTGCTCAGTGCTCAGGGTGCTGGGTGTTCAGTACTCAGGGTGCTGGGTGCTCAGTACTCAGGGTGCTGGGTGCTCAGTGCTTAGGGTGCTGGGTGCTCAGTACTCTGGGTGTTGGGTGCTCAGTACTCAGGGCGCTTGGTGCTCAGTGCTCAGGGTGCTGGGTGCTCAGTGCTCAGGGTGCTGGGTGCTCAGTACTCAGGGTGCTGGGTGCTCAGTGCCCAGGGTGCTGGGTGCTCAGTACTCAGGGCGCTGGGTGCTCAGTGCTCGGGGTGCTGGGTGCTCAGTGCTCAGGGTGCTGGGTGCTCAGTACTCAGGGTGCTGGGTGCTCAGGGCTCGGGGTGCTCGGTGCTCAGTACTCAAGGAGCTGGGTGCTCAGTGCTCAGGGAGCTGGGTGCTCAGTCCTCGAGGGGCACCGTGCTCAGTGATCAGGGTGCTGTGTGCTCAGTACTCAGGGTGCTCGGTGCTCAGTACTCAGGGTTCTCAGTGCTCCGTACTCAGGGGGCTGGGTGCTCAGTGCTCAGGTTGCTGGGTGCTCAGTACTCAGGGTGCTCAGTGCTCAGTACACGGGGTGCTTGGTGCACAGTACTCAGGGTGCTCAGTGCTCAGTACTCGGGGTGCTGGGTGCTCAGTGCTCAGGGTGCTCAGTGCTCAGTGCTCGGGGTGCTGGGTGCTCAGTGCTCAGTGCTCAGGGTGCTGGGTGTTCAGTACTCAAGGTGCTGGGTGCTCAGAACTCAGGGTGCTGGGTGCTCAGTGCTCAGGGTGCTCAGTGCTCAGTACTCAGTGCTCAGGGTGCTGGGTGTTCAGTACTCAGGCTGCTGGGTGTTCAGTACTCGGTGTGCTGGGTGCTCAGTGCTCAGGGTGCTCAGTGCTCAGTACTCAGTGCTCAGGGTGCTCAGTGCTCAGTGCTCAGGGTGCTGGGTGCTCAGTACTCAGGGTTCTGGGTGTTCAGTACTCGGTGTGCTGGGTGTTCAGTGCTCAGGGTGCTCAGTGCTCAGTACTCAGTGCTCAGGGTGCTCAGTGCTCAGTGCTCAGGGTGCTGGGTGTTCAGTACTCAGGGTGCTGTGTGCTCAGTACTCAGGGTGCTGGGTGCTCAGTGCTCAGGGTGCTCGTTGCTCAGTACTCTGGGTGTTGGGTGCTCAGTACTCAGTGTGCTGGGTGCTCAGTGCTCAGGGTGCTGCGTGCTTAGTACTCAGGGTGCTGGGTGCTCAGTGCTCAGGGTGCTGGGTGCTCAGTGCTCAGGGTGCTGGGTGCTCAGTGCTCGGGGTGCTGGGTGCTCAGTGCTCGGGGTGCTGGTTGCTCAGTGCTCAGTGCTCAGGGTGCTGGGTGCTCAGTGCTCAGTGCTCAGGGTGCTGGTTGCTCAGTGCTCAGGGTGCTGGGTGCTCAGTACTCAGGGTGCTGGGTGCTCAGTGCACAGGGTGCTGGGTGCTCAGTACTCAGGGTGCTGGGTGCTCAGTACTCAGGGTGCTGGGTGCTCAGTACTCAGGGTGCTGGGTGCTCAGTGCTCGGGGTGCTGCGTGCTCAGTGCTCAGGGTGCTGGGTGCTCAGTGCTCAGGGTGCTGGGTGCTCAGTACTCAGGGTGCTGGGTGCTCAGTGCTTGGGGTGCTCGGTGCTCAGTACTCAAGGTGCTGGGTGCTCAGTGCTCAGGGTGCTGGGTGCTCAGTCCTCGGGGTGCTCCGTGCTCAGTGATCAGGGTGCTGGGTGCTCAGTACTCAGGGTGCTCGGTGCTCAGTACTCAGGGTTCTCAGTGCTCAGGACTCAGGGTGCTGGGTGCTCAGTGCTCAGGGTGCTGGGTGCTCAGTACTCAGGGTGCTCAGTGCTCAGTACTCGGGGTGCTTGGTGCACAGTACTCAGGGTGCTCAGAGCTCAGTACTCGGGGTGCTGGGTGCTCAGTGCTCAGGGTGCTCAGTGCTCAGTGCTCGGGGTGCTGGGTGCTCAGTGCTCGGGGCGCTGGGTGCTCAGTGCTCGGGGTGCTGGGTGCTCAGTACTCGGGGTGCTGGGTGCTCAGTGCTCAGGGTGCTCAGTGCTCAGTACTCAGTGCTCAGGGTGCTCAGTGCTCAGTGCTCAGGGTGCTGGGTGTTCAGTACTCAGGGTGCTGGGTGCTCAGTACTCAGGGTGCTGGGTGCTCAGTGCTTAGGGTGCTGGGTGCTCAGTACTCTGGGTGTTGGGTGCTCAGTACTCAGGGTGCTGGGTGCTCAGTGCTCGGGGTGCTGGCTGCTCAGTGCTCAGGGTGCTCAGTGCTCAGTACTCAGTGCTCAGGGTGCTGGGTTCTCAGTACTCAGGGTGCTGGGTGCTCAGTGCTCAGGGTGCTAGGTGCTCAGTCCTCAGGGTGCTCAGTACTCAGGGTGCTCAGTGCTCAGTGCTTAGTACTCAGGGTGCTGGGTGCTCAGTGCTCAGGGTGCTGGGTGCTAAGTACTCAGGGTGCTGGGTGCTCAGTATTCAGGGTGCTGGGTTCTCAGTACTCAGGGTGCTGGGTGCTCAGTACTCGGGGTGCTGGGTGCTCAGTACTCAGGGTGCTGGGTGCTCAGTGCTCGGGGTGCTGGGTGCTCAGTGCTCAGGGTGGTCGGTGCTCAGTGCTCAGGGTGCTGGCTGCTCAGTCCTCAGGGTGCTCAGTGCTCAAGGTGCTGGGTGCTCAGTGCTCGGGGTGCTCGGTGTTCATTACTCAGGGTGCTGGGTGCTCAGTACTCAGGGTGCTCGGTGCTCAGTACTCAGGGTGCTGGGTGCTCAGTGCTCGGGGTGCTGGGTGCTCAGTGCTCAGTGCTCAGGGTGCTGGGTGCTCAGTGCTCAGTGCTCAGGGTTCTCGTTGCTCAGTACTCAGGGTGCTGGGTGCTCAGTACTCAGGGTGCTGGGTGCTCAGTGCTCAGGGTGCTGGGTGCTCAGTACTCAGGGTGCTGGGTGCTCAGTGCTCGGGGTGCTGATAGCTCAGTGCTCGGGGTGCTGGGTGCTCAGTGCTCAGGGTGCTGGGTGCTCAGTACTCAGGGTGCTGGGTGCTCAGTGCTCGGGGTGCTCGGTTCTCAGTACTCAAGGTGCTGGGTGCTCAGTGCTCAGGGAGCTGGGTGCTCAGTCCTCGAGGTGCACCTTGCTCAGTGATCAGGGTGCTGGGTGCTCAGTACTCAGGGTGCTCGGTGCTCAGTACTCAGGGTTCTCAGTGCTCAGTACTCAGGGTGCTGGGTGCTCAGTGCTCAGGGTGCTGGGTGCTCAGTACTCAGGGAGCTCAGTGCTCAGTACTCGGGGTGCTTGGGGCACAGTACTCAGGGTGCTCAGTGCTCAGTACTCGGGGTCCTGTGTGCTCAGTGCTCAGGGTGCTCAGTGCTCAGTGCTCGGGGTGCTGGGTGCTCAGTGCTCAGTGCTCAGGGTGCTGGGTGTTCAGTACTCAAGGTGCTGGGTGCTCAGTACTCAGGGTGCTGGGTGCTCAGTGCTCAGGGTGCTCAGTGCTCAGTACTCAGTGCTCAGGGTGCTGGGTGTTCAGTACTCAGGGTCCTGGGTGTTCAGTACTCGGTGTGCTGGGTGCTCAGTGCTCAGGGTGTTCCGTGCTCAGTACTCAGTGCTCAGGGTGCTCAGTGCTCAGGGTGCTGGGTGTTCAGTACTCAGGGTGCTGGGTGTTCAGTACTCGGTGTGCTGGGTGCTCAGTGCTCAGGGTGCTCAGTGCTCAGTACTCAGTGCTCAGGGTGCTCAGTGCTCAGTGCTCAGGGTGCTGGGTGTACAGTACTCAGGGTGCTGGGTGCTCAGTGCTCAGGGTGCTGGGTGCTCAGTGCTCAGGGTGCTGGGTGCTCAGTGCTCGGGGTGCTGGGTGCTCAGTGCTCGGGGTGCTGGGTGCTCAGTGCTCAGTGCTCTGGGTGCTGGGTGCTCAGTGCTCAGTGCTCAGGGTGCTGGTTGCTTAGTACTCAGGGTGCTGGGTGCTCAGTGCTTGGGGTGCTCGGTGCTCAGTACTCAAGGTGCTGGGTGCTTAGTGCTCAGGGTGCTGGGTGCTCAGTCCTTGGGGTGCTCCGTGCTCAGTGATTAGGGTGCTGGGTGCTCAGTATTCAGGTTGCTCGGTGCTCAGTACTCAGGGTTCTCAGTGCTCAGTACTCAGGGTGCTGGGTGCTCAGTGCTCAGGGTGCTGGGTGCTCAGTACTCAGGGTGCTCAGTGCTCAGTACCCGGGGTGCTTGGTGCTCAGTACTCAGGGTGCTCAGTGCTCAGTACTCAGGGTGCTGGGTGCTCAGTGCTCAGGGTACTCAGTGCTCAGTGCTCGGGGTGCTGGGTGCTCAGTGCTCGGGGCGCTGGGTGCTCAGTGCTCGGGGTGCTGGGTGCTCAGTACTCGGGGTGCTGGATGCGCAGTGCTCAGGGTGCTCAGTGCTCAGTGCTCAGTGCTCAGGGTGCTGGGTGTTCAGTACTCAGGGTGCTGGGTGCTCAGTACTCAGGGTGCTGGGTGCTCAGTACTCAGGGTGCTGGGTGCTTAGTGTTCGAGGTGCTCGGTGCTCAGTACTCAAGGTGCTGGGTGCTCAGTGCTCAGGGTGCTGGGTGCTCAGTCCTCGGGGTGCTCCGTGCTCAGGGTGCTGGGTGCTCAGTGCTCAGGGTGCTGGGTGCTCACTGCTCGGGGTGCTGGGTGCTGAGTGCTCAGGGTGCTGGGTGCTCAGTGCTCAGGGTCCTGGGTGCTCAGTACTCAGGGTGCTGGGTGCTTAGTACTCAGGGTGCTCAGTGCTCAGTACACAGGGTGCTGGGTGCTCAGTGCTCGGTGTGCTGGGTGCTCAGTGCTCAGTACTCAGGGTGCTGGGTGCTCAGTGCTCGGGGTGCTGGGTGCTCAGTACTCAGCGTGCTGGGTGCTCAGTACTCAGGGTGCTGGGTGCTCAGTGCTCAGGGTGCTGGGTGCTCAGTGCTCAGGGTGCTGGGTGCTCAGTGATCGGGGTGCTGGGTGCTCAGTACTCAGGGTGCTCAGTGCTCGGGGAGCTCGGTGCTCAGTACTCAGGGTGCTGGGTGCTCAGTACTCAGTGCTCGGGGTCCTGGGTGCTCAGTGCTCGGGGAGCTCGGTGCTCAGTACTCAGCGTGCTGGGTGCTCAGTACTCAGGGTGCTGGGTGCTCATTCTCGGGGTGCTGGGTGCTCAGTGCTCGGGGTGCTGGGAGCTCAGTACTCAGGGTGCTGGGTGCTCAGTACTCAGGGTGCTCTGTGCTCAGTACTCAGGGTGCTCGGTTCTCAGTACTCAGCGTGCTGGGTGCTCATTCTCGGGGTGCTGGGTGCTCAGTGCTCGGGGTGCTGGGTGCTCAGTACTCAGGGTGCTGGGGGCTCAGTACTCAGGGTGCTGGTTGCTCAGTACTCAGGGTGATCTGTTCTCAGTACTCAGGGTACTGGGGGCTCAGTGCTCGGGGTGCTGGGTGCTCAGTACTCGGGGTGCTCAGTGCTCAGTACTCAGGGTGCTGGGTGCTCAGTACTCAGGGTGCTGGGTGCTCAGTGCTCGGGGTGCTCGGTGCTCAGTACTCGGGGTGCTGTGTGCTCAGTACTCGGGGAGCTGGGTGCTCAGTGCTCAGGGTTCTGGGTGCTCAGTGCTTGGGGTGCTGCGTGCTCAGGGCTGAGGGTGATGGCTGCTCAGTGCTCAGGTTGCTGGGTGCTCAGTACTCAGAGTGGTCGGTGCTCATTACTCAGGGTGCTCAGTGCTCAGTACTCAGGGTGCTGGGTGCTCAGTGCTCAGGGTGCTGGGTGCTCAGTGCTCAGGGTGCTGGGTGCTCAGTACTCAGTGTGCTGGGTGCTCAGTGCTCAGGGTGCTGGGTGCTCAGTACTCAGGGTGCTGGGTGCTCAGTGCTCGGGGTGATCAGTGCTCAGTACTCAGGGTGCTGGGTGCTCAGTGCTCAGGGTGCTGGGTGCTCAGTCCTCAGGGTCTTCAGTACTCAGGGTGCTGGGTGCTCAGTGCTCAGTACTCAGGGTGCTCAGTACTCAGGGTGCCGGGTGCTCAGTGCTCGGGTTGCTGGGTGCTCAGTACTCAGGGTGCTGGGTGCTCAGTACTCGGCGTGCTGGGTGCTCCGTACTCAGGATGCTGGGTGCTCAGTGCTCGGGGTGCTGGGTGCTCAGTGCTCAGGGTGATCGGTGCTCAGTGCTCAGGTTGCTGGGTGCTCAGTCCTCAGGGTGCTCAGTGCTCAGGGTGCTGGGTGCTCAGTGCTCGGGGTGCTCGGTGCTCAGTACTCAGTGTGCTGAGTGCTCAGTACTCAGGGTGCTGGGTGCTCAGTACTCAGGGTGCTGGGTGCTCAGTACTCAGGGTGCTGTGTGCTCAGTGCTCAGGGTGCTGGGTGCTCAGTGCTCAGGGTGCTGGGTGCTCAGTGCTCGGGGTGCTGGGTGCTCAGTGCTCGGGGTGCTGGGTGCTCAGTGCTCAGTGCTCAGGGTGCTGGGTGCTCAGTGCTCAGTGGTCATGGTGCTGGTCGCTCAGTACTCAGGGTGCTGGGTGCTCAGTACTCAGGGTGCTGGGTGCTCAGTGCTCAGGGTGCTGGGTGCTCAGTACTCAGGGTGCTGGGTGCTCAGTACTCAGGGTGCTTGGTGCTCAGTACTCAGGGTGCTGGGTGCTCAGTGCTCAGGGTGCTGGTTGCTCAGTACTCAGGGTGCTGGGTGTACAGTGCTCGGGGTGCTAGGTGCTCAGTACTCAAGGTGCTGGGTGCTCAGTGCTCAGTACTCTGTGTGCTGGGTGCTCAGTGCTCGGGGTGCTGGGTGCTCAGTACTCAGCGTGCTGGGTGCTCAGTACTCAGGGTGCTGGGTGCTCAGTGCTCAGGGTGCTGGGTGCTCAGTGCTCAGGGTGCTGGGTACTCAGTGATCGGGGTGCTGGGTGCTCAGTACTCAGGGTGCTCAGTGCTCGGGGAGCTCGGTGCTCAGTACTCTGTGTGCTGGGTGCTCAGTGCTCAGGGTGCTGGGTGCTCAGTGCTCAGTGGTCATGGTGCTGGTCGCTCAGTACTCAGGGTGCTGGGTGCTCAGTACTCAAGGTGCTGGGTGCTCAGTGCTCAGGGTGCTGGGTGCTCAGTCCTCGGGGTGCTCCGTGCTCAGTACTCAGGGTGCTGGGTGCTCAGTGCTCAGGGTGATCTGTTCTCAGTACTCAGGTTGCTGGGTGCTCAGTGCTCGGGGTGCTGGGTGCTCAGAACTCGTTGTGCTCAGTGCTCAGTACTCAGGGTGCTGGGTGCTCAGTACTCAGGGTGCTGGGTGCTCAGTGCTCGGGGTGCTCGGTGCTCAGTACTCGGGGTGCTGGGTGCTCAGTACTCGGGGTTGTGGGTGCTCAGTGCTCAGGGTGCTGGGTGCTCAGTGCTCGGTGTGCTGGGTGCTCAGTGCTGAGGGTGGTGCTGGGTGCTCAGTACTCAGGGTGCTGGGTGCTCAGTGCTCAGGGTGCTGGGTGCTCAGTACTAAGGGTGCTGGGTGCTCAGTACTCAGGGTGCTCGGTGCTCAGTACTCAGGGTGCTGGGTGCTCAGTGCTCAGTGTGCTGGGTACTCAGTACTCAGGGTGCTGGGTGCTCAGTACTCAGGGTGCTGGGTGCTCAGTGCTCAGTGTGCTGGGTGCTCAGTGCTCAGGGTGATCGGTGCTCATTACTCAGGGTGCTCAGTACTCAGGGTGCTGGGTGCTCAGTGCTCGGGGTGCTTGGTGCTCAGTACTCGGGGTGCTGTGTGCTCAGTGCTCAGGGTGCTGGGTTCTCAGTACTCAGGGTGCTCAGTGCTCAGTACTCGGGGTGCTTGGTGCTCAGTACTCAGGGTGCTCAGTGCTCAGTACTCGGGGTGCTCTGTGCTCAGTGCTCAGGGTGCTCAGTGCTCAGTGCTCGGGGTGCTTGGTGCTCAGTGCTCGGGGCGCTGGTTGCTCTGTGCTCGGGGTGCTGGGTGCTCAGTACTCGGGGTGCTGGGTGCTCAGTGCTCAGTGTGCTCAGTGCTCAGTACTCAGTGCTCAGGGTGCTCAGTGCTCAGTGCTCAGGGTGCTGGGTGTTCAGTACTCAGGGTGCTGGGTGCTCAGTACTCAGGGTGCTGGGTGCTCAGTGCTTAGGGTGCTGGGTGCTCAGTACTCTGGGTGTTGGGTGCTCAGTACTCAGGGCGCTTGGTGCTCAGTGCTCAGGGTGCTGGGTGCTCAGTGCTCAGGGTGCTGGGTGCTCAGTACTCAGGGTGCTGGGTGCTCAGTGCCCAGGGTGCTGGGTGCTCAGTACTCAGGGCGCTGGGTGCTCAGTGCTCGGGGTGCTGGGTGCTCAGTGCTCAGGGTGCTGGGTGCTCAGTACTCAGGGTGCTGGGTGCTCAGGGCTCGGGGTGCTCGGTGCTCAGTACTCAAGGAGCTGGGTGCTCAGTGCTCAGGGAGCTGGGTGCTCAGTCCTCGAGGGGCACCGTGCTCAGTGATCAGGGTGCTGTGTGCTCAGTACTCAGGGTGCTCGGTGCTCAGTACTCAGGGTTCTCAGTGCTCCGTACTCAGGGGGCTGGGTGCTCAGTGCTCAGGTTGCTGGGTGCTCAGTACTCAGGGTGCTCAGTGCTCAGTACACGGGGTGCTTGGTGCACAGTACTCAGGGTGCTCAGTGCTCAGTACTCGGGGTGCTGGGTGCTCAGTGCTCAGGGTGCTCAGTGCTCAGTGCTCGGGGTGCTGGGTGCTCAGTGCTCAGTGCTCAGGGTGCTGGGTGTTCAGTACTCAAGGTGCTGGGTGCTCAGAACTCAGGGTGCTGGGTGCTCAGTGCTCAGGGTGCTCAGTGCTCAGTACTCAGTGCTCAGGGTGCTGGGTGTTCAGTACTCAGGCTGCTGGGTGTTCAGTACTCGGTGTGCTGGGTGCTCAGTGCTCAGGGTGCTCAGTGCTCAGTACTCAGTGCTCAGGGTGCTCAGTGCTCAGTGCTCAGGGTGCTGGGTGCTCAGTACTCAGGGTTCTGGGTGTTCAGTACTCGGTGTGCTGGGTGCTCAGTGCTCAGGGTGCTCAGTGCTCAGTACTCAGTGCTCAGGGTGCTCAGTGCTCAGTGCTCAGGGTGCTGGGTGTTCAGTACTCAGGGTGCTGTGTGCTCAGTACTCAGGGTGCTGGGTGCTCAGTGCTCAGGGTGCTCGTTGCTCAGTACTCTGGGTGTTGGGTGCTCAGTACTCAGTGTGCTGGGTGCTCAGTGCTCAGGGTGCTGCGTGCTTAGTACTCAGGGTGCTGGGTGCTCAGTGCTCAGGGTGCTGGGTGCTCAGTGCTCAGGGTGCTGGGTGCTCAGTGCTCGGGGTGCTGGGTGCTCAGTGCTCGGGGTGCTGGTTGCTCAGTGCTCAGTGCTCAGGGTGCTGGGTGCTCAGTGCTCAGTGCTCAGGGTGCTGGTTGCTCAGTGCTCAGGGTGCTGGGTGCTCAGTACTCAGGGTGCTGGGTGCTCAGTGCACAGGGTGCTGGGTGCTCAGTACTCAGGGTGCTGGGTGCTCAGTACTCAGGGTGCTGGGTGCTCAGTACTCAGGGTGCTGGGTGCTCAGTGCTCGGGGTGCTGCGTGCTCAGTGCTCAGGGTGCTGGGTGCTCAGTGCTCAGGGTGCTGGGTGCTCAGTACTCAGGGTGCTGGGTGCTCAGTGCTTGGGGTGCTCGGTGCTCAGTACTCAAGGTGCTGGGTGCTCAGTGCTCAGGGTGCTGGGTGCTCAGTCCTCGGGGTGCTCCGTGCTCAGTGATCAGGGTGCTGGGTGCTCAGTACTCAGGGTGCTCGGTGCTCAGTACTCAGGGTTCTCAGTGCTCAGGACTCAGGGTGCTGGGTGCTCAGTGCTCAGGGTGCTGGGTGCTCAGTACTCAGGGTGCTCAGTGCTCAGTACTCGGGGTGCTTGGTGCACAGTACTCAGGGTGCTCAGAGCTCAGTACTCGGGGTGCTGGGTGCTCAGTGCTCAGGGTGCTCAGTGCTCAGTGCTCGGGGTGCTGGGTGCTCAGTGCTCGGGGCGCTGGGTGCTCAGTGCTCGGGGTGCTGGGTGCTCAGTACTCGGGGTGCTGGGTGCTCAGTGCTCAGGGTGCTCAGTGCTCAGTACTCAGTGCTCAGGGTGCTCAGTGCTCAGTGCTCAGGGTGCTGGGTGTTCAGTACTCAGGGTGCTGGGTGCTCAGTACTCAGGGTGCTGGGTGCTCAGTGCTTAGGGTGCTGGGTGCTCAGTACTCTGGGTGTTGGGTGCTCAGTACTCAGGGTGCTGGGTGCTCAGTGCTCGGGGTGCTGGCTGCTCAGTGCTCAGGGTGCTCAGTGCTCAGTACTCAGTGCTCAGGGTGCTGGGTTCTCAGTACTCAGGGTGCTGGGTGCTCAGTGCTCAGGGTGCTAGGTGCTCAGTCCTCAGGGTGCTCAGTACTCAGGGTGCTCAGTGCTCAGTGCTTAGTACTCAGGGTGCTGGGTGCTCAGTGCTCAGGGTGCTGGGTGCTAAGTACTCAGGGTGCTGGGTGCTCAGTATTCAGGGTGCTGGGTTCTCAGTACTCAGGGTGCTGGGTGCTCAGTACTCGGGGTGCTGGGTGCTCAGTACTCAGGGTGCTGGGTGCTCAGTGCTCGGGGTGCTGGGTGCTCAGTGCTCAGGGTGGTCGGTGCTCAGTGCTCAGGGTGCTGGCTGCTCAGTCCTCAGGGTGCTCAGTGCTCAAGGTGCTGGGTGCTCAGTGCTCGGGGTGCTCGGTGTTCATTACTCAGGGTGCTGGGTGCTCAGTACTCAGGGTGCTCGGTGCTCAGTACTCAGGGTGCTGGGTGCTCAGTGCTCGGGGTGCTGGGTGCTCAGTGCTCAGTGCTCAGGGTGCTGGGTGCTCAGTGCTCAGTGCTCAGGGTTCTCGTTGCTCAGTACTCAGGGTGCTGGGTGCTCAGTACTCAGGGTGCTGGGTGCTCAGTGCTCAGGGTGCTGGGTGCTCAGTACTCAGGGTGCTGGGTGCTCAGTGCTCGGGGTGCTGATAGCTCAGTGCTCGGGGTGCTGGGTGCTCAGTGCTCAGGGTGCTGGGTGCTCAGTACTCAGGGTGCTGGGTGCTCAGTGCTCGGGGTGCTCGGTTCTCAGTACTCAAGGTGCTGGGTGCTCAGTGCTCAGGGAGCTGGGTGCTCAGTCCTCGAGGTGCACCTTGCTCAGTGATCAGGGTGCTGGGTGCTCAGTACTCAGGGTGCTCGGTGCTCAGTACTCAGGGTTCTCAGTGCTCAGTACTCAGGGTGCTGGGTGCTCAGTGCTCAGGGTGCTGGGTGCTCAGTACTCAGGGAGCTCAGTGCTCAGTACTCGGGGTGCTTGGGGCACAGTACTCAGGGTGCTCAGTGCTCAGTACTCGGGGTCCTGTGTGCTCAGTGCTCAGGGTGCTCAGTGCTCAGTGCTCGGGGTGCTGGGTGCTCAGTGCTCAGTGCTCAGGGTGCTGGGTGTTCAGTACTCAAGGTGCTGGGTGCTCAGTACTCAGGGTGCTGGGTGCTCAGTGCTCAGGGTGCTCAGTGCTCAGTACTCAGTGCTCAGGGTGCTGGGTGTTCAGTACTCAGGGTCCTGGGTGTTCAGTACTCGGTGTGCTGGGTGCTCAGTGCTCAGGGTGTTCCGTGCTCAGTACTCAGTGCTCAGGGTGCTCAGTGCTCAGGGTGCTGGGTGTTCAGTACTCAGGGTGCTGGGTGTTCAGTACTCGGTGTGCTGGGTGCTCAGTGCTCAGGGTGCTCAGTGCTCAGTACTCAGTGCTCAGGGTGCTCAGTGCTCAGTGCTCAGGGTGCTGGGTGTACAGTACTCAGGGTGCTGGGTGCTCAGTGCTCAGGGTGCTGGGTGCTCAGTGCTCAGGGTGCTGGGTGCTCAGTGCTCGGGGTGCTGGGTGCTCAGTGCTCGGGGTGCTGGGTGCTCAGTGCTCAGTGCTCTGGGTGCTGGGTGCTCAGTGCTCAGTGCTCAGGGTGCTGGTTGCTTAGTACTCAGGGTGCTGGGTGCTCAGTGCTTGGGGTGCTCGGTGCTCAGTACTCAAGGTGCTGGGTGCTTAGTGCTCAGGGTGCTGGGTGCTCAGTCCTTGGGGTGCTCCGTGCTCAGTGATTAGGGTGCTGGGTGCTCAGTATTCAGGTTGCTCGGTGCTCAGTACTCAGGGTTCTCAGTGCTCAGTACTCAGGGTGCTGGGTGCTCAGTGCTCAGGGTGCTGGGTGCTCAGTACTCAGGGTGCTCAGTGCTCAGTACCCGGGGTGCTTGGTGCTCAGTACTCAGGGTGCTCAGTGCTCAGTACTCAGGGTGCTGGGTGCTCAGTGCTCAGGGTACTCAGTGCTCAGTGCTCGGGGTGCTGGGTGCTCAGTGCTCGGGGCGCTGGGTGCTCAGTGCTCGGGGTGCTGGGTGCTCAGTACTCGGGGTGCTGGATGCGCAGTGCTCAGGGTGCTCAGTGCTCAGTGCTCAGTGCTCAGGGTGCTGGGTGTTCAGTACTCAGGGTGCTGGGTGCTCAGTACTCAGGGTGCTGGGTGCTCAGTACTCAGGGTGCTGGGTGCTTAGTGTTCGAGGTGCTCGGTGCTCAGTACTCAAGGTGCTGGGTGCTCAGTGCTCAGGGTGCTGGGTGCTCAGTCCTCGGGGTGCTCCGTGCTCAGGGTGCTGGGTGCTCAGTGCTCAGGGTGCTGGGTGCTCACTGCTCGGGGTGCTGGGTGCTGAGTGCTCAGGGTGCTGGGTGCTCAGTGCTCAGGGTCCTGGGTGCTCAGTACTCAGGGTGCTGGGTGCTTAGTACTCAGGGTGCTCAGTGCTCAGTACACAGGGTGCTGGGTGCTCAGTGCTCGGTGTGCTGGGTGCTCAGTGCTCAGTACTCAGGGTGCTGGGTGCTCAGTGCTCGGGGTGCTGGGTGCTCAGTACTCAGCGTGCTGGGTGCTCAGTACTCAGGGTGCTGGGTGCTCAGTGCTCAGGGTGCTGGGTGCTCAGTGCTCAGGGTGCTGGGTGCTCAGTGATCGGGGTGCTGGGTGCTCAGTACTCAGGGTGCTCAGTGCTCGGGGAGCTCGGTGCTCAGTACTCAGGGTGCTGGGTGCTCAGTACTCAGTGCTCGGGGTCCTGGGTGCTCAGTGCTCGGGGAGCTCGGTGCTCAGTACTCAGCGTGCTGGGTGCTCAGTACTCAGGGTGCTGGGTGCTCATTCTCGGGGTGCTGGGTGCTCAGTGCTCGGGGTGCTGGGAGCTCAGTACTCAGGGTGCTGGGTGCTCAGTACTCAGGGTGCTCTGTGCTCAGTACTCAGGGTGCTCGGTTCTCAGTACTCAGCGTGCTGGGTGCTCATTCTCGGGGTGCTGGGTGCTCAGTGCTCGGGGTGCTGGGTGCTCAGTACTCAGGGTGCTGGGGGCTCAGTACTCAGGGTGCTGGTTGCTCAGTACTCAGGGTGATCTGTTCTCAGTACTCAGGGTACTGGGGGCTCAGTGCTCGGGGTGCTGGGTGCTCAGTACTCGGGGTGCTCAGTGCTCAGTACTCAGGGTGCTGGGTGCTCAGTACTCAGGGTGCTGGGTGCTCAGTGCTCGGGGTGCTCGGTGCTCAGTACTCGGGGTGCTGTGTGCTCAGTACTCGGGGAGCTGGGTGCTCAGTGCTCAGGGTTCTGGGTGCTCAGTGCTTGGGGTGCTGCGTGCTCAGGGCTGAGGGTGATGGCTGCTCAGTGCTCAGGTTGCTGGGTGCTCAGTACTCAGAGTGGTCGGTGCTCATTACTCAGGGTGCTCAGTGCTCAGTACTCAGGGTGCTGGGTGCTCAGTGCTCAGGGTGCTGGGTGCTCAGTGCTCAGGGTGCTGGGTGCTCAGTACTCAGTGTGCTGGGTGCTCAGTGCTCAGGGTGCTGGGTGCTCAGTACTCAGGGTGCTGGGTGCTCAGTGCTCGGGGTGATCAGTGCTCAGTACTCAGGGTGCTGGGTGCTCAGTGCTCAGGGTGCTGGGTGCTCAGTCCTCAGGGTCTTCAGTACTCAGGGTGCTGGGTGCTCAGTGCTCAGTACTCAGGGTGCTCAGTACTCAGGGTGCCGGGTGCTCAGTGCTCGGGTTGCTGGGTGCTCAGTACTCAGGGTGCTGGGTGCTCAGTACTCGGCGTGCTGGGTGCTCCGTACTCAGGATGCTGGGTGCTCAGTGCTCGGGGTGCTGGGTGCTCAGTGCTCAGGGTGATCGGTGCTCAGTGCTCAGGTTGCTGGGTGCTCAGTCCTCAGGGTGCTCAGTGCTCAGGGTGCTGGGTGCTCAGTGCTCGGGGTGCTCGGTGCTCAGTACTCAGTGTGCTGAGTGCTCAGTACTCAGGGTGCTGGGTGCTCAGTACTCAGGGTGCTGGGTGCTCAGTACTCAGGGTGCTGTGTGCTCAGTGCTCAGGGTGCTGGGTGCTCAGTGCTCAGGGTGCTGGGTGCTCAGTGCTCGGGGTGCTGGGTGCTCAGTGCTCGGGGTGCTGGGTGCTCAGTGCTCAGTGCTCAGGGTGCTGGGTGCTCAGTGCTCAGTGGTCATGGTGCTGGTCGCTCAGTACTCAGGGTGCTGGGTGCTCAGTACTCAGGGTGCTGGGTGCTCAGTGCTCAGGGTGCTGGGTGCTCAGTACTCAGGGTGCTGGGTGCTCAGTACTCAGGGTGCTTGGTGCTCAGTACTCAGGGTGCTGGGTGCTCAGTGCTCAGGGTGCTGGTTGCTCAGTACTCAGGGTGCTGGGTGTACAGTGCTCGGGGTGCTAGGTGCTCAGTACTCAAGGTGCTGGGTGCTCAGTGCTCAGTACTCTGTGTGCTGGGTGCTCAGTGCTCGGGGTGCTGGGTGCTCAGTACTCAGCGTGCTGGGTGCTCAGTACTCAGGGTGCTGGGTGCTCAGTGCTCAGGGTGCTGGGTGCTCAGTGCTCAGGGTGCTGGGTACTCAGTGATCGGGGTGCTGGGTGCTCAGTACTCAGGGTGCTCAGTGCTCGGGGAGCTCGGTGCTCAGTACTCAGGGTGCTGGGTGCTCAGTACTCAGTGCTCGGTGTCCTGGGTGCTCCGTGCTCGGGGTGCTGGGTGCTCAGTGCTCTGGGTGCTTAGTACTCAGTACTCAGGGTGCTGGGTGCTCAGTACTCAGGGTGCTGGGTGCTCATTCTCGGGGTGCTGGGTGCTCAGTGCTCAGGGTGATCGGTGCTCAGTGCTCAGGTTGCTGGGTGCTCAGTCCTCAGGGTGCTCAGTGCTCAGGGTGCTGGGTGCTCAGTGCTCGGGGTGCTCGGTGCTCAGTACTCAGTGTGCTGAGTGCTCAGTACTCAGGGTGCTGGGTGCTCAGTACTCAGGGTGCTGGGTGCTCAGTACTCAGGGTGCTGTGTGCTCAGTGCTCAGGGTGCTGGGTGCTCAGTGCTCAGGGTGCTGGGTGCTCAGTGCTCGGGGTGCTGGGTGCTCAGTGCTCGGGGTGCTGGGTGCTCAGTGCTCAGTGCTCAGGGTGCTGGGTGCTCAGTGCTCAGTGGTCATGGTGCTGGTCGCTCAGTACTCAGGGTGCTGGGTGCTCAGTACTCAGGGTGCTGGGTGCTCAGTGCTCAGGGTGCTGGGTGCTCAGTACTCAGGGTGCTGGGTGCTCAGTACTCAGGGTGCTTGGTGCTCAGTACTCAGGGTGCTGGGTGCTCAGTGCTCAGGGTGCTGGTTGCTCAGTACTCAGGGTGCTGGGTGTACAGTGCTCGGGGTGCTAGGTGCTCAGTACTCAAGGTGCTGGGTGCTCAGTGCTCAGTACTCTGTGTGCTGGGTGCTCAGAGCTCGGGGTGCTGGGTGCTCAGTACTCAGCGTGCTGGGTGCTCAGTACTCAGGGTGCTGGGTGCTCAGTGCTCAGGGTGCTGGGTGCTCAGTGCTCAGGGTGCTGGGTACTCAGTGATCGGGGTGCTGGGTGCTCAGTACTCAGGGTGCTCAGTGCTCGGGGAGCTCGGTGCTCAGTACTCAGGGTGCTGGGTGCTCAGTACTCAGTGCTCGGTGTCCTGGGTGCTCCGTGCTCGGGGTGCTGGGTGCTCAGTGCTCTGGGTGCTTAGTACTCAGTACTCAGGGTGCTGGGTGCTCAGTACTCAGGGTGCTGGGTGCTCATTCTCGGGGTGCTGGGTGCTCAGTGCTCGGGGTGCTCGGTTCTCAGTACTCAGGGTGCTGGGGGCTCAGTACTCAGGGTGCTCGGTTCTCAGTACTCAGGGTGCTGGGTGCTCATTCTCGGGGTGCTGGGTGCTCAGTACTCAGGGTGCTGGGTGCTCAGTGCTCGGGGTTCTGGGTGCTCAGTGCTCAGGGTGATCGGTGCTCAGTACTTAGGGTGCTGGGTGCTCAGTGCTCAGGGTGCTGGGTGCTCAGTCCTCAGGGTGCTCAGTGCTCAGGGTGCTGGGTGCTCAGTGCTCGTGGTGCTCGGTGCTCAGTACTCAGGGTGCTGAGTGCTCAGTACTCAGGGTGCTGGGTGCTCACTACTCAGGGTGCTGGGTGCTCAGTGCTTGGGTGATCGGTGCTCAGTACTCAGGATGCTGGGTGCTCAGTGCTCGGGGTGCTCTGTGGTCAATACGTTGGGTGCTCACTACTCAGGTGCTGGGTGCTCAGTGCTCAGGGTGCTGGGTGCTCTGTGCTCAGGGTGCTGGGTGCTCAGTGCTCAGGGTGCTGGGTGTTCAGTACTCAGGGTGCTGGGTGCTCAGTGCTCAGGGTGCTGGGTGCTCAGTACTCAGGGTGCTGGGTGCTCAGTACTCAGGGTGCTGGGTGCTCAGTGCTCAGGGTGAAGGGTACTCAGTGCTCAGGGTGCTCGGTGCTCAGTACTCGGGGTGCTGGGTGCTCATTCTCGGGGTGCTGGATGCTCACTGCTCAGGGTGCTGGGTGCTCAGTACTCAGGGTGCTGGGTGCTCAGTGCTCAGGGTGCTGGGTGCTCAGTACTCAGGGTGCTGGGTGCTCACGGCTCAGGGTGCTGGGTGATCAGTACTCAGGGTGCTGGGTGCTCAGGGCTCAGGGTGCTGGGTGCTCAGTACTCAGGGTGCTGGGAGCTCAGTGCTCAGGGTGATCGGTGCTCAGTACTCAGGGTGCTCAGTACTCAGGGTGCTGGGTGCTCAGTGCTCGGGGTGCTTGGTGCTCAGTACTCAGGGTGCTGGGTGCTCAGTGCTCGGGGTGCTGGGTGCTCAGTGCTCAGGGAGATCGGTGCTCAGAACTCAGGGTGCTGGGTGCTCAGTGCTCAGGGTGCTGGGTGCTCAGTCCTCAGGGTGCTCAGTGCTCAGGGTGCTGGGTGCTCAGTGCTCGGGGTGCTGGGTGCTCAGTGCTCAGTGCTCAGGGTGCTGGGTGCTCAGTGCTCAGTGCTCAGGGTGCTGGTTGCTCAGTATTCAGGGTGCTGGGTGCTCAGTACTCAGGGTGCTGGGTGCTCAGTGCTCAGGGAGCTGGGTGCTCAGTACTCAGGGTGCTGGGTGATCAGTGCTCGGGGTGCTGGGTGCTCAGTGCTCAGGGTGCTGGTTGCTCAGTGCTCAGGGTGCTGGGTGCTCAGTACTCAGGGTGCTGGGTGTTCAGTGCTCAGGGTGCTGGGTGCTCAGTGATCAGGGTGCTGGGTGCTCAGTACTCAGGGTGCTCGGTGCTCAGTACTTAGGGTTCTCAGTGCTCAGTACTCAGGGTGCTGGGTACTCAGTGCTCAGGGTGCTGGGTGCTCAGTACTCAAGGTGCTGGGTGCTCAGTGCTCAGGGTGCTGGGTGCTCAGTGATCAGGGTGCTGGGAGCTCAGTACTCAGGGTGCTCAGTGCTCAGTACTCAGGGTTCTCAGTGCTCAGTACTCAGGGTGCTGGGTACTCAGTGCTCAGGGTGCTGGGTGCTCAGTACTCAGGGTGCTCAGTGCTCAGTACTCAGGGTTCTCAGTGCTCAGTACTCATGGTGCTGGGTACTCAGTGCTCAGGGTGCTCGGTGCTCAGTACTCAAGGTGCTGGGTGCTCAGTGCTCAGGGTGCTGGGTGCTCAGTGATCAGGGTGCTGGGTGCTCAGTACTCAGGGTGCTCGGTGCTCAGTACTCAGGGTTCTCAGTGCTCAGTACTCAGGGTGCTGGGTACTCAGTGCTCAGGGTGCTGGGTGCTCAGTACTCAGGGTGCTCAGTGCTCAGTACTCGGGGTGCTTGGTGCTCAGTACTCAGGGTGCTCAGTGCTCACTACTCGGGGTGCTGGGTGCTCAGTGCTCAGGGTGCTCAGTGCTCAGTGCTCGGGGTGCTGGGTGCTCAGTGCTCGGGGCGCTGGGTGCTCAGTGCTCGGGGTGCTGGGTGCTCAGTACTCGGGGTGCTGGGTGCTCAGTGCTCAGGGTGCTCTGTGCTCAGTACTCAGTGCTCAGGGTGCTCAGTGCTCAGTGCTCAGGGTGCTGGGTGTTCAGTACTCAGGGTGCTGGGTGCTCAGTACTCAGGGTGCTGGGTGCTCAGTGCTCAGGGTGCTGGGTGCTCAGTGCTCGGGGCGCTGGGTGTTCAGTGCTTGGGGTGCTCGGAGCGCAGTATTCAGGGTGCTGGGTGCTCAGTGCTCGGGGTGATCGGTGCTCAGTGCTCAGGGTGCTGGGTGCTCAGTCCTCAGGGTCCTCAGTACTCAGGGTGCTGGGTGCTCAGTGCTCAGTACTCAGGGTGCTCAGTACTCAGTGTGCCGGGTGCTCAGTGCTCGGGTTGCTGGGTGCTCAGTACTCAGGGTGCTGGGTGCTCAGTACTCGGCGTGCTGGGTGCTCCGTACTCAGGATGCTGGGTGCTCAGTGCTCGGGGTGCTGGGTGCTCAGTGCTCAGGGTGATCGGTGCTTAGTGCTCAGGTTGCTGGGTGCTCAGTCCTCAGGGTGCTCAGTGCTCAGGGTGCTGGGTGCTCAGTGCTCGGGGTGCTCGGTGCTCAGTACTCAGGGTGCTGAGTGCTCTGTACTCAGGGTGCTGGGTGCTCAGTACTCAGGGTGCTGGGTGCTCAGTACTCAGGGTGCTGTGTGCTCAGTGCTCAGGGTGCTGGGTGCTCAGTGCTCAGGGTGCTGGGTGCTCAGTGCTCGGGGTGCTGGGTGCTCAGTGCTCGGGGTGCTGGGTGCTCAGTGCTCAGTGCTCAGGGTGCTGGGTGCTCAGTGCTCAGTGCTCATGGTGCTGGTTGCTCAGTACTCAGGGTGCTGGGTGCTCAGTACTCAGGGTGCTGGGTGCTCAGTGCTCAGGGTGCTGGGTGCTCAGTACTCAGGGTGCTGGGTGCTCAGTACTCAGGGTGCTTGGTGCTCAGTACTCAGGGTGCTGGGTGCTCAGTGCTCGGGGTGCTGCGTGCTCAGTGCTCAGGGTGCTGGGTGCTCAGTGTTCAGGGTGCTGGTTGCTCAGTACTCAAGGTGCTGGGTGCTCAGTGCTCAGGGTGCTGGGTGCTCAGTCCTCGGGGTGCTCCATGCTCAGTGATCAGGGTGCTGGGTGCTCAGTACTCAGGGTTCTCAGTGCTCAGTACTCAGGGTGCTGGGTGCTCAGTGCTCAGGGTGCTGGGTGCTCAGTACTCAGGGTGCTCAGTGCTCAGTACTCGGGGTGCTTGGTGCTCAGTGCTCAGGGTGCTCAGTGCTCAGTGCTCGGGGTGCTGGGTGCTCAGTGCTCGGGGCACTGGGTGCTCAGTGATCGGGGTGCTGGATGCTCAGTACTCAGGGTGCTCAGTGCTCAGTGCTCAGGGTGCTGGGTGCTCAGTACTCAGGTTGCTCAGTGCTCAGTACTCGGGGTGCTGGGTGCTCAGTGCTCAGGGTGCTCAGTGCTCAGTGCTCGGGGTGCTGGGTGCTCAGTGCTCGGGGCGCTGGGTGCTCAGTGCTCGGGGTGCTGGGTGCTCAGTACTCGGGGTGCTGGGTGCTCAGTGCTCAGGGTGCTCAGTGCTCAGTACTCAGTGCTCAGGGTGCTCAGTGCTCAGGGCTCAGGGTGCTGGGTGTTCAGTACTCAGGGTGCTGGGTGCTCAGTACTCAGGGTGCTGGGTGCTCAGTGCTCAGGTTGCTGGGTGCTCAGTACTCTGGGTGTTGGGTGCTCAGTACTCAGGGTGCTTGGTGCTCAGTGCTCAGGGTGCTGGGTGCTCAGTGCTCAGGGTGCTGGGTGCTCAGTACTCAGGGTCCTTTGTGCTCAGTACTCAGGGTGCTGGGTGCTTAGTGCTCCAGGTGCTCGGTGCTCAGTACTCAAGGTGCTGGGTGCTCAGTGCTCAGGGTACTGGGTGCTCAGTCCTCGGGGTGCTGGGTGCTCAGTGCTCGGGGTGCTGGGTGCTGAGTGCTCAGGGTGCTGGGTGCTCAGTGCTCGGGGTGCTCGGTGCTCAGTGCTCAGGGTCCTGGGTACTCAGTACTCAGGGTGCTGGGTGCTTAGTACTCAGGGTGCTCAGTGCTCAGTACACAGGGTGCTGGGTGCTCAGTGCTCGGGTTGCTGGGTGCTCAGTACTCAGCGTGCTGCGTGCTCAGTACTCAGGGTGCTGGGTGCTCAGTGCTCAGGGTGCTGGGTGCTCAGTGCTCAGGGTGCTGGGTACTCAGTGATCGGGGTGCTGGGTGCTCAGTACTCAGGGTGCTCAGTGCTCGGGGAGCTCGGTGCTCAGTACTCAGGGTGCTGGGTGCTCTGTACTCAGTGCTCGGTGTCCTGGGTGCTCCGTGCTCGGGGTGCTGGGTGCTCAGTGCTCTGGGTGCTTAGTACTCAGTACTCAGGGTGCTGGGTGCTCAGTACTCAGGGTGCTGGGTGCTCATTCTCGGGGTGCTGGGTGCTCAGTGCTCGGGGTGCTCGGTTCTCAGTACTCAGGGTGCTGGGGGCTCAGTACTCAGAGTGCTGGGTTCTCAGTACTCAGGGTGCTCGGTTCTCAGTACTCAGGGTGCTGGGTGCTCATTCTCGGGGTGCTGGGTGCTTGGTACTCAGGGTGCTGGGTGCTCAGTGCTCGGGGTTCTGGGTGCTCAGTGCTCAGGGTGATCGGTGCTCAGTACTTAGGGTGCTGGGTGCTCAGTGCTCAGGGTGCTGGGTGCTCAGTCCTCAGGGTGCTCAGTGCTCGTGGTGCTCGGTGCTCAGTACTCAGGGTGCTGACTGCTCAGTACTCAGGGTGCTGGGTGCTCACTACTCAGGGTGCTGGGTGCTCAGTGCTCAGGGTTCTGGGTGATCAGTGCTCAGGGTGCTGGGTGCTCAGTCCTCGGGGTGCTGGGTGCTCAGTACTCAGTGTCCTGGGTGCTAAGTGCTCAGGGTGCTGGGTGCTCAGTGCTCGGGGTGCTGGGTGCTCAGTACTCCGGGTGCTGGGTGCTCAGTGCTCAGGGTGCTCAGTGCTCAGTACTCAGTGCTCAGGGTGCTCAGTGCTCAGGGCTCAGGGTGCTGGGTGATCAGTACTCAGGGTGCTGGGTGCTCAGTACTCAGGGTGCTGGGTGCTCAGTGCTCAGGTTGCTGGGTGCTCAGTACTCTGGGTGTTGGGTGCTCAGTACTCAGGGTGCTGGGTGCTCAGTGCTCGGGTTGCTGGGTGCTCAGTGCTCAGGGTGCTGGGTGCTCAGTACTCAGGGTCCTTTGTGCTCAGTACTCAGGGTGCTGGGTGCTTAGTGCTCGAGGTGCTCGGTGCTCAGTACTCAAGGTGCTGGGTGCTCAGTGCTCAGGGTACTGGGTGCTCAGTCCTCGGGGTGCTGGGTGCTCAGTGCTCGGGGTGCTGGGTGCTGAGTGCTCAGGGTGCTGGGTGCTCAGTGCTCGGGGTGCTCGGTGCTCATTGCTCAGGGTCCTGGGTACTCAGTACTCAGGGTGCTGGGTGCTTAGTACTCAGGGTGCTCAGTGCTCAGTACACAGGGTGCTGGGTGCTCAGTGCTCGGGGTGCTGGGTGCTCAGTACTCAGCGTGCTGCGTGCTCAGTACTCAGGGTGCTGGGTGCTCAGTGCTCAGGGTGCTGGGTGCTCAGTGCTCAGGGTGCTGGGTACTCAGTGATCGGGGTGCTGGGTGCTCAGTACTCAGGGTGCTCAGTGCTCGGGGAGCTCGGTGCTCAGTACTCAGGGTGCTGGGTGCTCTGTACTCAGTGCTCGGTGTCCTGGGTGCTCCGTGCTCGGGGTGCTGGGTGCTCAGTGCTCTGGGTGCTTAGTACTCAGTACTCAGGGTGCTGGGTGCTCAGTACTCAGGGTGCTGGGTGCTCATTCTCGGGGTGCTGGGTGCTCAGTGCTCGGGGTGCTCGGTTCTCAGTACTCAGGGTGCTGGGGGCTCAGTACTCAGAGTGCTGGGTGCTCAGTACTCAGGGTGCTCGGTTCTCAGTACTCAGGGTGCTGGGTGCTCATTCTCGGGGTGCGGGGTGCTTGGTACTCAGGGTGCTGGGTGCTCAGTGCTCGGGGTTCTGGGTGCTCAGTGCTCAGGGTGATCGGTGCTCAGTCCTTAGGGTGCTGGGTGCTCAGTGCTCAGGGTGCTGGGTGCTCAGTCCTCAGGGTGCTCAGTGCTCAGGGTGCTGGGTGCTCAGTGCTCGTGGTGCTCGGTGCTCAGTACTCAGGGTGCTGAGTGCTCAGTACTCAGGGTGCTGGGTGCTCAATACTCAGGGTGCTGGGTGCTCAGTGCTCAGGGTTCTGGGTGATCAGTGCTCAGGGTGCTGGGTGCTCCGTCCTCGGGGTGCTGGGTGCTCAGTACTCAGTGTCCTGGGTGCTAAGTGCTCAGGGTGCTGGGTGCTCAGTGCTCGGGGCGCTGGGTGCTCAGTGCTCGGGGTGCTCGGAGCTCAGTACTCAGGGTGCTGGGTGCTCAGTGCTCGGGGTGATCCGTGCTCAGTACTCAGGGTACTGGGTGCTCAGTGCTCGGGATGCTCGGTGCTCAGTACGTTGGGTGCTCACTACTCAGGGTGCTGGGTGCTCAGTGCTTGGGTGATCGGTGCTCAGTACTCAGGGTGCTGGGTGCTCAGTGCTCGGGGTGCTCTGTGGTCAATACGTTGGGTGCTCACTACTCAGGTGCTGGGTGCTCAGTGCTCAGGGTGCTGGGTGCTCAGTGCTCAGGGTGCTGGGTGCTCAGTGCTCAGGGTGCTGGGTGTTCAGAACTCAGGGTGCTGGGTGCTCAGTGCTCAGGGTGCTGGGTGCTCAGTACTCAGGGTGCTGGGTGCTCAGTGCTCAGGGTGCTGGGTGCTCAGTACTCAGAGTGCTGGGTGCTCAGGGCTCAGGGTGCTGGGTGATCAGTACTCAGGGTGCTGGGTGCTCAGGGCTCAGGGTGCTGGGTGCTCAGTACTCAGGGTGCTGGGTGCTCAGGGCTCAGGGTGCTGGGTGCTCAGTACTCAGGGTGCTGGGAGCTCAGTGCTCAGGGTGATCGGTGCTCAGTACTCAGGGTGCTCAGTACTCAGGGTGCTGGGTGCTCAGTGCTCGGGGAGCTGGGTGCTCAGTAATCAGGGTGCTGGGTGCTCAGTGCTCGGGGTGCTGGGTGCTCAGTGCTCAGGGTGATCGGTGCTCAGTACTCAGGGTGCTGGGTGCTCAGTGCTCAGGGTGCTGGGTGCTCAGTCCTCAGGGTGCTCAGTGCTCAGGGTGCTGGGTGCTCAGTGCTCGGGGTGCTGGGTGCTCAGTGCTCAGTGCTCAGGGTGCTGGGTGCTCAGTGCTCAGGGCTCAGGGTGCAGGTTGCTCAGTATTCAGGGTGCTGGGTGCTAAGTACTCAGGGTGCTGGGTGCTCAGTGCTCAGGGTGCTGGGTGCTCAGTACTCAGGGTGCTGGGTGATCAGTGCTCGGGGTGCTGGGTGCTCAGTGCTCAGGGTGCTGGGTGCTAAGTGCTCAGGGTGCTGGGTGCTCAGTACTCAGGGTGCTGGGTGTTCAGTGCTCGGGGTGCTCGGTGCTCTGTACTCAAGGTGCTGGGTGCACAGTGCTCAGGGTGCTGGGTGCTCAGTGATCAGGGTGCTGCGTGCTCAGTACTCAGGGTGCTCGGTGCTCAGTACTCAGGGTTCTCAGTGCTCAGTACTCAGGGTGCTGGGTACTCAGTGCTCAGGGTGCTGGGTGGTCAGTACTCAGGGTGCTCAGTGCTCAGTACTCGGGGTGCTCGGTGCTCAGTACTCGGGGTGCTGGATGCTCACTGCTCGGGGTGCTGGGTGCTCAGTACTCAGGGTGCTGGGTGCTCAGTGCTCGGGGAGCTGGGTGCTCATACTCAGGGTGCTGGGTGCTCAGTGCTCGGGGTGCTGGGTGCTCAGTGCTCAGGGTGATCGGTGCTCAGTACTCAGGGTGCTGGGTGCTCAGTGCTCAGGGTGCTGGGTGCTCAGTCCTCAGGGTGCTCAGTGCTCAGGGTGCTGGGTGCTCAGTGCTCGGGGTGCTGGGTGCTCAGTGCTCAGTGCTCAGAGTGCTGGGTGCTCAGTGCTCAGTGCTCAGGGTGCTGGTTGCTCAGTATTCAGGGTGCTGGGTGCTCAGTACTCAGGGTGCTGGGTGCTCAGTGCTCAGGGTGCTGGGTGCTCAGTACTCAGGGTGCTGGGTGATCAGTGCTCGGGGTGCTGGGTGCTCAGTACTCAGGGTGCTGGGTGCTCAGTGCTCAGGGTGCTGGGTGCTCAGTACTCAGGGTGCTGGGTGTTCAGTGCTCGGGGTGCTCGGTGCTCAGTACTCAAGGTGCTGGGTGCTCAGTGCTCAGGGTGCTGGGTGCTCAGTGATCAGGGTGCTGGGTGCTCAGTACTCAGGGTGCTCGGTGCTCAGTACTCAGGGTTCTCAGTGCTCAGTACTCAGGGTGCTGGGTACTCAGTGCTCAGGGTGCTGGGTGCTCAGTACTCAGGGTGCTCAGTGCTCAGTACTCGGGGTGCTTGGTGCTCAGTACTCAGGGTGCTCAGTGCTCAGTACTCGGGGTGCTGGGTGCTCAGTGCTCAGGGTGCTCAGTGCTCAGTGCTCGGGGTGCTGGGTGCTCAGTGCTCGGGGCGCTGGGTGCTCAGTGCTCGGGGTGCTGGGTGCTCAGTACTCGGGGTGCTGGGTGCTCAGTGCTCAGGGTGCTCAGTGCTCAGTACTCAGTGCTCAGGGTGCTCAGTGCTCAGTGCTCAGGGTGCTGGGTGTTCAGTACTCAGGGTGCTGGGTGCTCAGTACTCAGGGTGCTGGGTGCTCAGTGTTCAGGGTGCTGTGTGCTCAGTGCTCGGGGCGCTGGGTGCTCAGTGCATGGGGTGCTCGGAGCGCAGTACTCAGGGTGCTGGGTGCTCAGTGCTCGGGGTGATCGGTGCTCAGTACTCAGGGTGCTGGGTGCTCAGTGCTCGGGGTGCTCGGTGCTCAGTACGTTGGGTGCTCACTACTCAGGGTGCTGGGTGCTCAGTGCTCAGGGTGCTGGGTGCTCAGTGCTCAGGGTGCTGGGTGCTCAGTGCTCAGGGTGCTGGGTGCTCAGTACTCAGGGTGCTGGGTGCTCAGTGCTCGGGGTGCTGGGTGCTCAGTGCTCAGGGTGCTGGGTGCTCAGTACTCAGGGTGCTGGGTGCTCAGTGCTCAGGGTGCTGGGTGCTCAGTACTCAGGGTGCTGGGTGCTCAGTACTCAGGGTGCTTGGTGCTCAGTACTCAGGGTGCTGGGTGCTCAGTGCTCGGGGTGCTGCGTGCTCAGTGCTCAGGGTGCTGGGTGCTCAGTGTTCAGGGTGCTGGTTGCTCAGTACTCAGGGTGCTGGGTGCTCAGTGCTCGGGGTGCTAGGTGCTCAGTACTCAAGGTGCTGGGTGCTCAGTGCTCAGGGTGCTGGGTGCTCAGTCCTCGGGGTGCTCCGTGCTCAGTGATCAGGGTGCTGGGTGCTCAGTACTCAGGGTGCTCGGTGCTCAGTACTCAGGGTTCTCAGTGCTCAGTACTCAGGGTGCTGGGTGCTCAGTGCTCAGGGTGCTGGGTGCTCAGTACTCAGGGTGCTCAGTGCTCAGTACTCGGGGTGCTTGGTGCTCAGTGCTCAGGGTGCTCAGTGCTCAGTGCTCGGGGTGCTGGGTGCTCAGTGCTCGGGGAGCTGGGTGCTCAATGCTCAGTGTGCTGGGTGCTCAGTACTCAGGGTGCTCAGTGCTCAGTGCTCAGGGTGCTGGGTGCTCAGTACTCAGGGTGCTCAGTGCTCAGTACTCGGGGTGCTGGGTGCTCAGTGCTCAGGGTGCTCAGTGCTCAGTGCTCGGGGTGCTGGGTGCTCAGTGCTCGGGGCGCTGGGTGCTCAGTGCTCGGGGTGCTGGGTGCTCAGTACTCGGGGTGCTGGGTGCTCAGTGCTCAGGGTGCTCAGTGCTCAGTACTCAGTGCTCAGGGTGCTCAGTGCTCAGTGCTCAGGGTGCTGGGTGTTCAGTACTCAGGGTGCTGGGTGCTCAGTAATCAGGGTGCTGGGTGCTCAGTGCTCAGGTTGCCTGGTGCTCAGTACTCTGGGTGTTGGGTGATCAGTACTCAGGGTGCTGGGTGCTCAGTGCTCGGGGTGCTGGGTGCTCAGTGCTCAGGGTGCTGGGTGCTCAGTACTCAGGGTGCTTTGTGCTCAGTACTCAGGGTGCTGGGTGCTTAGTGCTCGAGGTGCTCGGTGCTCAGTACTCAAGGTGCTGGGTGCTCAGTGCTCAGGGTGCTGGGAGCTCAGTCCTCGGGGTGCTACTTGCTCAGGGTGCTGGGTGCTCAGTGCTCAGGGTGCTGGGTGCTCAGTGCTCGGGGTGCTGGGTGCTGAGTGCTCAGGGTGCTGGGTGCTCAGTGCTCGGGGTGCTCGGTGCTCAGTGCTCAGGGTCCTGGGTACTCAGTACTCAGGGTGCTGGGTGCTCAGTGCTCAGGGTGATCAGTGCTCAGTGCTCAGGTTGCTGGGTGCTCAGTCCTCAGGGTGCTCAGTGCTCAGGGTGCTGGGTGCTCAGTGCTCGGGGTGCTCGGTGAACAGTACTCAGGGTGCTGAGTGCTCAGTACTCAGGTTGCTGGGTTCTCAGTACTCAGGGTGCTGGGTGCTCAGTACTCAGGGTGCTGTGTGCTCAGTGCTCAGGGTGCTGGGTGCTCAGTGCTCAGGGTGCTGGGTGCTCAGTGCTCGGGGTGCTGGGTGCTCAGTGCTCGGGGTGCTGGGTGCTCAGTGCTCAGGGTGCTGGGTGCTCAGTGCTCAGGGTGCTGGGTGCTCAGTGTTCAGGGTGCTGGTTGCTCAGTACTCAGGGTGCTGGGTGTTCAGTGCTCGGGGTGCTAGGTGCTCAGTACTCAAGGTGCTGGGTGCTCAGTGCTCAGGGTGCTGGGTGCTCAGTCCTCGGGGTGCTCCGTGCTCAGTGATCAGGGTGCTGGGTGCTCAGTACTCAGGGTGCTCGGTGCTCAGTACTCAGGGTTCTCAGTGCTCAGTACTCAGGGTGCTGGGTGCTCAGTGCTCAGGGTGCTGGGTGCTCAGTACTCAGGGTGCTCAGTGCTCAGTACTCGGGGTGCTTGGTGCTCAGTGCTCAGGGTGCTCAGTGCTCAGTGCTCGGGGTGCTGGGTGCTCAGTGCTCGGGGAGCTGGGTGCTCAGTGCTCAGTGTGCTGGGTGCTCAGTACTCAGGGTGCTCAGTGCTCAGTGCTCAGGGTGCTGGGTGCTCAGTACTCAGGGTGCTCAGTGCTCAGTACTCGGGGTGCTGGGTGCTCAGTGCTCAGGGTGCTGGGTGCTCAGTCCTCGGGGTGCTCCGTGCTCAGTGATCAGGGTGCTGGGTGCTCAGTACTCAGGGTGCTCGGTGCTCAGTACTCAGGGTTCTCAGTGCTCAGTACTCAGGGTGCTGGGTGCTCAGTGCTCAGGGTGCTGGGTGCTCAGTGCTCAGGGTGCTGGGTGCTCAGTGCTCAGGGTGCTCAGTGCTCAGTGCTCGGGGTGCTGGGTGCTCAGTACTCAGGGTGCTCAGTGCTCAGTACTCGGGGTGCTTGGTGCTCAGTGCTCAGGGTGCTCAGTGCTCAGTGCTCGGGGTGCTGGGTGCTCAGTGCTCGGGGAGCTGGGTGCTCAGTGCTCAGTGTGCTGGGTGCTCAGTACTCAGGGTGCTCAGTGCTCAGTACTCGGGGTGCTTGGTGCTCAGTGCTCAGGGTGCTCAGTGCTCAGTGCTCGGGGTGCTGGGTGCTCAGTGCTCGGGAAGCTGGGTGCTCAGTGCTCAGTGTGCTGGGTGCTCAGTACTCAGGGTGCTCAGTGCTCAGTGCTCAGGGTGCTGGGTGCTCAGTACTCAGGGTGCTCAGTGCTCAGTACTCGGGGTGCTGGGTGCTCAGTGCTCAGGGTGCTCAGTGCTCAGTGCTCGGGGCGCTGGGTGCTCAGTGCTCGGGGCGCTGGGTGCTCAGTGCTCGGGGTGCTGGGTGCTCAGTACTCGGGGTGCTGGGTGCTCAGTGCTCAGGGTGCTCAGTGCTCAGTACTCAGTGCTCAGGGTGCTCAGTGCTCAGTGCTCAGGGTGCTGGGTGTTCAGTACTCAGGGTGCTGGGTGCTCAGTACTCAGGGTGCTGGGTGCTCAGTGCTCAGGTTGCTGGGTGCTCAGTACTCTGGGTGTTGGGTGCTCAGTACTCAGTGTGCTGGGTGCTCAGTGCTCGGGGTGCTGGGTGCTCAGTCCTCAGGGTGCTGGGTGCTCAGTACTCAGGGTGCTTTGTGCTCAGTACTCAGGGTGCTGGGTGCTTAGTGCTCGAGGTGCTCGGTGCTCAGTACTCAAGGTGCTGGGTGCTCAGTGCTCAGGGTGCTGGGTGCTCAGTCCTCGGGGTGCTACTTGCTCAGGGTGCTGGGTGCTCAGTGCTCAGGGTACTGGGTGCTCAGTGCTCGGGGTGCTGGGTGCTGAGTGCTCAGGGTGCTGGGTGCTCAGTGCTCGGGGTGCTCGGTGCTCAGTGCTCAGGGTCCTGGGTACTCAGTACTCAGGGTGCTGGGTGCTCAGTGCTCAGGGTGATCAGTGCTCAGTGCTCAGGTTGCTGGGTGCTCAGTCCTCAGGGTGCTCAGTGCTCAGGGTGCTGGGTGCTCAGTGCTCGGTGTGCTCGGTGCTCAGTCCTCAGGGTGCTGAGTGCTCAGTACTCAGGGTGCTGGGTTCTCAGTACTCAGGGTGCTGGGTGCTCAGTACTCAGGGTGCTGTGTGCTCAGTGCTCAGGGTGCTGGGTGCTCAGTGCTCAGGGAGCTGGGTGCTCAGTGCTCGGGGTGCTCGGTGCTCAGTGCTCGGGGTGCTGGGTGCCCAGTGCTCAGTGCTCAGGGTGCTGGGTGCTCAGTGCTCAGTGCTCATGGTGCTGGTTGCTCAGTACTCAGGGTGCTGGGTGCTCAGTACTCAGGGTGCTGGGTGCTCAGTGCTCAGGGTGCTGGGTGCTCAGTACTCAGGGTGCTGGGTGCTCAGTACTCAGGGTGCTTGGTGCTCAGTACTCAGGGTGCTGGGTGCTCAGTGCTCGGGGTGCTGCGTGCTCAGTGCTCAGGGTGCTGGGTGCTCAGTGTTCAGGGTGCTGGTTGCTCAGTACTCAGGGTGCTGGGTGTTCAGTTCTCGGGGTGCTAGGTGCTCAGTACTCAAGGTGCTGGGTGCTCAGTGCTCAGGGTGCTGGGTGCTCAGTCCTCGGGGTGCTCCGTGCTCAGTAATCAGGGTGCTGGGTGCTCAGTACTCAGGGTGCTCAGTGCTCAGTACTCAGGGTGCTGGGTGCTCAGTGCTCAGGGTGCTGGGTGCTCAGTACTCAGGGTGCTCAGTGCTCAGTACTCGGGGTGCTTGGTGCTCAGTGCTCAGGGTGCTCAGTGCTCAGTGCTCGGGGTGCTGGGTGCTCAGTGCTCGGGGCGCTGGGTGCTCAGTGCTCAGGGTGCTGGGTGCTCAGTACTCAGGGTGCTCAGTGCTCAGTGCTCAGGGTGCTGGGTGCTCAGTACTCAGGGTGCTCAGTGCTCAGTACTCGGGGTGCTGGGTGCTCAGTGCTCAGGGTGCTCAGTGCTCAGTGCTCGGGGTGCTGGGTGCTCAGTGCTCGGGGCGCTGGGTGCTCAGTGCTCGGGGTGCTGGGTGCTCAGTACTCGGGGTGCTGGGTGCTCAGTGCTCAGGGTGCTCAGTGCTCAGTACTCAGTGCTCAGGGTGCTCAGTGCTCAGTGCTCAGGGTGCTGGGTGTTCAGTACTCAGGGTGCTGGGTGCTCAGTACTCAGGGTGCTGGGTGCTCAGTGCTCAGGTTGCTGGGTGCTCAGTACTCTGGGTGTTGGGTGCTCAGTACTCAGGGTGCTGGGTGCTCAGTGCTCGGGGTGCTGGGTGCTCAGTGCTCAGGGTGCTGGGTGCTCAGTACTCAGGGTGCTTTGTGCTCAGTACTCAGGGTGCTGGGTGCTTAGTGCTCGAGGTGCTCGGTGCTCAGTACTCAAGGTGCTGGGTGCTCAGTGCTCAGGGTGCTGGGTGCTCAGTCCTCGGGGTGCTACTTGCTCAGGGTGCTGGGTGCTCAGTGCTCAGGGTGATCAGTGCTCAGTGCTCAGGTTGCTGGGTGCTCAGTCCTCAGGGTGCTCAGTGCTCAGGGTGCGGGGTGCTCAGTGCTCGGGGTGCTCGGTGAACAGTACTCAGGGTGCTGAGTGCTCAGTACTCAGGGTGCTGGGTTCTCAGTACTCAGGGTGCTGGGTGCTCAGTACTCAGGGTGCTGTGTGCTCAGTGCTCAGGGTGCTGGGTGCTCAGTGCTCAGGGTGCTGGGTGCTCAGTGCTCGGGGTGCTGGGTGCTCAGTGCTCGGGGTGCTGGGTGCTCAGTGCTCAGGGTGCTGGGTGCTCAGTGCTCAGGGTGCTGGGTGCTCAGTGTTCAGGGTGCTGGTTGCTCAGTACTCAGGGTGCTGGGTGTTCAGTGCTCGGGGTGCTAGGTGCTCATTACTCAAGGTGCTGGGTGCTCAGTGCTCAGGGTGCTGGGTGCTCAGTCCTCGGGGTGCTCCGTGCTCAGTGATCAGGGTGCTGGGTGCTCAGTACTCAGGGTGCTCGGTGCTCAGTACTCAGGGTTCTCAGTGCTCAGTACTCAGGGTGCTGGGTGCTCAGTGCTCAGGGTGCTGGGTGCTCAGTACTCAGGGTGCTCAGTGCTCAGTACTCGGGGTGCTTGGTGCTCAGTGCTCAGGGTGCTCAGTGCTCAGTGCTCGGGGTGCTGGGTGCTCAGTGCTCGGGGAGCTGGGTGCTCAGTGCTCAGTGTGCTGGGTGCTCAGTACTCAGGGTGCTCAGTGCTCAGTGCTCAGGGTGCTGGGTGCTCAGTACTCAGGGTGCTCAGTGCTCAGTACTCGGGGTGCTGGGTGCTCAGTGCTCAGGGTGCTGGGTGCTCAGTCCTCGGGGTGCTCCGTGCTCAGTGATCAGGGTGCTGGGTGCTCAGTACTCAGGGTGCTCGGTGCTCAGTACTCAGGGTTCTCAGTGCTCAGTACTCAGGGTGCTGGGTGCTCAGTGCTCAGGGTGCTGGGTGCTCAGTGCTCAGGGTGCTGGGTGCTCAGTGCTCAGGGTGCTCAGTGCTCAGTGCTCGGGGTGCTGGGTGCTCAGTACTCAGGGTGCTCAGTGCTCAGTACTCGGGGTGCTTGGTGCTCAGTGCTCAGGGTGCTCAGTGCTCAGTGCTCGGGGTGCTGGGTGCTCAGTGCTCGGGGAGCTGGGTGCTCAGTGCTCAGTGTGCTGGGTGCTCAGTACTCAGGGTGCTCAGTGCTCAGTACTCGGGGTGCTTGGTGCTCAGTGCTCAGGGTGCTCAGTGCTCATTGCTCGGGGTGCTGGGTGCTCAGTGCTCGGGAAGCTGGGTGCTCAGTGCTCAGTGTGCTGGGTGCTCAGTACTCAGGGTGCTCAGTGCTCAGTGCTCAGGGTGCTGGGTGCTCAGTACTCAGGGTGCTCAGTGCTCAGTACTCGGGGTGCTGGGTGCTCAGTGCTCAGGGTGCTCAGTGCTCAGTGCTCGGGGCGCTGGGTGCTCAGTGCTCGGGGCGCTGGGTGCTCAGTGCTCGGGGTGCTGGGTGCTCAGTACTCGGGGTGCTGGGTGCTCAGTGCTCAGGGTGCTCAGTGCTCAGTACTCAGTGCTCAGGGTGCTCAGTGCTCAGTGCTCAGGGTGCTGGGTGTTCAGTACTCAGGGTGCTGGGTGCTCAGTACTCAGGGTGCTGGGTGCTCAGTGCTCAGGTTGCTGGGTGCTCAGTACTCTGGGTGTTGGGTGCTCAGTACTCAGTGTGCTGGCTGCTCAGTGCTCGGGGTGCTGGGTGCTCAGTGCTCAGGGTGCTGGGTGCTCAGTACTCAGGGTGCTTTGTGCTCAGTACTCAGGGTGCTGGGTGCTTAGTGCTCGAGGTGCTCGGTGCTCAGTACTCAAGGTGCTGGGTGCTCAGTGCTCAGGGTGCTGGGTGCTCAGTCCTCGGGGTGCTACTTGCTCAGGGTGCTGGGTGCTCAGTGCTCAGGGTACTGGGTGCTCAGTGCTCGGGGTGCTGGGTGCTGAGTGCTCAGGGTGCTGGGTGCTCAGTGCTCGGGGTGCTCGGTGCTCAGTGCTCAGGGTCCTGGGTACTCAGTACTCAGGGTGCTGGGTGCTCAGTGCTCAGGGTGATCAGTGCTCAGTGCTCAGGTTGCTGGGTGCTCAGTCCTCAGGGTGCTCAGTGCTCAGGGTGCTGGGTGCTCAGTGCTCGGGGTGCTCGGTGCTCAGTCCTCAGGGTGCTGAGTGCTCAGTACTCAGGGTGCTGGGTTCTCAGTACTCAGGGTGCTGGGTGCTCAGTACTCAGGGTGCTGTGTGCTCAGTGCTCAGGGTGCTGGGTGCTCAGTGCTCAGGGAGCTGGGTGCTCAGTGCTCGGGGTGCTCGGTGCTCAGTGCTCGGGGTGCTGGGTGCTCAGTGCTCAGTGCTCAGGGTGCTGGGTGCTCAGTGCTCAGTGCTCATGGTGCTGGTTGCTCAGTACTCAGGGTGCTGGGTGCTCAGTACTCAGGGTGCTGGGTGCTCAGTGCTCAGGGTGCTGGGTGCTCAGTACTCAGGGTGCTGGGTGCTCAGTACTCAGGGTGCTTGGTGCTCAGTACTCAGGGTGCTGGGTGCTCAGTGCTCGGGGTGCTGCGTGCTCAGTGCTCAGGGTGCTGGGTGCTCAGTGTTCAGGGTGCTGGTTGCTCAGTACTCAGGGTGCTGGGTGTTCAGTTCTCGGGGTGCTAGGTGCTCAGTACTCAAGGTGCTGGGTGCTCAGTGCTCAGGGTGCTGGGTGCTCAGTCCTCGGGGTGCTCCGTGCTCAGTAATCAGGGTGCTGGGTGCTCAGTACTCAGGGTGCTCAGTGCTCAGTACTCAGGGTGCTGGGTGCTCAGTGCTCAGGGTGCTGGGTGCTCAGTACTCAGGGTGCTCAGTGCTCAGTACTCGGGGTGCTTGGTGCTCAGTGCTCAGGGTGCTCAGTGCTCAGTGCTCGGGGTGCTGGGTGCTCAGTGCTCGGGGCGCTGGGTGCTCAGTGCTCAGGGTGCTGGGTGCTCAGTACTCAGGGTGCTCAGTGCTCAGTGCTCAGGGTGCTGGGTGCTCAGTACTCAGGGTGCTCAGTGCTCAGTACTCGGGGTGCTGGGTGCTCAGTGCTCAGGGTGCTCAGTGCTCAGTGCTCGGGGTGCTGGGTGCTCAGTGCTCGGGGCGCTGGGTGCTCAGTGCTCGGGGTGCTGGGTGCTCAGTACTCGGGGTGCTGGGTGCTCAGTGCTCAGGGTGCTCAGTGCTCAGTACTCAGTGCTCAGGGTGCTCAGTGCTCAGTGCTCAGGGTGCTGGGTGTTCAGTACTCAGGGTGCTGGGTGCTCAGTACTCAGGGTGCTGGGTGCTCAGTGCTCAGGTTGCTGGGTGCTCAGTACTCTGGGTGTTGGGTGCTCAGTACTCAGGGTGCTGGGTGCTCAGTGCTCGGGGTGCTGGGTGCTCAGTGCTCAGGGTGCTGGGTGCTCAGTACTCAGGGTGCTTTGTGCTCAGTACTCAGGGTGCTGGGTGCTTAGTGCTCGAGGTGCTCGGTGCTCAGTACTCAAGGTGCTGGGTGCTCAGTGCTCAGGGTGCTGGGTGCTCAGTCCTCGGGGTGCTACTTGCTCAGGGTGCTGGGTGCTCAGTGCTCAGGGTGCTGGGTGCTCAGTGCTCGGGGTGCTGGGTGCTGAGTGCTCAGGGTGCTGGGTGCTCAGTGCTCGGGGTGCTCGGTGCTCAGTGCTCAGGGTCCTGGGTACTCAGTACTCAGGGTGCTGGGTGCTCAGTGCTCAGGGTGATCAGTGCTCAGTGCTCAGGTTGCTGGGTGCTCAGTCCTCAGGGTGCTCAGTGCTCAGGGTGCTGGGTGCTCAGTGCTCGGGGTGCTCGGTGCTCAGTACTCAGGGTGCTGAATTCTCAGTACTCAGGGTCCTGGATTCTCAGTACTCAGGGTGCTGGTTGCTCAGTACTCAGGGTGCTGTGTTCTCAGTGCTCAGGGTGCTGGGTGCTCAGTGCTCAGGGTGCTGGGTGCTCAGTGCTCGGGGTGCTGGGTGCTCAGTGCTCGGGGTGCTGGGTGCTCAGTGCTCAGTGCTCAGGGTGCTGGGTGCTCAGTGCTCAGTGCTCATGGTGCTGGTTGCTCAGTACTCAGGGTGCTGGGTGCTCAGTACTCAGGGTGCTGGGTGCTCAGTGCTCAGGGTGCTGGGTGCTCAGTACTCAGGGTGCTGGGTGCTCAGTACTCAGGGTGCTTGGTGCTCAGTACTCAGGGTGCTGGGTGCTCAGTGCTCGGGGTGCTGCGTGCTCAGTGCTCAGGGTGCTGGGTGCTCAGTGTTCAGGGTGCTGGTTGCTCAGTACTCAGGGTGCTGGGTGTTCAGTTCTCGGGGTGCTAGGTGCTCAGTACTCAAGGTGCTGGGTGCTCAGTGCTCAGGGTGCTGGGTGCTCAGTCCTCGGGGTGCTCCGTGCTCAGTGATCAGGGTGCTGGGTGCTCAGTACTCAGGGTGCTCAGTGCTCAGTACTCAGGGTGCTGGGTGCTCAGTGCTCAGGGTGCTGGGTGCTCAGTACTCAGGGTGCTCACTGCTCAGTACTCGGGGTGCTTGGTGCTCAGTGCTCAGGGTGCTCAGTGCTCAGTGCTCGGGGTGCTGGGTGCTCAGTGCTCGGGGCGCTGGGTGCTCAGTGCTCAGGGTGCTGGGTGCTCAGTACTCAGGGTGCTCAGTGCTCAGTGCTCAGGGTGCTGGGTGCTCAGTACTCAGGGTGCTCAGTGCTCAGTACTCGGGGTGCTGGGTGCTCAGTGCTCAGGGTGCTCAGTGCTCAGTGCTCGGGGTGCTGGGTGCTCAGTGCTCGGGGCGCTGGGTGCTCAGTGCTCGGGGTGCTGGGTGCTCAGTACTCGGGGTGCTGGGTGCTCAGTGCTCAGGGTGCTCAGTGCTCAGTACTCAGTGCTCAGGGTGCTCAGTGCTCAGTGCTCAGGGTGCTGGGTGTTCAGTACTCAGGGTGCTGGGTGCTCAGTACTCAGGGTGCTGGGTGCTCAGTGCTCAGGTTGCTGGGTGCTCAGTACTCTGGGTGTTGGGTGCTCAGTACTCAGGGTGCTGGGTGCTCAGTGCTCGGGGTGCTGGGTGCTCAGTGCTCAGGGTGCTGGGTGCTCAGTACTCAGGGTGCTTTGTGCTCAGTACTCAGGGTGCTGGGTGCTTAGTGCTCGAGGTGCTCGGTGCGCAGTACTCAAGGTGCTGGGTGCTCAGTGCTCAGGGTGCTGGGTGCTCAGTCCTCGGGGTGCTACTTGCTCAGGGTGCTGGGTGCTGAGTGCTCAGGGTGCTGGGTGCTCAGTGCTCGGGGTGCTGGGTGCTGAGTGCTCAGGGTGCTGGGTGCTCAGTGCTCGGGGTGCTCGGTGCTCAGTGCTCAGGGTCCTGGGTACTCAGTACTCAGGGTGCTGGGTGCACAGTGCTCAGGGTGATCAGTGCTCAGTGCTCAGGTTGCTGGGTGCTCAGTCCTCAGGGTGCTCAGTGCTCAGGGTGCTGGGTGCTCAGTGCTCGGGGTGCTCGGTGCTCAGTACTCAGGGTGCTGAGTGCTCAGTACTCAGGGTGCTGGGTTCTCAGTACTCAGGGTGCTGGGTGCTCAGTACTCAGGGTGCTGTGTGCTCAGTGCTCAGGGTGCTGGGTGCTCAGTGCTCAGGGTGCTGGGTGCTCAGTGCTCGGGGTGCTGGGTGCTCAGTGCTCGGGGTGCTGGGTGCTCAGTGCTCAGTGCTCAGGGTGCTGTGTGCTCAGTGCTCAGTGCTCATGGTGCTGGTTGCTCAGTACTCAGGGTGCTGGGTGCTCAGTACTCAGGGTGCTGGGTGCTCAGTGCTCAGGGTGCTGGGTGCTCAGTACTCAGGGTGCTGGGTGCTCAGTACTCAGGGTGCTTGGTGCTCAGTACTCAGGGTGCTGGGTGCTCAGTGCTCAGGGTGCTGGGTGCTCAGTGTTCAGGGTGCTGGTTGCTCAGTACTCAGGGTGCTGGGTGTTCAGTGCTCGGGGTGCTAGGTGCTCAGTACTCAAGGTTCTGGGTGCTCAGTGCTCAGGGTGCTGGGTGCTCAGTCCTCGGGGTGCTCCGTGCTCAGTGATCAGGGTGCTGGGTGCTCAGTACTCAGGGTGCTCGGTGCTCAGTACTCAGGGTTCTCAGTGCTCAGTACTCAGGGTGCTGGGTGCTCACTGCTCAGGGTGCTGGGTGCTCAGTACTCAGGGTGCTCAGTGCTCAGTACTCGGGGTGCTTGGTGCTCAGTGCTCAGGGTGCTCAGTGCTCAGTGCTCGGGGTGCTGGGTGCTCAGTGCACGGGGCGCTGGGTGCTCAGTGCTCAGGGTGCTGGGTGCTCAGTACTCAGGGTGCTCAGTGCTCAGTGCTCAGGGTGCTGGGTGCTCAGTACTCAGGGTGCTCAGTGCTCAGTACTCGGGGTGCTGGGTGCTCAGTGCTCAGGGTGCTCAGTGCTCAGTGCTCGGGGTGCTGTGTGCTCAGTGCTCGGGGCGCTGGGTGCTCAGTGCTCGGGGTGCTGGGTGCTCAGTACTCGGGGTGCTGGGTGCTCAGTGCTCAGGGTGCTCAGTGCTCAGTACTCAGTGCTCAGGGTGCTCAGTGCTCAGTGCTCAGGGTGCTGGGTGTTCAGTACTCAGGGTGCTGGGTGCTCAGTACTCAGGGTGCTGGGTGCTCAGTGCTCAGGTTGCTGGGTGCTCAGTACTCTGGGTGTTGGGTGCTCAGTACTCAGGGTGCTGGGTGCTCAGTGCTCGGGGTGCTGGGTGCTCAGTGCTCAGGGTGCTGGGTGCTCAGTACTCAGGGTGCTTTGTGCTCAGTACTCAGGGTGCTGGGTGCTTAGTGCTCGAGGTGCTCGGTGCTCAGTACTCAAGGTGCTGGGTGCTTAGTGCTCAGGGTGCTGGGTGCTCAGTCCTCGGGGTGCTACTTGCTCAGGGTGCTGGGTGCTCAGTGCTCAGGGTGCTGGGTGCTCAGTGCTCGGGGTGCTGGGTGCTGAGTGCTCAGGGTGCTGGGTGCTCAGTGCTCGGGGTGCTCGGTGCTCAGTGCTCAGGGTCCTGGGTACTCAGTACTCAGGGAGCTGGGTGCTTAGTACTCAGGGTGCTCAGTGCTCAGTACACAGGGTGCTGGGTGCTCAGTGCTCGGGGTGCTGGGTGCTCAGTGCTCAGTACTCTGTGTGCTGGGTGCTCAGTGCTCGGGGTGCTGGGTGCTCAGTACTCAGCGTGCTGGGTGCTCAGTACTCAGGGTGCTGGGTGCTCAGTGCTCAGGGTGCTGGGTGCTCAGTGCTCAGGGTGCTGGGTACTCACTGATCGGGGTGCTGGGTGCTCAGTACTCAGGGTGCTCAGTGCTCGGGGAGCTCGGTGCTCAGTACTCAGGGTGCTGTGTGCTCAGTCCTCAGTGCTCGGTGTCCTGGGTGCTCCGTGCTCGGGGTGCTGGGTGCTCAGTGCTCTGGGTGCTTAGTACTCAGTACTCAGGGTGCTGGGTGCTCAGTACTCAGGGTGCTGGGTGCTCATTCTCGGGGTGCTGGGTACTCAGTGCTCAGGGTGCTGGGTGCTCAGTACTCAGGGTGCTCATTGCTCAGTACTCGGGGTGCTTGGTGCTCAGTACTCAGGGTGCTCAGTGCTCAGTACTCGGGGTGCTGGGTGCTCAGTGCTCAGGGTGCTCAGTGCTCAGTGCTCGGGGTGCAGGGTGCTCAGTGATCGGGGCGCTGGGTGCTCAGTGCTCGGGGTGCTGGGTGCTCAGTACTCGGGGTGCTGGGTGCTCAGTGCTCAGGGTGCTCAGTGCTCAGTACTCAGTGCTCAGGGTGCTCAGTGCTCAGTGCTCAGGGTGCTGGGTGTTCAGTACTCAGGGTGCTGGGTGCTCAGTACTCAGGGTGCTGGGTGCTCAGTGCTCAGGGTGCTGGGTGCTCAGTGCTCGGGGCGCTGGGTGCTCAGTGCTTGGGGTGCTCGGAGCGCAGTACTCAGGGTGCTGGGTGCTCAGTGCTCGGGGTGCTGGGTGCTCAGTGCTCAGTGCTCAGGGTGCTGGGTGCTCAGTGCTCAGTGCTCATGGTGCTGGTTGCTCAGTACTCAGGGTGCTGGGTGCTCAGTACTCAGGGTGCTGGGTGCTCAGTGCTCAGGGTGCTGGGTGCTCAGTACTCAGGGTGCTGGGTGCTCAGTACTCAGGGTGCTTGGTGCTCAGTACTCAGGGTGCTGGGTGCTCAGTGCTCGGGGTGCTGCGTGCTCAGTGCTCAGGGTGCTGGGTGCTCAGTGTTCAGGGTGCTGGTTGCTCAGTACTCAGGGTGCTGGGTGTTCAGTTCTCGGGGTGCTAGGTGCTCAGTACTCAAGGTGCTGGGTGCTCAGTGCTCAGGGTGCTGGGTGCTCAGTCCTCGGGGTGCTCCGTGCTCAGTGATCAGGGTGCTGGGTGCTCAGTACTCAGGGTGCTCGGTGCTCAGTACTCAGGGTTCTCAGTGCTCAGTACTCAGGGTGCTGGGTGCTCAGTGCTCAGGGTGCTGGGTGCTCAGTACTCAGGGTGCTCAGTGCTCAGTACTCGGGGTGCTTGGTGCTCAGTGCTCAGGGTGCTCAGTGCTCAGTGCTCGGGGTGCTGGGTGCTCAGTGCTCGGGGCGCTGGGTGCTCAGTGCTCAGGGTGCTGGGTGCTCAGTACTCAGGGTGCTCAGTGCTCAGTGCTCAGGGTGCTGGGTGCTCAGTACTCAGGGTGCTCAGTGCTCAGTACTCGGGGTGCTGGGTGCTCAGTGCTCAGGGTGCTCAGTGCTCAGTGCTCGGGGTGCTGGGTGCTCAGTGCTCGGGGCGCTGGGTGCTCAGTGCTCGGGGTGCTGGGTGCTCAGTACTCGGGGTGCTGGGTGCTCAGTGCTCAGGGTGCTCAGTGCTCAGTACTCAGTGCTCAGGGTGCTCAGTGCTCAGTGCTCAGGGTGCTGGGTGTTCAGTACTCAGGGTGCTGGGTGCTCAGTACTCAGGGTGCTGGGTGCTCAGTGCTCAGGTTGGTGGGTGCTCAGTACTCTGGGTGTTGGGTGCTCAGTACTCAGGGTGCTGGGTGCTCAGTGCTCGGGGTGCTTGGTGCTCAGTGCTCAGGGTGCTGGGTGCTCAGGACTCAGGGTGCTTTGTGCTCAGTACTCAGGGTGCTGGGTGCTTAGTGCTCGAGGTGCTCGGTGCTCAGTACTCAAGGTGCTGGGTGCTCAGTGCTCAGGGTGCTGGGTGCTCAGTCCTCGGGGTGCTACTTGCTCAGGGTGCTGGGTGCTCAGTGCTCAGGGTGCTGGGTGCTCAGTGCTCGGGGTGCTGGGTGCTGAGTGCTCAGGGTGCTGGGTGCTCAGTGCTCGGGGTGCTCGGTGCTCAGTGCTCAGGGTCCTGGGTACTCAGTACTCAGGGTGCTGGGTGCACAGTGCTCAGGGTGATCAGTGCTCAGTGCTCAGGTTGCTGGGTGCTCAGTCCTCAGGGTGCTCAGTGCTCAGGGTGCTGGGTGCTCAGTGCTCGGGGTGCTCGGTGCTCAGTACTCAGGGTGCTGAGTGCTCAGTACTCAGGGTGCTGGGTTCTCAGTACTCAGGGTGCTGGGTGCTCAGTACTCAGGGTGCTGTGTACACAGTGCTCAGGGTGCTGGGTGCTCAGTGCTCAGGGTGCTGGGTGCTCAGTGCTCGGGGTGCTGGGTGCTCAGTGCTCGGGGTGCTGGGTGCTCAGTGCTCAGTACTCAGGGTGCTGGGTGCTCAGTGCTCAGTGCTCATGGTGCTGGTTGCTCAGTACTCAGGGTGCTGGGTGCTCAGTACTCAGGGTGCTGGGTGCTCAGTGCTCAGGGTGCTGGGTGCTCAGTACTCAGGGTGCTGGGTGCTCAGTACTCAGGGTGCTTGGTGCTCAGTACTCAGGGTGCTGGGTGCTCAGTGCTCAGGGTGCTGGGTGCTCAGTGTTCAGGGTGCTGGTTGCTCAGTACTCAGGGTGCTGGGTGTTCAGTGCTCGGGGTGCTAGGTGCTCAGTACTCAAGGTTCTGGGTGCTCAGTGCTCAGGGTGCTGGGTGCTCAGTCCTCGGGGTGCTCCGTGCTCAGTGATCAGGGTGCTGGGTGCTCAGTACTCAGGGTGCTCGGTGCTCAGTACTCAGGGTTCTCAGTGCTCAGTACTCAGGGTGCTGGGTGCTCAGTGCTCAGGGTGCTGGGTGCTCAGTACTCAGGGTGATCAGTGCTCAGTACTCGGGGTGCTTGGTGCTCAGTGCTCAGGGTGCTCAGTGCTCAGTGCTCGGGGTGCTTGGTGCTCAGTGCTCGGGGCGCTGGGTGCTCAGTGCTCAGGGTGCTGGGTGCTCAGTACTCAGGGTGCTCAGTGCTCAGTGCTCAGGGTGCTGGGTGCTCAGTACTCAGGGTGCTCAGTGCTCAGTACTCGGGGTGCTGGGTGCTCAGTGCTCAGGGTGCTCAGTGCTCAGTGCTCGGGGTGCTGGGTGCTCAGTCCTCGGGGCGCTGGGTGCTCAGTGCTCGGGGTGCTGGGTGCTCAGTACTCGGGGTGCTGGGTGCTCAGTGCTCAGGGTGCTCAGTGCTCAGTACTCAGTGCTCAGGGTGCTCAGTGCTCAGTGCTCAGGGTGCTGGGTGTTCAGTACTCAGGGTGTTGGGTGCTCAGTACTCAGGGTGCTGGGTGCTCAGTGCTCGGGGTGCTGGGTGCTCAGTGCTCAGGGTGCTGGGTGCTCAGTACTCAGGGTGCTTTGTGCTCAGTACTCAGGGTGCTGGGTGCTTAGTGCTCGAGGTGCTCGGTGCTCAGTACTCAAGGTGCTGGGTGCTCAGTGCTCAGGGTGCTGGGTGCTCAGTCCTCGGGGTGCTACTTGCTCAGGGTGCTGGGTGCTCAGTGCTCAGGGTGCTGGGTGCTCAGTGCTCGGGGTGCTGGGTGCTGAGTGCTCAGGGTGCTGGGTGCTCAGTGCTCGGGGTGCTTGGTGCTCAGTGCTCAGGGTCCTGGGTACTCAGTACACAGGGTGCTGGGTGCTTAGTACTCAGGGTGCTCAGTGCTCAGTACACAGGGTGCTGGGTGCTCAGTGCTCGGGGTGCTAGGTGCTCAGTGCTCAGTACTCTGTGTGCTGGGTGCTCAGTGCACGGGGTGCTGGGTGCTCAGTACTCAGGGTGCTGGGTGCTCAGTGCTCAGGGTGCTGGGTGCTCAGTGCTCAGGGTGCTGGGTACTCAGTGATCGGGGTGCTGGGTGCTCAGTACTCAGGGTGCTCAGTGCTCGGGGAGCTCGGTGCTCAGTACTCAGGGTGCTGGGTGCTCAGTCCTCAGTGCTCGGTGTCCTGGGTGCTCCGTGCTCGGGGTGCTGGGTGCTCAGTGCTCTGGGTGCTTAGTACTCAGTACTCAGGGTGCTGGGTGCTCAGTACTCAGGGTGCTGGGTGCTCATTCTCGGGGTGCTGGGTACTCAGTGCTCAGGGTGCTGGGTGCTCAGTACTAAGGGTGCTCATTGCTCAGTACTCGGGGTGCTTGGTGCTCAGTACTCAGGGTGCTCAGTGCTCAGTACTCGGGGTGCTGGGTGCTCAGTGCTCAGGGTGCTCAGTGCTCAGTGCTCGGGGTGCTGGGTGCTCAGTGCTCGGGGCGCTGGGTGCTCAGTGCTCGGGGTGCTGGGTGCTCAGTACTCGGGGTGCTGGGTGCTCAGTGCTCAGGGTGCTCAGTGCTCAGTACTCAGTGCTCAGGGTGCTCAGTGCTCAGTGCTCAGGGTGCTGGGTGTTCAGTACTCAGGGTGCTGGGTGCTCACTACTCAGGGTGCTGGGTGCTCAGTGCTCAGGGTGCTGGGTGCTCAGTGCTCGGGGCGCTGGGTACTCAGTGCTTGGGGTGCTCGGAGCGCAGTACTCAGGGTGCTGGGTGCTCAGTGCTCGGGGTGCTGGGTGCTCAGTGCTCAGGGTGCTGGGTGCTCAGTACTCAGTGTGCTGGGTGCTCAGTACTCGGGGTGCTGGGTGCTCAGTACTCAGGGTGCTGGGTGCTCAGTACTCAGGGTGCTGGGTGCTCAGTACTCAGGTGCTGGGTGCTCAGTGCTCAGGGTGCTGGGTGCTCAGTGCTCGGGGTGCTCGGTGCTCAGTACGTTGGGTGCTCACTACTCAGTGTGCTGGGTGCTCAGTGCTCAGGGTGCTGGGTGCTCAGTACTCAGGGTGCTGGGTGCTCAGTGCTCAGGGTGATCAGTGCTCAGTACTCAGGGTGCTTGGTGCTCAGTGCTCAGGGTGCTGGGTGCTCAGTCCTCAGGGTCCTCAGTACTCAGGGTGCTGGGTGCTCAGTGCTCAGTACTCAGGGTGCTGAGTACTCAGTGTGCCGGGTGCTCAGTGCTCGGGTTGCTGGGTGCTCCGTACTCAGGATGCTGGGTGCTCAGTGCTCGGGGTGCTGGGTGCTCAGTGCTCAGGGTGTTGGTTGCTCAGTACTCAGGGTGCTGGGTGTTCAGTGCTCCGGGTGCTAGGTGCTCAGTACTCAAGGTACTGGGTGCTCAGTGCTCAGGGTGCTGGGTGCTCAGTCCTCGGGGTGCTCCGTGCTCAGTGATCAGGGTGCTGGGTGCTCAGTACTCAGGGTGCTCGGTGCTCAGTACTCAGGGTTCTCAGTGCTCAGTACTCAGGGTGCTGGGTGCTCAGTGCTCGGGGTGCTGGGTGCTCAGTGCTCAGTGCTCAGGGTGCTGGGTGCTCAGTGCTCAGTGCTCATGGTGCTGGTTGCTCAGTACTCAGGGTGCGGGGTGCTCAGTACTCAGGGTGCTGGGTGCTCAGTGCTCAGGTTGCTGGGTGCTCAGTACTCAGGGTGCTGGGTGCTCAGTACTCAGGGTGCTTGGTGCTCAGTACTCAGGTTGCTGGGTGCTCAGTGCTCGGGGTGCTGCGTGCTCAGTGCTCAGGGTGCTGGGTGCTCAGTGCTCAGGGTGCTGGTTGCTCAGTACTCAGGGTGCTGGGTGTTCAGTGCTCGGGGTGCTAGGTGCTCAGTACTCAAGGTGCTGTGTGCTCAGTGCTCAAGGTGCTGGGTGCTCAGTCCTCGGGGTGCTCCGTGCTCAGTGATCAGGGTGCTGGGTGCTCAGTACTCAGGGTGCTCGGTGCTCAGTACTCAGGGTTCTCAGTGCTCAGTACTCAGGGTGCTGGGTGCTCAGTGCTCAGGGTGCTGGGTGCTCAGTACTCAGGGTGCTCAGTGCTCAGTACTCAGGGTGCTTGGTGCTCAGTGCTCAGGGTGCTCAGTGCTCAGTGCTCGGGGTGCTGGGTGCTCAGTGCTCGGGGCGCTGGGTGCTCAGTGCTCGGGGTGCTGGGTACTCAGTACTCAGGGTGCTCAGTGCTCAGTGCTCAGGGTGCTGGGTGCTCAGTACTCAGGGTGCTCAGTGCTCAGTACTCGGGGTGCTGGGTGCTCAGTGCTCAGGGAGCTCAGTGCTCAGTGCTCGGGGTGCTGGGTGCTCAGTGCTCGGGGCGCTGGGTGCTCAGTGCTCGGGGTGCTGGGTGCTCAGTACTCGGGGTGCTGGGTGCTCAGTGCTCAGGGTGCTCAGTGCTCAGTACTCAGTGCTCAGGGTGCTCAGTGCTCAGTGCTCAGGGTGCTGGGTGTTCAGTACTCAGGGTGCTGGGTGCTCAGTACTCAGGGTGCTGGGTGCTCAGTGCTCAGGTTGCTGGGTGCTCAGTACTCTGGGTGTTGGGTGCTTAGTGCTCGAGGTGCTCGGTGCTCAGTACTCAAGGTGCTGGGTGCTCAGTGCTCAGGGTGCTGGGTGCTCAGTCCTCGGGGTGCTACGTGCTCAGGGTGCTGGGTGCTCAGTGCTCGGGGTGCTGGGTGCTCAGTGCTCGGGGTGCTGGGTGCTGAGTGCTCAGGGTGCTGGGTGCTCAGTGCTCGGGGTGCTCGGTGCTCAGTGCTCAGGGTCCTGGGTACTCAGTACTCAGGGTGCTGGGTGCTTAGTACTCAGGGTGCTCAGTGCTCAGTACACAGGGTGCTGGGTGCTCAGTGCTCGGGGTGCTGGGTGCTCAGTGCTCAGTACTCTGTGTGCTGGGTGCTCAGTGCTCGGGGTGCTGGGTGCTCAGTACTCAGCGTGCTGGGTGCTCAGTACTCAGGGTGCTGGGTGCTCAGTGCTCAGGGTGCTGGGTGCTCAGTGCTCAGGGTGCTGGGTACTCAGTGATCGGGGTGCTGGGTGCTCAGTACTCAGGGTGCTCAGTGCTCGGGGAGCTCGGTGCTCAGTACTCAGGGTGCTGGTTGCTCAGTACTCAGTGCTCGGTGTCCTGGCTGCTCCGTGCTCGGGGTGCTGGGTGCTCAGTGCTCTGGGTGCTTAGTACTCAGTACTCATTGTGCTGGGTGCTCAGTACTCAGGGTGCTGGGTGCTCATTCTCGGGGTGCTGGGTGCTCAGTGCTCGGGGTGCTCGGTTCTCAGTACTCAGGGTGCTGGGGGCTCAGTACTCAGGGTGCTGGGTGCTCAGTACTCAGGGTGCTCGGTTCTCAGTACTCAGGGTGCTGGGTGCTCATTCTCGGGGTGCTGGGTGCTCAGTACTCAGGGTGCTGGGTGCTCAGTGCTCGGGGTTCTGGGTGCTCAGTGCTCAGGGTGATCGGTGCTCAGTACTTAGGGTGCTGGGTGCTCAGTGCTCAGGGTGCTGGGTGCTCAGTCCTCAGGGTGCTCAGTGCTCAGCGTGCTGGGTGCTCAGTGCTCGTGGTGTTCGGTGCTCAGTACTCAGGGTGCTGAGTGCTCAGTACTCAGGGTGCTGGGTGCTCACTACTCAGGGTGCTGGGTGCTCAGTGCTCAGGGTGCTGGGTGATCAGTGCTCAGGGTGCTGGGTGCTCAGTGCTCGGCGTGCTGGGTGCTCAGTACTCAGTGTCCTGGGTGCTAAGTGCTCAGGGTGCTGGGTGCTCAGTGCTCGGGGCGCTGGGTGCTCAGTGCTCGGGGTGCTCGGAGCTCAGTACTCAGGGTGCTGGGTGCTCAGTGCTCGGGGTGATCGGTGCTCAGTACTCAGGGTGCTGGGTGCTCAGTGCTCGGGATGCTCGGTGCTCAGTACGTTGGGTGCTCACTACTCAGGGTGCTGGGTGCTCAGTGCTTGGGTGTTCGGTGCTCAGTACTCAGGGTGCTGGGTGCTCAGTGCTCGGGGTGCTCTGTGGTCAATACGTTGGGTGCTCACTACTCAGGTGCTGGGTGCTCAGTGCTCAGGGTGCTGGGTGCTCAGTGCTCAGGGTGCTGGGTGCTCAGTGCTCAGGGTGCTGGGTGTTCAGTACTCAGGGTGCTGGGTGCTCAGTGCTCAGGGTGCTGGGTGCTCAGTACTCAGGGTGCTGGATGCTCAGTACTCAGGGTGCTGGGTGCTCAGTGCTCAGGGTGCAGGGTACTCAGTGCTCAGGGTGCTCGGTGCTCAGTACTCGGGGTGCTGGGTGCTCATTCTCGGGGTGCTGGATGCTCACTGCTCGGGGTGCTGGGTGCTCAGTACTCAGGGTGCTGGGTGCTCAGTGCTCAGGGTGCTGGGTGCTCAGTACTCAGGGTGCTGGGTGCTCAGGCTCAGGGTGCTGGGTGCTCAGTACTCAGGGTGCTGGGTGCTCAGTGCTTAGGGTGCTGGGTGCTCAGTACTCAGGGTGCTGGGAGCTCAGTGCTCAGCGTGATCGGTGCTCAGTACTCAGGGTGCTCAGTACTCAGGGTGCTGGGTGCTCAGTGCTCGGGGTGCTGGGTGCTCAGTACTCAGGGTGCTGGGTGCTCAGTGCTCGGGGTGCTGGGTGCTCAGTGCTCAGCGTGATCGGTGCTCAGTACTCAGGGTGCTGGGTGCTCAGTGCTCAGGGTGCTGGGTGCTCAGTCCTCAGGGTGCTCAGTGCTCAGGGTGCTGGGTGCTCAGTGCTCGGGGTGCTGGGTGCTCAGTGCTCAGTGCTCAGGGTGCTTGGTGCTCAGTGCTCAGTGCTCAGGGTGCTGCTTGCTCAGTATTCAGGGTGCTGGGTGCTCAGTACTCAGGGTGCTGGGTGCTCAGTGCTCAGGGTGCTGGGTGCTCAGTACTCAGGGTGCTGGGTGATCAGTGCTCGGGGTGCTGGGTGCTCAGTGCTCAGGGTGCTGGGTGCTCAGTGCTCAGGGTGCCGGGTGCTCAGTACTCAGGGTGCTGGGTGTTCAGTGCTCGGGGTGCTCGGTGCTCAGTACTCAAGGTGCTGGGTTCTCAGTGCTCAGGGTGCTGGGTGCTCAGTGATCAGGGTGCTGGGTGCTCAGTACTCAGGGTGCTCGGTGCTCAGTACTCAGGGTTCTCAGTGCTCAGTACTCAGGGTGCTGGGTACTCAGTGCTCAGGGTGCTGGGTGCTCAGTACTCAGGGTGCTCAGTGCTCAGTACTTGGGGTGCTTGGTGCTCAGTACTCAGGGTGCTCAGTGCTCAGTACTCGGGGTGCTGGGTGCTCAGTGCTCAGGGTGCTCAGTGCTCAGTGCTCGGGGTGCTGGGTGCTCAGTGCTAGGGGCGCTGGGTGCTCAGTGCTCGGGGTGCTGGGTGCTCAGTACTCGGGGTGCTGGGTGCTCAGTGCTCAGGGTGCTCAGTGCTCAGTACTCAGTGCTCAGGGTGCTCAGTGCTCAGTGCTCAGGGTGCTGGGTGTTCCGTACTCAGGGTGCTGGGTACTCAGTACTCAGGGTGCTGGGTGCTCAATGCTCAGGGTGCTGGGTGCTGAGTGCTCAGGGCGCTGGGTGCTCAGTGCTTGGGGTGCTCGGAGCGCAGTACTCAGGGTGCTGGGTCCTCAGTGCTCGGGGTGCTGGGTGCTCAGTGCTCAGTACTCTGTGTGCTGGGTGCTCAGTGCTTGGGGTGCTGGGTGCTCAGTACTCAGCGTGCTGGGTGCTCAGTACTCAGGGTGCTGGGTGCTCAGTGCTCAGGGTGCTGGGTGCTCAGTGCTCAGGGTGCTGGGTACTCAGTGATCGGGGTGCTGGGTGCTCAGTACTCAGGGTGCTCAGTGCTCGGGGAGCTCGGTGCTCAGTGCTCGTGGTGCTCGGTGCTCAGTACTCAGGGTGCTGAGTGCTCAGTACTCAGGGAGCTGGGTGCTCACTACTCAGGGTGCTGGGTGCTCAGTGCTCAGGGTGCTGGGTGATCAGTGCTCAGGGTGCTGGGTGCTCAGTGCTCGGGGTGCTGGGTGCTCAGTACTCAGTGTCCTGGGAGCTAAGTGCTCAGGGTGCTGGGTGCTCAGTGCTCGGGGCGCTGGGTGCTCAGTGCTCGGGGTGCTCGGAGCTCAGTACTCAGGGTGCTGGGTGCTCAGTGCTCGGGGTGATCGGTGCTCAGTACTCAGGGTGCTGGGTGCTCAGTGCTCGGGATGCTCGGTGCTCAGTACGTTGGGTGCTCACTACTCGGGGTGCTGGGTGCTCAGTGCTTGGGTGATCGGTGCTCAGTACTCAGGGTGCTGGGTGCTCAGTGCTCGGGGTGCTCTGTGCTCAATACGTTGGGTGCTCACAACTCAGGGTGCTGGGTGCTCAGTGCTCAGGGTGCTGGGTGCTCAGTGCTCAGGGTGCTGGGTGCTCAGTGCTCAGGGTGCTGGGTGCTCAGTGCTCAGGGTGCTGGGTGTTCAGTACTCCGGGTGCTGGGTGCTCAGTGCTCAGGGTGCTGGGTGCTCAGTACTCAGGGTGCTGGGTGCTCAGTACTCAGGGTGCTGGGTGCTCAGTGCTCAGGGTGCCGGGTACTCAGTGCTCAGGGTGCTCGGTGCTCAGTACTCGGGGTGCTGGGTGCTCATTCTCGGGGTGCTGGATGCTCACTGCTCGGGGTGCTGGGTGCTCAGTACTCAGGGTGCTGGGTGCTCAGTGCTCAGGGTGATCGGTGCTCAGTACTCAGGGTGCTCAGTACTCAGGGTGCTGGGTGCTCAGTGCTCGCGGTGCTGGGTGCTCAGTACTCAGGGTGCTGGGTGCTCAGTGCTCGGGGTGCTGGGTGCTCAGTGCTCAGGGTGATCGGTGCTCAGTACTCAGGGTGCTCAGTACTCAGGGTGCTGGGTGCTCAGTGCTCGGGGTGCTGGGTGCTCAGTACTCAGGGTGCTGGGTGCTCAGTGCTCGGGGTGCTGGGTGCTCAGTGCTCAGGGTGATCGGTGCTCAGTACTCAGGGTGCTGGGTGCTCAGTGCTCAGGGTGCTGGGTGCTCAGTACTCAGGGTGCTGGGTGCTCAGCACTCAGGGTGCTCAGTACTCAGGGTGCTGGGTGCTCATTGCTCAGGGTGCTGGGTGCTCAGTGCTCGGGGTGCTGGGTGCTCAGTGCTCAGTGCTCAGGGTGATGGGTGCACAGTGCTCAGTGCTCAGGGTGCTGGGTGCTCAGTTCTCGGGGTGCTGGGTGCTCAGTGCTCAGTACTCAGGGTGCTGGGAGCTCAGTGCTCAGGGTGATCGGTGCTCAGTACTCAGGGTGCTCAGTACTCAGGGTGCTGGGTGCTCAGTGCTCGGTGTGCTGGGTGCTCAGTACTCAGGGTGCTGGGTGCTCAGTGCTCGGGGTTCTGGGTGCTCAGTGCTCAGGGTGATCGGTGCTCAGTACTCAGGGTGCTGGGTGCTCAGTGCTCAGGGTGCTGGGTGCTCAGTCCTCAGGGTGCTCAGTGCTCAGGGTGCTGGGTGCTCAGTGCTCGTGGTGCTCGGCGCTCAGTACTCAGGGTGCTGAGTGCTCAGTACTCAGGGTGCTGGGTGCTCACTACTCAGGGTGCTGGGTGCTCAGTGCTCAGGGTGCTGGGTGATCAGTGCTCAGGGTGCTGGGTGCTCAGTGCTCGGGGTGCTGGGTGCTCAGTACTCAGGGTCCTGGGTGCTAAGTGCTCAGGGTGCTGGGTGCTCAGTGCTCGGGGCGCTGGGTGCTCAGTGCTCGGGGTGCTCGGAGCTCAGTACACAGTGTGCTGGGTGCTCAGTGCTCGGGGTGATCGGTGCTCAGTACTCAGGGTGCTGGGTGCTCAGTGCTCAGGGTGCTTGGTGCTCAGTACGTTGGGTGCTCACTACTCAGGGTGCTGGGTGCTCAGTGCTTGGGTGATCGGTGCTCAGTACTCAGGGTGCTGGGTGCTCAGTGCTCAGGGTGCTGGGTGCTCAGTGCTCAGGGTGCTGGGTGCTCAGTGCTCAGGGTGCTGGGTGTTCAGTACTCAGGGTGCTGGGTGCTCAGTGCTCAGGGTGCTGGGTGCTCAGTACTCAGCGTGCTGGGTGCTCAGTACTCAGGGTGCTGGGTGCTCAGTGCTCAGGGTGCTGGGTACTCAGTGCTCAGGGTGCTCGGCGCTCAGTACTCGGGGTGCTGGGTGCTCATTCTCTGGGTGCTGGGTGCTCAGTGCTCGGGGTGCGGGGTGCTCAGTACTCAGGGTGCTGGGTGCTCAGTGCTCAGGGTGCTGGGTGCTCAGTACTCAGGGTGCTGGGTGCTCAGGACTCAGGGTGCTGGGTGCTCAGTACTCAGGGTGCTGGGTGCTCAGTGCTCAGGGTGATGGGTGCTCAGTACTCAGGGTGCTGGGAGCTCAGTGCTCAGGGTGATCGGTGCTCAGTACTCAGGGTGCTCAGTACTCAGGGTGCTGGTTGCTCAGTGCTCGGGGTGCTGGGTGCTCAGTACTCAGGGTGCTGGATGCTCAGTGCTCGGGGTGCTGGGTGATCAGTGCTCAGGGTGATCGGTGCTCAGTACTCAGGGTGCTGGGTGCTCAGTGCTCAGGGTGCTGGGTGCTCAGTCCTCAGGGTGCTCAGTCCTCAGGGTGCTCAGTGCTCAGGGTGCTGGGTGCTCAGTGCTCGGGGTGCTGGGTGCTCAGTGCTCAGTGCTCAGGGTGCTGGGTGCTCAGTGCTCAGTGCTCAGGGTGCTGGTTGCTCAGTATTCAGGGTGCTGGGTGCTCAGTACTCAGGGTGCTGGGTGCTCAGTGCTCAGGGTGCTGGGTGCTCAGTACTCAGGGTGCTGGTTGATCAGTGCTAGGGGTGCTGGGTGCTCAGTGCTCAGGGTGCTGGGTGCTCAGTGCTCAGGGTGCCGGGTGCTCAGTACTCAGGGTGCTGGGTGTTCAGTGCTCGGGGTGCTCGGTGCTCACTACTCAAGGTGCTGGGTTCTCAGTGCTCAGGGTGCTGGGTGCTCAGTGATCAGGGTGCTGGCTGCTCAGTACTCAGGGTGCTCGGTGCTCAGTACTCAGGGTTCTCAGTGCTCAGTACTCAGGGTGATGGGTACACAGTGCTCAGGGTGCTGGGTGCTCAGTACTCAGGGTGCTCAGTGCTCAGTACTCAGGGTGCTTGGTGCTCAGTACTCAGGGTGCTCAGTGCTCAGTACTCGGGGTGCTGGGTGCTCAGTGCTCAGGGTGCTCAGTGCTCAGTGCTCGGGGTGCTGGGTGCTCAGTGCTAGGGGCGCTGGGTGCTCAGTGCTCGGGGTGCTGGGTGCTCAGTACTCAGGGTGCTGGGTGCTCAGTGCTCAGGGTGCTCAGTGCTCAGTACTCAGTGCTCAGGGTGCTCAGTGCTCAGGGTGCTGGGTGCTCAGTGCTCAGGGTGCTGGGTGCTCAGTGCTCGGGGCGCTTGGTGCTCAGTGCTTGGGGTGCTCGGAGCGCAGTACTCAGGGTGCTGGGTGCTCAGTGCTCGGGGTGATCGGTGCTCAGTACTCAGGGTGCTGGGTGCTCAGTGCTCGGGGTGCTCGGTGCTCAGTACGTTGGGTGCTCACTACTCAGGGTGCTGGGTGCTCAGTGCTCAGGGTGCTGGGTGCTCAGTGCTCAGGGTGCTGGGTGCTCAGTGCTCAGGGTGCTGGGTGCTCAGTACTCAGGGTGCTGGGTGCTCAGTGCTCGGGGTGCTGGGTGCTCAGTGCTCAGCGTGCTGGGTGCTCAGTACTCAGTGTGCTGGGTGCTCAGTACTCGGGGTGCTGGGTGCTCAGTACTCAGGGTGATGGGTACACAGTGCTCAGGGTGCTGGGTGCTCAGTACTCAGGGTGCTCAGTGCTCAGTACTCAGGGTGCTTGGTGCTCAGTACTCAGGGTGCTCAGTGCTCAGTACTCGGGGTGCTGGGTGCTCAGTGCTCAGGGTGCTCAGTGCTCAGTGCTCGGGGTGCTGGGTGCTCAGTGCTAGGGGCGCTGGGTGCTCAGTGCTCGGGGTGCTGGGTGCTCAGTACTCAGGGTGCTGGGTGCTCAGTGCTCAGGGTGCTCAGTGCTCAGTACTCAGTGCTCAGGGTGCTCAGTGCTCAGGGTGCTGGGTGCTCAGTGCTCAGGGTGCTGGGTGCTCAGTGCTCGGGGCGCTTGGTGCTCAGTGCTTGGGGTGCTCGGAGCGCAGTACTCAGGGTGCTGGGTGCTCAGTGCTCGGGGTGATCGGTGCTCAGTACTCAGGGTGCTGGGTGCTCAGTGCTCGGGGTGCTCGGTGCTCAGTACGTTGGGTGCTCACTACTCAGGGTGCTGGGTGCTCAGTGCTCAGGGTGCTGGGTGCTCAGTGCTCAGGGTGCTGGGTGCTCAGTGCTCAGGGTGCTGGGTGCTCAGTACTCAGGGTGCTGGGTGCTCAGTGCTCGGGGTGCTGGGTGCTCAGTGCTCAGCGTGCTGGGTGCTCAGTACTCAGTGTGCTGGGTGCTCAGTACTCGGGGTGCTGGGTGCTCAGTACTCAGGGTGCTGGGTGCTCAGTACTCAGTGTGCTGGGTGCTCAGTACTCAGGTGCTGGGTGCTCAGTGCTCAGGGTGCTGGGTGCTCAGTGCTCGGTGTGCTGTGTGCTCAGTGCTCAGTAGTCAGGGTGCTGGGTGCTCAGTGCTCGGGGTGCTCGGTGCTCAGTACGTTGGGTGCTCACTACTCAGGGTGCTGGGTGCTCAGTGCTCAGGGTGCTGGGGGCTCAGTGCTCATGGTGCTGGGTGCTCAGTGCTCAGGGTGCTGGGTGCTCAGTACTCAGGGTGCTGGGTGCTCAGTGCTTGGGGTGCTGAGTGCTCAGTGCTCGGGGTGCTGGGTGCTCAGTACTCGGGGTGCTGGGTGCTCAGTACTCAGGGTGCTGGGTGCTCAGTGCTCAGGGTGCTGGGTGCTCAGTACTCAGGGTGCTGGGAGCTCAGTGCTCAGGGTGATCGGTGCTCAGTACTCAGGGTGCTCAGTGCTCAGGGTGCTGGGTGCTCAGTGCTCGGGGTGCTGGGTGCTCAGTACTCAGGGTGCTAGGTGCTCAGTGCTCGGGGTTCTGGGTGCTCAGTACTCAGGGTGCTGGGTGCTCAGTGCTCAGGGTGCTGGGTGCTCAGTCCTCAGCGTGCTCAGTGCTCGGGGTGCTGGGTGCTGAGTGCTCAGGGTGCTGGGTGCTCAGTGCTCGGGGTGCTCGGTGCTCAGTGCTCAGTGTCCTGGGTACTCAGTACTCAGGGTGCTGGGTGATTAGTACTCAGGGTGCTCAGTGCTCAGTACACAGGGTGCTGGGTGCTCAGTGCTCGGGGTGCTGGGTGCTCAGTGCTCAGTACTCTGTGTGCTGGGTGCTCAGTGCTTGGGGTGCTGGGTGCTCAGTACTCAGCGTGCTGGGTGCTCAGTACTCAGGGTGCTGGGTGCTCAGTGCTCAGGGTGCCGGGTGCTCAGTGCTCAGGGTGCTGGGTACTCAGTGATCGGGGTGCTGGGTGCTCAGTACTCAGGGTGCTCAGTGCTCAGTACTCAGGGAGCTGGGTGCTCACTACTCAGGGTGCTGGGTGCTCAGTGCTCAGGGTGCTGGGTGATCAGTACTCAGGGTGCTCAGTACTCAGGGTGCTGGGTGCTCAGTACTCAGGGTGCTGGGTGCTCAGTTCTCAGGGTGCTGGGTGCTCACTACTCAGGGTGCTGGGTGCTCAGTGCTCAGGGTGCTGGGTGATCAGTACTCAGGGTGCTCAGTACTCAGGGTGCTGGGTGCTCAGTACTCAGGGTGCTGGGTACTCAGTGCTCAGAGTGCTCGGTGCTCAGTACTCGGGGTGCTGGGTGCTCATTCTCGGGGTGCTGGATGCTAACTGCTCGGGGTGCTGGGTGCTCAGTACTCAGGGTGCTGGGTGCTCAGTGCTCAGGGTGCTGGGTGCTCAGTACTCAGGGTGCTGGGTGCTCAGGGCTCAGGGTGCTGGGTGCTCAGTACTCAGGGTGCTGGGTGCTCAGTGCTCAGGGTGCTGGGTGCTCAGTACACAGGGTGCTGGGAGCTCAGTGCTCAGGGTAATCGGTGCTCAGTACTCAGGGTGCTCAGTACTCAGGGTGCTGGGTGCTCAGTGCTCGGGGTGCTGGGTGCTCAGTACTCAGGCTGCTGGGTGCTCAGTGCTCGGGTTGCTGGGTGCTCAGTGCTCAGGGTGATCGGTGCTCAGTACTCAGGGTGCTGGGTGCTCAGTGCTCAGGGTGCTGGGTGCTCAGTCCTCAGGGTGCTCAGTGCTCAGGGTGCTGGGTGCTCAGTGCTCGGGGTGCTGTGTGCTCAGTGCTCAGTGCTCAGGGTGCTGGGTGCTCAGTGCTCAGTGCTCAGGGTGCTGGGTGCTCAGTGCTCCGGGTGCTGGGTGCTCAGTGCTCAGTACTCAGGGTGCTGGGAGCTCAGTGCTCAGGGTGATCAGTGCTCAGTACTCAGTGTGCTCAGTACTCAGGGTGCTGGGTGCTCAGTGCTCGGTGTGCTGGGTGCTCAGTACTCAGGGTGCTGGGTGCTCAGTGCTCGGGGTTCTGGGTGCTCAGTGCTCAGGGTGATCGGTGCTCAGTACTCTGGGTGCTGGGTGCTCAGTGCTCAGGGTGCTGGGTGCTCAGTCCTCAGGGTACTCAGTGCTCAGGGTGCTGGGTGCTCAGTGCTCGTGGTGCTTGGCGCTCAGTACTCAGGGTGCTGAGTGCTCAGTACTCAGGGTGCTGGGTGCTCACTACTCAGGGTGCTGGGTGCTCAGTGCTCGGGGTGTTGGGTGCTCAGTACTCAGGGTCCTGGGTGCTAAGTGCTCAGGGTGCTGGGTGCTCAGTGCTCGGGGCGCTGGGTGCTCAGTGCTCGGGGTGCTCGGAGCTCAGTACTCAGTGTGCTGGGTGTTCAGTGCTCGGGGTGATCGGTGCTCAGTACTCAGGGTGCTGGGTGCTCAGTGCTCAGGGTGCTTGGTGCTCAGCACGTTGGGTGCTCACTACTCAGGGTGCTGGGTGCTCAGTGCTTGGGTGATCGGTGCTCAGTACTCAGGGTGCTGGGTGCTCAGTGCTCAGGGTGCTGGGTGCTCAGTGCTCAGGGTGCTGGGTGCTCAGTGCTCAGGGTGCTGGGTGTTCAGTACTCAGGGTGCTGGTTGCTCAGTGCTCAGGGTGCTGGGTACTCAGTGCTCAGGGTGCTCGGTGCTCAGTACTCGGGGTGCTGGGTGCTCATTCTCTGGGTGCTGGGTGCTCAGTGCTCGGGGTGCTGGGTGCTCAGTACTCAAGGTGCTGGGTGCTCAGTGCTCAGGGTGCTGGGTGCTCAGTACTCAGGGTGCTGGGTGCTCAGGGCTCAGGGTGCTGGGTGCTCAGTACTCAGGGTGCTGGGTGCTCAGTGCTCAGGGTGATGGGTGCTCAGTACTCAGGGTGCTGGGAGCTCAGTGCTCAGGGTGATCGGTGCTCAGTACTCAGGGTGCACAGTACTCAGGGTGCTGGGTGCTCAGTGCTCGGGGTGCTGGGTGCTCAGTTCTCAGGGTGCTGGATGCTCAGTGCTCGGGGTACTGGGTGCTCAGTGCTCAGGGTGATCGGTGCTCAGTACTCAGGGTGCTGGGTGCTCAGTGCTCAGGGTGCTGGGTGCTCAGTCCTCAGGGTGCTCAGTGCTCAGGGTGCTGGGTGCTCAGTGCTCGGGGTGCTGGGTGCTCAGTGCTCAGTGCTCAGGGTGCTGGGTGCTCAGTGCTCAGTGCTCAGGGTGCTGGTTGCTCAGTATTCAGGGTGCTGGGTGCTCAGTACTCAGGGTGCTGGGTGCTCAGTGCTCAGGGTGCTGGGTGCTCAGTACTCAGGGTGCTGGGTGATCAGTGCTCGGGGTGCTGGGTGCTCAGTGCTCAGGGTGCTGGGTGCTCAGTGCTCAGGGTGCTGGGTGCTCAGTACTCAGGGTGCTGGGTGCTCAGTACTCAGGGTGCTGGGTGCTCAGTACTCAGGGTGCTGGGTGCTCAGTACTCAGGGTGCTGGGTACTCAGTGCTCAGGGTGCTGGGTGCTCAGTGCTCAGGGTGATGGGTGCTCAGTACTCAGGGTGCTGGGTGCTCAGTACTCAGGGTGCTGGGTGCTCAGTACTCAGGGTGCTGGGTGCTCAGTGCTCAGGGTGATGGGTGCTCAGTACTCAGGGTGCTGGGAGCTCAGTGCTCAGGGTGATCGGTGCTCAGTACTCAGGGTGCTCAGTACTCAGGGTGCTGGTTGCTCAGTGCTCGGGGTGCTGGGTGCTCAGTACTCAGGGTGCTGGATGCTCAGTGCTCGGGGTGCTGGGTGCTCAGTGCTCAGGGTGATCGGTGCTCAGTACTCAGGGTGCTGGGTGCTCAGTGCTCAGGGTGCTGGGTGCTCAGTCCTCAGGGTGCTCAGTCCTCAGGGTGCTCAGTGGTCAGGGTGCTGGGTGCTCAGTTCTCGGGGTGCTGGGTGCTCAGTGCTCAGTGCTCAGGGTGCTGGGTGCTCAGTGCTCAGTGCTCAGGGTGCTGGTTGCTCAGTATTCAGGGTGCTGGGTGCTCAGTACTCAGGGTGCTGGGTGCTCAGTGCTCAGGGTGCTGGGTGCTCAGTACTCAGGGTGCTGGGTGATCAGTGCTAGGGGTGCTGGGTGCTCAGTGCTCAGGGTGCTGGGTGCTCAGTGCTCAGGGTGCCGGGTGCTCAGTACTCAGGGTGCTGGGTGTTCAGTGCTCGGGGTGCTCGGTGCTCAGTACTCAAGGTGCTGGGTTCTCAGTGCTCAGGGTGCTGGGTGCTCAGTGATCAGGGTGCTGGCTGCTCAGTACTCAGGGTGCTCGGTGCTCAGTACTCAGGGTTCTCAGTGCTCAGTACTCAGGGTGATGGGTACACAGTGCTCAGGGTGCTGGGTGCTCAGTACTCAGGGTGCTCAGTGCTCAGTACTCAGGGTGCTTGGTGCTCAGTACTCAGGGTGCTCAGTGCTCAGTACTCGGGGTGCTGGGTGCTCAGTGCTCAGGGTGCTCAGTGCTCAGTGCTCGGGGTGCTGGGTGCTCAGTGCTAGGGGCGCTGGGTGCTCAGTGCTCGGGGTGCTGGGTGCTCAGTACTCAGGATGCTGGGTGCTCAGTGCTCAGGGTGCTCAGTGCTCAGTACTCAGTGCTCAGGGTGCTCAGTGCTCAGGGTGCTGGGTGTTCAGTACTCAGGGTGCTGGGTGCTCAGTACTCAGGGTGCTGGGTGCTCAGTGCTCAGGGTGCTGGGTGCTCAGTGCTCGGGGCGCTGGGTGCTCAGTGCTTGGGGTGCTCGGAGCGCAGTACTCAGGGTGCTGGGTGCTCAGTGCTCGGGGTGATCGGTGCTCAGTACTCAGGGTGCTGGGTGCTCAGTGCTCGGGGTGCTCGGTGCTCAGTACGTTGGGTGCTCACTACTCAGGGTGCTGGGTGCTCAGTGCTCAGGGTGCTGGGTGCTCAGTGCTCAGGGTGCTGGGTGCTCAGTGCTCAGGGTGCTGGGTGCTCAGTACTCAGGGTGCTGGGTGCTCAGTGCTCGGGGTGCTGGGTGCTCAGTGCTCAGCGTGCTGGGTGCTCAGTACTCAGTGTGCTGGGTGCTCAGTACTCGGGGTGCTGGGTGCTCAGTACTCAGGGTGCTGGGTGCTCAGTACTCAGTGTGCTGGGTGCTCAGTACTCAGGTGCTGGGTGCTCAGTGCTCAGGGTGCTGGGTGCTCAGTGCTCGGTGTGCTGTGTGCTCAGTGCTCAGTAGTCAGGGTGCTGGGTGCTCAGTGCTCGGGGTGCTCGGTGCTCAGTACGTTGGGTGCTCACTACTCAGGGTGCTGGGTGCTCAGTGCTCAGGGTGCTGGGGGCTCAGTGCTCAGGGTGCTGGGTGCTCAGTGCTCAGGGTGCTGGGTGCTCAGTACTCAGGGTGCTGGGTGCTCAGTGCTTGGGGTGCTGAGTGCTCAGTGCTCGGGGTGCTGGGTGCTCAGTACTCGGGGTGCTGGGTGCTCAGTACTCAGGGTGCTGGGTGCTCAGTGCTCAGGGTGCTGGGTGCTCAGTACTCAGGGTGCTGGGAGCTCAGTGCTCAGGGTGATCGGTGCTCAGTACTCAGGGTGCTCAGTACTCAGGGTGCTGGGTGCTCAGTGCTCGGGGTGCTGGGTGCTCAGTACTCAGGGTGCTGGGTGCTCAGTGCTCGGGGTTCTGGGTGCTCAGTACTCAGGGTGCTGGGTGCTCAGTGCTCAGGGTGCTGGGTGCTCAGTCCTCAGCGTGCTCAGTGCTCGGGGTGCTGGGTGCTGAGTGCTCAGGGTGCTGGGTGCTCAGTACACAGGGTGCTGGGTGCTCAGTGCTCAGGGTGCTGGGTGATTAGTACTCAGGGTGCTCAGTGCTCAGTACACAGGGTGCTGGGTGCTCAGTGCTCGGGGTGCTGGGTGCTCAGTGCTCAGTACTCTGTGTGCTGGGTGCTCAGTGCTTGGGGTGCTGGGTGCTCAGTACTCAGCGTGCTGGGTGCTCAGTACTCAGGGTGCTGGGTGCTCAGTGCTCAGGGTGCCGGGTGCTCAGTGCTCAGGGTGCTGGGTACTCAGTGATCGGGGTGCTGGGTGCTCAGTACTCAGGGTGCTCAGTGCTCGGGGAGCTCGGTGCTCAGTGCTCGTGGTGCTCGGTGCTCAGTACTCAGGGTGCTGAGTGCTCAGTACTCAGGGAGCTGGGTGCTCACTACTCAGGGTGCTGGGTGCTCAGTGCTCAGGGTGCTGGGTGATCAGTACTCAGGGTGCTCAGTACTCAGGGTGCTGGGTGCTCAGTACTCAGGGTGCTGGGTGCTCAGTGCTCAGGGTGCTGGGTGCTCACTACTCAGGGTGCTGGGTGCTCAGTGCTCAGGGTGCTGGGTGATCAGTACTCAGGGTGCTCAGTACTCAGGGTGCTGGGTGCTCAGTACTCAGGGTGCTGGGTACTCAGTGCTCAGAGTGCTCAGTGCTCAGTACTCGGGGTGCTGGGTGCTCATTCTCGGGGTGCTGGATGCTAACTGCTCGGGGTGCTGGGTGCTCAGTACTCAGGGTGCTGGGTGCTCAGTGCTCAGGGTGCTGGGTGCTCAGTACTCAGGGTGCTGGGTGCTCAGGGCTCAGGGTGCTGGGTTCTCAGTACTCAGGGTGCTGGGTGCTCAGTGCTCAGGGTGCTGGGTGCTCAGTACACAGGGTGCTGGGAGCTCAGTGCTCAGGGTAATCGGTGCTCAGTACTCAGGGTGCTCAGTACTCAGGGTGCTGGGTGCTCAGTGCTCGGGGTGCTGGGTGCTCAGTACTCAGGCTGCTGGGTGCTCAGTGCTCGGGTTGCTGGGTGCTCACTGCTCAGGGTGATCGGTGCTCAGTACTCAGGGTGCTGGGTGCTCAGTGCTCAGGGTGCTGGGTGCTCAGTCCTCAGGGTGCTCAGTGCTCAGGGTGCTGGGTGCTCAGTGCTCGGGGTGCTGTGTGCTCAGTGCTCAGTGCTCAGGGTGCTGGGTGCTCAGTGCTCAGTGCTCAGGGTGCTGGGTGCTCAGTGCTCCGGGTGCTGGGTGCTCAGTGCTCAGTACTCAGGGTGCTGGGAGCTCAGTGCTCAGGGTGATCGGTGCTCAGTACTCAGTGTGCTCAGTACTCAGGGTGCTGGGTGCTCAGTGCTCGGTGTGCTGGGTGCTCAGTACTCAGGGTGCTGGGTGCTCAGTGCTCGGGGTTCTGGGTGCTCAGTGCTCAGGGTGATCGGTGCTCAGTACTCTGGGTGCTGGGTGCTCAGTGCTCAGGGTGCTGGGTGCTCAGTCCTCAGGGTACTCAGTGCTCAGGGTGCTGGGTGCTCAGTGCTCGTGGTGCTTGGCGCTCAGTACTCAGGGTGCTGAGTGCTCAGTACTCAGGGTGCTGGGTGCTCACTACTCAGGGTGCTGGGTGCTCAGTGCTCGGGGTGCTGGGTGCTCAGTACTCAGGGTCCTGGGTGCTAAGTGCTCAGGGTGCTGGGTGCTCAGTGCTCGGGGCGCTGGGTGCTCAGTGCTCGGGGTGCTCGGAGCTCAGTACTCAGTGTGCTGGGTGTTCAGTGCTCGGGGTGATCGGTGCTCAGTACTCAGGGTGCTGGGTGCTCAGTGCTCAGGCTGCTTGGTGCTCAGCACGTTGGGTGCTCACTACTCAGGGTGCTGGGTGCTCAGTGCTTGGGTGATCGGTGCTCAGTACTCAGGGTGCTGGGTGCTCAGTGCTCAGGGTGCTGGGTGCTCAGTGCTCAGGGTGCTGGGTGCTCAGTGCTCAGGGTGCTGGGTGTTCAGTACTCAGGGTGCTGGGTGCTCAGTGCTCAGGGTGCTGGGTGCTCAGTACTCAGCGTGCTGGGTGCTCAGTACTCAGGGTGCTGGTTGCTCAGTGCTCAGGGTGCTGGGTACTCAGTGCTCAGGGTGCTCGGTGCTCAGTACTCGGGGTGCTGGGTGCTCATTCTCTGGGTGCTGGGTGCTCAGTGCTCGGGGTGCTGGGTGCTCAGTACTCAAGGTGCTGGGTGCTCAGTGCTCAGGGTGCTGGGTGCTCAGTACTCAGGGTGCTGGGTGCTCAGGGCTCAGGGTGCTGGGTGCTCAGTACTCAGGGTGCTGGGTGCTCAGTGCTCAGGGTGATGGGTGCTCAGTACTCAGGGTGCTGGGAGCTCAGTGCTCAGGGTGATCGGTGCTCAGTACTCAGGGTGCACAGTACTCAGGGTGCTGGGTGCTCAGTGCTCGGGGTGCTGGGTGCTCAGTTCTCAGGGTGCTGGATGCTCAGTGCTCGGGGTACTGGGTGCTCAGTGCTCAGGGTGATCGGTGCTCAGTACTCAGGGTGCTGGGTCTTCAGTGCTCAGGGTGCTGGGTGCTCAGTCCTCAGGGTGCTCAGTGCTCAGGGTGCTGGGTGCTCAGTGCTCGGGGTGCTGGGTGCTCAGTGCTCAGTGCTCAGGGTGCTGGGTGCTCAGTGCTCAGTGCTCAGGGTGCTGGTTGCTCAGTATTCAGGGTGCTGGGTGCTCAGTACTCAGGGTGCTGGGTGCTCAGTGCTCAGGGTGCTGGGTGCTCAGTACTCAGGGTGCTGGGTGATCAGTGCTCGGGGTGCTGGGTGCTCAGTGCTCAGGGTGCTGGGTGCTCAGTGCTCAGGGTGCTGGGTGCTCAGTACTCAGGGTGCTGGGTGCTCAGTACTCAGGGTGCTGGGTGCTCAGTACTCAGGGTGCTGGGTGCTCAGTACTCAGGGTGCTGGGTGCTCAGTACTCAGGGTGCTGGGTGCTCAGTACTCAGGGTGCTCAGTGATCAGTACTCGGGGTGCTTGGTGCTCAGTACTCAGGGTGCTCAGTGCTCAGTACTCGGCGTGCTGGGTGCTCAGTGCTCAGGGTGCTCAGTGCTCAGTGCTCGGGGTGCTGGGTGCTCAGTGCTCGGGGCGCTGGGTGCTTAGTGCTCGGGGTGCTGGGTGCTCAGTACTCGTGGTGCTGGGTGATCAGTGCTCAGGGTGCTCAGTGCTCAGTACTCAGTGCTCAGGGTGCTCAGTGCTCAGTGCTCAGGGTGCTGGGTGTTCAGTACTCAGGGTGCTGCGTGCTCAGTACTCAGGGTGCTGGGTGCTCAGTGCTCAGGGTGCTGGGTGCTCAGTGCTCGGGGCGCTGGGTGTTCAGTGCTCGGGGTGCTCGGAGCGCAGTACTCAGGGTGCTGGGTGCTCAGTGCTCGGGGTGATCGGTGCTCAGTACTCAGGGTGCTGGGTGCTCAGTGCTCGGGGTGCTCGGAGCTCAGTACGTTGGGTGCTCACTACTCAGGGTGCTGGGTGCTCAGTGCTCGGGGTGCTGGGTGCTCAGTCCTCAGGGTGCTCAGTGCTCAGGGTGCTGGGTGCTCAGTGCTCATGGTGCTCGGCGCTCAGTACTCAGGGTGCTGAGTGCTCAGTACTCAGGGTGCTGGGTGCTCACTACTCAGGTTGCTGGGTGCTCAGTGCTCAGGGTGCTGGGTGCTCAGTGCTCGGGGCGCTGGGTGCTCAGTGCTCGGGGTGCTTGGAGCTCAGTACTCAGTGTGCTGGGTGCTCAGTGCTCGGGGTGATCGGTGCTCAGTACTCAGGGTGCTGGGTGCTCAGTACTCGGGGTGCTGGGTGCTCAGTGCTCAGGGTGCTCAGTCCTCAGTACTCAGTGCTCAGGGTGCTCAGTGCTCAGTGCTCAGGGTGCTGGGTGTTCAGTACTCAGGGTGCTGCGTGCTCAGTACTCAGGGTGCTGGGTGCTCAGTGCTCAGGGTGCTGGGTGCTCAGTGCTCGGGGCGCTGGGTGCTCAGTGCTCGGGGTGCTCGGAGCCCAGTACTCAGGGTGCTGGGTGCTCAGTGCTCGGGGTGATAGGTGCTCAGTACTCAGGGTGCTGGGTGCTCAGTGCTCGGGGTGCTCGGAGCTCAGTACGTTGGGTGCTCACTACTCAGGGTGCTGGGTGCTCAGTGCTCAGGGTGCTGGGTGCTCAGTGCTCAGTGTGCTGGGTGCTCAGGGCTCAGGGTGCTGGGTGCTCAGTACTCAGGGTGCTGGGTGCTCAGTGCTCGGGGTGCTGGGTGCTCAGTCCTCAGGGTGCTCAGTGCTCAGGGTGCTGGGTGCTCAGTGCTCGTGGTGCTCGGCGCTCAGTACTCAGGGTGCTGAGTGCTCAGTACTCAGGGTGCTGGGTGCTCACTACTCAGGGTGCTGGGTGCTCAGTTCTCAGTGTGCTGGGTGATCAGTGCTCAGGGTGCTGGGTGCTCATTGCTCGGGGTGCTGGGTGCTCAGTGCTCCGGGTGCTGGGTGCTCAGTGCTCGGGGTGCTGGGTGCTCAGTGCTCAGGTTGCTGGGTGCTCAGTGCTCGGGGTGCTCGGTGCTCAGTACTCAGGGTTCTGTGTGCTCAGTGCTCAGGGTGCTCGGTGCTCAGTACTCAGGGTGCTGGGTGCTCAGTGCTCAGGGTGCTGGGTGCTCAGTACTCGGGGTGCTTGGTGCTCAGTACTCAGGGTGCTGGGTGCTCAGTGCTCAGGGTCCTCGGTGCTCAGTACTCAGGGTGCTCAGTACTCAGCGTGCTTTGTGCTCAGTGCTCAGAGTGCTGGGTGCTCAGTACTCAGGGTGCTCGGTGCTCAGTACTCAGGGTGCTCAGTGCTCAGTACTCAGCGTGCTGGGTGCTCAGTGCTCAGGGTGCTGGGTGCTCAGTACTCAGGGTGCTGGGTGCTCAGTGCTCAGGGTGCTCAGTGCTCAGTACTCAGGGTGCTCGGTGCTCAGTGCTCAGGGTGCTCAGTGCTCAGTACTCAGGGTGCTCAGTGCTCTGGGTGTTGGGTGCTCAGTGCTCGGGGTGCTGGGTGCTCAGTGCTCAGGGTGCTGGGTGCTCAGTACTCAGGGTGCTCAGTGCTCAGGGTGCTGGGTGCTCAGTGCTCGGGGTGCTGGGTACTCAGTGCTCAGTACACAGGGTGCTGAGTGCTCAGTGCTCGGGGTGCTGGGTGCTCAGTGCTCAGTACTCAGCGTGCTGTGTGCTCAGTGCTCAGGGTGCTCGGTGCTCAGTACTCAGGGTGCTCAGTGCTCAGTACTCAGGGTGCTGGGTGCTCAGTACTCAGGGTGCTGGGTGCTTAGTACTCAGGGTGCTCGGTCCTCAGTGCTCAGGGTCCTGGGTGCTCAGTGCTAAGGGTGCTCAGTGCTCAGTACTCAGGGTGCTGGGTGCTCAGTGCTCAGGGTGGTCTGTGCTCAGTACTCAGGGTGCTCGGTGCTCAGTGCTCAGTGTGCTCAGTGCTCAGTACTCAGGGTGCTCAGTGCTCTGGGTGCTGGGTGCTCAGTGCTCGGGTGCTGGGTGCTCAGTGCTCAGGGTGCTGGGTGCTCAGTACTCAGGGTGCACAGTGCTCAGGGTGCTGGGTGCTCAGTGCTCGTGGTGCTGGGTACCCAGTGCTCAGTACACAGGGTGCTGAGTGCTCAGTGCTCGGGGTGCTGGGTGCTCAGTGCTCAGTACTCAGGGTGCTGGGTGCTCAGTGCTCAGGGTGCTGGGTGCTCAGTACTCAGGGTGCTGGGTGCTCAGTGCTCAGGGTGCTGGGTGCTCAGTGCTCGGGGTGCTCGGTGCTCAGTACTCAGGGTTCTGTGTGCTCAGGGTGCTCGGTGCTCAGTACTCAGGGTGCTGGGTGCTCAGTGCTCGGTGTGCTCGGTGCTCAGTACGTTGGGTGCTCAGTACTCAGGTTGCTGGGTGCTCAGTGCTCAGGGTGATCGGTGCTCAGTACTCAGGGTGCTCATTCTCAGGGTGCTGGGTGCTCAGGGCTCGGGGTGCTGGGAGCTCAGTACTCAGGGTGCTGGGTGCTGAGTGCTCGGGGTGCTGAGTGCTGAGTGCTCAGGGTGCTGGTTGCTCAGTACTCAGGGTGCTGGGTGCTCAGTACTCAGGGTGCTGGGTGCTCAGTGCTCAGGGTGCTGGGTGCTCAGTGCTCGGGGTGCTCGGTGCTCAGTACTCAGGGTTCTGTGTGCTCAGGGTGCTCGGTGCTCAGTACTCAGGGTGCTGGGTGCTCAGTGCTCGGTGTGCTCGGTGCTCAGTACGTTGGGTGCTCAGTACTCAGGTTGCTGGGTGCTCAGTGCTCAGGGTGATCGGTGCTCAGTACTCAGGGTGCTCATTCTCAGGGTGCTGGGTGCTCAGGGCTCGGGGTGCTGGGAGCTCAGTACTCAGGGTGCTGGATGCTGAGTGCTCGGGGTGCTGAGTGTTGAGTGCTCAGGGTGCTGGTTGCTCAGTACTCAGGGTGCTGGGTGCTCAGTACTCAGGGTGCTCGCTGCTCAGTACTCAGGGTGCTGGGTGCTCAGTGCTCAGGGTGCTGGGTGCTCAGTACTCGGGGTGCTCGGTGCTCATTACTCAGGGTGCTGGGTGCTCAGTGCTCGGGGTGCTCGCTGCTCAGTACTCTTGTTGCTGGGTGCTCAGTGCTCGGGGTGCTCGGTGCTCAGTTCTCAGGGTGCTGGGTGCTCAGTTCTCAGGGTGCTGGGTGCTCAGTACTCAGGGTGCTCAGTACTCAGTACTCAGGGTGCTGGGTGCTCAGTGCTTGGGGTGCTGGGTTCTCAGTGCTCAGGGTGCTGGGTGCTCAGTGCTCAGGGTGCTGGGTGCTCAGTACTCGGGGTGCTCGGTGCTCAGTACTCAGGGTGCTGGGTGCTCAGTGCTCAGGGTCCTCGGTGCTCAGTACTCAGGGTGCTGGGTGCTCAGTGCTTGGGGTGCTGGATGCTCAGTACTCAGGGTGCTGGGGGCACAGTGATCAGGGTGCTGGGTGCTCAGTACTCAGGGTGCTGGGTGCCCAGTGCTCAGGGTGCTGGGTGCTCAGTGCTCAGAATGCTCGGTGCTTAGTACTCATGGTGCTCGGTGCTCGGGGTGCTGGGTGCTCAGTGCTCGGTGTGCTGGGTGCTCAGTGCGCGGGGTGCTGGGTGCTCAGTGCTCGGGGTGCTCGGTGCTCAGTACTCAGGGTTCTGTGTGCTCAGGGTGCTCGGTGCTCAGTACTCAGGGTGCTGGGTGCTCAGTGCTCGGTGTGCTCGGTGCTCAGTACGTTGGGTGCTCAGTACTCAGGTAGCTGGGTGCTCAGTGCTCAGGGTGATCTGTGCTCAGTACTCAGGGTGCTCATTCTCAGGGTGCTGGGTGCTCAGGGCTCGGGGTGCTGGGAGCTCAGTACTCAGGGTGCTGGGTGCTGAGTGCTCGGGGTGCTGAGTGCTGAGTGCTCAGGGTGCTGGGTGCTGAGGACACGGGGTGCTCGGTGCTCAGTACTCAGGGTGCTGGGTGCTCAGTACTCAGGGTGCTGGGTGCTCAGTACTCAGGGTGCTGGGTGCTCAGTGCTCAGGGTGCTGGGTGCTCAGTACTCTGGGTGCTCGGTGCTCATTACTCAGGGTGCTGGGTGCTCAGTGCTCGGGGTGCTCGCTGCTCAGTACTCTTTTTGCTGGGTGCTCAGTGCTCGGGGTGCTCGGTGCTCAGTACTCAGGGTGCTGGGTGCTCAGTTCTCAGGGTGCTGGGTGCTCAGTACTCAGGGTGCTCAGTACTCAGTACTCAGGGTGCTGGGTGCTCAGTGCTTGGGGTGCTGGGTGCTCAGTGCTCAGGGTGCTGGGTGCTCAGTGCTCAGGGTGCTGGGTGCTCAGTACTCGTGGTGCTCGGTGCTCAGTACTCAGGGTGCTGGGTGCTCAGGGCTCAGGGTCCTCGGTGCTCAGTACTCAGGGTGCTGGGTGCTCAGTGCTTGGGGTGCTGGATGCTCAGTACTCAGGGTGCTGGGGGCACAGTGATCAGGGTGCTGGGTGCTCAGTACTCAGGGTGCTGGGTGCTCAGTGCTCAGGGTGCTGGGTGCTCAGTTCTCAGAATGCTCGGTGCTTAGTACTCATGGTGCTCGGTGCTCGGGGTGCTGGGTGCTCAGTGCTCGGTGTGCTGGGTGCTCAGTGCGCGTTGTGCTGGTTGCTGAGTGCTCGGTGTGCTGGGTGCTCAGTGCTCAGGGTGCTGGGTGCTCAGTGCTCGGTGTGCTGGGTGCTCGGTGCTCAGGTTGCTGGGTGCTCAGTACTCGGGGTGCTGGGTGCTCAGTACTCAGGGTGCTGGGTGCTCATTGCTCGGGGTGCTGGGTGCTCAGTGCTCCGGGTGCTGGGTGCTCAGTGCTCGGGGTGCTGGGTGCTCAGTGCTCAGGTTGCTGGGTGCTCAGTGCTCGGGGTGCTCGGTGCTCAGTACTCAGGGTTCTCTGTGCTCAGTGCTCAGGGTGCTCGGTGCTCAGTACTCAGGGTGCTGGGTGCTCAGTGCTCGGTGTGCTCGGTGCTCAGTACGTTGGGTGCTCAGTACTCAGGGTGCTGGGTGCTCAGTGCTCAGGGTGATCGGTGCTCAGTACTCAGCGTGCTCAGTACTCAGGGTGCTGGGTGCTCAGGGCTCGGGGTGCTGGGAGCTCAGTACTCAGGGTGCTGGGTGCTCAGTGCTCGGGGTGCTGGCTGCTCAGTACTCAGGGTGCTCGCTGCTCAGTACTCAGGGTGCTTGGTGCTCAGTGCTGAGGGTGCTGGGTGCTCAGTACTCAGGGTGCTGGGTGCTCAGTGCTCAGGGAGATCGGTGCTCAGTCCTCAGGGTGCTCAGTACTCAGGGTGCTGGGTGCTCAGTGCTCGGGTTGCTCAGTACTCAGGGTGCTGGGTGCTCAGTACTCAGAGTGCTGGGTGCTCAGTGCTCGGGGTGCTGGGTGCTCAGTGCTCAGGGTGCTGGGTGCTCAGTACTCAGGGTGCTGGGTGCTCAGTACTCAGGGTGCTCAGTGGTCGGGGAGCTCGGTGCTCAGTACTCAGGGTGCTGGGTGCTCAGTACTCAGTGCTCGGGGTCCTGGGTGCTCAGCGCTCTGGGTGCTTAGTGCACAGTACTCAGGGTGCTGGGTGCTCAGTATTCAGGGTGCTCAGTGCTCGGGGTGCTGGGTGCTCAGTACTCAGGGTGCTGGGTGCTCAGTAGTCAGGGTGCTGGGTGCTCATTCTCGGGGTGCTAGGTGCTCAGTGCTCGGGGTGCTGGGTGCTCAGTACTCGGGGTGCTGGGTGCTCAGTGCTCAGCATGCTGGGTGCTCAGTACTCAGGGTGCTCGGTTCTCAGTACTCAGGGTGCTGGGTGCTCATTCTCGGGGTGCTGGGTGCTCAGTGCTCGGGGTGCTGGGTGCTCAGTGCTCAGGGTCCTCGGTGCTCAGTACTCAGGGTGCTCAGAACTCAGCGTGCTTTGTGCTCAGTGCTCAGGGTGCTGGGTGCTCAGTACTCAGGGTGCTGGGTGCTCAGTACTCACGGTGCTGGATGCTCAGTACTCGGGGTGCTCGGTGCTCATTATTCAGGGTGCTGGGTGCTCAGTGCTTGGGGTGCTGGGTGCTCAGTGCTCAGGGTGCTGGGTGCTCAGTACTCAGGCTGCTCAGTACTCATTACTCAGGGTGCTGGGTGCTCAGTGCTTGGGGTGCTGGGTGCTCAGTACTCAGGGTGCTGGGTGCTCAGTACTCACGGTGCTGGGTGCTCAGTACTCTTGGTGCTGGGTGCTCAGTGCTCGGGGTGCTCGGTGCTCAGTACTCAGGGTGCTGGGTGCTCAGTGCTCAGGGTGCTGGGTGCTCAGTACTCAGGCTGCTCAGTACTCATTACTCAGGGTGCTGGGTGCTCAGTGCTTGGGGTGCTGGGTGCTCAGTGCTCAGGGTGCTGGGTGCTCAGTGCTCAGGGTCCTCGGTGCTCAGTACTCAGGGTGCTCAGTACTCAGCGTGCTTTGTGCTCAGTGCTCAGAGTGCTGGGTGCTCAGTACTCAGGGTGCTCGGTGCTCAGTACTCAGGGTGCTCAGTGCTCAGTACTCAGCGTGCTGGGTGCTCAGTGCTCAGGGTGCTCGGTGCTCAGTACTCAGGGTGCTCAGTGCTCAGTACTCAGCGTGCTGGGTGCTCAGTGCTCAGGGTGCTGGGTGCTCAGTACTCAGGGTGCTGGGTGCTCAGTGCTCAGGGTGCTCAGTGCTCAGTACTCAGGGTGCTCGGTGCTCAGTGCTCAGGGTGCTCAGTGCTCAGTACTCAGGGTGCTCAGTGCTCTGGGTGCTGGGTGCTCAGTGCTCGGTTTGCTGGGTGCTCAGTGCTCAGGGTGCTGGGTGCTCAGTACTCAGGGTGCTCAGTGCTCAGGGTGCTGGGTGCTCAGTGCTCGGGGTGCTTGGTACTCAGTGCTCAGTACACAGGGTGCTGAGTGCTCAGTGCTCGGGGTGCTGTGTGCTCAGTGCTCAGTACTCAGCGTGCTGGGTGCTCAGTGCTCGGGGTGCTGGATGCTCAGTACTCAGGGTGCTGGGTGCTCAGTGCTCAGGGTGCTGGGTGCTCAGTACTCAGGGTGCTGGGTGCTCAGTGCTCAGGGTGCTGGGTGCTCAGTGCTCGGGGTGCTGGGTGCTCAGTGCTCAGAATGCTCGGTGCTTAGTACACATGGTGCTCGGTGCTCGGGGTGCTGGGTGCTCAGTGCTCGGGGTGCTGGGTGCTGAGTGCTCAGTGTGCTGGGTGCTCAGTGCTGGGGGTGCTGGGTGCTCAGTGCTCGGGGTGCTTGGTGCTCAGTACTCAGGGTGTTGGGTGCTCAGTGCTCAGGGTGCTGGGTGCTCAGTACTCAGGGTGCTGGGTGCTCGGTGTTCAGTACGCTGGGTGCTCAGTACTCAGGGTGCTGGGTGCTCAGTACTCAGGGTGCTGGGTGCTCAGTACTCAGGGTGCTGGGTGCTCAGTGCTCGGGGTGCTGGGTGCTCATTAATCAGGGTGCTCGGTGCTCAGTACTCAGGGTGCTCAGTGCTTGGGGTGCTGGGTACTCAGTACTCAGGGTGCTCAGTGCTTGGGGTGCTGGGTGCTCAGTACTCAGTGCTCGGGTTCCTGGGTGCTCAGCGCTCTGGGTGCTTAGTGCACAGTACTCAGGGTGCTGGGTGCTCAGTATTCAGGGTGCTCAGTGCTCGGGGTGCTGGGTGCTCAGTACTCAGAGTGCTGGGTGCTCAGTAGTCAGGGCGCTGGGTGCTCATTCTCGGGGTGCTGGGTGCTCAGTGCTCGGGGTGCTGGGTGCTCAGTACTCGGGGTGCTGGGTGCTCAGTGCTCAGCATGCTGGGTGCTCAGTACTCAGGGTGCTCGGTTCTCAGTACTCAGGGTGCTGGGTGCTCATTCTCGGGGTGCTGGGTGTTCAGTGCTCGGGGTGCTGGGTGCTCAGTGCTCAGGGTCCTCGGTGCTCAGTACTCAGGGTGCTCAGTACTCAGCGTGCTTTGTGTTCAGTGCTCAGGGTGCTGGGTGCTGAGTACTCAGGGTGCTGGGTGCTCAGTACTCACGGTGCTGGGTGCTCAGTACTCGGGGTGCTCGATGCTCATTACTCAGGGTGCTGGGTGCTCAGTGCTCGGGGTGCTCGCTGCTCAGTACTCTTGGTGCTGGGTGCTCAGTGCTCGGGATGCTTGGTGCTCAGTACTCAGGGTGCTGGGTGCTCAGTGCTCAGGGTGCTGGGTGCTCAGTACTCAGGGTGCTCAGTACTCAGTACTCAGGGTGCTGGGTGCTCAGTGCTTGGGGTGCTGGGTGCTCAGTGCTCAGGGTGCTTGGTGCTCAGTGCTCAGGGTGCTGGGTGCTCAGTACTCGGGGTGCTCGGTGCTCAGTACTCAGGGTGCTGGGTGCTCAGTGCTCAGGGTCCTCGGTGCTCAGTACTCAGGGTGCTGGGTGCTCAGTGCTCGGGGTGCTGGATGCTCAGTACTCAGGGTGCTGGGTGCTCAGTGCTCAGGGTGCTGGATGCTCAGTACTGACGGTGCTGGGTGCTCAGTGCTCAGGGTGCTGGGTGCTCAGTGCTCGGGGTGCTGGGTGCTCAGTGCTCAGAATGCTCGGTGCTTAGTACTCATGGTGCTCGGTGCTCGGGGTGCTGGGTGCTCAGTGCTCGGTGTGCTGGGTGCTCAGTGCTCGGGGTGCTGGGTGCTGAGGTGCTGGGTGCTCCGTGCTCGGGGTGCTGGGTGCTCGGTGCTCAGGTTGCTGGGTGCTCAGTACTCAGGGTGCTGGGTGCTCAGTGCTCAGGGTGCTGGGTGCTCAGTACTGACGGTGCTGGGTGCTCAGTGCTCAGGGTGCTGGGTGCTCAGTGCTCGGGGTGCTGGGTGCTCAGTGCTCAGAATGCTCGGTGCTTAGTACTCATGGTGCTCGGTGCTCGGGGTGCTGGGTGCTCAGTGCTCGGTGTGCTGGGTGCTCAGTGCTCGGGGTGCTGGGTGCTGAGGTGCTGGGTGCTCCGTGCTCGGGGTGCTGGGTGCTCGGTGCTCAGGTTGCTGGGTGCTCAGTACTCGGGGTGCTGGGTGCTCAGTACTCAGGGTGCTGGGTGCTCATTGCTCTGGGTGCTGGGTGCTCAGTGCTCCGGGTGCTGGGTGCTCAGTGCTCGGGGTGCTGTGTGCTCAGTGCTCAGGGTGCTGGGTGCTCAGTACTCAGGGTGCTCAGTGCTCAGGGTGCTGGGTGCTCAGTGCTCGGGGTGCTTGGTACTCAGTGCTCAGTACACAGGGTGCTGAGTGCTCAGTGCTCGGGGTGCTGTGTGCTCAGTGCTCAGTACTCAGCGTGCTGGGTGCTCAGTGCTCGGGGTGCTGGATGCTCAGTACTCAGGGTGCTGGGTGCTCAGTGCTCAGGGTGCTGGGTGCTCAGTACTCAGGGTGCTGGGTGCTCAGTGCTCAGGGTGCTGGGTGCTCAGTGCTCGGGGTGCTGGGTGCTCAGTGCTCAGAATGCTCGGTGCTTAGTACACATGGTGCTCGGTGCTCGGGGTGCTGGGTGCTCAGTGCTCGGGGTGCTGGGTGCTGAGTGCTCAGTGTGCTGGGTGCTCAGTGCTGGGGGTGCTGGGTGCTCAGTGCTCGGGGTGCTTGGTGCTCAGTACTCAGGGTGTTGGGTGCTCAGTGCTCAGGGTGCTGGGTGCTCAGTACTCAGGGTGCTGGGTGCTCGGTGTTCAGTACGCTGGGTGCTCAGTACTCAGGGTGCTGGGTGCTCAGTACTCAGGGTGCTGGGTGCTCAGTACTCAGGGTGCTGGGTGCTCAGTGCTCGGGGTGCTGGGTGCTCATTAATCAGGGTGCTCGGTGCTCAGTACTCAGGGTGCTCAGTGCTTGGGGTGCTGGGTACTCAGTACTCAGGGTGCTCAGTGCTTGGGGTGCTGGGTGCTCAGTACTCAGTGCTCGGGTTCCTGGGTGCTCAGCGCTCTGGGTGCTTAGTGCACAGTACTCAGGGTGCTGGGTGCTCAGTATTCAGGGTGCTCAGTGCTCGGGGTGCTGGGTGCTCAGTACTCAGAGTGCTGGGTGCTCAGTAGTCAGGGCGCTGGGTGCTCATTCTCGGGGTGCTGGGTGCTCAGTGCTCGGGGTGCTGGGTGCTCAGTACTCGGGGTGCTGGGTGCTCAGTGCTCAGCATGCTGGGTGCTCAGTACTCAGGGTGCTCGGTTCTCAGTACTCAGGGTGCTGGGTGCTCATTCTCGGGGTGCTGGGTGTTCAGTGCTCGGGGTGCTGGGTGCTCAGTGCTCAGGGTCCTCGGTGCTCAGTACTCAGGGTGCTCAGTACTCAGCGTGCTTTGTGTTCAGTGCTCAGGGTGCTGGGTGCTGAGTACTCAGGGTGCTGGGTGCTCAGTACTCACGGTGCTGGGTGCTCAGTACTCGGGGTGCTCGATGCTCATTACTCAGGGTGCTGGGTGCTCAGTGCTCGGGGTGCTCGCTGCTCAGTACTCTTGGTGCTGGGTGCTCAGTGCTCGGGATGCTTGGTGCTCAGTACTCAGGGTGCTGGGTGCTCAGTGCTCAGGGTGCTGGGTGCTCAGTACTCAGGGTGCTCAGTACTCAGTACTCAGGGTGCTGGGTGCTCAGTGCTTGGGGTGCTGGGTGCTCAGTGCTCAGGGTGCTTGGTGCTCAGTGCTCAGGGTGCTGGGTGCTCAGTACTCGGGGTGCTCGGTGCTCAGTACTCAGGGTGCTGGGTGCTCAGTGCTCAGGGTCCTCGGTGCTCAGTACTCAGGGTGCTGGGTGCTCAGTGCTCGGGGTGCTGGATGCTCAGTACTCAGGGTGCTGGGTGCTCAGTGCTCAGGGTGCTGGATGCTCAGTACTGACGGTGCTGGGTGCTCAGTGCTCAGGGTGCTGGGTGCTCAGTGCTCGGGGTGCTGGGTGCTCAGTGCTCAGAATGCTCGGTGCTTAGTACTCATGGTGCTCGGTGCTCGGGGTGCTGGGTGCTCAGTGCTCGGTGTGCTGGGTGCTCAGTGCTCGGGGTGCTGGGTGCTGAGGTGCTGGGTGCTCCGTGCTCGGGGTGCTGGGTGCTCGGTGCTCAGGTTGCTGGGTGCTCAGTACTCAGGGTGCTGGGTGCTCAGTGCTCAGGGTGCTGGGTGCTCAGTACTGACGGTGCTGGGTGCTCAGTGCTCAGGGTGCTGGGTGCTCAGTGCTCGGGGTGCTGGGTGCTCAGTGCTCAGAATGCTCGGTGCTTAGTACTCATGGTGCTCGGTGCTCGGGGTGCTGGGTGCTCAGTGCTCGGTGTGCTGGGTGCTCAGTGCTCGGGGTGCTGGGTGCTGAGGTGCTGGGTGCTCCGTGCTCGGGGTGCTGGGTGCTCGGTGCTCAGGTTGCTGGGTGCTCAGTACTCGGGGTGCTGGGTGCTCAGTACTCAGGGTGCTGGGTGCTCATTGCTCTGGGTGCTGGGTGCTCAGTGCTCCGGGTGCTGGGTGCTCAGTGCTCGGGGTGCTGTGTGCTCAGTGCTCAGGGTGCTGGGTGCTCAGTGCTCGGGGTGCTCGGTGCTCAGTACTCAGGGTTCTGTGTGCTCAGTGCTCAGGGTGCTCGGTGCTCAGTACTCAGGGTGCTGGGTGCTCAGTGCTCGGTGTGCTCGGTGCTCAGTACGTTGGGTGCTCAGTACTCAGGGTGCTGGGTGCTCAGTGCTCAGGGTGATCGGTGCTCAGTACTCAGGGTGCTCAGTACTCAGGGCGCTGGGTGCTCAGGGCTCGGGTTGCTGGGAGCTCAGTACTCAGGGTGCTGGGTGCTCAGTGCTCGGGGTGCTGAGTGCTGAGTGCTCAGGGTGCTGGGTGCTCAGTACTCGGGGTGCTCGGTGCTCAGTACTCAGGGTGCTGGGTGCTCAGTACTCAGGGTGCTGGGTGCTCAGTACTCAGGGTGCTCGCAGCTCAGTACTCAGGGTGCTGGATGCTCAGTGCTCAGGGTGCTGGGTGCTCAGTACTCAGGGTGCTGGGTGCTCAGTACTCAGGGTGCTCAGTACTCAGGGTGCTGGGTGCTCAGTGCTCGGGTTGCTCAGTACTCAGGGTGCTGGGTGCTCAGTACTCAGGGGGCTGGGTGCTCAGTGCTCGGGGTGCTGGGTGCTCAGTGCTCAGGGTGCTGGGTGCTCAGTACTCAGGGTGCTGGGTGCTCAGTACTCAGGGTGCTCAGTGCTCGGGGAGCTCGGTGCTCAGTACTCAGGGTGCTGGGTGCTCAGTACTCAGTGCTCGGGGTCCTGGGTGCTCAGCGCTCTGGGTGCTTAGTGCACAGTACTCAGGGTGCTGGGTGCTCAGTATTCAGGGTGCTCAGTGCTCGGGGTGCTGGGTGCTCAGTACTCAGGGTGCTCCGTGCTCAGTACTCCGGGTGCTGGGTGCTCATTCTCGGGGTGCTGGGTGCTCAGTGCTCAGGGTGCTGTGTGCTCAGTACTCGGGGTTCTGGGTGCTCAGTGCTCAGCATGCTGGATGCTCAGTACTCAGGGTGCTCGGTTCTCAGTACTCAGGGTGCTGTGTGCTCATTCTCGGGGTGCTGGGTGCTCAGTGCTCAAAGTGCTGGGTGCTCAGTGCTCAGGGTCCTCGGTGCTCAGTACTCAGGGTGCTCAGTACTCAGTACTCAGGGTGCTGGGTTCTCAGTGCTCAGGGTGCTGGGTGCTCAGTACTCAGGGTGCTCAGTACTCAGTACTCAGGGTGCTGGGTGCTCAGTGCTTGGGGTGCTGGGTGCTCAGTGCTCAGGGTGCTGGGTGCTCAGTGCTCGGGGTGCTGGGTGTTCAGTACACGGGGTGCTCGGTGCTCAGTACTCAGGGTGCTGGGTGCTCAGTACTCAGGGTGCTGGGTGCTCAGTACTCAGGGTGCTGGGTGCTCAGTACTCAGTGTGCTGGGTGCTCAGTACTCAGGGTGCTGGGTGCTCAGTACTCAGGGTGCTGGGTGCTCAGTACTCAGGGTGCTGGGTGCTCAGTGCTCGGGGTGCTGGGTGCTCAGTGCTCAGGGTGCTGGGTGCTCAGTACTCGGGGTGCTCGGTGCTCAGTGCTCGGGGTGCTGGGTGCTCAGTGCTCAGGGTGCTGGGTGCTCAGGGCTCGGGGTGCTCGGTGCTCAGTACTCAGGGTGCTGTGTGCTCATTCTCGGGGTGCTGGGTGCTCAGTGCTCAAAGTGCTGGGTGCTCAGTGCTCAGGGTCCTCGGTGCTCAGTACTCAGGGTGCTCAGTACTCAGCGTCCTTTGTGCTCAGTGCTCAGGGTGCTGGGTGCTCAGTACTCAGGGTGCTGGGTGCTCAGTACTCACGGTGCTGGGTGCTCAGTACTCGGGGTGCTCGGTGCTCATTACTCAGGGTGCTGGGTGCTCAGTGCTCTGGGTGCTCGCTGCTCAGTACTCTTGGTGCTGGGTTCTCAGTGCTCAGGGTGCTGGGTGCTCAGTACTCAGGGTGCTCAGTACTCAGTACTCAGGGTGCTGGATGCTCAGTGCTTGGGGTGCTGGGTGCTCAGTGCTCAGGGTGCTGGGTGCTCAGTGCTCGGGGTGCTGGGTGTTCAGTACACGGGGTGCTCGGTGCTCAGTACTCAGGGTGCTGGGTGCTCAGTACTCAGGGTGCTGGGTGCTCAGTACTCAGGGTGCTGGGTGCTCAGTACTCAGTGTGCTGGGTGCTCAGTACTCAGGGTGCTGGGTGCTCAGTACTCAGGGTGCTGGGTGCTCAGTACTCAGGGTGCTGGGTGCTCAGTGCTCAGGGTGCTTGGTGCTCAGTGCTCAGGGTGCTCGGTGCTCAGTACTCAGGGTGCTGGGTGCTCAGTGCTCGGGGTGCTGGGTGCTCAGTGCTCAGGGTGCTGGGTGCTCAGTACTCGGGGTGCTCGGTGCTCAGTACTCGGGGTGCTGGGTGCTCAGTGCTCAGGGTCCTCTGTGCTCAGTACTCAGGGTGCTCAGTACTCAGCGTGTTTTGTGCTCAGTGCTCAGAGTGCTGGGTGCTCAGTACTCAGGGTGCTCAGTGCTCAGTACTCAGCGTGCTGTGTGCTCAGTGCTCAGGGTGCTCGGTGCTCAGTACTCAGGGTGCTCAGTGCTCAGTACTCAGGGTGCTGGGTGCTCAGTACTCAGGGTGCTGGGTGCTTAGTACTCAGGGTGCTCGGTCCTCAGTGCTCCGGGTGCTGGGTGCTCAGTACTCAGGGTGCTGGGTGCTCAGTGCTCAGGGTGCACAGTGCTCAGTACTCAGGGTGCTCGGTGCTCAGTGCTCAGACTGCTCAGTGCTCTGGGTGCTGGGTGCTCACTGCTCGGGTGCTGGGTGCTCAGTGCTCAGGGTGCTGGGTGCTCAGTACTCAGGGTGCACAGTGCTCAGGGTGCTGGGTGCTGAGTGCTCGGGGTGCTGGGTACCCAGTGCTCAGTACACAGGGTGCTGAGTGCTCAGTGCTCGGGGTGCTGGGTGCTCAGTGCTCAGTACTCAGGGTGCTGGGTGCTCAGTGCTCAGGGTGCTGGGTGCTCAGTACTCAGGGTGCTGGGTGCTCAGTGCTCAGGCTGCTGGGTGATCAGTACTCAGGGTGCTTGGTCCTCAGTGCTCAGGGTGCTTGGTGCTCAGTGCTCAGGCTGCTGGGTGCTTAGTACTCAGGGTGCTGGGTGCTCAGTACTCCGGGTGCTGGGTGCTCAGTGCTCGGGGTGCTGGGTGCTCAGTGCTCAGGGTGCTGGGTGCTCAGGGCTCGGGGTGCTCGGTGCTCAGTACTCAGGGTGCTGGGTGCTCAGTGCTCGGTGTGCTCGGTGCTCAGTACGTTGGGTGCTCAGTACTCAGGTTGCTGGGTGCTCAGCGCTCAGGGTGATCGGTGCTCAGTACTCAGGGTGCTCAGTACTCAGGGTGCTGGGTGCTCAGGGCTCGGGGTGCTGGGAGCTCAGTACTCAGTGTGCTGTGTGCTCAGTGCTCGGGGTGCTGAGTGCTGAGTGCTCAGGGTTCTGGGTGCTCAGTGCTCAGGGTGCTCAGTGCTCAGTACTCAGGGTGCTCGGTCCTCAGTGCTCAGGGTGCTGGGTGCTCAGTCCTCAGGGTGCTGGGTGCTCAGTGCTCAGGGTGCTCAGTGCTCAGTACTCAGGGTGCTCGTTGCTCAGTGCTCAGGGTGCTCACTGCTCAGTTCTCAGGTTGCTCAGTGCTCTGGGTGCTGGGTGCTCAGTACTGACGGTGCTGGGTGCTCAGTGCTCAGGGTGCTGGGTGCTCAGTGCTCGGGGTGCTGGGTGCTCAGTGCTCAGAATGCTCGGTGCTTAGTACTCATGGTGCTCGGTGCTCGGGGTGCTGGGTGCTCAGTGCTCGGTGTGCTGGGTGCTCAGTGCTCGGGGTGCTGGGTGCTGAGGTGCTGGGTGCTCCGTGCTCGGGGTGCTGGGTGCTCGGTGCTCAGGTTGCTGGGTGCTCAGTACTCAGGGTGCTGGGTGCTCAGTGCTCAGGGTGCTGGGTGCTCAGTACTGACGGTGCTGGGTGCTCAGTGCTCAGGGTGCTGGGTGCTCAGTGCTCGGGGTGCTGGGTGCTCAGTGCTCAGAATGCTCGGTGCTTAGTACTCATGGTGCTCGGTGCTCGGGGTGCTGGGTGCTCAGTGCTCGGTGTGCTGGGTGCTCAGTGCTCGGGGTGCTGGGTGCTGAGGTGCTGGGTGCTCCGTGCTCGGGGTGCTGGGTGCTCGGTGCTCAGGTTGCTGGGTGCTCAGTACTCGGGGTGCTGGGTGCTCAGTACTCAGGGTGCTGGGTGCTCATTGCTCTGGGTGCTGGGTGCTCAGTGCTCCGGGTGCTGGGTGCTCAGTGCTCGGGGTGCTGTGTGCTCAGTGCTCAGGGTGCTGGGTGCTCAGTACTCAGGGTGCTCAGTGCTCAGGGTGCTGGGTGCTCAGTGCTCGGGGTGCTTGGTACTCAGTGCTCAGTACACAGGGTGCTGAGTGCTCAGTGCTCGGGGTGCTGTGTGCTCAGTGCTCAGTACTCAGCGTGCTGGGTGCTCAGTGCTCGGGGTGCTGGATGCTCAGTACTCAGGGTGCTGGGTGCTCAGTGCTCAGGGTGCTGGGTGCTCAGTACTCAGGGTGCTGGGTGCTCAGTGCTCAGGGTGCTGGGTGCTCAGTGCTCGGGGTGCTGGGTGCTCAGTGCTCAGAATGCTCGGTGCTTAGTACACATGGTGCTCGGTGCTCGGGGTGCTGGGTGCTCAGTGCTCGGGGTGCTGGGTGCTGAGTGCTCAGTGTGCTGGGTGCTCAGTGCTGGGGGTGCTGGGTGCTCAGTGCTCGGGGTGCTTGGTGCTCAGTACTCAGGGTGTTGGGTGCTCAGTGCTCAGGGTGCTGGGTGCTCAGTACTCAGGGTGCTGGGTGCTCGGTGTTCAGTACGCTGGGTGCTCAGTACTCAGGGTGCTGGGTGCTCAGTACTCAGGGTGCTGGGTGCTCAGTACTCAGGGTGCTGGGTGCTCAGTGCTCGGGGTGCTGGGTGCTCATTAATCAGGGTGCTCGGTGCTCAGTACTCAGGGTGCTCAGTGCTTGGGGTGCTGGGTACTCAGTACTCAGGGTGCTCAGTGCTTGGGGTGCTGGGTGCTCAGTACTCAGTGCTCGGGTTCCTGGGTGCTCAGCGCTCTGGGTGCTTAGTGCACAGTACTCAGGGTGCTGGGTGCTCAGTATTCAGGGTGCTCAGTGCTCGGGGTGCTGGGTGCTCAGTACTCAGAGTGCTGGGTGCTCAGTAGTCAGGGCGCTGGGTGCTCATTCTCGGGGTGCTGGGTGCTCAGTGCTCGGGGTGCTGGGTGCTCAGTACTCGGGGTGCTGGGTGCTCAGTGCTCAGCATGCTGGGTGCTCAGTACTCAGGGTGCTCGGTTCTCAGTACTCAGGGTGCTGGGTGCTCATTCTCGGGGTGCTGGGTGTTCAGTGCTCGGGGTGCTGGGTGCTCAGTGCTCAGGGTCCTCGGTGCTCAGTACTCAGGGTGCTCAGTACTCAGCGTGCTTTGTGTTCAGTGCTCAGGGTGCTGGGTGCTGAGTACTCAGGGTGCTGGGTGCTCAGTACTCACGGTGCTGGGTGCTCAGTACTCGGGGTGCTCGATGCTCATTACTCAGGGTGCTGGGTGCTCAGTGCTCGGGGTGCTCGCTGCTCAGTACTCTTGGTGCTGGGTGCTCAGTGCTCGGGATGCTTGGTGCTCAGTACTCAGGGTGCTGGGTGCTCAGTGCTCAGGGTGCTGGGTGCTCAGTACTCAGGGTGCTCAGTACTCAGTACTCAGGGTGCTGGGTGCTCAGTGCTTGGGGTGCTGGGTGCTCAGTGCTCAGGGTGCTTGGTGCTCAGTGCTCAGGGTGCTGGGTGCTCAGTACTCGGGGTGCTCGGTGCTCAGTACTCAGGGTGCTGGGTGCTCAGTGCTCAGGGTCCTCGGTGCTCAGTACTCAGGGTGCTGGGTGCTCAGTGCTCGGGGTGCTGGATGCTCAGTACTCAGGGTGCTGGGTGCTCAGTGCTCAGGGTGCTGGATGCTCAGTACTGACGGTGCTGGGTGCTCAGTGCTCAGGGTGCTGGGTGCTCAGTGCTCGGGGTGCTGGGTGCTCAGTGCTCAGAATGCTCGGTGCTTAGTACTCATGGTGCTCGGTGCTCGGGGTGCTGGGTGCTCAGTGCTCGGTGTGCTGGGTGCTCAGTGCTCGGGGTGCTGGGTGCTGAGGTGCTGGGTGCTCCGTGCTCGGGGTGCTGGGTGCTCGGTGCTCAGGTTGCTGGGTGCTCAGTACTCAGGGTGCTGGGTGCTCAGTGCTCAGGGTGCTGGGTGCTCAGTACTGACGGTGCTGGGTGCTCAGTGCTCAGGGTGCTGGGTGCTCAGTGCTCGGGGTGCTGGGTGCTCAGTGCTCAGAATGCTCGGTGCTTAGTACTCATGGTGCTCGGTGCTCGGGGTGCTGGGTGCTCAGTGCTCGGTGTGCTGGGTGCTCAGTGCTCGGGGTGCTGGGTGCTGAGGTGCTGGGTGCTCCGTGCTCGGGGTGCTGGGTGCTCGGTGCTCAGGTTGCTGGGTGCTCAGTACTCGGGGTGCTGGGTGCTCAGTACTCAGGGTGCTGGGTGCTCATTGCTCTGGGTGCTGGGTGCTCAGTGCTCCGGGTGCTGGGTGCTCAGTGCTCGGGGTGCTGTGTGCTCAGTGCTCAGGGTGCTGGGTGCTCAGTGCTCGGGGTGCTCGGTGCTCAGTACTCAGGGTTCTGTGTGCTCAGTGCTCAGGGTGCTCGGTGCTCAGTACTCAGGGTGCTGGGTGCTCAGTGCTCGGTGTGCTCGGTGCTCAGTACGTTGGGTGCTCAGTACTCAGGGTGCTGGGTGCTCAGTGCTCAGGGTGATCGGTGCTCAGTACTCAGGGTGCTCAGTACTCAGGGCGCTGGGTGCTCAGGGCTCGGGTTGCTGGGAGCTCAGTACTCAGGGTGCTGGGTGCTCAGTGCTCGGGGTGCTGAGTGCTGAGTGCTCAGGGTGCTGGGTGCTCAGTACTCGGGGTGCTCGGTGCTCAGTACTCAGGGTGCTGGGTGCTCAGTACTCAGGGTGCTGGGTGCTCAGTACTCAGGGTGCTCGCAGCTCAGTACTCAGGGTGCTGGATGCTCAGTGCTCAGGGTGCTGGGTGCTCAGTACTCAGGGTGCTGGGTGCTCAGTACTCAGGGTGCTCAGTACTCAGGGTGCTGGGTGCTCAGTGCTCGGGTTGCTCAGTACTCAGGGTGCTGGGTGCTCAGTACTCAGGGGGCTGGGTGCTCAGTGCTCGGGGTGCTGGGTGCTCAGTGCTCAGGGTGCTGGGTGCTCAGTACTCAGGGTGCTGGGTGCTCAGTACTCAGGGTGCTCAGTGCTCGGGGAGCTCGGTGCTCAGTACTCAGGGTGCTGGGTGCTCAGTACTCAGTGCTCGGGGTCCTGGGTGCTCAGCGCTCTGGGTGCTTAGTGCACAGTACTCAGGGTGCTGGGTGCTCAGTATTCAGGGTGCTCAGTGCTCGGGGTGCTGGGTGCTCAGTACTCAGGGTGCTCCGTGCTCAGTACTCCGGGTGCTGGGTGCTCATTCTCGGGGTGCTGGGTGCTCAGTGCTCAGGGTGCTGTGTGCTCAGTACTCGGGGTTCTGGGTGCTCAGTGCTCAGCATGCTGGATGCTCAGTACTCAGGGTGCTCGGTTCTCAGTACTCAGGGTGCTGTGTGCTCATTCTCGGGGTGCTGGGTGCTCAGTGCTCAAAGTGCTGGGTGCTCAGTGCTCAGGGTCCTCGGTGCTCAGTACTCAGGGTGCTCAGTACTCAGTACTCAGGGTGCTGGGTTCTCAGTGCTCAGGGTGCTGGGTGCTCAGTACTCAGGGTGCTCAGTACTCAGTACTCAGGGTGCTGGGTGCTCAGTGCTTGGGGTGCTGGGTGCTCAGTGCTCAGGGTGCTGGGTGCTCAGTGCTCGGGGTGCTGGGTGTTCAGTACACGGGGTGCTCGGTGCTCAGTACTCAGGGTGCTGGGTGCTCAGTACTCAGGGTGCTGGGTGCTCAGTACTCAGGGTGCTGGGTGCTCAGTACTCAGTGTGCTGGGTGCTCAGTACTCAGGGTGCTGGGTGCTCAGTACTCAGGGTGCTGGGTGCTCAGTACTCAGGGTGCTGGGTGCTCAGTGCTCGGGGTGCTGGGTGCTCAGTGCTCAGGGTGCTGGGTGCTCAGTACTCGGGGTGCTCGGTGCTCAGTGCTCGGGGTGCTGGGTGCTCAGTGCTCAGGGTGCTGGGTGCTCAGGGCTCGGGGTGCTCGGTGCTCAGTACTCAGGGTGCTGTGTGCTCATTCTCGGGGTGCTGGGTGCTCAGTGCTCAAAGTGCTGGGTGCTCAGTGCTCAGGGTCCTCGGTGCTCAGTACTCAGGGTGCTCAGTACTCAGCGTCCTTTGTGCTCAGTGCTCAGGGTGCTGGGTGCTCAGTACTCAGGGTGCTGGGTGCTCAGTACTCACGGTGCTGGGTGCTCAGTACTCGGGGTGCTCGGTGCTCATTACTCAGGGTGCTGGGTGCTCAGTGCTCTGGGTGCTCGCTGCTCAGTACTCTTGGTGCTGGGTTCTCAGTGCTCAGGGTGCTGGGTGCTCAGTACTCAGGGTGCTCAGTACTCAGTACTCAGGGTGCTGGATGCTCAGTGCTTGGGGTGCTGGGTGCTCAGTGCTCAGGGTGCTGGGTGCTCAGTGCTCGGGGTGCTGGGTGTTCAGTACACGGGGTGCTCGGTGCTCAGTACTCAGGGTGCTGGGTGCTCAGTACTCAGGGTGCTGGGTGCTCAGTACTCAGGGTGCTGGGTGCTCAGTACTCAGTGTGCTGGGTGCTCAGTACTCAGGGTGCTGGGTGCTCAGTACTCAGGGTGCTGGGTGCTCAGTACTCAGGGTGCTGGGTGCTCAGTGCTCAGGGTGCTTGGTGCTCAGTGCTCAGGGTGCTCGGTGCTCAGTACTCAGGGTGCTGGGTGCTCAGTGCTCGGGGTGCTGGGTGCTCAGTGCTCAGGGTGCTGGGTGCTCAGTACTCGGGGTGCTCGGTGCTCAGTACTCGGGGTGCTGGGTGCTCAGTGCTCAGGGTCCTCTGTGCTCAGTACTCAGGGTGCTCAGTACTCAGCGTGTTTTGTGCTCAGTGCTCAGAGTGCTGGGTGCTCAGTACTCAGGGTGCTCAGTGCTCAGTACTCAGCGTGCTGTGTGCTCAGTGCTCAGGGTGCTCGGTGCTCAGTACTCAGGGTGCTCAGTGCTCAGTACTCAGGGTGCTGGGTGCTCAGTACTCAGGGTGCTGGGTGCTTAGTACTCAGGGTGCTCGGTCCTCAGTGCTCCGGGTGCTGGGTGCTCAGTACTCAGGGTGCTGGGTGCTCAGTGCTCAGGGTGCACAGTGCTCAGTACTCAGGGTGCTCGGTGCTCAGTGCTCAGACTGCTCAGTGCTCTGGGTGCTGGGTGCTCACTGCTCGGGTGCTGGGTGCTCAGTGCTCAGGGTGCTGGGTGCTCAGTACTCAGGGTGCACAGTGCTCAGGGTGCTGGGTGCTGAGTGCTCGGGGTGCTGGGTACCCAGTGCTCAGTACACAGGGTGCTGAGTGCTCAGTGCTCGGGGTGCTGGGTGCTCAGTGCTCAGTACTCAGGGTGCTGGGTGCTCAGTGCTCAGGGTGCTGGGTGCTCAGTACTCAGGGTGCTGGGTGCTCAGTGCTCAGGCTGCTGGGTGATCAGTACTCAGGGTGCTTGGTCCTCAGTGCTCAGGGTGCTTGGTGCTCAGTGCTCAGGCTGCTGGGTGCTTAGTACTCAGGGTGCTGGGTGCTCAGTACTCCGGGTGCTGGGTGCTCAGTGCTCGGGGTGCTGGGTGCTCAGTGCTCAGGGTGCTGGGTGCTCAGGGCTCGGGGTGCTCGGTGCTCAGTACTCAGGGTGCTGGGTGCTCAGTGCTCGGTGTGCTCGGTGCTCAGTACGTTGGGTGCTCAGTACTCAGGTTGCTGGGTGCTCAGCGCTCAGGGTGATCGGTGCTCAGTACTCAGGGTGCTCAGTACTCAGGGTGCTGGGTGCTCAGGGCTCGGGGTGCTGGGAGCTCAGTACTCAGTGTGCTGTGTGCTCAGTGCTCGGGGTGCTGAGTGCTGAGTGCTCAGGGTTCTGGGTGCTCAGTGCTCAGGGTGCTCAGTGCTCAGTACTCAGGGTGCTCGGTCCTCAGTGCTCAGGGTGCTGGGTGCTCAGTCCTCAGGGTGCTGGGTGCTCAGTGCTCAGGGTGCTCAGTGCTCAGTACTCAGGGTGCTCGTTGCTCAGTGCTCAGGGTGCTCACTGCTCAGTTCTCAGGTTGCTCAGTGCTCTGGGTGCTGGGTGCTCAGTGCTCGGGTGCTGGTTGCTCAGTGCTCAGGGTGCTGGGTGCTCAGTACTCAGGGTGCTCAGTGCTCAGGGTGCTGGGTGCTCAGTGCTCGGGGTGCTGGGTACCCAGTGCTCAGTACACAGGGTGCTGAGTGCTCAGTACTCAGTGTGCTGGGTGCTCAGTACTCAGGGTGCTGGGTGCTCAGTACTCAGGGTGCTGGGTGCTCAGTACTCAGGGTGCTGGGTGCTCAGTGCTCAGGGTGCTTGGTGCTCAGTGCTCAGGGTGCTCGGTGCTCAGTACTCAGGGTGCTGGGTGCTCAGTGCTCGGGGTGCTGGGTGCTCAGTGCTCAGGGTGCTGGGTGCTCAGTACTCGGGGTGCTCGGTGCTCAGTGCTCGGGGTGCTGGGTGCTCAGTGCTCAGGGTGCTGGGTGCTCAGTACTCGGGGTGCTCGGTGCTCAGTGCTCGGGGTGCTGGGTGCTCAGTGCTCAGGGTGCTGGGTGCTCAGGGCTCGGGGTGCTCGGTGCTCAGTACTCAGGGTGCTGTGTGCTCATTCTCGGGGTGCTGGGTGCTCAGTGCTCAAAGTGCTGGGTGCTCAGTGCTCAGGGTCCTCGGTGCTCAGTACTCAGGGTGCTCAGTACTCAGCGTCCTTTGTGCTCAGTGCTCAGGGTGCTGGGTGCTCAGTACTCAGGGTGCTGGGTGCTCAGTACTCACGGTGCTGGGTGCTCAGTACTCGGGGTGCTCGGTGCTCATTACTCAGGGTGCTGGGTGCTCAGTGCTCTGGGTGCTCGCTGCTCAGTACTCTTGGTGCTGGGTTCTCAGTGCTCAGGGTGCTGGGTGCTCAGTACTCAGGGTGCTCAGTACTCAGTACTCAGGGTGCTGGATGCTCAGTGCTTGGGGTGCTGGGTGCTCAGTGCTCAGGGTGCTGGGTGCTCAGTGCTCGGGGTGCTGGGTGTTCAGTACACGGGGTGCTCGGTGCTCAGTACTCAGGGTGCTGGGTGCTCAGTACTCAGGGTGCTGGGTGCTCAGTACTCAGGGTGCTGGGTGCTCAGTACTCAGTGTGCTGGGTGCTCAGTACTCAGGGTGCTGGGTGCTCAGTACTCAGGGTGCTGGGTGCTCAGTACTCAGGGTGCTGGGTGCTCAGTGCTCAGGGTGCTTGGTGCTCAGTGCTCAGGGTGCTCGGTGCTCAGTACTCAGGGTGCTGGGTGCTCAGTGCTCGGGGTGCTGGGTGCTCAGTGCTCAGGGTGCTGGGTGCTCAGTACTCGGGGTGCTCGGTGCTCAGTACTCGGGGTGCTGGGTGCTCAGTGCTCAGGGTCCTCTGTGCTCAGTACTCAGGGTGCTCAGTACTCAGCGTGTTTTGTGCTCAGTGCTCAGAGTGCTGGGTGCTCAGTACTCAGGGTGCTCAGTGCTCAGTACTCAGCGTGCTGTGTGCTCAGTGCTCAGGGTGCTCGGTGCTCAGTACTCAGGGTGCTCAGTGCTCAGTACTCAGGGTGCTGGGTGCTCAGTACTCAGGGTGCTGGGTGCTTAGTACTCAGGGTGCTCGGTCCTCAGTGCTCCGGGTGCTGGGTGCTCAGTACTCAGGGTGCTGGGTGCTCAGTGCTCAGGGTGCACAGTGCTCAGTACTCAGGGTGCTCGGTGCTCAGTGCTCAGACTGCTCAGTGCTCTGGGTGCTGGGTGCTCACTGCTCGGGTGCTGGGTGCTCAGTGCTCAGGGTGCTGGGTGCTCAGTACTCAGGGTGCACAGTGCTCAGGGTGCTGGGTGCTGAGTGCTCGGGGTGCTGGGTACCCAGTGCTCAGTACACAGGGTGCTGAGTGCTCAGTGCTCGGGGTGCTGGGTGCTCAGTGCTCAGTACTCAGGGTGCTGGGTGCTCAGTGCTCAGGGTGCTGGGTGCTCAGTACTCAGGGTGCTGGGTGCTCAGTGCTCAGGCTGCTGGGTGATCAGTACTCAGGGTGCTTGGTCCTCAGTGCTCAGGGTGCTTGGTGCTCAGTGCTCAGGCTGCTGGGTGCTTAGTACTCAGGGTGCTGGGTGCTCAGTACTCCGGGTGCTGGGTGCTCAGTGCTCGGGGTGCTGGGTGCTCAGTGCTCAGGGTGCTGGGTGCTCAGGGCTCGGGGTGCTCGGTGCTCAGTACTCAGGGTGCTGGGTGCTCAGTGCTCGGTGTGCTCGGTGCTCAGTACGTTGGGTGCTCAGTACTCAGGTTGCTGGGTGCTCAGCGCTCAGGGTGATCGGTGCTCAGTACTCAGGGTGCTCAGTACTCAGGGTGCTGGGTGCTCAGGGCTCGGGGTGCTGGGAGCTCAGTACTCAGTGTGCTGTGTGCTCAGTGCTCGGGGTGCTGAGTGCTGAGTGCTCAGGGTTCTGGGTGCTCAGTGCTCAGGGTGCTCAGTGCTCAGTACTCAGGGTGCTCGGTCCTCAGTGCTCAGGGTGCTGGGTGCTCAGTCCTCAGGGTGCTGGGTGCTCAGTGCTCAGGGTGCTCAGTGCTCAGTACTCAGGGTGCTCGTTGCTCAGTGCTCAGGGTGCTCACTGCTCAGTTCTCAGGTTGCTCAGTGCTCTGGGTGCTGGGTGCTCAGTGCTCGGGTGCTGGTTGCTCAGTGCTCAGGGTGCTGGGTGCTCAGTACTCAGGGTGCTCAGTGCTCAGGGTGCTGGGTGCTCAGTGCTCGGGGTGCTGGGTACCCAGTGCTCAGTACACAGGGTGCTGAGTGCTCAGTGCTCGGGGTGCTGGGTGCTCAGTGGTCAGTACTCAGGGTGCTGGGTGCTCAGTGCTCAGGGTGCTTGGTGCTCAGTACTCAGGGTGCTGGGTGCTCAGTGCTCAGGGTGCTGGGTGCTCAGTACTCAGTGTGCTGGGTCCTCAGTGCTCAGGGTGCTGGGTGCTCAGTGCTCAGAGTGCTCAGTACTCAGGGTGCTGGGTGCTCAGTGCTCGGGGTGCTGGGTGCTCAGTGCTCAGGGTGCTGGGTTCTCAGTGCTCGGGGTGCTGGGTGCTCAGTGCTCGGGGTGCTGGGTGCTCAGTGTTCGGGGTGCTGGGTGCTCAGTTCTCGGGGTGCTCAGTGCTCAGTACTCAGGGTGCTGGGTGCTCAGTGCTCAGGGTGCTGGGTGCTCAGTACTCAGGGTGCTGGGTGCTCGGTGCTCAGTACACTGGGTGCTCAGTACTCAGGGTGCTGGGTGCTCAGTACTCAGGGTGCTCGGTGCTCAGTACTCAGGGTGCTGGGTGCTCAGTTCTCGGGGTGCTGGGTGCTCGTTAATCAGGGTGCTGGGTGCTCAGTACTCAGGGTGCTCAGTGCTTGGGGTGCTGGGTGCTCAGTACTCAGGGTGCTCAGTGCTTGGGGTGCAGGGTGCTCAGTACTCAGGGTGCTGGTTGCTCAGTGCTCAGGGTGCTGGGTGCTGAGTACTCCGGGTGCTGGGTGCTCAGTACTCAGGGTGCTGGGTGCTCAGTGCTCGGGGTGCTGGGTGCTCAGTGCTCGTTTTGCTCCGTGCTCAGTGCTCGGGGTGCTGGGTGCTCAGTGCTAGGGGTGCTGGGTGCTCAGTGCTCGGGGTGCTGTGTGCTCAGTACTCGGGGTGCTCAGTGCTCAGTACTCAGTGTCCTGGGTGCTCAGTGCTCTGGGTGCTGGGTGCTCAGTGCTCGGGGTGCTGGGTGCTCGGTGCACACGTTGCTGGGTGCTCAGTACACGGGGTGCTGGGTGCTCAGTACTCAGGGTGCTGGGTGCTCATTGCTCGGGGTGCTGGGTGCTCAGTGCTACGGGTGCTGGGTGCTCAGTGCTCGGGGTGCTGGTTGCTCAGTGCTCAGGGCGCTGTGTGCTCCGTGCTCGGGGTGCTCGGTGCTCAGTACTCATTGTGCTGGGTGCTCAGTGCTCAGGGTGCTCGGTGCTCAGTACTCAGGGTGCTGGGTGCTCAGTGCTCGGTGTGCTCGGTGCTCAGTACGTTGGGTGCTCAGTACTCAGGGTGCTGGGTGCTCAGTGCTCAGGGTGATCGGTGCTCAGTACTCAGGGTGCTCTGTACTCAGGGTGCTGGGTGCTCAGGGCTCGGGGTGCTGGGAGCTCAGTACTCAGGGTGCTGGGTGCTCAGTTCTCGGGGTGCTGGGTGCTGAGGGCTCAGGGTGCTGGGTGCTCAGTACTCGGGGTGCTCGGTGCTCAGTACTCAGGGTGCTGGGTGCTCAGTACTCAGGGTGCTGGGTGCTCAGTGCTCAGGGTGCTCGCTGCTCAGTACTCAGGGTGCTGGGTGCTCAGTACTCAGGGTGCTCAGTGCTTGGGGAGCTCGGTGCTCAGTACTCAGGGTGCTGGGTGCTCAGTACTCAGTGCTCGGGGTCCTGGGTGCTCAGCGCTCTGGGTGAAGTGCACAGTACTCAGGGTGCTCGGTTCTCAGTACTCAGGGTGCTGGGTGCTCATTCTCGGGGTGCTGGGTGCTCAGTGTTCAGGGTGCTGGGTGCTCAGTGCTCAGGGTCCTCGGTGCTCAGTACTCAGGGTGCTCAGTACTCAGCGTGCTTTGTGCTCAGTGCTCAGGGTGCTGGGTGCTCAGTACTCAGGGTGCTGGGTGCTCAGTACTCGGGGTGCTGGGTGCTCATTACTCAGGGTGCTGGGTGCTCAGTGCTCGGGGTGCTCGCTGCTCAGTACTCTTGGTGCTGGGTGCTCAGTACTCAGGGTGCTGGGTGCTCAGTGCTCGGGGTGCTCGGTGCTCAGTACTCAGGGTGCTGGGTGCTCAGTGCTCAGGTTGCTGGGTGCTCAGTACTCAGGGTGCTCAGTACTAAGTACTCAGGGTGCTGGGTGCTCAGTGCTTGGGGTGCTGGGTTCTCAGTGCTCAGGGTGCTGGGTGCTCTGTGCTCGGGGTGCTGGGTGCTCAGTACTCGGGGTGCTCGGTTCTCAGTACTCAGGGTGCTTGTTGCTTAGTACTCAGGGTGCTGGGTGCTCAGTACTCAGTGTGCTGGGTGCTCAGTACTCAGGGGGCTGGGTGCTCAGTACTCAGGGTGGCGGGTGCTCAGTGCTCAGGGTGCTGAGTGCTCAGTACTCAGGGTGCTGGGTGCTCAGTGCTCAGGGTGCTGGGTGCTCAGTGCTCAGGGTGCTTGGTGCTCAGTGCTCGGGGTGCTCGGTGCTCAGTACTCAGGGTGCTGGGTCCTCAGTGCTCGGGGTGCTGGGTGCTCAGTGCTCACTGTGCTGGGTGCTCAGTACTCGGGGTGCTCGGTGCTCAGTACTCAGGGTGCTGGGTGTTCAGTACTCAGGGTGCTGGGTGCTCAGTACTCAGGGTGCTCGGTGCTCAGTACTCAGGGTGCTGGGTGCTCAGTGCTCAGGTGCTGGGTGCTAAGTACTCAGGGTGCTGGGTGCTCAGTACTCAGGGTGCTGGGTGCTCAGTGCTCAGGGTGCTGGGTGCTCAGTACTCAGGGTGCTGGGTGCTCAGCACTCAGGGTGCTCAGTACTCAGGGTGCTGGGTGCTCAGTGCTCGGGGTGCTGGGTGCTCTGTACTCAGGGTGCTCAGTACTCAGGGTGCTGGGTGCTCAGAACTAAGGGTGCTGGGTGCTCAGTACTCAGGGTGCTGGGTGCTCAGTACTCAGGGTGCTGGGTGCTCAGTAGTCAGGGTGCTGGGTGCTCAGTGCTCGGGGTGCTGGGTGCTCATTAATCAGGGTACTGGGTGCTCAGTACTCAGGGTGCTCAGTGCTTGGGGTGCTGGGTGCTCAGTGCTCAGGGTGCTGGGTGCTCAGTGCTCAGGGTGCTGGGTGCTCAGTGCTCGGGGTGCTCGGTGCTCAGTGCTCGGGGTGCTGGGTACTCAGTACTCGGGGTGCTCAGTGCTCAGTACTCAGTGTGCTTGGTGCTCAGTGCACAGGGTGCTGGGTGCTCAGTGCTCGGGATGCTGGGTGCTCGGTGCTCAGGTTGCTGGGTGCTCAGTACTCGGTGTGGTGGGTGCTCAGTACTCAGGGTGCTGGGTGCTCATTGCTCGGGGTGCTGGGTGCTCAGTGCTCCGGGTGCTGGGTGCTCAGTGCTCGGGGTGCTGGGTGCTCAGTGCTCAGGGTGCTGGGTGCTCAGTGCTCGGGGTGCTCGGTGCTCAGTACTCAGGGTTCTGTGTGCTCAGTGCTCAGGGTGCTCGGTGCTCAGTACTCAGGGTGCTGGGTGCATAGTGCTCAGGGTGATCGGTGATCAGTACTCAGCGTGCACAGTAATCAGGAGCTGGGTGCTCAGTATTCAGGGTGCTCAGTGCTCGGTGTGCTGGGTGCTCAGTACTCAGGGTGCTGGGTGCTCAGTACTCAGGGTGCTGGGTGCTCATTCTCGGGGTGCTGGGTGCTCAGTGCTCGGGGTGCTGGGTGCTCAGGACTCGGGGTGCTGGGTGCTCAGTGCTCAGCATGCTGGGTGCTCAGTACTCAGGGTGCTCGGTTCTCAGTACTCAGGGTGCTGGGTGCTCATTCTCGGGGTGCTGGGTGCTCAGTGCTCGGGGTGCTGGGTGCTCAGTGCTCAGGATCCTGGGTGCTCAGTACTCAGGGTGCTCAGTACTCAGCGTGCTTTGTGCTCAGTGCTCAGGGTGCTGGGTGCTTAGTACTCAGGTTGCTGAGTGCTCAGTACTCACGGTGCTGGGTGCTCAGTACTCAGGGTGCTCAGTACTCAGTACTCAGGGTGCTTTGTGCTCAGTGCTCGGGGTGCTGGGTGCTCAGTACTCGGGGTGCTCGGTGCTCAGTACTCAGGGTGCTGGGTGCTCAGTACTCAGGGTGCTGGGTGCTCAGTGCTCAGGGTGCTGTGTGCTCAGTACTCAGGTTGCTGGGTGCTCAGTACTCAGGGTGCTGGGTGCTCAGTGGTCAGGGTGCTCAGTGCTCAGTACTCAGCGTGCTGGGTGCTCAGTGCTCAGTACTCAGCGTGCTGGGTGCTCAGTGCTCAGGGTGCTGGGTGCTCAGTACTCAGGGTGCTGGGTGCTTAGTACTCAGGGTGCTCGGTCCTCAGTGCTCAGGGTGCTGGGTGCTCAGTACTCAGGGTGCTGGGTGCTCAGTGGTCAGGGTGCTCAGTGCTCAGCAATCAGGGTGCTCGGTGCTCAGTGCTCAGGGTGCTCAGTGCTCAGTACTCAGGGTGCTCAGTGCTCTCGGTGCTGGGTGCTCAGTGCTCAGGGTGCTGGGTGCTCAGTGCTCAGGGTGCTGGGTGCTCAGTACTCAGGGTGCTCAGTGCTCAGGGTGCTGGGTGCTCAGTGCTCGGGGTGCTCTGTACTCAGTGCTCAGTACACAGGGTGCTGAGTGCTCAGTGCTCGGGGTGCTGGGTGCTCAGTGCTCAGTACTCAGGGTGCTGGGTGCTCAGTGCTCAGGGTGCTGGGTGCTCAGTACTCAGGGTGCTGGGTGCTCAGTGCTCAGGGTGCTGGGTGCTCAGTACTCAGGGTGCTGGGTCCTCAGTGCTCAGGGTGCTGGGTGCTCAGTGCTCGGGGTGCTCAGTACTCAGGGTTCTGTGTGTTCAGTGCTCAGTGTACTGGGTGCTCAGTACTCAGGGTGCTCGGTGCTTAGTACTCAGGGTGCTGGGTGCTCAGTACTCCGGGTGCTGGGTGCTCAGTGCTCGGGGTGCTCGGTGCTCAGTGCTCAGGATGCTCGGTGCTCAGTACTTTTGGTGCTGGGTGCTCAGTACTCAGGGTGCTGGGTGCTCAGTGCTCGGGGTGCTCGGTGCTCAGTACTCAGGGTGCTGGGTGCTCAGTGCTCAGGATGCTGGGTGCTCAGTACTCAGGGTGCTCAGTACTAAGTACTCAGGGTGCTGGGTGCTCAGTGCTTGGGGTGCTGGGTGCTCAGTGCTCAGGGTGCTGGGTGCTCTGTGCTCGGGGTGCTGGGTGCTCAGTACTCGGGGTGCTCGGTGCTCAGTACTCAGGGTGCTTGGTGCTCAGTACTCAGGGTGCTGGGTGCTCAGTACTCAGTGTGCTGGGTGCTCAGTACTCAGGGTGCTGGGTGCTCAGAACTCAGGGTGCTGGGTGCTCAGTACTCAGGGTGCTGGGTGCTCAGTGCTCGGGGTGCTGGGTGCTCAGTACTCAGGGTGCTCAGTGCTTGGGATGCTGGGTGCTGAGTACTCAGGGTGCTGGTTGCTCAGTGCTCAGGGTGCTGGGTGCTGAGTACTCAGGGTGCTGGGTGCTCAGTACTCAGGGTGCTGGGTGCTCAGTGCTCGGGATGCTGGGTGCTCAGTGCTCGGGGTGCTGGGTGCTCAGTGCTCAGGGTGCTGGGTGCTCAGTGCTCAGGGTGCTGGGTGCTCAGGGATCGGGGTGCTGGGTGCTCAGTGCTCGGGGTGCTCGGTGCTCAGTGCTCGGGGTGCTGGGTACTCAGTACTCGGGGTGCTCAGTGCTCAGTAATCAGGGTGCTGGGTGCTCAGTGCACAGGGTGCTGGGTGCTCAGTGCTCGGGGTGCTGGGTGCTCGGTGCTCAGGTTGCTGGGTGCTCAGTACTCGGGGTGGTGGGTGCTCAGTACTCAGGGTGCTGGGTGCTCATTGCTCGGGGTGCTGGGTGCTCAGTGCTCCGGGTGCTGGGTGCTCAGTGCTCGGGGTGCTGGGTGCTCAGTGCTCAGGGTGCTGGGTGCTCAGTGCTCGGTGTGCTCGGTGCTCGGTACTCAGGGTTCTGTGTGCTCAGTGCTCAGGGTGCTCGGTGCTCAGTACACAGGGTGCTGGGTGCTCAGTGCTCGGTGTGCTCGGTGCTCAGTACGTTGGGTGCTCAGTACTCAGGGTGCTGTGTGGTCAGTGCTCAGGGTGATCGGTGATCAGTACTCAGCGTGCACAGTAATCAGGGAGCTGGGTGCTCAGTATTCAGGGTGCTCAGTGCTCGGGGTGCTGGGTGCTCAGTACTCAGGGTGCTGGGTGCTCAGTACTCAGGGTGCTGGGTGCTCATTCTCGGGGTGCTGGGTGCTCAGTGCTCGGGGTGCTGGGTGCTCAGGACTCGGGGTGCTGGGTGCTCAGTGCTCAGCATGCTGGGTGCTCAGTACTCAGGGTGCTCGGTTCTCAGTACTCAGGGTGCTGGGTGCTCATTCTCGGGGTGCTGGGTGCTCAGTGCTCGGGGTGCTGGGTGCTCAGTGCTCAGGGTCCTCGGTGCTCAATACTCAGGGTGCTCAGTACTCAGCGTGCTTTGTGCTGAGTGCTCAGGGTGCTGGGTGCTCAGTACTCAGGTTGCTGAGTGCTCAGTACTCACGGTGCTGGGTGCTCAGTACTCAGGGTGCTCAGTACTCAGGGTGCTGGGTGCTCAGTGATTGGGGTGCTGGGTGCTCAGTGCTCAGGGTGCTGGGTGCTCAGTGCTCAGGGTGCTGGGTGCTCAGTGCTCGGGGTGCTCAGTACTCAGGGTGCTGTGTGTTCAGTGCTCAGGGTACTGGGTGCTCAGTACTCAGGGTGCTCGGTGCTTAGTACTCAGGGTGCTGGGTGCTCAGTACTCCGGGTGCTGGGTGCTCAGTGCTCGGGGTGCTCGGTGCTCAGTGCTCAGGGTGCTGGGAGCTCAGTACTCAGGGTGCTCATTGCTCAGGGTGCTGGGTGCTCAGTACTCAGGGTGCTGGGTGCTCAGTACTCAGGGTGCTCAGTGCTCAGTACTCAGGGTGCTCAGTGCTCAGTACTCAGGGTGCTCAGTGCTCAGGGTGCTGGGTGCTCAGTGCTCGGGGTGCTGGGTGCTCAGTGCTCACGGTGCTGTGTGCTCAGTACTCAGGGTGCTCAGTACTCAGGGTGCTGGGTGCTCAGTGCTCGGGGTGCTGGGTACTCAGTCCTCAGGGTGCTGGGTGCTCAGTGCTCAGGGTGCTCGGTGCTCAGTGCTCAGGGTGCTGGGTGCTCAGTACTCAGGGTGCTCGGTGCTCAGTACTCAGGGTGCTGGGTGCTCAGTGCTCAGGGTGCTGGGTGCTCAGTACTCAGGGTGCTGGGTGCTCGGTGCTCAGTACACTGGGTGCTCAGTACTCAGGGTGCTGGGTGCTCAGTACTCAGGGTGCTCGGTGCTTGGGGTGCTGGTTGCTCAGTTCTCAGGGTGCTCAGTGCTTGGGGTGCAGGGTGCTCAGTACTCAGGGTGCTGGTTGCTCAGTGCTCAGGGTGCTGGGTGCTGATTACTCAGGGTGCTGGGTGCTCAGTACTCAGGGTGCTGGGTGCTCAGTGCTCGGGGTGCTGGGTGCTCAGTGCTCGGGTTGCTGGGTGCTCAGTGCTCGGGGTGCTGGGTGCTCAGTGCTCGGGGTGTTGGGTGCTCAGTGCTCAGGGTGCTGGGTGCTCATTGCTCGGGGTGCTGTGTGCTCAGTGCTCGGTGTACTCGGTGCTCAGTGCTCGGGGTGGTGGGTGCTCAGTACTCGGGGTGCTCAGTGCTCAGTACTCAGGGTGCTGGGTGCTCAGTACTCAGGGTGCTGGGTGCTCATTGCTCGGGGTGCTGGGTCCTCAGTGCTACGGGTGCTGGGTGCTCAGTGCTCGGGGCGCTGGGTGCTCAGTGCTCGGGGTGCTCGGTGCTCAGTACTCAGGGTGCTGGGTACTCAGTGCTCAGGGTGCTCGGTGCTCAGTACTCATCTTGCTGGGTGCTCAGTGCTCAGTGTGCTCGGTGCTCAGTACGTTGGGTGCTCAGTACTCAGGGTGCTGTGTGGTCAGTGCTCAGGGTGATCGGTGATCAGTACTCAGCGTGCACAGTAATCAGGGAGCTGGGTGCTCAGTATTCAGGGTGCTCAGTGCTCGGGGTGCTGGGTGCTCAGTACTCAGGGTGCTGGGTGCTCAGTACTCAGGGTGCTGGGTGCTCATTCTCGGGGTGCTGGGTGCTCAGTGCTCGGGGTGCTGGGTGCTCAGGACTCGGGGTGCTCGGTTCTCAGTACTCAGGGTGCTGGGTGCTCATTCTCGGGGTGCTGGGTGCTCAGTGCTCGGGGTGCTGGGTGCTCAGTGCTCAGGGTCCTCGGTGCTCAGTACTCAGGGTGCTCAGTACTCAGCGTGCTTTGTGCTCAGTGCTCAGGGTGCTGGGTGCTCAGTACTCAGGTTTCTGAGTGCTCAGTACTCACGGTGCTGGGTGCTCAGTACTCCGGGTGCTGGGTGCTCAGTGCTCGGGGTGCTCGGTGCTCAGTGCTCAGGGTGCTGGGAGCTCAGTACTCAGGGTGCTCAGTACTCAGGGTGCTGGGTGCTCAGTGATTGGGGTGCTGGGTGCTCAGTGCTCAGGGTGCTGGGTGCTCAGTGCTCAGGGTGCTGGGTGCTCAGTGCTCGGGGTGCTCAGTACTCAGGGTGCTGTGTGTTCAGTGCTCAGGGTACTGGGTGCTCAGTACTCAGGGTGCTCGGTGCTTAGTACTCAGGGTGCTGGGTGCTCAGTACTCCGGGTGCTGGGTGCTCAGTGCTCGGGGTGCTCGGTGCTCAGTGCTCAGGGTGCTGGGAGCTCAGTACTCAGGGTGCTCATTGCTCAGGGTGCTGGGTGCTCAGTACTCAGGGTGCTGGGTGCTCAGTACTAAGGGTGCTCAGTGCTCAGTACTCAGGGTGCTCAGTGCTCAGTACTCAGGGTGCTCAGTGCTCAGGGTGCTGGGTGCTCAGTGCTCGGGGTGCTGGGTGCTCAGTGCTCACGGTGCTGTGTGCTCAGTACTCAGGGTGCTCAGTACTCAGGGTGCTGGGTGCTCAGTGCTCGGGGTGCTGGGTACTCAGTCCTCAGGGTGCTGGGTGCTCAGTGCTCAGGGTGCTCGGTGCTCAGTGCTCAGGGTGCTGGGTGCTCAGTACTCAGGGTGCTCGGTGCTCAGTACTCAGGGTGCTGGGTGCTCAGTGCTCAGGGTGCTGGGTGCTCAGTACTCAGGGTGCTGGGTGCTCGGTGCTCAGTACACTGGGTGCTCAGTACTCAGGGTGCTGGGTGCTCAGTACTGAGGGTGCTCGGTGCTTGGGGTGCTGGTTGCTCAGTTCTCAGGGTGCTCAGTGCTTGGGGTGCAGGGTGCTCAGTACTCAGGGTGCTGGTTGCTCAGTGCTCAGGGTGCTGGGTGCTGATTACTCAGGGTGCTGGGTGCTCAGTACTCAGGGTGCTGGGTGCTCAGTGCTCGGGGTGCTGGGTGCTCAGTGCTCGGGTTGCTGGGTGCTCAGTGCTCGGGGTGCTGGGTGCTCAGTGCTCGGGGTGCTGGCTGCTCAGTGCTCAGGGTGCTGGGTGCTCATTGCTCGGGGTGCTGTGTGCTCAGTGCTCGGTGTACTCGGTGCTCAGTGCTCGGGGTGGTGGGTGCTCAGTACTCGGGGTGCTCAGTGCTCAGTACTCAGGGTGCTGGGTGCTCAGTACTCAGGGTGCTGGGTGCTCATTGCTCGGGGTGCTGGGTCCTCAGTGCTACGGGTGCTGGGTGCTCAGTGCTCGGGGCGCTGGGTGCTCAGTGCTCGGGGTGCTCGGTGCTCAGTACTCAGGGTGCTGGGTGCTCAGTGCTCAGGGTGCTCGGTGCTCAGTACTCAGGGTGCTGGGTGCTCAGTGCTCAGTGTGCTCGGTGCTCAGTACGTTGGGTGCTCAGTACTCAGGGTGTTGGGTGCTCAGTGCTCAGGGAAATCGGTGCTCAGTACTCAGGGTGCTCAGTACTCAGGGTGCTGGGTGCTCAGGGCTCGGGGTGCTGGGAGCTCAGTACTCAGGGTGTTGGGTGCTCAGTGCTCGGGGTGCTGGGTGCTGAGTGCTCAGGGTGCTGGGTGCTCAGTACTCGGGGTGCTCGGTGCTCAGTACTCAGGGTGCTGGGTGCTCACTACTCAGGGTGCTGGGTGCTCAGTGATCAGGGTGCTCTCTGCTCAGTACTCAGGGTGCTGGGTGCTCAGTGCTCAGGGTGCTGGGTGCTCAGTACTTAGGGTGCTGGGTGCTCAGTGCTCAGGGTGATCGGTGCTCAGTCCTCAGGGTGCTCAGTACTCAGGGTGCTGGGTGCTCAGTGCTCAGGTTGCTCAGTACTCAGGTTGCTGGGTCCTCAGTGCTCAGGGTGCTGGGTGCTCAGTGCTCGGGGTGCTCAGTACTCAGGGTGCTGTGTGTTCAGTGCTCAGGGTACTGGGTGCTCAGTACTCAGGGTGCTCGGTGCTTAGTACTCAGGGTGCTGGGTGCTCAGTACTCCGGGTGCTGGGTGCTCAGTGCTCGGGGTGCTCGGTGCTCAGTGCTCAGGGTGCTGGGAGCTCAGTACTCAGGGTGCTCATTGCTCAGGGTGCTGGGTGCTCAGTACTCAGGGTGCTGGGTGCTCAGTACTCAGGGTGCTCAGTGCTCAGTACTCAGGGTGCTCAGTGCTCAGTACTCAGGGTGCTCAGTGCTCAGGGTGCTGGGTGCTCAGTGCTCGGGGTGCTGGGTGCTCAGTGCTCACGGTGCTGTGTGCTCAGTACTCAGGGTGCTCAGTACTCAGGGTGCTGGGTGCTCAGTGCTCGGGGTGCTGGGTACTCAGTCCTCAGGGTGCTGGGTGCTCAGTGCTCAGGGTGCTCGGTGCTCAGTGCTCAGGGTGCTGGGTGCTCAGTACTCAGGGTGCTCGGTGCTCAGTACTCAGGGTGCTGGGTGCTCAGTGCTCAGGGTGCTGGGTGCTCAGTACTCAGGGTGCTGGGTGCTCGGTGCTCAGTACACTGGGTGCTCAGTACTCAGGGTGCTGGGTGCTCAGTACTCAGGGTGCTCGGTGCTTGGGGTGCTTGTTGCTCAGTTCTCAGGGTGCTCAGTGCTTGGGGTGCAGGGTGCTCAGTACTCAGGGTGCTGGTTGCTCAGTGCTCAGGGTGCTGGGTGCTGATTACTCAGGGTGCTGGGTGCTCAGTACTCAGGGTGCTGGGTGCTCAGTGCTCGGGGTGCTGGGTGCTCAGTGCTCGGGTTGCTGGGTGCTCAGTGCTCGGGGTGCTGGGTGCTCAGTGCTCGGGGTGCTGGGTGCTCAGTGCTCAGGGTGCTGGGTGCTCATTGCTCGGGGTGCTGTGTGCTCAGTGCTCGGTGTGCTCGGTGCTCAGTGCTCGGGGTCGTGGGTGCTCAGTACTCGGGGTGCTCAGTGCTCAGTACTCAGGGTGCTGGGTGCTCAGTACTCAGGGTGCTGGGTGCTCATTGCTCGGGGTGCTGGGTCCTCAGTGCTACTGGTGCTGGGTGCTCAGTGCTCGGGGCGCTGGGTGCTCAGTGCTCGGGGTGCTCGGTGCTCAGTACTCAGGGTGCTGGGTGCTCAGTGCTCAGGGTGCTCGGTGCTCAGTACTCAGGGTGCTGGGTGCTCAGTGCTCAGTGTGCTCGGTGCTCAGTACGTTGGGTGCTCAGTACTCAGGGTGTTGGGTGCTCAGTGCTCAGGGAGATCGGTGCTCAGTACTCAGGGTGCTCAGTACTCAGGATGCTGGGTGCTCAGGGCTCGGGGTGCTGGGAGCTCAGTACTCAGGGTGCTGGGTGCTCAGTGCTCGGGGTGCTGGGTGCTGAGTGCTCAGGGTGCTGGGTGCTCAGTACTCGGGGTGCTCGGTGCTCAGTACTCAGGGTGCTGGGTGCTCACTACTCAGGGTGCTGGGTGCTCAGTGATCAGGGTGCTCTCTGCTCAGTACTCAGGGTGCTGGGTGCTCAGTGCTCAGGGTGCTGGGTGCTCAGTACTTAGGGTGCTGGGTGCTCAGTGCTCAGGGTGATCGGTGCTCAGTCCTCAGGGTGCTCAGTACTCAGGGTGCTGGGTGCTCAGTGCTCAGGTTGCTCAGTACTCAGGGTGCTGGGTACCCAGTACTCAGGGTGCTGTGTGCTCAGTGCTCGGGGTGCTGGGTGCTCAGTACTCAGGGTGCTGGGTGCTCAGTGCTCAGTGTGCTGGGTGCTCAGTACTCAGGGTGCTGGGTGCTCAGTACTCAGGGTGCTCAGAGCTCGGGGTGCTGGGTGCTCAGTGCTCGGGGTGCTCGGTGCTCAGTGCTCGGGGTGCTGGGTACTCAGTACTCGGGGTGCTCAGTGCTCAGTACTCAGGGTGCTGGGTGCTCAGTGCACAGGGTGCTGGGTGCTCAGTGCTCGGCGTGCTGGGTGCTCGGTGCTCAGGTTGCTGGGTGCTCAGTACTCGGGGTGCTGGGTGCTCAGTGCTCAGGGTGCTGGGTGCTCAGGACTCGGGGTGCTGGGTTCTCAGTGCTCAGCATGCTGGGTGCTCAGTACTCAGGGTGCTCGGTTCTCAGTACTCAGGGTGCTGGGTGCTCATTCTCGGGGTGCTGGGTGCTCAGTGCTCGGGGTGCTGGGTGCTCAGTGCTCAGGGTCCTCAGTGCTCAGTACTCAGGGTGCTCAGTACTCAGCGTGCTTTGTGCTCAATGCTCAGGGTGCTGGGTGCTCAGTACTCAGGTTGCTGAGTGCTCAGTACTCACGGTGCTGGGTGCTCAGTACTCAGGGTGCTCAGTACTCAGTACTCAGGGTGCTGGGTGCTCAGTTCTTGGGGTGCTGGGTGCTCAGTGCTCAGGGTTCTGGGTGCTCAGTGCTCGGGGTGCTGGCTGCTCAGTACTCGGGGTGCTCGGTGCTCAGTACTCAGGGTGCTGGGTGCTCAGTGCTCAGGGTGCTGTGTGCTCAGTACTCAGGTTGCTGGGTGCTCAGTACTCAGGGTGCTGGGTGCTCAGTGCTCAGGGTGCTGCGTGCTTAGTGCTCGGGGTGCTCGGTGCTCAGTACTCTGGGTGCTCAGTGCTCAGTACTCAGCGTGCTGGGTGCTCAGTGCTCAGTACTCAGCGTGCTGGGTGCTCAGTGCTCAGGGTGCTGGGTGCTCAGTACTCAGGGTGCTGGGTGCTTAGTACTCAGGGTGCTCGGTCCTCAGTGCTCAGGGTCCTGGGTGCTCAGTACTCAGGGTGCTGGGTGCTCAGTGGTCAGGGGGCTCAGTGCTCAGCACTCAGGGTGCTTGGTGCTCAGTGCTCAGGGTGCTCAGTGCTCAGTACTCAGGGTGCTCAGTTCTCTGGGTGCTGGGTGCTCAGTGCTCAGGGTGCTGGGTGCTCAGTGCTCAGGGTGCTGGGTGCTAAGTACTCAGGGTGCTCAGTGCTCAGCGTGCTGGGTGCTCAGTGCTCGGGGTGCTGGGTACTCATTGCTCAGTACACAGGGTGCTGAGTGCTCAGTGCTCGGGGTGCTGGGTGCTCAGTGCTCAGTACTCAGGGTGCTGGGTGCTCAGTGCTCAGGGTGCTGGGTGCTCAGTACTCAGGGTGCTGGGTCCTCGGTGCTCAGGGTGCTTGGTGCTCAGTGCTCGGGGTGCTCAGTACTCAGGGTGCTGTGTGTTCAGTGCTCAGGATGCTGGGTGCTCAGTACTCAGGTTGCTCATTGCTCAGGGTGCTGGGTGCTCAGTACTCAGGGTGCTGGGTGCTCAGTACTCAGGGTGCTCAGTGCTCAGTACTCAGGGTGCTCAGTGCTCAGTACTCAGGGTGCTCAGTGCTCAGGGTGCTGGGTGCTCAGTGCTCGGGGTGCTGGGTGCTCAGTGCTCACGGTGCTGTGTGCTCAGTACGCAGGGTGCTCAGTACTCAGGGTGCTGTGTGTTCAGTGCTCAGGGTGCTGGGTGCTCAGTACTCAGGTTGCTCATTGCTCAGGGTGCTGGGTGCTCAGTACTCAGGGTGCTGGGTGCTCAGTACTCAGGGTGCTCAGTGCTCAGTACTCAGGGTGCTCAGTGCTCAGTACTCAGGGTGCTCAGTGCTCAGGGTGCTGGGTGCTCAGTGCTCGGGGTGCTGGGTGCTCAGTGCTCACGGTGCTGTGTGCTCAGTACGCAGGGTGCTCAGTACTCAGGGTGCTGGGTGCTCAGTGCTCGGGGTGCTGGGTGCTCAGTGCTCACGGTGCTGTGTGCTCAGTACGCAGGGTGCTCAGTGCTCAGGGTGCTGGGTGCTCAGTGCTCAGGGTGCTCGGTGCTCAGTGCTCAGGTTGCTGGGTGCTCAATACTCAGGGTGCTGGGTGCTCAGTACTCAGGGTGCTCAGTGCTCAGTACTCAGGGTGCTCAGTGCTCAGGGTGCTGGGTGCTCAGTGCTCGGGGTGCTGGGTACTCAGTCCTCAGGGTGCTGGGTGCTCAGTGCTCAGGGTGCTCGGTGCGCAGTGCTCAGGGTGCTGGGTGCTCAGTACTCAGGGTGCTCGGTGCTCAGTACTCAGGGTGCTGGGTGCTCAGTGCTCAGGGTGCTGGGTGCTCAGTACTCAGGGTGCTGGGTGCTCGGTGCTCAGTACACTGGGTGCTCAGTACTCAGGGTGCTGGGTGCTCAATACTCAGGGTGCTCGATGCTTGGGGTGCTGGGTGCTCAGTTCTCAGGGTGCTCAGTGCTTGGGGTGCAGGGTGCTCAGTACTCAGGGTGCTGGTTGCTCAGTGCTCAGGGTGCTGGGTGCTGAGTACTCAGGGTGCTGGGTGCTCAGTACTCATGGTGCTGGGTGCTCAGTGCTCGGGGTGCTGGGTGCTCAGTGCTCGGGTTGCTGGGTGCTCAGTGCTCGGGGTGCTGGGTGCTCAGTGCTCAGGGTTCTGGGTGCTCATTGCTCGGGGTGCTGTGTGCTCAGTGCTCGGTGTGCTCGGTGCTCAGTGCTCGGGGTGGTGGGTGCTCAGTACTCGGGGTGCTCAGTGCTCAGTACTCAGTGTGCTGGGTGCTCATTACTCGGGGTGCTGGGTCCTCAGTGCTAAGGGGGCTGGGTGCTCAGTGCTCGGGGTGCTGGGTGCTCAGTGCTCGGGGCGCTGGGTGCTCAGTGCTCGGGGTGCTCGGTGCTAAGTACTCAGGGTGCTGGGTGCTCAGTGCTCAGGGTGCTCGGTGCTCAGTACTCTGGGTGCTGGGTGCTCAGTGCTCAGTGTGCTCGGTGCTCAGTACTCAGGGTGCTCAGTACTCAGGGTGCTGGGTGCTCAGAACTCAGGGTGCTGGGTGCTCAGTACTCAGGGTGCTGGGTGCTCAGTACTCAGGGTGCTGGGTGCTCAGTACTCAGGGTGCTGGGTGCTCAATGCTCGGGGTGCTGGGTGCTCATTAATCAGGGTACTGGGTGCTCAGTACTCAGGGTGCTCAGTGCTTGGGGTGCTGGGTGCTCAGTACTCAGGGTGCTCAGTGCTCGGGATGCTGGGTGCTCAGTACTCAGGGTGCTGGTTGCTCAGTGCTCAGGGTGCTGGGTGCTGAGTACTCAGGGTGCTGGGTGCTCAGTACTCAGGGTGCTGGGTGCTCAGTGCTCGGGATGCTGGGTGCTCAGTGCTCGGGGTGCTGAGTGCTCAGTGCTCATGGTGCTGGGTGCTGAGTGCTCAGGGTGCTGGGTGCTCAGTGCTCGGGGTGCTGGGTGCTCAGTGCTCGGGGTGCCCGGTGCTCAGTGCTCGGGGTGCTGGGTACTCAGTACTCGGGGTGCTCAGTGCTCAGTACTCAGGGTGCTGGGTGCTCATTGCTCAGGGTGCTGGGTGCTCAGTGCTCGGGGTGCTGGGTGCTCAGTGCTCGGGGTGCTGGGTGCTCAGTACTCGGGGTGGTGGGTGCTCAGTACTCAGGGTGCTGGGTGCTCATTGGTCGGGGTGCTGGGTGCTCAGTCCTCCGGGTGCTGGGTGCTCAGTGCTCGGGGTGCTGGGTGCTCAGTGCTCAGGGTGCTGGGTGCTCAGTGCTCGGGGTGCTCGGTGCTCAGTACTCAGGGTTCTGTGTGCTCAGTGCTCAGGGTGCTCGGTGCTCAGTACTCAGGGTGCTGGGTGCTCAGTGCTCGGTGTGCTCGGTGCTCAGTACGTTGGGTGCTCAGTACTCAGGGTGCTGGGTGCTCAGTGCTCAGGGTGATCGGTGATCAGTACTCAGCGTGCACAGTAATCAGGGAGCTGAGTGCTCAGTATTCAGGGTGCTCAGTGCTCGGGGTGCTGGGTGCTCAGTACTCAGGGTGCTGGGTGCTCAGTACTCAGGGTGCTGGGTGCACATTCTCGGGGTGCTGGGTACTCAGTGCTCGGGGTGCTGGGTGCTCAGTGCTCAGGGTCCTCGGTGCTCAGTACTCAGGGTGCTCAGTACTCAGCGTGCTTTGTGCTCAGTGCTCAGGGTGCTGGGTGCTCAGTACTCAGGGTACTGAGTGCTCAGTACTCACGGTGCTGGGTGCTCAGTACTCAGGGTGCTCAGTACTCAGTACTCAGGGTGCTGGGTGCTCAGTGCTTGGGGTGCTGGGTGCTCAGTGCTCAGGGGGCTGGGTGCTCAGTGCTCGGGGTGCTGGTTGCTCTGTACTCGGGGTGCTCAGTGCTCAGTACTCAGGGTGCTGGGTGCTCAGTACTCAGGGTGCTGGGTGCTCCGTGCTCAGGGTGCTCTGTGCTCAGTACTCAGGTTGCTGGGTGCTCAGTACTCAGGGTGCTGGGTGCTCAGTGCTCAGGGTGCTGTGTGCTCAGTACTCAGGTTGCTGGGTGCTCAGTACTCAGGGTGCTGGGTGCTCAGTGCTCAGCGTGCTGGGTGCTCAGTGCTCAGGGTGCTCGGTGCTCAGTATTCAGGGTGCTCAGTGCTCAGTACTCAGCGTGCTGGGTGCTCAGTGATCAGGGTGCTGGGTGCTCAGTACGCAGGGTGCTGGGTGCTCAGTGGTCGGGGTGCTCAGTGCTCAGCACTCAGGGTGCTCGGTGCTCAGTGCTCAGGGTGCTCAGTGCTCAGTACTCAGGGTGCTCAGTGCTCTGGGTGCTGGGTGCTCAGTGCTCAGGGTGCTGGGTGCTCAGTGCTCAGGGTGCTGGGTGCTCAGTACTCAGGGTGCTCAGTGCTCAGGGTGCTGTGTGCTCAGTGCTCGGGGTGCTGGGTACTCAGTGCTCAGTACACAGGGTGCTGAGTGCTCAGTGCACGGGGTGCTGGGTGCTCAGTGCTCGGTACTCAGCGTGCTGGGTGCTCAGTGCTCAGGGTGCTCGGTGCTCAGTATTCAGGGTGCTCAGTGCTCAGTACTCAGCGTGCTGGGTGCTCAGTGATCAGGGTGCTGGGTGCTCAGTACGCAGGGTGCTGGGTGCTCAGTGGTCGGGGTGCTCAGTGCTCAGCACTCAGGGTGCTCGGTGCTCAGTGCTCAGGGTGCTCAGTGCTCAGTACTCAGGGTGCTCAGTGCTCTGGGTGCTGGGTGCTCAGTGCTCAGGGTGCTGGGTGCTCAGTGCTCAGGGTGCTGGGTGCTCAGTACTCAGGGTGCTCAGTGCTCAGGGTGCTGGGTGCTCAGTGCTCGGGGTGCTGGGTACTCAGTGCTCAGTACACAGGGTGCTGAGTGCTCAGTGCACGGGGTGCTGGGTGCTCAGTGCTCAGTACTCAGGGTGCTGGGTGCTCAGTGCTCAGGGTGCTGGGTGCTCAGTACTCAGGGTGCTGGGTGCTCAGTGCTCAGGTTGCTGGGTGCTCAGTACTCAGGGTGCTGGGTCCTCAGTGCTCAGGGTGCTGGGTGCTCACTGCTCGGGGTGCTCAGTACTCAGGGTGCTGTGTGTTCAGTGCTCAGGGTACTGGGTGCTCAGTACTCAGGGTGCTCGGTGCTTAGTACTCAGTGTGCTGGGTGCTCAGTACTACGGGTGCTGGGTGCTCAGTGCTCGGGGTGCTCGGTGCTCAGTGCTCAGGGTTCTGGGTGCTCAGTACTCAGGGTGCTCATTGCTCAGGGTGATGGGTGCTCAGTACTCAGGGTGCTGGGTGCTCAGTACTCAGGGTACTCAGTGCTCAGTACTCAGGGTGCTCAGTGCTCAGTACTCAGGGTGCTCAGTGCTCAGGGTGCTGGGTGCTCAGTGCTCGGGGTGCTGGGTGCTCAGTGCTCACGGTGCTGTGTGCTCAGTACTCAGGGTGCTCAGTACTCAGGGTGCTGGGTGCTCAGTGCTCAGGGTGCAGGGTGCTCAGTGCTCAGGGTGCTGGGTGCTCAGTGCTCAGGGTGCTCGGTGCTCAGTGCTCAGGTTGCTGGGTGCTCAATACTCAGGGTGCTGGGTGCTCAGTACTCAGGGTGCTCAGTGCTCAGTACTCAGGGTGCTCAGTGCTCAGGGTGCTGGGTGCTCAATGCTCAGGGTGCTCAGTGCTCAGTGCTCAGGGTGCTGGGTGCTCAGTACTCAGGGTGCTGGGTGCTCAGTGCTCAGGGTGCTCGGTGCTCAGTACTCAGGGTGCTGGGTGCTCAGTACTCAGTGCTCAGGGTCCTGGGTGCTCAGCGCTCTGGGTGCTTAGTGCACAGTACTCAGGGTGCTGGGTGCTCAGTATTCAGGGTGCTCAGTGCTCTGGGTGCTGGGTGCTCATTACTCAGGGTGCTGGGTGCTCAGTACTCAGGGTGCTGGGTGCTCATTCTCGTGGTGCTGGGTGCTCATTCTCGTGGTGCTGGGTGCTCAGTGCTCGGGGTGCTGGGTGCTCAGTACTCGGGGTGCTGGGTGCTCAGTGCTCAGCGTGCTGGGTGCTCAGTACTCAGGGTGCTCGGTTCTCAGTACTCAGGGTGCTGGGTGCTCATTCTCGGGGTGCTGGGTGCTCAGTACTCAGCGTGCTTTGTGCTCAGTGCTCAGGGTGCTATGTGCTCAGTACTCAGGGTGCTGGGTGCTCAGAACTCACGGTGCTGGGTGCTCAGTACTCGGGGTGCTGGGTGCTCATTACTCAGGGTGCTGGGTGCTCAGTGCTCAGGGTGCTCGCTGCTCAGTACTCTTTTAGCTGGGTGCTCAGTACTCAGGGTGCTGGGTGCTCAGTGCTCGGGGTGCTCGGTGCTCAGTGCTCAGGATGCTCGGTGCTCAGTACTTTTGCTGCTGGGTGCTCAGTACTCAGGGTGCTGGGAGCTCAGTGCTCGGGGTGCTCGGTGGTCAGTACTCAGGGTGCTGGGTGCTCAGTGCTCAGGATGCTGGGTGCTCAGTACTCAGGGTGCTCAGTACTCAGTACTCAGGGTGCTGGGTGCTCAGTGCTTGGGGTGCTGGGTGCTCAGTGCTCAGGGTGCTGGGTGCTCAGTGCTCGGGGTGCTGGGTGCTCAGTACTCGGAGTGCTCGGTGCTCAGTACTCAGGGTGCTGGGTGCTCAGTGCTCAGGGTGCTGGGTGCTCAGTACTCAGGGTGCTGGGTGCTCAGTGCTCAGGGTGCTGGGTGCTCAGTACTCAGGGTGCTGGGTCCTCAGTGCTCAGGGTGCTGGGTGCTCACTGCTCGGGGTGCTCAGTACTCAGGGTGCTGTGTGTTCAGTGCTCAGGGTACTGGGTGCTCAGTACTCAGGGTGCTCGGTGCTTAGTACTCAGTGTGCTGGGTGCTCAGTACTCCGGGTGCTGGGTGCTCAGTGCTCGGGGTGCTCGGTGCTCAGTGCTCAGGGTTCTGGGTGCTCAGTACTCAGGGTGCTCATTGCTCAGGGTGATGGGTGCTCAGTACTCAGGGTGCTGGGTGCTCAGTACTCAGGGTACTCAGTGCTCAGTACTCAGGGTGCTCAGTGCTCAGTACTCAGGGTGCTCAGTGCTCAGGGTGCTGGGTGCTCAGTGCTCGGTGTGCTGGGTGCTCAGTGCTCACGGTGCTGTGTGCTCAGTACTCAGGGTGCTCAGTACTCAGGGTGCTGGGTGCTCAGTGCTCAGGGTGCAGGGTGCTCAGTGCTCAGGGTGCTGGGTGCTCAGTGCTCAGGGTGCTCGGTCCTCAGTGCTCAGGTTGCTGGGTGCTCAATACTCAGGGTGCTGGGTGCTCAGTACTCAGGGTGCTCAGTGCTCAGTACTCAGGGTGCTCAGTGCTCAGGGTGCTGGGTGCTCAGTGCTCGGGGTGCTGGGTACTCAGTCCTCAGGGTGCTGGGTGCTCAGTGCTCAGGGTGCTCGGTGCTCAGTGCTCAGGGTGCTGGGTGCTCAGTACTCAGGGTGCTCGGTGCTCAGTACTCAGGGTGCTGGGTGCTCAGTGCTCAGGGTGCTGGGTGCTCAGTACTCAGGGTGCTGGGTGCTCGGTGCTCAGTACACTGGGTGCTCAGTACTCAGGGTGCTGGGTGCTCAATACTCAGGGTGCTCGATGCTTGGGGTGCTGGGTGCTCAGTTCTCAGGGTGCTCAGTGCTTGGGGTGCAGGGTGCTCAGTACTCAGGGTGCTGGTTGCTCAGTGCTCAGGGTGCTGGGTGCTGAGTACTCAGGGTGCTGGGTGCTCAGTACTCATGGTGCTGGGTGCTCAGTGCTCGGGGTGCTGGGTGCTCAGTGCTCGGGTTGCTGGGTGCTCAGTGCTCGGGGTGCTGGGTGCTCAGTGCTCAGGGTTCTGGGTGCTCATTGCTCGGGGTGCTGTGTGCTCAGTGCTCGGTGTGCTCGGTGCTCAGTGCTCGGGGTGGTGGGTGCTCAGTACTCGGGGTGCTCAGTGCTCAGTACTCAGGGTGCTGGGTGCTCATTACTCGGGGTGCTGGGTCCTCAGTGCTACGGGGGCTGGGTGCTCAGTGCTCGGGGTGCTGGGTGCTCAGTGCTCGGGGCGCTGGGTGCTCAGTGCTCGGGGTGCTCGGTGCTCAGTACTCAGGGTGCTGGGTGCTCAGTGCTCAGGGTGCTCGGTGCTCAGTACTCTGGGTGCTGGGTGCTCAGTGCTCAGTGTGCTCGGTGCTCAGTACTCAGGGTGCTCAGGGTGCTGGGTGCTCAGAACTCAGGGTGCTGGGTCCTCAGTACTCAGGGTGCTGGGTGCTCAGTACTCAGGGTGCTGGGTGCTCAGTACTCAGGGTGCTGGGTGCTCAGTGCTCGGGGTGCTGGGTGCTCATTAATCAGGGTACTGGGTGCTCAGTACTCAGGGTGCTCAGTGCTTGGGGTGCTGGGTGCTCAGTACTCAGGGTGCTCAGTGCTTGGGATGCTGGGTGCTCAGTACTCAGGGTGCTGGTTGCTCAGTGCTCAGGGTGCTGGGTGCTGAGTACTCAGGGTGCTGGGTGCTCAGTACTCAGGGTGCTGGGTGCTCAGTGCTCGGGATGCTGGGTGCTCAGTGCTCGGGGTGCTGAGTGCTCAGTGCTCATGGTGCTGGGTGCTGAGTGCTCAGGGTGCTGGGTGCTCAGTGCTCGGGGTGCTGGGTGCTCAGTGCTCGGGGTGCCCGGTGCTCAGTGCTCGGGGTGCTGGGTACTCAGTACTCGGGGTGCTCAGTGCTCAGTACTCAGGGTGCTGGGTGCTCATTGCTCAGGGTGCTGGGTGCTCAGTGCTCGGGGTGCTGGGTGCTCAGTGCTCGGGGTGCTGGGTGCTCAGTACTCGGGGTGGTGGGTGCTCAGTACTCAGGGTGCTGGGTGCTCATTGGTCGGGGTGCTGGGTGCTCAGTGCTCCGGGTGCTGGGTGCTCAGTGCTCGGGGTGCTGGGTGCTCAGTGCTCAGGGTGCTGGGTGCTCAGTGCTCGGGGTGCTCGGTGCTCAGTACTCAGGGTTCTGTGTGCTCAGTGCTCAGGGTGCTCGGTGCTCAGTACTCAGGGTGCTGGGTGCTCAGTGCTCGGTGTGCTCGGTGCTCAGTACGTTGGGTGCTCAGTACTCAGGGTGCTGGGTGCTCAGTGCTCAGGGTGATCGGTGATCAGTACTCAGCGTGCACAGTAATCAGGGAGCTGAGTGCTCAGTATTCAGGGTGCTCAGTGCTCGGGGTGCTGGGTGCTCAGTACTCAGGGTGCTGGGTGCTCAGTACTCAGGGTGCTGGGTGCACATTCTCGGGGTGCTGGGTACTCAGTGCTCGGGGTGCTGGGTGCTCAGTGCTCAGGGTCCTCGGTGCTCAGTACTCAGGGTGCTCAGTACTCAGCGTGCTTTGTGCTCAGTGCTCAGGGTGCTGGGTGCTCAGTACTCAGGGTACTGAGTGCTCAGTACTCACGGTGCTGGGTGCTCAGTACTCAGGGTGCTCAGTACTCAGTACTCAGGGTGCTGGGTGCTCAGTGCTTGGGGTGCTGGGTGCTCAGTGCTCAGGGGGCTGGGTGCTCAGTGCTCGGGGTGCTGGTTGCTCTGTACTCGGGGTGCTCAGTGCTCAGTACTCAGGGTGCTGGGTGCTCAGTACTCAGGGTGCTGGGTGCTCCGTGCTCAGGGTGCTCTGTGCTCAGTACTCAGGTTGCTGGGTGCTCAGTACTCAGGGTGCTGGGTGCTCAGTGCTCAGGGTGCTGTGTGCTCAGTACTCAGGTTGCTGGGTGCTCAGTACTCAGGGTGCTGGGTGCTCAGTGCTCAGCGTGCTGGGTGCTCAGTGCTCAGGGTGCTCGGTGCTCAGTATTCAGGGTGCTCAGTGCTCAGTACTCAGCGTGCTGGGTGCTCAGTGATCAGGGTGCTGGGTGCTCAGTACGCAGGGTGCTGGGTGCTCAGTGGTCGGGGTGCTCAGTGCTCAGCACTCAGGGTGCTCGGTGCTCAGTGCTCAGGGTGCTCAGTGCTCAGTACTCAGGGTGCTCAGTGCTCTGGGTGCTGGGTGCTCAGTGCTCAGGGTGCTGGGTGCTCAGTGCTCAGGGTGCTGGGTGCTCAGTACTCAGGGTGCTCAGTGCTCAGGGTGCTGTGTGCTCAGTGCTCGGGGTGCTGGGTACTCAGTGCTCAGTACACAGGGTGCTGAGTGCTCAGTGCACGGGGTGCTGGGTGCTCAGTGCTCGGTACTCAGCGTGCTGGGTGCTCAGTGCTCAGGGTGCTCGGTGCTCAGTATTCAGGGTGCTCAGTGCTCAGTACTCAGCGTGCTGGGTGCTCAGTGATCAGGGTGCTGGGTGCTCAGTACGCAGGGTGCTGGGTGCTCAGTGGTCGGGGTGCTCAGTGCTCAGCACTCAGGGTGCTCGGTGCTCAGTGCTCAGGGTGCTCAGTGCTCAGTACTCAGGGTGCTCAGTGCTCTGGGTGCTGGGTGCTCAGTGCTCAGGGTGCTGGGTGCTCAGTGCTCAGGGTGCTGGGTGCTCAGTACTCAGGGTGCTCAGTGCTCAGGGTGCTGGGTGCTCAGTGCTCGGGGTGCTGGGTACTCAGTGCTCAGTACACAGGGTGCTGAGTGCTCAGTGCACGGGGTGCTGGGTGCTCAGTGCTCAGTACTCAGGGTGCTGGGTGCTCAGTGCTCAGGGTGCTGGGTGCTCAGTACTCAGGGTGCTGGGTGCTCAGTGCTCAGGGTGCTGGGTGCTCAGTACTCAGGGTGCTGGGTCCTCAGTGCTCAGGGTGCTGGGTGCTCACTGCTCGGGGTGCTCAGTACTCAGGGTGCTGTGTGTTCAGTGCTCAGGGTACTCGGTGCTCAGTACTCAGGGTGCTCGGTGCTTAGTACTCAGTGTGCTGGGTGCTCAGTACTCCGGGTGCTGGGTGCTCAGTGCTCGGGGTGCTCGGTGCTCAGTGCTCAGGGTTCTGGGTGCTCAGTACTCAGGGTGCTCATTGCTCAGGGTGATGGGTGCTCAGTACTCAGGGTGCTGGGTGCTCAGTACTCAGGGTACTCAGTGCTCAGTACTCAGGGTGCTCAGTGCTCAGTAATCAGGGTGCTCAGTGCTCAGGGTGCTGGGTGCTCAGTGCTCGGGGTGCTGGGTGCTCAGTGCTCACGGTGCTGTGTGCTCAGTACTCAGGGTGCTCAGTACTCAGGGTGCTGGGTGCTCAGTGCTCAGGGTGCAGGGTGCTCAGTGCTCAGGGTGCTGGGTGCTCAGTGCTCAGGGTGCTCGGTGCTCAGTGCTCAGGTTGCTGGGTGCTCAATACTCAGGGTGCTGGGTGCTCAGTACTCAGGGTGCTCAGTGCTCAGTACTCAGGGTGCTCAGTGCTCAGGGTGCTGGGTGCTCAGTGCTCAGGGTGCTCAGTGCTCAGTGCTCAGGGTGCTGGGTGCTCAGTACTCAGGGTGCTGGGTGCTCAGTGCTCAGGGTGCTCGGTGCTCAGTACTCAGGGTGCTGGGTGCTCAGTACTCAGTGCTCGGGGTCCTGGGTGCTCAGCGCTCTGGGTGCTTAGTGCACAGTACTCAGGGTGCTGGGTGCTCAGTATTCAGGGTGCTCAGTGCTCTGGGTGCTGGGTGCTCATTACTCAGGGTGCTGGGTGCTCAGTACTCAGGGTGCTGGGTGCTCATTCTCGTGGTGCTGGGTGCTCATTCTCGTGGTGCTGGGTGCTCAGTGCTCGGGGTGCTGGGTGCTCAGTACTCGGGGTGCTGGGTGCTCAGTGCTCAGCGTGCTGGGTGCTCAGTACTCAGGGTGCTCGGTTCTCAGTACTCAGGGTGCTGGGTGCTCATTCTCGGGGTGCTGGGTGCTCAGTACTCAGCGTGCTTTGTGCTCAGTGCTCAGGGTGCTATGTGCTCAGTACTCAGGGTGCTGGGTGCTCAGTACTCACTGTGCTGGGTGCTCAGTACTCGGGGTGCTGGGTGCTCATTACTCAGGGTGCTGGGTGCTCAGTGCTCAGGGTGCTCGCTGCTCAGTACTCTTTTAGCTGGGTGCTCAGTACTCAGGGTGCTGGGTGCTCAGTGCTCGGGGTGCTCGGTGCTCAGTGCTCAGGATGCTCGGTGCTCAGTACTTTTGCTGCTGGGTGCTCAGTACTCAGGGTGCTGGGAGCTCAGTGCTCGGGGTGCTCGGTGGTCAGTACTCAGGGTGCTGGGTGCTCAGTGCTCAGGATGCTGGGTGCTCAGTACTCAGGGTGCTCAGTACTCAGTACTCAGGGTGCTGGGTGCTCAGTGCTTGGGGTGCTGGGTGCTCAGTGCTCAGGGTGCTGGGTGCTCAGTGCTCGGGGTGCTGGGTGCTCAGTACTCGGAGTGCTCGGTGCTCAGTACTCAGGGTGCTTGGTGCTCAGTGCTCAGGGTGCTGGGTGCTCAGTACTCAGGTTGCACAGTACTCAGGGTGCTGGGTGCTCAGTGCTCGGGGTGCTGGGTGCTCAGTACTCAGGGTGCTCAGTACTCAGGATGCTTTGTGCTCAGTACTCAGGGTGCTGGGTACTCAGTGCTCAGTACACAGGGTGCTGAGTGCTCAGTGCTCGGGGTGCTGGGTACTCAGTGCTCATTACTCAGGGTTCTGGGTGCTCAGTGTGCAGGGTGCTGGGTTCTCAGTACTCAGGATGCTGGGTGCTCAGTGCTCAGGGTGCTGGGTGCTCAGTGCTCAGGGTGATCGGTGATCAGTACTCAGCGTGCACAGTAATCAGGGAGCTGAGTGCTCAGTATTCAGGGTGCTCAGTGCTCAGGGTGCTGGGTGCTCAGTACTCAGGGTGCTGGGTGCTCAGTACTCAGGGTGCTGGGTGCTCATTCTCGGGGTGCTGGGTACTCAGTGCTCGGGGTGCTGGGTGCTCAGTGCTCAGGGTCCTCAGTGCTCAGTACTCAGGGTGCTCAGTACTCAGCGTGCTTTGTGCTCAGTGCTCAGGGTGCTGGGTGCTCAGTACTCAGGGTACTGAGTGCTCAGTACTCACGGTGCTGGGTGCTCAGTACTCAAGGTGCTCAGTACTCAGTACTCAGGGTGCTGGGTGCTCAGTGCTTGGGGTGCTGTGTGCTCAGTGCTCAGGGTGCTGGGTGCTCAGTGCTCGGGGTGCTGGTTGCTCTGTACTCGGGGTGCTCAGTGCTCAGTACTCAGGGTGCTGGGTGCTCAGTACTCAGGGTGCTGGGTGCTCCGTGCTCAGGGTGCTGTGTGCTCAGTACTCAGGTTGCTGGGTGCTCAGTACTCAGGGTGCTGGGTGCTCAGTGCTCAGGGTGCTGGGTGCTTAGTGCTCAGGGTGCTCGGTGCTCAGTACTCATGGTGCTCAGTGCTCAGTACTCAGCGTGCTGGGTGCTCAGTGCTCAGGGTGCTCGGTGCTCAGTATTCAGGGTGCTCAGTGCTCAGTACTCAGGGTGCTCAGTGCTCAGTACTCAGGGTGCTCAGTGCTCAGGGTGCTGGGTGCTCAGTGCTCGGGGTGCTGGGTGCTCAATGCTCACGGTGCTGTGTGCTCAGTACTCAGGGTGCTCAGTACTCAGGGTGCTGGGTGCTCAGTGCTCGGGGTGCTGGGTACTCAGTCCTCAGGGTGCTGGGTGCTCAGTGCTCAGGGTGCTCGGTGCTCAGTGCTCAGGGTGCTGGGTGCTCAGTACTCAGGGTGCTCGGTGCTCAGTACTCAGGGTGCTGGGTGCTCAGTGTTCAGGGTGCTGGGTGCTCAGTACTCAGGGTGCTGGGTGCTCGGTGCTCAGTACACTGGGTGCTCAGTACTCAGGGTGCTGGGTGCTCAGTACTCAGGGTGCTCGGTGCTTGGGGTGCTGGTTGCTCAGTTCTCAGGGTGCTCAGTGCTTGGGGTGCAGGGTGCTCAGTACTCAGGGTGCTGGTTGCTCAGTGCTCAGGGTGCTGGGTGCTGATTACTCAGGGTGCTGGGTGCTCAGTACTCAGGGTGCTGGGTGCTTAGTGCTCGGGGTGCTGGTTGCTCAGTGCTCGGGGTGCTGGGTGCTCAGTGCTCGGGGTGCTGGGTGCTCAGTGCTCAGGGTGCTGGGTGCTCATTGCTCGGGGTGCTGTGTGCTCAGTGCTCGGTGTGCTCGGTGCTCAGTGCTCGGGGTGGTGGGTGCTCAGTACTCGGGGTGCTCAGTGCTCAGTACTCAGGGTGCTGGGTGCTCAGTACTCAGGGTGCTGGGTGCTCATTGCTCGGGGTGCTGGGTCCTCAGTGCTACGGGTGCTGGGTGCACAGTGCTCGGGGCGCTGGGTGCTCAGTGCTCGGGGTGCTCGGTGCTCAGTACTCAGGGTGCTGGGTGCTCAGTGCTCAGGGTGCTCGGTGCTCAGTACTCAGGGTGCTGGGTGCTCAGTGCTCAGTGTGCTCGGTGCTCAGTACATTGGGTGCTCAGTACTCAGGGTGTTGGGTGCTCAGTGCTCAGGGAGATCGGTGCTCAGTACTCAGGGTGCTCAGTACTCAGGGTGCTGGGTGCTCAGGGCTCGGGGTGCTGGGAGCTCAGTACTCAGGGTGCTGGGTGCTCAGTGCTCGGGGTGCTGGGTGCTGAGTGCTCAGGGTGCTGGGTGCTCAGTACTCGGGGTGCTCGGTGCTCAGTACTCAGGGTGCTTGGTGCTCACTACTCAGGGTGCTGGGTGCTCAGTGATCAGGGTGCTCTCTGCTCAGTACTCAGGGTGCTGGGTGCTCAGTGCTCAGGGTGCTGGGTGCTCAGTACTTAGGGTGCTGGTTGCTCAGTGCTCAGGGTGATCGGTGCTCAGTCCTCAGGGTGCTCAGTACTCAGGGTGCTGGGTGCTCAGTGCTCAGGTTTCTCAGTACTCAGGGTGCTGGGTACTCAGTACTCAGGGTGCTGTGTGCTCAGTGCTCGGGGTGCTGGGTGCTCAGTACTCAGGGTGCTGGGTGCTCAGTGCTCAGTGTGCTGGGTGCTCAGTACTCAGGGTGCTGGGTGCTCAGTACTCAGGGTGCTCAGAGCTCGGGGTGCTGTGTGCTCAGTGCTCGGGGTGCTCGGTGCTCAGTGCTCGGGGTGCTGGGTACTCAGTACTCGGGGTGCTCAGTGCTCAGTACTCAGTGTGCTGGGTGCTCAGTGCACAGGGTGCTGGGTGCTCAGTGCTCGGCGTGCTGGGTGCTCGGTTCTCAGGTTGCTGGGTGCTCAGTACTCGGGGTGGTGGGTGCTCAGTACTCAGGGTGCTGGGTGCTCAGTGCTCAGGTGCTGGGTGCTAAGTACTCAGGGTGCTGGGTGCTCAGTACTCAGGGTGCAGGGTGCTCAGTGCTCAGGGTGCTGGGTGCTCAGTACTCAGGGTGCTGGGTGCTCAGCACTCAGGGTGCTCAGTACTCAGGGTGCTGGGTGCTCAGTGCTCGGGGTGCTGGGTGCTCTGTACTCAGGGTGCTCAGTATTCAGGGTGCTGGGTGCTCAGAACTAAGCATGCTGGGTGCTCAGTACTCAGGGTGCTGGGTGCTCAGTACTCAGGGTGCTGGGTGCTCAGTAGTCAGGGTGCTGGGTGCTCAGTGCTCGGGGTGCTGGGTGCTCATTAATCAGGGTACTGGGTGCTCAGTACTCAGGGTGCTCAGTGCTTGGGGTGCTGGGTGCTCAGTGCTCAGGGTGCTGGGTGCTCAGTGCTCAGGGTGCTGGGTGCTCAGTGCTCGGGGTGCTCGGTGCTCAGTGCTCGGGGTGCTGGGTACTCAGTACTCGGGGTGCTCAGTGCTCAGTACTCGGGGTGCTGGGTGCTCAGTGCACAGGGTGCTGGGTGCTCAGTGCTCGGGATGCTGGGTGCTCGGTGCTCAGGTTGCTGGGTGCTCAGTGCTCGGGGTGCTCAGTGCTCAGTACTCAGGGTTCTGTGTGCTCAGTGCTCGGTGTGCTCGGTGCTCAGTACGTTGGGTGCTCAGTACTCAGGGTGCTGGGTGCTCAGTGCTCAGGGTGATCGGTGATCAGTACTCAGCGTGCACAGTAATCAGGGAGCTGGGTGCTCAGTATTCAGGGTGCTCAGTGCTCGGTGTGCTGGGTGCTCAGTACTCAGGGTGCTGGGTGCTCAGTACTCAGGGTGCTGGGTGCTCATTCTCGGGGTGCTGGGTGCTCAGTGCTCGGGGTGCTGGGTGCTCAGGACTCGGGGTGCTGGGTGCTCAGTGCTCAGCATGCTGGGTGCTCAGTACTCAGGGTGCTCGGTTCTTAGTACTCAGGGTGCTGGGTGCTCATTCTCGGGGTGCTGGGTGCTCAGTGCTCGGGGTGCTGGGTGCTCAGTGCTCAGGATCCTGGGTGCTCAGTACTCAGGGTGCTCAGTACTCAGCATGCTTTGTGCTCAGTGCTCAGGGTGCTGGGTGCTCAGTACTCAGGTTGCTGAGTGCTCAGTACTCACGGTGCTGGGTGCTCAGTACTCAGGGTGCTCAGTACTCAGTACTCAGGGTGCTTTGTGCTCAGTGCTCGGGGTGCTGGGTGCTCAGTACTCGGGGTGCTCGGTGCTCAGTACTCAGGGTGCTGGGTGCTCAGTACTCAGGGTGCTGGGTGCTCAGTGCTCAGGGTGCTCTGTGCTCAGTACTCAGGTTGCTGGGTGCTCAGTACTCAGGGTGCTGGGTGCTCAGTGCTCAGGGTGCTGGGTGCTTAGTGCTCGGGGTGCTCGGTGCTCAGTACTCAGGGTGCTCAGTGCTCAGTACTCAGCGTGCTGGGTGCTCAGTGCTCAGTACTCAGCGTGCTGGGTGCTCAGTGCTCAGGGTGCTGGGTGCTCAGTACTCAGGGTGCTGGGTGCTTAGTACTCAGGGTGCTCGGTCCTCAGTGCTCAGGGTGCTGGGTGCTCAGTACTCAGGGTGCTGGGTGCTCAGTGGTCAGGGTGCTCAGTGCTCAGCACTCAGGGTGCTCGGTGCTCAGTGCTCAGGGTGCTCAGTGCTCAGTACTCAGGGTGCTCAGTGCTCTCGGTGCTGGGTGCTCAGTGCTCAGGGTGCTGGGTGCTCAGTGCTCAGGGTGCTGGGTGCTCAGTACTCAGGGTGCTCAGTGCTCAGGGTGCTGGGTGCTCAGTGCTCGGGGTGCTCTGTACTCAGTGCTCAGTACACAGGGTGCTGAGTGCTCAGTGCTCGGGGTTCTGGGTGCTCAGTGCTCAGTACTCAGGGTGCTGGGTGCTCAGTGCTCAGGGAGCTGGGTGCTCAGTACTCAGGGTGCTGGGTCCTCAGTGCTCAGGGTGCTGGGTGCTCAGTGCTCGTGGTGCTCAGTACTCAGGGTTCTGTGTGTTCAGTGCTCAGTGTACTGGGTGCTCAGTACTCAGGGTGCTCGGTGCTTAGTACTCAGGGTGCTGGGTGCTCAGTACTCCGGGTGCTGGGTGCTCAGTGCTCGGGGTGCTCGGTGCTCAGTGCTCAGGATGATCGGTGCTCAGTACTTTTGGTGCTGGGTGCTCAGTACTCAGGGTGCTGGGTGCTCAGTGCTCGGGGTGCTCGGTGCTCAGTACTCAGGGTGCTGGGTGCTCAGTGCTCAGGATGCTGGGTGCTCAGTACTCAGGGTGCTCAGTACTAAGTACTCAGGGTGCTGGGTGCTCAGTGCTTGGGGTGCTGGGTGCTCAGTGCTCAGGGTGCTGGGTGCTCTGTGCTCGGGGTGCTGGGTGCTCAGTACTCGGGGTGCTCGGTGCTCAGTACTTAGGGTGCTTGGTGCTCAGTACTCAGGGTGCTGGGTGCTCAGTACTCAGTGTGCTGGGTGCTCAGTACTCAGGGTGCTGGGTGCTCAGAACTCAGGGTGCTGGGTGCTCAGTACTCAGGGTGCTGGGTGCTCAGTGCTCGGGGTGCTGGGTGCTCAGTACTCAGGGTGCTCAGTGCTTGGGATGCTGGGTGCTCAGTACTCAGGGTGCTGGTTGCTCAGTGCTCAGGGTGCTGGGTGCTGAGTACTCAGGGTGCTGGGTGCTCAGTACTCAGGGTGCTGGGTGCTCAGTGCTCGATATGCTGGGTGCTCAGTGCTCGGGGTGCTGGGTGCTCAGTGCTCAGGGTGCTTGGTGCTCAGTGCTCAGGGTGCTGGGTGCTCAGGGATCGGGGTGCTGGGTGCTCAGTGCTCGGGGTGCTCGGTGCTCAGTGCTCGGGGTGCTGGGTGCTCAGGACTCGGGGTGCTGGGTGCTCAGTGCTCGGGGTGCTGGGTGCTCGGTGCTCAGGTTGCTGGGTGCTCAGTACTCGGGGTGGTGGGTGCTCAGTACTCAGGGTGCTGGGTGCTCATTGCTCGGGGTGCTGGGTGCTCAGTGCTCCGGGTGCTGGGTGCTCAGTGCTCGGGGTGCTGGGTGCTCAGTGCTCAGGGTGCTGGGTGCTCAGTGCTCGGTGTCCTCGGTGCTCGGTACTCAGGGTTCTGTGTGCTCAGTGCTCAGGGTGCTCGGTGCTCAGTACACAGGGTGCTGGGTGCTCAGTGCTCGGTGTGCTCTGTGCTCAGTACGTTGGGTGCTCAGTACTCAGGGTGCTGTGTGGTCAGTGCTCAGGGTGATCGGTGATCAGTACTCAGCGTGCACAGTAATCAGGGAGCTGGGTGCTCAGTATTCAGGGTGCTCAGTGCTCGGGGTGCTGGGTGCTCAGTACTCAGGGTGCTGGGTGCTCAGTACTCAGGGTGCTGGGTGCTCATTCTCTGGGTGCTGGGTGCTCAGTGCTCGGGGTGCTGGGTGCTCAGGACTCGGGGTGCTGGGTGCTCAGTGCTCAGCATGCTGGGTGCTCAGTACTCAGGGTGCTCGGTTCTCAGTACTCAGGGTGCTGGGTGCTCATTCTCGGGGTGCTGGGTGCTCAGTGCTCGGGGTGCTGGGTGCTCAGTGCTCAGGGTCCTCGGTGCTCAGTACTCAGGGTGCTCAGTACTCAGCGTGCTTTGTGCTCAGTGCTCAGGGTGCTGGGTGCTCAGTACTCAGGTTGCTGAGTGCTCAGTACTCACGGTGCTGGGTGCTCAGTACTCAGGGTGCTCAGTACTCAGTACTCAGGGTGCTGGGTGCTCAGTGATTGGGGTGCTGGGTGCTCAGTGCTCAGGGTGCTGGGTGCTCAGTGCTCCGGGTGCTGGGTGCTCAGTACTCGGGGTGCTCGGTGCTCAGTACTCAGGGTGCTGGGTGCTCAGTACTCAGGGTGCTGGGTGCTCAGTGCTCAGGGTGCTGTGTGCTCAGTACTCAGGTTGCTGGGTGCTCAGTACTCAGGGTGCTGGGTGCTCAGTGCTCAGGGTGCTGGGTGCTTAGTGCTCGGGGTGCTCGGTGCTCAGTACTCAGGGTGCTCAGTGCTCAGTACTCAGGGTGCTGGGTGCTTAGTACGCAGGGTGCTCGGTCCTCAGTGCTCAGGGTGCTGGGTGCTCAGTACTCAGGGTGCTGGGTGCTCAGTGGTCAGGGTGCTCAGTGCTCAGCACTCAGGGTGCTCGGTGCTCAGTGCTCAGGGTGCTCAGTGCTCAGTACTCAGGGTGCTCAGTGCTCTGGGTGCTGGGTGCTCAGTGCTCAGGGTGCTGGGTGCTCAGTGCTCAGTACACAGGGTACTGAGTGCTCAGTGCTCGGGGTGCTGGGTGCTCAGTGCTCAGTACTCAGGGTGCTGGGTGCTCAGTGCTCAGGGTGCTGGGTGCTCAGTACTCAGGGTGCTGGGTGCTCAGTGCTCAGGGTGCTGGGTGCTCAGTACTCAGGTTGCTGGGTCCTCAGTGCTCAGGGTGCTGGGTGCTCAGTGCTCGGGGTGCTCAGTACTCAGGGTGCTGTGTGTTCAGTGCTCAGGGTACTGGGTGCTCAGTACTCAGGGTGCTCGGTGCTTAGTACTCAGGGTGCTGGGTGCTCAGTACTCCGGGTGCTGGGTGCTCAGTGCTCAGGGTGCTGGGAGCTCAGTACTCAGGGTGCTCATTGCTCAGGGTGCTGGGTGCTCAGTACTCAGGTTGCTGGGTGCTCAGTACTCAGGGTGCTCAGTGCTCAGTACTCAGGGTGCTCAGTGCTCAGTACTCAGGGTGCTCAGTGCTCAGGGTGCTGGGTGCTCAGTGCTCGGGGTGCTGGGTGCTCAGTGCTCACGGTGCTGTGTGCTCAGTACTCAGGGTGCTCAGTACTCAGGGTGCTGGGTGCTCAGTGCTCGGGGTGCTGGGTACTCAGTCCTCAGGGTGCTGGGTGCTCAGTGCTCAGGGTGCTCGGTGCTCAGTGCTCAGGGTGCTGGGTGCTCAGTACTCAGGGTGCTCGGTGCTCAGTACTCAGGGTGCTGGGTGCTCAGTGCTCAGGGTGCTGGGTGCTCAGTACTCAGGGTGCTGGGTGCTCGGTGCTCAGTACACTGGGTGCTCAGTACTCAGGGTGCTGGGTGCTCAGTACTCAGGGTGCTCGGTGCTTGGGGTGCTGGTTGCTCAGTTCTCAGGGTGCTCAGTGCTTGGGGTGCAGGGTGCTCAGTACTCAGGGTGCTGGTTGCTCAGTGCTCAGGGTGCTGGGTGCTGATTACTCAGGGTGCTGGGTGCTCAGTACTCAGGGTGCTGGGTGCTCAGTGCTCGGGGTGCTGGGTGCTCAGTGCTCGGGTTGCTGGGTGCTCAGTGCTCGGGGTGCTGGGTGCTCAGTGCTCGGGGTGCTGGGTGCTCAGTGCTCAGGGTGCTGGGTGCTCATTGCTCGGGGTGCTGTGTGCTCAGTGCTCGGTGTGCTCGGTGCTCAGTGCTCGGGGTGGTGGGTGCTCAGTACTCGGGGTGCTCAGTGCTCAGTACTCAGGGTGCTGGGTGCTCAGTACTCAGGGTGCTGGGTGCTCATTGCTCGGGGTGCTGGGTCCTCAGTGCTACGGGTGCTGGGTGCTCAGTGCTCGGGGCGCTGGGTGCTCAGTGCTCGGGGTGCTCGGTGCTCAGTACTCAGGGTGCTGGGTGCTCAGTGCTCAGGGTGCTCGGTGCTCAGTACTCAGGGTGCTGGGTGCTCAGTGCTCAGTGTGCTCGGTGCTCAGTACGTTGGGTGCTCAGTACTCAGGGTGTTGGGTGCTCAGTGCTCAGGGAGATCGGTGCTCAGTACTCAGGGTGCTCAGTACTCAGGGTGCTGGGTGCTCAGGGCTCGGGGTGCTGGGAGCTCAGTACTCAGGGTGCTGGGTGCTCAGTGCTCGGTGTGCTGGGTGCTGAGTGCTCAGGGTGCTGGGTGCTCAGTACTCGGGGTGCTCGGTGCTCAGTACTCAGGGTTCTGGGTGCTCACTACTCAGGGTGCTGGGTGCTCAGTGATCAGGGTGCTCTCTGCTCAGTACTCAGGGTGCTGGGTGCTCAGTGCTCAGGGTGCTGGGTGCTCAGTACTTAGGGTGCTGGGTGCTCAGTGCTCAGGGTGATCGGTGCTCAGTCCTCAGGGTGCTCAGTACTCAGGGTGCTGGGTGCTCAGTGCTCAGGTTGCTCAGTACTCAGGTTGCTGGATCCTCAGTGCTCAGGGTGCTGGGTGCTCAGTGCTCGGGGTGCTCAGTACTCAGGGTGCTGTGTGTTCAGTGCTCAGGGTACTGGGTGCTCAGTACTCAGGGTGCTCGGTGCTTAGTACTCAGGGTGCTGGGTGCTCAGTACTCCGGGTGCTGGGTGCTCAGTGCTCGGGGTGCTCGGTGCTCAGTGCTCAGGGTGCTGGGAGCTCAGTACTCAGGGTGCTCATTGCTCAGGGTGCTGGGTGCTCAGTACTCAGGGTGCTGGGTGCTCAGTACTCAGGGTGCTCAGTGCTCAGTACTCAGGGTGCTCAGTGCTCAGTACTCAGGGTGCTCAGTGCTCAGGGTGCTGGGTGCTCATTGCTCGGGGTGCTGGGTGCTCAGTGCTCACGGTGCTGTGTGCTCAGTACTCAGGGTGCTCAGTACTCAGGGTGCTGGGTGCTCAGTGCTCGGGGTGCTGGGTACTCAGTCCTCAGGGTGCTGGGTGCTCAGTGCTCAGGGTGCTCGGTGCTCAGTGCTCAGGGTGCTGGGTGCTCAGTACTCAGGGTGCTCGGTGCTCAGTACTCAGGGTGCTGGGTGCTCAGTGCTCAGGGTGCTGGGTGCTCAGTACTCAGGGTGCTGGGTGCTCGGTGCTCAGTACACTGGGTGCTCAGTACTCAGGGTGCTGGGTGCTCAGTACTCAGGGTGCTCGGTGCTTGGGGTGCTGGTTGCTCAGTTCTCAGGGTGCTCAGTGCTTGGGGTGCAGGGTGCTCAGTACTCAGGGTGCTGGTTGCTCAGTGCTCAGGGTGCTGCGTGCTGATTACTCAGGGTGCTGGGTGCTCAGTACTCAGGGTGCTGGGTGCTCAGTGCTCGGGGTGTTGGGTGCTCAGTGCTCGGGTTGCTGGATGCTCAGTGCTCGGGGTGCTGGGTGCTCAGTACTCAGGGTGCTGGGTGCTCAGTGCTCAGGGTGCTGGGTGATCAGTGCTCAGGGTGCTGGGTGCTCAGTGCTCAGGGTGCTGGGTGCTCATTGCTCGGGGTGCTGGGTCCTCAGTGCTACGGGTGCTGGGTGCTCAGTGCTCGGGGCGCTGGGTGCTCAGTGCTCGGGGTGCTCGGTGCTCAGTACTCAGGGTGCTGGGTGCTCAGTGCTCAGGGTGCTCGGTGCTCAGTACTCAGGGTGCTGGGTGCTCAGTGCTCAGTGTGCTCGGTGCTCAGTACATTGGGTGCTCAGTACTCATGGTGTTGGGTGATCAGTGCTCAGGGAGATAGGTGCTCAGTACTCAGGGTGCTCAGTACTCAGGGTGCTGGGTGCTCAGGGCTCGGGGTGCTGGGAGCTCAGTACTCAGGGTGCAGGGTGCTCAGTGCTCGGGGTGCTGGGTGCTGAGTGCTCAGGGTGCTGGGTGCTCAGTACTCGGGGTGCTCGGTGCTCAGTACTCAGGGTGCTGGGTGCTCACTACTCAGGGTGCTGGGTGCTCAGTGATCAGGGTGCTCTCTGCTCAGTACTCAGGGTGCTGGGTGCTCAGTGCTCAGGGTGCTGGGTGCTCAGTACTTAGGGTGCTGGGTGCTCAGTGCTCAGGGTGATCGGTGCTCAGTCCTCAGGGTGCTCAGTACTCAGGGTGCTGGGTGCTCAGTGCTCAGGTTGCTCAGTACTCAGGGTGCTGGGTACTCAGTACTCAGGGTGCTGTGTGCTCAGTGCTCGGGGTGCTGGGTGCTCAGTACTCAGGGTGCTGGGTGCTCAGTGCTCAGTGTGCTGGGTGCTCAGTACTCAGGGTGCTGGGTGCTCAGTACTCAGGGTGCTCAGAGCTCGGGGTGCTGGGTGCTCAGTGCTCGGGGTGCTCGGTGCTCAGTGCTCGGGGTGCTGGGTACTCAGTACTCGGGGTGCTCAGTGCTCAGTACTCAGGGTGCTGGGTGCTCAGTGCACAGGGTGCTGGGTGCTCAGTGCTCGGCGTGCTGGGTGCTAGGTGCTCAGGTTGCTGGGTGCTCAGTACTCGGGGTGGTGGGTGCTCAGTACTCAGGGTGCTGGGTGCTCATTGCTCGGGGTGCTGGGTGCTCAGTGCTCCGGGTGCTGGGTGCTCAGTGCTCGGGGTGCTGGGTGCTCAGTGCTCAGGGTGCTGGGTGCTCAGTGCTCGGGGTGCTCGGTGCTCAGTACTCAGGGTTCTGTGTGCTCAGTGCTCAGGGTGCTCGGTGCTCAGTACTCAGGGTGCTGGGTGCTCAGTGCTCGGTGTGCTCGGTGCTCAGTACGTTGGGTGCTCAGTACTCAGGGTGCTGGGTGCTCAGTGCTCAGGGTGATCGGTGATCAGTACTCAACGTGCACAGTAATCAGGGAGCTGGGTGCTCAGTATTCAGGGTGCTCAGTGCTCGGGGTGCTGGGTGCTCAGTACTCAGGGTGCTGGGTGCTCAGGACTCAGGGTGCTGGGTGCTCATTCTTGGGGTGCTGGGTGCTCAGTGCTCGGGGTGCTGGGTGCTCAGGACTCGGGGTGCTGGGTGCTCAGTGCTCAGCATGCTGGGTGCTTAGTACTCAGGGTGCTCGGTTCTCAGTACTCAGGGTGCTGTGTGCTCATTCTCGGGGTGCTGGGTGCTCAGTGCTCGGGGTGCTGGGTGCTCAGTGCTCAGGGTCCTCAGTGCTCAGTACTCAGGGTGCTCAGTACTCAGCGTGCTTTGTGCTCAATGCTAAGGGTGCTGGGTGCTCAGTACTCAGGTTGCTGAGTGCTCAGTACTCACGGTGCTGGGTGCTCAGTACTCAGGGTGCTCAGTACTCAGTACTCAGGGTGCTGGGTGCTCAGTTCTTGGGGTGCTGGGTGCTCAGTGCTCAGGGTTCTGGGTGCTCAGTGCTCGGGGTGCTGGGTGCTCAGTACTCGGGGTGCTCGGTGCTCAGTACTCAGGGTGCTGGGTGCTCAGTGCTCAGGGTGCTGCGTGCTTAGTGCTCGGGGTGCTCGGTGCTCAGTACTCAGGGTGCTCAGTGCTCAGTACTCAGCGTGCTGGGTGCTCAGTGCTCAGTACTCAGCGTGCTGGGTGCTCAGTGCTCAGGGTGCTGGGTGCTCAGTACTCAGGGTGCTGGGTGCTTAGTACTCAGGGTGCTCGGTCCTCAGTGCTCAGGGTGCTGGGTGCTCAGTACTCAGGGTGCTGGGTGCACAGTGGTCAGGGGGCTCAGTGCTCAGCACTCAGGGTGCTTGGTGCTCAGTGCTCAGGGTGCTCAGTGCTCAGTACTCAGGGTGCTCAGTTCTCTGGGTGCTGGGTGCTCAGTGCTCAGGGTGCTGGGTGCTCAGTGCTCAGGGTGCTGGGTGCTAAGTACTCAGGGTGCTCAGTGCTCAGGGTGCTGGGTGCTCAGTGCTCAGGGTGCTGGGTACTCATTGCTCAGTACACAGGGTGCTGAGTGCTCAGTGCTCGGGGTGCTGGGTGCTCAGTGCTCAGTACTCAGGGTGCTGGGTGCTCAGTGCTCAGGGTGCTGGGTGCTCAGTACTCAGGGTGCTGGGTCCTCAGTGCTCAGGGTGCTGGGTGCTCAGTGCTCGGGGTGCTCAGTACTCAGGGTGCTGTGTGTTCAGTGCTCAGGGTGCTGGGTGCTCAGTACTCAGGTTGCTCATTGCTCAGGGTGCTGGGTGCTCAGTACTCAGGGTGCTGGGTGCTCAGTACTCAGGGTGCTCAGTGCTCAGTACTCAGGGTGCTCAGTGCTCAGTACTCAGGGTGCTCAATGCTCAGGGTGCTGGGTGCTCAGTGCTCGGGGTGCTGGGTGCTCAGTGCTCACGGTGCTGTGTGCTCAGTACGCAGGGTGCTCAGTACTCAGGGTGCTGGGTGCTCAGTGCTCGGGGTGCTGGATGCTCAGTGCTCACGGTGCTGTGTGCTCAGTACGCAGGGTGCTCAGTGCTCAGGGTGCTGGGTGCTCAGTGCTCAGGGTGCTCGGTGCTCAGTGCTCAGGTTGCTGGGTGCTCAATACTCAGGGTGCTGGGTGCTCAGTACTCAGGGTGCTCAGTGCTCAGTACTCAGGGTGCTCAGTGCTCAGGGTGCTGGGTGCTCAGTGCTCGGGGTGCTGGGTACTCAGTCCTCAGGGTGCTGGGTGCTCAGTGCTCAGGGTGCTCGGTGCTCAGTGCTCAGGGTGCTGGGTGCTCAGTACTCAGGGTGCTCGGTGCTCAGTACTCAGGGTGCTGGGTGCTCAGTGCTCAGGGTGCTGGGTGCTCAGTACTCAGGGTGCTGGGTGCTCGGTGCTCAGTACACTGGGTGCTCAGTACTCAGGGTGCTGGGTGCTCAGTACTCAGGGTGCTCGATGCTTGGGGTGCTGGGTGCTCAGTTCTCAGGGTGCTCAGTGCTTGGGGTGCAGGGTGCTCAGTACTCAGGGTGCTGGTTGCTCAGTGCTCAGGGTGCTGGGTGCTGAGTACTCAGGGTGCTGGGTGCTCAGTACTCATGGTGCTGGGTGCTCAGTGCTCGGGGTGCTGGGTGCTCAGTGCTCGGGTTGCTGGGTGCTCAGTGCTCGGGGTGCTGGGTGCTCAGTGCTCGGGGTGCTGGGTGCTCAGTGCTCAGGGTGCTGGGTGCTCATTGCTCGGGGTGCTGTGTGCTCAGTGCTCGGTGTGCTCGGTGCTCAGTGCTCGGGGTGGTGGGTGCTCAGTACTCGGGGTGCTCAGTGCTCAGTACTCAGGGTGCTGGGTGCTCATTACTCGGGGTGCTGGGTCCTCAGTGCTACGGGTGCTGGGTGCTCAGTGCTCGGGGTGCTGGGTGCTCAGTGCTCGGGGCGCTGGGTGCTCAGTGCTCGGGGTGCTCGGTGCTCAGTACTCAGGGTGCTGGGTGCTCAGTGCTCAGGGTGCTCGGTGCTCAGTACTCTGGGTGCTGGGTGCTCAGTGCTCAGTGTGCTCGGTGCTCAGTACGTTGGGTGCTCAGTACTCAGGGTGTTGGGTGCTCAGTGCTCAGGGTGATCGGTGCTCAGTCCTCAGGGTGCTCAGTGCTCAGGGCGCTGGGTGCTCAGTGCTCGGGGTGCTGGGTGCTGAGTGCTCAGGTTGCTGGGTGCTCAGTACTCAGGGTGCTGGGTGCTCAGTGCTCAGGGTGATCGGTGCTCAGTCCTCAGGGTGCTCAGTGCTCGGGGAGCTCGGTGCTCAGTACTCAGGGTGCTGGGTGCTCAGTGATCAGGGTGCTCTCTGCTCAGTACTCAGGGTGCTGGGTGCTCAGTGCTCAGGGTGCTGGGTGCTCAGTACTCAGGGTGCTGGGTGCTCAGTGCTCAGGGTGCTCAGTGCTTGGGGTGCTGGGTGCTCAGTACTCAGGGTGCTGGTTGCTCAGTGCTCAGGGTGCTGGGTGCTGAGTACTCAGGGTGCTGGGTGCTCAGTACTCAGGGTGCTGGGTGCTCAGTGCTCGGGATGCTGGGTGCTCAGTGCTCGGGGTGCTGAGTGCTCAGTGCTCATGGTGCTGGGTGCTCAGTGCTCAGGGTGCTGGGTGCTCAGTGCTCGGGGTGCTGGGTGCTCAGTGCTCGGGGTGCCCGGTGCTCAGTGCTCGGGCTGCTGTTTACTCAGTACTCGGGGTGCTCAGTGCTCAGTACTCAGGGTGCTGGGTGCTCAGTGCTCAGGGTGCTGGGTGCTCAGTGCTCGGGGTGCTGGGTGCTCAGTGCTCGGGGTGCTGGGTGCTCAGTACTCGGGGTGGTGGGTGCTCAGTACTCAGGGTGCTGGGTGCTCATTGGTCGGGGTGCTGGGTGCTCAGTGCTCCGGGTGCTGGGTGCTCAGTGCTCGGGGTGCTGGGTGCTCAGTGCTCAGGGTGCTGGGTGCTCAGTGCTCGGGGTGCTCGGTGCTCAGTACTCAGGGTTCTGTGTGCTCAGTGCTCAGGGTGCTCGGTGCTCAGTACTCAGGGTGCTGGGTGCTCAGTGCTCGGTGTGCTCGGTGCTCAGTACGTTGGGTGCTCAGTACTCAGGGTGCTGGGTGCTCAGTGCTCAGGGTGATCGGTGATCAGTACTCAGCGTGCACAGTAATCAGGGAGCTGAGTGCTCAGTATTCAGGGTGCTCAGTGCTCGGGGTGCTGGGTGCTCAGTACTCAGGGTGCTGGGTGCTCAGTACTCAGGGTGCTGGGTGCTCATTCTCGGGGTGCTGGGTACTCAGTGCTCTGGGTGCTGGGTGCTCAGTGCTCAGGGTCCTCGGTGCTCAGTACTCAGGGTGCTCAGTACTCAGCGTGCTTTGTGCTCAGTGCTCAGGGTGCTGGGTGCTCAGTACTCAGGGTACTGAGTGCTCAGTACTCACGGTGCTGGGTGCTCAGTACTCAGGGTGCTCAGTACTCAGTACTCAGGGTGCTGGGTGCTCAGTGCTTGGGGTGCTGGGTGCTCAGTGCTCAGGGGGCTGGGTGCTCAGTGCTCGGGGTGCTGGTTGCTCTGTACTCGGGGTGCTCAGTGCTCAGTACTCAGGGTGCTGGGTGCTCAGTACTCAGGGTGCTGGGTGCTCCGTGCTCAGGGTGCTGTGTGCTCAGTACTCAGGTTGCTGGGTGCTCAGTACTCAGGGTGCTGGGTGCTCAGTGCTCAGGGTGCTGGGTGCTTAGTGCTCGGGGTGCTCGGTGCTCAGTACTCAGGGTGCTCAGTGCTCAGTACTCAGCGTGCTGGGTGCTCAGTGCTCAGGGTGCTCGGTGCTCAGTATTCAGGGTGCTCAGTGCTCAGTACTCAGCGTGCTGGGTGCTCAGTAATCAGGGTGCTGGGTGCTCAGTACGCAGGGTGCTGGGTCCTCAGTGCTCAGGGTGCTGGGTGCTCACTGCTCGGGGTGCTCAGTACTCAGGGTGCTGTGTGTTCAGTGCTCAGGGTACTGGGTGCTCAGTACTCAGGGTGCTCGGTGCTTAGTACTCAGTGTGCTGGGTGCTCAGTACTCCGGGTGCTGGGTGCTCAGTGCTCGGGGTGCTCGGTGCTCAGTGCTCAGGGTTCTGGGTGCTAAGTACTCAGGGTGCTCATTGCTCAGGGTGATGGGTGCTCAGTACTCAGGGTGCTGGGTGCTCAGTACTCAGGGTGCTCAGTGCTCAGTACTCAGGGTGCTCAGTGCTCAGTACTCAGGGTGCTCAGTGCTCAGGGTGCTGGGTGCTCAGTGCACGGGGTGCTGGGTGCTCAGTGCTCACGGTGCTGTGTGCTCAGTACTCAGCGTGCTCAGTACTCAGGGTGCTGGGTGCTCAGTGCTCAGGGTGCAGGGTGCTCAGTGCTCAGGGTGCTGGGTGCTCAGTGCTCAGGGTGCTCGGTGCTCAGTGCTCAGGTTGCTGGGTGCTCAATACTCAGGGTGCTGGGTGCTCAGTACTCAGGGTGCTCAGTGCTCAGTACTCAGGGTGCTCAGTGCTCAGGGTGCTGGGTGCTCAGTGCTCAGGGTGCTCGGTGCTCAGTGCTCAGGGTGCTGGGTGCTCAGTACTCAGGGTGCTGGGTGCTCAGTGCTCGGTGTGCTGGGTGCTCAGTGCTCAGGGTGCTCGGTGCTCAGTACTCAGGGTGCTGGGTGCTCAGTACTCAGTGCTCGGGGTCCTGGGTGCTCAGCGCTCTGGGTGCTTAGTGCACAGTACTCAGGGTGCTGGGTGCTCAGTATTCAGGGTGCTCAGTGCTCTGGGTGCTGGGTGCTCATTACTCAGGGTGCTGGGTGCTCAGTACTCAGGGTGCTGGGTGCTCATTCTCGTGGTGCTGGGTGCTCATTCTCGTGGTGCTGGGTGCTCAGTGCTCGGGGTGCTGGGTGCTCAGTACTCGGGGAGCTGGGTGCTCAGTGCTCAGGGTGCTGGGTGCTTAGTGCTCGGGGTGCTCGGTGCTCAGTACTCAGGGTGCTCAGTGCTCAGTACTCAGCGTGCTGGGTGCTCAGTGCTCAGGGTGCTCGGTGCTCAGTATTCAGGGTGCTCAGTGCTCAGTACTCAGCGTGCTGGGTGCTCAGTAATCAGGGTGCTGGGTGCTCAGTACGCAGGGTGCTGGGTCCTCAGTGCTCAGGGTGCTGGGTGCTCACTGCTCGGGGTGCTCAGTACTCAGGGTGCTGTGTGTTCAGTGCTCAGGGTACTGGGTGCTCAGTACTCAGGGTGCTCGGTGCTTAGTACTCAGTGTGCTGGGTGCTCAGTACTCCGGGTGCTGGGTGCTCAGTGCTCGGGGTGCTCGGTGCTCAGTGCTCAGGGTTCTGGGTGCTAAGTACTCAGGGTGCTCATTGCTCAGGGTGATGGGTGCTCAGTACTCAGGGTGCTGGGTGCTCAGTACTCAGGGTGCTCAGTGCTCAGTACTCAGGGTGCTCAGTGCTCAGTACTCAGGGTGCTCAGTGCTCAGGGTGCTGGGTGCTCAGTGCACGGGGTGCTGGGTGCTCAGTGCTCACGGTGCTGTGTGCTCAGTACTCAGCGTGCTCAGTACTCAGGGTGCTGGGTGCTCAGTGCTCAGGGTGCAGGGTGCTCAGTGCTCAGGGTGCTGGGTGCTCAGTGCTCAGGGTGCTCGGTGCTCAGTGCTCAGGTTGCTGGGTGCTCAATACTCAGGGTGCTGGGTGCTCAGTACTCAGGGTGCTCAGTGCTCAGTACTCAGGGTGCTCAGTGCTCAGGGTGCTGGGTGCTCAGTGCTCAGGGTGCTCGGTGCTCAGTGCTCAGGGTGCTGGGTGCTCAGTACTCAGGGTGCTGGGTGCTCAGTGCTCGGTGTGCTGGGTGCTCAGTGCTCAGTGTGCTCGGTGCTCAGTACTCAGGGTGCTGGGTGCTCAGTACTCAGTGCTCGGGGTCCTGGGTGCTCAGCGCTCTGGGTGCTTAGTGCACAGTACTCAGGGTGCTGGGTGCTCAGTATTCAGGGTGCTCAGTGCTCTGGGTGCTGGGTGCTCATTACTCAGGGTGCTGGGTGCTCAGTACTCAGGGTGCTGGGTGCTCATTCTCGTGGTGCTGGGTGCTCATTCTCGTGGTGCTGGGTGCTCAGTGCTCGGGGTGCTGGGTGCTCAGTACTCGGGGTGCTGGGTGCTCAGTGCTCAGCGTGCTGGGTGCTCAGTACTCAGGGTGCTCGGTTCTCAGTACTCAGGGTGCTGGGTGCTCATTCTCGGGGTGCTGGGTGCTCAGTACTCAGCGTGCTTTGTGCTCAGTGCTCAGGGTGCTGGGTGCTCAGTACTCAGGGTGCTGGGTGCTCAGTACTCACGGTGCTGGGTGCTCAGTACTCGGGGTGCTGGGTGCTCATTACTCAGGGTGCTGGGTGCTCAGTGCTCAGGGTGCTCGCTGCTCAGTACTCTTTTAGCTGGGTGCTCAGTACTCAGGGTGCTGGGTGCTCAGTGCTCGGGGTGCTCGGTGCTCAGTGCTCAGGATGCTCGGTGCTCAGTACTCAGGGTGCTCAGTGCTCAGTACTCAGGGTGCTCGGTGCTCAGTACTCAGGATGCTCGGTGCTCAGTGCTCAGGGTGCTCAGTGCTCAGTACTCAGGGTGCTCAGTGCTCGGGGTGCTGGGTGCTCAGTACTCAGGGTGCTGGGTGCTCAGTACTCAGGGTGCTGGGTGCTCATTATCGGGGTGCTGGGTACTCAGTGCTCGGGGTGCTGGGTGCTCAGTGCTCAGGGTCCTCGGTGCTCAGTACTCAGGGTGCTCAGTACTCAGCGTGCTTTGTGCTCAGTGCTCAGGGTGCTGGGTGCTCAGTACTCAGGGTACTGAGTGCTCAGTACTCACGGTGCTGGGTGCTCAGTACTCAGGGTGCTCAGTACTCAGTACTCAGGGTGCTGGGTGCTCAGTGCTTGGGGTGCTGTGTGCTCAGTGCTCAGGGTGCTGGGTGCTCAGTGCTCGGGGTGCTAGTTGCTCTGTACTCGGGGTGCTCAGTGCTCAGTACTCAGGGTGCTGGGTGCTCAGTACTCAGGGTGCTGGGTGCTCCGTGCTCAGGGTGCTGTGTGCTCAGTACTCAGGTTGCTGGGTGCTCAGTACTCAGGGTGCTGGGTGCTCAGTGCTCAGGGTGCTGGGTGCTTAGTGCTCAGGGTGCTCGGTGCTCAGTACTCAGGGTGCTCAGTGCTCAGTACTCAGCGTGCTGGGTGCTCAGTGCTCAGGGTGCTCGGTGCTCAGTATTCAGGGTGCTCAGTGCTCAGTACTCAGCGTGCTGGGTGCTCAGTGATCAGGGTGCTGGGTGCTCAGTACTCAGGGTGCTGGGTGCTCAGTGGTCGGGGTGCTCAGTGCTCAGCACTCAGGGTGCTCGGTGCTCAGTGCTCAGGGTGCTCAGTGCTCAGTACTCAGGGTGCTCAGTGCTCTGGGTGCTGGGTGCTCAGTGCTCAGGGTGCTGGGTGCTCAGTGCTCAGGGTGATGGGTGCTCAGTACTCAGGGTGCTCAGTGTTCAGGGTGCTGGGTGCTCAGTGCTCGGGGTGCTGGGTACTCAGTGCTCAGCACACAGGGTGCTGAGAGCTCAGTGCACGGGGTGCTGGGTGCTCAGTGCTCAGTACTCAGGGTGCTGGGTGCTCAGTGCTCAGGGTGCTGGGTGCTCAGTACTCAGGGTGCTGGGTGCTCAGTGCTCAGGGTGCTGGGTGCTCAGTACTCAGGGTGCTGGGTCCTCAGTGCTCAGGGTGCTGGGTGCTCAGTGCTCGGGGTGCTCAGTACTCAGGGTGCTGTGTGTTCAGTGCTCAGGGTACTGGGTGCTCAGTACTCAGTGTGCTCGGTGCTTAGTACTCAGTGTGCTGGGTGCTCAGTACTCCGGGTGCTGGGTGCTCTGTGCTCGGGGTGCTCGGTGCTCAGTGCTCAGGGTGCTGGGTGCTCAGTACTCAGGGTGCTCATTGCGCAGGGTGATGGGTGCTCAGTACTCAGGGTGCTGGGTGCTCAGTACTCAGGGTGCTCAGTGCTCAGTACTCAGGGTGCTCAGTGCTCAGTACTCAGGGTGCTCAGTGCTCAGGGTGCTGGGTGCTCAGTGCTCGGGGTGCTGGGTGCTCAGTGCTCACGGTGCTGTGTGCTCAGTACTCAGGGTGCTCAGTACTCAGGGTGCTGGGTGCTCAGTGCTCAGGGTGCAGGGTGCTCAGTGCTCAAGGTGCTGGGTGCTCAGTGCTCAGGGTGCTCGGTGCTCAGTGCTCAGGTTGCTGGGTGCTCAATACTCAGGGTGCTGGGTGCTCAGTACTCAGGGTGCTCAGTGCTCAGTACTCAGGGTGCTCAGTGCTCAGGGTGCTGGGTGCTCAGTGCTCAGGGTGCTCGGTGCTCAGTGCTCAGGGTGCTGGGTGCTCAGTACTCAGGGTGCTGGGTGCTCAGTGCTCGGTGTGCTGGGTGCTCAGTGCTCAGGGTGCTCGGTGCTCAGTACTCAGGGTGCTGGGTGCTCAGTACTCAGTGCTCGGGGTCCAGGGTGCTCAGCGCTCTGGGTGCTTAGTGCACAGTACTCAGGGTGCTGGGTGCTCAGTATTCAGGGTGCTCAGTGCTCTGGGTGCTGGGTGCTCATTACTCAGGGTGCTGGGTGCTCAGTACTCAGGGTGCTGGGTGCTCATTCTCGTGGTGCTGGGTGCTCATTCTCGTGGTGCTGGGTGCTCAGTGCTCGGGGTGCTGGGTGCTCAGTACTCGGGGTGCTGGGTGCTCAGTGCTCAGCGTGCTGGGTGCTCAGTACTCAGGGTGCTCGGTTCTCAGTACTCAGGGTGCTGGGTGCTCATTCTCGGGGTGCTTTGTGCTCAGTGCTCAGGGTGCTGGGTTCTCAGTGCTCAGGGTCCTCGGTGCTCAGTACTCAGGGTGCTCAGTACTCAGCGTGCTTTGTGCTCAGTGCTCAGGGTGCTGGGTGCTCAGTACTCAGGGTGCTGGGTGCTCAGTACTCACGGTGCTGGGTGCTCAGTACTCGGGGTGCTGGGTGCTCATTACTCAGGGTGCTGGGTGCTCAGTGCTCAGGGTGCTCGCTGCTCAGTACTCTTTTAGCTGGGTGCTCAGTACTCAGGGTGCTGGGTGCTCAGTGCTCGGGGTGCTCGGTGCTCAGTGCTCAGGATGCTCGGTGCTCAGTACTTTTGCTGCTGGGTGCTCAGTACTCAGGGTGCTGGGTGCTCAGTGCTCGGGGTGCTCGGTGGTCAGTACTCAGGGTGCTGGGTGCTCAGTGCTCAGGATGCTGGGTGCTCAGTACTCAGGGTGCTCAGTACTCAGTACTCAGGGTGCTGGGTGCTCAGTGCTTGGGGTGCTGGGTGCTCAGTGCTCAGGGTCCTCGGTGCTCAGTACTCAGGGTGCTCAGTACTCAGCGTGCTTTGTGCTCAGTGCTCAGGGTGCTGGGTGCTCAGTGCTCAGGGTGCAGGGTGCTCAGTGCTCAGGGTGCTGGGTGCTCAGTGCTCAGGGTGCTCGGTGCTCAGTGCTCAGGTTGCTGGGTGCTCAATACTCAGGGTGCTGGGTGCTCAGTACTCAGGGTGCTCAGTGCTCAGTACTCAGGGTGCTCAGTGCTCAGGGTGCTGGGTGCTCAGTGCTCAGGGTGCTCGGTGCTCAGTGCTCAAGGTGCTGGGTGCTCAGTACTCAGGGTGCTGGGTGCTCAGTGCTCGGTGTGCTGGGTGCTCAGTGCTCAGGGTGCTCGGTGCTCAGTACTCAGGGTGCTGGGTGCTCAGTACTCAGTGCTCGGGGTCCAGGGTGCTCAGCGCTCTGGGTGCTTAGTGCACAGTACTCAGGGTGCTGGGTGCTCAGTATTCAGGGTGCTCAGTGCTCTGGGTGCTGGGTGCTCATTACTCAGGGTGCTGGGTGCTCAGTACTCAGGGTGCTGGGTGCTCATTCTCGTGGTGCTGGGTGCTCATTCTCGTGGTGCTGGGTGCTCAGTGCTCGGGGTGCTGGGTGCTCAGTACTCGGGGTGCTGGGTGCTCAGTGCTCAGCGTGCTGGGTGCTCAGTACTCAGGGTGCTGGGTGCTCAGTGCTCAGGGTGCTGGGTGCTCAGTACTCAGGGTGCTGGGTCCTCAGTGCTCAGGGTGCTGGGTGCTCAGTGCTCGGGGTGCTCAGTACTCAGGGTGCTGTGTGTTCAGTGCTCAGGGTACTGGGTGCTCAGTACTCAGTGTGCTCGGTGCTTAGTACTCAGTGTGCTGGGTGCTCAGTACTCCGGGTGCTGGGTGCTCTGTGCTCGGGGTGCTCGGTGCTCAGTGCTCAGGGTGCTGGGTGCTCAGTACTCAGGGTGCTCATTGCTCAGGGTGATGGGTGCTCAGTACTCAGGGTGCTGGGTGCTCAGTACTCAGGGTGCTCAGTGCTCAGTACTCAGGGTGCTCAGTGCTCAGGGTGCTGGGTGCTCAGTGCTCGGGGTGCTGGGTGCTCAGTGCTCACGGTGCTGTGTGCTCAGTACTCAGGGTGCTCAGTACTCAGGGTGCTGGGTGCTCAGTGCTCAGGGTGCAGGGTGCTCAGTGCTCAGGGTGCTGGGTGCTCAGTGCTCAGGGTGCTCGGTGCTCAGTGCTCAGGTTGCTGGGTGCTCAATACTCAGGGTGCTGGGTGCTCAGTACTCAGGGTGCTCAGTGCTCAGTACTCAGGGTGCTCAGTGCTCAGGGTGCTGGGTGCTCAGTGCTCAGGGTGCTCGGTGCTCAGTGCTCAGGGTGCTGGGTGCTCAGTACTCAGGGTGCTGGGTGCTCAGTGCTCGGTGTGCTGGGTGCTCAGTGCTCAGGGTGCTCGGTGCTCAGTACTCAGGGTGCTGGGTGCTCAGTACTCAGTGCTCGGGGTCCAGGGTGCTCAGCGCTCTGGGTGCTTAGTGCACAGTACTCAGGGTGCTGGGTGCTCAGTATTCAGGGTGCTCAGTGCTCTGGGTGCTGGGTGCTCATTACTCAGGGTGCTGGGTGCTCAGTACTCAGGGTGCTGGGTGCTCATTCTCGTGGTGCTGGGTGCTCATTCTCGTGGTGCTGGGTGCTCAGTGCTCGGGGTGCTGGGTGCTCAGTACTCGGGGTGCTGGGTGCTCAGTGCTCAGCGTGCTGGGTGCTCAGTACTCAGGGTGCTCGGTTCTCAGTACTCAGGGTGCTGGGTGCTCATTCTCGGGGTGCTGGGTGCTCAGTGCTCAGGGTGCTGGGTTCTCAGTGCTCAGGGTCCTCGGTGCTCAGTACTCAGGGTGCTCAGTACTCAGCGTGCTTTGTGCTCAGTGCTCAGGGTGCTGGGTGCTCAGTACTCAGGGTGCTGGGTGCTCAGTACTCACGGTGCTGGGTTCTCAGTACTCGGGGTGCTGGGTGCTCATTACTCAGGGTGCTGGGTGCTCAGTGCTCAGGGTGCTCGCTGCTCAGTACTCTTTTAGCTGGGTGCTCAGTACTCAGGGTGCTGGGTGCTCAGTGCTCGGGGTGCTCGGTGCTCAGTGCTCAGGATGCTCGGTGCTCAGTACTTTTGCTGCTGGGTGCTCAGTACTCAGGGTGCTGGGTGCTCAGTGCTCGGGGTGCTCGGTGGTCAGTACTCAGGGTGCTGGGTGCTCAGTGCTCAGGATGCTGGGTGCTCAGTACTCAGGGTGCACAGTACTCAGTACTCAGTGTGCTGGGTTCTCAGTGCTTGGGGTGCTGGGTGCTCAGTGCTCAGGGTCCTCGGTGCTCAGTACTCAGGGTGCTCAGTACTCAGCGTGCTTTGTGCTCAGTGCTCAGGGTGCTGGGTGCTCAGTGCTCAGGGTGCAGGGTGCTCAGTGCTCAGGGTGCTGGGTGCTCAGTGCTCAGGGTGCTCGGTGCTCAGTGCTCAGGTTGCTGGGTGCTCAATACTCAGGGTGCTGGGTGCTCAGTACTCAGGGTGCTCAGTGCTCAGTACTCAGGGTGCTCAGTGCTCAGGGTGCTGGGTGCTCAGTGCTCAGGGTGCTCGGTGCTCAGTGCTCAAGGTGCTGGGTGCTCAGTACTCAGGGTGCTGGGTGCTCAGTGCTCGGTGTGCTGGGTGCTCAGTGCTCAGGGTGCTCGGTGCTCAGTACTCAGGGTGCTGGGTGCTCAGTATTCAGGGTGCTCAGTGCTCTGGGTGCTGGGTGCTCATTACTCAGGGTGCTGGGTGCTCAGTACTCAGGGTGCTGGGTGCTCATTCTCGTGGTGCTGGGTGCTCATTCTCGTGATGCTGGGTGCTCAGTGCTCGGGGTGCTGGGTGCTCAGTACTCGGGGTGCTGGGTGCTCAGTGCTCAGCGTGCTGGGTGCTCAGTACTCAGGGTGCTCGGTTCTCAGTACTCAGGGTGCTGGGTGCTCATTCTCGGGGTGCTGGGTGCTCAGTGCTCAGGGTGCTGGGTTCTCAGTGCTCAGGGTCCTCGGTGCTCAGTACTCAGGGTGCTCAGTACTCAGCGTGCTTTGTGCTCAGTGCTCAGGGTGCTGGGTGCTCAGTACTCAGGGTGCTGGGTGCTCAGTACTCACGGTGCTGGGTGCTCAGTACTCGGGGTGCTGGGTGCTCATTACTCAGGGTGCTGGGTGCTCAGTGCTCAGGGTGCTCGCTGCTCAGTACTCTTTTAGCTGGGTGCTCAGTACTCAGGGTGCTGGGTGCTCAGTGCTCGGGGTGCTCGGTGCTCAGTGCTCAGGATGCTCGGTGCTCAGTACTTTTGCTGCTGGGTGCTCAGTACTCAGGGTGCTGGGTGCTCAGTGCTCGGGGTGCTCGGTGGTCAGTACTCAGGGTGCTGGGTGCTCAGTGCTCAGGATGCTGGGTGCTCAGTACTCAGGGTGCTCAGTACTCAGTACTCAGGGTGCTGGGTGCTCAGTGCTTGGGGTGCTGGGTGCTCAGTGCTCAGGGTGCTGGGTGCTCAGTGCTCAGGGTGATGGGTGCTCAGTACTCGGAGTGCTCGGTGCTCAGTACTCAGGGTGCTTGGTGCTCATTGCTCAGGGTGCTGGGTGCTCAGTACTCAGGTTGCACAGTACTCAGGGTGCTGGGTGCTCAGTGCTCGGGGTGCTGGGTGCTCAGTACTCAGGGTGCTCAGTACTCAGGATGCTTTGTGCTCAGTACTCAGGGTGCTGGGTACTCAGTGCTCAGTACACAGGGTGCAGAGTGCTCAGTGCTCGGGGTGCTGGGTGCTCAGTGCTCATTACTCAGGGTGCTGGGTGCTCAGTGCGCAGGGTGCTGGGTGCTCAGTACTCAGGATGCTGGGTGCTCAGTGCTCAGGGTGCTGGGTGCTCAGTACTCACGGTGCTGGGTCCTCAGTGCTCAGGGTGCTGGGTGCTCAGTGCTCGGGGTGCTCAGTACTCAGCGTGCTGTGTGTTCAGTGCTCAGGGTACTGGGTGCTCAGTACTCAGGGTGCTCGGTGCTTAGTACTCAGGGTGCTGGGTGCTCAGTACTCAGGGTGCTCATTGCTCAGGGTGCTGGGTTCTCAGTACTCAGGGTGCTGGGTGCTCAGTACTCAGGGTGCTCAGTGCTCAGTACTCAGGGTGCTCAGTGCTCAGTACTCAGGGTGCTCAGTGCTCAGGGTGCTGGGTGCTCAGTGCTCGGGGTTCTGGGTGCTCAGTGCTCACGGTGCTGTGTGCTCAGTACTCAGGGTGCTGGGTGCTCAGTGCTCGTGGTGCTCGGTGCTCAGTGCTCAGGGTGCTGGGTGCTCAGTACTCAGGGTGCTCATTGCGCAGGGTGCTGGGTTCTCAGTACTCAGGGTGCTGGGTGCTCAGTACTCAGGGTGCTCAGTGCTCAGTACTCAGGGTGCTCAGTGCTCAGTACTCAGGGTGCTCAGTGCTCAGGGTGCTGGGTTCTCAGTGCTCGGGGTGCTGGGTGCTCAGTGCTCACGGTGCTGTGTGCTCAGTACTCAGGGTGCTCAGTACTCAGGGTGCTGGCTGCTCAGTGCTCAGGGTGCTGGCTGCTCAGTGCTCAGGGTGCTGGGTGCTCAGTGCTCAGGGTGCTCGGTGCTCAGTGCTCAGGTTGCTGGGTGCTCAATACTCAGGGTGCTGGGTGCTCAGTACTCAGGGTGCTCAGTGCTCAGTACTCAGGGTGCTCAGTGCTCAGGGTGCTGGGTGCTCAGTGCTCGGGGTGCTGGGTACTCAGTCCTCAGGGTGCTGAGTGCTCAGTGCTCAGGGTGCTCGGTGCTCAGTGCTCAGGGTGCTGGGTGCTCAGTACTCAGGGTGCTGGGTGCTCAGTGCACGGGGTGCTAGGGGCTCAGTACTCAGGGTGCTGGGTGCTCAGTGCTCAGGGTGCTGGGTGCTCAGTGCTCAGGGTGCTCGGTTCTTAGTACTCATGGTGCTCGGTGCTCGGTGTGCTGGGTGCTCAGTGCTCGGGGTGCTGGGTGCTCAGTGCTCGGGGTGCTGGGTGCTCAGTACTCAGGGTGCTCGGTGCTCAGTACTCAGGGTGCTGGGTGCTCAGTGCTCAGGGTGCTGGGTGCTCAGTACTCAGGGTGCTGGGTGCTCGGTGCTCAGTACACTGGGTGCTCAGTACTCAGGGTGCTGGGTGCTCAGTACTCAGGGTGCTGGGTGCTCAGTCCTCAGGGTGCTCAGTGCTCAGGGTGCTGGGTGCTCAGTGCTCGGGGTGCTGGGTGCTCAGTACTCAGGGTGTTCGGTGCTTAGTACTCAGGGTGCTCAGTGCTCAGTACTCAGGGTGCTGGGTTCTCAGTACTCAGGGTGCTGGTTGCTCAGTGCTCAGGGTGCTGGGTGCTGAGTACTCAGGGTGCTGGGTGCTCAGTACTCATGGTGCTGGGTGCTCAGTGCTCGGGGTGCTGGGTGCTCAGTGCTCGGGTTGCTGGGTGCTCAGTGCTCGGGTTGCTGGGTGCTCAGTGCTCGGGGTGCTGGGTGCTCAGTGCTCAGGGTGCTGGGTGCTCAGTGCTCGGGGTGCTCGGTGCTCAGTGCTCGGTGTGCTCGGTGCTCAGTGCTCGGGGTGGTGAGTGCTCAGTACTCGGGGTGCTCAGTGCTCAGTACTCAGGGTGCTGGGTGCTCAGTACTCAGGGTGCTGGGTGCTCATTGCTCGGGGTACTGGGTCCTCAGTGTTACGGGTGCTGGGTGCTCAGTGCTCGGGGTGCTGGGTGCTCAGTGCTCGGGGCCCTGGGTGCTCAGTACTCAGGGTGCTGGGTGCTCAGTGCTCAGTGTGCTCTGTGCTCGGGGTGCTGGGTGCTCAGTACTCAGGGTGCTGGGTGCTCAGTGCTCAGGGTGCTGGGTGCTCAGTACTCAGGGTGCTGGGTGCTCATTCTCGTGGTGCTGGGTGCTCAGTGCTCGGGATGCTGGGTGCTCAGTACTCGGGGTGTTGGGTGCTCAGTGCTCAGCGTGCTGGGTGCTCAGTACTCAGGGTGCTTGGTTCTCAGTACTCAGGGTGCTGGGTGCTCATTCTCGGGGTGCTGGGTGCTCAGTGCTCAGGGTCCTCGGTGCTCAGTACTCAGGGTGCTCAGTACTCAGCGTGCTTTGTGCTCAGTGCTTAGGGTGCTGGGTGCTCAGTACTCAGGGTGCTGGGTGCTCAGTACTCACGGTGCTGGGTGCTCAGTACTCGGGGTGCTGGGTGCTCATTACTCAGGGTGCTGGGTGCTCAGTGCTCAGGGTGCTCGCTGCTCAGTACTCTTTTTGCTGGGTGCTCAGTACTCAGGGTGCTGGGTGCTCAGTGCTCGGGGTGCTCGGTGCTCAGTGCTCAGGATGCTCGGTGCTCAGTACTTTTGGTGCTGGGTGTTCGGTACTCAGGGTGCTGGGTGCTCAGTGCTCGGGGTGCTCGGTGCTCAGTACTCAGGGTGCTGGGTGCTCAGTGCTCGGGTTGTTGGGTGCTCAGTGCTCAGGGTGCTGAGTGCTCAGTGCTCTGGGTGCTGGGTGCTCAGTACTCGGAGTGCTCGGTGCTCAGTACTCAGGGTGCTGGTTGCTCAGTGCTCAGGTGATGGGTGCTAAGTACTCAGGTTGCTGGGTGCTCAGTACTCAGGTTGCACAGTACTCAGGGTGCTGGGTGCTCAGTGCTCGGAGTGCTGGGTGCTCAGTACTCAGGGTGCTCAGTACTCAGGATGCTGGGTGCTCAGTGCTCAGGGTGATCGGTGCTCAGTACTCAGGGTGCTCAGTACTCAGGGTGCTGGGTGCTCAGTGCTCGGGGTGCTCGGTGCTCAGTACTCAGGGTGCTGGGTGCTCAGTACTCAGGGTGCTGGGTGCTCAGTACTCAGGGTGCTGGGTGCTCAGTGCTCGGGGTGCTGGGTGCTCAGTGCTCGGGGTGCTGGGTGCTCAGTACTCAGGGTGCTCGGTGCTCAGTACTCAGGGTGCTGGGTGCTCAGTGCTCAGGGTGCTGGGTGCTCAGTACTCAGGGTGCTGGGTGCTCGGTGCTCAGTACACTGGGTGCTCAGTATTCAGGGTGCTGGGTGCTCAGTACTCAGGGTGCTCGGTGCTTGGGGTGCTGGGTGCTCAGTTCTCAGGGTGCTCAGTGTTTGGGGTGCAGGGTTCTCAGTACTCAGGGTGCTGGTTGCTCAGTGCTCAGGGTGCTGGGTGCTGAGTACTCAGGGTGCTGGGTGCTCAGTACTCAGGGTGCTGGGTGCTCAATACTCAGGGTGCTGGGTGCTCAGTACTCAGGGTGCTCAGTGCTCAGTACTCAGGGTGCTCAGTGCTCAGGGTGCTGGGTGCTCAGTGCTCAGGGTGCTCGGTGCTCAGTGCTCAGGGTGCTGGGTGCTCAGTACTCAGGGTGCTGGGTGCTCAGTGCTCGGTGTGCTGGGTGCTCAGTGCTCAGGGTGCTCGGTGCTCAGTACTCAGGGTGCTGGGTGCTCAGTACTCAGTGCTCGGGGTCCAGGGTGCTCAGCGCTCTGGGTGCTTAGTGCACAGTACTCAGGGTGCTGGGTGCTCAGTATTCAGGGTGCTCAGTGCTCTGGGTGCTGGGTGCTCATTACTCAGGGTGCTGGGTGCTCAGTACTCAGGGTGCTGGGTGCTCATTCTCGTGGTGCTGGGTGCTCATTCTCGTGGTGCTGGGTGCTCAGTGCTCGGGGTGCTGGGTGCTCAGTACTCGGGGTGCTGGGTGCTCAGTGCTCAGCGTGCTGGGTGCTCAGTACTCAGGGTGCTCGGTTCTCAGTACTCAGGGTGCTGGGTGCTCATTCTCGGGGTGCTGGGTGCTCAGTGCTCAGGGTGCTGGGTTCTCAGTGCTCAGGGTCCTCGGTGCTCAGTACTCAGGGTGCTCAGTACTCAGCGTGCTTTGTGCTCAGTGCTCAGGGTGCTGGGTGCTCAGTACTCAGGGTGCTGGGTGCTCAGTACTCACGGTGCTGGGTTCTCAGTACTCGGGGTGCTGGGTGCTCATTACTCAGGGTGCTGGGTGCTCAGTGCTCAGGGTGCTCGCTGCTCAGTACTCTTTTAGCTGGGTGCTCAGTACTCAGGGTGCTGGGTGCTCAGTGCTCGGGGTGCTCGGTGCTCAGTGCTCAGGATGCTCGGTGCTCAGTACTTTTGCTGCTGGGTGCTCAGTACTCAGGGTGCTGGGTGCTCAGTGCTCGGGGTGCTCGGTGGTCAGTACTCAGGGTGCTGGGTGCTCAGTGCTCAGGATGCTGGGTGCTCAGTACTCAGGGTGCTCAGTACTCAGTACTCAGTGTGCTGGGTGCTCAGTGCTTGGGGTGCTGGGTGCTCAGTGCTCAGGGTCCTCGGTGCTCAGTACTCAGGGTGCTCAGTACTCAGCGTGCTTTGTGCTCAGTGCTCAGGGTGCTGGGTGCTCAGTGCTCAGGGTGCAGGGTGCTCAGTGCTCAGGGTGCTGGGTGCTCAGTGCTCAGGGTGCTCGGTGCTCAGTGCTCAGGTTGCTGGGTGCTCAATACTCAGGGTGCTGGGTGCTCAGTACTCAGGGTGCTCAGTGCTCAGTACTCAGGGTGCTCAGTGCTCAGGGTGCTGGGTGCTCAGTGCTCAGGGTGCTCGGTGCTCAGTGCTCAAGGTGCTGGGTGCTCAGTACTCAGGGTGCTGGGTGCTCAGTGCTCGGTGTGCTGGGTGCTCAGTGCTCAGGGTGCTCGGTGCTCAGTACTCAGGGTGCTGGGTGATCAGTATTCAGGGTGCTCAGTGCTCTGGGTGCTGGGTGCTCATTACTCAGGGTGCTGGGTGCTCAGTACTCAGGGTGCTGGGTGCTCATTCTCGTGGTGCTGGGTGCTCATTCTCGTGGTGCTGGGTGCTCAGTGCTCGGGGTGCTGGGTGCTCAGTACTCGGGGTGCTGGGTGCTCAGTGCTCAGCGTGCTGGGTGCTCAGTACTCAGGGTGCTCGGTTCTCAGTACTCAGGGTGCTGGGTGCTCATTCTCGGGGTGCTGGGTGCTCAGTGCTCAGGGTGCTGGGTTCTCAGTGCTCAGGGTCCTCGGTGCTCAGTACTCAGGGTGCTCAGTACTCAGCGTGCTTTGTGCTCAGTGCTCAGGGTGCTGGGTGCTCAGTACTCAGGGTGCTGGGTGCTCAGTACTCACGGTGCTGGGTGCTCAGTACTCGGGGTGCTGGGTGCTCATTACTCAGGGTGCTGGGTGCTCAGTGCTCAGGGTGCTCGCTGCTCAGTACTCTTTTAGCTGGGTGCTCAGTACTCAGGGTGCTGGGTGCTCAGTGCTCGGGGTGCTCGGTGCTCAGTGCTCAGGATGCTCGGTGCTCAGTACTTTTGCTGCTGGGTGCTCAGTACTCAGGGTGCTGGGTGCTCAGTGCTCGGGGTGCTCGGTGGTCAGTACTCAGGGTGCTGGGTGCTCAGTGCTCAGGATGCTGGGTGCTCAGTACTCAGGGTGCTCAGTACTCAGTACTCAGGGTGCTGGGTGCTCAGTGCTTGGGGTGCTGGGTGCTCAGTGCTCAGGGTGCTGGGTGCTCAGTGCTCAGGGTGCTGGGTGCTCAGTACTCGGAGTGCTCGGTGCTCAGTACTCAGGGTGCTTGGTGCTCATTGCTCAGGGTGCTGGGTGCTCAGTACTCAGGTTGCACAGTACTCAGGGTGCTGGGTGCTCAGTGCTCGGGGTGCTGGGTGCTCAGTACTCAGGGTGCTCAGTACTCAGGATGCTTTGTGCTCAGTACTCAGAGTGCTGGGTACTCAGTGCTCAGTACACAGGGTGCAGAGTGCTCAGTGCTCGGGGTGCTGGGTGCTCAGTGCTCATTACTCAGGGTGCTGGGTGCTCAGTGCGCAGGGTGCTGGGTGCTCAGTACTCAGGATGCTGGGTGCTCAGTGCTCAGGGTGCTGGGTGCTCAGTACTCACGGTGCTGGGTCCTCAGTGCTCAGGGTGCTGGGTGCTCAGTGCTCGGGGTGCTCAGTACTCAGCGTGCTGTGTGTTCAGTGCTCAGGGTACTGGGTGCTCAGTACTCAGGGTGCTCGGTGCTTAGTACTCAGGGTGCTGGGTGCTCAGTACTCAGGGTGCTCATTGCTCAGGGTGCTGGGTTCTCAGTACTCAGGGTGCTGGGTGCTCAGTACTCAGGGTGCTCAGTGCTCAGTACTCAGGGTGCTCAGTGCTCAGTACTCAGGGTGCTCAGTGCTCAGGGTGCTGGGTGCTCAGTGCTCGGGGTTCTGGGTGCTCAGTGCTCACGGTGCTGTGTGCTCAGTACTCAGGGTGCTGGGTGCTCAGTGCTCGTGGTGCTCGGTGCTCAGTGCTCAGGGTGCTGGGTGCTCAGTACTCAGGGTGCTCATTGCGCAGGGTGCTGGGTTCTCAGTACTCAGGGTGCTGGGTGCTCAGTACTCAGGGTGCTCAGTGCTCAGTACTCAGGGTGCTCAGTGCTCAGTACTCAGGGTGCTCAGTGCTCAGGGTGCTGGGTGCTCAGTGCTCGGGGTGCTGGGTGCTCAGTGCTCACGGTGCTGTGTGCTCAGTACTCAGGGTGCTCAGTACTCAGGGTGCTGGCTGCTCAGTGCTCAGGGTGCTGGCTGCTCAGTGCTCAGGGTGCTGGGTGCTCAGTGCTCAGGGTGCTCGGTGCTCAGTGCTCAGGTTGCTGGGTGCTCAATACTCAGGGTGCTGGGTGCTCAGTACTCAGGGTGCTCAGTGCTCAGTACTCAGGGTGCTCAGTGCTCAGGGTGCTGGGTGCTCAGTGCTCGGGGTGCTGGGTACTCAGTCCTCAGGGTGCTGAGTGCTCAGTGCTCAGGGTGCTCGGTGCTCAGTGCTCAGGGTGCTGGGTGCTCAGTACTCAGGGTGCTGGGTGCTCAGTGCACGGGGTGCTAGGGGCTCAGTACTCAGGGTGCTGGGTGCTCAGTGCTCAGGGTGCTGGGTGCTCAGTGCTCAGGGTGCTCGGTTCTTAGTACTCATGGTGCTCGGTGCTCGGTGTGCTGGGTGCTCAGTGCTCGGGGTGCTGGGTGCTCAGTGCTCGGGGTGCTGGGTGCTCAGTACTCAGGGTGCTCGGTGCTCAGTACTCAGGGTGCTGGGTGCTCAGTGCTCAGGGTGCTGGGTGCTCAGTACTCAGGGTGCTGGGTGCTCGGTGCTCAGTACACTGGGTGCTCAGTACTCAGTGTGCTGGGTGCTCAGTACTCAGGGTGCTGGGTGCTCAGTCCTCAGGGTGCTCAGTGCTCAGGGTGCTGGGTGCTCAGTGCTCGGGGTGCTGGGTGCTCAGTACTCAGGGTGTTCGGTGCTTAGTACTCAGGGTGCTCAGTGCTCAGTACTCAGGGTGCTGGGTTCTCAGTACTCAGGGTGCTGGTTGCTCAGTGCTCAGGGTGCTGGGTGCTGAGTACTCAGGGTGCTGGGTGCTCAGTACTCATGGTGCTGGGTGCTCAGTGCTCGGGGTGCTGGGTGCTCAGTGCTCGGGTTGCTGGGTGCTCAGTGCTCGGGTTGCTGGGTGCTCAGTGCTCGGGGTGCTGGGTGCTCAGTGCTCAGGGTGCTGGGTGCTCAGTGCTCGGGGTGCTCGGTGCTCAGTGCTCGGTGTGCTCGGTGCTCAGTGCTCGGGGTGGTGAGTGCTCAGTACTCGGGGTGCTCAGTGCTCAGTACTCAGGGTGCTGGGTGCTCAGTACTCAGGGTGCTGGGTGCTCATTGCTCGGGGTACTGGGTCCTCAGTGTTACGGGTGCTGGGTGCTCAGTGCTCGGGGTGCTGGGTGCTCAGTGCTCGGGGCCCTGGGTGCTCAGTACTCAGGGTGCTGGGTGCTCAGTGCTCAGTGTGCTCTGTGCTCGGGGTGCTGGGTGCTCAGTACTCAGGGTGCTGGGTGCTCAGTGCTCAGGGTGCTGGGTGCTCAGTACTCAGGGTGCTGGGTGCTCATTCTCGTGGTGCTGGGTGCTCAGTGCTCGGGATGCTGGGTGCTCAGTACTCGGGGTGTTGGGTGCTCAGTGCTCAGCGTGCTGGGTGCTCAGTACTCAGGGTGCTTGGTTCTCAGTACTCAGGGTGCTGGGTGCTCATTCTCGGGGTGCTGGGTGCTCAGTGCTCAGGGTCCTCGGTGCTCAGTGCTCAGGGTGCTCGCTGCTCAGTACTCTTTTTGCTGGGTGCTCAGTACTCAGGGTGCTGGGTGCTCAGTGCTCGGGGTGCTCGGTGCTCAGTGCTCAGGATGCTCGGTGCTCAGTACTTTTGGTGCTGGGTGTTCGGTACTCAGGGTGCTGGGTGCTCAGTGCTCGGGGTGCTCGGTGCTCAGTGCTCAGGATGCTCGGTGCTCAGTACTTTTGGTGCTGGGTGTTCGGTACTCAGGGTGCTGGGTGCTCAGTGCTCGGGGTGCTCGGTGCTCAGTACTCAGGGTGCTGGGTGCTCAGTGCTCGGGTTGTTGGGTGCTCAGTGCTCAGGGTGCTGAGTGCTCAGTGCTCTGGGTGCTGGGTGCTCAGTACTCGGAGTGCTCGGTGCTCAGTACTCAGGGTGCTGGGTGCTCAGTGCTCAGGTGATGGGTGCTAAGTACTCAGGTTGCTGGGTGCTCAGTACTCAGGTTGCACAGTACTCAGGGTGCTGGGTGCTCAGTGCTCGGAGTGCTGGGTGCTCAGTACTCAGGGTGCTCAGTACTCAGGATGCTGGGTGCTCAGTGCTCAGGGTGATCGGTGCTCAGTACTCAGGGTGCTCAGTACTCAGGGTGCTGGGTGCTCAGTGCTCGGGGTGCTCGGTGCTCAGTACTCAGGGTGCTGGGTGCTCAGTACTCAGGGTGCTGGGTGCTCAGTACTCAGGGTGCTGGGTGCTCAGTGCTCGGGGTGCTGGGTGCTCAGTGCTCGGGGTGCTGGGTGCTCAGTACTCAGGGTGCTCGGTGCTCAGTACTCAGGGTGCTGGGTGCTCAGTGCTCAGGGTGCTGGGTGCTCAGTACTCAGGGTGCTGGGTGCTCGGTGCTCAGTACACTGGGTGCTCAGTATTCAGGGTGCTGGGTGCTCAGTACTCAGGGTGCTCGGTGCTTGGGGTGCTGGGTGCTCAGTTCTCAGGGTGCTCAGTGTTTGGGGTGCAGGGTTCTCAGTACTCAGGGTGCTGGTTGCTCAGTGCTCAGGGTGCTGGGTGCTGAGTACTCAGGGTGCTGGGTGCTCAGTACTCAGGGTGCTGGGTGCTCAGTGCTCGGTGTGCTGGGTGCTCAGTGCTCGGGTTGCTGGGTGCTCAGTGCTCGGGTTGCTGGGTGCTCAGTGCTCGGGGTGCTGGGTGCTCAGTGCTCAGGGTGCTGGGTGCTCAGTGCTCGGGGTGCTGGGTGCTCAGTGCTCGGTGTGCTCGGTGCTCAGTGCTCGGGGTGGTGGGTGCTCAGTACTCGGGGTGCTCAGTGCTCAGTACTCAGGGTGCTGGTTGCTCAGTACTCAGGGTGCTGGGTGCTCATTGCTCGGGGTACTGGGTCCTCAGTGTTACGGGTGCTGGGTGCTCAGTGCTCGGGGTGCTGGGTGCTCAGTGCTCGGGGCCCTGGGTGCTCAGTGCTCGGGGTGCTCGGTGCTCAGTACTCAGGGTTCTGGGTGCTCAGTGCTCAGGGTGCTCGGTGCTCAGTACTCAGGGTGCTGGGTGCTCAGTGCTCAGTGTGCTCTGTGCTCGGGGTGCTGGGTGCTCAGTACTCAGGGTGCTGGGTGCTCAGTGCTCAGGGTGCTGGGTGCTCAGTACTCAGGGTGCTGGGTGCTCATTCTCGTGGTGCTGGGTGCTCAGTGCTCGGGATGCTGGGTGCTCAGTCCTCGGGGTGTTGGGTGCTCAGTGCTCAGCGTGCTGGGTGCTCAGTACTCAGGGTGCTTGGTTCTCAGTACTCAGGGTGCTGGGTGCTCATTCACTGGGTGCTGGGTGCTCAGTGCTCAGGGTCCTCGGTGCTCAGTACTCAGGGTGCTCAGTACTCAGCGTGCTTTGTGCTCAGTGCTCAGGGTGCTGGGTGCTCAGTACTCAGGGTGCTGGGTGCTCAGTACTCACGGTGCTGGGTGCTCAGTACTCGGGGTGCTGGGTGCTCATTACTCAGTGTGCTGGGTGCTCAGTGCTCAGGGTGCTCGCTGCTCAGTACTCTTTTTGCTGGGTGCTCAGTACTCAGGGTGCTGGGTGCTCAGTGCTCGGGGTGCTCGGTGCTCAGTGCTCAGGATGCTCGGTGCTCAGTACTTTTGGTGCTGGGTGCTCGGTACTCAGGGTGCTGGGTGCTCAGTGCTCGGGGTGCTCGGTGCTCAGTACTCAGGGTGCTGGGTGCTCAGTGCTCGGGTTGTTGGGTGCTCAGTGCTCAGGGTGCTGAGTGCTCAGTGCTCTGGGTGCTGGGTGCTCAGTACTCGGAGTGCTCGGTGCTCAGTACTCAGGGTGCTGGGTGCTCAGTGCTCAGGTGATGGGTGCTAAGTACTCAGGTTGCTGGGTGCTCAGTACTCAGGTTGCACAGTACTCAGGGTGCAGGGTGCTCAGTGCTCGGGGTGCTGGGTGCTCAGTACTCAGGGTGCTCAGTACTCAGGATGCTGGGTGCTCAGTACTCAGGGTGCTGGGTGCTCAGTACTCAGGGTGCTGGCTGCTCAGTGCTCAGGGTGCTGGCTGCTCAGTGCTCAGGGTGCTGGGTGCTCAGTGCTCAGGGTGCTCGGTGCTCAGTGCTCAGGTTGCTGGGTGCTCAATACTCAGGGTGCTGGGTGCTCAGTACTCAGGGTGCTCAGTGCTCAGTACTCAGGGTGCTCAGTGCTCAGGGTGCTGGGTGCTCAGTGCTCGGGGTGCTGGGTACTCAGTCCTCAGGGTGCTGGGTGCTCAGTGCTCAGGGTGCTCGGTGCTCAGTGCTCAGGGTGCTGGGTGCTCAGTACTCAGGGTGCTGGGTGCTCAGTGCACGGGGTGCTAGGGGCTCAGTACTCAGGGTGCTGGGTGCTCAGTGCTCAGGGTGCTGGGTGCTCAGTGCTCAGGGTGCTCGGTTCTTAGTACTCATGGTGCTCGGTGATCGGTGTGCTGGGTGCTCAGTGCTCGGGGTGCTGGGTGCTCAGTGCTCGGGGTGCTGGGTGCTCAGTACTCAGGGTGCTCGGTGCTCAGTACTCAGGGTGCTGGGTGCTCAGTGCTCAGGGTGCTGGGTGCTCAGTACTCAGGGTGCTGGGTGCTCGGTGCTCAGTACACTGGGTGCTCAGTACTCAGGGTGCTGGGTGCTCAGTACTCAGGGTGCTGGGTGCTCAGTCCTCAGGGTGCTCAGTGCTCAGGGTGCTGGGTGCTCAGTGCTCGGGGTGCTGGGTGCTCAGTACTCAGGGTGTTCGGTGCTTAGTACTCAGGGTGCTCAGTGCTCAGTACTCAGGGTGCTGGGTTCTCAGTACTCAGGGTGCTGGTTGCTCAGTGCTCAGGGTGCTGGGTGCTGAGTACTCAGGGTGCTGGGTGCTCAGTACTCATGGTGCTGGGTGCTCAGTGCTCGGGGTGCTGGGTGCTCAGTGCTCGGGTTGCTGGGTGCTCAGTGCTCGGGTTGCTGGGTGCTCAGTGCTCGGGGTGCTGGGTGCTCAGTGCTCAGGGTGCTGGGTGCTCAGTGCTCGGGGTGCTCGGTGCTCAGTGCTCGGTGTGCTCGGTGCTCAGTGCTCGGGGTGGTGGGTGCTCAGTACTCGGGGTGCTCAGTGCTCAGTACTCAGGGTGCTGGGTGCTCAGTACTCAGGGTGCTGGGTGCTCATTGCTCGGGGTACTGGGTCCTCAGTGTTACGGGTGCTGGGTGCTCAGTGCTCGGGGTGCTGGGTGCTCAGTGCTCGGGGCCCTGGGTGCTCAGTACTCAGGGTGCTGGGTGCTCAGTGCTCAGTGTGCTCTGTGCTCGGGGTGCTGGGTGCTCAGTACTCAGGGTGCTGGGTGCTCAGTGCTCAGGGTGCTGGGTGCTCAGTACTCAGGGTGCTGGGTGCTCATTCTCGTGGTGCTGGGTGCTCAGTGCTCGGGATGCTGGGTGCTCAGTACTCGGGGTGTTGGGTGCTCAGTGCTCAGCGTGCTGGGTGCTCAGTACTCAGGGTGCTTGGTTCTCAGTACTCAGGGTGCTGGGTGCTCATTCTCGGGGTGCTGGGTGCTCAGTGCTCAGGGTCCTCGGTGCTCAGTACTCAGGGTGCTCAGTACTCAGCGTGCTTTGTGCTCAGTGCTTAGGGTGCTTTGTGCTCAGTACTCAGGGTGCTGGGTGCTCAGTACTCACGGTGCTGGGTGCTCAGTACTCGGGGTGCTGGGTGCTCATTACTCAGGGTGCTGGGTGCTCAGTGCTCAGGGTGCTCGCTGCTCAGTACTCTTTTTGCTGGGTGCTCAGTACTCAGGGTGCTGGGTGCTCAGTGCTCGGGGTGCTCGGTGCTCAGTGCTCAGGATGCTCGGTGCTCAGTACTTTTGGTGCTGGGTGTTCGGTACTCAGGGTGCTGGGTGCTCAGTGCTCGGGGTGCTCGGTGCTCAGTACTCAGGGTGCTGGGTGCTCTGTGCTCGGGTTGTTGGGTGCTCAGTGCTCAGGGTGCTGAGTGCTCAGTGCTCTGGGTGCTGGGTGCTCAGTACTCGGAGTGCTCGGTGCTCAGTACTCAGGGTGCTGGGTGCTCAGTGCTCAGGTGATGGGTGCTAAGTACTCAGGTTGCTGGGTGCTCAGTACTCAGGGTGTTCGGTGCTTAGTACTCAGGGTGCTCAGTGCTCAGTACTCAGGGTGCTGGGTTCTCAGTACTCAGGGTGCTGGTTGCTCAGTGCTCAGGGTGCTGGGTGCTGAGTACTCAGGGTGCTGGGTGCTCAGTACTCATGGTGCTGGGTGCTCAGTGCTCGGGGTGCTGGGTGCTCAGTGCTCGGGTTGCTGGGTGCTCAGTGCTCGGGTTGCTGGGTGCTCAGTGCTCGGGGTGCTGGGTGCTCAGTGCTCAGGGTGCTGGGTGCTCAGTGCTCGGGGTGCTCGGTGCTCAGTGCTCGGTGTGCTCGGTGCTCAGTGCTCGGGGTGGTGGGTGCTCAGTACTCGGGGTGCTCAGTGCTCAGTACTCAGGGTGCTGGGTGCTCAGTACTCAGGGTGCTGGGTGCTCATTGCTCGGGGTACTGGGTCCTCAGTGTTACGGGTGCTGGGTGCTCAGTGCTCGGGGTGCTGGGTGCTCAGTGCTCGGGGCCCTGGGTGCTCAGTACTCAGGGTGCTGGGTGCTCAGTGCTCAGTGTGCTCTGTGCTCGGGGTGCTGGGTGCTCAGTACTCAGGGTGCTGGGTGCTCAGTGCTCAGGGTGCTGGGTGCTCAGTACTCAGGGTGCTGGGTGCTCATTCTCGTGGTGCTGGGTGCTCAGTGCTCGGGATGCTGGGTGCTCAGTACTCGGGGTGTTGGGTGCTCAGTGCTCAGCGTGCTGGGTGCTCAGTACTCAGGGTGCTTGGTTCTCAGTACTCAGGGTGCTGGGTGCTCATTCTCGGGGTGCTGGGTGCTCAGTGCTCAGGGTCCTCGGTGCTCAGTACTCAGGGTGCTCAGTACTCAGCGTGCTTTGTGCTCAGTGCTTAGGGTGCTGGGTGCTCAGTACTCAGGGTGCTGGGTGCTCAGTACTCACGGTGCTGGGTGCTCAGTACTCGGGGTGCTGGGTGCTCATTACTCAGGGTGCTGGGTGCTCAGTGCTCAGGGTGCTCGCTGCTCAGTACTCTTTTTGCTGGGTGCTCAGTACTCAGGGTGCTGGGTGCTCAGTGCTCGGGGTGCTCGGTGCTCAGTGCTCAGGATGCTCGGTGCTCAGTACTTTTGGTGCTGGGTGTTCGGTACTCAGGGTGCTGGGTGCTCAGTGCTCGGGGTGCTCGGTGCTCAGTACTCAGGGTGCTGGGTGCTCAGTGCTCGGGTTGTTGGGTGCTCAGTGCTCAGGGTGCTGAGTGCTCAGTGCTCTGGGTGCTGGGTGCTCAGTACTCGGAGTGCTCGGTGCTCAGTACTCAGGGTGCTGGGTGCTCAGTGCTCAGGTGATGGGTGCTAAGTACTCAGGTTGCTGGGTGCTCAGTACTCAGGTTGCACAGTACTCAGGGTGCTGGGTGCTCAGTGCTCAGAGTGCTGGGTGCTCAGTACTCAGGGTGCTCAGTACTCAGGATGCTGGGTGCTCAGTGCTCAGGGTGATCGGTGCTCAGTACTCAGGGTGCTGGGTGCTCAGTGCTCGGGGTGCTCGGTGCTCAGTACTCAGGGTGCTGGGTGCTCAGTACTCAGGGTGCTGGGTGCTCAGTACTCAGGGTGCTGGGTGCTCAGTGCTCGGGGTGCTGGGTGCTCAGTGCTCGGGGTGCTGGGTGCTCAGTACTCATCGTGCTCGGTGCTCAGTACTCAGGGTGCTGGGTGCTCAGTGCTCAGGGTGCTGGGTGCTCAGTACTCAGGGTGCTGGGTGCTCGGTGCTCAGTACACTGGGTGCTCAGTACTCAGGGTGCTGGGTGCTCAGTACTCAGGGTGCTCGGTGCTTGGGGTGCTGGGTGCTCAGTTCTCAGGGTGCTCAGTGTTTGGGGTGCAGGGTTCTCAGTACTCAGGGTGCTGGTTGCTCAGTGCTCAGGGTGCTGGGTGCTGAGTACTCAGGGTGCTGGGTGCTCAGTACTCAGGGTGCTGGGTGCTCAGTGCTCGGTGTGCTGGGTGCTCAGTGCTCGGGTTGCTGGGTGCTCAGTGCTCGGGTTGCTGGGTGCTCAGTGCTCGGGGTGCTGGGTGCTCAGTGCTCAGGGTGCTGGGTGCTCAGTGCTCGGGGTGCTGGGTGCTCAGTGCTCGGTGTGCTCGGTGCTCAGTGCTCGGGGTGGTGGGTGCTCAGTACTCGGGGTGCTCAGTGCTCAGTACTCAGGTTGCTGGTTGCTCAGTACTCAGGGTGCTGGGTGCTCATTGCTCGGGGTACTGGGTCCTCAGTGTTACGGGTGCTGGGTGCTCAGTGCTCGGGGTGCTGGGTGCTCAGTGCTCGGGGCCCTGGGTGCTCAGTGCTCGGGGTGCTCGGTGCTCAGTACTCAGGGTTCTGGGTGCTCAGTGCTCAGGGTGCTCGGTGCTCAGTACTCAGGGTGCTGGGTGCTCAGTGCTCAGTGTGCTCTGTGCTCGGGGTGCTGGGTGCTCAGTACTCAGGGTGCTGGTTGCTCAGTGCTCAGGGTGCTGGGTGCTCAGTACTCATGGTGCTGGGTGCTCATTCTCGTGGTGCTGGGTGCTCAGTGCTCGGGATGCTGGGTGCTCAGTCCTCGGGGTGTTGGGTGCTCAGTGCTCAGCGTGCTGGGTGCTCAGTACTCAGGGTGCTTGGTTCTCAGTACTCAGGGTGCTGGGTGCTCATTCTCGGGGTGCTGGGTGCTCAGTGCTCAGGGTCCTCGGTGCTCAGTACTCAGGGTGCTCAGTACTCAGCGTGCTTTGTGCTCAGTGCTCAGGGTGCTGGGTGCTCAGTACTCAGGGTGCTGGGTGCTCAGTACTCACGGTGCTGGGTGCTCAGTACTCGGGGTGCTGGGTGCTCATTACTCAGTGTGCTGGGTGCTCAGTACTCAGGGTGCTCGCTGCTCAGTACTCTTTTTGCTGGGTGCTCAGTACTCAGGGTGCTGGGTGCTCAGTGCTCGGGGTGCTCGGTGCTCAGTGCTCAGGATGCTCGGTGCTCAGTACTTTTGGTGCTGGGTGCTCGGTACTCAGGGTGCTGGGTGCTCAGTGCTCGGGGTGCTCGGTGCTCAGTACTCAGGGTGCTGGGTGCTCAGTGCTCGGGTTGTTGGGTGCTCAGTGCTCAGGGTGCTGAGTGCTCAGTGCTCTGGGTGCTGGGTGCTCAGTACTCGGAGTGCTCAGTGCTCAGTACTCAGGGTGCTGGGTGCTCAGTGCTCAGGTGATGGGTGCTAAGTACTCAGGTTGCTGGGTGCACAGTACTCAGGTTGCACAGTACTCAGGGTGCAGGGTGCTCAGTGCTCGGGGTGCTGGGTGCTCAGTACTCAGGGTGCTCAGTACTCAGGATGCTGGGTGCTCAGTACTCAGGGTGCTGGGTGCTCAGTACTCAGGGTGCTGGGTGCTCAGTCCTCAGGGTGCTAAGTGCTCAGGGTGCTGGGTGCTCAGTGCTCGCGGAGCTCGGTGCTCAGTACTCAGGGTGCTGAGTGCTCAGTACTCAGGGTGCTGGGTGCTCAGTACTCAGGGTGCTGGGTGCTCAGTGCTCGGGGTTTTGGGTGCTCAGTGCTCAGGGTGCTCAGTGCTCAGTACTCAGGGTGCTGGGTGCTCAGTACTCAGGGTGCTGGGTGCTCAGTGCTCGGGGTGCTGGGTGCTCAGTACTCAGGGTGCTGTGTGCTCAGTGGTCGGGGTGCTCGGTGCTCAGTACTCAAGGTGCTGGGTGCTCAGTGCTCATGGTGCTGGGTGCTCAGAACTCAGGGTGCTCAGTACTCAGTGTGCTGAGTGCTCAGTACTCAGGGTGCTGGGTGCTCAGTACTCAGGGTGCTGGGTGCTCAGTACTCAGGGTGCTGGGTGCTCAGTGCTCGGGGTGCTGGGTGCTCATTAATCAGGGTGCTGGGTGCTCAGTACTCAGGGTGCTCAGTGCTTGGGGTGCCTGGTGCTCAGTACTCAGGGTGCTCAGTGCTTGGGGTGCTGGGTGCGCAGTACTCAGGGTGCTGGTTGCTCAGTGCTCAGGGTGCTGGGTGCTGAGTACTCAGGGTGCTGGGTGCTCAGTGCTCGGGATGCTGGATGCTCAGTGCTCGGGGTGCTGGGTGCTCAGTGCTCGGGGTGCTGGGTGCTCAGTGCTCAGGGTGCTGGGTGCTCAGTGCTCGGGGTGCTGGGTGCTCAGTGCTCGGGGTGCTCGGTGCTCAGTGCTCAGGGTGCTGGGTACTCAGTACTCGGGGTGCTCATTGCTCAGTACTCAGGGTGCTGGGTGCTCAGTGCTCAGGGTGCTGGGTGCTCAGTGCTCGGGGTGCTGGGTGCTCGGTGCTCAGGTTGCTGGGTGCTCAGTACTCGGGGTGCTGGGTGCTCAGTACTCAGGGTGCTGGGTGCTCATTGCTCGGGGTGCTGGGTGCTCAGTGCTCCGGGTGCTGGGTGCTCAGTGCTCGGGGTGCTGGGTGCTCAGTGCTCAGGGTGCTGGGTGCTCAGTGCTCGGGGTGCTCGGTGCTCAGTGCTCAGGGTACTGGGTGCTCAGTACTCAGGGTGCTCGGTGCTTAGTACTCAGGGTGCTGGGTGCTCAGTACTCAGGGTGCTCATTGCTCAGGGTGCTGGGTTCGCAGTACTCAGGGTGCTGGGTGCTCAGTACTCAGGGTGCTCAGTGCTCAGTACTCAGGGTGCTCAGTGCTCAGTACTCAGGGTGCTCAGTGCTCAGGGGGCTGGGTGCTCAGTGCTCGGGGTGCTGGGTGCTCAGTGCTCACGGTGCTGTGTGCTCAGTACTCAGGGTGCTGGGTGCTCAGTGCTCGGGGTGCTCGGTGCTCAGTGCTCAGGGTGCTGGGTGCTCAGTACTCAGGGTGCTCATTGCTCAGGGTGCTGGGTTCTCAGTACTCAGGGTGCTGGGTGCTCAGTACTCAGGGTGCTCAGTGCTCAGTACTCAGGGTGCTCAGTGCTCAGTACTCAGGGTGCTCAGTGCTCAGGGTGCTGGGTGCTCAGTGCTCGGGGTGCTGGGTGCTCAGTGCTCACGGTGCTGTGTGCTCAGTACTCAGGGTGCTCAGTACTCAGGGTGCTGGGTGCTCAGTGCTCAGGGTGCTGGCTGCTCATTGCTCAGGGTGCTGGGTGCTCAGTATTCAGGGTGCTGAGTGCTCAGTACTCACGGTGCTGGGTGCTCAGTACTCAGGGTGCTCAGTACTCAGTACTCAGGGTGCTGGGTGCTCAGTGCTTGGGGTACTGGGTGCTCAGTGCTCAGGGTGCTGGGTGCTCAGTGCTCGGGGTGCTGGGTGCTCAGTACACGGGGTGCTCGGTGCTCAGTACTCAGGGTGCTGGGTGCTCAGTACTCAGGGTGCTGGGTGCTCAGTGCTCGGGGTGCTCGGTGCTCAGTGCTCAGGATGCTCGGTGCTCAGTACTTTTGGTGCTGGGTGCTCGGTACTCAGGGTGCTGGGTGCTCAGTGCTCGGGGTGCTCGGTGCTCAGTACTCAGGGTGCTGGGTGCTCAGTGCTCGGGTTGTTGGGTGCTCAGTGCTCAGGGTGCTGAGTGCTCAGTGCTCTGGGTGCTGGGTGCTCAGTACTCGGAGTGCTCGGTGCTCAGTACTCAGGGTGCTGGGTGCTCAGTCCTCAGGGTGCTAAGTGCTCAGGGTGCTGGGTGCTCAGTGCTCGGGGAGCTCGGTGCTCAGTACTCAGGGTGCTGAGTGCTCAGTACTCAGGGTGCTGGGTGCTCAGTACTCAGGGTGCTGGGTGCACAGTGCTCGGGGTTTTGGGTGCTCAGTGCTCAGGGTGCTCAGTGCTCAGTACTCAGGGTGCTGGGTGCTCAGTACTCAGGGTGCTGGGTGCTCAGTGCTCGGGGTGCTGGGTGCTCAGTACTCAGGGTGCTGTTTGCTCAGTGCTCGGGGTGCTCGGTGCTCAGTACTCAAGGTGCTGGGTGCTCAGTGCTCATGGTGCTGGGTGCTCAGAACTCAGGGTGCTCAGTACTCAGTGTGCTGAGTGCTCAGTACTCAGGGTGCTGGGTGCTCAGTACTCAGGGTGCTGGGTGCTCAGTACTCAGGGTGCTGGGTGCTCAGTGCTCGGGGTGCTGGGTGCTCATTAATCAGGGTGCTGGGTGCTCAGTACTCAGGGTGCTCAGTGCTTGGGGTGCCTGGTGCTCAGTACTCAGGGTGCTCAGTGCTTGGGGTGCTGGGTGCTCAGTACTCAGGGTGCTGGTTGCTCAGTGCTCAGGGTGCTGGGTGCTGAGTACTCAGGGTGCTGGGTGCTCAGTGCTCGGGATGCTGGGTGCTCAGTGCTCGGGGTGCTGGGTGCTCAGTGCTCGGGGTGCTGGGTGCTCAGTGCTCAGGGTGCTGGGTGCTCAGTGCTCGGGGTGCTGGGTGCTCAGTGCTCGGGGTGCTCGGTGCTCAGTGCTCGGGGTGCTGGGTACTCAGTACTCGGGGTGCTCAGTGCTCAGTACTCAGGGTGCTGGGTGCTCAGTGCTCAGGGTGCTGGGTGCTCAGTGCTCGGGGTGCTGGGTGCTCGGTGCTCAGGTTGCTGGGTGCTGAGTACTCGGGGTGCTGGGTGCTCAGTACTCAGGGTGCTGGGTGCTCATTGCTCGGGGTGCTCCGTGCTCAGTGCTCCGGGTGCTGGGTGCTCAGTGCTCGGGGTGCTGGGTGCTCAGTGCTCAGGGTGCTGGGTGCTCAGTGCTCGGGGTGCTCGGTGCTCAGTGCTCAGGGTACTGGGTGCTCAGTACTCAGGGTGCTCGGTGCTTAGTAATCAGGGTGCTGGGTGCTCAGTACTCAGGGTGCTCATTGCTCAGGGTGCTGGGTTCTCAGTACTCAGGGTGCTGGGTGCTCAGTACTCAGGGTGCTCAGTGCTCAGTACTCAGGGTGCTCAGTGCTCAGTACTCAGGGTGCTCAGTGCTCAGGGTGCTGGGTGCTCAGTGCTCGGGGTGCTGGGTGCTCAGGGCTCACGGTGCTGTGTGCTCAGTACTCGGGGTGCTGGGTGCTCAGTGCTCGGGGTGCTCGGTGCTCAGTGCTCAAGGTGCTGGGTGCTCAGTACTCAGGGTGCTCATTGCTCAGGGTGCTGGGTTCTCAGTACTCAGGGTGCTGGGTGCTCAGTACTCAGGGTGCTGGGTGCTCAGTGCTCAGTGTGCTCTGTGCTCGGGGTGCTGGGTGCTCAGTACTCAGGGTGCTGGGTGCTCAGTGCTCAGGGTGCTGGGTGCTCAGTACTCAGGGTGCTGGGTGCTCATTCTCGTGGTGCTGGGTGCTCAGTGCTCGGGATGCTGGGTGCTCAGTACTCGGGGTGTTGGGTGCTCAGTGCTCAGCGTGCTGGGTGCTCAGTACTCAGGGTGCTTGGTTCTCAGTACTCAGGGTGCTCGGTGCTCATTCTCGGGGTGCTGGGTGCTCAGTGCTCAGGGTCCTCGGTGCTCAGTACTCAGGGTGCTCAGTACTCAGCGTGCTTTGTGCTCAGTGCTCAGGGTGCTGGGTGCTCAGTACTCAGGGTTCTGGGTGCTCAGTTCTCACGGTGCTGGGTGCTCAGTACTCGGGGTGCTGGGTGCTCATTACTCAGTGTGCTGGGTGCTCAGTGCTCAGGGTGCTCGCTGCTCAGTACTCTTTTTGCTGGGTGCTCAGTACTCAGGGTGCTGGGTGCTCAGTGCTCGGGGTGCTCGGTGCTCAGTGCTCAGGATGCTCGGTGCTCAGTACTTTTGGTGCTGGGTGCTCGGTACTCAGGGTGCTGGGTGCTCAGTGCTCGGGGTGCTCGGTGCTCAGTACTCAGGGTGCTGGGTGCTCAGTGCTCGGGTTGTTGGGTGCTCAGTGCTCAGGGTGCTGAGTGCTCAGTGCTCTGGGTGCTGGGTGCTCAGTACTCGGAGTGCTCGGTGCTCAGTACTCAGGGTGCTGGGTGCTCAGTGCTCAGGTGATGGGTGCTAAGTACTCAGGTTGCTGGGTGCTCAGTACTCAGGTTGCACAGTACTCAGGGTGCAGGGTGCTCAGTGCTCGGGGTGCTGGGTGCTCAGTACTCAGGGTGCTCAGTACTCAGGATGCTGGGTGCTCAGTACTCAGGGTGCTGGGTGCTCAGTACTCAGGGTGCTGGGTGCTCAGTCCTCAGGGTGCTAAGTGCTCAGGGTGCTGGGTGCTCAGTGCTCGCGGAGCTCGGTGCTCAGTACTCAGGGTGCTGAGTGCTCAGTACTCAGGGTGCTGGGTGCTCAGTACTCAGGGTGCTGGGTGCTCAGTGCTCGGGGTTTTGGGTGCTCAGTGCTCAGGGTGCTCAGTGCTCAGTACTCAGGGTGCTGGGTGCTCAGTACTCAGGGTGCTGGGTGCTCAGTGCTCGGGGTGCTGGGTGCTCAGTACTCAGGGTGCTGTTTGCTCAGTGCTCGTGGTGCTCGGTGCTCAGTACTCAAGGTGCTGGGTGCTCAGTGCTCATGGTGCTGGGTGCTCAGAACTCAGGGTGCTCAGTACTCAGTGTGCTGAGTGCTCAGTACTCAGGGTGCTGGGTGCTCAGTACTCAGGGTGCTGGGTGCTCAGTACTCAGGGTGCTGGGTGCTCAGTGCTCGGGGTGCTGGGTGCTCATTAATCAGGGTGCTGGGTGCTCAGTACTCAGGGTGCTCAGTGCTTGGGGTGCCTGGTGCTCAGTACTCAGGGTGCTCAGTGCTTGGGGTGCTGGGTGCTCAGTACTCAGGGTGCTGGTTGCTCAGTGCTCAGGGTGCTGGGTGCTGAGTACTCAGGGTGCTGGGTGCTCAGTGCTCGGGATGCTGGGTGCTCAGTGCTCGGGGTGCTGGGTGCTCAGTGCTCGGGGTGCTGGGTGCTCAGTGCTCAGGGTGCTGGGTTCTCAGTGCTCGGGGTGCTGGGTGCTCAGTGCTCGGGGTGCTCGGTGCTCAGTGCTCACCGTGCTGGGTACTCAGTACTCGGGGTGCTCAGTGCTCAGTACTCAGGGTGCTGGGTGCTCAGTGCTCAGGGTGCTGGGTGCTCAGTGCTTGGGGTGCCTGGTGCTCAGTACTCAGGGTGCTCAGTGCTTGGGGTGCTGGGTGCTCAGTACTCAGGGTGCTGGTTGCTCAGTGCTCAGGGTGCTGGGTGCTGAGTACTCAGGGTGCTGGGTGCTCAGTGCTCGGGATGCTGGGTGCTCAGTGCTCGGGGTGCTGGGTGCTCAGTGCTCGGGGTGCTGGGTGCTCAGTGCTCAGGGTGCTGGGTGCTCAGTGCTCGGGGTGCTGGGTGCTCAGTGCTCGGGGTGCTCGGTGCTCAGTGCTCGGGGTGCTGGGTACTCAGTACTCGGGGTGCTCAGTGCTCAGTACTCAGGGTGCTGGGTGCTCAGTGCTCAGGGTGCTGGGTGCTCAGTGCTCGGGGTGCTGGGTGCTCGGTGCTCAGGTTGCTGGGTGCTGAGTACTCGGGGTGCTGGGTGCTCAGTACTCAGGGTGCTGGGTGCTCATTGCTCGGGGTGCTCCGTGCTCAGTGCTCCGGGTGCTGGGTGCTCAGTGCTCGGGGTGCTGGGTGCTCAGTGCTCAGGGTGCTGGGTGCTCAGTGCTCGGGGTGCTCGGTGCTCAGTGCTCAGGGTACTGGGTGCTCAGTACTCAGGGTGCTCGGTGCTTAGTAATCAGGGTGCTGGGTGCTCAGTACTCAGGGTGCTCATTGCTCAGGGTGCTGGGTTCTCAGTACTCAGGGTGCTGGGTGCTCAGTACTCAGGGTGCTCAGTGCTCAGTACTCAGGGTGCTCAGTGCTCAGTACTCAGGGTGCTCAGTGCTCAGGGTGCTGGGTGCTCAGTGCTCGGGGTGCTGGGTGCTCAGGGCTCACGGTGCTGTGTGCTCAGTACTCGGGGTGCTGGGTGCTCAGTGCTCGGGGTGCTCGGTGCTCAGTGCTCAAGGTGCTGGGTGCTCAGTACTCAGGGTGCTCATTGCTCAGGGTGCTGGGTTCTCAGTACTCAGGGTGCTGGGTGCTCAGTACTCAGGGTGCTGGGTGCTCAGTGCTCAGTGTGCTCTGTGCTCGGGGTGCTGGGTGCTCAGTACTCAGGGTGCTGGGTGCTCAGTGCTCAGGGTGCTGGGTGCTCAGTACTCAGGGTGCTGGGTGCTCATTCTCGTGGTGCTGGGTGCTCAGTGCTCGGGATGCTGGGTGCTCAGTACTCGGGGTGTTGGGTGCTCAGTGCTCAGCGTGCTGGGTGCTCAGTAATCAGGGTGCTTGGTTCTCAGTACTCAGGGTGCTCGGTGCTCATTCTCGGGGTGCTGGGTGCTCAGTGCTCAGGGTCCTCGGTGCTCAGTACTCAGGGTGCTCAGTACTCAGCGTGCTTTGTGCTCAGTGCTCAGGGTGCTGGGTGCTCAGTACTCAGGGTTCTGGGTGCTCAGTTCTCACGGTGCTGGGTGCTCAGTACTCGGGGTGCTGGGTGCTCATTACTCAGTGTGCTGGGTGCTCAGTGCTCAGGGTGCTCGCTGCTCAGTACTCTTTTTGCTGGGTGCTCAGTACTCAGGGTGCTGGGTGCTCAGTGCTCGGGGTGCTCGGTGCTCAGTGCTCAGGATGCTCGGTGCTCAGTACTTTTGGTGCTGGGTGCTCGGTACTCAGGGTGCTGGGTGCTCAGTGCTCGGGGTGCTCGGTGCTCAGTACTCAGGGTGCTGGGTGCTCAGTGCTCGGGTTGTTGGGTGCTCAGTGCTCAGGGTGCTGAGTGCTCAGTGCTCTGGGTGCTGGGTGCTCAGTACTCGGAGTGCTCGGTGCTCAGTACTCAGGGTGCTGGGTGCTCAGTGCTCAGGTGATGGGTGCTAAGTACTCAGGTTGCTGGGTGCTCAGTACTCAGGTTGCACAGTACTCAGGGTGCAGGGTGCTCAGTGCTCGGGGTGCTGGGTGCTCAGTACTCAGGGTGCTCAGTACTCAGGATGCTGGGTGCTCAGTACTCAGGGTGCTGGGTGCTCAGTACTCAGGGTGCTGGGTGCTCAGTCCTCAGGGTGCTAAGTGCTCAGGGTGCTGGGTGCTCAGTGCTCGCGGAGCTCGGTGCTCAGTACTCAGGGTGCTGAGTGCTCAGTACTCAGGGTGCTGGGTGCTCAGTACTCAGGGTGCTGGGTGCTCAGTGCTCGGGGTTTTGGGTGCTCAGTGCTCAGGGTGCTCAGTGCTCAGTACTCAGGGTGCTGGGTGCTCAGTACTCAGGGTGCTGGGTGCTCAGTGCTCGGGGTGCTGGGTGCTCAGTACTCAGGGTGCTGTTTGCTCAGTGCTCGTGGTGCTCGGTGCTCAGTACTCAAGGTGCTGGGTGCTCAGTGCTCATGGTGCTGGGTGCTCAGAACTCAGGGTGCTCAGTACTCAGTGTGCTGAGTGCTCAGTACTCAGGGTGCTGGGTGCTCAGTACTCAGGGTGCTGGGTGCTCAGTACTCAGGGTGCTGGGTGCTCAGTGCTCGGGGTGCTGGGTGCTCATTAATCAGGGTGCTGGGTGCTCAGTACTCAGGGTGCTCAGTGCTTGGGGTGCCTGGTGCTCAGTACTCAGGGTGCTCAGTGCTTGGGGTGCTGGGTGCTCAGTACTCAGGGTGCTGGTTGCTCAGTGCTCAGGGTGCTGGGTGCTGAGTACTCAGGGTGCTGGGTGCTCAGTGCTCGGGATGCTGGGTGCTCAGTGCTCGGGGTGCTGGGTGCTCAGTGCTCGGGGTGCTGGGTGCTCAGTGCTCAGGGTGCTGGGTTCTCAGTGCTCGGGGTGCTGGGTGCTCAGTGCTCGGGGTGCTCGGTGCTCAGTGCTCACCGTGCTGGGTACTCAGTACTCGGGGTGCTCAGTGCTCAGTACTCAGGGTGCTGGGTGCTCAGTGCTCAGGGTGCTGGGTGCTCAGTGCTCGGGGTGCTGGGTGCTCGGTGCTCAGGTTGCTGGGTGCTCAGTACTCGGGGTGCTGGGTGCTCAGTACTCAGGGTGCTGGGTGCTCATTGCTCGGGGTGCAGGGTGCTCAGTGCTCCGGGTGCTGGGTGCTCAGTGCTCGGGGTGCTGGGTGCTCAGTGCTCAGGGTGCTGGGTGCTCAGTGCTCGGGGTGCTCGGTGCTCAGTGCTCAGGGTACTGGGTGCTCAGTACTCAGGGTGCTCGGTGCTTAGAACTCAGGGTGCTGGGTGCTCAGTACTCAGGGTGCTCATTGCTCAGGGTGCTGGGTTCTCAGTACTCAGGGTGCTGGGTGCTCAGTACTCAGGGTGCTCAGTGCTCAGGGTGCTGGGTTCTCAGTACTCAGGGTGCTGGGTGCTCAGTACTCAGGGTGCTCAGTGCTCAGTACTCAGGGTGCTCAGTGCTCAGTACTCAGGGTGCTCAGTGCTCAGTACTCAGGGTGCTCAGTGCTCAGGGTGCTGGGTGCTCAGTACTCAGGGTGCTCAGTGCTCAGTACTCAGGGTGCTGGGTGCTCAGTACTCAGGGTGCTCATTGCTCAGGGTGCTGGGTTCTCAGTACTCAGGGTGCTGGGTGCTCAGTACTCAGGGTGCTCAGTGCTCAGTACTCAGGGTGCTCAGTGCTCAGTACTCAGGGTGCTCAGTGCTCAGGGTGCTGGGTGCTCAGTGCTCGGGGTGCTGGGTGCTCAGTGCTCGGGGTGCTGGGTGCTCAGTGCTCAGGGTGCTGGGTGCTCAGTGCTCGGGGTGCTCGGTGCTCAGTGCTCAGGCTACTGGGTGCTCAGTACTCAGGGTGCTCGGTGCTTAGTACTCAGGGTGCTGGGTGCTCAGTACTCAGGGTGCTCAGTGCTCAGGGTGCTGGCTGCTCATTGCTCAGGGTGCTGGGTGCTCAGTGCCAAGGGTGCTGGGTGCTCAGTGCACGGGGTGCTGGGTGCTCAGTGCTCAGGGTGCTTGGTGCTCAGTATTCAGGGTGCTGAGTGCTCAGTACTCACGGTGCTGGGTGCTCAGTACTCAGGGTGCTCAGTACTCAGTACTCAGGGTGCTGGGTGCTCAGTGCTTGGGGTACTGGGTGCTCAGTGCTCAGGGTGCTGGGTGCTCAGTGCTCGGGGTGCTGGGTGCTCAGTACACGGGGTGCTCGGTGCTCAGTACTCAGGGTGCTGGGTGCTCAGTACTCAGGGTGCTGGGTGCTCAGTGCTCGGGGTGCTCGGTGCTCAGTGCTCGGGATGCTCGGTGCTCAGTACTTTTGGTGCTGGGTGCTCGGTACTCAGGGTGCTGGGTGCTCAGTGCTCGGGGTGCTCGGTGCTCAGTACTCAGGGTGCTGGGTGCTCAGTGCTCGGGTTGTTGGGTGCTCAGTGCTCAGGGTGCTGAGTGCTCAGTGCTCTGGGTGCTGGGTGCTCAGTACTCGGAGTGCTCGGTGCTCAGTACTCAGGGTGCTGGGTGCTCAGTCCTCAGGGTGCTAAGTGCTCAGGGTGCTGGGTGCTCAGTGCTCGGGGAGCTCGGTGCTCAGTACTCAGGGTGCTGAGTGCTCAGTACTCAGGGTGCTGGGTGCTCAGTACTCAGGGTGCTGGGTGCACAGTGCTCGGGGTTTTGGGTGCTCAGTGCTCAGGGTGCTCAGTGCTCAGTACTCAGGGTGCTGGGTGCTCAGTACTCAGGGTGCTGGGTGCTCAGTGCTCGGGGTGCTGGGTGCTCAGTACTCAGGGTGCTGTTTGCTCAGTGCTCGGGGTGCTCGGTGCTCAGTACTCAAGGTGCTGGGTGCTCAGTACTCAGGGTGCTGGGTGCTCAGTACTCAGGGTGCTGGGTGCTCAGTACTCAGGGTGCTGGGTGCTCAGTGCTCGGGGTGCTGGGTGCTCATTAATCAGGGTGCTGGGTGCTCAGTACTCAGGGTGCTCAGTGCTTGGGGTGCCTGGTGCTCAGTACTCAGGGTGCTCAGTGCTTGGGGTGCTGGGTGCTCAGTACTCAGGGTGCTGGTTGCTCAGTGCTCAGGGTGCTGGGTGCTGAGTACTCAGGGTGCTGGGTGCTCAGTGCTCGGGATGCTGGGTGCTCAGTGCTCGGGGTGCTGGGTGCTCAGTGCTCGGGGTGCTGGGTGCTCAGTGCTCAGGGTGCTGGGTGCTCAGTGCTCGGGGTGCTGGGTGCTCAGTGCTCGGGGTGCTCGGTGCTCAGTGCTCGGGGTGCTGGGTACTCAGTACTCGGGGTGCTCAGTGCTCAGTACTCAGGGTGCTGGGTGCTCAGTGCTCAGGGTGCTGGGTGCTCAGTGCTCGGGGTGCTGGGTGCTCGGTGCTCAGGTTGCTGGGTGCTCAGTACTCGGGGTGCTGGGTGCTCAGTACTCAGGGTGCTGGGTGCTCATTGCTCGGGGTGCTCCGTGCTCAGTGCTCCGGGTGCTGGGTGCTCAGTGCTCGGGGTGCTGGGTGCTCAGTGCTCAGGGTGCTGGGTGCTCAGTGCTCGGGGTGCTCGGTGCTCAGTGCTCAGGGTACTGGGTGCTCAGTACTCCGGGTGCTCGGTGCTTAGTACTCAGGGTGCTGGGTGCTCAGTACTCAGGGTGCTCATTGCTCAGGGTGCTGGGTTCTCAGTACTCAGGGTGCTGGGTGCTCAGTACTCAGGGTGCTCAGTGCTCAGTACTCAGGGTGCTCAGTGCTCAGTACTCAGGGTGCTCAGTGCTCAGGGTGCTGGGTGCTCAGTGCTCGGGGTGCTGGGTGCTCAGTGCTCACGGTGCTGTGTGCTCAGTACTCAGGGTGCTGGGTGCTCAGTGCTCGGGGTGCTCGGTGCTCAGTGCTCAGGGTGCTGGGTGCTCAGTACTCAGGGTGCTCATTGCTCAGGGTGCTGGGTTCTCAGTACTCAGGGTGCTGGGTGCTCAGTACTCAGGGTGCTCAGTGCTCAGTACTCAGGGTGCTCAGTGCTCAGTACTCAGGGTGCTCAGTGCTCAGGGTGCTGGGTGCTCAGTGCTCGGGGTGCTGGGTGCTCAGTGCTCACGGTGCTGTGTGCTCAGTACTCAGGGTGCTCAGTACTCAGGGTGCTGGGTGCTCAGTGTTCAGGGTGCTGGCTGCTCAGTGCTCAGGGTGCTGGGTGCTCAGTGCTCAGGGTGCTTGGTGCTCAGTACTCAGGGTGCTGAGTGCTCAGTACTCACGGTGCTGGGTGCTCAGTACTCAGGGTGCTCAGTACTCAGTACTCAGGGTGCTGGGTGCTCAGTGCTTGGGGTACTGGGTGCTCAGTGCTCAGGGTGCTGGGTGCTCAGTGCTCGGGGTGCTGGGTGCTCAGTACACGGGGTGCTCGGTGCTCAGTACTCAGGGTGCTGGGTGCTCAGTACTCAGGGTGCTGGGTGCTCAGTGCTCAGGGTGCTGTGTGCTCAGTACTCAGGTTGCTGGGTGCTCAGTACTCAGGGTGCTGGGTGCTCAGTGCTCAGGGTGCTGGGTGCTCAGTGCTCGGGGTGCTAGGTGCTCAGTGCTCAGGGTGCTCGGTACTCAGTGCTTAGTACACAGGGTGCTGCGTGCTCAGTGCTCGGGGTGCTGGGTGCTCAGTGCTCAGGGTGCTGGGTACTCAGTGCTCAGTACACAGGGTGCTGAGTGCTCAGTGCACAGGGTGCTGGGTGCTCAGTACTCAGGGTGCTCAGTGCTCAGGGTGCTGGGTGCTCAGTGCTCAGGGTGCTGGGTACTCAGTGCTCAGTACACAGGGTGCAGAGTGCTCAGTGCTCGGGGTGCTGGGTGCTCAGTGCTCAGGGTGCTGGGTGCTCAGTGCTCAGGGTGCTGGGTGCTCAGTCCTCAGGGTGCTGGGTGCTCAGTGCTCAGGGTGCTGGGTGCTCAGTACTCAGGGTGCTGGGTCCTCAGTGCTCAGGGTGCTGGGTGCTCAGTGCTCGGGGTGCTCAGTACTCAGGGTGCTGGGTGTTCATTGCTCAGGGTACTGGGTGCTCAGTACTCAGGGTGCTCGGTGCTTAGTACTCAGGTTGCTGGGTGCTCAGTACTCCGGGTGCTGGGTGCTCAGTGCTCGGGGTGCTCGGTGCTCAGTGCTCAGGGTGCTGGGTGCTCAGTACTCAGGGTGCTCATTGCTCAGGGTGCTGGGTGCTCATTACTCAGGGTGCTGGGTGCTCAGTACTCAGGGTGCTCAGTGCTCAGTACTCAGGGTGCTCAGTGCTCAGTACTCAGGGTGCTCAGTGCTCAGGGTGCTGGGTGCTCAGTGCTCGGGGTGCTGGGTGCTCAGTGCTCACGGTGCTGTGTGCTCAGTACTCAGGGTGCTCAGTACTCAGGGTGCTGGGTGCTCAGTGCTCAGGGTGCTGGGTGCTCAGTGCTCAGGGTGCTGGGTGCTCAGAGCTCAGGGTGCTCGGTGCTCAGTGCTCAGGTTGCTGGGTGCTCAATACTCAGGGTGCTGGGTGCTCAGTACTCAGCCTGCTCAGTGCTCAGTACTCAGGGTGCTCAGTGCTCAGGGTGCTGGGTGCTCAGTGCTCGGGGTGCTGGGTACTCAGTCCTCAGGGTGCTGGGTGCTCAGTGCTCAGGGTGCTCGGTGCTCAGTGCTCAGGGTGCTGGGTGCTCAGTACTCAGGGTGCTGGGTGCTCAGTGCTCGGGGTGCTGGGGGCTCAGTACTCAGGGTGCTGGGTGCTCAGTGCTCAGGGTCCTGGGTGCTCAGTGCTCGGGGTGCTGGGTGCTCATTAATCAGGGTGCTGGGTGCTCAGTACTCAGGGTGATCAGTGCTTGGGGTGCTGGGTGCTCAGTACTCAGGGTGATCAGTGCTTGGGTTGCTGGGTGCTCAGTACTCAGGGTGCTGGTTGCTCAGTGCTCAGGGTGCTGGGTGCTGAGTACTCAGGGTGCTGGGTGCTCAGTACTCAGGGTGCTGGGTGCTCAGTGCTCGGGATGCTGGGTGCTCAGTGCTCGGGGTGCTGGGTGCTCAGTGCTCGGGGTGCTGGGTGCTCAGTGCTCAGGGTGCTGGGTGCTGAGTACTCAGGGTGCTGGGTGCTCAGTACTCAGGGTGCTGGGTGCTCAGTGCTCGGTGTGCTGGGTGCTCAGTGCTCAGGGTGCTGGGTGCTCAGTGCTCGGGGTGCTGGGTGCTCAGTGCTCGGTGTGCTCGGTGCTCAGTGCTCGGGGTGGTGGGTGCTCAGTACTCGGGGTGCTCAGTGCTCAGTACTCAGGGTGCTGGGTGCTCAGTGCTCAGGATGCTGGGTGCTCAGTACTCAGGGTGCTCAGTACTCAGTACTCAGGGTGCTGGGTGCTCAGTACTCAGGGTGCTGGGTGCTCAGTGCTCGGGGTGCTGGGTGCTCATTAATCAGGGTGCTGGGTGCTCAGTACTCAGGGTGCTCAGTGCTTGGGGTGCTGGGTGCTCAGTACTCAGGGTGCTCAGTGCTTGGGGTGCTGGGTGCTCAGTACTCAGGGTGCTGGTTGCTCAGTGCTCAGGGTGCTGGGTGCTGAGTACTCAGGGTGCTGGGTGCTCAGTACTCAGGGTGCTGGGTGCTCAGTTCTCGGGATGCTGGGTGCTCAGTCCTCGGGGTGCTGGGTGCTCAGTGCTCGGGGTGCTCGGTGCTCAGTGCTCGGGGTGCTGGGTTCTCAGTACTCGGGGTGCTCAGTGCTCAGTACTCAGGGTGCTGGGTGCTCAGTGCTCAGGGTGCTGGGTGCTCAGTGCTCGGGGTGCTCGGTGCTCAGTACTCAGGGTTCTGTGTGCTCAGTGCTCTGGGTGCTCGGTGCTCAGTGCTCAGCGTGCTGGGTGCTCAGTGCTCGGGGTGCTCGGTGCTCAGTACTCAGGGTTCTGTGTGCTCAGTGCTCAGGGTGCTCGGTGCTCAGTACTCAGGGTGCTGGGTGCTCAGTGCTCGGTGTGCTCGGTGCTCAGTACGTTGGGTGCTCACTACTCAGGGTGCTGGGTGCTCAGTGCTCAGGGTGATCGGTGATCACTACTCAGCGTGCACAGTAATCAGGGAGCTGGGTGCTCAGTATTCAGGGTGCTCAGTGCTTGGGGTGCTGGGTGCTCAGTACTCAGGGTGCTGGGTGCTCAGTACTCCGGGTTCTGGGTGCTCATTCTCGGGGTGCTCGGTTCTCAGTACTCAGGGGGCTGGGTGCTCATTCTCGGTGTGCTGGGTGCTCAGTGCTCGGGGTGCTGGGTGCTCAGTGCTCAGGGTCCTCGGTGCTCAGTACTCAGGGTGCTCAGTACTCAGCGTGCTTTGTGCTCAGTGCTCAGGGTGCTGGGTGCTCAGTACTCAGGGTGCTGGGTGCTCAGTACTCAGGGTGCTGGGTGCTCAGTGCTCAGGGTGCTGTGTGCTCAGTACTCAGGTTGCTGGGTGCTCAGTACTCAGGGTGCTGGGTGCTCAGTGCTCGGGGTGCTAGGTGCTCAGTGCTCAGGGTGCTGGGTACTCAGTGCTCAGTACACAGGGTGCTGAGTGCTCAGTGCTCGGGGTGCTGGGTGCTCAGTGCTCAGGGTGCTGGGTACTCAGTGCTCAGTACACAGGGTGCTGAGTGCTCAGTGCACAGGGGGCTGGGTGCTCAGTACTCAGGGTGCTCAGTGCTCAGGGTGCTGGGTGCTCAGTGCTCAGGGTGCTGGGTACACAGTGCTCAGTACACAGGGTGCTGAGTGCTCAGTGCTCGGGGTGCTGGGTGCTCAGTGCTCAGGGTGCTGGGTGCTCAGTGCTCAGGGTGCTGGGTGCTCAGTACTCAGGGTGTTGGGTGCTCAGTGCTCAGGGTGCTGGGTGCTCAGTTCTCAGGGTGCTGGGTCCTCAGTGCTCAGGGTGCTGGGTGCTCAGTGCTCGGGGTGCTCAGTACTCAGGGTGCTGGGTGTTCAGTGCTCAGGGTACTGGGTGCTCAGTACTCAGGGTGCTCGGTGCTTAGTACTCAGGGTGCTGGGTGCTCAGTACTCCGGGTGCTGGGTGCTCAGTGCTCGGGGTGCTCGGTGCTCAGTGCTCAGGGTGCTGGGTGCTCAGTGCTCAGGGTGCTGGGTACTCAGTGCTCAGTACACAGGGTGCTGAGTGCTCAGTGCTCGGGGTGCTGGGTGCTCAGTGCTCAGGGTGCTGGGTGCTCAGTGCTCAGGGTGCTGGGTGCTCAGTACTCAGGTTGCTGGGTGCTCAGTGCTCAGGGTGCTGGGTGCTCAGTACTCAGGGTGCTGGGTCCTCAGTGCTCAGGGTGCTGGGTGCTCAGTGCTCGGGGTGCTCAGTACTCAGGGTGCTGGGTGTTCAGTGCTCAGGGTACTGGGTGCTCAGTACTCAGGGTGCTCGGTGTTTAGTACTCAGGGTACTGGGTGCTCAGTACTCCGGGTGCTGGGTGCTCAGTGCTCGGGATGCACGGTGCTCAGTGCTCAGGGTGCTGGGTGCTCAGTACTCAGGGTGCTCATTGCTCAGGGTGCTGGGTGCTCATTACTCAGGGTGCTGGGTGCTCAGTACTCAGGGTGCTCAGTGCTCAGTACTCAGGGTGCTCAGTGCTCAGTACTCAGGGTGCTCAGTGCTCAGGGTGCTGGGTGCTCAGTGCTCGGGGTGCTGGGTGCTCAGTGCTCACGGTGCTGTGTGCTCAGTACTCAGGGTGCTCAGTACTCAGGGTGCTGGGTGCTCAGTGCTCAGGGTGCTGGGTGCTCAGTGCTCAGGGTGCTCCGTGCTCAGAGCTCAGGGTGCTCGGTGCTCAGTGCTCAGGTTGCTGGGTGCTCAATACTCAGGGTGCTGGGTGCTCAGTACTCAGGGTGCTCAGTGCTCAGTACTCAGGGTGCTCAGTGCTCAGGGTGCTGGGTGCTCAGTGCTCGGGGTGCTGGGTACTCAGTCCTCAGGGTGCTGGGTGCTTAGTACTCAGGGTGCTGGGTGCTCAGTGCTCGGGGTGCTGGGGGCTCAGTACTCAGGGTGCTGGGTGCTCAGTGCTCAGGGTGCTGGGTGCTCAGTGCTTGGGGTGCTGGGTGCTCATTAATCAGGGTGATGGGTGCTCAGTACTCAGGGTGCTCAGTGCTTGGGGTGCTGGGTGCTCAGTACTCAGGGTGCTCAGTGCTTGGGGTGCTGGGTGCTCAGTACTCAGGGTGCTGGGTGCTCAGTGCTCAGGGTGCTGGGTGCTGAGTACTCAGGGTGCTGGGTGCTCAGTACTCAGGGTGCTGGGTGCTCAGTGCTCGGGATGCTGGGTGCTCAGTGCTCGGGGTGCTGGGTGCTCAGTGCTCGGGGTGCTGGGTGCTCAGTGCTCAGGGTGCTGGGTGCTGAGTACTCAGGGTGCTGGGTGCTCAGTACTCAGGGTGCTGGGTGCTCAGTGCTCGGTGTGCTGGGTGCTCAGTGCTCGGGTTGCTGGGTGCTCAGTGCTCGGGTTGCTGGGTGCTCAGTGCTCGGGGTGCTGGGTGCTCAGTGCTCAGGGTGCTGGGTGCTCAGTGCTCGGGGTGCTGGGTGCTCAGTGCTCGGTGTGCTCGGTGCTCAGTGCTCGGGATGGTGGGTGCTCAGTACTCGGGGTGCTCAGTGCTCAGTACTCAGGGTGCTGGGTGCTCACTACTCAGGGTGCTCGGTGCTCATTGCTCGGGGTGCTTGGTCCTCAATGTTACGGGTGCTGGGTGCTCAGTGCTCGGGGTGCTCGGTGCTCAGTACTCAGTGTGCTCAGTACTCTGCGTGCTTTGTGCTCAGTGCTCAGGGTGCTGGGTGCTCAGTACTCAGGGTGCTGGGTGCTCAGTACTCACGGTGCTGGGTGCTCAGTACTCGGGGTGCTGGGTGCTCATTACTCAGTGTGCTGGGTGCTCAGTGCTCAGGGTGCTCGCTGCTCAGTACTCTTTTTGCTGGGTGCTCAGTACTCAGGGTGCTGGGTGCTCAGTGCTCGGGGTCCTCGGTGCTCAGTACTCAGTGTGCTCAGTACTCTGCGTGCTTTGTGCTCAGTGCTCAGGGTGCTGGGTGCTCAGTACTCAGGGTGCTGGGTGCTCAGTACTCACGGTGCTGGGTGCTCAGTACTCGGGGTGCTGGGTGCTCATTACTCAGTGTGCTGGGTGCTCAGTGCTCAGGGTGCTCGCTGCTCAGTACTCTTTTTGCTGGGTGCTCAGTACTCAGGGTGCTGGGTGCTCAGTGCTCGGGGTGCTCGGTGCTCAGTGCTCAGGATGCTCGGTGCTCAGTACTTTTGGTGCTGGGTGCTCGGTACTCAGGGTGCTGGGTGCTCAGTGCTCGGGGTGCTCGGTGCTCAGTACTCAGGGTGCTGGGTGCTCAGTGCTCAGGATGCTGGGAGCTCAGTACTCAGGGTGCTCAGTACTCAGTACTCAGGGTGCTGGGTGCTCAGTGCTTGGGGTGTTGGGTGCTCAGTGCTCAGGGTGCTGGGTGCTCAGTGCTCGGGGTGCTGGGTGCTCAGTACTCGGAGTGCTCGGTGCTCAGTACTCAGGGTGCTGGGTGCTCAGTGCTCAGGTGCTGGGTGCTAAGTACTCAGGTTGCTGGGTGCTCAGTACTCAGGTTGCACAGTACTCAGGGTGCTGGGTGCTCAGTGCTCGGGGTGCTGGGTGCTCAGTACTCAGGGTGCTCAGTACTCAGGATGCTGGGTGCTCAGTACTCAGGGTGCTGGGTGCTCAGTACTCAGGGTGCTGGGTGCTCAGTCCTCAGGGTGCTAAGTGCTCAGGGTGCTGGGTGCTCAGTGCTCGGGGAGCTCGGTGCTCAGTACTCAGGGTGCTGAGTGCTCAGTACTCAGGGTGCTGGGTGCTCAGTACTCAGGGTGCTGGGTGCTCAGTGCTCGGGGTTTTGGGTGCTCAGTGCTCAGGGTGCTCAGTGCTCAGTACTCAGGGTGCTGGGTGCTCAGTACTCAGGGTGCTGGGTGCTCAGTGCTCGGGGTGCTGGGTGCTCAGTACTCAGGGTGCTGTTTGCTCAGTGCTCGGGGTGCTCGGTGCTCATTACTCAAGGTGCTGGGTGCTCAGTGCTCACGGTGCTGGGTGCTCAGAACTCAGGGTGCTCAGTACTCAGGGTACTGAGTGCTCAGTACTCAGGGTGCTGGGAGTTCAGTACTCAGGGTGCTGGGTGCTCAGTACTCAGGGTGCTGGGTGCTCAGTGCTCGGGGTGCTGGGTGCTCATTAATCAGGGTGCTGGGTGCTCAGTACTCAGGGTGCTCAGTGCTTGGGGTGCTGGGTGCTCAGTACTCAGGGTGCTCAGTGCTTGGGGTGCTGGGTGCTCAGTACTCAGGGTGCTGGTTGCTCAGTGCTCAGGGTGCTGGGTGCTGAGTACTCAGGGTGCTGGGTGCTCAGTACTCAGGGTGCTGGGTGCTCAGTGCTCGGGATGCTGGGTGCTCAGTCCTCGGGTTGCTGGGTTCTCAGTACTCGGGGTGCTCAGTGCTCAGTACTCAGGGTGCTGGGTGCTCAGTGCTCAGGGTGCTGGGTGATCAGTGCTCGGGGTGCTCGGTGCTCAGTACTCAGGGTTCTGTGTGCTCAGTGCTCAGGGTGCTCGGTGCTCAGTGCTCAGGGTGCTGGGTGCTCAGTGCTCGGGGTGCTCGGTGCTCAGTACTCAGGGTTCTGTGTGCTCAGTGCTCAGGGTGCTCGGTGCTCAGTACTCAGGGTGCTGGGTGCTCAGTGCTCGGTGTGCTCGGTGCTCAGTACGTTGGGTGCTCAGTACTCAGGGTGCTGGGTGCTCAGTGCTCAGGGTGATCGGTGATCACTACTCAGCGTGCACAGTAATCAGGGAGCTGGGTGCTCAGTATTCAGGGTGCTCAGTGCTCGGGGTGCTGGGTGCTCAGTACTCAGGGTGCTGGGTGCTCAGTACTCAGGGTTCTGGGTGCTCATTCTCGGGGTGCTGGGTGCTCAGTGCTCGGGGTGCTGGGTGCACAGTGCTCAGGGTCCTCGGTGCTCAGTACTCAGGGTGCTCAGTACTCAGCGTGCTTTGTGCTCAGTGCTCAGGGTGCTGGGTGCTCAGTACTCAGGGTGCTGAATGCTCAGTACTCACGGTGCTGGGTGCTCAGTACTCAGGGTGCTCAGTACTCAGTACTCAGGGTGCTGGGTGCTCAGTGCTTGGGGTACTGGGTGCTCAGTGCTCAGGGTGCTGGGTGCTCAGTGCTCGGGGTGCTGGGTGCTCAGTACACGGGGTGCTCGGTGCTCAGTACTCAGGGTGCTGGGTGCTCAGTACTCAGGGTGCTGGGTGCTCAGTGCTCAGGGTGCTGTGTGCTCAGTACTCAGGTTGCTGGGTGCTCAGTACACAGGGTGCTGGGTGCTCAGTGCTCAGGGTGCTGGGTGCTCAGTGCTCGGGATGCTAGGTGCTCAGTGCTCAGGGTGCTGGGTACTCAGTGCTCAGTACACAGGGTGCTGAGTGCTCAGTGCTCGGGGTGCTGGGTTCTCAGTGCTCAGGGTGCTGGGTACTCAGTACTCAGTACACAGGGTGCTGAGTGCTCAGTGCACAGGGTGCTGGGTGCTCAGTACTCAGGGTGCTCAGTGCTCAGGGTGCTGGGTGCTCAGTGCTCATTGTGCTGGGTACACAGTGCTCAGTACACAGGGTGCTGAGGGCTCAGTGCTCGGGGTGCTGGGTGCTCAGTGCTCAGGGTGCTGGGTGCTCAGTGCTCAGGGTGCTGGGTGCTCAGTACTCAGGGTGCTGGGTGCTCAGTGCTCAGGGTGCTGGGTGCTCAGTACTCAGGGTGCTGGGTCCTCAGTGCTCAGGGTGCTGGGTGCTCAGTGCTCGGGGTGCTCAGTACTCAGGGTGCTGGGTGTTCAGTGCTCAGGGTACTGGGTGCTCAGTACTCAGGGTGCTCGGTGCTTAGTACTCAGGGTGCTGGGTGCTCAGTACTCCGGGTGCTGGGTGCTCAGTGCTCGGGGTGCTCGGTGCTCAGTTCTCAGGGTGCTGGGTGCTCAGTACACAGGGTTCTCATTGCTCAGGGTGCTGGGTGCTCATTACTCAGGGTGCTGGGTGCTCAGTACTCAGGGTGCTCAGTGCTCAGTTCTCAGGGTGCTCAGTGCTCAGTACTCAGGGTGCTCAGTGCTCAGGGTGCTGGGTGCTCAGTGCTCGGGGTGCTGGGTGCTCAGTGCTCACGGTGCTGTGTGCTCAGTACTCAGGGTGCTCAGTACTCAGGGTGCTGGGTGCTCAGTGCTCAGGGTGCTGGGTGCTCAGTGCTCAGGGTGCTGGGTGCTCAGAGCTCAGGGTGCTCGGTGCTCAGTGCTCAGGTTGCTGGGTGCTCAATACTCAGGGTGCTGGGTGCTCAGTACTCAGGGTGCTCAGTGCTCAGTACTCAGGGTGCTCAGTGCTCAGGGTGCTGGGTGCTCAGTGCTCGGGGTGCTGGGTACTCAGTCCTCAGGGTGCTGGGTGCTCAGTGCACAGGGTGCTCGGTGCTCAGTGCTCAGGGTGCTGGGTGCTCAGTACTCAGGGTGCTGGGTGCTCAGTGCTCGGGGAGCTGGGGGCTCGGTACTCAGGGTGCTATGTGCTCAGTGCTCAGGGTGCTGGGTGCTCAGTGCTCGGGGTGCTGGGTGCTCATTAATCAGGGTGCTGGGTGCTCAGTACTCAGGGTGCTCAGTGCTTGGGGTGCTGGGTGCTCAGTACTCAGGGTGCTCAGTCCTTGGGGTGCTGGGTGCTCAGTACTCAGGGTGCTGGTTGCTCAGTGCTCAGGGTGCTGGGTGCTGAGTACTCAGGGTGCTGGGTGCTCAGTACTCAGGGTGCTGGGTGCTCAGTGCTCGGGATGCTGGGTGCTCAGTGCTCGGGGTGCTGGGTGCTCAGTGCTCGGGGTGCTGGGTGCTCGGTGCTCAGGGTGCTGGGTGCTCACTGCTCGGGGTGCTGGGTGCTCAGTGCTTGGGGTGCTCGGTGCTCAGTTCTCGGGGTGCTGTGTACTCAGTACTCGGGGTGCTCAGTGCTCAGTACTCAGGGTGCTGGGTGCTCAGTGCACAGGGTGCTGGGTGCTCAGTGCTCGGGGTGCTGGGTGCTCGGTGCTCAGGTTGCTGGGTGCTCAGTACTCGGGGTGCTGGGTGCTCAGTACTCAGGGTGCTGGGTGCTCATTGCTCGGGGTGCTGGGTGCTCAGTGCTACGGGTGCTGGGTGCTCAGTGCTCGTGGTGCTGGGTGCTCAGTGCTCAGGGTGCTGGGTGCTCAGTACTCAGGGTGCTCAGTGCTCAGGGTGCTGGGTGCTCAGTGCTCAGGGTGCTGGGTACTCAGTGCTCAGTACACAGGGTGCTGTGTGTTCAGTGCTCGGGGTGCTGGGTGCTCAGTGCTCAGGGTGCTGGGTGCTCAGTACTCAGGGTGCTGGGTGCTCATTCTCGGGGTGCTGGGTGCTCAGTGCTCGGGGTGCTGGGTGCTCAGTACTCGGGGTGGTGGGTGCTCAGTGCTCAGCATGCTGGGTGCTCAGTACTCAGGGTGCTCGGTTCTCAGTACTCAGGGTGCTGGGTGCTCATTCTCGGTGTGCTGGGTGCTCAGTGCTCGGGGTGCTGGGTGCTCAGTGCTAAGGGTCCTCGGTGCTCAGTACTCAGGGTGCTCAGTACTCAGCGTGCTTTGTGCTCAGTGCTCAGGGTGCTGGGTGCTCAGTACTCAGGGTGCTGAGTGCTCAGTACTCACGGTGCTGGGTGCTCAGTACTCAGGGTGCTCAGTACTCAGTACTCAGGGTGCTGGGTGCTCAGTGCTTGGGGTACTGAGTGCTCAGTGCTCAGGGTGCTGGGTGCTCAGTGCTCAGGGTGCTGGGTGCTCAGTACTCAGGGTGCTTTGTGCTTAGTACTCAGGGTGCTCGGTCCTCAGTGCTCAGGTTGCTGGGTGCTCAGTACTCAGGGTGCTGGGTGCTCAGTGGTCAGGGTGCTCAGTGCTCAGCAGTCAGGGTGCTCGGTGCTCAGTGCTCAGGGTGCTCAGTGCTCAGTACTCAGGGTGCTCAGTGCTCTGGGTGCTGGGTGCTCAGTGCTCAGCGTGCTGGGTGATCAGTGCACAGGGTGCTGGGTGCTCAGTACTCAGGGTGCTCAGTGCTCAGGGTGCTGGGTGCTCAGTGCTCAGGGTGCTGGGTACTCAGTGCTCAGTACACAGGGTGCTGTGTGCTCAGTGCTGGGGGTTCTGGGTGCTCAGTGCTCAGGGTGCTGGGTGCTCAGTGCTCAGGGTGCTGGGTGCTCAGTACTCAGGGTGCTGGGTGCTCAGTGCTCAGGGTGCTGAGTGCTCAGTACTCAGGGTGCTGGGTGCTCAGTGCTCCGGGTACTGGGTGCTCAGTACTCAGGGTGCTCGGTGCTTAGTAGTCAGGGTGCTGGGTGCTCAGTACTCCGGGTGCTGGGTGCTCAGTGCTCGGGGTGCTCGGTGCTCAGTGCTCAGGGTGCTGGGTGCTCAGTACTCAGGGTGCTCATTGCTCAGGGTGCTGGGTGCTCATTACTCAGGGTGCTGGGTGCTCAGTACTCAGGGTGCTCAGTGCTCAGTACTCAGGGTGCTCAGTGCTCAGTACTCAGGTTGCTCAGTGCTCTGGGTGCTGGGTGCTCAGGGCTCAGGGTGCTGGGTGCTCAGTGCACAGGGTGCTGGGTGCTCAGTACTCAGGGTGCTCAGTGCTCAGGGTGCTGGGTGCTCAGTGCTCAGGGTGCTGGGTGCTCAGTGCTCAGGGTGCTGGGTGCTCAGTACTCAGGGTGCTGGGTCCTCAGTGCTCAGGGTGCTGGGTGCTCAGTGCTCTGGGTGCTCAGTACTCAGGGTGCTGGGTGTTCAGTGCTCAGGGTACTGGGTGCTCAGTACTCAGGGTGCTCGGTGCTTAGTACTCAGGGTGCTGGGTGCTCAGTACTCCGGGTGCTGGGTGCTCAGTGCTCGGGGTGCTCGGTGCTCAGTGCTCAGGGTGCTGGGTGCTCAGTACTCAGGGTGCTCATTGCTCAGGGTGCTGGGTGCTCATTACTCAGGGTGCTGGGTGCTCAGTACTCAGGGTGCTCAGTGCTCAGTACTCAGGGTGCTCAGTGCTCAGTACTCAAGGTGCTCATTGCTCAGGGTGCTGGGTGCTCAGTGCTCGGGGTGTTGGGTGCTCAGTGCTCACGGTGCTGTGTGCTCAGTACTCAGGTTGCTCAGTACTCAGGTTGCTGGGTGCTCAGTGCTCAGGGTGCTGGGTGCTCAGTGCTCAGGGTGCTGGGTGCTCAGAGCTCAGGGTGCTCGGTGCTCAGTGCTCAGGTTGCTGGGTGCTCAATACTCAGGGTGCTGGGTGCTCAGTGCTCGGGGTGCTGGGTACTCAGTCCTCAGGTTGATGGGTGCTCAGTGCTCAGGGTGCTCGGTGCTCAGTGCTCAGGGTGCTGGGTGCTCAGTACTCAGGGTGCTGGGTGCTCAGTGCTCGGGGTGCTGGGGGCTCAGTACTCAGGGTGCTGGGTGCTCAGTGCTCAGGGTGCTGGGTGCTCAGTGCTCAGGGTGCTCGGTGCTTAGTACTCATGGTGCTCGGTGCTCGGGGTGCTGGGTGCTCAGTGCTCGGTGTGCTGGGTGCTCAGTGCTCGGGGTGCTGGGTGCTGAGTGCTCGGTGTGCTGGGTGCTCAGTGCTCGGGGTGCTGGGTGCTCAGTGCTCGGGGTGCTGGGTGCTCAGTACTCAGGGTGCTCGGTGCTCAGTACTCAGGGTGCTGGGTGCTCAGTGCTCAGGGTGCTGGGTGCTCAGTACTCAGGGTGCTGGGTGCTCGGTGCTCAGTACACTGGGTGCTCAGTACTCAGGGTGCTGGGTGCTCAGTAATCAGGGTGCTCGGTGCTCAATACTCAGGGTGCTGGGTGCTCAGTTCTCGGGGTGCTGGGTGCTCATTAATCAGGGTGCTCAGTGCTCAGTACTCAGCGTCCTGCGTGCTCAGTGCTCAGGGTGCTCGGTGCTCAGTACTCAGGGTGCTCAGTGCTCAGGGTGCTGGGTGCTCAGTGCTCAGGGTGCTGGGTGCTCAGTGCTCAGGGTGCTGGGTGCTCAGAGCTCAGGGTGCTCGGTGCTCAGTGCTCAGGTTGCTGGGTGCTCAATACTCAGGGTGCTGGGTGCTCAGTGCTCGGGGTGCTGGGTACTCAGTCCTCAGGGTGCTGGGTGCTCAGTGCTCAGGGTGCTCGGTGCTCAGTGCTCAGGGTGCTGGGTGCTCAGTACTCAGGGTGCTGGGTGCTCAGTGCTCGGGGTGCTGGGGGCTCAGTACTCAGGGTGCTGGGTGCTCAGTGCTCAGGGTGCTGGGTGCTCAGTGCTCAGGGTGCTCGGTGCTTAGTACTCATGGTGCTCGGTGCTCGGGGTGCTGGGTGCTCAGTGCTCGGTGTGCTGGGTGCTCAGTGCTCGGGGTGCTGGGTGCACAGTGCTCAGGGTCCTCGGTGCTCAGTACTCAGGGTGCTCAGTACTCAGCGTGCTTTGTGCTCAGTGCTCAGGGTGCTGGGTGCTCAGTACTCAGGGTGCTGAATGCTCAGTACTCACGGTGCTGGGTGCTCAGTACTCAGGGTGCTCAGTACTCAGTACTCAGGGTGCTGGGTGCTCAGTGCTTGGGGTACTGGGTGCTCAGTGCTCAGGGTGCTGGGTGCTCAGTGCTCGGGGTGCTGGGTGCTCAGTACACGGGGTGCTCGGTGCTCAGTACTCAGGGTGCTGGGTGCTCAGTACTCAGGGTGCTGGGTGCTCAGTGCTCAGGGTGCTGTGTGCTCAGTACTCAGGTTGCTGGGTGCTCAGTACACAGGGTGCTGGGTGCTCAGTGCTCAGGGTGCTGGGTGCTCAGTGCTCGGGGTGCTAGGTGCTCAGTGCTCAGGGTGCTGGGTACTCAGTGCTCAGTACACAGGGTGCTGAGTGCTCAGTGCTCGGGGTGCTGGGTTCTCAGTGCTCAGGGTGCTGGGTACTCAGTACTCAGTACACAGGGTGCTGAGTGCTCAGTGCACAGGGTGCTGGGTGCTCAGTACTCAGGGTGCTCAGTGCTCAGGGTGCTGGGTGCTCAGTGCTCAGGGTGCTGGGTGCTCAGTGCTCGGGGTGCTGGGTGCTCAGTGCTCAGGGTGCTGGGTGCTCAGTGCTCAGGGTGCTGGGTGCTCAGTACTCAGGGTGCTGGGTGCTCAGTGCTCAGGGTGCTGGGTGCTCAGTACTCAGGGTGCTGGGTCCTCAGTGCTCAGGGTGCTGGGTGCTCAGTGCTCGGGGTGCTCAGTACTCAGGGTGCTGGGTGTTCAGTGCTCAGGGTACTGGGTGCTCAGTACTCAGGGTGCTCGGTGCTTAGTACTCAGGGTGCTGGGTGCTCAGTACTCCGGGTGCTGGGTGCTCAGTGCTCGGGGTGCTCGGTGCTCAGTTCTCAGGGTGCTGGGTGCTCAGTACACAGGGTTCTCATTGCTCAGGGTGCTGGGTGCTCATTACTCAGGGTGCTGGGTGCTCAGTACTCAGGGTGCTCAGTGCTCAGTTCTCAGGGTGCTCAGTGCTCAGTACTCAGGGTGCTCAGTGCTCAGGGTGCTGGGTGCTCAGTGCTCGGGGTGCTGGGTGCTCAGTGCTCACGGTGCTGTGTGCTCAGTACTCAGGGTGCTCAGTACTCAGGGTGCTGGGTGCTCAGTGCTCAGGGTGCTGGGTGCTCAGTGCTCAGGGTGCTGGGTGCTCAGAGCTCAGGGTGCTCGGTGCTCAGTGCTCAGGTTGCTGGGTGCTCAATACTCAGGGTGCTGGGTGCTCAGTACTCAGGGTGCTCAGTGCTCAGTACTCAGGGTGCTCAGTGCTCAGGGTGATGGGTGCTCAGTGCTCGGGGTGCTGGGTACTCAGTCCTCAGGGTGCTGGGTGCTCAGTGCACAGGGTGCTCGGTGCTCAGTGCTCAGGGTGCTGGGTGCTCAGTACTCAGGGTGCTGGGTGCTCAGTGCTCGGGGAGCTGGTGGCTCGGTACTCAGGGTGCTATGTGCTCAGTGCTCAGGGTGCTGGGTGCTCAGTGCTCGGGGTGCTGGGTGCTCATTAATCAGGGTGCTGGGTGCTCAGTACTCAGGGTGCTCAGTGCTTGGGGTGCTGGGTGCTCAGTACTCAGGGTGCTCAGTCCTTGGGGTGCTGGGTGCTCAGTACTCAGGGTGCTGGTTGCTCAGTGCTCAGGGTGCTGGGTGCTCAGTGCTCGGGGTGCTGGGTGCTCAGTGCTTGGGGTGCTCGGTGCTCAGTTCTCGGGGTGCTGTGTACTCAGTACTCGGGGTGCTCAGTGCTCAGTACTCAGGGTGCTGGGTGCTCAGTGCACAGGGTGCTGGGTGCTCAGTGCTCGGGGTGCTGGGTGCTCGGTGCTCAGGTTGCTGGGTGCTCAGTACTCGGGGTGCTGGGTGCTCAGTACTCAGGGTGCTGGGTGCTCATTGCTCGGGGTGCTGGGTGCTCAGTGCTACGGGTGCTGGGTGCTCAGTGCTCGTGGTGCTGGGTGCTCAGTGCTCAGGGTGCTGGGTGCTCAGTACTCAGGGTGCTCAGTGCTCAGGGTGCTGGGTGCTCAGTGCTCAGGGTGCTGGGTACTCAGTGCTCAGTACACAGGGTGCTGTGTGCTCAGTGCTCGGGGTGCTGGGTGCTCAGTGCTCAGGGTGCTGGGTGCTCAGTACTCAGGGTGCTGGGTGCTCATTCTCGGGGTGCTGGGTGCTCAGTGCTCGGGGTGCTGGGTGCTCAGTACTCGGGGTGGTGGGTGCTCAGTGCTCAGCATGCTGGGTGCTCAGTACTCAGGGTGCTCGGTTCTCAGTACTCAGGGTGCTGGGTGCTCATTCTCGGTGTGCTGGGTGCTCAGTGCTCGGGGTGCTGGGTGCTCAGTGCTAAGGGTCCTCGGTGCTCAGTACTCAGGGTGCTCAGTACTCAGCGTGCTTTGTGCTCAGTGCTCAGGGTGCTGGGTGCTCAGTACTCAGGGTGCTGAGTGCTCAGTACTCACGGTGCTGGGTGCTCAGTACTCAGGGTGCTCAGTACTCAGTACTCAGGGTGCTGGGTGCTCAGTGCTTGGGGTACTGAGTGCTCAGTGCTCAGGGTGCTGGGTGCTCAGTGCTCAGGGTGCTGGGTGCTCAGTACTCAGGGTGCTTTGTGCTTAGTACTCAGGGTGCTCGGTCCTCAGTGCTCAGGTTGCTGGGTGCTCAGTACTCAGGGTGCTGGGTGCCCAGTGGTCAGGGTGCTCAGTGCTCAGCAGTCAGGGTGCTCGGTGCTCAGTGCTCAGGGTGCTCAGTGCTCAGTACTCAGGGTGCTCAGTGCTCTGGGTGCTGGGTGCTCAGTGCTCAGCGTGCTGGGTGATCAGTGCACAGGGTGCTGGGTGCTCAGTACTCAGGGTGCTCAGTGCTCAGGGTGCTGGGTGCTCAGTGCTCAGGGTGCTGGGTACTCAGTGCTCAGTACACAGGGTGCTGTGTGCTCAGTGCTCGGGGTGCTGGGTGCTCAGTGCTCAGGGTGCTGGGTGCTCAGTGCTCAGGGTGCTGGGTGCTCAGTACTCAGGGTGCTGGGTGCTCAGTGCTCAGGGTGCTGAGTGCTCAGTACTCAGGGTGCTGGGTGCTCAGTGCTCCGGGTACTGGGTGCTCAGTACTCAGGGTGCTCGGTGCTTAGTAGTCAGGGTGCTGGGTGCTCAGTACTCCGGGTGCTGGGTGCTCAGTGCTCGGGGTGCTCGGTGCTCAGTGCTCAGGGTGCTGGGTGCTCAGTACTCAGGGTGCTCATTGCTCAGGGTGCTGGGTGCTCATTACTCAGGGTGCTGGGTGCTCAGTACTCAGGGTGCTCAGTGCTCAGTACTCAGGGTGCTCAGTGCTCAGTACTCAGGTTGCTCAGTGCTCTGGGTGCTGGGTGCTCAGGGCTCAGGGTGCTGGGTGCTCAGTGCACAGGGTGCTGGGTGCTCAGTACTCAGGGTGCTCAGTGCTCAGGGTGCTGGGTGCTCAGTGCTCAGGGTGCTGGGTGCTCAGTGCTCAGGGTGCTGGGTGCTCAGTACTCAGGGTGCTGGGTCCTCAGTGCTCAGGGTGCTGGGTGCTCAGTGCTCTGGGTGCTCAGTACTCAGGGTGCTGGGTGTTCAGTGCTCAGGGTACTGGGTGCTCAGTACTCAGGGTGCTCGGTGCTTAGTACTCAGGGTGCTGGGTGCTCAGTACTCCGGGTGCTGGGTGCTCAGTGCTCGGGGTGCTCGGTGCTCAGTGCTCAGGGTGCTGGGTGCTCAGTACTCAGGGTGCTCATTGCTCAGGGTGCTGGGTGCTCATTACTCAGGGTGCTGGGTGCTCAGTACTCAGGGTGCTCAGTGCTCAGTACTCAGGGTGCTCAGTGCTCAGTACTCAAGGTGCTCAGTGCTCAGGGTGCTGGGTGCTCAGTGCTCGGGGTGTTGGGTGCTCAGTGCTCACGGTGCTGTGTGCTCAGTACTCAGGTTGCTCAGTACTCAGGTTGCTGGGTGCTCAGTGCTCAGGGTGCTGGGTGCTCAGTGCTCAGGGTGCTGGGTGCTCAGAGCTCAGGGTGCTCGGTGCTCAGTGCTCAGGTTGCTGGGTGCTCAATACTCAGGGTGCTGGGTGCTCAGTGCTCGGGGTGCTGGGTACTCAGTCCTCAGGTTGATGGGTGCTCAGTGCTCAGGGTGCTCGGTGCTCAGTGCTCAGGGTGCTGGGTGCTCAGTACTCAGGGTGCTGGGTGCTCAGTGCTCGGGGTGCTGGGGGCTCAGTACTCAGGGTGCTGGGTGCTCAGTGCTCAGGGTGCTGGGTGCTCAGTGCTCAGGGTGCTCGGTGCTTAGTACTCATGGTGCTCGGTGCTCGGGGTGCTGGGTGCTCAGTGCTCGGTGTGCTGGGTGCTCAGTGCTCGGGGTGCTGGGTGCTGAGTGCTCGGTGTGCTGGGTGCTCAGTGCTCGGGGTGCTGGGTGCTCAGTGCTCGGGGTGCTGGGTGCTCAGTACTCAGGGTGCTCGGTGCTCAGTACTCAGGGTGCTGGGTGCTCAGTGCTCAGGGTGCTGGGTGCTCAGTACTCAGGGTGCTGGGTGCTTGGTGCTCAGTACACTGGGTGCTCAGTACTCAGGGTGCTGGGTGCTCAGTAATCAGGGTGCTCGGTGCTCAATACTCAGGGTGCTGGGTGCTCAGTTCTCGGGGTGCTGGGTGCTCATTAATCAGGGTGCTCAGTGCTCAGTACTCAGCGTCCTGCGTGCTCAGTGCTCAGGGTGCTCGGTGCTCAGTACTCAGGGTGCTCAGTGCTCAGGGTGCTGGGTGCTCAGTGCTCAGGGTGCTGGGTGCTCAGTGCTCAGGGTGCTGGGTGCTCAGAGCTCAGGGTGCTCGGTGCTCAGTGCTCAGGTTGCTGGGTGCTCAATACTCAGGGTGCTGGGTGCTCAGTGCTCGGGGTGCTGGGTACTCAGTCCTCAGGGTGCTGGGTGCTCAGTGCTCAGGGTGCTCGGTGCTCAGTGCTCAGGGTGCTGGGTGCTCAGTACTCAGGGTGCTGGGTGCTCAGTGCTCGGGGTGCTGGGGGCTCAGTACACAGGGTGCTGGGTGCTCAGTGCTCAGGGTGCTGGGTGCTCAGTGCTCAGGGTGCTCGGTGCTTAGTACTCATGGTGCTCGGTGCTCGGGGTGCTGGGTGCTCAGTGCTCGGTGTGCTGGGTGCTCAGTGCTCGGGGTGCTGGGTGCTGAGTGCTCGGTGTGCTGGGTGCTCAGTGCTCGGGGTGCTGGGTGCTCAGTGCTCGGGGTGCTGGGTGCTCAGTACTCAGGGTGCTCGGTGCTCAGTACTCAGGGTGCTGGGTGCTCAGTGCTCAGGGTGCTGGGTGCTCAGTACTCAGGGTGCTGGGTGCTCGGTGCTCAGTACACTGGGTGTTCAGTACTCAGGGTGCTGGGTGCTCAGTAATCAGGGTGCTCATTGCTCAATACTCAGGGTGATGGGTGCTCAGTTCTCGGGGTGCTGGGTGCTCATTAATCAGGGTGCTCAGTGCTCAGTACTCAGCGTCCTGGGTGCTCAGTGCTCAGGGTGCTCGGTGCTCAGTACTCAGGGTGCTCAGTGCTCAGTACTCAGCGTGCTGGGTGCTCAGTGCTCAGGGTGCTGGGTGCTCAGTACTCAGGGTGCTTTGTGCTTTGTACTCAGGGTGCTCGGTCCTCAGTGATCAGGGTGCTGGGTGCTCAGTACTCAGGGTGCTGGGTGCTCAGTGGTCAGTGTGCTCAGTGCTCAGCACTCAGGGTGCTCGGTGCTCAGTGCTCAGGGTGCTCAGTGCTCAGTACTCAGGGTGCTCAGTGCTCTGGGTGCTGGGTGCTCAGTGCTCAGGGTGCTGGGTGCTAAGTGCTCAGGGTGCTGTGTGCTCAGTACTCTGGGTGCTCAGTGCTCAGGGTGCTGGGTGCTCAGTGCTCGGGGTGCTGGGTACTCAGTGCTCAGTACACAGGGTGCTGAGTGCTCAGTGCTCGGGGTGCTGGGTGCTCAGTGCTCATTACTCAGGGTGCTGGGTGCTCAGTGCTCAGGGTGCTGGGTGCTCAGTACTCAGGGTGCTGGGTGCTCAGTGCTCAGGGTGCTGGGTGCTCAGTACTCAGGGTGCTGGGTCCTCAGTGCTCAGGGTGCTGTTTGCTCAATGCTCGGGGTGCTCAGTACTCAGGATGCTGTGTGTTCAGTGCTCAGGGTACTGGGTGCTCAGTACTCAGGGTGCTCGGTGCTTAGTACTCAGGGTGCTGGGTGCTCAGTACTCCGGGTGCTGGGTGCTCAGTGCTCGGGGTGCTCGGTGCTCAGTGCTCAGGGTGCTGGGTGCTCAGTACTCAGGGTGCTCATTGCTCAGGGTGCTGTGTGCTCAGTACTCAGGGTGCTGGGTGCCCAGTACTCAGGGTGCTCAGTGTTCAGTACTCAGGGTGCTCAGTGCTCAGTACTCAGGGTGCTCAGTGCTCAGGGTGCTGGGTGCTCAGTGCTCGGGGTGCTGGGTGCACAGTGCTCAGGGTGCTCGGTGCTCAGTGCTCAGGGTGCTGGGTGCTCAGTACTCAGGGTGCTCAGTGCTCAGTACTCAGGGTGCTCAGTGCTCAGGGTGCTGGGTGCTCAGTGCTCGGGGTGCTGGGTGCTCAGTGCTCGGGGTGCTGGGTGCTCAGTACTCAGGGTGCTCGGTGCTCAGTACTCCGGGTGCTGGGTGCTCAGTGCTCAGGGTGCTGGGTGCTCAGTACTCAGGGTGCTGGGTGCTCGGTGCTCAGTACACTGGGTGCTCAGTACTCAGGGTGCTGGGTGCTCAGTACTCAGGGTGCTCGGTGCTCAATACTCAGGGTGCTGGGTGCTCAGTTCTCGGGGTGCTGGGTGCTCATTAATCAGGGTGCTGGGTGCTCAGTACTCAGGGTGCTCAGTGCTTCTGGTGCTGGGTGCTCAGTTCTCAGGGTGCTCAGTGCTTGGGGTGCAGGGTGCTCAGTACTCAGGGTGCTGGTTGCTCAGTGCTCAGGGTGCTGGGTGCTGAGTACTCAGGGTGCTGGGTGCTCAGTACTCAGGGTGCTGGGTGCTCAGTGCTCGGGGTGCTGGGTGCTCAGTGCTCGGGTTGCTGGGTGCTTAGTGCTCGGGGTGCTGGGTGCTCAGTGCTCAGGGTGCTGGGTGCTCAGTGCTCAGGGTGCTGGGTGCTCAGTGCTCGGGGTGCTGGGTGTTCAGTGCTCAGTGTGCTCGGTCCTCATTGCTCGGGGTGGTGGGTGCTCAGTGCTCACGGTGCTGTGTGCTCAGTACTCAGGGTGCTCAGTACTCAGCGTTCTGGGTGCTCAGTGCTCAGGGTGCTCGGTGCTCAGTACTCAGGGTGCTCAGTGCTCAGTACTCAGGGTGCTGGGTGCTCAGTGCTCAGGGTGCTGGGTGCTCAGTACTCAGGGTGCTTTGTGCTTAGTACTCAGGGTGCTCGGTCCTCAGTGCTCAGGGTGCTGGGTGCTCAGTACTCAGGGTGCTGGGTGCTCAGTGGTCAGGGTGCTCAGTGCTCAGCAGTCAGGGTGCTCGGTGCTCAGTGCTCAGGGTGCTCAGTGCTCAGTACTCAGGGTGCTCAGTGCTCTGGGTGCTGGGTGCTCAGTGCTCAGGGTGCTGGGTGCTCAGTGCACAGGGTGCTGGGTGCTCAGTACTCAGGGTGCTCAGTGCTCAGGGTGCTGGGTGCTCAGTGCTCAGGGTGCTGGGTACTCATTGCTCAGTACACATGGTGCTGAGTGCTCAGTGCTCGGGGTGCTGGGTGCTCAGTTCTCAGGGTGCTGGGTGCTCAGTGCTCAGGGTGCTGGGTGCTCAGTACTCAGGGTGCTGGGTGCTCAGTGCTCAGGGTGCTGGGTGCTCAGTACTCAGGGTGCTGGGTCCTCAGTGCTCAGGGTGCTGGGTGCTCAGTGCTCGGGGTGCTCAGTACTCAGGGTGCTGGGTGTTCAGTGCTCAGGGTACTGGGTGCTCAGTACTCAGGGTGCTCGGTGCTTAGTACTCAGGGTGCTGGGTGCACAGTACTCCGGGTGCTGGGTGCTCAGTGCTCGGGGTGCTCGGTGCTCAGTGCTCAGGGTGCTGGGTGCTCAGTACTCAGGGTGCTCATTGCTCAGGGTGCTGGGTGCTCATTACTCAGGGTGCTGGGTGCTCAGTACTCAGGGTGCTCAGTGCTCAGTACTCAGGGTGCTCAGTGCTCAGTACTCAGGGTGCTCAGTGCTCAGGGAGCTGGGTGCTCAGTGCTCGGGGTGCTGGGTGCTCAGTGCTCACGGTGCTGTGTGCTCAGTACTCAGGGTGCTCAGTACTCAGGGTGCTGGGTGCTCAGTGCTCAGGGTGCTGGGTGCTCAGTGCTCAGGGTGCTGGGTGCTCAGAGCTCAGGGTGCTCGGTGCTCAGTGCTCAGGTTGCTGGGTGCTCAATACTCAGGGTGCTGGGTGCTCAGTGCTCGGGGTGCTGGGTACTCAGTCGTCAGGGTGATGGGAGCTCAGTGCTCAGGGTGCTCGGTGCTCAGTGCTCAGGGTGCTGGGTGCTCAGTGCTCAGGGTGCTGGGTGCTCAGTGCTCGGGGTGCTGGGTGCTCAGTGCTCGGTGTGCTGGGTGCTCAGTGCTCGGGGTGCTGGGTGCTGAGTGCTCGGTGTGCTGGGTGCTCAGTGCTCGGGGTGCTGGGTGCTCAGTACTCAGGGTGCTCGGTGCTCAGTACTCAGGGTGCTGGGTGCTCAGTGCTCAGGGTGCTGGGTGCTCAGTACTCAGGGTGCTGGGTGCTCGGTGCTCAGTACACTGGGTGCTCAGTACTCAGGGTGCTGGGTGCTCAGTAATCAGGGTGCTCGGTGCTCAATACTCAGGGTGCTGGGTGCTCAGTTCTCGGGGTGCTGGGTGCTCATTAATCAGGGTGCTCAGTGCTCAGTACTCAGCGTCCTGGGTGCTCAGTGCTCAGGGTGCTCGGTGCTCAGAACTCAGGGTGCTCAGAGCTCAGGGTGCTGGGTGCTCAGTGCTCAGGGTGCTGGGTGCTCAGTGCTCAGGGTGCTGGGTGCTCAGAGCTCAGGGTGCTCGGATGCTCAGTGCTCAGGTTGCTGGGTGCTCAATACTCAGGGTGCTGGGTGCTCAGTGCTCGGGGTGCTGGGTACTCAGTCCTCAGGGTGCTGGGTGCTCAGTGCTCAGGGTGCTCGGTGCTCAGTGCTCAGGGTGCTGGGTGCTCAGTACTCAGGGTGCTGGGTGCTCAGTGCTCGGGGTGCTGGGGGCTCAGTACTCAGTGTGCTGGGTGCTCAGTGCTCAGGGTGCTGGGTGCTCAGTGCTCAGGGTGCTCGGTGCTTAGTACTTATGGTGCTCGGTGCTCGGGGTGCTGGGTGCTCAGTGCTCGGTGTGCTGGGTGCTCAGTGCTCGGGGTGCTGGGTGCTGAGTGCTCGGTGTGCTGGGTGCTCAGTGCTCGGGGTGCTGGGTGCTCAGTGCTCGGGGTGCTGGGTGCTCAGTACTCAGGGTGCTCGGTGCTCAGTACTCAGGGTGCTGAGTGCTCAGTGCTCAGGGTGCTGGGTGCTCAGTACTCAGGGTGCTGGGTGCTCGGTGCTCAGTACACTGGGTGCTCAGTACTCAGGGTGCTGGGTGCTCAGTAATCAGGGTGCTCGGTGCTCAATACTCAGGGTGCTGGGTGATCAGTTCTCGGGGTGCTGGGTGCTTATTAATCAGGGTGCTCAGTGCTCAGTACTCAGCGTGCTGGGTGCTCAGTGCTCAGGGTGCTGGGTGCTCAGTACTCAGGGTGCTTTGTGCTTTGTACTCAGGGTGCTCGGTCCTCAGTGATCAGGGTGCTGGGTGCTCAGTACTCAGGGTGCTGGGTGCTCAGTGGTCAGTGTGCTCAGTGCTCAGCACTCAGGGTGCTCGGTGCTCAGTGCTCAGGGTGCTCAGTGCTCAGTACTCAGGGTGCTCAGTGCTCTGGGTGCTGGGTGCTCAGTGCTCAGGGTGCTGGGTGCTCAGTGCTCAGGGTGCTGGGTGCTCAGTACTCAGGGTGCTCAGTGCTCAGGGTGCTGGGTGCTCAGTGCTCGGGGTGCTGGGTACTCAGTGCTCAGTACACAGTGTGCTGAGTGCTCAGTGCTCGGGGTGCTGGGTGCTCAGTGCTCATTACTCAGGGTGCTGGGTGCTCAGTGCTCAGGGTGCTGGGTGCTCAGTGCTCGGGGTGCTGGGTGCTCAGTACTCAGGGTGCTCGGTGCTCAGTACTCAGGGTGCTGGGTGCTCAGTGCTCAGGGTGCTGGGTGCTCAGTACTCATGGTGCTGGGTGCTCGGTGCTCAGTACACTGGGTGCTCAGTACTCAGGGTGCTGGGTGCTCAGTAATCAGGGTGCTCGGTGCTCAATACTCAGGGTGCTGGGTGCTCAGTTCTCGGGGTGCTGGGTGCTCATTAATCAGGGTGCTCAGTGCTCAGTACTCAGCGTCCTGCGTGCTCAGTGCTCAGGGTGCTCGGTGCTCAGTACTCAGGGTGCTCAGTGCTCAGGGTGCTGGGTGCTCAGTGCTCAGGGTGCTGGGTGCTCAGTGCTCAGGGTGCTGGGTGCTCAGAGCTCAGGGTGCTCGGTGCTCAGTGCTCAGGTTGCTGGGTGCTCAATACTCAGGGTGCTGGGTGCTCAGTGCTCGGGGTGCTGGGTACTCAGTCCTCAGGGTGCTGGGTGCTCAGTGCTCAGGGTGCTCGGTGCTCAGTGCTCAGGGTGCTGGGTGCTCAGTACTCAGGGTGCTGGGTGCTCAGTGCTCGGGGTGCTGGGGGCTCAGTACTCAGGGTGCTGGGTGCTCAGTGCTCAGGGTGCTGGGTGCTCAGTGCTCAGGGTGCTCGGTGCTTAGTACTCATGGTGCTCGGTGCTCGGGGTGCTGGGTGCTCAGTGCTCGGTGTGCTGGGTGCTCAGTGCTCGGGGTGCTGGGTGCTGAGTGCTCGGTGTGCTGGGTGCTCAGTGCTCGGGGTGCTGGGTGCTCAGTGCTCGGGGTGCTGGGTGCTCAGTACTCAGGGTGCTCGGTGCTCAGTACTCAGGGTGCTGGGTGCTCAGTGCTCAGGGTGCTGGGTGCTCAGTACTCAGGGTGCTGGGTGCTCGGTGCTCAGTACACTGGGTGTTCAGTACTCAGGGTGCTGGGTGCTCAGTAATCAGGGTGCTCATTGCTCAATACTCAGGGTGATGGGTGCTCAGTTCTCGGGGTGCTGGGTGCTCATTAATCAGGGTGCTCAGTGCTCAGTACTCAGCGTCCTGGGTGCTCAGTGCTCAGGGTGCTCGGTGCTCAGTACTCAGGGTGCTCAGTGCTCAGTACTCAGCGTGCTGGGTGCTCAGTGCTCAGGGTGCTGGGTGCTCAGTACTCAGGGTGCTTTGTGCTTTGTACTCAGGGTGCTCGGTCCTCAGTGATCAGGGTGCTGGGTGCTCAGTACTCAGGGTGCTGGGTGCTCAGTGGTCAGTGTGCTCAGTGCTCAGCACTCAGGGTGCTCGGTGCTCAGTGCTCAGGGTGCTCAGTGCTCAGTACTCAGGGTGCTCAGTGCTCTGGGTGCTGGGTGCTCAGTGCTCAGGGTGCTGGGTGCTAAGTGCTCAGGGTGCTGTGTGCTCAGTACTCTGGGTGCTCAGTGCTCAGGGTGCTGGGTGCTCAGTGCTCGGGGTGCTGGGTACTCAGTGCTCAGTACACAGGGTGCTGAGTGCTCAGTGCTCGGGGTGCTGGGTGCTCAGTGCTCATTACTCAGGGTGCTGGGTGCTCAGTGCTCAGGGTGCTGGGTGCTCAGTACTCAGGGTGCTGGGTGCTCAGTGCTCAGGGTGCTGGGTGCTCAGTACTCAGGGTGCTGGGTCCTCAGTGCTCAGGGTGCTGTTTGCTCAATGCTCGGGGTGCTCAGTACTCAGGATGCTGTGTGTTCAGTGCTCAGGGTACTGGGTGCTCAGTACTCAGGGTGCTCGGTGCTTAGTACTCAGGGTGCTGGGTGCTCAGTACTCCGGGTGCTGGGTGCTCAGTGCTCGGGGTGCTCGGTGCTCAGTGCTCAGGGTGCTGGGTGCTCAGTACTCAGGGTGCTCATTGCTCAGGGTGCTGTGTGCTCAGTACTCAGGGTGCTGGGTGCTCAGTACTCAGGGTGCTCAGTGTTCAGTACTCAGGGTGCTCAGTGCTCAGTACTCAGGGTGCTCAGTGCTCAGGGTGCTGGGTGCTCAGTGCTCGGGGTGCTGGGTGCACAGTGCTCAGGGTGCTCGGTGCTCAGTGCTCAGGTTGCTGGGTGCTCAATACTAAGGGTGCTGGCTGCTCAGTACTCAGGGTGCTCAGTGCTCAGTACTCAGGGTGCTCAGTGCTCAGGGTGCTGGGTGCTCAGTGCTCGGGGTGCTGGGTGCTCAGTGCTCGGGGTGCTGGGTGCTCAGTACTCAGGGTGCTCGGTGCTCAGTACTCCGGGTGCTGGGTGCTCAGTGCTCAGGGTGCTGGGTGCTCAGTACTCAGGGTGCTGGGTGCTCGGTGCTCAGTACACTGGGTGCTCAGTACTCAGGGTGCTGGGTGCTCAGTACTCAGGGTGCTCGGTGCTCAATACTCAGGGTGCTGGGTGCTCAGTTCTCGGGGTGCTGGGTGCTCATTAATCAGGGTGCTGAGTGCTCAGTGCTCAGGGTGCTGGGTGCTCAGTACTCAGGGTGCTGGGTGCTCAGTACTCAGGGTGCTGGGTGCTCAGTGCTCGGGGTGCTGGGTGCTCAGTGCTCGGTGTGCTGGGTGCTCAGTGCTCGGGGTGCTGGGTGCTGAGTGCTCGGTGTGCTGGGTGCTCAGTGCTCGGGGTGCTGGGTGCTCAGTACTCAGGGTGCTCGGTGCTCAGTACTCAGGGTGCTGGGTGCTCAGTGCTCAGGGTGCTGGGTGCTCATTACTCAGGGTGCTGGGTGCTCGGTGCTCAGTACACTGGGTGCTCAGTACTCAGGGTGCTGGGTGCTCAGTAATCAGGGTGCTCGGTGCTCAATACTCAGGGTGCTGGGTGCTCAGTTCTCGGGGTGCTGGGTGCTCATTAATCAGGGTGCTCAGTGCTCAGTACTCAGCGTCCTGGGTGCTCAGTGCTCAGGGTGCTCGGTGCTCAGAACTCAGGGTGCTCAGAGCTCAGGGTGCTGGGTGCTCAGTGCTCAGGGTGCTGGGTGCTCAGTGCTCAGGGTGCTGGGTGCTCAGAGCTCAGGGTGCTCGGTGCTCAGTGCTCAGGTTGCTGGGTGCTCAATACTCAGGGTGCTGGGTGCTCAGTGCTCGGGGTGCTGGGTACTCAGTCCTCAGGGTGCTGGGTGCTCAGTGCTCAGGGTGCTCGGTGCTCAGTGCTCAGGGTGCTGGGTGCTCAGTACTCAGGGTGCTGGGTGCTCAGTGCTCGGGGTGCTGGGGGCTCAGTACTCAGTGTGCTGGGTGCTCAGTGCTCAGGGTGCTGGGTGCTCAGTGCTCAGGGTGCTCGGTGCTTAGTACTTATGGTGCTCGGTGCTCGGGGTGCTGGGTGCTCAGTGCTCGGTGTGCTGGGTGCTCAGTGCTCGGGGTGCTGGGTGCTGAGTGCTCGGTGTGCTGGGTGCTGAGTGCTCGGGGTGCTGGGTGCTCAGTGCTCGGGGTGCTGGGTGCTCAGTACTCAGGGTGCTCGGTGCTCAGTACTCAGGGTGCTGAGTGCTCAGTGCTCAGGGTGCTGGGTGCTCAGTACTCAGGGTGCTGGGTGCTCGGTGCTCAGTACACTGGGTGCTCAGTACTCAGGGTGCTGGGTGCTCAGTAATCAGGGTGCTCGGTGCTCAATACTCAGGGTGCTGGGTGCTCAGTTCTCGGGGTGCTGGGTGCTTATTAATCAGGGTGCTCAGTGCTCAGTACTCAGCGTGCTGGGTGCTCAGTGCTCAGGGTGCTGGGTGCTCAGTACTCAGGGTGCTTTGTGCTTTGTACTCAGGGTGCTCGGTCCTCAGTGATCAGGGTGCTGGGTGCTCAGTACTCAGGGTGCTGGGTGCTCAGTGGTCAGTGTGCTCAGTGCTCAGCACTCAGGGTGCTCGGTGCTCAGTGCTCAGGGTGCTCAGTGCTCAGTACTCAGGGTGCTCAGTGCTCTGGGTGCTGGGTGCTCAGTGCTCAGGGTGCTGGGTGCTCAGTGCTCAGGGTGCTGGGTGCTCAGTACTCAGGGTGCTCAGTGCTCAGGGTGCTGGGTGCTCAGTGCTCGGGGTGCTGGGTACTCAGTGCTCAGTACACAGTGTGCTGAGTGCTCAGTGCTCGGGGTGCTGGGTGCTCAGTGCTCATTACTCAGGGTGCTGGGTGCTCAGTGCTCAGGGTGCTGGGTGCTCAGTGCTCGGGGTGCTGGGTGCTCAGTACTCAGGGTGCTCGGTGCTCAGTACTCAGGGTGCTGGGTGCTCAGTGCTCAGGGTGCTGGGTGCTCAGTACTCAGGGTGCTGGGTGCTCGGTGCTCAGTACACTGGGTGCTCAGTACTCAGGGTGCTGGGTGCTCAGTAATCAGGGTGCTCGGTGCTCAATACTCAGGGTGCTGGGTGCTCAGTTCTCGGGGTGCTGGGTGCTCATTAATCAGGGTGCTCAGTGCTCAGTACTCAGCGTCCTGCGTGCTCAGTGCTCAGGGTGCTCGGTGCTCAGTACTCAGGGTGCTCAGTGCTCAGGGTGCTGGGTGCTCAGTGCTCAGGGTGCTGGGTGCTCAGTGCTCAGGGTGCTGGGTGCTCAGAGCTCAGGGTGCTCGGTGCTCAGTGCTCAGGTTGCTGGGTGCTCAATACTCAGGGTGCTGGGTGCTCAGTGCTCGGGGTGCTGGGTACTCAGTCCTCAGGGTGCTGGGTGCTCAGTGCTCAGGGTGCTCGGTGCTCAGTGCTCAGGGTGCTGGGTGCTCAGTACTCAGGGTGCTGGGTGCTCAGTGCTCGGGGTGCTGGGGGCTCAGTACTCAGGGTGCTGGGTGCTCAGTGCTCAGGGTGCTGGGTGCTCAGTGCTCAGGGTGCTCGGTGCTTAGTACTCATGGTGCTCGGTGCTCGGGGTGCTGGGTGCTCAGTGCTCGGTGTGCTGGGTGCTCAGTGCTCGGGGTGCTGGGTGCTGAGTGCTCGGTGTGCTGGGTGCTCAGTGCTCGGGGTGCTGGGTGCTCAGTGCTCGGGGTGCTGGGTGCTCAGTACTCAGGGTGCTCGGTGCTCAGTACTCAGGGTGCTGGGTGCTCAGTGCTCAGGGTGCTGGGTGCTCAGTACTCAGGGTGCTGGGTGCTCGGTGCTCAGTACACTGGGTGTTCAGTACTCAGGGTGCTGGGTGCTCAGTAATCAGGGTGCTCATTGCTCAATACTCAGGGTGATGGGTGCTCAGTTCTCGGGGTGCTGGGTGCTCATTAATCAGGGTGCTCAGTGCTCAGTACTCAGCGTCCTGGGTGCTCAGTGCTCAGGGTGCTCGGTGCTCACTACTCAGGGTGCTCAGTGCTCAGTACTCAGCGTGCTGGGTGCTCAGTGCTCAGGGTGCTGGGTGCTCAGTACTCAGGGTGCTTTGTGCTTTGTACTCAGGGTGCTCGGTCCTCAGTGATCAGGGTGCTGGGTGCTCAGTACTCAGGGTGCTGGGTGCTCAGTGGTCAGTGTGCTCAGTGCTCAGCACTCAGGGTGCTCGGTGCTCAGTGCTCAGGGTGCTCAGTGCTCAGTACTCAGGGTGCTCAGTGCTCTGGGTGCTGGGTGCTCAGTGCTCAGGGTGCTGGGTGCTAAGTGCTCAGGGTGCTGTGTGCTCAGTACTCTGGGTGCTCAGTGCTCAGGGTGCTGGGTGCTCAGTGCTCGGGGTGCTGGGTACTCAGTGCTCAGTACACAGGGTGCTGAGTGCTCAGTGCTCGGGGTGCTGGGTGCTCAGTGCTCATTACTCAGGGTGCTGGGTGCTCAGTGCTCAGGGTGCTGGGTGCTCAGTACTCAGGGTGCTGGGTGCTCAGTGCTCAGGGTGCTGGGTGCTCAGTACTCAGGGTGCTGGGTCCTCAGTGCTCAGGGTGCTGTTTGCTCAATGCTCGGGGTGCTCAGTACTCAGGATGCTGTGTGTTCAGTGCTCAGGGTACTGGGTGCTCAGTACTCAGGGTGCTCGGTGCTTAGTACTCAGGGTGCTGGGTGCTCAGTACTCCGGGTGCTGGGTGCTCAGTGCTCGGGGTGCTCGGTGCTCAGTGCTCAGGGTGCTGGGTGCTCAGTGCTCGGGGTGCTGGGTGCACAGTGCTCAGGGTGCTCGGTGCTCAGTGCTCAGGTTGCTGGGTGCTCAATACTCAGGGTGCTGGGTGCTCAGTACTCAGGGTGCTCAGTGCTCAGTACTCAGGGTGCTCAGTGCTCAGGGTGCTGGGTGCTCAGTGCTCGGGGTGCTGGGTGCTCAGTGCTCGGGGTGCTGGGTGCTCAGTACTCAGGGTGCTCGGTGCTCAGTACTCCGGGTGCTGGGTGCTCAGTGCTCAGGGTGCTGGGTGCTCAGTACTCAGGGTGCTGGGTGCTCGGTGCTCAGTACACTGGGTGCTCAGTACTCAGGGTGCTGGGTGCTCAGTACTCAGGGTGCTCGGTGCTCAATACTCAGGGTGCTGGGTGCTCAGTTCTCGGGGTGCTGGGTGCTCATTAATCAGGGTGCTGGGTGCTCAGTACTCAGGGTGCTCAGTGCTTCTGGTGCTGGGTGCTCAGTTCTCAGGGTGCTCAGTGCTTGGGGTGCAGGGTGCTCAGTACTCAGGGTGCTGGTTGCTCAGTGCTCAGGGTGCTGGGTGCTGAGTACTCAGGGTGCTGGGTGCTCAGTACTCAGGGTGCTGGGTGCTCAGTGCTCGGGGTGCTGGGTGCTCAGTGCTCGGGTTGCTGGGTGCTTAGTGCTCGGGGTGCTGGGTGCTCAGTGCTCAGGGTGCTGGGTGCTCAGTGCTCAGGGTGCTGGGTGCTCAGTGCTCGGGGTGCTGGGTGTTCAGTGCTCGGTGTGCTCGGTCCTCATTGCTCGGGGTGGTGGGTGCTCAGTGCTCACGGTGCTGTGTGCTCAGTACTCAGGGTGCTCAGTACTCAGCGTTCTGGGTGCTCAGTGCTCAGGGTGCTGGGTGCTCAGTACTCAGGGTGCTCAGTGCTCAGTACTCAGGGTGCTGGGTGCTCAGTGCTCAGGGTGCTGGGTGCTCAGTACTCAGGGTGCTTTGTGCTTAGTACTCAGGGTGCTCGGTCCTCAGTGCTCAGGGTGCTGGGTGCTCAGTACTCAGGGTGCTGGGTGCTCAGTGGTCAGGGTGCTCAGTGCTCAGCAGTCAGGGTGCTCGGTGCTCAGTGCTCAGGGTGCTCAGTGCTCAGTACTCAGGGTGCTCAGTGCTCTGGGTGCTGGGTGCTCAGTGCTCAGGGTGCTGGGTGCTCAGTGCACAGGGTGCTGGGTGCTCAGTACTCAGGGTGCTCAGTGCTCAGGGTGCTGGGTGCTCAGTGCTCAGGGTGCTGGGTACTCATTGCTCAGTACACATGGTGCTGAGTGCTCAGTGCTGGGGTGCTGGGTGCTCAGTTCTCAGGGTGCTGGGTGCTCAGTGCTCAGGGTGCTGGGTGCTCAGTATTCAGGGTGCTGGGTGCTCAGTGCTCAGGGTGCTGGGTGCTCAGTACTCAGGGTGCTGGGTCCTCAGTGCTCAGGGTGCTGGGTGCTCAGTGCTCGGGGTGCTCAGTACTCAGGGTGCTGGGTGTTCAGTGCTCAGGGTACTGGGTGCTCAGTACTCAGGGTGCTCGGTGCTTAGTACTCAGGGTGCTGGGTGCTCAGTACTCCGGGTGCTGGGTGCTCAGTGCTCGGGGTGCTCGGTGCTCAGTGCTCAGGGTGCTGGGTGCTCAGTACTCAGGGTGCTCATTGCTCAGGGTGCTGGGTGCTCATTACTCAGGGTGCTGGGTGCTCAGTACTCAGGGTGCTCAGTGCTCAGTACTCAGGGTGCTCAGTGCTCAGTACTCAGGGTGCTCAGTGCTCAGGGAGCTGGGTGCTCAGTGCTCGGGGTGCTGGGTGCTCAGTGCTCACGGTGCTGTGTGCTCAGTACTCAGGGTGCTCAGTACTCAGGGTGCTGGGTGCTCAGTGCTCAGGGTGCTGGGTGCTCAGTGCTCAGGGTGCTGGGTGCTCAGAGCTCAGGGTGCTCGGTGCTCAGTGCTCAGGTTGCTGGGTGCTCAATACTCAGGGTGCTGGGTGCTCAGTGCTCGGGGTGCTGGGTACTCAGTCCTCAGGGTGATGGGAGCTCAGTGCTCAGGGTGCTCGGTGCTCAGTGCTCAGGGTGCTGGGTGCTCAGTACTCAGGGTGCTGGGTGCTCAGTGCTCGGGGTGCTGGGTGCTCAGTGCTCGGTGTGCTGGGTGCTCAGTGCTCGGGGTGCTGGGTGCTGAGTGCTCGGTGTGCTGGGTGCTCAGTGCTCGGGGTGCTGGGTGCTCAGTACTCAGGGTGCTCGGTGCTCAGTACTCAGGGTGCTGGGTGCTCAGTGCTCAGGGTGCTGGGTGCTCAGTACTCAGGGTGCTGGGTGCTCGGTGCTCAGTACACTGGGTGCTCAGTACTCAGGGTGCTGGGTGCTCAGTAATCAGGGTGCTCGGTGCTCAATACTCAGGGTGCTGGGTGCTCAGTTCTCGGGGTGCTGGGTGCTCATTAATCAGGGTGCTCAGTGCTCAGTACTCAGCGTCCTGGGTGCTCAGTGCTCAGGGTGCTCGGTGCTCAGAACTCAGGGTGCTCAGAGCTCAGGGTGCTGGGTGCTCAGTGCTCAGGGTGCTGGGTGCTCAGTGCTCAGGGTGCTGGGTGCTCAGAGCTCAGGGTGCTCGGTGCTCAGTGCTCAGGTTGCTGGGTGCTCAATACTCAGGGTGCTGGGTGCTCAGTGCTCGGGGTGCTGGGTACTCAGTCCTCAGGGTGCTGGGTGCTCAGTGCTCAGGGTGCTCGGTGCTCAGTGCTCAGGGTGCTGGGTGCTCAGTACTCAGGGTGCTGGGTGCTCAGTGCTCGGGGTGCTGGGGGCTCAGTACTCAGTGTGCTGGGTGCTCAGTGCTCAGGGTGCTGGGTGCTCAGTGCTCAGGGTGCTCGGTGCTTAGTACTTATGGTGCTCGGTGCTCGGGGTGCTGGGTGCTCAGTGCTCGGTGTGCTGGGTGCTCAGTGCTCGGGGTGCTGGGTGCTGAGTGCTCGGTGTGCTGGGTGCTCAGTGCTCGGGGTGCTGGGTGCTCAGTGCTCGGGGTGCTGGGTGCTCAGTACTCAGGGTGCTCGGTGCTCAGTACTCAGGGTGCTGAGTGCTCAGTGCTCAGGGTGCTGGGTGCTCAGTACTCAGGGTGCTGGGTGCTCGGTGCTCAGTACACTGGGTGCTCAGTACTCAGGGTGCTGGGTGCTCAGTAATCAGGGTGCTCGGTGCTCAATACTCAGGGTGCTGGGTGCTCAGTTCTCGGGGTGCTGGGTGCTTATTAATCAGGGTGCTCAGTGCTCAGTACTCAGCGTGCTGGGTGCTCAGTGCTCAGGGTGCTGGGTGCTCAGTACTCAGGGTGCTTTGTGCTTTGTACTCAGGGTGCTCGGTCCTCAGTGATCAGGGTGCTGGGTGCTCAGTACTCAGGGTGCTGGGTGCTCAGTGGTCAGTGTGCTCAGTGCTCAGCACTCAGGGTGCTCGGTGCTCAGTGCTCAGGGTGCTCAGTGCTCAGTACTCAGGGTGCTCAGTGCTCTGGGTGCTGGGTGCTCAGTGCTCAGGGTGCTGGGTGCTCAGTGCTCAGGGTGCTGGGTGCTCAGTACTCAGGGTGCTCAGTGCTCAGGGTGCTGGGTGCTCAGTGCTCGGGGTGCTGGGTACTCAGTGCTCAGTACACAGTGTGCTGAGTGCTCAGTGCTCGGGGTGCTGGGTGCTCAGTGCTCATTACTCAGGGTGCTGGGTGCTCAGTGCTCAGGGTGCTGGGTGCTCAGTACTCAGGGTGCTGGGTGCTCAGTGCTCAGGGTGCTGGGTGCTCAGTACTCAGGGTGCTGGGTCCTCAGTGCTCAGGGTGCTGGGTGCTCAATGCTCGGGGTGCTCAGTACTCAGGATGCTGTGTGTTCAGTGCTCAGGGTACTGGGCGCTCAGTACTCCGGGTGCTGGGTGCTCAGTGCTCGGGGTGCTCGGTGCTCAGTGCTCAGGGTGCTGGGTGCTCAGTACTCAGGGTGCTCATTGCTCAGGGTGCTGGGTGCTCAGTACTCAGGGTGCTGGGTGCTCAGTACTCAGGGTGCTCAGTGTTCAGTACTCAGGGTGCTCAGTGCTCAGTACTCAGGGTGCTCAGTGCTCAGGGTGCTGGGTGCTCAGTGCTCGGGGTGCTGGGTGCTCAGTGCTCACGGTGCTGTGTGCTCAGTACTCAGGGTGCTCAGTACTCAGGGTGCTGGGTGCTCAGTGCTCAGGGTGCTCGGTGCTCAGTGCTCAGGTTGCTGGGTGCTCAATACTCAGGGTGCTGGGTGCTCAGTACTCAGGGTGCTCAGTGCTCAGTACTCAGGGTGCTCAGTGCTCAGGGTGCTGGGTGCTCAGTGCTCGGGGTGCTGGGTGCTCAGTGCTCGGGGTGCTGGGTGCTCAGTACTCAGGGTGCTCGGTGCTCAGTACTCAGGGTGCTGGGTGCTCAGTGCTCAGGGTGCTGGGTGCTCAGTACTCAGGGTGCTGGGTGCTCGGTGCTCAGTACACTGGGTGCTCAGTACTCAGGGTGCTGGGTGCTCAGTACTCAGGGTGCTTGGTGCTCAATACTCAGGGTGCTGGGTGCTCAGTTCTCGGGGTGCTGGGTGCTCATTAATCAGGGTGCTGGGTGCTCAGTACTCAGGGTGCTCAGTGCTTGGGGTGCTGGGTGCTCAGTTCTCAGGGTGCTCAGTGCTTGGGGTGCAGGGTGCTCAGTACTCAGGGTGCTGGTTGCTCAGTGCTCAGGGTGCTGGGTGCTGAGTACTCAGGGTGCTGGGTGCTCAGTACTCAGGGTGCTGGGTGCTCAGTGCTCGGGGTGCTGGGTGCTCAGTGCTCGGGTTGCTGGGTGCTTAGTGCTCGGGGTGCTGGGTGCTCAGTGCTCAGGGTGCTGGGTGCTCAGTGCTCAGGGTGCTGGGTGCTCAGTGCTCGGGGTGCTGGGTGCTCAGTGCTCGGTGTGCTCGGTCCTCAGTGCTCGGGGTGGTGGGTGCTCAGTACTCGGGGTGCTCAGTGCTCAGTACTCAGGGTGCTGGGTGCTCAGTGCTCAGGGTGCTGGGTGCTCAGTGCTCGGGGTGCTGGGTGCTCGGTGCTCAGGTTGCTGGGTGCTCAGTACTCGGGGTGCTGGGTGCTCAGTACTCAGGGTGCTGGGTGCTCATTGCTCGGGGTGCTGGGTCCTCAGTGCTACGGGTGCGGGGTGCTCAGTGCTCGGGGTGCTGGGTGCTCAGTGCTCGGGGCGCTGGGTGCTCAGTGCTCGGGGTGCTCGGTGCTCAGTACTCAGGGTGCTGGGTGCTCAGTGCTCAGGGTGCTCGGTGCTCAGTACTCAGGGTGCTGGGTGCTCAGTGCTCATTGTGCTCGGTGCTCAGTACGTTGTGTGCTCAGTACTCAGGGTGTTGGGTGCTCAGTGCTCAGGGTGATCGGTGCTCAGTACTCAGGGTGCTCAGTACTCAGGGTGCTGGGTGCTAAGGGCTCGGGGTGCTGGGAGCTCAGTACTCAGGGTGCTGGGTGCTCAGTGCTCGGTGTGCTGGGTGCTGAGTGCTCAGGGTGCTGGGTGCTCAGTACTCGGGGTGCTCGGTGCTCAGTACTCAGGGTGCTGGGTGCTCAGTACTCAGGGTGCTGGGTGCTCAGTGATCAGGGTGCTCTCTGCTCAGTACTCAGGGTGCTGGGTGCTCAGTGCTCAGGGTGCTGGGTGCTCAGTACTCAGGGTGCTGGGTGCTCAGTGCTCAGGGTGATCGGTGCTCAGTCCTCAGGGTGCTCAGTAAACAGGGTGCTGGGTGCTCAGTGATCAGGTTGCTCAGTACTCAGGGTGCTGGGTCCTCAGTACTCAGGGTGCTGTGTGCTCAGTGTTCGGGGTGCTGGGTGCTCAATACTCAGGGTGCTGGGTGCTCAGTGCTCGGGGTGCTGGGTGCTCAGTACTCAGGGTGCTGGGTGCTCAGTACTCAGGGTGCTCAGTGCTCGGGGAGCTCGGTGCTCAGTACTCAGGGTGCTGGGTGCTCAGTACTCAGTGCTCGGGGTCCTGGGTGCTCAGCGCTCTGGGTGCTTAGTGCACAGTACTCAGGGTGCTGGGTGCTCAGTATTCAGGGTGCTCAGTGCTCGGGGTGCTGGGTGCTCATTACTCAGGGTGCTGGGTGCTCAGTACTCAGGGTGCTGGGTGCTCATTCTCGTGGTGCTGGGTGCTCAGTGCTCGGGGTGCTGGGTGCTCAGTACTCGGGGTGCTGGGTGCTCAGTGCTCAGCTTCCTGCGTGCTCAGTACTCAGGGTGCTCGGTTCTCAGTACTCAGGGTCCTGGGTGCTCATTCTCGGGGTGCTGGGTGCTCAGTGCTTAGGGTGCTGGGTGCTCAGTGCTCAGGGTCCTCTATGCTCAGTACTCAGGGTGCTCAGTACTCAGCGTGCTTTGTGCTCAGTGCTCAGGGTGCTGGGTGCTCAGTACTCAGGGTGCTGGGTGCTCAGTACTCACGGTGCTGGGTGCTCAGTACTCGGGTGCTGGGTGCTCATTACTCAGGGTGCTGGGTGCTCAGTGCTCAGGGTGCTCGCTGCTCAGTACACTTTTTGCTGGGTGCTCAGTACTCAGGGTGCTGGGTGCTCAGTGCTCGGGGTGCTCGGTGCTCAGTGCTCAGGATGCTCGGTGCTCAGTACTTTTGGTGCTGGGTGCTCAGTACTCAGGGTGCTGGGTGCTCAGTGCTCGGCTGCTCGGTGCTCAGTACTCAGGGTGCTGGGTGCTCAGTGCTCAGGATGCTGGGTGCTCAGTACTCAGGGCGCTCAGTACTCAGTACTCAGGGTGCTGGGTGCTCAGTGCTTGGGGTGCTGGGTGCTCAATGCTCAGGGTGCTGGGTGCTCAGTGCTCGGGGTGCTGGGTGCTCAGTACTCGGAGTGCTCGGTGCTCAGTACTCAGGGTGCTGGGTGCAAAGTGTTCAGGTGCTGGGTGCTAAGTACTCAGGTTGCTGGGTGCTCAGTACTCAGGTTGCACAGTACTCAGGATGCTGGGTGCTCAGTGCTCGGGGTGCTGGGTGCTCAGTACTCAGGGTGCTCAGTACTCAGGATGCTGGGTGCTCAGTACTCAGGGTGCTGGGTGCTCAGTACTCAGGGTGCTGGGTGCTCAGTCCTCAGGGTGCTAAGTGCTCAGGGTGCTGGGTGCTCAGTGCTCAGGGTGCTGGGTGCTCAGTGCTCAGGGTGCTCGGTGCTCAGTGCTCAGGTTGCTGGGTGCTCAATACTCAGGGTGCTGGGTGCTCAGTACTCAGGGTGCTCAGTGCTCAGTACTCAGGGTGCTCAGTGCTCAGGGTGCTGGGTGCTCAGTACTCAGGGTGCTGGGTGCTCATTCTCGTGGTGCTGGGTGCTCAGTGCTCGGGGTGCTGGGTGCTCAGTACTCGGGGTGCTGGGTGCTCAGTGCTCAGCGTCCTGCGTGCTCAGTACTCAGGGTGCTCGGTTCTCAGTACTCAGGGTGCTGGGTGCTCATTCTCGGGGTGCTGGGTGCTCAGTGCTTAGGGTGCTGGGTGCTCAGTGCTCAGGGTCCTCTATGCTCAGTACTCAGGGTGCTCAGTACTCAGCGTGCTTTGTGCTCAGTGCTCAGGGTGCTGGGTGCTCAGTACTCAGGGTGCTGGGTGCTCAGTACTCACGGTGCTGGGTGCTCAGTACTCGGGGTGCTGGGTGCTCATTACTCAGGGTGCTGGGTGCTCAGTGCTCAGGGTGCTCGCTGCTCAGTACACTTTTTGCTGGGTGCTCAGTACTCAGGGTGCTGGGTGCTCAGTGCTCGGGGTGCTCGGTGCTCAGTGCTCAGGATGCTCGGTGCTCAGTACTTTTGGTGCTGGGTGCTCAGTACTCAGGGTGCTGGGTGCTCAGTGCTCGGGGTGCTCGGTGCTCAGTACTCAGGGTGCTGGGTGCTCAGTGCTCAGGATGCTGGGTGCTCAGTACTCAGGGCGCTCAGTACTCAGTACTCAGGGTGCTGGGTGCTCAGTGCTTGGGGTGCTGGGTGCTCAATGCTCAGGGTGCTGGGTGCTCAGTGCTCGGGGTGCTGGGTGCTCAGTACTCGGAGTGCTCGGTGCTCAGTACTCAGGGTGCTGGGTGCTAAGTGTTCAGGTTCTGGGTGCTAAGTACTCAGGTTGCTGGCTGCTCAGTACTCAGGTTGCACAGTACTCAGGATGCTGGGTGCTCAGTGCTCGGGGTGCTGGGTGCTCAGTACTCAGGGTGCTCAGTACTCAGGATGCTGGGTGCTCAGTACTCAGGGTGCTGGGTGCTCAGTACTCAGGGTGCTGGGTGCTCAATCCTCAGGGTGCTAAGTGCTCAGGGTGCTGGGTGCTCAGTGCTCAGGGTGCTGGGTGCTCAGTGCTCAGGGTGCTAGGTGCTCAGTGCTCAGGTTGCTGGGTGCTCAATACTCAGGGTGCTGGGTGCTCAGTACTCAGGGTGCTCAGTGCTCAGTACTCAGGGTGCTCAGTGCTCAGGGTGCTGGGTGCTCAGTGCTCTGGGTGCTGGGTACTCAGTCCTCAGGGTGCTGGGTGCTCAGTGCTCAGGGTGCTCGGTGCTCAGTGCTCAGGGTGCTGGGTGCTCAGTACTCACGGTGCTGGGTGCTCAGTGCTCGGGGTGCTGGGTACTCAGTGCTCAGTACACAGGGTGCTGAGTGCTCAGTGCTCGGGGTGCTGGGTGCTCAGTGCTCATTACTCAGGGTGCTGGGTGCTCAGTGCTCAGGGTGCTGGGTGCTCAGTACTCAGGGTGCTGGGTGCTCAGTGCTCAGGGTGCTGGGTGCTCAGTACTCAGGGTGCTGGGTCCTCAGTGCTCAGGGTGCTGGGTGCTCAATGCTCGGGGTGCTCAGTACTCAGGATGCTGTGTGTTCAGTGCTCAGGGTACTGGGTGCTCAGTACTCAGGGTGCTCGGTGCTTAGTACTCAGGGTGCTGGGTGCTCAGTACTCCGGGTGCTGGGTGCTCAGTGCTCGGGGTGCTCGGTGCTCAGTGCTCAGGGTGCTGGGTGCTCAGTACTCAGGGTGCTCATTGCTCAGGGTGCTGGGTGCTCAGTACTCAGGGTGCTGGGTGCTCAGTACTCAGGGTGCTCAGTGTTCAGTACTCAGGGTGCTCAGTGCTCAGTACTCAGGGTGCTCAGTGCTCAGGGTGCTGGGTGCTCAGTGCTCGGGGTGCTGGGTGCTCAGTGCTCACGGTGCTGTGTGCTCAGTACTCAGGGTGCTCAGTACTCAGGGTGCTGGGTGCTCAGTGCTCAGGGTGCTCGGTGCTCAGTGCTCAGGTTGCTGGGTGCTCAATACTCAGGGTGCTGGGTGCTCAGTACTCAGGGTGCTCAGTGCTCAGTACTCAGGGTGCTCAGTGCTCAGGGTGCTGGGTGCTCAGTGCTCGGGGTGCTGGGTGCTCAGTGCTCGGGGTGCTGGGTGCTCAGTACTCAGGGTGCTCGGTGCTCAGTACTCAGGGTGCTGGGTGCTCAGTGCTCAGGGTGCTGGGTGCTCAGTACTCAGGGTGCTGGGTGCTCGGTGCTCAGTACACTGGGTGCTCAGTACTCAGGGTGCTGGGTGCTCAGTACTCAGGGTGCTTGGTGCTCAATACTCAGGGTGCTGGGTGCTCAGTTCTCGGGGTGCTGGGTGCTCATTAATCAGGGTGCTGGGTGCTCAGTACTCAGGGTGCTCAGTGCTTGGGGTGCTGGGTGCTCAGTTCTCAGGGTGCTCAGTGCTTGGGGTGCAGGGTGCTCAGTACTCAGGGTGCTGGTTGCTCAGTGCTCAGGGTGCTGGGTGCTGAGTACTCAGGGTGCTGGGTGCTCAGTACTCAGGGTGCTGGGTGCTCAGTGCTCGGGGTGCTGGGTGCTCAGTGCTCGGGTTGCTGGGTGCTTAGTGCTCGGGGTGCTGGGTGCTCAGTGCTCAGGGTGCTGGGTGCTCAGTGCTCAGGGTGCTGGGTGCTCAGTGCTCGGTGTGCTCGGTGATCAGTGCTCGGGGTGGTGGGTGCTCAGTACTCGAGGTGCTCAGTGCTCAGTACTCAGGGTTCTGGGTGCTCAGTGCTCAGGGTGCTGGGTGCTCAGTGCTCGGGGTGCTGGGTGCTCGGTGCTCAGGTTGCTGGGTGCTCAGTACTCGGGTTGCTGGGTGCTCAGTACTCAGGGTGCTGGGTGCTCATTGCTCGGGGTGCTGGGTCCTCAGTGGTACGGGTGCGGGGTGCTCAGTGCTCGGGGTGCTGGGTGCTCAGTGCTCGGGGCGCTGGGTGCTCAGTGCTCGGGGTGCTCGGTGCTCAGTACTCAGGGTGCTGGGTGCTCAGTGCTCAGGGTGCTCGGTGCTCAGTACTCAGGGTGCTGGGTGCTCAGTGCTCAGTGTGCTCGGTGCTCAGTACGTTGGGTGCTCAGTACTCAGGGTGTTGGGTGCTCAGTGCTCAGGGTGATCGGTGCTCAGTACTCAGGGTGCTCAGTACTCAGGGTGCTGGGTGCTCAGGGTGCTGGGTGCTCAGTGCTCGGGGTGCTGGGTGCTCAGTGCTCACGGTGCTGTGTGCTCAGTACTCAGGGTGCTCAGTACTCAGGGTGCTGGGTGCTCAGTGCTCAGGGTGCTCGGTGCTCAGTGCTCAGGTTGCTGGGTGCTCAATACTCAGGGTGCTGGGTGCTCAGTACTCAGGGTGCTCAGTGCTCAGTACTCAGGGTGCTCAGTGCTCAGGGTGCTGGGTGCTCAGTGCTCGGGGTGCTGGGTGCTCAGTGCTCGGGGTGCTGGGTGCTCAGTACTCAGGGTGCTCGGTGCTCAGTACTCAGGGTGCTGGGTGCTCAGTGCTCAGGGTGCTGGGTGCTCAGTACACAGGGTGCTGGGTGCTCGGTGCTCAGTACACTGGGTGCTCAGTACTCAGGGTGCTGGGTGCTCAGTACTCAGGGTGCTTGGTGCTCAATACTCAGGGTGCTGGGTGCTCAGTTCTCGGGGTGCTGGGTGCTCATTAATCAGGGTGCTGGGTGCTCAGTACTCAGGGTGCTCAGTGCTTGGGGTGCTGGGTGCTCAGTTCTCAGGGTGCTCAGTGCTTGGGGTGCAGGGTGCTCAGTACTCAGGGTGCTGGTTGCTCAGTGCTCAGGGCGCTGGGTGCTGAGTACTCAGGGTGCTGGGTGCTCAGTACTCTGGGTGCTGGGTGCTCAGTGCTCGGGGTGCTGGGTCCTCAGTGCTACGGGTGCGGGGTGCTCAGTGCTCGGGGTGCTGGGTGCTCAGTGCTCGGGGCGCTGGGTGCTCAGTGCTCGGGGTGCTCGGTGCTCAGTACTCAGGGTGCTGGGTGCTCAGTGCTCAGGGTGCTCGGTGCTCAGTACTCAGGGTGCTGGGTGCTCAGTGCTCAGTGTGCTCGGTGCTCAGTACGTTGGGTGCTCAGTACTCAGGGTGTTGCGTGCTCAGTGCTCAGGGTGATCGGTGCTCAGTACTCAGGGTGCTCTGTACTCAGGGTGCTGGGTGCTCAGGGCTCGGGGTGCTGGGAGCTCAGTACTCAGGGTGCTGGGTGCTCAGTGCTCGGTGTGCTGGGTGCTGAGTGCTCAGGGTGCTGGGTGCTCAGTACTCGGGGTGCTCGGTGCTCAGTACTCAGGGTGCTGGGTGCTCAGTACTCAGGGTGCTGGGTGCTCAGTGATCAGGGTGCTCTCTGCTCAGTACTCAGGGTGCTGGGTGCTCAGTGCTCAGGGTGCTGGGTGCTCAGTACTCAGGGTGCTGGGTGCTCAGTGCTCAGGGTGATCGGTGCTCAGTCCTCAGGGTGCTCAGTAAACAGGGTGCTGGGTGCTCAGTGATCAGGTTGCTCAGTACTCAGGGTGCTGGGTCCTCAGTACTCAGGGTGCTGTGTGCTCAGTGTTCGGGGTGCTGGGTGCTCAGTACTCAGGGTGCTGGGTGCTCAGTGCTCAGGGTGCTGGGTGCTCAGTACTCAGGGTGCTGGGTGCTCAGTACTCAGGGTGCTCAGTGCTCGGGGAGCTCGGTGCTCAGTACTCAGGGTGCTGGGTGCTCAGTACTCAGTGCTCGGGGTCCTGGGTGCTCAGCGCTCTGGGTGCTTAGTGCACAGTACTCAGGGTGCTGGGTGCTCAGTATTCAGGGTGCTCAGTGCTCGGGGTGCTGGGTGCTCATTACTCAGGGTGCTGGGTGCTCAGTACTCAGGGTGCTGGGTGCTCAATCTCGTGGTGCTGGGTGCTCAGTGCTCGGGGTGCTGGGTGCTCAGTACTCGGGGTGCTGGGTGCTCAGTGCTCAGCGTCCTGCGTGCTCAGTACTCAGGGTGCTCGGTTCTCAGTACTCAGGGTGCTGGGTGCTCATTCTCGGGGTGCTGGGTGCTCAGTGCTTAGGGTGCTCGGTGCTCAGTGCTCAGGGTCCTCTATGCTCAGTACTCAGGGTGCTCAGTACTCAGCGTGCTTTGTGCTCAGTGCTCAGGCTGCTGGGTGCTCAGTACTCAGGGTGCTGGGTGCTCAGTACTCACGGTGCTGGGTGCTCAGTACTCGGGGTGCTGGGTGCTCATTACTCAGGGTGCTGGGTGCTCAGTGCTCAGGGTGCTCGCTGCTCAGTACACTTTTTGCTGGGTGCTCAGTACTCAGGGTGCTGGGTGCTCAGTGCTCGGGGTGCTCGGTGCTCAGTGCTCAGGATGCTCGGTGCTCAGTACTTTTGGTGCTGGGTGCTCAGTACTCAGGGTGCTGGGTGCTCAGTGCTCGGCTGCTCGGTGCTCAGTACTCAGGGTGCTGGGTGCTCAGTGCTCAGGATGCTGGGTGCTCAGTACTCAGGGCGCTCAGTACTCAGTACTCAGGGTGCTGGGTGCTCAGTGCTTGGGGTGCTGGGTGCTCAATGCTCAGGGTGCTGGGTGCTCAGTGCTCGGGGTGCTGGGTGCTCAGTACTCGGAGTGCTCGGTGCTCAGTACTCAGGGTGCTGGGTGCAAAGTGTTCAGGTGCTGGGTGCTAAGTACTCAGGTTGCTGGGTGCTCAGTACTCAGGTTGCACAGTACTCAGGATGCTGGGTGCTCAGTGCTCGGGGTGCTGGGTGCTCAGTACTCAGGGTGCTCAGTACTCAGGATGCTGGGTGCTCAGTACTCAGGGTGCTGGGTGCTCAGTACTCAGGGTGCTGGGTGCTCAGTCCTCAGGGTGCTAAGTGCTCAGGGTGCTGGGTGCTCAGTGCTCAGGTGCTGGGTGCTCAGTGCTCAGGGTGCTCGGTGCTCAGTGCTCAGGTTGCTGGGTGCTCAATACTCAGGGTGCTGGGTGCTCAGTACTCAGGGTGCTCAGTGCTCAGTACTCAGGGTGCTCAGTGCTCAGGGTGCTGGGTGCTCAGTACTCAGGGTGCTGGGTGCTCATTCTCGTGGTGCTGGGTGCTCAGTGCTCGGGGTGCTGGGTGCTCAGTACTCGGGGTGCTGGGTGCTCAGTGCTCAGCGTCCTGCGTGCTCAGTACTCAGGGTGCTCGGTTCTCAGTACTCAGGGTGCTGGGTGCTCATTCTCGGGGTGCTGGGTGCTCAGTGCTTAGGGTGCTGGGTGCTCAGTGCTCAGGGTCCTCTATGCTCAGTACTCAGGGTGCTCAGTACTCAGCGTGCTTTGTGCTCAGTGCTCAGGGTGCTGGGTGCTCAGTACTCAGGGTGCTGGGTGCTCAGTACTCACGGTGCTGGGTGCTCAGTACTCGGGGTGCTGGGTGCTCATTACTCAGGGTGCTGGGTGCTCAGTGCTCAGGGTGCTCGCTGCTCAGTACACTTTTTGCTGGGTGCTCAGTACTCAGGGTGCTGGGTGCTCAGTGCTCGGGGTGCTCGGTGCTCAGTGCTCAGGATGCTCGGTGCTCAGTACTTTTGGTGCTGGGTGCTCAGTACTCAGGGTGCTGGGTGCTCAGTGCTCGGGGTGCTCGGTGCTCAGTACTCAGGGTGCTGGGTGCTCAGTGCTCAGGATGCTGGGTGCTCAGTACTCAGGGCGCTCAGTACTCAGTACTCAGGGTGCTGGGTGCTCAGTGCTTGGGGTGCTGGGTGCTCAATGCTCAGGGTGCTGGGTGCTCAGTGCTCGGGGTGCTGGGTGCTCAGTACTCGGAGTGCTCGGTGCTCAGTACTCAGGGTGCTGGGTGCTAAGTGTTCAGGTGCTGGGTGCTAAGTACTCAGGTTGCTGGCTGCTCAGTACTCAGGTTGCACAGTACTCAGGATGCTGGGTGCTCAGTGCTCGGGGTGCTGGGTGCTCAGTACTCAGGGTGCTCAGTACTCAGGATGCTGGGTGCTCAGTACTCAGGGTGCTGGGTGCTCAGTACTCAGGGTGCTGGGTGCTCAATCCTCAGGGTGCTAAGTGCTCAGGGTGCTGGGTGCTCAGTGCTCAGGGTGCTGGGTGCTCAGTGCTCAGGGTGCTCGGTGCTCAGTGCTCAGGTTGCTGGGTGCTCAATACTCAGGGTGCTGGGTGCTCAGTACTCAGGGTGCTCAGTGCTCAGTACTCAGGGTGCTCAGTGCTCAGGGTGCTGGGTGCTCAGTGCTCTGGGTGCTGGGTACTCAGTCCTCAGGGTGCTGGGTGCTCAGTGCTCAGGGTGCTCGGTGCTCAGTGGTCAGGGTGCTGGGTGCTCAGTACTCACGGTGCTGGGTGCTCAGTGCTCGGGGTGCTGGGTACTCAGTGCTCAGTACACAGGGTGCTGAGTGCTCAGTGCTCGGGGTGCTGGGTGCTCAGTGCTCATTACTCAGGGTGCTGGGTGCTCAGTGCTCAGGGTGCTGGGTGCTCAGTACTCAGGGTGCTGGGTGCTCAGTGCTCAGGGTGCTGGGTGCTCAGTACTCAGGGTGCTGGGTCCTCAGTGATCAGGGTGCTGGGTGCTCAATGCTCGGGGTGCTCAGTACTCAGGATGCTGTGTGTTCAGTGCTCAGGGTACAGGGTGCTCAGTACTCAGGGTGCTCGGTGCTTAGTACTCAGGGTGCTGGGTGCTCAGTACTCCGGGTGCTGGGTGCTCAGTGCTCGGGGTGCTCGGTGCTCAGTGCTCAGGGTGCTGAGTGCTCAGTACTCAGGGTGCTCATTGCTCAGGGTGCTGGGTGCTCAGTACTCAGGGTGCTGGGTGCTCAGTACTCAGGGTGCTCAGTGTTCAGTACTCAGGGTGCTCAGTGCTCAGTACTCAGGGTGCTCAGTGCTCAGGGTGCTGGGTGCTCAGTGCTCGGGGTGCTGGGTGCTCAGTGCTCACGGTGCTGTGTGCTCAGTACTCAGGGTGCTCAGTACTCAGGGTGCTGGGTGCTCAGTGCTCAGGGTGCTCGGTGCTCAGTGCTCAGGTTGCTGGGTGCTCAATACTCAGGGTGCTGGGTGCTCAGTACTCAGGGTGCTCAGTGCTCAGTACTCAGGGTGCTCAGTGCTCAGGGTGCTGGGTGCTCAGTGCTCGGGGTGCTGGGTGCTCAGTGCTCGGGGTGCTGGGTGCTCAGTACTCAGGGTGCTCGGTGCTCAGTACTCAGGGTGCTGGGTGCTCAGTGCTCAGGGTGCTGGGTGCTCAGTACTCAGGGTGCTGGGTGCTCGGTGCTCAGTACACTGGGTGCTCAGTACTCAGGGTGCTGGGTGCTCAGTACTCAGGGTGCTTGGTACTCAATACTCAGGGTGCTGGGTGCTCATTAATCAGGGTGCTGGGTGCTCAGTACTCAGGGTGCTCAGTGCTTGGGGTGCTGGGTGCTCAGTTCTCAGGGTGCTCAGTGCTTGGGGTGCAGGGTGCTCAGTACTCAGGGTGCTGGTTGCTCAGTGCTCAGGGTGCTGGGTGCTGAGTACTCAGGGTGCTGGGTGCTCAGTACTCAGGGTGCTGGGTGCTCAGTGCTCGGGGTGCTGGGTGCTCAGTGCTCGGGTTGCTGGGTGCTTAGTGCTCGGGGTGCTGGGTGCTCAGTGCTCAGGGTGCTGGGTGCTCAGTGCTCAGGGTGCTGGGTGCTCAGTGCTCGGTGTGCTCGGTCCTCAGTGCTCGGGGTGGTGGGTGCTCAGTACTCGGGGTGCTCAGTGCTCAGTACTCAGGGTTCTGGGTGCTCAGTGCTCAGGGTGCTGGGTGCTCAGTGCTCGGGGTGCTGGGTGCTCGGTGCTCAGGTTGCTGGGTGCTCAGTACTCGGGTTGCTGGGTGCTCAGTACTCAGGGTGCTGGGTGCTCATTGCTCGGGGTGCTGGGTCCTCAGTGCTACGGGTGCGGGGTGCTCAGTGCTCGGGGTGCTGGGTGCTCAGTGCTCGGGGCGCTGGGTGCTCAGTGCTCGGGGTGCTCGGTGCTCAGTACTCAGGGTGCTGGGTGCTCAGTGCTCAGGGTGCTCGGTGCTCAGTACTCAGGGTGCTGGGTGCTCAGTGCTCAGTGTGCTCGGTGCTCAGTACGTTGGGTGCTCAGTACTCAGGGTGTTGGGTGCTCAGTGCTCAGGGTGATCGGTGCTCAGTACTCAGGGTGCTCAGTACTCAGGGTGCTGGGTGCTCAGGGTGCTGGGTGCTCAGTGCTCGGGGTGCTGGGTGCTCAGTGCTCACGGTGCTGTGTGCTCAGTACTCAGGGTGCTCAGTACTCAGGGTGCTGGGTGCTCAGTGCTCAGGGTGCTCGGTGCTCAGTGCTCAGGTTGCTGGGTGCTCAATACTCAGGGTGCTGGGTGCTCAGTACTCAGGGTGCTCAGTGCTCAGTACTCAGGGTGCTCAGTGCTCAGGGTGCTGGGTGCTCAGTGCTCGGGGTGCTGGGTGCTCAGTGCTCGGGGTGCTGGGTGCTCAGTACTCAGGGTGCTCGGTGCTCAGTACTCAGGGTGCTGGGTGCTCAGTGCTCAGGGTGCTGGGTGCTCAGTACTCAGGGTGCTGGGTGCTCGGTGCTCAGTACACTGGGTGCTCAGTACTCAGGGTGCTGGGTGCTCAGTACTCAGGGTGCTTGGTGCTCAATACTCAGGGTGCTGGGTGCTCAGTTCTCGGGGTGCTGGGTGCTCATTAATCAGGGTGCTGTGTGCTCAGTACTCAGGGTGCTCAGTGCTTGGGGTGCTGGGTGCTCAGTTCTCAGGGTGCTCAGTGCTTGGGGTGCAGGGTGCTCAGTACTCAGGGTGCTGGTTGCTCAGTGCTCAGGGTGCTGGGTGCTGAGTACTCAGGGTGCTGGGTGCTCAGTACTCAGGGTGCTGGGTGCTCAGTGCTCGGGGTGCTGGGTGCTCAGTGCTCGGGTTGCTGGGTGCTTAGTGCTCGGGGTGCTGGGTGCTCAGTGCTCAGGGTGCTGGGTGCTCAGTGCTCAGGGTGCTGGGTGCTCAGTGCTCGGGGTGCTGGGTGCTCAGTGCTCGGTGTGCTCGGTCCTCAGTGCTCGGGGTGGTGGGTGCTCAGTACTCGGGGTGCTCAGTGCTCAGTACTCAGGGTGCTGGGTGCTCAGTGCTCAGGGTGCTGGGTGCTCAGTGCTCGGGGTGCTGGGTGCTCGGTGCTCAGGTTGCTGGGTGCTCAGTACTCGGGGTGCTGGGTGCTCAGTACTCAGGGTGCTGGGTGCTCATTGCTCGGGGTGCTGGGTCCTCAGTGCTACGGGTGCGGGGTGCTCAGTGCTCGGGGTGCTGGGTGCTCAGTGCTCGGGGCGCTGGGTGCTCAGTGCTCGGGGTGCTCGGTGCTCAGTACTCAGGGTGCTGGGTGCTCAGTGCTCAGGGTGCTCGGTGCTCAGTACTCAGGGTGCTGGGTGCTCAGTGCTCAGTGTGCTCGGTGCTCAGTACGTTGGGTGCTCAGTACTCAGGGTGTTGGGTGCTCAGTGCTCAGGGTGATCGGTGCTCAGTACTCAGGGTGCTCAGTACTCAGGGTGCTGGGTGCTCAGGGCTCGGGGTGCTGGGAGCTCAGTACTCAGGGTGCTGGGTGCTCAGTGCTCGGTGTGCTGGGTGCTGAGTGCTCAGGGTGCTGGGTGCTCAGTACTCGGGGTGCTGGGTGCTCAGTACTCAGGGTGCTGGGTGCTCAGTGATCAGGGTGCTCTCTGCTCAGTACTCAGGGTGCTGGGTGCTCAGTGCTCAGGGTGCTGGGTGCTCAGTACTCAGGGTGCTGGGTGCTCAGTGCTAAGGGTGATCGGTGCTCAGTCCTCAGGGTGCTCAGTAAACAGGGTGCTGGGTGCTCAGTGATCAGGTTGCTCAGTACTCAGGGTGCTGGGTCCTCAGTACTCAGGGTGCTGTGTGCTCAGTGTTCGGGGTGCTGGGTGCTCAGTACTCAGGGTGCTGGGTGCTCAGTGCTCAGGGTGCTGGGTGCTCAGTACTCAGGGTGCTGGGTGCTCAGTACTCAGGGTGCTCAGTGCTCGGGGAGCTCGGTGCTCAGTACTCAGGGTGCTGGGTGCTCAGTACTCAGTGCTCGGGGTCCTGGGTGCTCAGCGCTCTGGGTGCTTAGTGCACAGTACTCAGGGTGCTGGGTGCTCAGTATTCAGGGTGCTCAGTGCTCGGGGTGCTGGGTGCTCATTACTCAGGGTGCTGGGTGCTCAGTACTCAGGGTGCTGGGTGCTCATTCTCGTGGTGCTGGGTGCTCAGTGCTCGGGGTGCTGGGTGCTCAGTACTCGGGGTGCTGGGTGCTCAGTGCTCAGCGTCCTGCGTGCTCAGTACTCAGGGTGATCGGTTCTCAGTACTCAGGGTGCTGGGTGCTCATTCTCGGGGTGCTGGGTGCTCAGTGCTTAGGGTGCTGGGTGCTCAGTGCTCAGGGTCCTCTATGCTCAGTACTCAGGGTGCTCAGTACTCAGCGTGCTTTGTGCTCAGTGCTCAGGGTGCTGGGTGCTCAGTACTCAGGGTGCTGGGTGCTCAGTACTCACGGTGCTGGGTGCTCAGTACTCGGGGTGCTGGGTGCTCATTACTCAGGGTGCTGGGTGCTCAGTGCTCAGGGTGCTCGCTGCTCAGTACACTTTTTGCTGGGTGCTCAGTACTCAGGGTGCTGGGTGCTCAGTGCTCGGGGTGCTCGGTGCTCAGTGCTCAGGATGCTCGGTGCTCAGTACTTTTGGTGCTGAGTGCTCAGTACTCAGGGTGCTGGGTGCTCAGTGCTCAGGATGCTGGGTGCTCAGTACTCAGGGCGCTCAGTACCCAGTACTCAGGGTGCTGGGTGCTCAGTGCTTGGGGTGCTGGGTGCTCAATGCTCAGGGTGCTGGGTGCTCAGTGCTCGGGGTGCTGGGTGCTCAGTACTCGGAGTGCTCGGTGCTCAGTACTCAGGGTGCTGGGTGCAAAGTGTTCAGGTGCTGGGTGCTAAGTACTCAGGTTGCTGGGTGCTCAGTACTCAGGTTGCACAGTACTCAGGATGCTGGGTGCTCAGTGCTCGGGGTGCTGGGTGCTCAGTACTCAGGGTGCTCAGTACTCAGGATGCTGGGTGCTCAGTACTCAGGGTGCTGGGTGCTCAGTACTCAGGGTGCTGGGTGCTCAGTCCTCAGGGTGCTAAGTGCTCAGGGTGCTGGGTGCTCAGTGCTCAGGGTGCTGGGTGCTCAGTGCTCAGGGTGCTCGGTGCTCAGTGCGCAGGTTGCTGGGTGCTCAATACTCAGGGTGCTGGGTGCTCAGTACTCAGGGTGCTCAGTGCTCAGTACTCAGGGTGCTCAGTGCTCAGGGTGCTGGGTGCTCAGTACTCAGGGTGCTGGGTGCTCATTCTCGTGGTGCTGGGTGCTCAGTGCTCGGGGTGCTGGGTGCTCAGTACTCGGGGTGCTGGGTGCTCAGTGCTCAGCGTCCTGCGTGCTCAGTACTCAGGGTGCTCGGTTCTCAGTACTCAGGGTGCTGGGTGCTCATTCTCGGGGTGCTGGGTGCTCAGTGCTTAGGGTGCTGGGTGCTCAGTGCTCAGGGTCCTCTATGCTCAGTACTCAGGGTGCTCAGTACTCAGCGTGCTTTGTGCTCAGTGCTCAGGGTGCTGGGTGCTCAGTACTCAGGGTGCTGGGTGCTCAGTACTCACGGTGCTGGGTGCTCAGTACTCGGAGTGCTGGGTGCTCATTACTCAGGGTGCTGGGTGCTCAGTGCTCAGGGTGCTCGCTGCTCAGTACACTTTTTGCTGGGTGCTCAGTACTCAGGGTGCTGGGTGCTCAGTGCTCGGGGTGCTCGGTGCTCAGTGCTCAGGATGCTCGGTGCTCAGTACTTTTGGTGCTGGGTGCTCAGTACTCAGGGTGCTGGGTGCTCAGTGCTCGGGGTGCTCGGTGCTCAGTACTCAGGGTGCTGGGTGCTCAGTGCTCAGGATGCTGGGTGCTCAGTACTCAGGGCGCTCAGTACTCAGTACTCAGGGTGCTGGGTGCTCAGTGCTTGGGGTGCTGGGTGCTCAATGCTCAGGGTGCTGGGTGCTCAGTGCTCGGGGTGCTGGGTGCTCAGTACTCGGAGTGCTCGGTGCTCAGTACTCAGGGTGCTGGGTGCTAAGTGTTCAGGTGCTGGGTGCTAAGTACTCAGGTTGCTGGCTGCTCAGTACTCAGGTTGCACAGTACTCAGGATGCTGGGTGCTCAGTGCTCGGGGTGCTGGGTGCTCAGTACTCAGGGTGCTCAGTACTCAGGATGCTGGGTGCTCAGTACTCAGGGTGCTGGGTGCTCAGTACTCAGGGTGCTGGGTGCTCAATCCTCAGGGTGCTAAGTGCTCAGGGTGCTGGGTGCTCAGTGCTCAGGGTGCTGGGTGCTCAGTGCTCAGGGTGCTCGGTGCTCAGTGCTCAGGTTGCTGGGTGCTCAATACTCAGGGTGCTGGGTGCTCAGTACTCAGGGTGCTCAGTGATCAGTACTCAGGGTGCTCAGTGCTCAGGGTGCTGGGTGCTCAGTGCTCTGGGTGCTGGGTACTCAGTCCTCAGGGTGCTGGGTGCTCAGTGCTCAGGGTGCTCGGTGCTCAGTGCTCAGGGTGCTGGGTGCTCAGTACTCATGGTGCTGGGTGCTCAGTGCTCGGGGTGCTGGGTACTCAGTGCTCAGTACACAGGGTGCTGAGTGCTCAGTGCTCGGGGTGCTGGGTGCTCAGTGCTCATTACTCAGGGTGCTGGGTGCTCAGTGCTCAGGGTGCTGGGTGCTCAGTACTCAGGGTGCTGGGTGCTCAGTGCTCAGGTTGCTGGGTGCTCAGTACTTAGGGTGCTGGGTCCTCAGTGCTCAGGGTGCTGGGTGCTCATTGCTCGGGGTGCTCAGTACTCAGGATGCTGTGTGTTCAGTGCTCAGGGTACTGGGTGCTCAGTACTCAGGGTGCTCGGTGCTTAGTACTCAGGGTGCTGGGTGCTCAGTACTCCGGGTGCTGTGTGCTCAGTGCTCGGGGTGCTCGGTGATCAGTGCTCAGGGTGCTGGGTGCTCAGTACTCAGGGTGCTCATTGCTCAGGGTGCTGGGTGCTCAGTACTCAGGGTGCTGGGTGCTCAGTACTCAGGGTGCACAGTGTTCAGTACTCAGGGTGCTCAGTGCTCAGTACTCAGGGTGCTCAGTGCTCAGGGTGCTGGGTGCTCATTGCTCGGGGTGCTGGGTGCTCAGTGCTCACGATGCTGTGTGCTCAGTACTCAGGGTGCTCAGTACTCAGGGTGCTGGGTGCTCAGTGCTCAGGGTGCTCGGTGCTCAGTGCTCAGGTTGCTGGGTGCTCAATACTCAGGGTGCTGGGTGCTCAGTACTCAGGGTGCTCAGTGCTCAGTACTCAGGGTGCTCAGTGCTCAGGGTGCTGGGTGCTCAGTGCTCGGGGTGCTGGGTGCTCAGTGCTCGGGGTGCTGGGTGCTCAGTACTCAGGGTGCTCGGTGCTCAGTACTCAGGGTGCTGGGTGCTCAGTGCTCAGGGTGCTGGGTGCTCAGTACTCAGGGTGCTGCGTGCTCGGTGCTCAGTACACTGGGTGCTCAGTACTCAGGGTGCTGGGTGCTCAGTACTCAGGGTGCTTGGTGCTCAATACTCAGGGTGCTGGGTGCTCAGTTCTCGGGGTGCTGGGTGCTCATTAATCAGGGTGCTGGGTGCTCAGTACTCAGGGTGCTCAGTGCTTGGGGTGCTGGGTGCTCAGTTCTCAGGGTGCTCAGTGCTTGGGGTGCAGGGTGCTCAGTACTCAGGGTGCTGGTTGCTCAGTGCTCAGCGTGTTGGGTGCTGAGTACTCAGGGTGCTGGGTGCTCAGTACTCAGGGTTCTGGGTGCTCAGTGCTCGGGGTGCTGGGTGCTCAGTGCTCGGGTTGCTGGGTCCTTAGTGCTCGGGGTGCTGGGTGCTCAGTGCTCAGGGTGCTGGGTGCTCAGTGCTCAGGGTGCTGGGTGCTCAGTGCTCGGTGTGCTCGGTCCTCAGTGCTCGGGGTGGTGGGTGCTCAGTACTCGGGGTGCTCAGTGCTCAGTACTCAGGGTGCTCAGTGCTCAGGGTGCTGGGTGCTCAGTGCTCGGGGTGCTGGGTGCTCAGTGCTCGGGGTGCTGGGTGCTCAGTACTCAGGGTGCTCGGTGCTCAGTACTCCGGGTGCTGTGTGCTCAGTGCTCGGGGTGCTCGGTGCTCAGTGCTCAGGGTGCTGGGTGCTCAGTAATCAGGGTGCTCATTGCTCAGGGTGCTGGGTGCTCAGTACTCAGGGTGCTGGGTGCTCAGTACTCAGGGTGCACAGTGTTCAGTACTCAGGGTGCTCAGTGCTCAGTACTCAGGGTGCTCAGTGCTCAGGGTGCTGGGTGCTCAGTGCTCGGGGTGCTGGGTGCTCAGTGCTCACGGTGCTGTGTGCTCAGTACTCAGGGTGCTCAGTACTCAGGGTGCTGGGTGCTCAGTGCTCAGGGTGCTCGGTGCTCAGTGCTCAGGTTGCTGGGTGCTCAATACTCAGGGTGCTGGGTGCTCAGTACTCAGGGTGCTCAGTGCTCAGTACTCAGGGTGCTCAGTGCTCAGGGTGCTGGGTGCTCAGTGCTCGGGGTGCTGGGTGCTCAGTGCTCGCGGTGCTGGGTGCTCAGTACTCAGGGTGCTCGGTGCTCAGTACTCAGGGTGCTGGGTGCTCAGTGCTCAGGGTGCTGGGTGCTCAGTACTCAGGGTGCTGGGTGCTCGGTGCTCAGTACACTGGGTGCTCAGTACTCAGGGTGCTGGGTGCTCAGTACTCAGGGTGCTTGGTGCTCAATACTCAGGGTGCTGGGTGCTCAGTTCTCGGGGTGCTGGGTGCTCATTAATCAGGGTGCTGGGTGCTCAGTACTCAGGGTGCTCAGTGCTTGGGGTGCTGGGTGCTCAGTTCTCAGGGTGCTCAGTGCTTGGGGTGCAGGGTGCTCAGTACTCAGGGTGCTGGTTGCTCAGTGCTCAGCGTGCTGGGTGCTGAGTACTCAGGGTGCTGGGTGCTCAGTACTCAGGGTTCTGGGTGCTCAGTGCTCGGGGTGCTGGGTGCTCAGTGCTCGGGTTGCTGGGTGCTTAGTGCTCGGGGTGCTGGGTGCTCAGTGCTCAGGGTGCTGGGTGCTCAGTGCTCAGGGTGCTGGGTGCTCAGTGCTCGGTGTGCTCGGTCCTCAGTGCTCGGGGTGGTGGGTGCTCAGTACTCGGGGTGCTCAGTGCTCAGTACTCAGGGTTCTGGGTGCTCAGTGCTCAGGGTGCTGGGTGCTCAGTGCTCGGGGTGCTGGGTGCTCGGTGCTCAGGTTGCTGGGTGCTCAGTACTCGGGTTGCTGGGTGCTCAGTACTCAGGGTGCTGGGTGCTCATTGCTCGGGGTGCTGGGTCCTCAGTGCTACGGGTGCGGGGTGCTCAGTGCTCGGGGTGCTGGGTGCTCAGTGCTCGGGGCGCTGGGTGCTCAGTGCTCGGGGTGCTCGGTGCTCAGTTCTCAGGGTGCTGGGTGCTCAGTGCTCAGTGTGCTCGGTGCTCAGTACTCAGGGTGCTGGGTGCTCAGTGCTCAGTGTGCTCGGTGCTCAGTACGTTGGGTGCTCAGTACTCAGGGTGTTGGGTGCTCAGTGCTCAGGGTGATCGGTGCTCAGTACTCAGGGTGCTCAGTACTCAGGGTGCTGGGTGCTCAGGGCTCGGGGTGCTGGGAGCTCAGTACTCAGGGTGCTGGGTGCTCAGTGCTCGGTGTGCTGGGTGCTGAGTGCTCAGGGTGCTGGGTGCTCAGTACTCGGGGTGCTCGGTGCTCAGTACTCAGGGTGCTGGGTGCTCAGTACTCAGGGTGCTGGGTGCTCAGTGATCAGGGTGCTCTCTGCTCAGTACTCAGGGTGCTGGGTGCTCAGTGCTCAGGGTGCTGGGTGCTCAGTACTCACGGTGCTGGGTGCTCAGTGCTCAGGGTGATCGGTGCTCAGTCCTCAGGGTGCTCAGTAAACAGGGTGCTGGGTGCTCAGTGATCAGGTTGCTCAGTACTCAGGGTGCTGGGTCCTCAGTACTCAGGGTACTGTGTGCTCAGTGTTCGGGGTGCTGGGTGCTCAGTACTCAGGGTGCTGGGTGCTCAGTGCTCAGGGTGCTGGGTGCTCAGTACTCAGGGTGCTGGGTGCTCAGTACTCAGGGTGCTCAGTGCTCGGGGAGCTCGGTGCTCAGTACTCAGGGTGCTGGGTGCTCAGTACTCAGTGCTCGGGGTCCTGTGTGCTCAGCTCTCTGGGTGCTTAGTGCACAGTACTCAGGGTGCTGGGTGCTCAGTATTCAGGGTGCTCAGTGCTCGGGGTGCTGGGTGCTCATTACTCAGGGTGCTGTGTGCTCAGTACTCAGGGTGCTGGGTGCTCATTCTCGTGGTGCTGGTTGCTCAGTGCTCGGGGTGCTGGGTGCTCAGTACTCGGGGTGCTGGGTGCTCAGTGCTCAGCGTCCTGCGTGCTCAGTACTCAGGGTGCTGGGTGCTCAGTGCTCAGGGTGATCGGTGCTCAGTCCTCAGGGTGCTCAGTAAACAGGGTGCTGGGTGCTCAGTGATCAGGTTGCTCAGTACTCAGGGTGCTGGGTCGTCAGTACTCAGGGTGCTGTGTGCTCAGTGTTCGGGGTGCTGGGTGCTCAGTACTCAGGGTGCTGGGTGCTCAGTGCTCAGGGTGCTGGGTGCTCAGTACTCAGGGTGCTGGGTGCTCAGTACTCAGGGTGCTCAGTGCTCGGGGAGCTCGGTGCTCAGTACTCAGGGTGCTGGGTGCTCAGTACTCAGTGCTCGGGGTCCTGTGTGCTCAGCGCTCTGGGTGCTTAGTGCACAGTACTCAGGGTGCTGGGTGCTCAGTATTCAGGGTGCTCAGTGCTCGGGGTGCTGGGTGCTCATTACTCAGGGTGCTGGGTGCTCAGTACTCAGGGTGCTGGGTGCTCATTCTCGTGGTGCTGGTTGCTCAGTGCTCGGGGTGCTGGGTGCTCAGTACTCGGGGTGCTGGGTGCTCAGTGCTCAGCGTCCTGCGTGCTCAGTACTCAGGGTGCTCGGTTCTCAGTACTCAGGGTGCTGGGTGCTCATTCTCGGGGTGCTGGGTGCTCAGTGCTTAGGGTGCTGGGTGCTCAGTGCTCAGGGTCCTCTATGCTCAGTACTCAGGGTGCTCAGTACTCAGCGTGCTTTGTGCTCAGTGCTCAGGGTGCTGGGTGCTCAGTACTCAGGGTGCTGGGTGCTCAGTACTCACGGTGCTGGGTGCTCAGTACTCGGGGTGCTGGGTGCTCATTACTCAGGGTGCTGGGTGCTCAGTGCTCAGGGTGCTCGCTGCTCAGTACACTTTTTGCTGGGTGCTCAGTACTCAGGGTGCTGGGTGCTCAGTGCTCGGGGTGCTCGGTGCTCAGTGCTCAGGATGCTCGGTGCTCAGTACTTTTGGTGCTGGGTGCTCAGTACTCAGGGTGCTGGGTGCTCAGTGCTCGGGGTGCTCGGTGCTCAGTACTCAGGGTGCTGGGTGCTCAGTGCTCAGGATGCTGGGTGCTCAGTACTCAGGGCGCTCAGTACTCAGTACTCAGGGTGCTGGGTGCTCAGTGCTTGGGGTGCTGGGTGCTCAATGCTCAGGGTGCTGGGTGCTCAGTGCTCGGGGTGCTGGGTGCTCAGTACTCGGAGTGCTCGGTGCTCAGTACTCAGGGTGCTGGGTGCTAAGTGTTCAGGTGCTGGGTGCTAAGTACTCAGGTTGCTGGGTGCTCAGTACTCAGGTTGCACAGTACTCAGGATGCTGGGTAATCAGTGCTCGGGGTGCTGGGTGCTCAGTACTCAGGGTGCTCAGTACTCAGGATGCTGGGTGCTCAGTACTCAGGGTGCTGGCTGCTCAGTACTCAGGGTGCTGGGTGCTCAGTCCTCTGGGTGCTAAGTGCTCAGGGTGCTGGGTGCTCAGTGCTCAGGGTGCTGGGTGCTCAGTGCTCAGGGTGCTCGGTGCTCAGTGCTCAGGTTGCTGGGTGCTCAATACTCAGGGTGCTGGGTGCTCAGTACTCAGGGTGCTCAGTGCTCAGTACTCAGGGTGCTCAGTGCTCAGGGTGCTGGGTGCTCAGTACACAGGGTGCTGGGTGCTCAGTGCTCGGGGTGCTGGGTGCTCAGTACTCGGTGTGCTGGGTGCTCAGTGCTCAGCGTCCTGCGTGCTCAGTACTCAGGGTGCTCGGTTCTCAGTACTCAGGGTGCTGGGTGCTCATTCTCGGGGTGCTGAGTGCTCAGTGCTTAGGGTGCTGGGTGCTCAGTGCTCAGGGTCCTCTATGCTCAGTACTCAGGGTGCTCAGTACTCAGCGTGCTTTGTGCTCAGTGCTCAGGGTGCTGGGTGCTCAGTACTCAGGGTGCTGGGTGCTCAGTACTCAAGTGCTGGGTGCTCAGTACTCGGGGTGCTGGGTGCTCATTACTCAGGGTGCTGGGTGCTCAGTGCTCAGGGTGCTCGCTGCTCAGTACACTTTTTGCTGGGTGCTCAGTACTCAGGGTGCTGGGTGCTCAGTGCTCGGGGTGCTCGGTGCTCAGTGCTCAGGATGCTCGGTGCTCAGTACTTTTGGTGCTGGGTGCTCAGTACTCAGGGTGCTGGGTGCTCAGTGCTCGGGGTGCTCGGTGCTCAGTACTCAGGGTGCTGGGTGCTCAGTGCTCAGGATGCTGGGTGCTCAGTACTCAGGGCGCTCAGTACTCAGTACTCAGGGTGCTGGGTGCTCAGTGCTTGGGGTGCTGGGTGCTCAATGCTCAGGGTGCTGGGTGCTCAGTGCTCGGGGTGCTGGGTGCTCAGTACTCGGAGTGCTCGGTGCTCAGTACTCAGGGTGCTGGGTGCTAAGTGTTCAGGTGCTGGGTGCTAAGTACTCAGGTTGCTGGGTGCTCAGTACTCAGGTTGCACAGTACTCAGGATGCTGGGTGCTCAGTGCTCGGGGTGCTGGGTGCTCAGTACTCAGGGTGCTCAGTACTCAGGATGCTGGATGCTCAGTACTCAGGGTGCTGGGTGCTCAGTACTCAGGGTGCTGGGTGCTCAGTCCTCAGGGTGCTAAGTGCTCAGGGTGCTGGGTGCTCAGTGCTCAGGGTGCTGGGTGCTCAGTGCTCAGGGTGCTCGGTGCTCAGTGCTCAGGTTGCTGGGTGCTCAATACTCAGGGTGCTGGGTGCTCAGTACTCAGGATGCTCAGTGCTCAGTACTCAGGGTGCTCAGTGCTCAGGGTGCTGGGTGCTCAGTGCTCTGGGTGCTGGGTACTCAGTCCTCAGGGTGCTGGGTGCTCAGTGCTCAGGGTGCTCGGTGCTCAGTGCTCAGGGTGCTGGGTGCACAGTACTCACGGTGCTGGGTGCTCAGTGCTCAGGGTGCTGGGGGCTCAGTACTCAGGGTGCTGGGTGCTCAGTGCTCAGGGTGCTGGGTGCTCAGTGCTCAGGGTGCTCGGTGCTTAGTACTCATTGTGCTCGGTGCTTGGGGTGCTGGGTGCTCAGTGCTCGGTGTGCTGGGTGCTCAGTGCTCGGGGTGCTGGGTGCTGAGTGCTCGGTGTGCTGGGTGCTCAGTGCTCGGGGTGCTGGGTGCTCAGTGCTCGGGGTGCTGGGTGCTCAGTACTCAGGGTGCCGGGGCTCAGTACTCAGGGTGCTGGGTGCTCAGTGCTCAGGGTGCTGGGTGCTCAGTACTCAGGGTGCTGGGTGCTCGGTGCTCAGTACACTGGGTGCTCAGTACTCAGGGTGCTGGGTGCTCGGTGCTCAGTACACTGGGTGCTCAGTACTCAGGGTGCTGGGTGCTCAGTACTCAGGGTGCTCGGTGCTCAATACTCAGGGTGCTGGGTGCTCAGTTCTCGGGGTGCTGGGTGCTCATTAATCAGGGTGCTCAGTGCTCAGTACTCAGCGTGCTGGGTGCTCAGTGCTCAGGGTGCTCGGTGCTCAGTACTCAGGGTGCTCAGTGCTCAGTACTCAGTGTGCTGGGTGCTCAGTGCTCAGGGTGCTGGGTGCTCAGTACTCAGGGTGCTTTGTGCTTAGTACTCAGGGTGCTCGGTCCTCAGTGCTCAGGGTGCTGGGTGCTCAGTACTCAGGGTGCTGGGTGCTCAGTGGTCAGGGTGCTCAGTGCTCAGCACTCAGGGTGCTCGTTGCTCAGTGCTCAGGGTGCTCAGTGCTCAGTACTCAGGGTGCTCAGTGTTCTGGGTGCTGGGTGCTCAGTGCTCAGGGTGCTGGGTGCTCAGTGCTCAGGGTGCTGAGTGCTCAGTACTCAGGGTGCTCAGTGCTCAGGGTGCTGGGTGCTCAGTGCTCGGGGTGCTGGGTACTCAGTGCTCAGTACACAGGGTGCTGAGTGCTCAGTGCTCGGGGTGCTGGGTGCTCAGTGCTCATTACTCAGGGTGCTGGGTGCTCAGTGCTCAGGGTGCTGGGTGCTCAGTACTCAGGGTGATGGGTGCTCAGTGCTCAGGGTGCTGAGTGCTCAGTACTCAGGGTGCTGGGTCCTCAGTGCTCAGGGTGCTGGGTGCTCAATGCTCGGCGTGCTCAGTACTCAGGGTGCTGTGTGTTCAGTGCTCAGGGTACTGGGTGCTCAGTACTCAGGGTGCTCGGTGCTTAGTACTCAGGGTGCTGGGTGGTCAGTACTCCGGGTGCTCATTGCTCAGGGTGCTGGGTGCTCAGTACTCAGGGTGCTGGGTGCTCAGTACTCAGGGTGCTCAGTGCTCAGTACTCAGGGTGCTCAGTGCTCAGTACTCAGGGTGCTCAGTGCTCAGGGTGCTGGGTGCTCAGTGCTCGGGGTGCTGGGTGCTCAGTGCTCACGGTGCTGTGTGCTCAGTACTCAGGGTGCTCAGTACTCAGGGTGCTTGGTGCTCAGTGCTCAGGGTGCTCGGTGCTCAGTGCTCAGGTTGCTGGGTGCTCAATACTCAGGGTGCTGGGTGCTCAGTACTCAGGGTCCTCAGTGCTCAGTACTCAGGGTGCTCAGTGCTCATTGTGCTGGGTGCTCAGTGCTCGGGGTGCTGGGTGCTCAGTGCTCGGGGTGCTGGGTGCTCAGTACTCAGGGTGCTCGGTGCTTAGTACTCAGGGTGCTGGGTGCTCAGTGCTCAGGGTGCTGGGTGCTCAGTACTCAGGGTGCTGGGTGCTCGGTGCTCAGTACACTGGGTGCTCAGTACTGAGGGTGCTGGGTGCTCAGTACTCAGGGTGCTCGGTGCTCAATACTCAGGGTGCTGGGTGCTCAGTTCTCGGGGTGCTGGGTGCTCATTAATCAGGGTGCTGGGTGCTCAGTACTCAGGGTGCTCAGTGCTTGGGGTGCTGGGTGCTCAGTTCTCAGGGTGCTCAGTGCTTGGGGTGCAGGGTGCTCAGTACTCAGGGTGCTGGTTGCTCAGTGCTCAGGGTGCTGGGTGCTGAGTACTCAGGGTGCTGGGTGCTCAGTACTCAGGGTGCTGGGTTCTCAGTGCTCGGGGTGCTTGGTGCTCAGTGCTCGGGTTGCTGGGTGCTTAGTGCTCGGGGTGCTGGGTGCTCAGTGCTCAGGGTGCTGGGTGCTCAGTGCTCAGGGTGCTGGGTGCTCAGTGCTCGGGGTGCTGGGTGCTCAGTGCTCGGTGTGCTCGGTGCTCAGTGCTCGGGGTCGTGGGTGCTCAGTACTCGGGGAGCTCAGTGCTCAGTACTCAGGGTGCTGGGTGCTCAGTGCTCAGGGTGTTGGGTGCTCAGTGCTCAGGGTGCTGGGTGCTCGGTGCTCAGGTTGCTGGGTGCTCAGTACTCGGGGTGCTGGGTGCTCATTGCTCGGGGTGCTGGGTCTTCAGTGCTACGGGTGCTGGGTGCTCAGTGCTCGGGGTGCTGGGTGCTCAGTGCTCAGGGCGCTGGGTGCTCAGTGCTCGGGTTGCTCGGTGCTCAGTACTCAGGGTGCTGGGTGCTCAGTGCTCAGGGTGCTCGGTGCTCAGTACTCAGGGTGCTGGGTGCTCACTGCTCAGTGTGCTCGGTGCTCAATACGTTGGGTGCTCAGTACTCAGGGTGTTGGGTGCTCAGTGCTCAGGGTGATCGGTGCTCAGTACTCAGGGTGCTCAGTACTCAGGGTGCTGGGTGCACAGGGCTCGGGGTGCTGGGAGCTCAGTACTCAGGGTGCTGGGTGCTCAGTGCTCGGTGTGCGGGGTGTTGAGTGCTCAGGGTGCTGGGTGCTCAGTACTCGGGGTGCTCGGTGCTCAGTGATCAGGGTGCTCTCTGCTCAGTACTCAGGGTGCTGGGTGCTCAGTGCTCAGGGTGCTGCGTGCTCAGTACTCAGGGTGATGGGTGCTCAGTGCTCATGGTGATCGGTGCTCAGTCCTCAGGGTGCTCAGTACTCAGGGTGCTGGGTGCTCAGTGCTCAGGTTGCTCAGTACTCAGGGTGCTGGGTACTCAGTACTCAGGGTGCTGTGTGCTCAGTGCTCGTGGTGCTGGGTGCTCAGTACTCAGGGTGCTGGGTGCTCAGTGCTCAGGGTGCTGGGTGCTCAGTACTCAGGGTGCTGGGTGCTCAGTACTCAGGGTGCTCAGTGCTCGGGGAGCTCGGTGCTCAGTACTCAGGGTGCTGGGTGCTCAGTACTCAGTGCTCGGGGTCCTGGGTGCTCAGCGCTCTGGGTGCTTAGTGCACAGTACTCAGGGTGCTGGGTGCTCAGTATTCAGGGTGCTCAGTGCTCGGGGTGCTGGGTGCTCATTACTCAGGGTGCTGGGTGCTCAGTACTCAGGGTGCTGGGTGCTCAGTGCTCGGGGTGCTCGGTGCTCAGTGCTCAGGATGCTCGGTGCTCAGTACTTTTGGTGCTGGGTGCTCAGTACTCAGGGTGCTGGGTGCTCAGTGCTCGGGGTGCTCGGTGCTCAGTACTCAGGGTGCTGGGTGCTCAGTGCTCAGGATGCTGGGTGCTCAGTACTCAGGGTGCTCAGTACTCAGTACTCAGGGTGCTGGGTGCTCAGTGCTTGGGGTGCTGGCTGCTCAGTGCTCAGGGTGCTGGGTGCTCAGTGCTCGGGGTGCTGGGTGCTCAGTACTCGGAGTGCTCGGTGCTCAGTACTCAGGGTGCTGGGTGCTAAGTGCTCAGGTGCTGGGTGCTAAGTACTCAGGTTGCTGGGTGCTCAGTACTCAGGTTGCACAGTACTCAGGGTGCTGGGTGCTCAGTGCTCGGGGTGCTGGGTGCTCAGTACTCAGGGTGCTCAGTACTCAGGATGCTGGGTGCTCAGTACTCAGGGTGCTGGTTGCTCAGTACTCAGGGTGCTGTTTGCTCAGTCCTCAGGGTGCTAAGTGCTCAGGGTGCTGGGTGCTCAGTGCTCAGGGAGCTCGGTGCTCAGTACTCAGGGTGCTGAGTGCTCAGTACTCAGGGTGCTGAGTGCTCAGTACTCAGGGTGCTGGGAGCTCAGTGCTCAGGGTGCTGGGTGCTCAGTGCTCGGGGTGTTGGGTGCTCAGTGCTCAGGGTGCTCAGTGCTCAGCACTCAGGGTGCTGGGTGCTCAGTACTCAGGGTGCTGGGTGCTCAGTGCTCGGGGTGCTGGGTGCTCAGTACTCAGGGTGCTGGGTGCTCAGTGCTCAGGGTGCTCGGTGCTCAGTACTCAAGGTGCTGGGTGCTCAGTGCTCACCGTGCTGGGTGCTCAGTCCTCGGGGTGCTCCGTGCTCAGTGCTCAGTGTGCTGGGTGCTCAGTACTCAGGGTGCTCGGTGCTCAGTACTAAGGGTGCTCAGTGCTCAGTACTCAGGGTGCTCAGTGCTCAGTGCTCGGGGTGCTGTGTGCTCAGTATTCAGGGTGCTGGGTGCTCAGTACTCAGGGTGCTGGGTGCTCAGTGCTCAGTACTCAGCGTGCTGGGTGCTCAGTGCTCGGGGTGCTGGGTCCTCAGTGCTCAGGGTGCTGGGTGCTCAGTACTCAGGGTGCTGAGTACTCAGTGCTCGGGGTGCTGGGTCCTCAGTGCTCAGGGTGCTCAGAGCTCAGTGCTCGGGGTGCTGGGTGCTCAGTGCTCGGGGTGCTGGGTGCTCAGTGCTCAGGGTGCTGGTTGCTTAGTACTCAGTGTGCTCAGTGCTCAGGGTGCTGGGTGCTCAGAACTCAGGGTGCTTGGTGCTCAGTACTCAGGGTGCTGGGTGCTCAGTACTCAGGGTGCTTGGTGCTCAGTACTCAGGGTGCTTGGTGCTCAGTTCTCAGGGTGCTCGGTGCTCAGTACTCATGGTGCTGGGTGCTCATTCTCGGGGTGCTGGGTGCTCAGTGCTCGGGGTGCTGGGGGCTCAGTACTCAGGGTGCTGGCTGCTCAGTGCTCAGGGTGCTGGGTGCTCAGTGCTCAGGATGCTCGGTGCTTAGTACTCATGGTGCTCGTTGCTCGGGGTGCTGGGTGCTCAGTGCTCGGTGTGCTGGGTGCTCAGTGCTCGGGGTGCTGGGTGATGAGTGCTCGGTGTGCTGGGTGCTCAGTGCTCGGGGTGCTGGGTGCTCAGTGCTCGGGGTGCTGGGTGCTCAGTACTCAGGGTGCTCAGTGCTCAGTGCTCAGGGTGCTGGGTGCTCAGTGCTCAGGGTGCTGGGTGCTCAGTACTCAGGGTGCTGGGTGCTCGGTGCTCAGTACACTGGGTGCTCAGTACTCAGGGTGCTCGGTGCTCAATACTCAGGGTGCTGGGTGCTCAGTTCTCGGGGTGCTGGGTGCTCATTAATCAGGGTGCTGGGTGCTCAGTACTCAGGGCGCTCAGTGCTTGGGGTGCTGGGTGCTCAGTTCTCAGGGTGCTCAGTGCTTGGGGTGCAGGGTGCTCAGTACTCAGGGTGCTGGTTGCTCAGTGCTCAGGGTGCTGGGTGCTGAGTACTCAGGGTGCTGGGTGTTGAGTACTCAGGGTGCTGGGTGCTCAGTGCTCGCGGTGCTGGGTGCTCAGTGCTCGGGTTGCTGGGTGCTCAGTGCTCGGGGTGCTGGGTGCTCAGTGCTCGGGGTGCTTGGTGCTCAGTGCTCGGGGTGCTGGGTGCTCAGTACTCGGGGTGCTCAGTGCTCAGTACTCATGGTGCTCGGTGCTCAGTACTCAGGGTGCTGGGTGCTCAGTGCTCGGGGTGCTGGGTGCTCAGTACTCAGGGTGCTCAGTTCTCAGGGTGCTGGGTGCTCAGTGCTCGGGATGCTGGGTGCTCAGTGCTCAGGGTGATCGGTGCTCAGTACTCAGGGTGCTGGGTGCTCAGTACTCGGGGTGCTGGGTGCTCAGTACTCAGGGTGCTGGGTGCTCAGTCCTCAGGGTGCTCAGTGCTCAGGGTGCTGGGTGCTCAGTACTCAGGGTGCTGAGTGCTCAGTACTCAGGGTGCTGGGTGCTCAGTACTCAGGGTGCTGGGTGCTCAGTGCTCGGGGTGTTGGGTGCTCAGTGTTCAGGGTGCTCAGTGCTCATTACTCAGGGTGCTTGGTGCTCAGTACTCAGTGCTCAGGATGCTGGGTGCTCAGTGCTCAGGGTGCTCGGTGCTTAGTACTCAGGGTGCTGGGTGCTCAGTACTCCGGGTGCTCATTGCTCAGGGTGCTCGGTGCTCAGTACTCAGGGTGCTGGGTGCTCAGTACTCCGGGTGCTCAGTGCTCAGTACTCAGGGTGCTCAGTGCTCAGTACTCAGGGTGCTCAGTGCTCAGGGTGCTGGGTGCTCAGTGCTCGGGGTGCTGGGTGCTCAGTGCTCACGGTGCTGTGTGCTCAGTACTCAGGGTGCTCAGTACTCAGGGTGCTCGGTGCTCAGTGCTCAGGTTGCTGGGTGCTCAATACTCAGGGTGCTGGGTGCTCAGTACTCAGGGTCCTCAGTGCTCAGTACTCAGGGTGCTCAGTGCTCAGGGTGCTGGGTGCTCAGTGCTCGGGGTGCTGGGTGCTCAGTGCTCGGGGTGCTGGGTGCTCAGTACTCAGGGTGCTCGGTGCTTAGTACTCAGGGTGCTGGGTGCTCAGTGCTCAGGGTGCTGGGTGCTCAGTACTCAGGGTGCTGGGTGCTCGGTGCTCAGTACACTGGGTGCTCAGTACTGAGGGTGCTGGGTGCTCAGTACTCAGGGTGCTCGGTGCTCAATACTCAGGGTGCTGGGTGCTCAGTTCTCGGGGTGCTGGGTGCTCATTAATCAGGGTGCTGGGTGCTCAGTACTCAGGGTGCTCAGTGCTTGGGGTGCTGGGTGCTCAGTTCTCAGGGTGCTCAGTGCTTGGGGTGCAGGGTGCTCAGTACTCAGGGTGCTGGTTGCTCAGTGCTCAGGGTGCTGGGTGCTGAGTACTCAGGGTGCTGGGTGCTCAGTACTCTGGGTGCTGGGTGCTCAGTGCTCGGGGTGCTGGGTGCTCAGTGCTCGGGTTGCTGGGCGCTTAGTGCTCGGGGTGCTGGGTGCTCAGTGCTCAGGGTGCTGGGTGCTCAGTGCTCAGGGTGCTGGGTGCTCAGTGCTCGGGGTGCTGGGTGCTCAGTGCTCGGTGTGCTCGGTGCTCAGTGCTCGGGGTGGTGGGTGCTCAGTACTCAGGGAGCTCAGTGCTCAGTACTCAGGGTGCTGGGTGCTCAGTGCTCAGGGTGTTGGGTGCTCAGTGCTCAGGGTGCTGGGTGCTCGGTGCTCAGGTTGCTGGGTGCTCAGTACTCGGGGTGCTTGGTGCTCATTGCTCGGGGTGCTGGGTCTTCAGTGCTACGGGTGCTGGGTGCTCAGTGCTCGGGGTGCTGGGTGCTCAGTGCTCAGGGCGCTGAATGCTCAGTGCTCGGGTTGCTCGGTGCTCAGTACTCAGGGTGCTGGGTGCTCAGTGCTCAGGGTGCTCGGTGCTCAGTACTCAGGGTGCTGGGTGCTCACTGCTCAGTGTGCTCGGTGCTCAATACGTTGGGTGCTCAGTACTCAGGGTGTTGGGTGCTCAGTGCTCAGGGTGATCGGTGCTCAGTACTCAGGGTGCTCAGTACTCAGGGTGCTGGGTGCACAGGGCTCGGGGTGCTGGGAGCTCAGTACTCAGGGTGCTGGGTGCTCAGTGCTCGGTGTGCGCGGTGTTGAGTGCTCAGGGTGCTGGGTGCTCAGTACTCGGGGTGCTCGGTGCTCAGTGATCAGGGTGCTCTCTGCTCAGTACTCAGGGTGCTGGGTGCTCAGTGCTCAGGGTGCTGGGTGCTCAGTACTCAGGGTGCTGGGTGCTCAGTGCTCATGGTGATCGGTGCTCAGTCCTCAGGGTGCTCAGTACTCAGGGTGCTGGGTGCTCAGTGCTCAGGTTGCTCAGTACTCAGGGTGCTGGGTACTCAGTACTCAGGGTGCTGTGTGCTCAGTGCTCGTGGTGCTGGGTGCTCAGTACTCAGGGTGCTGGGTGCTCAGTGCTCAGGGTGCTGGGTGCTCAGTACTCAGGGTGCTGGGTGCTCAGTACTCAGGGTGCTCAGTGCTCGGGGAGCTCGGTGCTCAGTACTCAGGGTGCTGGGTGCTCAGTACTCAGTGCTCGGGGTCCTGGGTGCTCAGCGCTCTGGGTGCTTAGTGCACAGTACTCAGGGTGCTGGGTGCTCAGTATTCAGGGTGCTCAGTGCTCGGGGTGCTGGGTGATCATTACTCAGGGTGCTGGGTGCTCAGTACTCAGGGTGCTGGGTGCTCATTCTCGTGGTGCTGGGTGCTCAGTGCTCGGGGTGCTGGGTGCTCAGTACTCGGGGTGCTGGGTGCTCAGTGCTCAGCGTGCTGGGTGCTCAGTACTCAGGGTGCTCGGTTCTCAGTACTCAGGGTGCTGGGTGCGCATTCTCGGGGTGGTGGGTGCTCAGTGCTCAGGGTGCTGGGTGCTCAGTGCTCAGGGTCCTCTATGCTCAGTACTCAGGGTGCTCAGTACCCAGCGTGCTTTGTGCTCAGTGCTCAGGGTGCTGGGTGCTCAGTACTCAGGGTGCTGGGTGCTCAGTACTCACGGTGCTGGGTGCTCAGTACTCGGGGTGCTGGGTGCTCATTACTCAGGGTGCTGGGTGCTCAGTGCTCAGGGTGCTCGCTGCTCAGTACTCTTTTTGCTGGGTGCTCAGTACTCAGGGTGCTGGGTGCTCAGTGCTCGGGGTGCTCGGTGCTCAGTGCTCAGGATGCTCGGTGCTCAGTACTTTTGGTGCTGGGTGCTCAGTACTCAGGGTGCTGGGTGCTCAGTGCTCGGGGTGCTCGGTGCTCAGTACTCAGGGTGCTGGGTGCTCAGTGCTCAGGATGCTGGGTGCTCAGTACTCAGGGTGCTCAGTACTCAGTACTCAGGGTGCTGGGTGCTCAGTGCTTGGGGTGCTGGGTGCTCAGTGCTCAGGGTGCTGGGTGCTCAGTGCTCGGGGTGCTGGGTGCTCAGTACTCGGAGTGCTCGGTGCTCAGTACTCAGGGTGCTGGGTGCTAAGTGCTCAGGTGCTGGGTGCTAAGTACTCAGGTTGCTGGGTGCTCAGTACTCAGGTTGCACAGTACTCAGGGTGCTGGGTGCTCAGTGCTCGGGGTGCTGGGTGCTCAGTACTCAGGGTGCTCAGTACTCAGGATGCTGGGTGCTCAGTACTCAGGGTGCTGGGTGCTCAGTACTCAGGGTGCTGTTTGCTCAGTCCTCAGGGTGCTAAGTGCTCAGGGTGCTGGGTGCTCAGTGCTGAGGGAGCTCGGTGCTCAGTACTCAGGGTGCTGAGTGCTCAGTACTCAGGGTGCTGAGTGCTCAGTACTCAGGGTGCTGGGAGCTCAGTGCTCAGGGTGCTGGGTGCTCAGTGCTCGGGGTGTTGGGTGCTCAGTGCTCAGGGTGCTCAGTGCTCAGCACTCAGGGTGCTGGGTGCTCAGTACTCAGGGTGCTGGGTGCTCAGTGCTCGGGGTGCTGGGTGCTCAGTACTCAGGGTGCTGTGTGCTCAGTGCTCAGGGTGCTCGGTGCTCAGTACTCAAGGTGCTGGGTGCTCAGTGCTCACGGTGCTGGGTGCTCAGTCCTCGGGGTGCTCCGTGCTCAGTGCTCAGTGTGCTGGGTGCTCAGTACTCAGGGTGCTCGGTGCTCAGTACTAAGGGTGCTCAGTGCTCAGTACTCAGGGTGCTCAGTGCTCAGTGCTCGGGGTGCTGTGTGCTCAGTATTCAGGGTGCTGGGTGCTCAGTACTCAGGGTGCTGGGTGCTCAGTGCTCAGTACTCAGCGTGCTGGGTGCTCAGTGCTCGGGGTGCTGGGTCCTCAATGCTCAGGGTGCTGGGTGCTCAGTACTCAGGGTGCTGAGTACTCAGTGCTCGGGGTGCTGGGTCCTCAGTGCTCAGGGTGCTCAGAGCTCAGTGCTCGGGGTGCTGGGTGCTCAGTGCTCGGGGTGCTGGGTGCTCAGTGCTCAGGGTGCTGGTTGCTTAGTACTCAGTGTGCTCAGTGCTCAGGGTGCTGGGTGCTCAGAACTCAGGGTGCTTGGTGCTCAGTACTCACGGTGCTGGGTGCTCAGTACTCAGGGTGCTTGGTGCTCAGTACTCAGGGTGCTGGGTGCTCAGTGCTCATGGTGCTCGGTGCTCAGTACTCATGGTGCTGGGTCCTCATTCTCGGGGTGCTGGGTGCTCAGTGCTCGGGGTGCTGGGGGCTCAGTACTCAGGGTGCTGGGTGCTCAGTGCTCAGGGTGCTGGGTGCTCAGTGCTCAGGATGCTCGGTGCTTAGTACTCATGGTGCTCGGTGCTCGGGGTGCTGGGTGCTCAGTGCTCGGTGTGCTGGGTGCTCAGTGCTCGGGGTGCTGGGTGATGCGTGCAGGGTGTGCTGGGTGCTCAGTGCTCGGGGTGCTGGGTGCTCAGTGCTCGGGGTGCTGGGTGCTCAGTACTCAGGGTGCTCAGTGCTCAGTGCTCAGGGTGCTGGGTGCTCAGTGCTCAGGGTGCTGGGTGCTCAGTACTCAGGGTGCTGGGTGCTCGGTGCTCAGTACACTGGGTGCTCAGTACTCAGGGTGCTCGGTGCTCAATACTCAGGGTGCTGGGTGCTCAGTTCTCGGGGTGCTGGGTGCTCATTAATCAGGGTGCTGGGTGCTCAGTACTCAGGGCGCTCAGTGCTTGGGATGCTGGGTGCTCAGTTCTCAGGGTGCTCAGTGCTTGGGGTGCAGGGTGCTCAGTACTCAGGGTGCTGGTTGCTCAGTGCTCAGGGTGCTGGGTGCTGAGTACTCAGGGTGCTGGGTGCTGAGTACTCAGGGTGCTGGGTGCTCAGTGCTCGCGGTGCTGGGTGCTCAGTGCTCGGGTTGCTGGGTGCTCAGTGCTCGGGGTGCTGGGTGCTCAGTGCTCGGGGTGCTCGGTGCTCAGTGCTCGGCGTGCTGGGTGCTCAGTACTCGGGGTGCTCAGTGCTCAGTACTCATGGTGCTCGGTGCTCAGTACTCAGGGTGCTGGGTGCTCAGTGCTCGGGGTGCTGGGTGCTCAGTACTCAGGGTGCTCAGTTCTCAGGGTGCTGGGTGCTCAGTGCTCGGGATGCTGGGTGCTCAGTGCTCAGGGTGATCGGTGCTCAGTACTCAGGGTGCTGGGTGCTCAGTACTCGGGGTGCTGGGTGCTCAGTACTCAGGGTGCTGGGTGCTCAGTCCTCAGGGTGCTCAGTGCTCAGGGTGCTGGGTGGTCAGTACTCAGGGTGCTGAGTGCTCAGTACTCAGGGTGCTGGGTGCTCAGTTCTCAGGGTGCTGGGTGCTCAGTGCTCGGGGTGTTGGGTGCTCAGTGTTCAGGGTGCTCAGTGCTCATTACTCAGGGTGCTTGGTGCTCAGTACTCAGTGCTCAGGATGCTGGGTGCTCAGTGCTCAGGGTGCTGGGTGCTCAGTGCTCAGGGTGCTCAGTGCTCAGTGCTCAGAACTCAGGGTGCTTGGTGCTCAGTACTCAGGGTGCTGGGTGCTCAGTGCTCGGGGTACCTGGTGCTCAGTGCTCGGGGTGCTTGGTGCTCAGTACTCAGGGTGCTGAGTGCTCAGTGCTCAGGGTGCTGGGTGCTCAGTGCTCAGGGTGCTGGGTTCTCAGTACTCAGGGTGCTGGTTGCTCAGTGCTCAGCGTGCTTGATACTCAGTACTAAGGGTGCTGGGTGCTCAGTGCTCAGGGTGCTGGGTGCTCAGTGCTCGGGGTGCTGGGTGCTCCGTACTCAGGGTGCTGGGTGCTCAATACTCGGGGTGCTGGGTGCTCAGTGCTCAGCGTGCTGGGTGCTCAGTACTCAGGGTGCTCGGTGCTCAGTACTCAGGGTGCTGGGTTCTCAGTACTCATGGTACTGGGTGCACAGTGCTAGGGGTGCTGGGTGCTCAGTGCTTGGGGTCTGGGTGCTCAGTACTCAGGGTGCTGGGTGCTCAGTACTCAGGGTGCTCTGTGCTCAGTGCTCAGGGTGCTGGGTGCTCAGTGCTCTGGGTGCTGGGTGCTCCGTGCTCTGGGTGCTGGGTGCTCAGTGCTCAGGGTGCTCGGTGCTCAGTGATCGGCGTGATGGGTGCTGAGTGCTCAGGGTCCTGGGTGCTCAGTGCTCGGGGTGCTCGGTGCTCAGTGCTCAGGGTCCTGGGTGCTCAGTACTCAGGGTGCTGGGTGCTCAGTGCTCAGGGTGCTGGGTGCTCAGTACTCAGGGTGCTGTTTGCTCAGTGCTCAGGGTGCTGGGTGCTGAGCACTCAGGGTGCTGGGTGCTCAGAACTCAGGGTGCTGGGTGCTCAGTGCTCGCGGTGCTGGGTGCTCAGTGCTCGGGTTGCTGGGTGCTCAGTGCTCGGGGTGCTGGGTGCTCAGTGCTCGGGGTGCTCGGTGCTCAGTGCTCAGGGTGCTCAGAGCTCAGTGCTCGGTGTGCTGGGTGCTCAGTGCTCGGGGTGCTGGGTGCTCAGTGCTCAGGGTGCTGGTTGCTTAGTACTCAGTGTGCTCAGTGCTCAGGGTGCTGGGTGCTCAGAACACAGGGTGCTTGGTGCTCAGTACTCAGGGTGCTGGGTGCTCAGTGCTCAGGGTGCTCGGTGCTCAGTACTCATGGTGCTGGGTGCTCATTCTCAGGGTGCTGGGTGCTCAGTGCTCGGGGTGCTGGGGGCTCAGTACTCAGGGTGCTGGGTGCTCAGTGCTCAGGGTGCTGGGTGCTCAGTGCTCAGGGTCCTCGGTGCTTAGTACTCATGGTGCTCGGTGCTCGGGGTGCTGGGTGCTCAGTACTCAGGGTGCTGGTTGCTCAGTGCTCAGGGTGCTGGGTGCTGAGTACTCAGGGTGCTGGGTGCTGAGTACTCAGGGTGCTGGGTGCTCAGTGCTCGCGGTGCTGGGTGCTCAGTGCTCGGGTTGCTGGGTGCTCAGTGCTCGGGGTGCTGGGTGCTCAGTGTTCGGGGTGCTCGGTGCTCAGTGCTCGGGGTGCTGGGTGCTCAGTACTCGGGGTGCTCAGTTCTCAGGGTGCTGGGTGCTCAGTGCTCGGGATGCTGGGTGCTCAGTGCTCAGGGTGATCGGTGCTCAGTACTCAGGGTGCTGGGTGCTCAGTACTCGGGGTGCTGGGTGCTCAGTACTCAGGGTGCTGGGTGCTCAGTCCTCAGGGTGCTCAGTGCTCAGGCTGCTGGGTGCTCAGTACTCAGGGTGCTGAGTGCTCAGTACTCAGGGTGCTGGGTGTTCAGTACTCAGGGTGCTGGGTGCTCAGTGCTCGGGGTGTTGGGTGCTCAGTGTTCAGGGTGCTCAGTGCTCATTACTCAGGGTGCTTGGTGCTCAGTACTCAGTGCTCAGGATGCTGGGTGCTCAGTGCTCAGGGTGCTCAGTTCTCAGGGTGCTGGGTGCTCAGTGCTCGGGATGCTGGGTTCTCAGTGCTCAGGGTGATCGGTGCTCAGTACTCAGGGTGCTGGGTGCTCAGTACTCGGGGTGCTGGGTGCTCAGTACTCAGGGTGCTGGGTGCTCAGTCCTCAGGGTGCTCAGTGCTCAGGCTGCTGGGTGCTCAGTACTCAGGGTGCTGAGTGCTCAGTACTCAGGGTGCTGGGTGCTCAGTACTCAGGGTGCTGAGTGCTCATTACTCAGGGTGCTTGGTGCTCAGTACTCAGTGCTCAGGATGCTGGGTGCTCAGTGCTCAGGGTGCTGGGTGCTCAGTGCTCAGGGTGCTCAGTGCTCAGTGCTCAGTACTCAGGGTGCTTGGTGCTCAGTACTCAGGGTGCTGGGTGCTCAGTGCTCGGGGTACCTGGTGCTCAGTGCTCGGGGTGCTTGGTGCTCAGTACTCAGGGTGCTGAGTGCTCAGTGCTCAGGGTGCTGGGTGCTCAGTGCTCAGGGTGCTGGGTGCTCAGTACTCAGGGTGCTGGGTGCTCAGTGCTCAGCGTGCTTGATGCTCAGTACTAAGGGTGCTGGGTGCTCAGTGCTCAGGGTGCTGGGTGCTCAGTGCTCGGGGTGCTGGGTGCTCCGTACTCAGCGTGCTGGGTGCTCAGTACTCAGGGTGCTCGGTGCTCAGTACTCAGGGTGCTGGGTTCTCAGTACTCAGGGTGCTGGGTGCACAGTGCTAGGGGTGCTGGGTGCTCAGTGCTCGGGGTCTGGGTGCTCAGTACTCAGGGTGCTTGGTGCTCAGTACTCAGGGTGCTCTGTGCTCAGTGCTCAGGGTGCTGGGTGCTCAGCGCTCTGGGTGCTGGGTGCTCCGTGCTCAGGGTGCTGGGTGCTCAGTGCTCAGGGTGCTGGGTGCTCAGTGATCGGCGTGATGGGTGCTGAGTGCTCAGGGTCCTGGGTGCTCAGTGCTCGGGGTGCTCGGTGCTCAGTGCTCACGGTCCTGGGTGCTCAGTACTCAGGGTGCTGGGTGCTTAGTACTCAGGGTGCTCAGTGCTCAGTACACAGGGTGCTGGATGCTCAGTGCTCGGGGTGCTGGGTGCTCAGTGCTCAGTACTCAGGGTGCTGGGTGCTCAGTGCTCAGGGTGCTGGGTGCTCAGTACTCAGCGTGCTGGGTGCTCAGTACTCAGGGTGCTGGGTGCTCAGTGCTCAGGGTGCTGGGTGCTCAGTGCTCAGGGTGCTGGGTGCTCAGTGCTCGGGCAGCTCGGTGCTCAGAACTCAGGGTGCTGGGTGCTCAGTACTCAGGGTGCTGGGTGCTCGGTGCTCAGTACACTGGGTGCTCAGTACTCAGGGTGCTGGGGGCTCAGTACTCAGGGTGCTCGGTGCTCAATACTCAGGGTGCTGGGTGCTCAGTTCTCGGGGTGCTGGGTGCTCAGTGCTCGGGATGCTGGGTGCTCAGTGCTCAGGGTGATTGGTGCTCAGTACTCAGGGTGCTGGGTGCTCAGTACTCGGGGTGCTGGGTGCTCAGTACTCAGGGTGCTGGGTGCTCAGTCCTCAGGGTGCTCAGTGCTCAGGCTGCTGGGTGCTCAGTGCTCAGGGTGCTCAGTTCTCAGGGTGCTGGGTGCTCAGTGCTCGGGATGCTGGGTTCTCAGTGCTCAGGGTGATCGGTGCTCAGTACTCAGGGTGCTGGGTGCTCAGTACTCGGGGTGCTGGGTGCTCAGTACTCAGGGTGCTGGGTGCTCAGTCCTCAGGGTGCTCAGTGCTCAGGCTGCTGGGTGCTCAGTACTCAGGGTGCTGAGTGCTCAGTACTCAGGGTGCTGGGTGCTCAGTACTCAGGGTGCTGGGTGCTCAGTGCTCGGGGTGTTGGGTGCTCAGTGTTCAGGGTGCTCAGTGCTCATTACTCAGGGTGCTTGGTGCTCAGTACTCAGTGCTCAGGATGCTGGGTGCTCAGTGCTCAGGGTGCTGGGTGCTCAGTGCTCAGGGTGCTCAGTGCTCAGTGCTCAGTACTCAGGGTGCTTGGTGCTCAGTACTCAGGGTGCTGGGTGCTCAGTGCTCGGGGTACCTGGTGCTCAGTGCTCGGGGTGCTTGGTGCTCAGTACTCAGGGTGCTGAGTGCTCAGTGCTCAGGGTGCTGGGTGCTCAGTGCTCAGGGTGCTGGGTGCTCAGTTCTCAGGGTGCTGGGTGCTCAGTGCTCAGGGTGCTGGGTGCTCAGTGCTCGGGGTGCTGGGTGCTCCGTACTCAGCGTGCTGGGTGCTCAGTACTCAGGGTGCTCGGTGCTCAGTACTCAGGGTGCTGGGTTCTCAGTACTCAGGGTGCTGGGTGCACAGTGCTAGGGGTGCTGGGTGCTCAGTGCTCGGGGTCTGGGTGCTCAGTACTCAGGGTGCTGGGTGCTCAGTACTCAGGGTGCTCTGTGCTCAGTGCTCAGGGTGCTGGGTGCTCAGTGCTCTGGGTGCTGGGTGCTCCGTGCTCAGGGTGCTGGGTGCTCAGTGCTCAGGGTGCTGGGTGCTCAGTGATCGGCGTGATGGGTGCTGAGTGCTCAGGGTCCTGGGTGCTCAGTGCTCGGGGTGCTCGGTGCTCAGTGCTCAGGGTCCTGGGTGCTCAGTACTCAGGGTGCTGGGTGCTTAGTACTCAGGGTGCTCAGTGCTCAGTACACAGGGTGCTGGATGCTCAGTGCTCGGGGTGCTGGGTGCTCAGTGCTCAGTACTCAGGGTGCTGGGTGCTCAGTGCTCAGGGTGCTGGGTGCTCAGTACTCAGCGTGCTGGGTGCTCAGTACTCAGGGTGCTGGGTGCTCAGTGCTCAGGGTGCTGGGTGCTCAGTGCTCAGGGTGCTGGGTGCTCAGTGCTCGGGCAGCTCGGTGCTCAGAACTCAGGGTGCTGGGTGCTCAGTACTCAGGGTGCTGGGTGCTCGGTGCTCAGTACACTGGGTGCTCAGTACTCAGGGTGCTGGGGGCTCAGTACTCAGGGTGCTGGGTGCTCAGTGCTCGGGGTGCTGGGTGCTCAGTACTCAGGGTGCTCAGTACTCAGGGTGCTGGGTGCTCAGTCCTCAGGGTGCTCAGTGCTCAGGGTGCTTGGTGCTCAGTACTCAGGGTGCTCGGTGCTCAGTGCTCGGGGTGCTCGGTGCTCAGTACTCGGGGTGCTCAGTGCTCAGTACTCATGGTGCTCGGTGCTCAGTACTCAGGGTGCTGGGTGCTCAGTGCTCGGGGTGCTGGGTGCTCAGTACTCAGGGTGCTCAGTACTCAGGGTGCTGGGTGCTCAGTCCTCAGGGTGCTCAGTGCTCAGGGTGCTTGGTGCTCAGTACTCAGGGTGCTGAGTGATCAGTACTCAGGGTGCTGGGTGCTCAGTACTCAGGGTGCTGGGTGCTCAGTGCTCGGGGTGTTGGTTGCTCAGTGTTCAGGGTGCTCAGTGCTCATTACTCAGGGTGCTGGGTGCTCAGTACTCAGTGCTCAGGATGCTGGGTGCTCAGTGCTCAGGGTGCTGGGTGCTCAGTGCTCAGGGTGCTCAGTGCTCAGTGCTCAGTACTCAGGGTGCTTGGTGCTCAGTACACAGGGTGCTGGGTGCTCAGTGCTCGGGGTGCTGGGTGCTCAGTGCTCAGTACTCAGGGTGCTGGGTGCTCAGTGCTCAAGGTGCTGGGTGCTCAGTACTCAGCGTGCTGTGTGCTCAGTACTCAGGGTGCTGGGTGCTCAGTGCTCAGGGTGCTGGGTGCTCAGTGCTCAGGGTGCTGGGTGCTCAGTGCTCGGGGAGCTCGGTGCTCAGAACTCAGGGTGCTGGGTGCTCAGTACTCAGTGCTCGGGGTCCTGGGTGCTCCGTGCTCGGGGGTCTGGGTGCTCAGTACTCAGGGTGCTGGGTGCTCATTCTCGGGGTGCTGGGTGCTCAGTGCTCGGGGTGCTGGGTGCTCAGTACTCAGGGTGCTGGGGGCTCAGTACTCAGGGTGCTGGGTGCTCAGTACTCAGGGTGCTCGGTTCTCAGTACTCAGGGTGCTGGGTGCTCATTCTCGGGGTGCTGGGTGCTCAGTGCTCGGGGTGCTGGGTGCTCAGTACTCAGGGTGCTGGGGGCTCAGTACTCAGGTTGCTGGGTGCTCAGTACTCAGGGTGATCTGTTCTCAGTACTCAGGGTGCTGGGTTCTCAGTGCTCGGGGTGCTGTGTCCTCAGTTCTCGGGGTGCGCAGTACTCAGGGTGCTGGGTGCTCATTACTCAGGGTGCTGGGTGCTCAGTGCTCGGGGTGCTCGATGCTCAGTACTCGGGGTGCTGGGTGCTCAGTACTCGGGGTGCTGTGTGCTCAGTGCTCAGGGTGCTGGGTATCCAGTGCTCGGGGTGCTGGGTGCTCAGTGCTGAGGGTGCTGGCTGCTCAGTGCTCAGGGTGCTGGGTGCTCAGTATTCAGGGTGCTCGGTGCTCAGTACTAAGGGTGCTCAGTGCTCAGTACTCAGGGTGCTCAGTGCTCAGTGCTCGGGGTGCTGGGTGCTCAGTATTCAGGGTGCTGAGTGCTCAGTACTCAGGGTGCTGGTTGCTCAGTGCTCAGTACTCAGCGTGCGGGGTGCTCAGTGCTCGGGGTGCTGGGTCCTCAGTGCTCAGGGTGCTGGGTGCTCAGTACTCAGGGTGCTGGGTGCTCAGTGCTCGGGGTGCTGGGTCCTCAGTGCTCAGGGTGCTCAGAGCTCAGTGCTCGGGGTGCTGGGTGCTCAGTGCTCGGGGTGCTGGGTGCTCAGTGCTCAGGGTGCTGGTTGCTTAGTACTCAGTGTGCTCAGTGCTCAGGTTGCTGGGTGCTCAGAACTCAGGGTGCTTGGTGCTCAGTACTCAGGGTGCTGGGTGCTCAGTGCTCGGTGTGCTGGGTGCTCAGTGCTCGGGGTGCTGGGTGCTGAGTGCTCGGTGTGCTGGGTGCTCAGTGCTCGGGGTGCTGTGTGCTCAGTGCTCGGGGTGCTGGGTGCTCAGTACTCAGGGTGCTGGGTGCTCAGTGCTCAGGGCGCTGGGAGCTCAGTACTCAGGGTGCTGGGTGCTCGGTGCTCAGTACACTGGGTGCTCAGTACTCAGGGTGCTGGGTGCTCAGTACTCAGGGTGCTCGGTGCTCAATACTCAGGGTGCTGGGTGCTCAGTTATCGGGGTGCTGGGTGCTCATTAATCAGGGTGCTGGGTGCTCAGTACTCATGGTGCTCAGTGCTTGGGGTGCTGTGTGCTCAGTTCTCAGGGTGCTCAGTGCTTGGGCTGCAGGGTGCTCAGTACTCAGGGTGCTGGTTGCTCAGTGCTCAGGGTGCTGGGTGCTAAGTACTCAGGGTGCTGGGTGATCAGTACTCAGGGTGCTGGGTGCTCAGTGCTCGCGGTGCTGGGTGCTCAGTGCTCGGGTTGCTGGGTGCTCAGTGCTCGGGGTGCTGGGTGCTCAGTGCTCGGGGTGCTCGGTGCTCAGTGCTCGGGGTGCTGGGTGCTCAGTACTCGGGGTGCTCAGTCCTCAGTACTCATGGTGCTCGGTGCTCAGTACTCAGGGTGCTGGGGGCTCAGTGCTCGGTGTGCTGGGTGCTCAGTACTCAGGGTGCTCAGTACTCAGGGTGCTGGGTGCTCAGTGCTCGGGATGCTGGGTGCTCAGTGCTCAGGGTGATCGGTGCTCAGTACTCAGGGTGCTGGGTGCTCAGTACTCAGGGTGCTGGGTGCTCAGTACTCAGGGTGCTGGGTGCTCAGTCCTCAGGGTGCTCAGTGCTCTGGGTGCTGGGTGCTCAGTACTCAGGGTGCTGAGGGCTCAATAATCAGGGTGCTGGGTGCTCAGTACTCAGGGTACTGGGTGCTCAGTGCTCGGGGTGTTGGGTGCTCAGTGCTCAGGGTGCTCAGTGCTCATTACTCAGGGTGCTGGGTGCTCAGTACTCAGTGCTCAGGATGCTGGGTGCTCAATGCTCAGGGTGCTGGGTGATCAGTGCTCAGGGTGCTCAGTGCTCAGTGCTCAGGGTGCTGGGTGCTCAGTGCTCTGGGTGCTGGGTGCTCCGTGCTCAGGGTGCTGGGTGCTGAGTGCTCAGTATGCTGGGTGCTCAGTGCTCGGGGTGCTCGGTGCTCAGTGCTCAGGGTCCTGGGTGCTCAGTACTCAGGGTGATGGGTGCTTAGTACTCAGGGTGCTCAGTGCTCAGTACACAGGTTGCTGGGTGCTCAGTGCTCGGGGTGCTGGGTGCTCAGTGCTCAGTACTCAGGGTGATTGGGTGCTCAGTGCTCAGGGTGCTGGGTGCTCAGTACTCAGCGTGCTGGGTGCTCAGTACTCAGGGTGCTGGGTGCTCAGTGCTCAGGGTGCTGGGTGCTCAGTGCTCAGGGTGCTGGGTGCCCAGTGCTCGGGGAGCTCGGTGCTCAGAACTCAGGGTGCTGGGTGCTCAGTACTCAGGGTGCTGGGTGCTCATTCTCAGGGTGCTGGGTTCTCAGTGCTCGGGGTGCTGGGTGCTCAGTACTCAGGGTGCTGGGGGCTCAGTACTCAGGGTTCTGGGTGCTCAGTACTCAGGGTGCTCGGTTCTCAGTACTCAGGGTGCTGGGTGCTCATTCTCGGGGTGCTGGGTGCTCAGTGCTCGGGGTGCTGGGTGCTCAGTACTCAGGGTGCTGGGGGCTCAGTACTCAGGTTGCTGGGTGCTCAGTACTCAGGGTGATGTGTTCTCAGTACTCAGGGTGCTGGGTGCTCAGTGCTCGGGGTGCTCGGTGCTCAGTACTCGGGGTGCTGGGTGCTCAGTACTCGGGGTGCTGGGTGCTCAGTGCTCAGGGTGCTGGGTGCTCAGTGCTCGGGGTGCTGGGTGCTCAGTGCTGAGGGTGCTGGCTACTCAGTGCTCAGGGTGCTGGGTGCTCAGTACTCAGGGTGCTAGGTGCTCAGTACTCAGGGTGCTCAGTGCTCAGTACTCAGCGTGCTGGGTGCTCAGTGCTCACGGTCCTCGGTGCTCAGTACTCAGGGTGCTAAGTGCTCAGTACTCAGCGTGCTTTGTGCTCAGTGCTCAGGGTGCTGGGTGCTCAGTACTCAGGGTGCTGGGTGCTCAGTACTCATGGTGCTGGGTGCTCAGTACTCAGGGTGCTGTGTGCTCAGTGCTCGGGGTGCTCGGTGATCAGTACTCAGGGTGCTGGGTGCTCAGTGCTCAGGGTGCTGGGTACTCAGTGCTCAGGGTGCTGGGTGCTCAGTGCTCAGGGTGCTGGGTGCTCAGTGCTCAGGGTGCTGGGTGATCAGTGCTCGGGGTCCTGGGTACTCAGTGCTTGGGGTGCTGGGTGCTCAGTACTCAGGGTGTTCGGTACTCAGTTCTCAGGGTGCTCAGTGCTCAATACTCAGGGTGCTGGTTGCTCAGTGCTCAGGGTGCTCGGTGCTCAGTACTCAGGGTGCTGGGTGCTCAGTACTCAGGGTGCTGGGTGCTCAGTACTCAGGGTGCTGGGTGCTCAGTACTCAGGGTGCTGGGTTCTCAGTGCTCAAGGTGCTGGGTGCTCAGTACTCAGGGTGCTGGGTGCTCAGTGCTCGGGATGCTGGGTGCTCAGTGCTCAGGGTGATCGGTGCTCAGTACTCAGGGTGCTGGGTGCTCAGTACTCAGGGTGCTGGGTGCTCAGTACTCAGGGTGCTGGGTGCTCAGTCCTCAGGGTGCTCAGTTCTCAGGGTGCTGGGTGCTCAGTACTCAGGGTGCTGAGGGCTCAATAATCAGGGTGCTGGGTGCTCAGTACTCAGGGTGCTGGGTGCTCAGTGCTCGGGGTGTTGGGTGCTCAGTGCTCAGGGTGCTCAGTGCTCATTACTCAGGGTGCTGGGTGCTCAGTACTCAGTGCTCAGGATGCTGGGTGCTCAGTGCTCAGGGTGCTGGGTGCTCAGTGCTCAGGGTGCTCAGTGCTCAGTGCTCAGGGTGCTGGGTGCTCAGTGCTCTGGGTGCTGGGTGCTCCGTGCTCAGGGTGCTGGGTGCTGAGTGCTCAGGATGCTGGGTGCTCAGTGCTCGGGGTGCTCGGTGCTCAGTGCTCAGGGTCCTGGGTGCTCAGTACTCAGGGTGATGGGTGCTTAGTACTCAGGGTGCTCAGTGCTCAGTACACAGGTTGCTGGGTGCTCAGTGCTCGGGGTGCTGGGTGCTCAGTGCTCAGTACTCAGGGTGATTGGGTGCTCAGTGCTCAGGGTGCTGGGTGCTCAGTACTCAGCGTGCTGGGTGCTCAGTACTCAGGGTGCTGGGTGCTCAGTGCTCAGGGTGCTGGGTGCTCAGTGCTCAGGGTGCTGGGTGCCCAGTGCTCGGGGAGCTCGGTGCTCAGAACTCAGGGTGCTGGGTGCTCAGTACTCAGGGTGCTGGGTGCTCAGTACTCAGGGTGCTGGGTTCTCAGTGCTCAGGGTGCTGGGTGCTCAGTACTCAGGGTGCTGGGTGCTCAGTACTCAGGGTGCTGGGTGCTCAGTGCTCAGGGTGATCGGTGCTCAGTACTCAGGGTGCTGGGTGCTCAGTACTCAGAGTGCTGGGTGCTCAGTACTCAGGGTGCTGGGTGCTCAGTCCTCAGGGTGCTCAGTGCTCAGGGTGCTGGGTGCTCAGTACTCAGGGTGCTGAGGGCTCAATAATCAGGGTGCTGGGTGCTCAGTACTCAGGGTGCTGGGTGCTCAGTGCTCGGGGTGTTGGGTGCTCAGTGCTCAGGGTGCTCAGTGCTCATTACTCAGGGTGCTGGGTGCTCAGTACTCAGTGCTCAGGATGCTGGGTGCTCAGTGCTCAGGGTGCTGGGTGCTCAGTGCTCAGGGTGCTCAGTGCTCAGTGCTCAGGGTGCTGGGTGCTCAGTGCTCTGGGTGCTGGGTGCTCCGTGCTCAGGGTGCTGGGTGCTGAGTGCTCAGGATGCTGGGTGCTCAGTGCTCGGGGTGCTCAGTGCTCAGTGCTCAGGGTCCTGGGTGCTCAGTACTCAGGGTGATGGGTGCTTAGTACTCAGGGTGCTCAGTGCTCAGTACACAGGTTGCTGGGTGCTCAGTGCTCGGGGTGCTGGGTGCTCAGTGCTCAGTACTCAGGGTGATTGGGTGCTCAGTGCTCAGGGTGCTGGGTGCTCAGTACTCAGCGTGCTGGGTGCTCAGTACTCAGGGTGCTGGGTGCTCAGTGCTCAGGGTGCTGGGTTCTCAGTGCTCAGGGTGCTGGGTGCCCAGTGCTCGGGGAGCTCGGTGCTCAGAACTCAGGGTGCTGGGTGCTCAGTACTCAGGGTGCTGGGTGCTCATTCTCAGGGTGCTGGGTGCTCAGTGCTCGGGGTGCTGGGTGCTCAGTACTCAGGGTGCTGGGGGCTCAGTACTCAGGGTTCTGGGTGCTCAGTACTCAGGGTGCTCGGTTCTCAGTACTCAGGGTGCTGGGTGCTCATTCTCGGGGTGCTGGGTGCTCAGTGCTCGGGGTGCTGGGTGCTCAGTACTCAGGGTGCTGGGGGCTCAGTACTCAGGTTGCTGGGTGCTCAGTACTCAGGGTGATGTGTTCTCAGTACTCAGGGTGCTGGGTGCTCAGTGCTCGGGGTGCTCGGTGCTCAGTACTCGGGGTGCTGGGTGCTCAGTACTCGGGGTGCTGGGTGCTCAGTGCTCAGGTGCTGGGTGCTCAGTGCTCGGGGTGCTGGGTGCTCAGTGCTGAGGGTGCTGGCTACTCAGTGCTCAGGGTGCTGGGTGCTCAGTACTCAGGGTGCTAGGTGCTCAGTACTCAGGGTGCTCAGTGCTCAGTACTCATCGTGCTGGGTGCTCAGTGCTCAGGGTCCTCGGTGCTCAGTACTCAGGGTGCTCAGTGCTCAGTACTCAGCGTGCTTTGTGCTCAGTGCTCAGGGTGCTGGGTGCTCAGTACTCAGGGTGCTGGGTGCTCAGTACTCATGGTGCTGGGTGCTCAGTACTCAGGGTGCTGTGTGCTCAGTGCTCGGGGTGCTCGGTGATCAGTACTCAGGGTGCTGGGTGCTCAGTGCTCAGGGTGCTGGGTACTCAGTGCTCAGGGTGCTGGGTGCTCAGTGCTCAGTGTGCTGGGTGCTCAGTGCTAAGGGTGCTGGGTGATCAGTGCTCGGGGTCCTGGGTACTCAGTGCTTGGGGTGCTGGGTGCTCAGTACTCAGGGTGTTCGGTACTCAGTTCTCAGGGTGCTCAGTGCTCAATACTCAGGGTGCTGGTTGCTCAGTGCTCGGGGTGCTCGGTGCTCAGTACTCAGGGTGCTGGGTGCTCAGTACTCAGGGTGCTGGGTGCTCAGTACTCAGGGTGCTGGGTGCTCAGTACTCAGGGTGCTGGGTTCTCAGTGCTCAAGGTGCTGGGTGCTCAGTACTCAGGGTGCTGGGTGCTCAGTACTCAGGGTGCTCCGTGCTCAGTACTCAGGGTGCTGGGTGCTCAGTGCTCAGGGTGCTGGGTACTCAGTACTCAGGGTGCTGGGTGCTCAGTACTCAGGGTGCTGGGTGCTCAGTGCTCAGGGTGCTGGGTGCTCAGTGCTCAGGGTGCTGGGTGCTCAGTACTCAGGGTGCTGGGTGCTCAGTGCTAAGGTGATCGTTGCTCAGTACTCAGGGTGCTCAGTACTCAGGGTGCTGGGTGCTCAGTGCTCAGGGTGCTGGGTGCTCAGTCCTCAGGGTGCTCAGTGCTCAGGGTGCTGGGTGCTCAGTGCTCGGGGTGCTGGGTGCTCAGTACTCAGGGTGCTCAGTACTCAGGGTGCTGGGTGCTCAGTGCTCGGGATGCTGGGTGCTCAGTGCTTAGGGTGATCGGTGCTCAGTACTCAGGGTGCTGGGTGCTCAGTACTCGGGGTGCTGGGTGCTCAGTCCTCAGGGTGCTCAGTGCTCAGGGTGCTGGGTGCTCAGTACTCAGGGTGCTGAGTGCTCAGTACTCAGGGTGCTGGGAGCTCAGTACTCAGGGTGCTGGGTGCTCAGTGCTCGGGGTGTTGGGTGCTCAGTGTTCAGGGTGCTCAGTGCTCATTACTCAGGGTGCTGGGTGCTCAGTACTCAGTGCTCAGGAAGCTGGGTGCTCAGTGCTCAGGGTGCTGGGTGCTCAGTGCTCAGGGTGCTCAGTGCTCAGTGCACAGTACTCAGGGTGCTTGGTGCTCAGTACTCAGGGTGCTGGGTGCTCAGTGCTCGGGATGCTGGGTGCTCAGTGCTTAGGGTGATCGGTGCTCAGTACTCAGGGTGCTGGGTGCTCAGTCCTCAGGGTGCTCAGTGCTCAGGGTGCTGGGTGCTCAGTACTCAGGGTGCTGAGTGCTCAGTACTCAGGGTGCTGGGAGCTCAGTACTCAGGGTGCTGGGTGCTCAGTGCTCGGGGTGTTGGGTGCTCAGTGTTCAGGGTGCTCAGTGCTCATTACTCAGGGTGCTGGGTGCTCAGTACTCAGTGCTCAGGAAGCTGGGTGCTCAGTGCTCAGGGTGCTGGGTGCTCAGTGCTCAGGGTGCTCAGTGCTCAGTGCACAGTACTCAGGGTGCTTGGTGCTCAGTACTCAGGGTGCTGGGTGCTCAGTGCTCTTGGTACCTGGTGCTCAGTGCTCGGGGTGCTCGGTGCTCAGTACTCAGGGTGCTGAGTGCTCAGTGCTCAGGGTGCTGGGTGCTCAGTGCTCAGGGTGCTGGGTGCTCAGTACTCAGGGTGCTGGGTGCTCAGTGCTCAGCGTGCTTGATGCTCAGTACTAAGGGTGCTGGGTGCTCAGTGCTCAGGGTGCTGGGTGCTCAGTGCTCGGGGTGCTGGGTGCTCCGTACTCAGGGTGCTGGGTGCTCAGTACTCGGGGTGCTGGGTGCTCAGTGCTCAGCGTGCTGGGTGCTCAGTACTCAGGGTGCTCGGTGCTCAGTACTCAGGGTGCTGGGTTCCCAGTACTCAGGGTGCTGGGTGCACAGTGCTAGGGGTGCTGGGTGCTCATTGCTCGGGGTCTGGGTGCTCCGTACTCAGGGTGCTGGGTGCTCAGTACTCAGGGTGCTGGGTGCTCAGTGCTCTGGGTGCTGGGTGCTCCGTGCTCAGCGTGCTGGGTGCTCAGTGGTCAGGGTGCTGGGTGCTCAGTGATCGCGGTGATGGGTGCTGAGTGCTCAGGGTGCTGGGTGCTCAGTGCTCGGGGTGCTCGGTGCTCAGTGCTCAGGGTCCTGGGTGCTCAGTACTCAGGGTGCTGGGTGCTTAGTACTCAGGGTGCTCAGTGCTCAGTACACAGGGTGCTGGGTGCTCAGTGCTCGGGGTGCTGGGTGCTCAGTGCTCAGTACTCAGGGTGATTGGGTGCTCAGTGCTCAGGGTGCTGGGTGCTCAGTACTCAGCGTGCTGGGTGCTCAGTACTCAGGGTGCTGGGTGCTCAGTGCTCAGGGTGCTGGGTGCTCAGTGCTCAGGGTGCTGGGTGCCCAGTGCTCGGGGAGCTCGGTGCTCAGAACTCAGGGTGCTGGGTGCTCAGTACTCAGGGTGCTGGGTGCTCATTCTCGGGGTGCTGGGTGCTCAGTGCTCGGGGTGCTGTGTGCTCAGTACTCAGGGTGCTGGGGGCTCAGTACTCAGGGTGCTGGGTGCTCAGTACTCAGGGTGCTCGGTTCTCAGTACTCAGGGTGCTGGGTGCTCAGTGCTCGGGGTGCTGTGTGCTCAGTTCTCGGGGTGCTCAGTACTCAGGGTGCTGGGTGCTCAGTACTCAGGGTGCTGGGTGCTCAGTGCTCGGGGTGCTCGTTGCTCAGTACTCGGGGTGCTGGGTGCTCAGTACTCGGGGTGCTGGGTGCTCAGTGCTCAGGGTGCTGTGTGCTCAGTGCTCGGGGTGCTAGGTGCTCAGTGCTGAGGGTGCTGGCTACTCAGTGCTCAGGGTGCTGGGTGCTCAGTACTCAGGGTGCTAGGTGCTCAGTACTCAGGGTGCTCAGTGCTCAGTACCCAGCGTGCTTTGTGCTCAGTGCTCAGGGTGCTGGGTGCTCAGTACTCAGGGTGCTGGGTGCTCAGTACTCATGGTGCTGGGTGCTCAGTACTCAGGGTGCTGTGTGCTCAGTGCTCGGGGTGCTCGGTGATCAGTACTCAGGGTGCTGGGTGCTCAGTGCTCAGGGTGCTGGGTACTCAGTGCTCAGGGTGCTGGGTGCTCAGTGCTCAGGGTGCTGGGTGCTCAGTGCTCAGGGTGCTGGGTGATCAGTGCTCGGGGTCCTGGGTACTCAGTGCTTGGGGTGCTGGGTGCTCAGTACTCAGGGTGTTCGGTACTCAGTTCTCAGGGTGCTCAGTGCTCAATACTCAGGGTGCTGGTTGCTCAGTGCTCGGGGTGCTCGGTGCTCAGTACTCAGGGTGCTGGGTGCTCAGTGCTCAGGGTGCTGGGTGCTCAGTACTCAGGGTGCTGGGTGCTCAGTACTCAGGGTGCTGGGTTCTCAGTGCTCAGGGTGCTGGGTGCTCAGTACTCAGGGTGCTGGGTGCTCAGTAATCAGGGTGCTCCGTGCTCAGTACTCAGGGTGCTGGGTGCTCAGTGCTCAGGGTGCTGGGTACTCAGTACTCAGGGTGCTGGGTGCTCAGTACTCAGGGTGCTGGGTGCTCAGTGCTCAGGTTGCTGGGTGCTCAGTGCTCAGGGTGCTGGGTGCTCAGTACTCAGGGTGCTGGGTGCTCAGTGCTAAGGTGATCGGTGCTCAGTACTCAGGGTGCTCAGTACTCAGGGTGCTGGGTGCTCAGTGCTCAGGGTGCTGGGTGCTCAGTCCTCAGGGTGCTCAGTGCTCAGGGTGCTGGGTGCTCAGTGCTCGGGGTGCTGGGTGCTCAGTACTCAGGGTGCTCAGTACTCAGGGTGCTGGTTGCTCAGTGCTCGGGATGCTGGGTGCTCAGTGCTCAGGGTGATCGGTGCTCAGTACTCAGGGTGCTGGGTGCTCAGTACTCGGGGTGCTGGGTGCTCAGTACTCAGGGTGCTGGGTGCTCAGTCCTCAGGGTGCTCAGTGCTCAGGGTGCTGGGTGCTCAGTACTCAGGGTGCTGAGTGCTCAGTACTCAGGGTGCTGGGTGCTCAGTACTCAGGGTGCTGGGTGCTCAGTGCTCGGGGTGTTGTGTGCTCAGTGTTCAGGGTGCTCAGTGCTCATTACTCAGGGTGCTGGGTGCTCAGTACTCAGTGCTCAGGATGCTGGGTGCTCAGTGCTCAGGGTGCTGGGTGCTCAGTGCTCAGGGTGCTCAGTGCTCAGTGCTCAGTACTCAGGGTGCTTGGTGCTCAGTACTCAGGGTGCTGGGTGCTCAGTTCTCGGGGTACCTGGTGCTCAGTGCTCGGGGTGCTCGGTGCTCAGTACTCAGGGTGCTGAGTGCTCAGTGCTCAGGGTGCTGGGTGCTCAGTGCTCAGGGTGCTGGGTGCTCAGTACTCAGGGTGCTGGGTGCTCAGTGCTCAGCGTGCTTGATGCTCAGTACGAAGGGTGCTGGGTGCTCAGTGCTCAGGGTGCTGGGTGCTCAGTGCTCAGTGTGCTGGGTGCTCCGTACTCAGGGTGCTGGGTGCTCAGTACTCGGGGTGCTGGGTGCTCAGTGCTCAGCGTGCTGGGTGCTCAGTACTCAGGGTGCTCGGTGCTCAGTACTCAGGGTGCTGGGTTCTCAGTACTCAGGGTGCTGGGTGCACAGTGCTAGGGGTGCTGGGTGCTCAGTGCTCGGGGTCTGGGTGCTCAGTACTCAGGGTGCTGGGTGCTCAGTACTCAGGGTGCTCTGTGCTCAGTGCTCAGGGTGCTGGGTGCTCAGTGCTCTGGGTGCTGGGTGCTCCGTGCTCAGGGTGCTGGGTGCTCAGTGCTCAGGGTGCTGGGTGCTCAGTGATCGGGGTGATCGGTGCTGAGTGCTCAGGGTGCTGGGTGCTCAGTGCTCGGGGTGCTCGGTGCTCAGTGCTCAGGGTCCTGGGTGCTCAGTACTCAGGGTGCTGGGTGCTTAGTACTCAGGGTGCTCAGTGCTCAGTACACAGGGTGCTGGGTGCTCAGTGCTCGGGGTGCTGGGTGCTCAGTGCTCAGTACTCAGGGTGATTGGGTGCTCAGTGCTCAGGGTGCTGGGTGCTCAGTACTCAGCGTGCTGGGTGCTCAGTACTCAGGGTGCTGGGTGCTCAGTGCTCAGGGTGCTGGGTGCTCAGTGCTCAGGGTGCTGGGTGCCCAGTGCTCGGGGAGCTCGGTGCTCAGAACTCAGGATGCTGGGTGCTCAGTACTCAGGCTGCTGGGGGCTCAATACTCAGGGTGCTGGGTGCTCAGTACTCAGGGTGCTCGGTTCTCAGTACTCAGGGTGCTGGGTGCTCATTCTCGGGGTGCTGGGTGCTCAGTGCTCGGGGTGCTGGGTGCTCAGTACTCAGGGTGCTGGGGGCTCAGTACTCAGGTTGCTGGGTGCTCAGTACTCAGGGTGATGTGTTCTCAGTACTCAGGGTGCTGGGTGCTCAGTGCTCGGGGTGCTGTGTGCTCAGTTCTCGGGGTGCTCAGTACTCAGGGTGCTGGGTGCTCAGTACTCAGGGTGCTGGGTGCTCAGTGCTCGGGGTGCTCGGTGCTCAGTACTCGGGGTGCTGGGTGCTCAGTACTCGGGGTGCTGGGTGCTCAGTGCTCAGGGTGCTGGGTGCTCAGTGCTCGGGGTGCTGGGTGCTCATTGCTGAGGGTGCTGGCTACTCAGTGCTCAGGGTGCTGGGTGCTCAGTACTCAGGGTGCTAGGTGCTCAGTACTCAGCGTGCTCAGTGCTCAGTACTCAGCGTGCTGGGTGCTCAGTGCTCAGGGTCCTCGGTGCTCAGTACTCAGGTTGCTCAGTGCTCAGTACTCAGCGTGATTTGTGCTCAGTGCTCAGGGTGCTGGGTGCTCAGTACTCAGGGTGCTGGGTGCTCAGTACTCATGGTGCTGGGTGCTCAGTACTCAGGGTGCTGTGTGCTCAGTGCTCGGGGTGCTCGGTGATCAGTACTCAGGGTGCTGGGTGCTCAGTGCTCAGGGTGCTGGGTGCTCAGTGCTCAGGGTGCTGGGTGCTCAGTGCTCAGGGTGCTGGGTGATCAGTGCTCGGGGTCCTGGGTACTCAGTGCTTGGGGTGCTGGGTGCTCAGTACTCAGGGTGTTCGGTACTCAGTTCTCAGGGTGCTCAGTGCTCAATACTCAGGGTGCTGGTTGCTCAGTGCTCGGGGTGCTCGGTGCTCAGTACTCAGGGTGCTGGGTGCTCAGTACTCAGGGTGCTGGGTGCTCAGTACTCAGGGTGCTGGGTGCTCAGTACTCAGGGTGCTGGGATCTCAGTGCTCAAGGTGCTGGGTGCTCAGTACTCAGGGTGCTGGGTGCTCAGTACTCAGGGTGCTCCGTGCTCAGTACTCAGGGTGCTGGGTGCTCACTGCTCAGGGTGCTGGGTACTCAGTACTCAGGGTGCTGGGTGCTCAGTACTCAGGGTGCTGGGTGCTCAGTGCTCAGGGTGCTGGGTGCTCAGTGCTCAGGGTGCTGGCTGCTCAGTACTCAGGGTGCTGGGTGCTCAGTGCTAAGGTGATCGGTGCTCAGTACTCAGGGTGCTCAGTACTCAGGGTGCTGGGTGCTCAGTGCTCAGGGTGCTGGGTGCTCAGTCCTCAGGGTGCTCAGTGCTCAGGGTGCTGGGTGCTCAGTGCTCGGGGTGCTGGGTGCTCAGTACTCAGGGTGCTCAGTACTCAGGGTGCTGGGTGCTCAGTGCTCGGGATGCTGGGTGCTCAGTGCTCAGGGTGATCGGTGCTCAGTACTCAGGGTGCTGGGTGCTCAGTACTCGGGGTGCTGGGTGCTCAGTACTCAGGGTGCTGGGTGCTCAGTCCTCAGGGTGCTCAGTGCTCAGGGTGCTGGGTGCTCAGTACTCAGGGTGCTGAGTGCTCAGTACTCAGGGTGCTGGGTGCTCAGTACTCAGGGTGCTGGGTGCTCAGTGCTCGGGGTGTTGGGTGCTCAGTGTTCAGGGTGCTCAGTGCTCATTACTCAGGGTGCTGGGTGCTCAGTACTCAGTGCTCAGGATGCTGGGTGCTCAGTGCTCAGGGTGCTGGGTGCTCAGTGCTCAGGGTGCTCAGTGCTCAGTGCTCAGTACTCAGGGTGCTTGGTGCTCAGTACTCAGGGTGCTGGGTGCTCAGTGCTCGGGGTACCTGGTGCTCAGTGCTCGGGGTGCTCGGTGCTCAGTACTCAGGGTGCTGAGTGCTCAGTGCTCAGGGTGCTGGGTGCTCAGTGCTCAGGGTGCTGGGTGCTCAGTACTCAGGGTGCTGGGTGCTCAGTGCTCAGCGTGCTTGATGCTCAGTACTAAGGGTGCTGGGTGCTCAGTGCTCAGGGTGCTGGGTGCTCAGTGCTCGTGGAGCTGGGTGCTCCGTACTCAGGGTGCTGGGTGCTCAGTACTCGGGGTGCTGGGTGCTCAGTGCTCAGCGTGCTGGGTGCTCAGTACTCAGGGTGCTCGGTGCTCAGTACTCAGGGTGCTGGGTTCTCAGTACTCAGGGTGCTGGGTGCACAGTGCTAGGGGAGCTGGGTGCTCAGTGCTCGGGGTCTGGGTGCTCAGTACTCAGGGTGCTGGGTGCTCAGTACTCAGGGTGCTCTGTGCTCAGTGCTCAGGGTGCTGGGTGCTCAGTGCTCTGGGTGCTGGGTGCTCCGTGCTCAGGGTGCTGGGTGCTCAGTGCTCAGGGTGCTGGGTGCTCAGTGATCGGGGTGATGGGTGCTGAGTGCTCAGGGTGCTGGGTGCTCAGTGCTCGGGGTGCTCGGTGCTCAGTGCTCAGGGTCCTGGGTGCTCAGTACTCAGGGTGCTGGGTGCTTAGTACTCAGGGTGCTCAGTGCTCAGTACACAGGGTGCTGGGTGCTCAGTGCTCGGGGTGCTGGGTGCTCAGTGCTCAGTACTCAGGGTGATTGGGTGCTCAGTGCTCAGGGTGCTGGGTGCTCAGTACTCAGCGTGCTGGGTGCTCAGTACTCAGGGTGCTGGGTGCTCAGTGCTCAGGGTGCTGGGTGCTCAGTGCTCAGGGTGCTGGGTGCCCAGTGCTCGGGAGCTCGGTGCTCAGAACTCAGGGTGCTGGCTGCTCAGTACTCAGGGTGCTGGGTGCTCATTCTCGGGGTGCTGGGTGCTCAGTGCTCGGGGTGCTGTGTGCTCAGTACTCAGGGTGGTGGGGGCTCAGTACTCAGGGTGTTGGGTGCTCAGTACTCAGGGTGCTCGGTTCTCAGTACTCAGGGTGCTGGGTGCTCATTCTCGGGGTGCTGGGTGCTCAGTGCTCGGGGTGCTGGGTGCTCAGTACTCAGGGTGCTGGGGGCTCAGTACTCAGGTTGCTGGGTGCTCAGTAATCAGGGTGATGTGTTCTCAGTACTCAGGTTGCTGGGTGCTCAGTGCTCGGGGTGCTGTGTGCTCAGTTCTCGGGGTGCTCAGTACTCAGGGTGCTGGGTGCTCAGTACTCAGGGTGCTGGGTGCTCAGTGCTCGGGGTGCTCGGTGCTCAGTACTCGGGGTGCTGGGTGCTCAGTACTCGGGGTGCTGGGTGCTCAGTGCTCAGGGTGCTGGGTGCTCAGTGCTCGGGGTGCTGGGTGCTCAGTGCTCAGGGTGCTGGCTACTCAGTGCTCAGGGTGCTGGGTGCTCAGTACTCAGGGTGCTAGGTGCTCAGTACTCAGGGTGCTCAGTGCTCAGTACTCAGCGTGCTGGGTGCTCAGTGCTCAGGGTCCTCGGTGCTCAGTACTCAGGTTGCTCAGTGCTCAGTACTCAGCGTGCTTTGTGCTCAGTGCTCAGGGTGCTGGGTGCTCAGTACTCAGGGTGCTGGGTGCTCAGTACTCATGGTGCTGGGTGCTCAGTACTCAGGGTGCTGTGTGCTCAGTGCTCGGGGTGCTCGGTGATCAGTACTCAGGGTGCTGGGTGCTCAGTGCTCAGGGTGCTGGGTACTCAGTGCTCAGGGTGCTGGGTGCTCAGTGCTCAGGGTGCTGGGTGCTCAGTGCTCAGGGTGCTTGGTGATCAGTGCTCGGGGTCCTGGGTACTCAGTGCTTGGGGTGCTGGGTGCTCAGTACTCAGGGTGTTCGGTACTCAGTTCTCAGGGTGCTCAGTGCTCAATACTCAGGGTGCTGGTTGCTCAGTGCTCGGGGTGCTCGGTGCTCAGTACTCAGGGTGCTGGGTGCTCAGTACTCAGGGTGCTGGGTGCTCAGTACTCAGGGTGCTGGGTGCTCAGTACTCAGGGTGCTGGGTTCTCAGTGCTCAGGGTGCTGGGTGCTCAGTACTCAGGGTGCTGGGTGCTCAGTACTCAGGGTGCTCCGTGCTCAGTACTCAGGGTGCTGGGTGCTCAGTGCTCAGGGTGCTGGGTACTCAGTACTCAGGGTGCTGGGTGCTCAGTACTCAGGGTGCTGGGTGCTCAGTGCTCAGGGTGCTGGGTGCTCAGTGCTCAGGTAGCTGGGTGCTCAGTACTCAGGGTGCTGGGTGCTCAGTGCTAAGGTGATCGGTGCTCAGTACTCAGGCTGCTCAGAACTCAGGGTGCTGGGTGCTCAGTGCTCAGGGTGCTGGGTGCTCAGTCCTCAGGGTGCTCAGTGCTCAGGGTGCTGGGTGCTCAGTGCTCGGGGTGCTGGGTGCTCAGTACTCAGGGTACTCAATTCTCAGGGTGCTGGGTGCTCAGTGCTCGGGATGCTGGGTGCTCAGTGCTCAGGGTGATCGGTGCTCAGTACTCAGGGTGCTGGGTGCTCAGTACTCGGGGTGCTGAGTGCTCAGTACTCAGGGTGCTGGGTGCTCAGTCCTCAGGGTGCTCAGTGCTCAGGGTGCTGCCTGCTCAGTACTCAGGGTGCTGAGTGCTCAGTACTCAGGGTGCTGGGTGCTCAGTACTCAGGGTGCTGGGTGCTCAGTGCTCGGGGTGTTGGGTGCTCAGTGTTCACGGTGCTCAGTGCTCATTACTCAGGGTGCTGGGTGCTCAGTACTCAGTGCTCAGGATGCTGGGTGCTCAGTGCTCAGGGTGCTGGGTGCTCAGTGCTCAGCGTGCTCAGTGCTCAGTGCTCAGTACTCAGGGTGCTTGGTGCTCAGTACTCAGGGTGCTGGGTGCTCAGTGCTCGGGGTACCTGGTGCTCAGTGCTCGGGGAGCTCGGTGCTCAGTACTCAGGGTGCTGAGTGCTCAGTGCTCAGGGTGCTGGGTGCTCAGTGCTCAGGGTGCTGGGTGCTCAGTACTCAGGGTGCTGGGTGCTCAGTGCTCAGCGTGGTTGATGCTCAGTACTAAGGGTGCTGGGTGCTCAGTGCTCAGGGTGCTGGGTGCTCAGTGCTCGGGGTGCTGGGTGCTCCGTACTCAGGGTGCTGGGTGCTCAGTACTCGGGGTGCTGGGTGCTCAGTGCTCAGCGTGCTGGGTGCTCAGTACTCAGGGTGCTCGGTGCTCAGTACTCAGGGTGCTGGGTTCTCAGTACTCAGGGTGCTGGGTGCACAGTGCTAGGGGTGCTGGGTGCTCAGTGCTCGGGGTCTGGGTGCTCAGTACTCAGGGTGCTGGGTGCTCAGTACTCAGGGTGCTCTGTGCTCAGTGCTCAGGGTGCTGGGTGCTCAGTGCTCTGGGTGCTGGGTGCTCCGTGCTCAGGGTGCTGGGTGCTCAGTCCTCAGGGTGCTGGGTGCTCAGTGATCGGGGTGATGGGTGCTGAGTGCTCAGGTTGGTGGGTGCTCAGTGCTCGGGGTGCTCGGTGCTCAGTGCTCAGGGTCCTGGGTGCTCAGTACTCAGGGTGCTGGGTGCTTATTACTCAGGGTGCTCAGTGCTCAGTACACAGTGTGCTGGGTGCTCAGTGCTCGGGGTGCTGGGTGCTCAGTGCTCAGTACTCAGGGTGATTGGGTGCTCAGTGCTCAGGGTGCTGGGTGCTCAGTACTCAGCGTGCTGGGTGCTCAGTACTCAGGGTGCTGGGTGCTCAGTGCTCAGGGTGCTGGGTGCTCAGTGCTCAGGGTGCTGGGTGCCCAGTGCTCGGGGAGCTCGGTGCTCAGAACTCAGGGTGCTGGGTGCTCAGTACTCAGGTTGCTGGGTGCTCATTCTCGGGGTGCTGGGTGCTCAGTGCTCGGGGTGCTGGGTGCTCAGTACTCAGGGTGCAGGGGGCTCAGTACTCAGGGTGCTGGGTGCTCAGTACTCAGGGTGCTCGGTTCTCAGTACTCAGGGTGCTGGGTGCTCATTCTCGGGGTGCTGGGTCCTCAGTGCTCGGGGTGCTGGGTGCTCAGTACTCAGGGTGCTGGGGGCTCAGTACTCAGGTTGCTGGGTGCTCAGTACTCAGGGTGATGTGTTCTCAGTACTCAGGGTGCTGGGTGCTCAGTGCTCGGGGTGCTGTGTGCTCAGTTCTCGGGGTGCTCAGTACTCAGGGTGCTGGGTGCTCAGTACTCAGGGTGCTGGGTGCTCAGTGCTCGGGGTGCTCGGTGCTCAGTACTCGGGGTGCTGGGTGCTCAGTACTCGGGGTGCTGGGTGCTCAGTGCTCAGGGTGCTGGGTGCTCAGTGCTCGGGGTCTGGGTGCTCAGTGCTGAGGGTGCTGGCTACTCAGTGCTCAGGGTGCTGGGTGCTCAGTACTCAGGGTGCTAGGTGCTCAGTACTCAGGGTGCTCAGTGCTCAGTACTCAGCGTGCTGGGTGCTCAGTGCTCAGGGTCCTCGGTGCTCAGTACTCAGGGTGCTCAGTGCTCAGTACTCAGCGTGCTTTGTGCTCAGTGCTCAGGGTGCTGGGTGCTCAGTACTCAGGGTGCTGGGTGCTCAGTACTCATGGTGCTGGGTGCTCAGTACTCAGGGTGCTGTGTGCTCAGTGCTCGGGGTGCTCGGTGATCAGTACTCAGGGTGCTGGGTGCTCAGTGCTCAGGGTGCTGGGTACTCAGTGCTCAGGGTGCTGGGTGCTCAGTGCTCAGGGTGCTGGGTGCTCAGTGCTCAGGGTGCTGGGTGATCAGTGCTCGGGGTCCTGGGTACTCAGTGCTTGGGGTGCTGGGTGCTCAGTACTCAGGGTGTTCGGTACTCAGTTCTCAGGGTGCTCAGTGCTCAATACTCAGGGTGCTGGTTGCTCAGTGCTCGGGGTGCTCGGTGCTCAGTACTCAGGGTGCTGGGTGCTCAGTACTCAGGGTGCTGGGTGCTCAGTACTCAGGGTGCTGGGTGCTCAGTACTCAGGGTGCTGTGTTCTCAGTGCTCAGGGTGCTGGGTGCTCAGTACTCAGGGTGCTTTGTGCTCAGTACTCAGGGTGCTCCGTGCTCAGTACTCAGGGTGCTGGGTGCTCAGTGCTCAGGGTGCTGGGTTCTCAGTACTCAGGGTGCTGGGTGCTCAGTACTCAGGGTGCTGTGTGCTCAGTGCTCAGGGTGCTGGGTGCTCAGTGCTCAGGGTGCTGGGTGCTCAGTACTCAGGGTGCTGGGTGCTCAGTGCTAAGGTGATCGGTGCTCAGTACTCAGGGTGCTCAGTACTCAGGGTGCTGGGTGCTCAGTGCTCAGGGTGCTGGGTGCTCAGTCCTCAGGGTGCTCAGTGCTCAGGGTGCTGGGTGCTCAGTGCTCGGGGTGCTGGGTGCTCAGTACTCAGGGTGCTCAGTACTCAGGGTGCTGGGTGCTCAGTGCTCGGGATGCTGGGTGCACAGTGCTCAGGGTGATCGGTGCTCAGTACTCAGGGTGCTGGGTGCTCAGTACTCGGGGTGCTGGGTGCTCAGTACTCAGGGTGCTGGGTGCTCAGTCCTCAGGGTGCTCAGTGCTCAGGGTGCTGGGTGCTCAGTACTCAGGGTGCTGTGTTCTCAGTACTCAGGGTGCTGGGTGCACAGTGCTAGGGGTGCTGGGTTCTCAGTGCTCGGGGTCTGGGTGCTCAGTACTCAGGGTGCTGGGTGCTCAGTACTCAGGGTGCTCTGTGCTCAGTGCTCAGGGTGCTGGGTGCTCAGTGCTCTGGGTGCTGGGTGCTCCGTGCTCAGGGTGCTGGGTGCTCAGTGCTCAGGGTGCTGGGTGCTCAGTGATCGGGGTGATGGGTGCTGAGTGCTCAGGGTGCTGGGTGCTCAGTGCTCGGGGTGCTCGGTGCTCAGTGCTCAGGGTCCTGGGTGCTCAGTACTCAGGGTGCTGGGTGCTTAGTACTCAGGGTGCTCAGTGCTCAGTACACAGGGTGCTGGGTGCTCAGTGCTCGGGGTGCTGGGTGCTCAGTGCTCAGGGTGCTGGGTGCTCAGTGCTCGGGGTGCTGGGTGCTCAGTGCTGAGGGTGCTGGCTACTCAGTGCTCAGGGTGCTGGGTGCTCAGTACTCAGGGTGCTAGGTGCTCAGTACTCAGGGTGCTCAGTGCTCAGTACTCAGCGTGCTGGGTGCTCAGTGCTCAGGGTCCTCGGTGCTCAGTACTCAGGGTGCTCAGTGCTCAGTACTCAGCGTGCTTTGTGCTCAGTGCTCAGGGTGCTGGGTGCTCAGTACTCAGGGTGCTGGGTGCTCAGTACTCATGGTGCTGGGTGCTCAGTACTCAGGGTGCTGTGTGCTCAGTGCTCGGGGTGCTCGGTGATCAGTACTCAGGGTGCTGGGTGCTCAGTGCTCAGGGTGCTGGGTACTCAGTGCTCAGGGTGCTGGGTGCTCAGTGCTCAGGGTGCTGGGTGCTCAGTTCTCAGGGTGCTGGGTGATCAGTGCTCGGGGTCCTGGGTACTCAGTGCTTGGGGTGCTGGGTGCTCAGTACTCAGGGTGTTCGGTACTCAGTTCTCAGGGTGCTCAGTGCTCAATACTCAGGGTGCTGGTTGCTCAGTGCTCGGGGTGCTCGGTGCTCAGTACTCAGGGTGCTGGGTGCTCAGTACTCAGGGTGCTGGGTGCTCAGTACTCAGGGTGCTGGGTGCTCAGTACTCAGGGTGCTGGGTTCTCAGTGCTCAAGGTGCTGGGTGCTCAGTACTCAGGGTGCTGGGTGCTCAGTACTCAGGGTGCTCCGTGCTCAGTACTCAGGGTGCTGGGTGCTCAGTGCTCAGGGTGCTGGGTACTCAGTACTCAGGGTGCTGGGTGCTCAGTACTCAGGGTGCTGGGTGCTCAGTGCTCAGGGTGCTGGGTGCTCAGTGCTCAGGGTGCTGGGTGCTCAGTACTCAGGGTGCTGGGTGCTCAGTGCTAAGGTGATCGGTGCTCAGTACTCAGGGTGCTCAGTACTCAGGGTGCTGGGTGCTCAGTGCTCAGGGTGCTGGGTGCTCAGTCCTCAGGGTGCTCAGTGCTCAGGGTGCTGGGTGCTCAGTGCTCGGGGTGCTGGGTGCTCAGTACTCAGGGTGCTCAGTACTCAGGGTGCTGGGTGCTCAGTGCTCGGGATGCTGGGTGCTCAGTGCTCAGGGTGATCGGTGCTCAGTACTCAGGGTGCTGGGTGCTCAGTACTCGGGGTGCTGGGTGCTCAGTACTCAGGGTGCTGGGTGCTCAGTCCTCAGGGTGCTCAGTGCTCAGGGTGCTGGGTGCTCAGTACTCAGGGTGCTGAGTGCTCAGTACTCAGGGTGCTGGGAGCTCAGTACTCAGGGTGCTGGGTGCTCAGTGCTCGGGGTGTTGGGTGCTCAGTGTTCAGGGTGCTCAGTGCTCATTACTCAGGGTGCTGGGTGCTCAGTACTCAGTGCTCAGGAAGCTGGGTGCTCAGTGCTCAGGGTGCTGGGTGCTCAGTGCTCAGGGTGCTCAGTGCTCAGTGCTCAGTACTCAGGGTGCTTGGTGCTCAGTACTCAGGGTGCTGGGTGCTCAGTGCTCTTGGTACCTGGTGCTCAGTGCTCGGGGTGCTCGGTGCTCAGTACTCAGGGTGCTGAGTGCTCAGTGCTCAGGGTGCTGGGTGCTCAGTGCTCAGGGTGCTGGGTGCTCAGTACTCAGGGTGCTGGGTGCTCAGTGCTCAGCGTGCTTGATGCTCAGTACTAAGGGTGCTGGGTGCTCAGTGCTCAGGGTGCTGGGTGCTCAGTGCTCGGGGTGCTGGGTGCTCCGTACTCAGGGTGCTGGGTGCTCAGTACTCGGGGTGCTGGGTGCTCAGTGCTCAGCGTGCTGGGTGCTCAGTACTCAGGGTGCTCGGTGCTCAGTACTCAGGGTGCTGGGTTCCCAGTACTCAGGGTGCTGGGTGCACAGTGCTAGGGGTGCTGGGTGCTCATTGCTCGGGGTCTGGGTGCTCCGTACTCAGGGTGCTGGGTGCTCAGTACTCAGGGTGCTCTGTGCTCAGTGCTCAGGGTGCTGGGTGCTCAGTGCTCTGGGTGCTGGGTGCTCCGTGCTCAGCGTGCTGGGTGCTCAGTGCTCAGGGTGCTGGGTGCTCAGTGATCGGGGTGATGGGTGCTGAGTGCTCAGGGTGCTGGGTGCTCAGTGCTCGGGGTGCTCGGTGCTCAGTGCTCAGGGTCCTGGGTGCTCAGTACTCAGGGTGCTGGGTGCTTAGTACTCAGGGTGCTCAGTGCTCAGTACACAGGGTGCTGGGTGCTCAGTGCTCGGGGTGCTGGGTGCTCAGTGCTCAGTACTCAGGGTGATTGGGTGCTCAGTGCTCAGGGTGCTGGGTGCTCAGTACTCAGCGTGCTGGGTGCTCAGTACTCAGGGTGCTGGGTGCTCAGTGCTCAGGGTGCTGGGTGCTCAGTGCTCAGGGTGCTGGGTGCCCAGTGCTCGGGGAGCTCGGTGCTCAGAACTCAGGGTGCTGGGTGCTCAGTACTCAGGGTGCTGGGTGCTCATTCTCGGGGTGCTGGGTGCTCAGTGCTCGGGGTGCTGTGTGCTCAGTACTCAGGGTGCTGGGGGCTCAGTACTCAGGGTGCTGGGTGCTCAGTACTCAGGGTGCTCGGTTCTCAGTACTCAGGGTGCTGGGTGCTCATTCTCGGGGTGCTGGGTGCTCAGTGCTCGGGGTGCTGGGTGCTCAGTACTCAGGGTGCTGGGGGCTCAGTACTCAGGTTGCTGGGTGCTCAGTACTCAGGGTGATGTGTTCTCAGTACTCAGGGTGCTGGGTGCTCAGTGCTCGGGGTGCTGTGTGCTCAGTTCTCGGGGTGCTCAGTACTCAGGGTGCTGGGTGCTCAGTACTCAGGGTGCTGGGTGCTCAGTGCTCGGGGTGCTCGGTGCTCAGTACTCGGGGTGCTGGGTGCTCAGTACTCGGGGTGCTGGGTGCTCAGTGCTCAGGGTGCTGTGTGCTCAGTGCTCGGGGTGCTAGGTGCTCAGTGCTGAGGGTGCTGGCTACTCAGTGCTCAGGGTGCTGGGTGCTCAGTACTCAGGGTGCTAGGTGCTCAGTACTCAGGGTGCTCAGTGCTCAGTACCCTGCGTGCTTTGTGCTCAGTGCTCAGGGTGCTGGGTGCTCAGTACTCAGGGTGCTGGGTGCTCAGTACTCATGGTGCTGGGTGCTCAGTACTCAGGGTGCTGTGTGCTCAGTGCTCGGGGTGCTCGGTGATCAGTACTCAGGGTGCTGGGTGCTCAGTGCTCAGGGTGCTGGGTACTCAGTGCTCAGGGTGCTGGGTGCTCAGTGCTCAGGGTGCTGGGTGCTCAGTGCTCAGGGTGCTGGGTGATCAGTGCTCGGGGTCCTGGGTACTCAGTGCTTGGGGTGCTGGGTGCTCAGTACTCAGGGTGTTCGGTACTCAGTTCTCAGGGTGCTCAGTGCTCAATACTCAGGGTGCTGGTTGCTCAGTGCTCGGGGTGCTCGGTGCTCAGTACTCAGGGTGCTGGGTGCTCAGTGCTCAGGGTGCTGGGTGCTCATTACTCAGGGTGCTGGGTGCTCAGTACTCAGGGTGCTGGGTTCTCAGTGCTCAGGGTGCTGGGTGCTCAGTGCTCAGGGTGCTGGGTGCTCAGTACTCAGCGTGCTGGGTGCTCAGTACTCAGGGTGCTGGGTGCTCAGTGCTCAGGGTGCTGGGTGCTCAGTACTCAGGGTGCTGGGTGCTCAGTACTCAGGGTGCTGGGTGCTCAGTGCTCAGTGTGCTGGGTGCTCAGTGCTCAGGGTGCTGGGTGCTCAGTACTCAGGGTGCTGGGTGCTCAGTGCTAAGCTGATCGGTGCTCAGTACTCAGGGTGCTCAGTACTCAGGGTGCTGGGTGCTCAGTGCTCAGGGTGCTGGGTGCTCAGTCCTCAGGGTGCTCAGTGCTCAGGGTGCTGGGTGCTCAGTGCTCGGGGTGCTGGGTGCTCAGTACTCAGGGTGCTCAGTACTCAGGGTGCTGGGTGCTCAGTGCTCGGGATGCTGGGTGCTCAGTGCTCAGGGTGATCGGTGCTCAGTACTCAGGGTGCTGGGTGCTCAGTACTCGGGGTGCTGGGTGCTCAGTACTCAGGGTGCTGGGTGCTCAGTCCTCAGGGTGTTCAGTGCTCAGGGTGCTGGGTGCTCAGTACTCAGGGTGCTGAGTGCTCAGTACTCAGGGTGCTGGGTGCTCAGTACTCAGGGTGCTGGGTGCTCAGTGCTCGGGGTGTTGGGTGCTCAGTGTTCAGGGTGCTCAGTGCTCATTACTCAGGGTGCTGGGTGCTCAGTACTCAGTGCTCAGGATGCTGGGTGCTCAGTGCTCAGGGTGCTGGGTGCTCAGTGCTCAGGGTGCTCAGTGCACAGTGCTCAGTACTCAGGGTGCTTGGTGCTCAGTACTCAGGGTGCTGGGTGCTCAGTGCTCCGGGTACCTGGTGCTCAGTGCTCGGGGTGCTCGGTGCTCAGTACTCAGGGTGCTGAGTGCTCAGTGCTCAGGGTGCTGGGTGCTCAGTGCTCAGGGTGCTGGGTGCTCAGTACTCAGGGTGCTGGGTGCTCAGTGCTCAGCGTGCTTGATGCTCAGTACGAAGGGTGCTGGGTGCTCAGTGCTCAGGGTGCTGGGTGCTCAGTGCTCAGGGTGCTGGGTGCTCCGTACTCAGGGTGCTGGGTGCTCAGTACTCGGGGTGCTGGGTGCTCAGTGCTCAGCGTGCTGGGTGCTCAGTACTCAGGGTGCTCGGTGCTCAGTACTCAGGGTGCTGGGTTCTCAGTACTCAGGGTGCTGGGTGCACAGTGCTAGGGGTGCTGGGTGCTCAGTGCTCGGGGTCTGGGTGCTCAGTACTCAGGGTGCTGGGTGCTCAGTACTCAGGGTGCTCTGTGCTCAGTGCTCAGGGTGCTGGGTGCTCAGTGCTCTGGGTGCTGGGTGCTCCGTGCTCAGGGTGCTGGGTGCTCAGTGCTCAGGGTGCTGGGTGCTCAGTGATCGGGGTGATGGGTGCTGAGTGCTCAGGGTGCTGGGTGCTCAGTGCTCGGGGTGCTCGGTGCTCAGTGCTCAGGGTCCTGGGTGCTCAGTACTCAGGGTGCTGGGTGCTTAGTACTCAGGGTGCTCAGTGCTCAGTACACAGGGTGCTGGGTGCTCAGTGCTCGGGGTGCTGGGTGCTCAGTGCTCAGTACTCAGGGTGATTGGGTGCTCAGTGCTCAGGGTGCTGGGTGCTCAGTACTCAGCGTGCTGGGTGCTCAGTACTCAGGGTGCTGGGTGCTCAGTGCTCAGGGTGCTGGGTGCTCAGTGCTCAGGGTGCTGGGTGCCCAGTGCTCGGGGAGCTCGGTGCTCAGAACTCAGGGTGCTGGGTGCTCAGTACTCAGGCTGCTGGGTGCTCATTCTCGGGGTGCTGGGTGCTCAGTGCTCGGGGTGCTGGGTGCTCAGTACTCAGGGTGCTGGGGGCTCAATACTCAGGGTGCTGGGTGCTCAGTACTCAGGGTGCTCGGTTCTCAGTACTCAGGGTGCTGGGTGCTCATTCTCGGGGTGCTGGGTGCTCAGTGCTCGGGGTGCTGGGTGCTCAGTACTCAGGGTGCTGGGGGCCCAGTACTCAGGTTGCTGGGTGCTCAGTACTCAGGGTGATGTGTTCTCAGTACTCAGGGTGCTGGGTGCTCAGTGCTCGGGGTGCTGTGTGCTCAGTTCTCGGGGTGCTCATTACTCAGGGTGCTGGGTGCTCAGTACTCAGGGTGCTGGGTGCTCAGTGCTCGGGGTGCTCGGTGCTCAGTACTCGGGGTGCTGGGTGCTCAGTACTCGGGGTGCTGGGTGCTCAGTGCTCAGGGTGCTGGGTGCTCAGTGCTCGGGGTGCTGGGTGCTCATTGCTGAGGGTGCTGGCTACTCAGTGCTCAGGGTGCTGGGTGCTCAGTACTCAGGGTGCTAGGTGCTCAGTACTCAGGGTGCTCAGTGCTCAGTACTCAGCGTGCTGGGTGCTCAGTGCTCAGGGTCCTCGGTGCTCAGTACTCAGGGTGCTCAGTGCTCAGTACTCAGCGTGATTTGTGCTCAGTGCTCAGGGTGCTGGGTGCTCAGTACTCAGGGTGCAGGGTGCTCAGTACTCATGGTGCTGGGTGCTCAGTACTCAGGGTGCTGTGTGCTCAGTGCTCGGGGTGCTCGGTGATCAGTACTCAGGGTACTGGGTGCTCAGTGCTCAGGGTGCTGGGTACTCAGTGCTCAGGGTGCTGGGTGCTCAGTGCTCAGGGTGCTGGGTGCTCAGTGCTCAGGGTGCTGGGTGATCAGTGCTCGGGGTCCTGGGTACTCAGTGCTTGGGGTGCTGGGTGCTCAGTACTCAGGGTGTTCGGTACTCAGTTCTCAGGGTGCTCAGTGCTCAATACTCAGGGTGCTGGTTGCTCAGTGCTCGGGGTGCTCGGTGCTCAGTACTCAGGGTGCTGGGTGCTCAGTACTCAGGGTGCTGGGTGCTCAGTACTCAGGGTGCTGGGTGCTCAGTACTCAGGGTGCTGGGATCTCAGTGCTCAAGGTGCTGGGTGCTCAGTACTCAGGGTGCTGGGTGCTCAGTACTCAGGGTGCTGGGTGCTCAGTACTCAGGGTGCTCCGTGCTCAGTACTCAGGGTGCTGGGTGCTCAGTGCTCAGGGTGCTGGGTACTCAGTACTCAGGGTGCTGGGTGCTCAGTACTCAGGGTGCTGGGTGCTCAGTGCTCAGGGTGCTGGGTGCTCAGTGCTCAGGGTGCTGGCTGCTCAGTACTCAGGGTGCTGGGTGCTCAGTGCTAAGGTGATCGGTGCTCAGTACTCAGGGTGCTCAGTACTCAGGGTGCTGGGTGCTCAGTGCTCAGGGTGCTGGGTGCTCAGTCCTCAGGGTGCTCAGTGCTCAGGGTGCTGGGTGCTCAGTGCTCGGGGTGCTGGGTGCTCAGTACTCAGGGTGCTCAGTACTCAGGGTGCTCCGTGCTCAGTGCTCGGGATGCTGGGTGCTCAGTGCTCAGGGTGATCGGTGCTCAGTACTCAGGGTGCTGGGTGCTCAGTACTCGGGGTGCTGGTTGCTCAGTACTCAGGGTGCTGGGTGCTCAGTCCTCAGGGTGCTCAGTGCTCAGGGTGCTGGGTGCTCAGTACTCAGGGTGCTGAGTGCTCAGTACTCAGGGTGCTGGGTGCTCAGTACTCAGGGTGCTGGGTTCTCAGTGCTCGGGGTGTTGGGTGCTCAGTGTTCAGGGTGCTCAGTGCTCATTACTCAGGGTGCTGGGTGCTCAGTACTCAGTGCTCAGGATGCTGGGTGCTCAGTGCTCAGGGTGCTGGGTGCTCAGTGCTCAGGGTGCTCAGTGCTCAGTGCTCAGTACTCAGGGTGCTTGGTGCTCAGTACTCAGGGTGCTGGGTGCTCAGTGCTCGGGGTACCTGGTGCTCAGTGCTCGGGGTGCTCGGTGCTCAGTACTCAGGGTGCTGAGTGCTCAGTGCTCAGGGTGCTGGGTGCTCAGTGCTCAGGGTGCTGGGTGCTCAGTACTCAGGGTGCTGGGTGCTCAGTGCTCAGCGTGCTTGATGCTCAGTACTAAGGGTGCTGGGTGCTCAGTGCTCAGGGTGCTGGGTGCTCAGTGCTCGGGGAGCTGGGTGCTCCGTACTCAGGGTGCTGGGTGCTCAGTACTCGGGGTGCTGGGTGCTCAGTGCTCAGCGTGCTGGGTGCTCAGTACTCAGGGTGCTCGGTGCTCAGTACTCAGGGTGCTGGGTTCTCAGTACTCAGGGTGCTGGGTGCACAGTGCTAGGGGAGCTGGGTGCTCAGTGCTCGGGGTCTGGGTGCTCAGTACTCAGGGTGCTGGGTGCTCAGTACTCAGGGTGCTCTGTGCTCAGTGCTCAGGGTGCTGGGTGCTCAGTGCTCGGGGTGCTGGGTGCTCAGTGCTGAGGGTGCTGGCTACTCAGTGCTCAGGGTGCTGGGTGCTCAGTACTCAGGGTGCTAGGTGCTCAGTACTCAGGGTGCTCAGTGCTCAGTACTCAGCGTGCTGGGTGCTCAGTGCTCAGGGTCCTCGGTGCTCAGTACTCAGGGTGCTCAGTGCTCAGTACTCAGCGTGCTTTGTGCTCAGTGCTCAGGGTGCTGGGTGCTCAGTACTCAGGGTGCTGGGTGCTCAGTACTCTTGGTGCTGGGTGCTCAGTACTCAGGGTGCTGTGTGCTCAGTGCTCGGGGTGCTCGGTGATCAGTACTCAGGGTGCTGGGTGCTCAGTGCTCAGGGTGCTGGGTACTCAGTGCTCAGGGTGCTGGGTGCTCAGTGCTCAGGGTGCTGGGTGCTCAGTTCTCAGGGTGCTGGGTGATCAGTGCTCGGGGTCCTGGGTACTCAGTGCTTGGGGTGCTGGGTGCTCAGTACTCAGGGTGTTCGGTACTCAGTTCTCAGGGTGCTCAGTGCTCAATACTCAGGGTGCTGGTTGCTCAGTGCTCGGGGTGCTCGGTGCTCAGTACTCAGGGTGCTGGGTGCTCAGTACTCAGGGTGCTGGGTGCTCAGTACTCAGGGTGCTGGGTGCTCAGTACTCAGGGTGCTGGGTTCTCAGTGCTCAAGGTGCTGGGTGCTCAGTACTCAGGGTGCTGGGTGCTCAGTACTCAGGGTGCTCCGTGCTCAGTACTCAGGGTGCTGGGTGCTCAGTGCTCAGGGTGCTGGGTACTCAGTACTCAGGGTGCTGGGTGCTCAGTACTCAGGGTGCTGGGTGCTCAGTGCTCAGGGTGCTGGGTGCTCAGTGCTCAGGGTGCTGGGTGCTCAGTACTCAGGGTGCTGGGTGCTCAGTGCTAAGGTGATCGGTGCTCAGTACTCAGGGTGCTCAGTACTCAGGGTGCTGGGTGCTCAGTGCTCAGGGTGCTGGGTGCTCAGTCCTCAGGGTGCTCAGTGCTCAGGGTGCTGGGTGCTCAGTGCTCGGGGTGCTGGGTGCTCAGTACTCAGGGTGCTCAGTACTCAGGGTGCTGGGTGCTCAGTGCTCGGGATGCTGGGTGCTCAGTGCTCAGGGTGATCGGTGCTCAGTACTCAGGGTGCTGGGTGCTCAGTACTCGGGGTGCTGGGTGCTCAGTACTCAGGGTGCTGGGTGCTCAGTCCTCAGGGTGCTCAGTGCTCAGGGTGCTGGGTGCTCAGTACTCAGGGTGCTGAGTGCTCAGTACTCAGGGTGCTGGGAGCTCAGTACTCAGGGTGCTGGGTGCTCAGTGCTCGGGGTGTTGGGTGCTCAGTGTTCAGGGTGCTCAGTGCTCATTACTCAGGGTGCTGGGTGCTCAGTACTCAGTGCTCAGGAAGCTGGGTGCTCAGTGCTCAGGGTGCTGGGTGCTCAGTGCTCAGGGTGCTCAGTGCTCAGTGCTCAGTACTCAGGGTGCTTGGTGCTCAGTACTCAGGGTGCTGGGTGCTCAGTGCTCTTGGTACCTGGTGCTCAGTGCTCGGGGTGCTCGGTGCTCAGTACTCAGGGTGCTGAGTGCTCAGTGCTCAGGGTGCTGGGTGCTCAGTGCTCAGGGTGCTGGGTGCTCAGTACTCAGGGTGCTGGGTGCTCAGTGCTCAGCGTGCTTGATGCTCAGTACTAAGGGTGCTGGGTGCTCAGTGCTCAGGGTGCTGGGTGCTCAGTGCTCGGGGTGCTGGGTGCTCCGTACTCAGGGTGCTGGGTGCTCAGTACTCGGGGTGCTGGGTGCTCAGTGCTCAGCGTGCTGGGTGCTCAGTACTCAGGGTGCTCGGTGCTCAGTACTCAGGGTGCTGGGTTCCCAGTACTCAGGGTGCTGGGTGCACAGTGCTAGGGGTGCTGGGTGCTCATTGCTCGGGGTCTGGGTGCTCCGTACTCAGGGTGCTGGGTGCTCAGTACTCAGGGTGCTCTGTGCTCAGTGCTCAGGGTGCTGGGTGCTCAGTGCTCTGGGTGCTGGGTGCTCCGTGCTCAGCGTGCTGGGTGCTCAGTGCTCAGGGTGCTGGGTGCTCAGTGATCGGGGTGATGGGTGCTGAGTGCTCAGGGTGCTGGGTGCTCAGTGCTCGGGGTGCTCGGTGCTCAGTGCTCAGGGTCCTGGGTGCTCAGTACTCAGGGTGCTGGGTGCTTAGTACTCAGGGTGCTCAGTGCTCAGTACACAGGGTGCTGGGTGCTCAGTGCTCGGGGTGCTGGGTGCTCAGTGCTCAGTACTCAGGGTGATTGGGTGCTCAGTGCTCAGGGTGCTGGGTGCTCAGTACTCAGCGTGCTGGGTGCTCAGTACTCAGGGTGCTGGGTGCTCAGTGCTCAGGGTGCTGGGTGCTCAGTGCTCAGGGTGCTGGGTGCCCAGTGCTCGGGGAGCTCGGTGCTCAGAACTCAGGGTGCTGGGTGCTCAGTACTCAGGGTGCTGGGTGCTCATTCTCGGGGTGCTGGGTGCTCAGTGCTCGGGGTGCTGTGTGCTCAGTACTCAGGGTGCTGGGGGCTCAGTACTCAGGGTGCTGGGTGCTCAGTACTCAGGGTGCTCGGTTCTCAGTACTCAGGGTGCTGGGTGCTCATTCTCGGGGTGCTGGGTGCTCAGTGCTCGGGGTGCTGGGTGCTCAGTACTCAGGGTGCTGGGGGCTCAGTACTCAGGTTGCTGGGTGCTCAGTACTCAGGGTGATGTGTTCTCAGTACTCAGGGTGCTGGGTGCTCAGTGCTCGGGGTGCTGTGTGCTCAGTTCTCGGGGTGCTCAGTACTCAGGGTGCTGGGTGCTCAGTACTCAGGGTGCTGGGTGCTCAGTGCTCGGGGTGCTCGGTGCTCAGTACTCGGGGTGCTGGGTGCTCAGTACTCGGGGTGCTGGGTGCTCAGTGCTCAGGGTGCTGTGTGCTCAGTGCTCGGGGTGCTAGGTGCTCAGTGCTGAGGGTGCTGGCTACTCAGTGCTCAGGGTGCTGGGTGCTCAGTACTCAGGGTGCTAGGTGCTCAGTACTCAGGGTGCTCAGTGCTCAGTACCCTGCGTGCTTTGTGCTCAGTGCTCAGGGTGCTGGGTGCTCAGTACTCAGGGTGCTGGGTGCTCAGTACACATGGTGCTGGGTGCTCAGTACTCAGGGTGCTGTGTGCTCAGTGCTCGGGGTGCTCGGTGATCAGTACTCAGGGTGCTGGGTGCTCGGTGCTCAGGGTGCTGGGTACTCAGTGCTCAGGGTGCTGGGTGCTCAGTGCTCAGGGTGCTGGGTGCTCAGTGCTCAGGGTGCTGGGTGATCAGTGCTCGGGATCCTGGGTACTCAGTGCTTGGGGTGCTGGGTGCTCAGTACTCAGGGTGTTCGGTACTCAGTTCTCAGGGTGCTCAGTGCTCAGGGTGCTGGGTGCTCAGTGCTCAGGGTGCTGGGTGCTCAGTCCTCAGGGTGCTCAGTGCTCAGGGTGCTGGGTGCTCAGTGCTCGGGGTGCTGGGTGCTCAGTACTCAGGGTGCTCAGTACTCAGGGTGCTGGGTGCTCAGTGCTCGGGATGCTGGGTGCTCAGTGCTCAGGGTGATCGGTGCTCAGTACTCAGGGTGCTGGGTGCTCAGTACTCGGGGTGCTGGGTGCTCAGTACTCAGGGTGCTGGGTGCTCAGTCCTCAGGGTGTTCAGTGCTCAGGGTGCTGGGTGCTCAGTACTCAGGGTGCTGAGTGCTCAGTACTCAGGGTGCTGGGTGCTCAGTACTCAGGGTGCTGGGTGCTCAGTGCTCGGGGTGTTGGGTGCTCAGTGTTCAGGGTGCTCAGTGCTCATTACTCAGGGTGCTGGGTGCTCAGTACTCAGTGCTCAGGATGCTGGGTGCTCAGTGCTCAGGGTGCTGGGTGCTCAGTGCTCAGGGTGCTCAGTGCACAGTGCTCAGTACTCAGGGTGCTTGGTGCTCAGTACTCAGGGTGCTGGGTGCTCAGTGCTCGGGGTACCTGGTGCTCAGTGCTCGGGGTGCTCGGTGCTCAGTACTCAGGGTGCTGAGTGCTCAGTGCTCAGGGTGCTGGGTGCTCAGTGCTCAGGGTGCTGGGTGCTCAGTACTCAGGGTGCTGGGTGCTCAGTGCTCAGCGTGCTTGATGCTCAGTACGAAGGGTGCTGGGTGCTCAGTGCTCAGGGTGCTGGGTGCTCAGTGCTCAGGGTGCTGGGTGCTCCGTACTCAGGGTGCTGGGTGCTCAGTACTCGGGGTGCTGGGTGCTCAGTGCTCAGCGTGCTGGGTGCTCAGTACTCAGGGTGCTCGGTGCTCAGTACTCAGGGTGCTGGGTTCTCAGTACTCAGGGTGCTGGGTGCACAGTGCTAGGGGTGCTGGGTGCTCAGTGCTCGGGGTCTGGGTGCTCAGTACTCAGGGTGCTGGGTGCTCAGTACTCAGGGTGCTCTGTGCTCAGTGCTCAGGGTGCTGGGTGCTCAGTGCTCTGGGTGCTGGGTGCTCCGTGCTCAGGGTGCTGGGTGCTCAGTGCTCAGGGTGCTGGGTGCTCAGTGATCGGGGTGATGGGTGCTGAGTGCTCAGGGTGCTGGGTGCTCAGTGCTCGGGGTGCTCGGTGCTCAGTGCTCAGGGTGCTGGGTGCTCAGTACTCAGGGTGCTGGGTGCTTAGTACTCAGGGTGCTCAGTGCTCAGTACACAGGGTGCTGGGTGCTCAGTGCTCGGGGTGCTGGGTGCTCAGTGCTCAGTACTCAGGGTGATTGGGTGCTCAGTGCTCAGGGTGCTGGGTGCTCAGTACTCAGCGTGCTGGGTGCTCAGTATTCAGGGTGCTGGGTGCTCAGTGCTCAGGGTGCTGGGTGCTCAGTGCTCAGGGTGCTGGGTGCCCAGTGCTCGGGGAGCTCGGTGCTCAGAACTCAGGGTGCTGGGTGCTCAGTACTCAGGCTGCTGGGTGCTCATTCTCGGGGTGCTGGGTGCTCAGTGCTCGGGGTGCTGGGTGCTCAGTACTCAGGGTGCTGGGGGCTCAATACTCAGGGTGCTGGGTGCTCAGTACTCAGGGTGCTCGGTTCTCAGTACTCAGGGTGCTGGGTGCTCATTCTCGGGGTGCTGGGTGCTCAGTGCTCGGGGTGCTGGGTGCTCAGTACTCAGGGTGCTGGGGGCCCAGTACTCAGGTTGCTGGGTGCTCAGTACTCAGGGTGATGTGTTCTCAGTACTCAGGGTGCTGGGTGCTCAGTGCTCGGGGTGCTGTGTGCTCAGTTCTCGGGGTGCTCATTACTCAGGGTGCTGGGTGCTCAGTACTCAGGGTGCTGGGTGCTCAGTGCTCGGGGTGCTCGGTGCTCAGTACTCGGGGTGCTGGGTGCTCAGTACTCGGGGTGCTGGGTGCTCAGTGCTCAGGGTGCTGGGTGCTCAGTGCTCGGGGTGCTGGGTGCTCATTGCTGAGGGTGCTGGCTACTCAGTGCTCAGGGTGCTGGGTGCTCAGTACTCAGGGTGCTAGGTGCTCAGTACTCAGGGTGCTCAGTGCTCAGTACTCAACGTGCTGGGTGCTCAGTGCTCAGGGTCCTCGGTGCTCAGTACTCAGGGTGCTCAGTGCTCAGTACTCAGCGTGATTTGTGCTCAGTGCTCAGGGTGCTGGGTGCTCAGTACTCAGGGTGCAGGGTGCTCAGTACTCATGGTGCTGGGTGCTCAGTACTCAGGGTGCTGTGTGCTCAGTGCTCGGGGTGCTCGGTGATCAGTACTCAGGGTACTGGGTGCTCAGTGCTCAGGGTGCTGGGTACTCAGTGCTCAGGGTGCTGGGTGCTCAGTGCTCAGGGTGCTGGGTGCTCAGTGCTCAGGGTACTGGGTGATCAGTGCTCGGGGTCCTGGGTACTCAGTGCTTGGGGTGCTGGGTGCTCAGTACTCAGGGTGTTCGGTACTCAGTTCTCAGGGTGCTCAGTGCTCAATACTCAGGGTGCTGGTTGCTCAGTGCTCGGGGTGCTCGGTGCTCAGTACTCAGGGTGCTGGGTGCTCAGTACTCAGGGTGCTGGGTGCTCAGTACTCAGGGTGCTGGGTGCTCAGTACTCAGGGTGCTGGGATCTCAGTGCTCAAGGTGCTGGGTGCTCAGTACTCAGGGTGCTCGGTGCTCAGTACTCAGGGTGCTCCGTGCTCAGTACTCAGGTTGCTGGGTGCTCAGTGCTCAGGGTGCTGGGTACTCAGTACTCAGGGTGCTGGGTGCTCAGTACTCAGGGTGCTGGGTGCTCAGTGCTCAGGGTGCTGGGTGCTCAGTGCTCAGGGTGCTGGCTGCTCAGTACTCAGGGTGCTGGGTGCTCAGTGCTAAGGTGATCGGTGCTCAGTACTCAGGGTGCTCAGTACTCAGGGTGCTGGGTGCTCAGTGCTCAGGGTGCTGGGTGCTCAGTCCTCAGGGTGCTCAGTGCTCAGGGTGCTGGGTGCTCAGTGCTCGGGGTGCTGGGTGCTCAGTACTCAGGGTGCTCAGTACTCAGGGTGCTGGGTTCTCAGTGCTCGGGGTGTTGGGTGCTCAGTGTTCAGGGTGCTCAGTGCTCATTACTCAGGGTGCTGGGTGCTCAGTACTCAGTGCTCAGGATGCTGGGTGCTCAGTGCTCAGGGTGCTGGGTGCTCAGTGCTCAGGGTGCTCAGTGCTCAGTGCTCAGTACTCAGGGTGCTTGGTGCTCAGTACTCAGGGTGCTGGGTGCTCAGTGCTCGGGGTACCTGGTGCTCAGTGCTCGGGGTGCTCGGTGCTCAGTACTCAGGGTGCTGAGTGCTCAGTGCTCAGGGTGCTGGGTGCTCAGTGCTCAGGGTGCTGGGTGCTCAGTACTCAGGGTGCTGGGTGCTCAGTGCTCAGCGTGCTTGATGCTCAGTACTAAGGGTGCTGGGTGCTCAGTGCTCAGGGTGCTGGGTGCTCAGTGCTCGGGGAGCTGGGTGCTCCGTACTCAGGGTGCTGGGTGCTCAGTACTCGGGGTGCTGGGTGCTCAGTGCTCAGCGTGCTGGGTGCTCAGTACTCAGGGTGCTCGGTGCTCAGTACTCAGGGTGCTGGGTTCTCAGTACTCAGGGTGCTGGGTGCACAGTGCTAGGGGAGCTGGGTGCTCAGTGCTCGGGGTCTGGGTGCTCAGTACTCAGGGTGCTGGGTGCTCAGTACTCAGGGTGCTCTGTGCTCAGTGCTCAGGGTGCTGGGTGCTCAGTGCTCTGGGTGCTGGGTGCTCCGTGCTCAGGGTGCTGGGTGCTCAGTGCTCAGGGTGCTGGGTGCTCAGTGATCGGGGTGATGGGTGCTGAGTGCTCAGGGTGCTGGGTGCTCAGTGCTCGGGGTGCTCGGTGCTCAGTGCTCAGGGTCCTGGGTGCTCAGTACTCAGGGTGCTGGGTGCTTAGTACTCAGGGTGCTCAGTGCTCAGTACACAGGGTGCTGGGTGCTCAGTGCTCGGGGTGCTGGGTGCTCAGTGCTCAGTACTCAGGGTGATTGGGTGCTCAGTGCTCAGGGTGCTGGGTGCTCAGTACTCAGCGTGCTGGGTGCTCAGTACTCAGGGTGCTGGGTGCTCAGTGCTCAGGGTGCTGGGTGCTCAGTGCTCAGGGTACTGGGTGCCCAGTGCTCGGGAGCTCGGTGCTCAGAACTCAGGGTGCTGGCTGCTCAGTACTCAGGGTGCTGGGTGCTCATTCTCGGGGTGCTGGGTGCTCAGTGCTCGGGGTGCTGTGTGCTCAGTACTCAGGGTGGTGGGGGCTCAGTACTCAGGGTGTTGGGTGCTCAGTACTCAGGGTGCTCGGTTCTCAGTACTCAGGGTGCTGGGTGCTCATTCTCGGGGTGCTGGGTGCTCAGTGCTCGGGGTGCTGGGTGCTCAGTACTCAGGGTGCTGGGGGCTCAGTACTCAGGTTGCTGGGTGCTCAGTAATCAGGGTGATGTGTTCTCAGTACTCAGGGTGCTGGGTGCTCAGTGCTCGGGGTGCTGTGTGCTCAGTTCTCGGGGTGCTCAGTACTCAGGGTGCTGGGTGCTCAGTACTCAGGGTGCTGGGTGCTCAGTGCTCGGGGTGCTCGGTGCTCAGTACTCGGGGTGCTGGGTGCTCAGTACTCGGGGTGCTGGGTGCTCAGTGCTCAGGGTGCTGGGTGCTCAGTGCTCGGGGTGCTGGGTGCTCAGTGCTGAGGGTGCTGGCTACTCAGTGCTCAGGGTGCTGGGTGCTCAGTACTCAGGGTGCTAGGTGCTCAGTACTCAGGGTGCTCAGTGCTCAATACTCAGGGTGCTGGTTGCTCAGTGCTCGGGGTGCTCGGTGCTCAGTACTCAGGGTGCTGGGTGCTCAGTACTCAGGGTGCTGGGTGCTCAGTACTCAGGGTGCTGGGTGCTCAGTACTCAGGGTGCTGGGTTCTCAGTGCTCAGGGTGCTGGGTGCTCAGTACTCAGGGTGCTGGGTGCTCAGTACTCAGGGTGCTCCGTGCTCAGTACTCAGGGTGCTGGGTGCTCAGTGCTCAGGGTGCTGGGTACTCAGTACTCAGGGTGCTGGGTGCTCAGTACTCAGGGTGCTGGGTGCTCAGTACTCAGGGTGCTGGGTGCTCAGTGCTCAGGGTGATCGGTGCTCAGTACTCAGGGTGCTGGGTGCTCAGTACTCGGGGTGCTGGGTGCTCAGTACTCAGGGTGCTGGGTGCTCAGTCCTCAGGGTGCTCAGTGCTCAGGGTGCTGGGTGCTCAGTACTCAGGGTGCTGGGTGCTCAGTACTCGGGGTGCTGGGTGCTCAGTACTCAGGGTGCTGGGTGCTCAGTCCTCAGGGTGCTGGGTGCTCAGTGCTCGGGGTGTTGGGTGCTCAGTACTCAGGGTGCTGGGTGCTCAGTCCTCAGGGTGCTGGGTGCTCAGTCCTCAGGGTGCTCAGTGCTCAGGGTGCTGGGTGCTCAGTACTCAGGGTGCTGGGTGCTCAGTACTCGGGGTGCTGGGTGCTCAGTACTCAGGGTGCTGGGTGCTCAGTACTCAGGGTGCTGGGTGCTCAGTACTCAGGGTGCTGGGTGCTCAGTGCTCGGGGTGTTGGGTGCTCAGTGTTCACGGTGCTCAGTGCTCATTACTCAGGGTGCTGGGTGCTCAGTACTCAGTGCTCAGGATGCTGGGTGCTCAGTGCTAAGGGTGCTGGGTGCTCAGTGCTCAGGGTGCTCAGTGCTCAGTACTCAGGGTGCTTGGTGCTCAGTACTCAGGGTGCTGGGTGCTCAGTGCTCGGGGTACCTGGTGCTCAGTGCTCGGGGAGCTCGGTGCTCAGTACTCAGGGTGCTGAGTGCTCAGTGCTCAGGGTGCTGGGTGCTCAGTGCTCAGGGTGCTGGGTGCTCAGTACTCAGGGTGCTGGGTGCTCAGTGCTCAGCGTGCTTGATGCTCAGTACTAAGGGTGCTGGGTGCTCAGTGCTCAGGGTGCTGGGTGCTCAGTGCTCGGGGTGCTGGGTGCTCCGTACTCAGGGTGCTGGGTGCTCAGTACTCGGGGTGCTGGGTGCTCAGTGCTCAGCGTGCTGGGTGCTCAGTACTCAGGGTGCTCGGTGCTCAGTACTCAGGGTGCTGGGTTCTCAGTACTCAGGGTGCTGGGTGCACAGTGCTAGGGGTGCTGGGTGCTCAGTGCTCGGGGTCTGGGTGCTCAGTACTCAGGGTGCTGGGTGCTCAGTACTCAGGGTGCTCTGTGCTCAGTGCTCAGGGTGCTGGGTGCTCAGTGCTCTGGGTGCTGGGTGCTCCGTGCTCAGGGTGCTGGGTGCTCAGTCCTCATGGTGCTGGGTGCTCAGTGATCGGGGTGATGGGTGCTGAGTGCTCAGGGTGGTGGGTGCTCAGTGCTCGGGGTGCTCGGTGCTCAGTGCTCAGGGTCCGGGGTGCTCAGTACTCAGGGTGCTGGGTGCTTAGTACTCAGGGTGCTCAGTGCTCAGTACACAGGGTGCTGGGTGCTCAGTGCTCGGGGTGCTGGGTGCTCAGTGCTCAGTACTCAGGGTGATTGGGTGCTCAGTGCTCAGGGTGCTGGGTGCTCAGTACTCAGCGTGCTGGGTGCTCAGTACTCAGGGTGCTGGGTGCTCAGTGCTCAGGGTGCTGGGTGCTCAGTGCTCAGGGTGCTGGGTGCCCAGTGCTCGGGGAGCTCGGTGCTCAGAACTCAGGGTGCTGGGTGCTCAGTACTCAGGGTGCTGGGTGCTCATTCTCGGGGTGCTGGGTGCTCAGTGCTCGGGGTGCTGGGTGCTCAGTACTCAGGGTGCAGGGGGCTCAGTACTCAGGGTGCTCAGTACTCAGGGTGCTGGGTGCTCAGTGCTCGGGGTGCTCGGAGCTCAGTACTCAGGGTGCTGGGTGCTCAGTGCTCGGGGTGCTCGGTGCTCAGTACTCAGGGTGCTGGGTGCTCAGTGCTCGGGGTGCTGGGTGCTCAGTGCTCAGTACTCAGGGTGCTGGGTGCTCAGTGCTCAGGGTGCTGTGTGCTCAGTGCTCAGGGTGCTGGGTGCTCAGTACTCAGGGTGCTGGGGGCTCAGTACTCAGGTTGCTGGGTGCTCAGTACTCAGGGTGATGTGTTCTCAGTACTCAGGGTGCTGGGTGCTCAGTGCTCGTGGTGCTGTGTGCTCAGTTCTCGGGGTGCTCAGTACTCAGGGTGCTGGGTGCTCAGTACTCAGGGTTCTGGGTGCTCAGTGCTCGGGGTGCTCGGTGCTCAGTACTCGGGGTGCTGGGTGCTCAGTACTCGGGGTGCTGGGTGCTCAGTGCTCAGGGTGCTGGGTGCTCAGTGCTCGGGGTGCTGGGTGCTCAGTGCTGAGCGTGCTGGCTACTCAGTGCTCAGGGTGCTGGGTGCTCAGTACTCAGGGTGCTAGGTGCTCAGTACTCAGGGTGCTCAGTGCTCAGTACTCAGCGTGCTGGGTGCTCAGTGCTCAGGGTCCTCGGTGCTCAGTACTCAGGGTGCTCAGTGCTCAGTACTCAGCGTGCTTTGTGCTCAGTGCTCAGGGTGCTGGGTGCTCAGTACTCAGGGTGCTGGGTGCTCAGTACTCATGGTGCTGGGTGCTCAGTACTCAGGGTGCTGTGTGCTCAGTGCTCGGGGTGCTCGGTGATCAGTACTCAGGGTGCTGGGTGCTCAGTGCTCAGGGTGCTGGGTACTCAGTGCTCAGGGTGCTGGGTGCTCAGTGCTCATGGTGCTGGGTGCTCAGTGCTCAGGGTGCTGGGTGATCAGTGCTCGGGGTCCTGGGTACTCAGTGCTTGGGGTGCTGGGTGCTCAGTACTCAGGGTGTTCGGTACTCAGTTCTCAGGGTGCTCAGTGCTCAATACTCAGGGTGCTGGTTGCTCAGTGCTCGGGGTGCTCGGTGCTCAGTACTCAGGGTGCTGGGTGCTCAGTACTCAGGGTGCTGGGTGCTCAGTACTCAGGGTGCTGGGTGCTCAGTACTCAGGGTGCTGTGTTCTCAGTGCTCAGGGTGCTGGGTGCTCAGTACTCAGGGTGCTTTGTGCTCAGTACTCAGGGTGCTCCGTGCTCAGTACTCAGGGTGCTGGGTGCTCAGTGCTCAGGGTGCTGGGTACTCAGTACTCAGGGTGCTGGGTGCTCAGTACTCAGGGTGCTGTGTGCTCAGTGCTCAGGGTGCTGGGTGCTCAGTGCTCAGGGTGCTGGGTGCTCAGTACTCAGGGTGCTGGGTGCTCAGTGCTAAGGTGATCGGTGCTCAGTCCTCAGGGTGCTCAGTGCTCAGGGTGCTGGGTGCTCAGTGCTCGGGGTGCTGGGTGCTCAGTACTCAGGGTGCTCAGTACTCAGGGTGCTGGGTGCTCAGTGCTCGGGATGCTGGGTGCTCAGTGCTCAGGGTGATCGGTGCTCAGTACTCAGGGTGCTGGGTGCTCAGTACTCAGGGTGCTGGGTGCTCAGTCCTCAGGGTGCTCAGTGCTCTGGGTGCTGGGTGCTCAGTACTCAGGGTGCTGTGTTCTCAGTACTCAGGGTGCTGGGTGCACAGTGCTAGGGGTGCTGGGTGCTCAGTGCTCGGGGTCTGGGTGCTCAGTACTCAGGGTGCTGGGTGCTCAGTACTCAGGGTGCTCTGTGCTCAGTGCTCAGGGTGCTGGGTGCTCAGTGCTCTGGGTGCTGGGTGCTCCGTGCTCAGGGTGCTGGGTGCTCAGTGCTCAGGGTGCTGGGTGCTCAGTGATCGGGGTGATGGGTGCTGAGTGCTCAGGGTGCTGGGTGCTCAGTGCTCGGGGTGCTCGGTGCTCAGTGCTCAGGGTCCTGGGTGCTCAGTACTCAGGGTGCTGGGTGCTTAGTACTCAGGGTGCTCAGTGCTCAGTACACAGGGTGCTGGGTGCTCAGTGCTCGGGGTGCTGGGTGCTCAGTGCTCAGTACTCAGGGTGATTGGGTGCTCAGTGCTCAGGGTGCTCGGTGCTCAGTACTCAGCGTGCTGGGTGCTCAGTACTCAGGGTGCTGGGTGCTCAGTGCTCAGGGTGCTGGGTGCTCAGTGCTCAGGGTGCTGGGTGCCCAGTGCTCGGGGAGCTCGGTGCTCAGAACTCAGGGTGCTGGGTGCTCAGTACTCAGGGTGCTGGGTGCTCATTCTCGGGGTGCTGGGTGCTCAGTGCTCGGGGTGCTGGGTGCTCAGTACTCAGGGTGCTGGGGGCTCAGTACTCAGGGTTCTGGGTGCTCAGTACTCAGGGTGCTCGGTTCTCAGTACTCAGGGTGCTGGGTGCTCATTCTCGGGGTCCTGGGTGCTCAGTGCTCGGGGTGCTGGGTGCTCAGTACTCAGGGTGCTGGGGGCTCAGTACTCAGGTTGCTGGGTGCTCAGTACTCAGGGTGATGTGTTCTCAGTACTCAGGGTGCTGGGTGCTCAGTGCTCGGGGTGCTGTGTGCTCAGTTCTCGGGGTGCTCAGTACTCAGGGTGCTGGGTGCTCAGTGCTCGGGGTGCTCGGTGCTCAGTACTCGGGGTGCTGGGTGCTCAGTACTCGGGGTGCTGGGTGCTCAGTGCTCAGGGTGCTGGGTGCTCAGTGCTCGGTGTGCTGGGTGCTCAGTGCTGAGGGTGCTGGCTACTCAGTGCTCAGGGTGCTGGGTGCTCAGTACTCAGGGTGCTAGGTGCTCAGTACTCAGGGTGCTCAGTGCTCAGTACTCAGCGTGCTGGGTGCTCAGTGCTCAGGGTCCTCGGTGCTCAGTACTCAGGGTGCTCAGTGCTCAGTACTCAGCGTTCTTTGTGCTCAGTGCTCAGGGTGCTGGGTGCTCAGTACTCAGGGTGCTGGGTGCTCAGTACTCATGCTGCTGGGTTCTCAGTACTCAGGGTGCTGTGTGCTCAGTGCTCGGGGTGCTCGGTGATCAGTACTCAGGGTGCTGGGTGCTCAGTACTCATGCTGCTGGGTTCTCAGTACTCAGGGTGCTGTGTGCTCAGTGCTCGGGGTGCTCGGTGCTCAGTACTCAGGGTGCTGGGTGCTCAGTACTCATGCTGCTGGGTTCTCAGTACTCAGGGTGCTGTGTGCTCAGTGCTCGGGGTGCTCGGTGATCAGTACTCAGGGTGCTGTGTGCTCAGTGCTCAGGGTGCTGGGTACTCAGTGCTCAGGGTGCTGGGTGCTCAGTGCTCAGGGTGCTGGGGGCTCAGTGCTCAGGGTGCTGGGTGATCAGTGCTCGGGGTCCTGGGTACTCAGTGCTTGGGGTGCTGGGTGCTCAGTACTCAGGGTGTTCGGTACTCAGTTCTCAGGGTGCTCAGTGCTCAATACTCAGGGTGCTGGTTGCTCAGTGCTCGGGGTGCTCGGTGCTCAGTACTCAGGGTGCTGGGTGCTCAGTACTCAGGGTGCTGGGTGCTCAGTACTCAGGGTGCTGGGTGCTCAGTACTCAGGGTGCTGTGTTCTCAGTGCTCAAGGTGCTGCGTGCTCAGTACTCAGGGTGCTGGGTGCGCAGTACTCAGGGTGCTCCGTGCTCAGTACTCAGGGTGCTGGGTGCTCAGTGCTCAGGGTGCTGGGTACTCAGTACTCAGGGTGCTGGGTGCTCAGTACTCAGGGTGCTGGGTGCTCAGTGCTCAGGGTGCTGGGTGCTCAGTGCTCAGGGTGCCGTGTACTCAGTACTCAGGGTGCTGGGTGCTCAGTGCTCAGGGTGCTGGGTGCTCAGTGCTCAGGGTGCTCAGTGCTCAGTGCTCAGTACTCAGGGTGCTTGGTGCTCAGTACTCAGGGTGCTGGGTGCTCAGTGCTCGGGGTACCTGGTGCTCAGTGCTCGGGGTGCTCGGTGCTCAGTACTCAGGGTGCTGAGTGCTCAGTGCTCAGGGTGCTGGGTGCTCAGTGCTCAGGGTGCTGGGTGCTCAGTACTCAGGGTGCTGGGTGCTCAGTGCTCAGCGTGCTTGATGCTCAGTACTAAGGGTGCTGGGTGCTCAGTGCTCAGGGTGCTGGGTGCTCAGTGCTCGGGGTGCTGGGTGCTCCGTACTCAGGGTGCTGGGTGCTCAGTACTCGGGGTGCTGGGTGCTCAGTGCTCAGCGTGCTGGGTGCTCAGTACTCAGGGTGCTCGGTGCTCAGTACTCAGGGTGCTGGGTGCTCAGTGCTAAGGTGATCGGTGCTCAGTACTCAGGGTGCTCAGTACTCAGGGTGCTGGGTGCTCAGTGCTCAGGGTGCTGGGTGCTCAGTCCTCAGGGTGCTCCGTGCTCAGGGTGCTGGGTGCTCAGTGCTCGGGATGCTGGGTGCTCAGTGCTCAGGGTGATCGGTGCTCAGTACTCAGGGTTCTGGGTGCTCAGTACTCGGGGTGCTGGGTGCTCAGTACTCAGGGTGCTTGGTGCTCAGTCCTCAGGGTGCTCAGTGCTCAGGGTGCTGGGTGCTCAGTACTCAGGGTGCTCAGTACTCAGGGTGCTGGGTGCTCAGTGCTCGGGATGCTGGGTGCTCAGTGCTCAGGGTGATCGGTGCTCAGTACTCAGGGTTCTGGGTGCTCAGTACTCGGGGTGCTGGGTGCTCAGTACTCAGGGTGCTGGGTGCTCAGTCCTCAGGGTGCTCAGTGCTCAGGGTGCTGGGTGCTCAGTACTCAGGGTGCTGGGTTCTCATTACTCAGGGTGCTGGGTGCACAGTGCTAGGGGTGCTGGGTGCTCAGTGCTCGGGGTCTGGGTGCTCAGTACTCAGGGTGCTGGGTGCTCAGTACTCAGGATGCTCTGTGCTCAGTGCTCAGGGTGCTGGGTGCTCAGTGCTCTGGGTGCTGGGTGCTCCGTGCTCAGGGTGCTGGGTGCTCAGTGCTCAGGGAGCTGGGTGCTCAGTGATCGGGGTGATGGGTGCTGAGTGCTCAGGGTGCTGGGTGCTCAGTGCTCGGGGTGCTCGGTGCTCAGTGCTCAGGGTCCTGGGTGCTCAGTACTCAGGGTGCTGGGTGCTCAGTGCTCGGGGTACCTGGTGCTCAGTGCTCGGGGTGCTCGGTGCTCAGTACTCAGGGTGCTGAGTGCTCAGTGCTCAGGGTGCTGGGTGCTCAGTGCTCAGGGTGCTGGGTGCTCAGTACTCAGGGTGCTGGGTGCTCAGTGCTCAGCGTGCTTGATGCTCAGTACTAAGGGTGCTGGGTGCTCAGTGCTCAGGGTGCTGGGTGCTCAGTGCTCGGGGTGCTGGGTGCTCCGTACTCAGGGTGCTGGGTGCTCAGTACTCGGGGTGCTGGGTGCTCAGTGCTCAGCGTGCTGGGTGCTCAGTACTCAGGGTGCTCGGTGCTCAGTACTCAGGGTGCTGGGTTCTCAGTACTCAGGGTGCTGGGTGCACAGTGCTAGGGGTGCTGGGTGCTCAGTGCTCGGGGTCTGGGTGCTCAGTACTCAGGGTGCTGGGTGCTCAGTACTCAGGGTGCTCTGTGCTCAGGGCTCAGGATGCTGGGTGATCAGTGCTCTGGGTGCTGGGTGCTCCGTTCTCAGGGTGCTGGGTGCTCTGTGCTCAGAGTGCTGGGTGCTCAGTGATCGGGGTGATGGGTGCTGAGTGCTCAGGGTGCTGGGTGCTCAGTGCTCGGGGTGCTCGGTGCTCAGTGCTCAGGGTCCTGGGTGCTCAGTACTCAGGGTGCTGGGTGCTTAGTACTCAGGGTGCTCAGTGCTCAGTACACAGGGTGCTGGGTGCTCAGTGCTCGGGGTGCTGGGTGCTCAGTGCTCAGTACTCAGGGTGCTGGGTGCTCAGTGCTCAGGGTGCTGGGTGCTCAGGGTGCTGGGTGCCCAGTGCTCGGGGAGCTCGGTGCTCAGAACTCAGGGTGCTGGGTGCTCAGTACTCAGGGTGCTGGGTGCTCATTCTCGGGGTGCTGGGTGCTCAGTGCTCGGGGTGCTGGGTGCTCAGTACTCAGGGTGCTGGGGGCTCAGTACTCAGGGTGCTGGGTGCTCAGTACTCAGGGTGCTCGGTTCTCAGTACTCAGGGTGCTGGGTGCTCATTCTCGAGGTGCTGGGTGCTCAGTGCTCGGGGTGCTGGGTGCTCAGTACTCAGGGTGCTGGGGGCACAGTACTCAGGTTGCTGGGTGCTCAGTACTCAGGGTGATGTGTTCTCAGTACTCAGGGTGCTGGGTGCTCAGTGCTCGGGGTGCTGTGTGCTCAGTTCTCGGGGTGCTCAGTACTCAGGGTGCTGGGTGCTCAGTACTCAGGGTGCTGGGTGCTCAGTGCTCGGGGTGCTCGGTGCTCAGTACTCGGGGTGCTGGGTGCTCAGTACTCGGGGTGCTGGGTGCTCAGTGCTCAGGGTGCTGGGTGCTCAGTGCTCGGGGTGCTGGGTGCTCAGTGCTGAGGGTGCTGGCTACTCAGTGCTCAGGGTGCTGGGTGCTCAGTACTCAGGGTGCTAGGTGCTCAGTACTCAGGGTGCTCAGTGCTCAGTACTCAGCGTGCTGGGTGCTCAGTGCTCAGGGTCCTCGGTGCTCAGTACTCAGGGTGCTCAGTGCTCAGTACTCAGCGTGCTTTGTGCTCAGTGCTAAGGGTACTGGGTGCTCAGTACTCAGGGTGCTGGGTGCTCAGTACTCATGGTGCTGTGTGCGCAGTACTCAGGGTGCTGTGTGCTCAGTGCTCGGGGTGCTCGGTGCTCAGTACTCAGGGTGCTGGGTGCTCAGTACTCAGGGTGCTGGGTGCTCAGTACTCGGGGTGCTGGGTGCTCAGTGCTCAGCGTGCTGGGCGCTCAGTACTCAGGGTGCTCGGTGCTCAGTACTCAGGGTGCTGGGTTCTCAGTACTCAGGGTGCTGGGTGCACAGTGCTAGGGGTGCTGGGTGCTCAGTGCTCGGGGTCTGGGTGCTCAGTACTCAGGGTGCTGGGTGCTCAGTACTCAGGGTGCTCTGTGCTCAGGGCTCAGGATGCTGGGTGCTCAGTGCTCTGGGTGCTGGGTGCTCCGTTCTCAGGGTGCTGGGTGCTCAGTGCTCAGAGTGCTGGGTGCTCAGTGATCGGGGTGATGGGTGCTGAGTGCTCAGGGTGCTGGTTGCTCAGTTCTCGGTGTGCTCGGTGCTCAGTGCTCAGGGTCTTGGGTGCTCAGTACTCAGGGTGCTGGGTGCTTAGTACTCAGGGTGCTCAGTGCTCAGTACACAGGGTGGTGGGTGCTCAGTGCTCGGGGTGCTGGGTGCTCAGTGCCCAGTACTCAGGGTGCTGGGTGCTCAGTGCTCAGGGTGCTGGGTGCTCAGTGCTCAGGATGCTGGGTGCCCAGTGCTCGGGGAGCTCGGTGCTCAGAACTCAGGGTGCTGGGTGCTCAGTACTCAGGGTGCTGGGTGCTCATTCTCGGGGTGCTGGGTGCTCAGTGCTCGGGGTGCTGGGTGCTCAGTACTCAGGGTGCTGGGGGCTCAGTACTCAGGGTGCTGGGTGCTCAGTACTCAGGGTGCTCGGTTCTCAGTACTCAGGGTGCTGGGTGCTCATTCTCGAGGTGCTGGGTGCTCAGTGCTCGGGGTGCTGGGTGCTCAGTACTCAGGGTGCTGGGGGCTCAGTACTCAGGATGCTGGGTGCTCAGTACTCAGGGTGATGTGTTCTCAGTACTCAGGGTGCTGGGTGCTCAGTGCTAGGGGTGCTGTGTGCTCAGTTCTCGGGGTGCTCAGTACTCAGGGTGCTGGGTGCTCAGTACTCAGGGTGCTGGGTGCTCAGTGCTCGGGGTGCTCGGTGCTCAGTACTCGGGGTGCTGGGTGCTCAGTACTCGGGGTGCTGGGTGCTCAGTGCTCAGGGTGCTGGGTGCTCAGTGCTCGGGGTGCTGGGTGCTCAGTGCTGAGGGTGCTGGCTACTCAGTGCTCAGGGTGCTGGGTGCTCAGTACTCAGGGTGCTAGGTGCTCAGTACTCAGGGTGCTCAGTGCTCAGTACTCAGCGTGCTGGGTGCTCAGTGCTCAGGGTCCTCGGTGCTCAGTACTCAGGGTGCTCAGTGCTCAGTACTCAGCGTGCTTTGTGCTCAGTGCTAAGGGTACTGGGTGCTCAGTACTCAGGGTGCTGGGTGCTCAGTACTCATGGTGCTGGGTGCGCAGTACTCAGGGTGCTGTGTGCTCAGTGCTCAGGGTGCTCGGTGCTCAGTACTCAGGGTGCTGGGTGCTCAGTACTCAGGGTGCTGGGTGCTCAGTACTCAGGGTGCTGGGTGCTCAGTACTCAGGGTGCTGGGTTCTCAGTGCTCAGGGTGCTGGGTGCTCAGTACTCAGGGTGCTGGGTGCTCAGTACTCAGGGTGCTCCGTGCTCAGTACTCAGGGTGCTGGGTGCTCAGTACTCAGGGTGCTGGGTACTCAGTACTCAGGGTGCTGGGTGCTCAGTACTCAGGGTGCTGGGTGCTCAGTGCTCAGGGTGCTGGGTGCTCAGTGCTCAGGGTGCTGGGTGCTCAGTACTCAGGGTGCTCGGTGCTCAGTGATAAGGTGATCGGTGCTCAGTACTCAGGGTGCTCAGTACTCAGGGTGCTGGGTGCTCAGTGCTCAGGGTGCTGGGTGCTCAGTCCTCAGGGTGCTCAGTGCTCAGGGTGCTGGGTGCTCAGTGCTCGGGGTGCTGGGTGCTCAGTACTCAGGGTGCTCAGTACTCAGGGTGCTGGGTGCTCAGTGCTCGGGATGCTGTGTGCTCAGTGCTCAGGGTGATCGGTGCTCAGTACTCAGGGTTCTGGGTGCTCAGTACTCGGGGTGCTGGGTGCTCAGTACTCAGGGTGCTGGGTGCTCAGTCCTCAGGGTGCTCAGTGCTCAGGGTGCTGGGTGCTCAGTACTCAGGGTGCTGGGTTCTCAGTACTCAGGATGCTGGGTGCACAGTGCTAGGGGTGCTGGGTGCTCAGTGCTCGGGGTCTGGGTGCTCAGTACTCAGGGTGCTGGGTGCTCAGTACTCAGGATGCTCTGTGCTCAGTGCTCAGGGTGCTGGGTGCTCAGTGCTCTGGGTGCTGGGTGCTCCGTGCTCAGGGTGCTGGGTGCTCAGTGCTCAGGGAGCTGGGTGCTCAGTGATCGGGGTGATGGGTGCTGAGTGCTCAGGGTGCTGGGTGCTCAGTGCTCGGGGTGCTCGGTGCTCAGTGCTCAGGGTCCTGGGTGCTCAGTGCTCAGGGTGCTGGGTGCTCAGTGCTCAGTACTCAGGGTGATTGGGTGCCAGTGCTCAGGGTGCTGGGTGCTCAGTACTCAGCGTGCTGGGTGCTCAGTCCTCAGGGTGCTGGGTGCTCAGTGCTCAGGGTGCTGGGTGCTCAGTGCTCAGTGTGCTGGGTGCCCAGTGCTCGGGGAGCTCGGTGCTCAGAACTCAGGGTGCTGGGTGCTCAGTACTCAGGGTGCTGGGTGCTCATTCTCGGGGTGCTGGGTGCTCAGTGCTCGGGGTGCTGGGTGCTCAGTACTCAGGGTGCTGGGGGCCCAGTACTCAGGGTTCTGGGTGCTCAGTACTCAGGGTGCTCGGTTCTCAGTACTCAGGGTGCTGGGTGCTCATTCTCGGGGTGCTGGGTGCTCAGTGCTCGGGGTGCTGGGTGCTCAGTACTCAGGGTGCTGGGGGCTCAGTACTCAGGTTGCTGGGTGCTCAGTACTCAGGGTGATGTGTTCTCAGTACTCAGGGTGCTGGGTGCTCAGTGCTCGGGGTGCTGTGTGCTCAGTTCTCGGGGTGCTCAGTACTCAGGGTGCTGGGTGCTCAGTACTCAGGGTGCTGGGTGCTCAGTGCTTGGGGTGCTCGGAGCTCAGTACTCGGGGTGCTGGGTGCTCAGTACTCGGGGTGCTGGGTGCTCAGTGCTCAGGGTGCTGGGTGCTCAGTGCTCGGGGTGCTGGGTGCTCAGTGCTGAGGGTGATGGCTACTCAGTGCTCAGGGTGCTGGGTGCTCAGTACTCAGGGTGCTAGGTGCTCAGTACTCAGGGTGCTCAGTGCTCAGTACTCAGCATGCTGGGTGCTCAGTGCTCAGGGTCCTCGGTGCTCAGTACTCAGGGTGCTCAGTGCTCAGTACTCAGCGTTCTTTGTGCTCAGTGCTCAGGGTGCTGGGTGCTCAGTACTCAGGGTGCTGAGTGCTCAGTACTCATGGTGCTGGGTGCTCAGTACTCAGGGTGCTGTGTGCTCAGTGCTCGGGGTGCTCGGTGATCAGTACTCAGGGTGCTGGGTGCTCAGTGCTCAGGGTGCTGGGTGCTCAGTGCTCAGGGTGCTGGGTGCTCAGTGCTCAGGGTGCTCAGTGCTCAGTGCTCAGGGTGCTGGGTGCTCAGTGCTCTGGGTGCTGGGTGCTCCGTGCTCAGGGTGCTGGGTGCTGAGTGCTCAGGATGCTGGGTGCTCAGTGCTCGGGGTGCTCAGTGCTCAGTGCTCAGGGTCCTGGGTGCTCAGTACTCAGGGTGATGGGTGCTTAGTACTCAGGGTGCTCAGTGCTCAGTACACAGGTTGCTGGGTGCTCAGTGCTCGGGGTGCTGGGTGCTCAGTGCTCAGTACTCAGGGTGATTGGGTGCTCAGTGCTCAGGGTGCTGGGTGCTCAGTACTCAGCGTGCTGGGTGCTCAGTACTCAGGGTGCTGGGTGCTCAGTGCTCAGGGTGCTGGGTGCTCAGTGCTCAGGGTGCTGGGTGCCCAGTGCTCGGGGAGCTCGGTGCTCAGAACTCAGGGTGCTGGGTGCTCAGTACTCAGGGTGCTGGGTGCTCATTCTCAGGGTGCTGATTGCTCAGTGCTCGGGGTGCTGGGTGCTCAGTACTCAGGGTGCTGGGGGCTCAGTACTCAGGGTTCTGGGTGCTCAGTACTCAGGGTGCTCGGTTCTCAGTACTCAGGGTGCTGGGTGCTCATTCTCGGGGTGCTGGGTGCTCAGTGCTCGGGGTGCTGGGTGCTCAGTACTCAGGGTGCTGGGGGCTCAGTACTCAGGTTGCTGGGTGCTCAGTACTCAGGGTGATGTGTTCTCAGTACTCAGGGTGCTGGGTGCTCAGTGCTCGGGGTGCTCGGTGCTCAGTACTCGGGGTGCTGGGTGCTCAGTACTCGGGGTGCTGGGTGCTCAGTGCTCAGGGTGCTGGGTGCTCAGTGCTCGGGGTGCTGGGTGCTCAGTGCTGAGGGTGCTGGCTACTCAGTGCTCAGGGTGCTGGGTGCTCAGTACTCAGGGTGCTAGGTGCTCAGTACTCAGGGTGCTCAGTGCTCAGTACTCAGCGTGCTGGGTGCTCAGTGCTCAGGGTCCTCGGTGCTCAGTACTCAGGGTGCTCAGTGCTCAGTACTCAGCGTGCTTTGTGCTCAGTGCTCAGGGTGCTGGGTGCTCAGTACTCAGGGTGCTGGGTGCTCAGTACTCATGGTGCTGGGTGCTCAGTACTCAGGGTGCGGTGTGCTCAGTGCTCGGGGTGCTCGGTGATCAGTACTCAGGGTGCTGGGTGCTCAGTGCTCAGTGTGCTGGGTACTCAGTGCTCAGGGTGCTGGGTGCTCAGTGCTCAGGGTGCTGGGTGCTCAGTGCTCAGGGTGCTGGGTGATCAGTGCTCGGGGTCCTGGGTACTCAGTGCTTGGGGTGCTGGGTGCTCAGTACTCAGGGTGTTCGGAACTCAGTTCTCAGGTTGCTCAGTGCTCAATACTCAGGGTGCTGGTTGCTCAGTGCTCGGGGTGCTCGGTGCTCAGTACTCAGGGTGCTGGGTGCTCAGTACTCAGGGTGCTGGGTGCTCAGTACTCAGGGTGCTGGGTGCTCAGTACTCAGGGTGCTGGGTTCTCAGTGCTCAAGGTGCTGGGTGCTCAGTACTCAGGGTGCTGGGTGCTCAGTACTCAGGGTGCTCCGTGCTCAGTACTCAGGGTGCTGGGTGCTCAGTGCTCAGGGTGCTGGGTACTCAGTACTCAGGGTGCTGGGTGCTCAGTACTCAGGGTGCTGGGTGCTCAGTGCTCAGGGTGCTGGGTGCTCAGTGCTCAGGGTGCTGGGTGCTCAGTACTCAGGGTGCTGGGTGCTCAGTGCTAAGGTGATCGGTGCTCAGTACTCAGGGTGCTCAGTACTCAGGGTGCTGGGTGCTCAGTGCTCAGGGTGCTGGGTGCTCAGTCCTCAGGGTGCTCAGTGCTCAGGGTGCTGGGTGCTCAGTGCTCGGGGTGCTGGGTGCTCAGTACTCAGGGTGCTCAGTACTCAGGGTGCTGGGTGCTCAGTGCTCGGGATGCTGGGTGCTCAGTGCTCAGGGTGATCGGTGCTCAGTACTCAGGGTGCTGGGTGCTCAGTACTCGGGGTGCTGGGTGCTCAGTACTCAGGGTGCTGGGTGCTCAGTCCTCAGGGTGCTCAGTGCTCAGGGTGCTGGGTGCTCAGTACTCAGGGTGCTGAGTGCTCAGTACTCAGGGTGCTGGGTGCTCAGTACTCAGGGTGCTGGGTGCTCAGTGCTCGGAGTGTTGGGTGCTCAGTGTTCAGGGTGCTCAGTGCTCATTACTCAGGGTGCTGGGTGCTCAGTACTCAGTGCTCAGGATGCTGGGTGCTCAGTGCTCAGGGTGCTTGGTGCTCAGTGCTCAGGGTGCTCAGTGCTCAGTGCTCAGTACTCAGGGTGCTTGGTGCTCAGTACTCAGGGTGCTGGGTGCTCAGTGCTCGGGGTACCTGGTGCTCAGTGCTCGGGGTGCTCGGTGCTCAGTACTCAGGGTGCTGAGTTCTCAGTGCTCAGGGTGCTGGGTGCTCAGTGCTCAGGGTGCTGGGTGCTCAGTACTCAGGGTGCTGGGTGCTCAGTGCTCAGCGTGCTTGATGCTCAGTACTAAGGGTGCTGGGTGCTCAGTGCTCAGGGTGCTGGGTGCTCAGTGATTGGGGTGCTGGGTGCTCCGTACTCAGGGTGCTGGGTGCTCAGTACTCGGGGTGCTGGGTGCTCAGTGCTCAGCGTGCTGGGTGCTCAGTACTCAGGGTGCTCGGTGCTCAGTACTCAGGGTGCTGGGTTCTCAGTACTCAGGGTGCTGGGTGCACAGTGCTAGGGGTGCTGGGTGCTCAGTGCTCGGGGTCTGGGTGCTCAGTACTCAGGGTGCTGGGTGCTCAGTACTCAGGGTGCTCTGTGCTCAGTGCTCAGGGTGCTGGGTGCTCAGTGCTCTGGGTGCTGGGTGCTCCGTGCTCAGGGTGCTGGGTGCTCCGTGCTCAGGGTGCTGGGTGCTCAGTGATCGGGGTGATGGGTGCTCAGTACTCAGGGTGCTCCGTGAGCAGTACTCAGGGTGCTGGGTGCTCAGTGCTCAGGGTGCTGGGTACTCAGTACTCAGGGTGCTGGGTGCTCAGTACTCAGGGTGCTGGGTGCTCAGTGCTCAGGGTGCTGGGTGCTCAGTGCTCAGGGTGCTGGGTGCTCAGTACTCAAGGTGCTGGGTGCTCAGTGCTAAGGTGATCGGTGCTCAGTACTCAGGGTGCTCAGTACTCAGGGTGCTGGGTGCTCAGTGCTCAGGGTGCTGGGTGCTCAGTCCTCAGGGTGCTCAGTGCTCAGGGTGCTGGGTGCTCAGTGCTCGGGGTGCTGGGTGCTCAGTACTCAGGGTGCTCAGTACTCAGGGTGCTGGGTGCTCAGTGCTCGGGATGCTGGGTGCTCAGTGCTCAGGGTGATCGGTGCTCAGTACTCAGGGTGCTGGGTGCTCAGTACTCGGGGTGCTGGGTGCTCAGTACTCAGGGTGCTGGGTGCTCAGTCCTCAGGGTGCTCAGTGCTCAGGGTGCTGGGTGCTCAGTACTCAGGGTGCTGGGTTCTCAGTACTCAGGGTGCTGGGTGCACAGTGCTAGGGGTGCTGGGTGCTCAGTGCTCGGGGTCTGGGTGCTCAGTACTCAGGGTGCTGGGTGCTCAGTACTCAGGGTGCTCTGTGCTCAGTGCTCAGGGTGCTGGGTGCTCAGTGCTCTGGGTGCTGGGTGCTCCGTGCTCAGGGTGCTGGGTGCTCAGTGCTCAGGGTGCAGGGTGCTCAGTGATCGGGGTGATGGGTGCTGAGTGCTCAGGGTGCTGGGTGCTCAGTGCTCGGGGTGCTCGGTGCTCAGTGCTCAGGGTCCTGGGTGCTCAGTACTCAGGGTGCTGGGTGCTTAGTACTCAGGGTGCTCAGTGCTCAGTACACAGGGTGCTGGATGCTCAGTGCTCGGGGTGCTGGGTGCTCAGTGCTCAGTACTCAGGGTGATTGGGTGCTCAGTGCTCAGGGTGCTGGGTGCTCAGTACTCAGCGTGCTGGGTGCTCAGTACTCAGGGTGCTGGGTGCTCAGTGCTCAGGGTGCTGGGTGCTCAGTGCTCAGGGTGCTGGGTGCCCAGTGCTCGGGGAGCTCGGTGCTCAGAACTCAGGGTGCTGGGTGCTCAGTACTCAGGGTGCTGGGTGCTCATTCTCGGGGTGCTGGGTGCTCAGTGCTCGGGGTGCTGGGTGCTCAGTACTCAGGGTGCTGGGGGCTCAGTACTCAGGGTTCTGGGTGCTCAGTACTCAGGGTGCTCGGTTCTCAGTACTCAGGGTGCTGGGTGCTCATTCTCGGGGTGCTGGGTGCTCAGTGCTCGGGGTGCTGGGTGCTCAGTACTCAGCGTGCTGGGGGCTCAGTACTCAGGTTGCTGGGTGCTCAGTACTCAGGGTGATGTGTTCTCAGTACTCAGGGTGCTGTGTGCTCAGTTCTCGGGGTGCTCAGTACTCAGGGTGCTGGGTGCTCAGTACTCAGGGTGCTGGGTGCTCAGTGCTCGGGGTGCTCGGTGCACAGTACTCGGGGTGCTGGGTGCTCAGTACTCGGGGTGCTGGGTGCTCAGTGCTCAGGGTGCTGGGTGCTCAGTGCTCGGGGTGCTGGGTGCTCAGTGCTAAGAGTGATGGCTACTCAGTGCTCAGGGTGCTGGGTGCTCAGTACTCAGGGTGCTAGGTGCTCAGTACTCAGGGTGCTCAGTGCTCAGTACTCAGCGTGCTTGGTGCTCAGTGCTCAGGGTCCTCGGTGCTCAGTACTCAGGGTGCTCAGTGCTCAGTACTCAGCGTTCTTTGTGCTCAGTGCTCAGGGTGCTGGGTGCTCAGTACTCAGAGTGCTGGGTGCTCAGTACTCATGGTGCTGGGTGCTCAGTACTCAGGGTGCTGTGTGCTCAGTGCTCAGGGTGCTGGGTACTCAGTGCTCAGGGTGCTGGGTGCTCAGTGCTCAGGGTGCTGGGTGCTCAGTGCTCAGGGTGCTGGGTGATCAGTACTCAGGGTGCTGGGTGCTCAGTGCTCAGGGTGCTGGGTACTCAGTGCTCAGGGTGCTGGGTGCTCAGTGCTCAGGGTGCTGGGTGCTCAGTGCTCAGGGTGCTGGGTGCTCAGTGCTCAGGGTGCTGGGTACTCAGTACTCAGGGTGCTGGGTGCTCAGTACTCAGGGTGCTGGGTGCTCAGTGCTCAGGGTGCCGGGTGCTCAGTGCTCAGGGTGCTGGGTGCTCAGTACTCAGGGTGCTGGGTGCTCAGTGCTAAGGTGATCGGTGCTCAGTACTCAGGGTGCTCAGTACTCAGGGTGCTGGGTGCTCAGTGCTCAGGGTGCTGGGTGCTCAGTCCTCAGGGTGCTCAGTGCTCAGGGTGCTGGGTGCTCAGTGCTCGGGGTGCTGGGTGCTCAGTACTCAGGGTGCTCAGTACTCAGGGTGCTGGGTGGTCAGTGCTCGGGATGCTGGGTGCTCAGTGCTCAGGGTGATCGGTGCTCAGTACTCAGGGTGCTGGGTGCTCAGTACTCGGGGTGCTGGGTGCTCAGTACTCAGGGTGCTGGGTGCTCAGTCCTCAGGGTGCTCAGTGCTCAGGGTGCTGGGTGCTCAGTACTCAGGGTGCTGAGTGCTCAGTACTCAGGGTGCTGGGTGCTCAGTACTCAGGGTGCTGGGTGCTCAGTGCTCGGGGTGTTGGGTGCTCAGTGTTCAGGGTGCTCAGTGCTCATTACTCAGGGTGCTGGGTGCTCAGTACTCAGTGCTCAGGATGCTGGGTGCTCAGTGCTCAGGGTGCTGGGTGCCCAGTGCTCAGGGTGCTCAGTGCTCAGTGCTCAGTACTCAGGGTGCTTGGTGCTCAGTACTCAGGGTGCTGGGTGCTCAGTGCTCGGGGTACCTGGTGCTCAGTGCTCGGGGTGCTCGGTGCTCAGTACTCAGGGTGCTGAGTGCTCAGTGCTGAGGGTGCTGGGTGCTCAGTGCTCAGGGTGCTGGGTGCTCAGTACTCAGGGTGCTGGGTGCTCAGTGCTCAGCGTGCTTGATGCTCAGTACTAAGGGTGCTGGGTGCTCAGTGCTCAGGGTGCTGGGTGCTCAGTGCTCGGGGTGCTGGGTGCTCCGTACTCAGGGTGCTGGGTGCTCAGTACTCGGGGTGCTGGGTGCTCAGTGCTCAGCGTGCTGGGTGCTCAGTACTCAGGGTGCTCGGTGCTCAGTACTCAGGGTGCTGGGTTCTCAGTACTCAGGGTGCTGGTTGCACAGTGCTAGGGGTGCTGGGTGCTCAGTGCTCGGGGTCTGGGTGCTCAGTACTCAGGGTGCTGGGTGCTCAGTACTCAGGGTGCTCTGTGCTCAGTGCTCAGGGTGCTGGGTGCTCAGTGCTCTGGGTGCTGGGTGCTCCGTGCTCAGGGTGCTGGGTGCTCAGTGCTCAGGGTGCTGGGTGCTCAGTCCTCAGGGTGCACAGTGCTCAGGGTGCTGGGTGCTCAGTGCTCGGGGTGCTGGGTGCTCAGTACTCAGGGTGCTCAGTACTCAGGGTGCTGGGTGCTCAGTGCTCGGGATGCTGGGTGCTCAGTGCTCAGGGTGATCGGTGCTCAGTACTCAGGGTGCTGGGTGCTCAGTACTCGGGGTGCTGGATGCTCAGTACTCAGGGTGCTGGGTGCTCAGTCCTCAGGGTGCTCAGTGCTCAGGGTGCTGGGTGCTCAGTACTCAGGGTGCTGGGTTCTCAGTACTCAGGGTGCTGGGTGCACAGTGCTAGGGGTGCTGGGTGCTCAGTGCTCGGGGTCTGGGTGCTCAGTTCTAAGGGTGCTGGGTGCTCAGTACTCAGGGTGCTCTGTGCTCAGTGCTCAGGGTGCTGGGTGCTCAGTGCTCTGGGTGCTGGGTGCTCCGTGCTCAGGGTGCTGGGTGCTCAGTGCTCAGGGTGCTGGGTGCTCAGTGATCGGGGTGATGGGTGCTGAGTGCTCAGGGTGCTGGGTGCTCAGTGCTCGGGGTGCTCGGTGCTCAGTGCTCAGGGTCCTGGGTGCTCAGTACTCAGGGTGCTGGGTGCTTAGTACTCAGGGTGCTCAGTGCTCAGTACACAGGGTGCTGGGTGCTCAGTGCTCGGGGTGCTGGGTGCTCAGTGCTCAGTACTCAGGGTGATTGGGTGCTCAGTGCTCAGGGTGCTGGGTGCTCAGTACTCAGCGTGCTGGGTGCTCAGTACTCAGGGTGCTGGGTGCTCAGTGCTCAGGGTGCTGGGTGCTCAGTGCTCAGGTTGCTGGGTGCCCAGTGCTCGGGGAGCTCGGTGCTCAGAACTCAGTGTGCTGGGTGCTCAGTACTCAGGGTGCTGGGTGCTCATTCTCGGGGTGCTGGGTGCTCAGTGCTCGGGGTGCTGGGTGCTCAGTACTCAGGGTGCTGGGGGCTCAGTACTCAGGGTTCTGGGTGCTCAGTACTCAGGGTGCTCGGTTCTCAGTACTCAGGGTGCTGGGTGCTCATTCTCAGGGTGCTGGGTGCTCAGTGCTCGGGGTGCTCGGTGCTCAGTACTCAGGGTGCTGGGGGCTCAGTACTCAGGTTGCTGGGTGCTCAGTACTCAGGGTGATGTGTACTCAGTACTCAGGGTGCTGGGTGCTCAGTGCTCAGGGTGCTGTGTGCTCAGTTCTCGGGGTGCTCAGTACTCAGGGTGCTGGGTGCTCAGTACTCAGGGTGCTGGGTGCTCAGTGCTCGGGGTGCTCGGTGCTCAGTACTCGGGGTGCTGGGTGCTCAGTACTCGGGGTGCTGGGTGCTCAGTGCTCAGGGTGCTGGGTGCTCAGTGCTCGGGGTGCTGGGTGCTCAGTGCTGAGGGTGCTGGCTACTCAGTGCTCAGGGTGCTGGGTGCTCAGTACTCAGGGTGCTAGGTGCTCAGTACTCAGGGTGCTCAGTGCTCATTACTCAGCGTGCTGGGTGCTCAGTGCTCAGGGTCCTCGGTGCTCAGTACTCAGGTTGCTCAGTGCTCAGTACTCAGGGTGCTGGTTACTCAGTGCTCAGGGTCCTGGGTGCTCAGTGCTCAGGGTGCTGGGTGCTCAGTGCTCAGGGTGCTGGGTGATCAGTGCTCGGGGTCCTGGGTACTCAGTGCTTGGGGTGCTGGGTGCTCAGTACTCAGGGTGTTCGGTACTCAGTTCTCAGGGTGCTCAGTGCTCAATACTCAGGGTGCTGGTTGCTCAGTGCTCGGGGTGCTCGGTGCTCAGTACTCAGGGTGCTGGGTGCTCAGTACTCAGGGTGCTGGGTGCTCAGTACTCAGGGTGCTGGGTGCTCAGTACTCAGGGTGCTGGGTTCTCAGTGCTCTAGGTGCTGGGTGCTCAGTATTCAGGGTGCTGGGTGCTCAGTACTCAGGGTGCTCCGTGCTCAGTACTCAGGGTGCTGGGTGCTCAGTGCTCAGGGTGCTGGGTACTCAGAACTCAGGGGGCTGGGTGCTCAGTACTCAGGGTGCTGTGTGCTCAGTGCTCAGGGTGCTGGGTGCTCAGTGATCAGGGTGCTGGGTGCTCAGTACTCAGGGTGCTGGGTGCTCAGTGCTAAGGTGATCGGTGCTCAGTACTCAGGGTGCTCAGTACTCAGGGTGCTGGGTGCTCAGTGCTCAGGGTGCTGGGTGCTCAGTCCTCAGGGTGCTCAGTGCTCAGGGTGCTGGGTGCTCAGTGCTCGGGGTGCTGGGTGCTCAGTACTCAGGGTGCTCAGTACTCAGGGTGCTGGGTGCTCAGTGCTCGGGATGCTGGGTGCTCAGTGCTCAGGGTGATCGGTGCTCAGTACTCAGGGTGCTGGGTGCTCAGTACTCAGGGTGCTGGGTGCTCAGTACTCAGGGTGCTGGGTGCTCAGTCCTCAGGGTGCTCAGTGCTCAGGGTGCTGGGTGCTCAGTACTCAGGGTGCTGAGTGCTCAGTACTCAGGGTGCTGTGTGCTCAGTACTCAGGGTGCTGGGTGCTCAGTGCTCGGGGTGTTGGGTGCTCAGTGTTCAGGGTGCTCAGTGCTCATTACTCAGGGTGCTGGGTGCTCAGTACTCAGTGCTCGGGGTGCTGGGTGCTCAGTGCTCAGGGTGCTGGGTGCTCAGTGCTCAGGGTGCTCAGTGCTCAGTGCTCAGTACTCAGGGTGCTTGGTGCTCAGTACTCAGGGTGCTGGGTGCTCAGTGCTCTTGGTACCTGGTGCTCAGTGCTCGGGGTGCTCGGTGCTCAGTACTCAGGGTGCTGAGTGCTCAGTGCTGAGGGTGCTGGGTGCTCAGTGCTCAGGGTGCTGGGTGCTCAGTACTCAGGGTGCTGGGTGCTCAGTGCTCAGCGTGCTTGATGCTCAGTACTAAGGGTGCTGGGTGCTCAGTGCTCAGGGTGCTGGGGGCTCAGTGCTCGGGGTGCTGGGTGCTCCGTACTCAGGGTGCTGGGTGCTCAGTACTCGGGGTGCTGGGTGCTCAGTGCTCAGCGTGCTGGGTGCTCAGTACTCAGGGTGCTCGGTGCTCAGTACTCAGGGTGCTGGGTTCCCAGTACTCAGGGTGCTGGGTGCACAGTGCTAGGGGTGCTGGGTGCTCATTGCTCGGGGTCTGGGTGCTCCGTACTCAGGGTGCTGGGTGCTCAGTACTCAGGGTGCTCTGTGCTCAGTGCTCAGGGTGCTGGGTGCTCAGTGCTCTGGGTTCTGGGTGCTCCGTGCTCAGCGTGCTGGGTGCTCAGTGCTCAGGGTGCTGGGTGCTCAGTGATCGGGGTGATGGGTGCTGAGTGCTCAGGGTGCTGGGTGCTCAGTGCTCGGGGTGCTCGGTGCTCAGTGCTCAGGGTCCTGGGTGCTCAGTACTCAGGGTGCTGGGTGCTTAGTACTCAGGGTGCTCAGTGCTCAGTACACAGGGTGCTGGGTGCTCAGTGCTCGGGGTGCTGGGTGCTCAGTGCTCAGTACTCAGGGTGATTGGGTGCTCAGTGCTCAGGGTGCTGGGTGCTCAGTACTCAGCGTGCTGGGTGCTCAGTACTCAGGGTGCTGGGTGCTCAGTGCTCAGGGTGCTGGGTGCTCAGTGCTCAGGGTGCTGGGTGCCCAGTGCTCGGGGAGCTCGGTGCTCAGAACTCAGGGTGCTGGGTGCTCAGTACTCAGGGTGCTGGGTGCTCATTCTCGGGGTGCTGGGTGCTCAGTGCTCGGGGTGCTGTGTGCTCAGTACTCAGGGTGCTGGGGGCTCAGTACTCAGGGTGCTGGGTGCTCAGTACTCAGGGTGCTCGGTTCTCAGTACTCAGGGTGCTGGGTGCTCATTCTCGGGGTGCTGGGTGCTCAGTGCTCGGGGTGCTGGGTGCTCAGTACTCAGGGTGCTGGGGGCTCAGTACTCAGGTTGCTGGGTGCTCAGTACTCAGGGTGATGTGTTCTCAGTACTCAGGGTGCTGGGTGCTCAGTGCTCGGGGTGCTGTGTGCTCAGTTCTCGGGGTGCTCAGTACTCAGGGTGCTGGGTGCTCAGTACTCAGGGTGCTGGGTGCTCAGTGCTCGGGGTGCTCGGTGCTCAGTACTCGGGGTGCTGGGTGCTCAGTACTCGGGGTGCTGGGTGCTCAGTGCTCAGGGTGCTGTGTGCTCAGTGCTCGGGGTGCTAGGTGCTCAGTGCTGAGGGTGCTGGCTACTCAGTGCTCAGGGTGCTGGGTGCTCAGTACTCAGGGTGCTAGGTGCTCAGTACTCAGGGTGCTCAGTGCTCAGTACCCAGCGTGCTTTGTGCTCAGTGCTCAGGGTGCTGGGTGCTCAGTACTCAGGGTGCTGGGTGCTCAGTACTCATGGTGCTGGGTGCTCAGTACTCAGGGTGCTGTGTGCTCAGTGCTCGGGGTGCTCGGTGATCAGTACTCAGGGTGCTGGGTGCTCAGTGCTCAGGGTGCTGGGTACTCAGTGCTCAGGGTGCTGGGTGCTCAGTGCTCAGGGTGCTGGGTGCTCAGTGCTCAGGGTGCTGGGTGATCAGTGCTCGGGGTCCTGGGTACTCAGTGCTTGGGGTGCTGGGTGCTCAGTACTCAGGGTGTTCGGTACTCAGTTCTCAGGGTGCTCAGTGCTCAATACTCAGGGTGCTGGTTGCTCAGTGCTCGGGGTGCTCGGTGCTCAGTACTCAGGGTGCTGGGTGCTCAGTGCTCAGGGTGCTGGGTGCTCATTACTCAGGGTGCTGGGTGCTCAGTACTCAGGGTGCTGGGTTCTCAGTGCTCAGGGTGCTGGGTGCTCAATACTCAGGGTGCTGGGTGCTCAGTAATCAGGGTGCTCCGTGCTCAGTACTCAGGGTGCTGGGTGCTCAGTGCTCAGGGTGCTGGGTACTCAGTACTCAGGGTGCTGGGTGCTCAGTACTCAGGGTGCTGGGTGCTCAGTGCTCAGTGTGCTGGGTGCTCAGTGCTCAGGGTGCTGGGTGCTCAGTACTCAGGGTGCTGGGTGCTCAGTGCTAAGGTGATCGGTGCTCAGTACTCAGGGTGCTCAGTACTCAGGGTGCTGGGTGCTCAGTGCTCAGGGTGCTGGGTGCTCAGTCCTCAGGGTGCTCAGTGCTCAGGGTGCTGGGTGCTCAGTGCTCGGGGTGCTGGGTGCTCAGTACTCAGGGTGCTCAGTACTCAGGGTGCTGGGTGCTCAGTGCTCGGGATGCTGGGTGCTCAGTGCTCAGGGTGATCGGTGCTCAGTACTCAGGGTGCTGGGTGCTCAGTACTCGGGGTGCTGGGTGCTCAGTACTCAGGGTGCTGGGTGCTCAGTCCTCAGGGTGTTCAGTGCTCAGGGTGCTGGGTGCTCAGTACTCAGGGTGCTGAGTGCTCAGTACTCAGGGTGCTGGGTGCTCAGTACTCAGGGTGCTGGGTGCTCAGGGCTCGGGGTGTTGGGTGCTCAGTGTTCAGGGTGCTCAGTGCTCATTACTCAGGGTGCTGGGTGCTCAGTACTCAGTGCTCAGGATGCTGGGTGCTCAGTGCTCAGGGTGCTGGGTGCTCAGTGCTCAGGGTGCTCAGTGCACAGTGCTCAGTACTCAGGGTGCTTGGTGCTCAGTACTCAGAGTGCTGGGTGCTCAGTGCTCGGGGTACCTGGTGCTCTGTGCTCGGGGTGCTCGGTGCTCAGTACTCAGGGTGCTGAGTGCTCAGTGCTCAGGGTGCTGGGTGCTCAGTGCTCAGGGTGCTGGGTGCTCAGTACTCAGGGTGCTGGGTGCTCAGTGCTCAGCGTGCTTGATGCTCAGTACGAAGGGTGCTGGGTGCTCAGTGCTCAGGGTGCTGGGTGCTCAGTGCTCAGGGTGCTGGGTGCTCCGTACTCAGGGTGCTGGGTGCTCAGTACTCGGGGTGCTGGGTGCTCAGTGCTCAGCGTGCTGGGTGCTCAGTACTCAGGGTGCTCGGTGCTCAGTACTCAGGGTGCTGGGTTCTCAGTACTCAGGGTGCTGGGTGCACAGTGCTAGGGGTGCTGGGTGCTCAGTGCTCGGGGTCTGGGTGCTCAGTACTCAGGGTGCTGGGTGCTCAGTACTCAGGGTGCTCTGTGCTCAGTGCTCAGGGTGCTGGGTGCTCAGTGCTCTGGGTGCTGGGTGCTCCGTGCTCAGGGTGCTGGGTGCTCAGTGCTCAGGGTGCTGGGTGCTCAGTGATCGGGGTGATGGGTGCTGAGTGCTCAGGGTGCTGGGTGCTCAGTGCTCGGGGTGCTCGGTGCTCAGTGCTCAGGGTCCTGGGTGCTCAGTACTCAGGGTGCTGGGTGCTTAGTACTCAGGGTGCTCAGTGCTCAGTACACAGGGTGCTGGGTGCTCAGTGCTCGGGGTGCTGGGTGCTCAGTGCTCAGTACTCAGGGTGATTGGGTGCTCAGTGCTCAGGGTGCTGGGTGCTCAGTACTCAGCGTGCTGGGTGCTCAGTACTCAGGGTGCTGGGTGCTCAGTGCTCAGGGTGCTGGGTGCTCAGTGCTCAGGGTGCTGGGTGCCCAGTGCTCGGGGAGCTCGGTGCTCAGAACTCAGGGTGCTGGGTGCTCAGTACTCAGGCTGCTGGGTGCTCATTCTCGGGGTGCTGGGTGCTCAGTGCTCGGGGTGCTGGGTGCTCAGTACTCAGGGTGCTGGGGGCTCAATACTCAGGGTGCTGGGTGCTCAGTACTCAGGGTGCTCGGTTCTCAGTACTCAGGGTGCTGGGTGCTCATTCTCGGGGTGCTGGGTGCTCAGTGCTCGGGGTGCTGGGTGCTCAGTACTCAGGGTGCTGGGGGCCCAGTACTCAGGTTGCTGGGTGCTCAGTACTCAGGGTGATGTGTTCTCAGTACTCAGGGTGCTGGGTGCTCAGTGCTCGGGGTGCTGTGTGCTCAGTTCTTGGGGTGCTCAGTACTCAGGGTGCTGGGTGCTCAGTACTCAGGGTGCTGGGTGCTCAGTGCTCGGGGTGCTCGGTGCTCAGTACTCGGGGTGCTGGGTGCTCAGTACTCGGGGTGCTGGGTGCTCAGTGCTCAGGGTGCTGGGTGCTCAGTGCTCGGGGTGCTGGGTGCTCATTGCTGAGGGTGCTGGCTACTCAGTGCTCAGGGTGCTGGGTGCTCAGTACTCAGGGTGCTAGGTGCTCAGTACTCAGGGTGCTCAGTGCTCAGTACTCAGCGTGCTGGGTGCTCAGTGCTCAGGGTCCTCGGTGCTCAGTACTCAGGGTGCTCAGTGCTCAGTACTCAGCGTGATTTGTGCTCAGTGCTCAGGGTGCTGGGTGCTCAGTACTCAGGGTGCTGGGTGCTCAGTACTCATGGTGCTGGGTGCTCAGTACTCAGGGTGCTGTGTGCTCAGTGCTCGGGGTGCTCGGTGATCAGTACTCAGGGTACTGGGTGCTCAGTGCTCAGGGTGCTGGGTACTCAGTGCTCAGGGTGCTGGGTGCTCAGTGCTCAGGGTGCTGGGTGCTCAGTGCTCAGGGTGCTGGGTGATCAGTGCTCGGGGTCCTGGGTACTCAGTGCTTGGGGTGCTGGGTGCTCAGTACTCAGGGTGTTCGGTACTCAGTTCTCAGGGTGCTCAGTGCTCAATACTCAGGGTGCTGGTTGCTCAGTGCTCGGGGTGCTCGGTGCTCTGTACTCAGGGTGCTGGGTGCTCAGTACTCAGGGTGCTGGGTGCTCAGTACTCAGGGTGCTGGGTGCTCAGTACTCAGGGTGCTGGGATCTCAGTGCTCAAGGTGCTGGGTGCTCAGTACTCAGGGTGCTGGGTGCTCAGTACTCAGGGTGCTCCGTGCACAGTACTCAGGTTGCTGGGTGCTCAGTGCTCAGGGTGCTGGGTACTCAGTACTCAGGGTGCTGGGTGCTCAGTACTCAGGGTGCTGGGTGCTCAGTGCTCAGGGTGCTGGGTGCTCAGTGCTCAGGGTGCTGGCTGCTCAGTACTCAGGGTGCTGGGTGCTCAGTGCTAAGGTGATCGGTGCTCAGTACTCAGGGTGCTCAGTACTCAGGGTGCTGGGTGCTCAGTGCTCAGGGTGCTGGGTGCTCAGTCCTCAGGGTGCTCAGTGCTCAGGGTGCTGGGTGCTCAGTGCTCGGGGTGCTGGGTGCTCAGTACTCAGGGTGCTCAGTACTCAGGGTGCTGGGTGCTCAGTGCTCGGGATGCTGGGTGCTCAGTGCTCAGGGTGATCGGTGCTCAGTACTCAGGGTGCTGGGTGCTCAGTACTCGGGGTGCTGGTTGCTCAGTACTCAGGGTGCTGGGTGCTCAGTCCTCAGGGTGCTCAGTGCTCAGGGTGCTGGGTGCTCAGTACTCAGGGTGCTGAGTGCTCAGTACTCAGGGTGCTGGGTGCTCAGTACTCAGGGTGCTGGGTGCTCAGTGCTCGGGGTGTTGGGTGCTCAGTGTTCAGGGTGCTCAGTGCTCATTACTCAGGGTGCTTGGTGCTCAGTACTCAGGGTGCTGGGTGCTCAGTGCTCGGGGTACCTGGTGCTCAGTGCTCGGGGTGCTCGGTGCTCAGTACTCAGGGTGCTGAGTGCTCAGTGCTCAGGGTGCTGGGTGCTCTGTGCTCAGGGTGCTGGGTGCTCAGTACTCAGGGTGCTGGGTGCTCAGTGCTCAGCGTGCTTGATGCTCAGTACTAAGGGTGCTGGGTGCTCAGTGCTCAGGGTGCTGGGTGCTCAGTGCTCGGGGAGCTGGGTGCTCCGTACTCAGGGTGCTGGGTGCTCAGTACTCGGGGTGCTGGGTGCTCAGTGCTCAGCGTGCTGGGTGCTCAGTACTCAGGGTGCTCGGTGCTCAGTACTCAGGGTGCTGGGTTCTCAGTACTCAGGGTGCTGGGTGCACAGTGCTAGGGGAGCTGGGTGCTCAGTGCTCGGGGTCTGGGTGCTCAGTACTCAGGGTGCTGGGTGCTCAGTACTCAGGGTGCTCTGTGCTCAGTGCTCAGGGTGCTGGGTGCTCAGTGCTCTGGGTGCTGGGTGCTCCGTGCTCAGGGTGCTGGGTGCTCAGTGCTCAGGGTGCTGGGTGCTCAGTGATCGGGGTGATGGGTGCTGAGTGCTCAGGGTGCTGGGTGCTCAGTGCTCGGGGTGCTCGGTGCTCAGTGCTCAGGGTCCTGGGTGCTCAGTACTCAGGGTGCTGGGTGCTTAGTACTCAGGGTGCTCAGTGCTCAGTACACAGGGTGCTGGGTGCTCAGTGCTCGGGGTGCTGGGTGCTCAGTGCTCAGTACTCAGGGTGATTGGGTGCTCAGTGCTCAGGGTGCTGGGTGCTCAGTACTCAGCGTGCTGGGTGCTCAGTACTCAGGGTGCTGGGTGCTCAGTGCTCAGGGTGCTGGGTGCTCAGTGCTCAGGGTACTGGGTGCCCAGTGCTCGGGAGCTCGGTGCTCAGAACTCAGGGTGCTGGCTGCTCAGTACTCAGGGTGCTGGGTGCTCATTCTCGGGGTGCTGGGTGCTCAGTGCTCGGGGTGCTGTGTGCTCAGTACTCAGGGTGGTGGGGGCTCAGTACTCAGGGTGTTGGGTGCTCAGTACTCAGGGTGCTCGGTTCTCAGTACTCAGGGTGCTGGGTGCTCATTCTCGGGGTGCTGGGTGCTCAGTGCTCGGGGTGCTGGGTGCTCAGTACTCAGGGTGCTGGGGGCTCAGTACTCAGGTTGCTGGGTGCTCAGTAATCAGGGTGATGTGTTCTCAGTACTCAGGGTGCTGTGTGCTCAGTTCTCGGGGTGCTGTGTGCTCAGTTCTCGGGGTGCTCAGTACTCAGGGTGCTGGGTGCTCAGTACTCAGGGTGCTGGGTGCTCAGTGCTCGGGGTGCTCGGTGCTCAGTACTCGGGGTGCTG